>NC_141194.1:56369602-57619602 GCF_055505025.1 Bos grunniens | reverse complement strand
ACAGACAAAAACTGCAGGCGTATACCCCACGACTAGACCTGCCCTGCAAGAAACACAAAAGGGAGTTTTTCAATCTGAAGCAACGGGATGCTAATTAGTAACATGACAACTTATGAAAAAGCATAAAACTCACTGTAGAGTTAAGAATATAGTCAAATTCAGAAGCCTAATACTGTAATGGGGCTCCACTGGTGGCTCAGCAAACAAGAATGTGCTTACTAATGCAGGAGATATGGGTTCAATCTCTGGGTCGGGAAGATCCCATGGAGAAGGACATGGCAACCCACTCCAGTATCCTTGCCTGGAAAAGCCCATGGACAGAGGAGTCTAGTGGACTGCAGGCCATACGGTTGCAAAAGCATTGGACACGACTTTGTGACTAACCACCACCACCAACAAACACTGTAATACTGGTGCACAAATCACTTTAAACTCTAGTATAGAAGTTAAAAGGCAAACATATCAGAGATGTGAAAATCTACTATAATTTGTCAATGGATTCAGTCCAGTTCAGTTCAGTCGCTAAGTCGTGTCCGACTCTTTGCGACCCCATGAATCGCAGCACGCCAGGCCTCCTTGTCCATCACCAACTCCCAGAGTTCACCCAGACTCACGTCCATCGAGTCAGTGATGCCATCCAGCCATCTCATCCTCTGTCGTCCCCTTCTCCTCCTGCCCTCAATCCCTCCCAGCATCAGAGTCTTTTCCGATGAGCCAACACTTTGCATGAGGTGGCCAAAGTACTGGAGTTTCAGCTTTAGCATCATTCCTTCCAAAGAAATCCCAGGGCTGATCTCCTTCAGAATGGACTGGTTGGATCTCCTTGCAGTCCAAGGGACTCTCAAGAGTCTTCTCCAACACTACAGTTCAAAAGCATCAATTCTTTGGTGTTCAGCTTTCTTCACAGTCCAACTCTCACATCCATACATGACCACAGGAAAAACCATAGCCTTGACTAGACGGACCTTTGTTGGCAAAGTAATGTCTCTGCTTTTGAATATGCTGTCTAGGTTGGTCATAACTTTCCTTCCAAGGAGTAAGCGTCTTTTAATTTCATGGCTGCAGTCACCATCTGCAGTGTTTTTGGAGCCCCAGAAAATAAAGTCTGACACTACACCACCATATATGAAAGATGTAAACTGTGACATCAATAACATAAAATGTTGGCTGGGGGAGGTGGGTGTGGGGGAGAAGTTGAAGCATAGTGTTTTTGTATGTGATAGAAGTTAACTTGCTAGAGACTTAAAATTGATTGTTACACCTATGAGATGTCTATCAAGAGGCTCTTTAGTTCCTCTTCACTTTCTGCCATTACAGTTGTATCACCTGCATATCTGAGGTTGTTGATATTTCCCCCAGCAATCTTGATTCCAGCTTGTGATTCACCCAGCCTGGCTTTTTGCATGATGCAATCTACATATAAGCTAAATAAGCAGAGTGACAATATACAATCTTTTCACACTCCTCTCCTAATTTTGAACCAGTGAGTTGCTCCATGTTCAGTTCTAACTGTTGCTCCTTGACCCCACATACAGGTTTCTCAGGAGACAGGTAAGACGATCTGGTACTCCATCCCTTTAAGAATTTTCCACAGTTTGTTGTGGATCCATGCACTTTAGGGTATGCAATGAAGCAGAAGTAGATTTTTTTTCCCTGGAATTCCCTTGCTTTCTGCATGATCCAACAAATGTTGGCCATCTGATCTCTGGATCCTCTGCCTCTTTGAAACCCAGTTTGTACATGTGGAAGTTCTTGGTGGAAGCCTAAGTTTGAAGGATTTTGAGCATAACCTTGCTAGAAAGTGAAATGAGCTCAACTGTATGGCAGTTTAAACATGCTTTGGCATTCCCCTTCCTTGGGATTGGAATGGAAAGTGACCTTTTCCAGTCTTGTAGCCACTACGGAGTTTTCCCAAGTTGCTGACCTATTGAGTGCAGTGCTTTAACAGCACCATCTTTTAGGATTTTAAATAGCTCCAAGCTGGAATTCTGTCACCTCCACTAGCTTTGTTCGTAGTAATGCCCACTTGACTAAAATCCACTTGACCGCACATTCCAGGATGTCTGGCTCTAGGTGAGTGCCCACACCATCATGGTTTTCCAGGTCATTAAGACCTTTTCTGTATAGTTCTTCTGTGTATTCTTGCCTCCTCTTCTTAATCACCTCTGCTTCTGTTAGGTCCTTACCGTTTCTGTCTTTTATCGTGCCCATCCTTGTTTGAAATGGTCCCTGGATATCTCCATTTTTCCTGATCTTGTTTTCCCCTATTTCATCGCATTGTTCATTTAAGAAGGCCTTCATCTCTCTCTTTGCTCTTCTCTGGAAATCTGCATTCAGTTAGGTATAACTTTCCCTTTCTCCCTTCCTGTTCACTTCTCTTCATTCCTCAGCTATTTGTAAAGCCTCCTCAGACAACCACCTTGCCATTTTTCTTTTTCTTTGGGATGGTTTTGGTCACTGCCTCCTATACAATGAATGTTACAAACTTCTGTCCCTAGTTCTTCAGGCACTCTACCTACCAGACCCAATCCCTTGAATCTATCACACATATGCACCCATGCATGCACACATGGACATACACACATCTCTTCTTGTGAGAGCACCTCACAACTGCAACTAGCTGTAGAACAACCATCAACAGGAGGATGCTGAACCCACCAGAAGAGATACTCCACATCCAAAGACAAAGAAGAAGCCACACCAAGATGGTGGAGGGGTGCAACCTTGAGTAAAAGCAAATCTGATACCCACCCGGTCGGTGACTCACAAACTGGAAAACAGTAATACCAAAGAAATTCTCACAGTGTTGTCAAAGTTGTGAGCCCCACATCCAGCTTCCCAGCCTGGGGGTCCTGCAAAGGGCCTAGGAATCCCCAGGGAATCTGAGTCTGAAGGCCAGCAGGATTTGATTGCCGTACTTCAACAGGACTGGGGAAAACAGACTCTACTCTTGGAGCACACGTACAAAATTCTGTGTGCACTAGGACCAGGAAAAGAGCAGTGACCCCAGAGGAGACTGAACCAGACTTACCTGCTAATGTTGGAGGGTCTCCTGCAGAGGTATGGGTCAGCATTGGCTCACCATCAGGACTGAAGCCCTGGCAGCAGCAGTCCTGGCAGTGCCCCTTGACAGAAGCCCCCTTGGAGGTCACCATCAGCCCTACCATAGAGCCTGTAGACTACAGGGCTGGGTCACCTCAGGACAAACAACCAAAAGGGAGGGAGCACAGCTCCACCCATCAGCACAACAGAGAAGTGAATTAAAGTTTTACTGAGTACGGCCCTGTCCACTAGAGCAGCATCCTGTTTTTTCCCATTGCAAGTCGCTCCCATCAGGAAGTTGAGAGTACTTTGGAGAGCAAGGAGATCAAACCAGTCAATCCTAAAGGAAATGAACCCTGAGTATTCATTGGAAGGACTGATGCTGAAGCTGAAGTTCCAATACTTTGGCCACCTGATCTGAAGAGCCAACTCATTGGAAAAGACCCTGATGCTGGGAGAGATTGAGGGCAGGAGGAGAAGGGGACGACAGAGGATGAGATGATTGGATGGTATCACCGACTCAATGGACATGAGTTTGAGCAAACTGCAGGAGACAGTGAAAGACAGAAGCCTGGCATGCTGCAGTCCATGGGGTCGCAAAGAGTTGGACATGACTGAGGGACTGCACAACAGCAATTTAGCCTCATGCACCAGAGGGAAGACAGAGGAAACAAGAAGAACTACAGTCCCACAGGCTCATGAAGGAAAACCGCAATCACAGAAAGCTAATCAAAATGAAAAGGCAAAGAATTATATCCCAGGTGAAGGTACAAGACAAAACTGCAAGAAAAACAACTAACTGGAGTGGAGATAGCCGACCTTCCAGAAAAAGAATTCAGGATAATGTTAGCGAGGATGACCCAGGATCTCAGAAAAAGAATTGAGAAGATGCAAGAAGTGTTTGTGGGCTCCCCTGGTGGCTCAGACAGTAAAGCGTCTGCCTGCAGTGCGAGAGACCCGGGTTTGATTCCTGGGTTGGGAAGATCCCCTGGAGAAGGAACTGGCAATCCACTTCAGCACTCTTGCCTGGAAAATCCCATAGACGGAGGGGCCTGATAGGCTACAGTCCATGGGGTCGCAAAGAGTCGGACACGACTGAGCGACTTCACTCTGAGCTTCCCTGGTGGCTCAGATGGTAAAGCGTCTGCCTGCAATGCGGGAGACCCAGGTTCGATCCCTGGGTGGGGAAGATCTCCTGGAGAAGGAAATGGCAACCCACGCCAGTACTCTTGCCTGGAGAATCCCATGGACGGAGGAGCCTGGTAGGCTATAGTCCATGGGGTCGCAAAGAGTCGGGCACGACTGAGCAACTTCACTTTCACTTTTCACTTTCAAGAAATGTTTACCAAAGACCTAAAAGAACTAAAGAACAAAATAGCAGAAGAACCATACACTGGAAGGAATCAACAGCAGAATAGCTGAGGCAGAACGGAGAAGTGACCTGGAAGACAAAATGGTGGAAATGACTGCTGCAAAACCGAGTAAAGAAAACCGAATGAGAAGAAATGAAGACAGCCTAAGAGACCTCTGGGAAAACATTAAATGCACCAATATTCATAATATAGGGGTTTCAGATGGAGAAGAGACAGAAAGGACCTGAGAAAATATTTGAAGAGATAATAGTTGAAAACTTTCCTAGCATGGGAAAGGAAATAGTCAACCAAGTCCATGAAGCACAGAGAGTTCCAGGCAGGATAAACCCAAGGAGAAACACAACAAGACACATAGTAATCAAACTGACAGAATTTAAAGACAAAGATAAAATATTAAAAGCAACAAGGGAAAAATGACAAACAACATACAAGCAAACTCCCATCAGGCTATCAGCTGATGTCTCAACAGAAATTGTACAAGCCAGAAGGGATTGGCATGATATATTTAAAGTGATGAAAGGGAAGAACCTACAACCAAGAATACTCTACCCAGCAAGACTCTCCTTCAGATTTGATGGAGAAATCTAAAGCTTTACAGACAAGCAAAAGTTAGGGGAACTCACCACCACCAAACTAGATTTACAACAAACGCTAAAGGAACTTCTTTCTCTATGCAAGAGCAACACGAGAAGGAAAAGACCTGCATAAAATAAACTGCCATTAGGGTGGTGTCATCTGCATATCTGAGGTTATTGCTATTTCTCCCGGAAATCTTGATTCCGGCTTGAGTTTCATCCAACCCAGCATTTTGCATAATGTACTCTGCATGGAGTTTAAATAAGCTGGGTGACAGTATATAACCTTGACGTACTCCTTTCCCAATTTTGAACCAGTCTGTTGTTCTGTGTCTGGTCCCAGCTGTAGCCGGTTTCTCAAGAGGCAGGTTGTTGGGAAGCGTAGTGCAAAATAGCCGTAAAAGGAGAAAGTCCTTGGGAAAATGGTGAAGGGCCAGAAATACCCGGCTTTGCACTGCAGACAGAAAAACATCTCCTGCCTTTGGTTATGCTTGGCGCCAAGAGTTAATAGGGATGTTACTTGTGAAAGCGGGTTGTGGGATAAGCCCATGAGTCATTTAGAGCGTGCTGTCCTTGAAATGTTTTTACTGATTATGTGTTAACTCCGTATGCACTCTGCTGACCGTATACTTTAAGCTCTTTGTTCCTGCTTCTATAAAAAAGCTTGACTGCAGAAATAAACTTGTCAGTCCTTGCAAGAGACTGTCCAAGTGTCCCTCTTTCAGGTTCGTCGCTTCCAAGTCCTGGGGAGAAAATCCCCAACACAGGTAAGGTGGTCTGGGATTTCATCTCTTTCAGAATTTTCCCAAGGTTGTTGTGATCCATACAGTCAAAGGCTTTAGTGTAGTCAATGAAGCAGAAGTATATGCATTTCTGGAATTCACTGGCTTTTTCTGTGATCCATTGGATGTCAGAAATTTGATCTCTGGTTCCTCTTCATTTTCAAAATCTAGCTTCTACATCTGGAAGTTGGGTATGGGATTAACAGAAGCAGAAAATATTAAGAAGAGGTGGAAAGAATACACAGAAAAACTATACAAAAAAAAAATTCAATGACCCGGATATCAGTCAATGACCCATGGTGTTGTGGTCACTCACGTAGAGCCAGATACCCTGGACTGTGAAGTCAGGAGGGCCTTAGGAAGCATTATGACCAACAAAGGTAGTGGAGGTGATGGAATTCCAGCTGAGCTACTTCAAATCCTAAAAGATGATGCTGTTAAACTCCTACAGTCAATAGGCAACGTGGATGGACCTAGAGCATATGATATCACTTGACTTCACAATCCTGGATGTCTGGCTCTAGGTGAGTGACCACACCATCATGACTATCTGGATCATCAAGAGCTTTTTATATAGTTCTTCTGTTTATACTTGGGAACTCTCCTTAATCTCTCCTGCTTCTGTTAGGTCCTTACCATTTCTGTCTTTTACCATGCTCGTCATTGCATGAAACTCCCTTCATATCTTTAATTTTCTTGGAGAGATCTCTAGTTTTTCCCATGCTATTGTTTTCCTCTATTTCTTTGCATCGTTTACTTAAGAAGGCTTTCTTATCTCTCCTTGCTATTCTCTGGAACTTTGCACTCAGTTGGGTGCATCTTTCACTTTTCCCCCCTGACTTTTGCTTCTCCTCTTTTCTCAACTATTTGTAAAGCCTCCTCAGACAATTTCTCTGCCTTCTTACATTTCTTTTTCCCTGGGATGAGTTTGGTCACTTCCTCTTTTACAGTGTTACAAACCTCCGTCCACAGTTCTTCAGACACTCTGTCTACCAGATCTAATCTTTTTAATCTATTTGTAAACACCACTGTATAACCATAAAGGATTTGGTTTAGGCCATACCTGAATGGCTTTGCAGTTTTCCCTACTTTCTTCCATTTAAGCCTGAATTTTGCAAAAAGGAGCTCATGATCTGAGCCACAGTCAGCTCCAGGCCTTGTTTTTGCTAACTGTATACAGCTGCTCTAATTTTGACTGCAAAGCATATAGTCGATCTGATTTCGGTTTTGATCATCTAGTGATGTCCATGCGTAGAGTCATCTCTTGTGTTGTTGGAAGAGGGTGTTTGCTATTACCAGTGTGTTCTGACAAAACTCTGTTAGTCTTTGCCCTGCTTCATTTTGTATTCCAAGGCCAAACTTAGACGTCTGTTACTCATGGTATCTCATGACTTCCTACTTTTGCATTCTAGTCCCCTAGAATAGGACAAATAGGACATCTTTTCGGGGTGTTAGTTCTAGAAGGTCTTACAGAACTGAGCAATTTCAGCTTCTTCAGCATTAGTCGACGGGGCATAGAATTGAATTACTGTGATGTTGAATGGTTTACCATGGAAATGAACCAAGATTATTCTGTTGTTTTGAGATTGCACTCGAGTACGCCATTTCAGACTCTTTTGTTGATTAGGAAGGCTACTCCGTTTCTTCTAAGGGATTCTTGCCCACAGTAGTAGATGTAATGGTTATCTGAATTAAATTCGCCCATTTCCAACCATTTTAGTGCTCACTCTTGCCATTTCCTGCTTGACCACTTCCAATTTACCTTGATTCATGGGCCTAATATTCTAAATTCCTAGGCAATATTTTTCTTTACACCATCAGATTTTTTTTACTTTAACCACCAGACACATCTACAGCTAAGTGTCATTTCCACTTTGGCTCAGTCTCTTCATTCTTTCTGGAGCTATTGTTCCCCTCATCCCCAGGAACATACTGGATGCCTTCCAACCTGGGGGGCTCTTCTTCCAGTGTCATATCGCTTTGCCTTTTCATACTCTTCATGGGGGCTCTCAAAGCAAGAATACTGGAGTGATTTGCTGTTCCCTCCTCCAGTGGACCACATTTTATCAGAACTCTCCACTAAGTCTCCACTATGACCCATCCATCTTGGGTGCCCCTGTATGGCACGACTCATAGTTTCATTAAGTTATACACATCTCCATCACAAGGCTGTGATCCGTCTCTTTAAGTATTTTCCACAGTTTGTTGTGATCCACACAGTCAAATCTTTAGTGCAGGCAATGAAGTAGAAGTAGATATTTCTTTCTCAAACTCCCTTGCTTTTTCCATGATCCAACAAATGTTGGCAATGTGATCTCTGGTTCTTCTGCCTCTTCAAAATCCAGCTTGGACGTCTGGACATTCTGGGGTTCATATCCTGCTGAAACCTAGCTTTAAGGATTTTGAGGGTTACCTTGCCAGCAAGTGAAATGAGCACAATTGTACAGTAGTTTGAACATTCTTTGGCATTGCCCTTCTTTGGGATTGGAATGAACCTCATCTTTTCCAATTCTGTGGCCACTGCTGAGTTTTCCAAATTTACTGACATATTTAGTCCAGCACTTTAACAGCATCATCTTTTAGAATTTTAAATAGCTCAGCTGGAAGTCCATCACTTCCACTAGCTTTGTTCATAGTAATGCTTCCTAAGGCCCACACACCACACTAAGTGACCTCACACTCCATGATGTCTGGCTCTAGGTTAGTGACCGCCCCATCTTGGTTATCTGGGTCATTAAGACCTTCTTTTGTTTAGTTTGTCTGTGTTTTCTTGCCACCTCTTCCTAATCTCTTCTGCTTCTTTTAGGTCCTTACCGTTTCTGTCCTTTATCATGCCCATCCTTGCATGAAATGTTCCTTTGATATCTCCAATTTTCTTGAAGGGATCTCTAATCTTTCTCATTCTCTTGCTTTTCTCTATTTCTTTGCACATATACCATCTCCTTGGATTGAATGAATCAATATTGGGGAAATGACCATACTACCCAAAGCAATCTATGGATTCAAGGCATTCCTTATCAAATTAGCAATGGCAGTTTTCTAAGAATTATAATACTTTTTAGAAATGTGTATGGAAGCACAAAAGACCCTGAATAGACACAAGAATCTTAGGAAAGAAAATTGGAGCTGGAAAAATCAGGCCCCATAACTTCAGAGTCCAGGACAAAGCTACACTAATCAAAACAGCATGATGTTGGCCTCAAAACAGAAGTATAGACCAATGGAACAGGATAAAAAATCCAGAGATAAACCCATTCACCTCTGGTCACCTAATCTATGACAAATGGAGCAGGAATTAACAATGAAGAAAATAATCTCTCTTCAATAAATGGTGGTGGGGAATCTGGACACCTACATGTAAAAGAATGAAATAAGAACAGTCCCTAACATGCTACACAAGGATAAAGTCAAAGTGGATTAAAGACTTACATGTATGACCAGATACTATAAAATTCTTAGAGAAAAACGTAGGCACGACACTCTGACATAAATTACAGCAAGATCTTTTTTGACCCACATCATAGAGTAAAGAAAATAAAAATAAATTTTGATTGGTGATATCTGATTAAGCCTACAAAAACCTTTGCATAGCAAAGGAAACCATAAGCAAAATGAAAAGACGGCCCTCAGAATGGGAGAAAATCCTTGCCACAAAGCTACTGAAAATGGATTAACCTTCAAAGTATACAAACATCTCCTACAACTGAATACCCAGCCCCCCCAAAAATGGATGAAAGATCTAAATAGACCTTTCTTGAAGGAAAATATACAAATGGCAAAATACCACATGAAAAAGTGCTCAACATCACTAATTACTAGAGAAATGCAAATCAAAACTACAAAGTATCACCTCACACTGGTCAGAATGGCTATCATCCAAAAATCTACAAACAATAAGTCCTACAGAGGGTGTGGAGGAAAGGGAATCCTTCAGCATAGTTGATGGGAATGCAAACTGGTGCAGTCACTGTTGGGACACAGTGTGGAGATACCTCTAAAAACTGAAAATAGAACTACTGTATGATCTAGCAAATCCACTTGTGGGTATATATGGAAGAAAAAAAAGTGAAATACTATTTTGAAAAGGTTCATGTACCCAAATGTTCATAGCAGCACTATTTACAATAGCCAAGGAATCAATGCAATCCAGGGGCCCATCAACAGATGATTGGAGAGGGTAGCCATGTTGTCAGTGTAGAAAGTCTCTGAGCTCACTGCCTCTTATGAGCAAACTAAAATCACAACTATCTGCAGAACAACAATTAATGAAATGGACTGGAACCTTCCAGAAAATACCTTCTACAACAAGAGACAAAGAAGTAACCACAAGGGGATGCATAGTAGGGGTGAACTGGCAATATAATCAAATCCCATATGTCCCAAGTGGGCAGCCCTCAAACTGGACAATAACAACAATATATTGCAGAGTTTTCCCCACAGGACAGAGAGTTCTGAGCCCCCCCATCAGGCTCCTCAGCCCAGGGGTTCATCACTGGAAAGATGAGATTAAAAAAAAAAGATCTGGCTTTGAAGGCCAGTGGGGCTTAATTACAGGACCCCACAGGACTGGGAGAAATAAAGACTTTACTCTTAAAAGGTGCACACAAAATATTATGCACATAGGGACCTAGGGCAAAAGCAGTAATTTGGCAGGAGCCTAGGCCAGAACTACCTGCTTCTCTTGGGGAGTCTCCTGGAGAGGCAGGGTTCAGTTATGGCTCACACTTCAGACATGGACACTGGTGACAGACATATTTAGGAACAGTAAACTACTTGAACACTGCTGCTGGTGGCTTCCACCTTCACCTTGATTCATTAGCTCCAAGACCTAGTCCCACCCAGTAGCCTGTAGGCAACAGTGATGGTTCAGTTCAGTTCAGTTCAATCGCTCAGTCGTGTCCGACTCTTTGCGAGCCCATGAATCACAGCACGTCAGGCCTCCCTGTCCATCACCAACTCCCGGAGTTCACCCAGACTCACGTCCATCGAGTCAGTGATGCCATCCAGCCATCTCATCCTCTGTTGTTCCCTTCTCCTCCCGCCCCCAATCCCTCCCAGCATCAGAGTCTTTTCCAATGAGTCAACTCTTCGCATGAGGTGGCCAAAGTACTGGAGTTTCAGCTTTAGCATGGTTCACATCAGGCCAAAAAGCAAACTGAATGGGGACACAATACCTCATCAGCAGAGAGGATGTCTAAAGACTTCCATAGTGTCATCTAAACATGCCCCAAAGCATGGCCTTGTCCTCCACAGGACTAAGACCTAGTTCCACTCATCAGTGGACAGGCATTGGCCCTTTGCTCCAGGAAGCCTGCACTAGCCTCTAGAGCATCCACACCCACAAAGGAGCAGACACCAGAAACAAGAAAATTACGATCCTGCAGACTGAGTCTGACAATAGTAGGCCAGACCATAACCTGGGGACAGCTGGGTCCTGGCTCTGTCCACTATCAGGCCAACACAAAGTGTAGGACTTCCTGGACCCCAAATCCCACTCTGTCAGGACTCCCTCATCCAGCAAAGATTTGAAATGAGTTCTGAGATCCCTGGGCCTATAACCAGACTCCTGCCTGCCAGTAGTAGTCCAATACGGTCCTCAGGATATGACTTCACTTGCCCTTGGGTGCAAACAACCCTAAAGTCTTTGGGATCCTGATTCCATTCACCAGCGAGTCAGCACTGGCCCCAGAGCCACCTTGGGCTCCACAGCCAAGCACTTGTGACCAAGTTCTGATGAATAGCAACCAGCACCATCTGCACAAAGCAGGCCATCATAACCAACAGGACTTGGGGTCAAACAAGCCTACCAGACCATCTATGTAGTCAGCCTGTGACAACAGAAGGACATGTGCAGCCCCATTAGGGGGAACCCCTAGATCATAAGACACGAGTGCTGAGAGGGGAGTACATGGCTGAGACACATAAGATTTCTCCTACATAAGGCCACTTCTCCAAGATCAAGAAATGTAGCTACTTACCACATATATGAAAACACAAATGGCAACTTGGGCAAAATGAGGCAGCAGAAGAATATGTTCCAGATGAAGGAAAAATATAAAACCCCAGAAGAAGAACTAAGTGAAGTGGAGATAGGCAATCTACATGAAAAAGAGTTCATAGTAATGATAATAAGATAGCAAAAAAATTCAGAAGAATGAATGCAAAGGATAAGAAGTCACAAGTTTTTAACAAAAGTTAGAAAATATAAAGAATAAAAGTGAAATAAAAAATAACTTAGGAATTTTTTACAGTAGGATTCATACCTACTGTAGGAATCAACAGTAGACTAAATGTTGCAGAATGGACCAGTGTGCTGGAAGACAGAGTACTGAAAATCACTACCGCTGGATGACAACAACAACAACAAAGAACAAAAAGAAATGAAGGCACTTTAGTAGACCTCTGGAATAGTGCACTAATATTCACATTATGCAGGCCACACAAGGAAAAGTGAGACAAAGGGCCTGAGATAATAATTGAAGAGATAATAGCTGAAAACTTTCATAACATGAGGAAGCAAAAAGCCACCCAAGTCCAGGAGTTGCAGGAAGTCCCTTAGAGGATTATCCTAAGGAGAATAAATCACACCAAGACAAATTGTAATCAAAATGAAAAACATTAAAGATAAAGAGAAAATGTTAAAAGATGCAAGGGGAATGCAAGAAATAAGAAACAAGGAATCTCCCATAAGGCTATCACCTGATTTTTCAGCTGAAAGTCTGCAAGCCAGACAAGAGTGGCCCTATACATTTAAACTGAGGAAAGAGAAAACCACCACCTAGAATACAACCGAGAATTACTCTCCTGAGCAAGGCTCTTGTTCAGATTTGATGGAGAAATCAAAAGCTTTATAGACAAGCAAAACCTAAAAGAATTCACTGCCACTAAACCAGATTTACAACAAATGGTAAAGGAACATCTCTAAGAAAAAAGAAAAGGCCACAACTGGAAACAATGAGGAAATGAAAAAGCTCACTGATAAAGACAAACATACTGTAAAGGTAGGCAATTATCCACACAAAGTTGGTAGGAAGGTTAAAAGGAATTAGAAAAGAAAAAAAAAAGAGTAAAATCTACTGTCTCCCCCGTAAGCAGTTAAGGTATCCACAAAGCAGTTAGATGCAAAATATGACTTCAAAAACAGTCATGGTGAGGGGAGGAGAGTACAAATGCAGGGTTTCTAAACTGTGTTTAAAATTAAGAGATCAGCAAATTAAAACAATCATGTATATATATGGACTGATATAAAAAAGCCTCATGATAACTGGAAGCCAAAAATGTATAACAGATATAAATACAAAAAATAATAGAAACATAACACTAACTATAGTCATCAAACCAAAAGAGAAGTGAACAAAAGACAAAAAAAGAAAACAAATGCCAAACAATTAACAAAATGGTGAGAAAAACACACTTATCTATAATTACCTTAGATATAAACGGATTAAATGCTCCAACCAAAGACAGAATGGCTGACTAGATCAGAAACAAGACCTGGATATATACTGCCTACAAGAAACTTACTTCAGATCTAGAGACACATACCGGCTGAAAGTGAGGTGATTGAAAAAGGTATTCCAACAAATGGAAAATTTTTAAAAATTAATTGGAGAAGCCATACTTATATCAGGCAATATGTACTTTAGACTGCTACAAGAGGCAAAGAAGGACACTACATAATGCTCAAAGCATGAATCCAACAAGAAGATATAACAATTGCAAATATATACACCCAAAAAGGAGCACCTGGATATATGAGACAAATACTAACAGAAATAAAAGGAAAAATCAATGCTAACACAATAATGCTAAGACACTCTAACACCCCACTTACATCAACCCCACATCATCCAGACAGAAAATGAATAAGAAAACACAGGCCTGAATTAACACATTACATATTAAATGCTCTTAATTTTATCTTGTCATATGCTGCTAAGTCGCTTCAGTCGTGTCCGACTCTGTGCAACCCCATAGACGGCAGCCCATCCGGCTCCCCCGTCCCTGGGATTCTCCAGGCAAGACCACTGGAGTGGGTTGCGATTTCCTTCTCCAATGCATGAAAATGAAAAGTGAAAGTGAAGCCACCCAGTGCTGTCTGACTCTTAGCAACCCCATGGACTGCAGCCTACCAGGCTCCTCCATCCATGGGATTCTCCAGGCAAGAGTACTGGAGTGGGGTGCCATTGCTTTCTCATATATATATATATATATATATATATATATATATATATATACACACACACATACACACACACACACATAGAGAGAGAGTGCCCACATTCCATCTGAAAGCAAGAGATTACACATTCTTTTTTATATGAATATGAACCATTCTCTATAAGAGATCACAAGCTAGGCCACAAGGAAGCCTCAGTAAATTTAAGAAAAATTTAATCATACAAACATCTTTTCTTACCACAGAGCTCTGAGACTAGAAATCAACTACCAAAACAAACAAAAAAACTGGAGAAAATACAACAGAATCACATGAAGGCTAAAACATTCTGTTACAAAACACCCAATGGATATTGAAGAGATTAAAGAGGAAACTAAAAAATATCTAGAGACAACTGAAAATGAAAACATGGCGATCCAAAATGTATGGGACATAGCAGAAACAGTTCTATTATGGAAGTTTTTAGTGACACAAACTTACCTCAGGAGACAAAAAAAAAAAAAAAAAAACTAATATAAACCACCAAACCTTACAGCTAAACCAACTAGAGAAAGAAGAGCAAACAAAACCCAAAGATAGTAGAAAGAAAGAAATCATAAAGATCAGGGCAGACATAAATGATCTAGAAGCTAAAAAGAAGCCAGTAGAAAAGGTCACTAGTGTTAACATTAAAAGCTGGTTCTTTGAAAACATAAATAAAATCGATAAATGTTGAGCCAGACACATGAAGAAAAAAAGGGAGAGGGCCCACATCAGTAAAATCAGAAATAGAAAAGAAGCTACAACCAAGACTACAAAATACAAAGGACAATAAGACACTACAATGAGCAACTATACACCAATAAAATGGACAACATAGAAGAGGAAGACAAAGTCTTAGAAAGGTACTATCTCCTAAGACTGAACCACGAAGAAATAGAAAATAAAAACACACCAGTTACCAATACTAAAATTGAATCAGAAATTTAAAACTCTCACAAAATAAGGACCCAGGCTTCAAAGGTGAATCCTACCAAGCATTTAGAGAAGACTTGATATTGATCCATCTGAAACCATTCCCAAAAACTGCAGAGGAAGATATTCTCAACAAAATACTAGTCAAGCAAATTCAGTAATGCATTAGATCATAAATCATGATCAATTAGGATTTGTCCTAGGGGTGCCAGGAATTTTCATTATCCACAAAAAAAAAAAATCACTGTGATATACCACCCCAGTAACAAAATGAAGAGTAAGAGCCCTATGATCATCTCAGTATCTGCAGAAAAAGCTTTGGACAAAATTCAACATCCATTTATGATAAAAAGCCTCTCTAGAACATATATCAACAACACATTAAAAGAATTATACACCATGATCAAGTGGGATTTATCCCAGGGATGCGCAGATTCTTCAGTATATGGAAATCAATCAATGTGATACACCACATTAACAAACGGAAGAACAAATACCATATGATCACCTCAACAGATACAGAAAAATGTTCAACAAAATTCAACACCATTTATGATTAAAAACTCTCCAGAAAGTGAGCACAGAGGGAACCTACCTCAACATAATAAAGGACATAAAAGACAAACCCACAGCAAACATCAGTCTCAACGGCAAAAAACTGAAAGCATTTTGTCTAAGACCAGGAACAAGACAGAGATGGCCACACTCGCCACTACCACTCAAACCAGTTTTGAAGTCTAGCCATGGCAATCAGAGAAGAGAAAGAAATAAAAGGAATCAAAAATGGGGGAAAAAAGTGAAATTGTCATTGTTTGTAAATGAGATGATATTAACTATGGAAAATCATAAAGATGCTACCAGAACACTACCAGAGTTTATCACTGAATTTGGTAAATCTGCCAGATATAAAATGAATACACCAAAATTTCTTGCATTCTTATACACTAATGACGAATGATCAGAAAGAGAAATTACGGAAACGATCCCACTTTACATCACATTAAAAATATAATAAAAATACCTAAGAAGAAAACATACCTAAGGAGGCAAAAGACCTGTACTCAGAAAACTATAAGGATTGATAAACGAAATCAAAGATGACACAAAAAGGTGGAGAGATATACCATGTTCTTGGAGTGGATTAATCAATATTGGGAAAACGACTACACTACCCAAACTGACTAACAGATTCGATGCCATCTCTACCAAATTACAATAATATTTTTCATGGAAATAGAACAAAAATGTTTACAAATTGTTTGGATGAAAACAAAAGACCCAGAACAGTCAAAGCAATCTTGAGAAAGAAAAATGGAGCTAGAGGAATCAGGCTTCCTGACTTCACAATACACTACAAAGCTACAGTAACCAAAACAGTATAGTACTGGCACCAAAACAGAAATACAGACCATGGGATAACAATAGAAATCCCAGAGATAAAACCAGTCACCTATATCAACAACCTCAGATATGCAGATAATACTACTCTTAATAGCAGAAAGTGAAGAGGAACTAAAGAGCCTCCTGATGAAAGTGAAAGAGGAGAGTGTAAAGCTGACTTAAACCTCAAAAAAAAAAAAAAAAAACTCATTCAAAAAAACTAAGATCATGGCATGCACTTCTATCACATCATGGCAAATAGAAGGGGGAAAGGTGAAAGCAGTGACAGATTTTCTTTTCTTGGGCTCCAAAATGATACAGACAGTGACTGCAGCCATGAAATTAAAAGATGCTTGGTCCTTGGAAGGAAAGCTGTGACAAACCTAGTTCAGTTCAGTTCAGTCACTCCTTCATGTCCAACTCTTTGTGACCCCATGAACCGCAGCACACCAGGCCTCCCTGTCCATCACCAACTCCCGGAGTTTACCCAAACTCATGTCCATTGAGTCAGTGATGCTATCCAGCCATCTCATCCTCTGTCGTCCCCTTCTCCTCCTGCCTTCAATCTTTCCCAACATGAGGGTCTTTTCAAATGAGTCAGCTCTTTGCATCAGGTGGCCAAAATACTGGAGTTTAAGCTTCAACATCAGTCCTTCAAGTGAACACCCAGGACTGATCTCCTTTAGGATGGACGGATCGGATCTCCTTGCAGTCCAAGGGACTCTCAAGAGTCTTCTCCAAGACCACAGTTCAAAAACCTCAATTCTTTTGCGCTCAGCTTTCTTTATAGTCCAACTCTCACATCCATACATGACTACCGGAAAAACCATAGCCTTGACTAGATGGACCTTTGTTGACAAAGTAATGTCTCTGCTTTTTAATATGCTGTCTATCTTGGTCATAACTTCCCTTCCAAGGAGTAAGCTTCTTTTAATTTCATGTTTCTGCAATCACCATCTGCAGTTATTGCCGGGGACCAGCCCCGGCTGATCCAGGGTATTCGAAGGAGAGACGGCGTAGGCGAAGATCAGGAAACAATTGCTTAATTAAATGTTAATTAAGGATATAAAGAGTAATAGAATGAGGATAGCTCAGTAAAATTCAGTGAAGAAAAGAGGCTGAAATAAGGATAGCTCAGTGAGGAAATTCAGTGGAGAAAAGAGGCTGAATAATTCAGCCAGAAGGTAAGAGAAAGAACGACATGGTGAGACCAAGTTTCGGTGAACAAGGCCCGCACTTTATTTTTCAAAGTAGTTTTTATACCTTAAGTTATGCATAGAGGATAATGGGGGAAGGGGTAGAGTCTTGCAGCAAACCAGGCTTTCTTCCTGCAAACTTATCATATGCAAAAGCTTAGGTGATTTGCATCATCTTCTGGCCCGGAGGCCTGTTAACATTTTAAGACCTTTTCTTCAGAAAACTTATTTTTCTCTAAAGGTGATTGGTCAGGAGCCACCCTCCAAAAGCATTAGATAAAGTTGCATTCCTACAGAGCAAAGGTGTGGTGGGCTATAACAAGAAAAAGAATTAACTCAAGGGTCCCAGGTTACAAACATTAAAGCTACTACTTACACCAATTATATTAATCAATACACTGCCAGGGACACAGCAGGTAAGGGATATGGAAACTTAGCAGCAAACATTGGCCCAACAAGTGAAAATCCCTTCACCAATACAATTTCTAATCAATCTTTTAACTACTCAAAAGAATCTGTGTTTAGACAGTTTAGAACATCTCCTGCCTCTCACAGTTGGGAGGCTCTGAACAATCACATGTGTCCGGAAAAACCTATTCAGGCAGGCTAGAGGATTTCCAAAGGAGTTTGTAGGTTAAACACTGTCACACCCAGGAATTGTTAACTGGAGCTGTAAGCTAACTCTTTTTTCAGAGAGGTAGTGGGGGACAGCCCCCCCGTAAAGTCAGAGGTGTAGGTGAAAGCACAAAGCAGAAAGTAGGCAGACTCTGGTTTTGGGGGTATATGCTCGAGAATTTCCAGGGGGACTCCTGAAGCTCGATCCCGCCTTTGCGTATGCCGAGCCTCCTTCCTCATGACCTTTGTCATGGGCAGAGTTCCTCATGCTGGCTACCGGCAGTGATAGAATTCCAGTTGAGCTATTCCAGATCCTGAAAAGTGCTGCACTCAATATGCAATATGCACTCAATATGCAATATGCCGGCTCCCGGCAAGTTATTTTGGAGCCCCCCACAAAAAAGAGTCAGCCACTGTTTCCCCATCTATTTGCCATGAATTGATGGGACTGGATGCCATGATCTTAGTTTTCTGAATGTTGAGCTTTAAGCCAACTTTCTCACTCTCCTCTTTCACTTTCATCAAGAGGCTCTTTAATTCTTCTTCATTTTCTGCCATAAGGGTGGTGTCATCTACATATCTGAGGTTATTGATATTTCTCTTGGCAATTTTAATTCCAGTTTGTGCTTGATCCAGCCCAGTGTTTCTCATGATGTACTCTGCATATAAATTAAATAATCAGGGTGACAATATACAGCCTCTACATACTCCTTTTACTATTTGGAACCAGTCTGTTGCTCCATGTCCAGTGCTAACTGTTGCTTCCTGACCTGCATATGGGTTTCTCAAGAGGCAGGTCAGGTGGTCTGGTATTCCCATCTCTTTCAGAATTTTCCACAGTTTATTGTGATCCACACAGCCAAAGGTTTTGGCATAGTCAATAAAGCAGAAATAGATGTTTTTCTGGAACTCTTTTGCTTTTTTGATGATCCAATGGATGTTGGCAATTTGATCTCTGGTTCCTCTGCCTTTTCTAAAACCAGCTTGAACATCTGGAAGTTCATGGTTCACGAATTGCTGTAGCCTGGCTTGGAGACTTTTGAGCATTACTTTACTAGTGTGTGAGATGAGTGCAATTGTGCAGTAGTTTGAGCATTCTTTGGCATTGCCTTTCTTTGGGATTGGAATGAAAACTGACCTTTTCTAGTCCTGTGGCCACTGCTGAGTTTTCTAAATTTTCTGGCATATTGAGTGCAGCACTTTCACAGCGTCATCTTTCAGGATTTGAAATAGCTCAGCTGGAATTCCATCACCTCCACTAGCTTTGGTCATAGTGATGCTTCCTAAGGCCCACTTGACTTCACATTCCAGGATGTCTGGCTCCAGGTGAGTGATCACACCATCGTGATTATCTGGGTTGTTAAGATCTTTTATGTATAGTTCTTCTGTGTATTCTTGCCACCTCTTCTTAATATCTTCTGCTTCTGTGAGGTCCATACCATTTCTGTCCTTTTTTGAGCCCATCTTTGCATGAAATGTTCCCTTGGTATCTCTAATTTTCTTGAAGAGATCTCTTGTCTTTCCCATCCTAGTGTTTTCCTCTATTTCTTTGCATTAATCGCTGAGGAAGGTTTTCTTATCTCTCCTTGCTATTCTTTGGATCTCTGCATTGAAATGGGCATATCTTTCCTTTTCTCCTTTGCTTTTCACTTCTCTTCTTTTCACAGCTATTTGTAAGGCCTCCTCAGACAGCCATTTTGCTTTTTTGCATTTCTCTTTCTCGGGGATGGTTTTGATCCCTGTCCCCTGTACAGTGTCATGAGCCTCCATCCATAGTTCATCAAGCACTCTGTCTATCAGATCTTGTCCCTTAAATCTATTTCTCACTTCCATTGTATAACATAGACAGTGTATTAAAAAGTAGAGACATCTCTTTGCTGACAAAGGTTCCTACAGTCAAAACTATGGTTTTTCCAGTAGTCATGTACAGATATGAAAGTTGGACCATAAAGAAGGTTGAACACCAAAGAACTAATGCTTTCAATTGTGGTGCTGGAGGAGACTCTTGAGAGTCCCTTGGACTACAAGGAGATCAAATCAGTCAATCCTAAAGGAAATCATCCCTGAATATTCATTGGAAGGACTGATGCTAATGGTGAAGCTACAATACTTTGGCCAGTGGATGCAAAGACCCAACTCAATGGAAAAGACACTAATCCTGATAGAGATAGAGGGCAAAAGGAGAAGCGGGTGACAGAGGGTAAGGTGGTTAGATAGCATCACTGACTCAGTGGACATGGATTTGAGCAAACTCTGGGATATATTGAACGGTGGGGAAGACTGGCATGATGCAGTCCATGGGATCGCAAAGAGTTGGACTCAACTTAGTGACTCAGCAACAACACATGGTCAAGTAATCTATGGTGGAGGAGGCAAGACTATACAATGAAGAAAAGACACTCACTTTCAATAAGTTGTGCTGGGAAAAGTGGACAGCTACATGTAACAGAATCAAATTAGAACATTCTCTAACACTATGTCCAAAGATAAACTCAAAATGGATTAAAGACCTAAATGGAAAACCAGATACATTAAACTTCCTAGAGGAAATCATAGGCAAAACACTCTTTGACATAAATCGCGGCAATCTTTTATTTATTTTTTTTGTGGGGGGAGGCTGATTCCCCTCCTAAAGCAAAGGAAAGCAAAGCAAAAATAGACAAATGGAAACTAATAAAATTTAGAAGTTTTTACACAGCAAGGAAACCATCAAAGAAAAGACATCAAATGTCTTTTCATCATTGTATAGTCTTGCCTCCTTCATCATAGATTAATTGACCATTTGTTGTTGTCATTGAATCACTAAGTCATGATGGACTCTTTGTGACCCCACGGACTGCAGCACACCAGGCTTCCCTGTCCTTCACGCTCTCTCAGAGTTTGCTCAAATTCATGTCCAGAATGAAAAGACAACTTACAGAATGGGAGAAAATATTAAAAATGATGTGACTGACAAGGGATTAATTTCTACAATATACAGAGCTCATCCAACTCTATATTAAAAAAAAATGAACAATCCAATCCAAAAAATGGGCAGAAGACCTAAATAGACATTTTCCCTAAAAAGACATACAGAAGACCAACAGGCACATGAAAAGATGGTTCGCATAACTAATTCTTAGAGAAATGCAAATCGGAATTACAACAAAGTGTAACCTCACACCAGTCAGAATAGCCATCATCAAAAAATCTACAAATAATAAATGGTAGAGAAGGTGTGGAGGAAAGGGAACCCTGCTAAACTGTTGGCGGGAATGTACATTGTGCAGCCACTAAAGAGGACACTGTGAATGTACATTGTGGAGCCACTAAAAAGAACACTGTGTAGTGTTCTGACAAATTAAACACTATGTAGTATCCTGACAAAGTTAAAAATAGAATTATCACGTAATCCAACAATCCCACTCATGGGCATATATCTGGAAAAGACTAAAATTCTAATTTGAAAAGGTGCATGCACCCCAATGTTCATAGCAGCACTATTTATGATAGCCAAGTTATGGAAGCAACTTAAATGTTCTTTGACAGGTTAGTGGATAAAGAAGACATGGCGTATATAAAGACATATGCATATATACAAATATATAGATAAAGAAACATTCCTTACCATATAAAAGAATGAAATAATGCCATTTGCAGCAAAATGGATGGACCTAGAGCTCATCATACTAAATGAGGTACTACAAGTCAGAGAAAGACAAATACCACATGATATCACATATAGTAGAATCAGACAGAAATAGACTCACAGACTTTGTCAACAATCATATGGTTACCGAATGGGAAAGGAGGGGGAAGGCAAAATTTAGGTGTTTGGGATTAACAGATACACACTACTTTACATAAAAAAAATAAGCCAAAAGGACCTACTGTATAATACAGGAAACTATATTCAATACCATGTAATAATCTATACTAGAAAAGAATCTGAAAAGCATATATGTGTATGTGTGTATATATATATATATAGTTATATAGAGAGTGATTTATATGTATATGTGTATGCACATATACAAAACTAAATCACTTTGCTGTATACCTGAAAATGACACATTATTGCAAATTAACTACAGTTTAATGAAAAAAAGAAGACATGGTATTTCTGAATAGCCAAAACAGTCTTGAGAAAGAAGAATACTGCTGGAGGAATCATCCTCTTTGGCTTCAGATTATACTTCAATGCTATAGTAAGCAAAACAGTATGGTACTAGCACAAAACTAGACATATCCATCAATGAAATAGAATAGAGATCCCAGAAATAAATCCACACACTTATGGTCAATTAATATTTGACAAAGGATGCAAGAAGACACAATGGAGAAAAGAGTCTCTTCAACAAGTGGTGCTGGGAAAACGGGAGAGCTACATGTAAAAGAATCAAATTAGAACATTCTCTAATACCATATCCAAAAATAAACTCAAAGTGGATTAAAGATCCAAATGAAGACTGAATACTATTAACACTCCTAGAGGAATACATAGGCAGAACCCTCTTTGACATAAATCACAATAATGTTTTGGATCCCTCTCCTAAAGCAAAGGAAACTAAAGCACAAATAAACCAATGGGGCCTAATTAAACTTAAACGCTTTTGCACAACAAAGGAAACGATAAACAACAACAAAAGCTACTGAATGGAAGAAGATATTTGCAATTGACACAGCCAATAAAAGGTTAATACCCAACATATATAAACAGCTCAAATGACTTAACATCAAAACAAACAAACAAAAGTGCTCTGATTTAAGAATGGGAAGAAGAACTGAATAGACATTTTTCCAAAGAGGGAATGCAGATGACCAACAGGCACACATAAAGATGTTCAGCATCGTTAATCATCAGGGAAACTCAAATCAAAACCACAATGAGGTATTTACCTCACCTGTGAGAATGGCTATCATCAAAAAGAACAGAAATAACAAAGGTTGGCAAGGATGTGGCAAAAAGGTGGCCCAGGCTGGCGGTCAGGGTGTGGCCAGGGTGAGGACGCTGTTCTCCAAGCAAGACAGCAGGTTTTGGGTGTGAATGGTGACTGTGCCCCTGAAGGCCTCTGGCAGGGCCCAGGCCTGGGGCGGGGATAGCCGACAGGCAGCTGGGGCCCTTCGCAGGGCGGCCCTCAGGGTTCGCGCCGCTTTCGACCCCAGGAGCACTGGGCCCATCGCGGCCTGCCCCCCTGCACACGGGCCCTGCGCCTCGACCAGCGTCCTCGTTATCTACGTCTCCACCCACCGGGTCCAGCAGCATCAGAAAGAAGTCATCGCCCCCGCCGCCGCCTTGTCGGATGCCGCGCGCGAGCCGAGAGCAGCCTGGGATATTTCCATCTCTGCGTCCTTGAAGCTCCACTGGAACCAGAGCCGCGGAGGAGGCGCAACCCCGCCCCCTGCTGCCGGCCCAGCACATTCCTGAAAGGGGAAAAAACAAAATGTGCACTGAGCAGAAACTGGCCCTATCAGATATTAAAACGTGTTTAATGCCACCGTGATTTAAATATTCTTGTACTGGGTCTCTAGAACAGAATAGAACTCCCAGGGGCAGAGCCTCGTATACATAAATAAGTTCCACTGTTAATATTAGTAGGAAATCATGGAGGTCTTCCGAGATACAGGGGAAGCGGTAGTTCACTTCAGTAAAAAGCGCTGGAGTGAATACCTTAGGTACCTATCTACATAAATCGATACCGCACAGTATAAACACACACACCCCAGACCTTCCCAGTGCTAAGCATGGCAGTTAGCACTTACCGTGTGTTAAATATTGTGTATTGGATGGATGGCTGGATTGATAGGTGACAAAGTTGCTGAGAGAATATACAGTGGAAAATGATGCCTTTTTAAAAATTTTCCTTCCACATTCAGAACTGCCTTGAGCAATGTCCTCAGGACCATAGTTAAATGTTTAATCCCGCTGGTGCAGAGTAAGCTGCTAAGCTGCTAAGTCACTTCAGTCGTGTCCGACTCTGTGCGACCCCATAGACGGCAGCCCACCAGGCTCCGCCGTCCCTGGGATTCTCCAGGCAAGAACACTGGAGTGGGTTGCCACTGCCTTCTCCAATGCATGAAAGTGAAACAGAAGTCGCTCAGTTGTGTCCGACTCTTCGAGACCCCATGGACTGCAGCCTACTAGGCTCCTCCGTCCATGGGATTTTCCAGGCAAGAGTACTGGAGTGGGGTGCCGGTGCAGAGTAAGAGGTGAGGTCAAAACAGAGCAGCACTGTTGAGCTGAGAAACGCAAGGCCTAAAAGATGAACCAATTTATATTGAAATCTGGAAAACCCAACCTACCCCTGGGTTCTCCCTATAAGGTGCACAACCTATACCAACTCTTTGCTCTTCCACCATTGGGTACACCATGGTAAATTTCATGTCCAATCTCACAGCATGATGAGGACATTGCTCAGGTTAGGGTTAGGGTTAGATCCTCTAGAGGTCTCTGGACAACAGCACTGGTGAAATGTGACAAGGTTAAACCCTAAGATACTGTAGTGGACTCTCCTGAGAAAAAGGCACAGATGCCTTTTGCCTGCCCAATAGCCTCCGTGTGCCTGCTTGCATTTAAGTGTGGTGGCCTAGTCTCACTGTGATGGATTTGGTCTGTGATGCCTAATGATCTTATTAATGTTGATGATCTTCCAATTTGCCTGTCATCAGTGAGTTGGGAATCAATATAAATAGAGGGTGAATTATCTGGCAAGAGAAAGTTTCAAGTGATGACTAGATTATGGGATAGCTATAGTTTAAATGGGCTTCCCTGGTGGCTCAGTGGTAAAGAATCCACCGGCCAATGCAGGAGACACAGGTCCATCCCTAGGTTGAGAAGATCCCCTGGAGAAGGAAATGGCAACCCACTCCAGAAATCCCACGGACAGAGGAGCCTGGCCAGCTACAGTCCATGGGGTTGCAAAAGAGCCGGACGTGTCTTAGTGACTAAACAACAGTTTAGCTAATCCCTTCTTTCTCCTCTTTTAATGATAATGGACACTTGCTAATCTCTTGATTAAAAGATCAAGTTTTTCATCCATAACAGTTCAAACCTCATCAAAATTTCTACATTACATATTTTTTGTAATGTAATCATCATTACATTTTTTGGAGGAAGCTTTTTTTTTTTTCCCAAATCTGAGGCATAGAGAAGTGCATAAAACATATATGCCAGGTTTAGATAATGCCAGGGAAGCCCCTTATAAAAGCAAACACCTATGTAAACAGGACTAAGGTCAAGAAACAGACCATTGCCAGCCTTCCAGAATACAGCCACAGGTATTAGTCCCAATCACAACCCACTCCCTCCCCTATGGATCTTGACTTTATGATAATCAGTGCAGTGCTTTTCTAAACAAACATGACCTTACAACTTTTGTATGCATTCCTAAGCAATGCAGTTTATTTGAAGTTGTATCAGAGGAATCATACTGCATGCTCCCTTTTATGGCCTGCTTCTTTCACTCTATCATATTTATTTGAGAGACTCATCCATCTTGTTCCTAGTAGCCTTCAATCTTTTGTCTTCATCATTGACTAGCATTCCAATGCATGATTTTAGCAAAGTAATTTTGACATGATTATACTGTTCTACACTGTCTGAACACTGGGATGCTTTTAGCTATTTTTTACCTAACAATGCTTTTAGCTTTTTCTTATGAACAATGGTGCAATGAACATTCTTGGGTGTTTTTCATGCGACTCATGTTTAAAAGTCTCTTGGGTATACATGCAAGAACAGAATCACTGGCTCATAGTTATACATATCTACAGCTTTTCTGCAGGGTGACAAACTGTTTTCTGTAGTGGTTGTAACAACATGTAATCCCTGCAGCAACACAGAGTTTCTCTGCCTGCACATCTTCATCTACACCAAGTGTTGGCAACATTTAATTTACTTGTTTATCACTACTATTAAGTTTTTGCACATTCTCACCTTTATGAACCTTTTGGACATTCTCTTCTATGAAAAGCCTGTTCATGTTCAACTCTTTTGCCATTTTTCTATTCTATTTTCCATCTTATTCTTACTGATTCAGTGAGTTATTTATGTGTTTTCAATACCAGTTATATGTGTGGCTAAAATAATCTTTTGCTTTGTTGTTTGTGTTTTCTCTTTTGTGCTGTGCTTTGTGAACAGACTTTAATTAAGACATAATTATATAACATAATTAATGATACCATAGTCAAAATTTATCATTCTTCTGCTTATGGCCAGTGCTTTTCTGTTTTAAGAAATCTGTCCCTGCCCTGGGGCCATGGAACTATTCTCTATCTTGTCTTCTGGAATATTTATGGTTTTGCCTCTCACAGTTAGGTCATAATCCAGCTACAAGTGATATGTGTGTATAATGTTGAGTAGGGTCTCTTTCTGTTTTTATATTTTATCCTATGAACAGCTAACTAAACTTTTATTGATTCTCCCAATTTCAGTGAACCACTTATTGAAAAATCTTCCCTTTTCCTACAGATTTGCAGTGCCACATGTGTCATAAATCAAACATCTACCTATGTATGGGCTAGTTTGTGTACTCTCCATTAAGGTCCACGGCCCAATTTATCTGTCTATTTAAAATACCGCGTATCAGTATTCATCACTATAAATCTAAAGTCAATTCTGATATTTGGATAAGGCCACTCAACTCTACCTTGTTCTTCAAGAATGTATAGGTTATTTTTGGCCTCTCTCAAATCCATTTCAATTATCAATTCATCAGAAAAAGTTCAACCAAAATCCTTTCTAGCTTTCTAATTAGGATTGCATTGCACTTTTGGATTTGACTTCTTTTCTATAATATATAATGTGATTGAATGGATAATGGTGTACCTTTCCTTTAAATAAAAACTTCCTTAATATGTCCCAATAATGTTTCTTTTTTTCCCCCATAAGAGAGCGTTTTGTCCTAGGCACTTCGTATTTTGCAAATAGTGCCTTTGAAATTTTCATTTTGTAAATCTGTTGCTGGTAAATAGAATAAAATTGTCTTCTGTATGTTAATATTTTATCCTGTGAACAGCTACCTAAACTTTTATTGATTCTCCCAATTTCTCTGTAAATATCTGTAGAATTTAGTGTACAGAATCATATCATCTGCAAACAATGACAGTCTTGCTTCTTCCTTTCTGAGCACTTTGTTCTTTCTGTTCCCACCTACTATATTTTCTGGGTGATGGTGGACATTCTTACTTGATGCAGCTCTCACAAGGAAGCTTTCAGTAATTCCAAGAATGATATTTGCTATAGGTGTTGTGTTCTGTAGCAATCTGGATCCAATCAGGAGATGGAAAGTACACAGTGGTCAGGGGAAATTTAACATAAAATTTAACATAATGTTTAAACATAAAGAATTATTAAATATGACACATGTAGAATATATAGGATTTAGGAAAACTGTATATGGTATCCTGGGTTTAAGAAGCATACCCAAAGAAAGACAAACTTGAAATGGGGGTTCCTCCCCAAGCCTGGAGATCACATCTCATTGGAGAAGGTGTAGGAGAACCTTCTGAAGGCAGAGAAGTTTGCTAATTTACCAGCACCAGAGCCAGTCTGTAGAACCAGAGCTGGTCTACAGTTGAAGGGTAAGCAGGAAGGTACCCTCTGGAGCACATCAGTGTGGAAAGGCCACAGCTGGTGGCCGGCATGTGAACATGTAGTAGGAACAAGGGACCTGGCGGAATTGGAGGCCTGGAGGTGGCAATGTCCTATACGTAGGATCAGGAGGGCCTCAAGCTTGTGAGGGCTGCAGCCTTGGGATAAGTACTTGGGATAAGAATGGTGGGGTAAGGTGGGGGAATGAGTGAAATTAAGTAGGGGGAATCTGTGGGTAGGTGGCTTGGAGCACAAAATATCCATATGAAGAGGGCCACAGAAAGCCAATGACCAGGCCACACTGGTTCTGCACAGCCAACAAGGACAGTTGTTCTGGGCACATGCTTGGAGCAGAACACCTAGGCTATCGTTACACTCACACTGCTGACAGCCAGAAGTCAGAGGAGAGCTACTTCCTCCTTCAATGTCCATCCAGTGTCTTCTAACTGAGAAAATGGAACATCATGATCACTCTGAAGGAGAGATTCTTAAAGTAACCCATCCATTATCAGAGAGCTTATCATAAAGAGTGAATTTAGAACAGGCAGGCAATCCATTAATAATTGGCTTCATATCCTTTATCAGTTTAAGGGAGTCCCTTCTACTGCTATTTTGTTACATGAATCATAGGCACCCTGTTGTTGTTCAGTCACTAAGTTGTATCCAACTCTGTGCAAACCCTTGGACTCTAGCACACCAGACTTCCCTGTCCTTCACTATCTCCCAGAATTCACTCAAACTCATGTGGATTGAGTCAGTGATGTTATCTAACCACTTCATCCTCTGTGGCCCCCTTCTCCTCCTGCCCTCAATCTTTCCCAGCATCAGAGTGTTTTCCAATGAGTCAGGTGGCCAAAGTATTAGAGCTTCAGCCTCAGCATCAGTCCTTTCAATGAAAATTCAGATTGATTTCATTTAGGATTGACTGGTTGATCTCCTTGTTATCCTAGGGACTCTCAAGAGTCTTCTCCATCACCACAATTTGAAAGCATCAGTTCTTTGGCACTCAGACTTCCTGTTCATCCAGTTCTCACATCCATACATGACTACTAGACATCACTTTGTCAGCAAAGTGATGTCTCTGCTTTTTAATATGCTGTCAAAAATAGGCACCCTCTCTATCATCATATTGTTTCTCTGGTGAATTAATGATTGAAGCAGCAGGACTGCCCACGTCCAGAGTTTTAATAGACCACTTATAATTCTTGTTGGACCCAGGGCTCCTTGGTCTGAAATGAGTTTTGCTGCAAAACCTAGGCTCTGGCACAAAGCAGGTGTCATGGGGTAGGGCAGAGACACTGTGACCTCTGCATTCTAGTCCTACCCAGGGCTTGCCTGTTCTACCTGCAAGAAGAGACTAGGTGTATGGTAAGATTGCCTCTTACACCATGAGTGTGAATAGCACATGTTCCCCTCAGGAATAGACTACTTTATACCTGAAATGTTGCTCTACTGTCTTGATAGCTGTACCTGAGATAAACAGGGGGAGAGGATACTTGGATTTCATTTAAAGCCATGCTCATCAGAGCCCTGTCCACGGAGGAGCAAGGCAAAAGATGCCTGTGTGCTAACAAAGTCTGTGTGTTTACCAGTGTTGGCAACTTGAATACTTTAACTACACTTTTCTCACTTGCCTTTAGGCTTGAAAATGGACAAAAACTGATGAGGGAAAATGACCCATAATTTTGCTGTTCTTAAGTGACGAATTATCCATTCCTTAGTGATTGAAATGTCATCTTATACTGGAAGGAGAGAAAATTTAATTTAAAAGAAAAAGAACTTATGTCTGTATCAATAGATAGAATAAGAAACTACTAAATCCAGAGGGGAAAATATACTGTTATATTTCTCTTTCTGACTTACTTGACTCTGTATAATAGGTTCTAGCTTCATCCACCTCATTAGAACTGACTCAATGCGTTCTTTTTTATGGCTGAGTAATATTCCATTGTGTATATATGCCACAACTTCTTTGTCCATTCATCTGGTGATGGTCTATTCTAATGCATATATACAGAATCTAGAAAAATAGTACTGAAGAATGTATTTACAAGGCAGCAGTGGAGAAACAGACATAGAGAATTGACTTATGGATATGGGGAGATGGGAGGAGAGGGTGAGATGTTTGGAAAGAGTAACATGGAAACTTACATTACCATATGTAAAATAGATAGCCAATGGGAATTTGCTATATGGCTCAGGAAACTCAAACAGGGGCTCTGTATCAACCTAGACAGAGTGGAATGGGGAGGGACATGGGGGGTGGATTCAAAAGGGAGGAGATATATGTATACCTATGGCTGATACATGCTGAGGTTTAGCAGAAAACAACAAAATTCTGTAAAGCAATTATCCTCCAATTTTAAAATAAATTAACTTTTAAAATACTGTTATAGTTGCTTATCCTGGGAAAATTGTACTCTCTTCCTAGTACTTCAAACGTATAGAGCATATTCACATCTTCTGTTCAGAAGTCACACAAGACACATTAACCCATAGCCTTATGTTGTCACACAGGACTGGGCTGGCTTCCTTCCCCAAGCACCCAGAGAACTTGTACAGGAGGAATTGAATATGAACAATAGGTTCATCCGTTAAAGGATGTTGGATCTGCTGCCTGTGCTCTCCTAACCGCCAGGCATGCAATAATGAGACACAAATGTGAAATCTGAGACTTGCTCACTAACAAAAGGAGAAAGTCTCTAGGGCTGCCACATGGGAAGTTTTTACCACTGGGAATCCAAGCAGGCACTCTCACTTGGTAGAAATCATTGAGAACTAGGTTTTATGGAAATACACATTTTTAGTCTGGTTTCTGAAAGTGGGCTGTGTAGCTGCAGCTGTTGTCTCTCTCCCTGCAGGAGGAAGGTGAATTTGTGAGCTCCTCACAAACCACAGTTACAGAAAGCTAACCAAAATGATCACATGGATCACAGCTTCATGTAACTCAAGGAAGCTATGAGCCATGCCGTGCAGGTCCACCCAAGATGAATGGGTCGTGATGGAGAGTTCTGACAAAATGTGGTCCACTGGAGAAGGGAATGGCAAACCACTTCAGTATTCTTGCTTCTAGAACCTCATCAACAGTGCGAAAATCAAGAATGTAGGACACCCGATGATGAGCCCCCCAGGTCAGTAAGGGTTCAATATGTTACTGGGGAAAAGCAGAGAAATTGCTCCAAAAAGAATGAAGAGGCTGGCCAAAGTGGAAACGATGCTGTCATGGGTGTGTATGGTGGTGAAAGTAAATTACAATGCTGTAAAAAACAATATTGCCTAAGAACTTGGAATATTAGGTCCAGGAATCAAGGCAAATTGGACATGGTCAAACAAGAGATGGCAAGAGTGAACATTGACAGTTTAGGAATCAGTGAACTAAAATGAATGGGAATGGGTGAATTTAACTCAGATGACCATTATATCTACTACTGTGGGCAAGATTTCATTCGAAGAAATGGAGTAGCCCTCATAGTCAACAAAATAGGCTGAAATACAATATTTGGGTGCATTCTCAAAAGCAACAGAATAATCTCAGTTCATTTCCAAGGCAAACCATTCAATGTCACAGTAATCCAAGTCTATGCCCCAACCACTAATGCCAAAGAAGAAAATAATAAACAGTTCTATGAAGACATACAAGACCTTGGAGGACTAACACCATAAAATATGTTCTTGTAATCTTAGAGGATTGGAATGCAAAAGTAGGATGTCAAGAGTTACTGAGTAACATGTAAGTTTGGACTTGGAGTACAAAATGAACCAGGTCAAAGGCTAACAGAATTTTGCCAAGAGAACACACTGGTCATAGCAAACACCTGCTTCCAACAACACAAGAGAAGACTCTACACTAGGACATCAGCAGATAGTCAATACAGAATTCAGATTGATTATATTCTTTGCAGCCAAAGATGGAGAAGCTCTATAGAGTCAGCAAAAATAAGACCAGGAGCTGACTGTGGCTCAGATCATGTGCTCCTTCTTTCAAAGTTCAAGGTCAAATTGAAGAAAGTAGGGAAAACCACTAGACCATTCAGGTATGACCTAAATAAAATCCCTTATGATTATACAGTGGAGGTGACAAATAGATTCAAGGGAGTAGATCTGGTGGACAGAGTGCCTGAAGAACTATAGATGGAGGTTCATAACATAGTATAGGAGGCAGTGACCAAAACCATCCCAAAGTGAAAGAAATGCAGGTAAGCACAATGGTTGTCTGAGGAAACCTTACAAATAGCTGGGGGAAAAGAGAAGTGAAAGGCAAAGGAGAAGGGAAAGCTATACCCAACCGAATGCAGAGTTCCAAAGAATAGCAAGGAGAGATAAGAAAGCCCTCCTAAATGCACGATGCAAAGAAATAGAGGAAAACAATAGAATGGGAAAGACTAGAGATCTCTTCAAGAAAATCAGAGATACCAAAGGAACACTTCATGCAAAGATGGCACAATAAAGGACAGAAGTGGTAAGGACCTAACAGAAGCAGATGTGATTAAGAAGAGGTGGCAAGAGAACACAGAAGAACTAGACAGAAATGGTCCTAGTGACTCAGATAACCACGATGGTGTGATCATTCCCTTAGAGCAAGACATCCTGGAGTGTGAAGTCAAGTGGGCCTTAGAAAACATTGCTACGAACAAAGCTAGTGGAGGTGATGGAATTTCAACTGAGCTGTTTAAAATCCCAATAGATGATGCTGTTAAAGTGCTACAGTCAATATGCCAGTAAATTTGAAAAACTCAGCAGTGCCACAGGACTGGAAAAGCTTTTCATTCTAATCCCAAAGAAAGGCAATGCCAAAGAATGTTCTTACCTCCATACAGTTGCTCTCATTTCATATGCTAGGAAGGTGATGCTCAAAGTCCTTCAGGCTAGGCTTCAGCAGTAGGTGAACCAAGAAATTCTGGATGTACAGGCTGGATTTAGAAAAGGCAGAGAAACCAGAGACCACATTGTCAACATCTGGTGAATCATATAAAAAGCAAGGGAATCCCAGAAAAAAAAAATCTACTTCTGCTTCATTGACTATGTTAAAGCCTTCAACTTTGTGGGTCAAAAAAAAAAAAAAAAACCTGTGGAAAATTCTTAAAGAAATGGGGATACCAGACCACCTTACCTGCCTCCTTAGAAAACTGTATGCAGATCAAGAAGCAACAATTAGAACCAGACATGGAACAAAGGACTTCTTCAAAATCAGGAAAGGATTTTCACCCTGCTTATTTAACTTATATGCAGAGTATGTCATGCAAAATGCCAGGCTAGATGAATCACAAGCTGTGATCAAGATGGCCAGAAGAAACAACAACCACCTCAGATATGCAGGTGATCCCACTCTGATGGCAGAAAGTGAACAGGAACTAAAGAGTCTTGATCAGGGTGAAAGAGAAGAGTGAAATGCTGGCTTAAAACTCAACATTCAAAATAGTAAGATCATGGCATCTGGTCCCATCTTGCACTTCATGGCAAATAGAAGGGCAAAAAGTGGAAACAGTGACAGATGCTCTTTTCTTGGGCACCAAAATCACTGTGGATGGTGACTGCAGCAATGAAATTAAAAGACTCTTGCTCCCTGAACAAAAAGCTATGACAAACCTAGTCAGTGCTTTAAAACGCAGAGCCATCATTTTGGCAACAAAGGTCCATATACTCAAAGCTATGGTTTTTCCAGTAGTCATTTATGGATGTGATAGTTGGACCATAAAGAAGGCTGAGTGCAGAAGAATTGGTGCTTTCAAATTGTGGTGCTAGAGAAGTCTCTTGGAAGTCCCTTGGACAGCAAAGAGATCAAGCCAGTCAAATCTAAAGGGAATGAATCCTGAATATACACTGGAAAGACTGATGCTGAAGCTGAAGCTCCAATACCTTGGCCATCTGATGCAAAGAGTAGACTCATTGGAAAAGACCTTGATGTTGGGAAAGATAGCAGGCATGAGGAGAAGGTGATGACATAGGATGAGATGGTTGGATGGTATCACCGACTCAACAAACCTGAGTTTGACAAATCTCTGGGAGATAGTGAAGGACAGGGAAGCCTGGCATTCTGAAGTTCATAGAGTCACAAAGAGTTGGGCTGAACTTAGTGACTGGACAACAACATGAGGCATAGGCTGGGAGGATCCAAGTCCACCTGAATGACTCTTGTCCTGTCACTCCTGAACCCCAGCAAAAGAATGAAAGTCCTCCTGTTGTGTCAACAGTGGAAAAGTACAGTCTTATTTACTGTGTTTCTCACTCCAACCTGCCGTGCTCTGGCAGAGGATGCATAGCGAGAACACTGAAAGTTCATGTAGCTGTTTCTCACTGATTCAATTGAGAGAAGAGGGGGTGTGGCCAGGGTAAACTCTGAGTTTACTCCTGGGGACCAGCTAGCTATGCTTTGTGTGAACTTGACAACTACAGCACCACAGAAACGTTCCCCATGCCCTGCATCTACTCCTCAGTATATATCAAATATACAATTTATGAGAATGCCCAGACTTCCTTACATACGCTCCAGTTTCCCCTCAGAAATTATGTGGGTGAGAGAGTTTTCATTCATTCTCCCTTTCTTCTTACTAAAAACACCCCGAGTCACATTCAGTGATTGCATGGCTATGCCAAGCCTTGGCCCAGGCCTAGATTCTCTGCAACGTTGGTGCACTCTGACTAGCTCAGGGGAATTTGATCTCAAGAAAAGAACCCTTGGGGCCAATCGTTTCTCTAGAGAAGATCTCTCTGGGACCAGAAAATGAACCAGGGACTGATGGCCTGAGCCCCCCTATCGAGAATATTTTCACTGTCTGACAATAGAGGGCATGTCTGAAGGGGATTATCTGTTAAGCAGGGAACTGTGCAGAACTTGACCCTCTGCCTTCCATAGCTGTTGAAAGTTTAATCCCCTTCGTATTCTGATGATGATTAACTTCTCTGAAGGATACATGCTATATTCCACTGGTAACCATGGAAACCACCATCTATACACATTTATTTTCAACTTCCATTCATTTCACTGCTGTCCTCACCTCCCTCCTCATCTTCTAGGAGTGTGTTCCCCCAGGGCCCCATGCCACAATTAGACAACCTCACATGGATCTGAGTTTTAGCTTTGAGTTCTCTGTGAGGTAAACCTTGAACTCAGGCTCAGCACAGAGGGCAGGGCCTAGAGTGAAAAGAGATTCACAAGAGAGATGGCTACTTTGCTCAAAAGGAAACTTTTTTCTTGCAGCTGGCTCAGCAGGAGAGCTATTGGGGAGCTCCACATCATTTATCCCACATATGCAGATGCAGCATGCTTGCTTCAAAGCCCAACGGACTTATATAGTGAATCTTCATACTGAGGCAGAGCTGCCACTGACCATCACTGATACGATAGGGAGCAAATACATCTGAACACATACAGGTGTATGGACCCTCTTGGACTCACAGAAGATGGCAGAGTGAAAGGACGTGCACTCATCTTCTCCTGCATGAACTGCAAAATTACATCTCACTGCTGAACAACCATCAACAGGAGAATGTTGGTTCCCACCAAAAAAGATACCCTATGTCCAAGGGCAAAGGAGAAGCCACAGCAACATGGTAGGAAGGGTTAAATCGCATTTAGAATCAAACCCCATACCCATCAGAGATGCTTGGAGGGCTCAAACAAAACCATGTGTGCACCAGAATCAAGAGACCCCACAGAAACTGAGCCAGGCCTGCGTTTGAGTGTTTGAGTATCTCCTGCAGAGGTACAGGTCAGCAGTGGCCTGCCACAGGGGCAGTGATTCTCAGTGCAGCAGACCTGGGTCACACAGTGTGTGGCATAAGCCATCTTGGAGGAGATCGTGATTAACCCCACCATAGAGCTGCCGAGCAGACGACCCACAAACTGAGAACAATTATACCAAATAAATTCTCACATTCTTAAGAAATTTCTAAGACCCAAAACAGATTTCCCAACCTTGGGGATCTGGCAAAGGGACTGAGAACCACCAAAGAATTTTACTTTGGAGGCCAGTGGGATTCAATGACAGAACTTACACAGGACTGGGGAAACGGACTCTTGAAGGGCACAAATAAAACTTTGTGCACACCAGGATCCAGGAGAAAGGAGCAGTGACACTATAAGAGACTGACTGAGACATGCCTGTGAATGTTCAGGAGTCTCTGTTGGAGGCGTGGATCGCCAGTGGCCTGCTACAGGATCGGGGACACGGAGTGCAGCAGTGCATGCATGGGACCTTTTGAAGGAGGGCACCATTATCTCCATTACCTCCTGAGACCACTGGTCTCAGGTCGAGCAACAGGGAGGGAACACAACCCCATCCATCAACAGAAAATTGGATAAAAGATTTACTGAGCATGGCCCCACCATTCAGAAAAAGACCCAGTTTCCCCCACAGTCAGTCTCTCCCATTAGGAAGCTTCCATAAGCCTCTCATCCTTAAACTTCAGAGCGCAGACAGAATGAAAATCACAATCACAGAAAAATCAAACTGATCACATGGACCACAGCCTTGTCTAATTCAGTGAAACTAAGAGCCATTCCATGTAGTGCCACCCAAGACAGATGGGTCATAATGGAGAGTTCTGACAAAACATGGTCCACTGGAGAAGGTAATGGCAAACCACTTCAGTACTCTTGCCCTGAGAACCCCATGAACAGTATGAGAAGATAAAAGATATGACACTGAAAGATGAACTCCCCAGGTTGGTAGGTACCCAATATGCTACTGGAGAAGAGTGGAGAAAAAGCTCCAGAAAGAATGAAGAGACGGAGCCAAAGTGAAAACAACGTCCAGTTGTGGATGTGACAGGTGATGGAAGTAAAGCCTGATGCTGTAAAGAACAATATTGCATAGGAACCTGGAATGCCAGGCCAACGAATCAAGGTAAATTCGAAGTGGTCAAACAGGAGATGACAAGAGTGAACATCGACATTTTAGGAACCAGTGAATTAAAATGGACTGGAATGGGAAATTTAACTCAAATGACCATTATATCTACTACTCTGGACAAGAATCCCTTAGAAGAAATGGAGTAGCACTTATAGTCAACAAAAGAGTCTGAAATGCAGTACTTGGGTGCAATCTCAAAAACGACAGAATTGTCTTGTTTCGTTTCCAAGGCAAACTGTTCAATATCACAGTAATCCAAGTCTGTGCCCTAACCGGTAATGCTGAAGAACCTGAAGTTCAACAGTCCTATGAAGACCTACAAGACCTTTTAGAACTAATACCCCAAAAAGTTGCCCTTTCCTTCACATGGTACTGTAATGCAAAAGAAGGAAATCAAGAGATACCTGGAATAATAGGCAAATTCGGTCTTGGAGTACAAAACAAAGCAGGGGAAACACTAACAGAGTTTTGCCAAGAGAACACAGTGGTCATAGCAAACACCCTCTTCCAGCAACACAAGTGAAGATTCTACACATGGGCATCACCAGATGGTTAATACTGAAAGATTGATTATATTTTTTGTAGCCATAGATGGATAAGTTCTGTACAGTCAGCAAAAGCAAGACCAGGAGCTGACTGTGGCTCAGATCATGAACTCCTTACTGCCAAATTCAGACTTAAACTGAAGGAAGTAGGGAATACCACTAGACCATTCAGGTATGACCTAAATCATATCCTTTATGATTATATAGTGGAAGTGACAAATATATTCGAAGAGTTGATCTGATTGAGTGCTTGAAGAACTATGGATGGAGGTTGGAGGTTCATGACATTGTACATGAAGCAGTGATCAAAGACCATCCCCAAGAAAAAGAAATGCAAAAACACAAAATGGTTGTCTGTGAAGACCTTACAAATAGCTGAGAAAAGAAGAGACGTGAAGTGAAGTGAAAGTCACTCAGTCGTGTCCAACTCTTCGTGACCCCATGGACTATACAGTTCATGGAATTCTCCAGGCCAGAATGCTAGAGTGGGTAGCCTTTCCATTGGCCAGGGGATCTTCCCAACCCAGGGATTGAATCCAAGTTTCCTGCATTACAGGCAGATTCTTTACCAACTGAGCCACAAGGGAAATCCTGAGAAAAGAAGAGAAGCTAAAATCAAGGGATAAAAGGAAAGATATACCCGTTTGAATGCAGAGTTCCAAAGAATACCATGGAGAGATAAGAAAGACTTCCTCAGCGATCAATGCAAAGAAATAGAGGAAAACAACAGAATGGGAAAGACTGGAGATCTCTTCAAGAAAATTAGAGATACCAAGGGAACATTTCATGCAAAGATGGGCACAATAAAAGACAGAAATGGTATGGAGCTAACAGAAGCAGAAGATATTAAGAAGAGGTGGCAAGAATACACAGAAGAACTATACAAAAAAGATCTTCATGATCCAGATAAGCACAGCGTGGTGTGATCACTTACCTAGAGCCAGACATTCTGGAATGTGAAGTCAAGTGGGCCTTAGAAAGCATCACTACAAACAAAGTTAGTGGAGGTTAGAGAATTCCAGCTGAGATGTTTCAAATCTGAAAAGATGATACTGTGATAAGTGCTTCAATCAGTATGCCAGCAAATTTGGAAAACTCAGCAGTGCCCACAGAACTGGAAAGGTAAGTTTTCATTCCAATCCCAAAGAAAGGCAATGCCAAAGAATGTTCAATCTACCACACAATTGCACTCATCTCACACACTAGCAAAGTAAGGCTCAAAATTCTCCAAGCCAGGCTTCAACAGTATGTGAACTGTGAACTCCCAGATGTTCAAACTGGATTTAGAAAAAGCAGAGGAACCAGAGATCAAATTGCCAACATCTGCTGGATCATTGAAAAACCAAGAAAGTTCCAGAAAAACATCAACTTCTGCTTTATTTGCTATGCCAAAGCCTTTGACTGTGTGGACCACAACAAACTGTGAAAAATTCTTCAAGAGATGGGAATACCAGACCACGTGACCTACCTCCTGAGAAATCAGTATTCAGGTCAAGAAGCAACCATTAGAACTGGACATAGAACAACAGACTGGTTCCAAATTGGGAAAGGAGTACATCAAGGCTGTATATTGTCACCCTGATTATTTCATTTATATGCAGAGTATAACATGTGAAAAGCTGGGCTGGATGAAGCCCAAGCTGGAATCAAGATTGCCAGGAGAAATAACAATAACCTCAGATATGCAGAAGACACTACCCTTATGGCAGAAAGCAAAGAACTAAAGAGCCTCTTGATGAAAGTGAAAGAGGAGAGTAAAAAGGTTGGCTTAAAACTCAACATTCAGAAAACTAAGATCATGGCATCTGGTCCCATCACTTCAGGGCAAATAGATGGAGAAACAATGGAAACAGAGACTTTATTTTGGGGGGCTCCAAAATCACTGCAGATGGTGAGTGCAGCCATGAAATTAAAATACACTTGCTCCTTGGAAGAAAAGCTATGGCCAACTGAGACAGCATATTAAAAGGCAGAGACATTATTTGGCCAACAAAGGTCCATCTAATCAAAGCTATGGTTTTTCCAGTAGTCATGTATGGATGTGAGAGATAGACTATAAAGAAAGCTGAGCACAGAAGAACTGATGATTTGAAACTGTGGTATTGGAGAAGACTTGAGAGTCCCTTGGACTGCAAAAAGATCAAACCAGTCCAACCTAAAAGAAATCAGCCCTGAATATTCATTGGAAGGTCTGACGCTGAACTGAAACTCCAATACTTTGGCCACCTGATGCAAAGAACTGACTCATTGGAAAAGACCCTGATGCTGGGAAAGATTGAGGGCAGGAGGAGATGGGGATGGATGACAGAGGATGAGATGTTTGGATGACATCACTGACTCAATGTACTTGAGTTTGATCAAGCTTTGGGAGTTAATGATGGACAGGGAAGCCTGATGTCCTGCAGTCCATGGGGTCATGAAGAGTTGAACATGACTGAGTGATTAAACTGAACTGAACTGAAGTCCCCTATATACAAATTGGTTTCCTTCCAAGAGCAGGTTTATAAGTCCAATTTGTTCATAAGTCTAACAATAATAGCTTAGGTACTTAACACAATTTGCTATGTAGAACTGTACTGTAATCGGTTTATAATACGTTTCACACAAGTAATGCATAAAAAAACTTTTAATCTTATAGTACAGTATAGCTACAGAGGCTAGCATTGGGTGAACAAGAGTGTTACTATCTGAAAGAGTGAGGGGAGGTGGCAGATAGTAGAGCTGAAGGATCATCAGCTATAAGAGACAGAGGGTAATCTGCAGTCTCACTCAGGCCTGACTTTGATGGCACAGGTTCTGGTTCCTTGCTGGATTCAATCCTATCTACCCTCTTGAAAAAATTATCTAGAGATGTCTGGGTAGTACCATATCAGGCACATCACTGCTGCTTTTATGCTTGCTTCTCGACATCCTTGGCTTGAAACAAAGATACCGTACTCTGTACAGTACTGTACAGTACACAAAAGCACAACTACTTATAGAAGATGCATATGTGTGACAATGTATGCCAGACACATGAACTAACTAATGTGATTGGATATGCAAACACACGTTCACATTTTTTAAAGTTTGCAGCTTGAAGGGTCCTATGTAGGGGACTTCCTGTATATTTTGTCTGATATGAGTTTTTCTACCCCAGGATTCTTTGCCATTTCCACTTGTATTAAATTTCTGGTTTCATCTCCTCACTTTGTCTCTGTATGTCTTTAGCTCTGAAGTGTATTTCTTACAAGTAGCATATCCATGTGTCCTTCTTAATCATTGCAACTGCTGCTGCTGCTGCTAAGTCACTTCAGTAGTGTCCAACTCTGTGCGACGCCATAGATGGCAGCCCACCAGGCTCCCCCATCCCTGGGATTCTCCAGGCAAGAACACTGGAGTGGGTTGCCATTTCCTTCTCCAATGCATGAAAGTGAAAAGTGAAAGTGAAGTTGCTCAGTCATGTCCAACTCTTAGTGACCCCATGGACTGCAGCCTACCAGGCTCCTTCATCCATGGGATTTTCCAGGCAAGAGTGCTGGAACGGGATGCCATTGCCTTCTCCAAATCATTGCAACTAGGCTATGTCATTTGTTTGGAGTATATATTACATTTACATTAAAGTGATTATTGATAGGTATTACTGATTTCCACTTTATTACTTGTTTTCTGGTTGTTTTGTAGTTTTTCTCTGACTTTTATTCTTCTTTTAGTTTTATCCCTGTGTTTGGATGATTTTATTTGTAGTATGCTTGTGTTCTTTTCTCCCTAGTTTTTGTATATCTATTGTATGTTTTTGATTTGTGGTTATGATTACCATGGGGTTCATACACTGACCTATAACTATATATACTTGTAAATTGATAGTCCTTTGAGTTAAACCACATCTAAAAGATATATATTTTACTCCTACATTTTGTGTATTTGTTGTCATATTTTACATCTTCATGTTAATCCTTAATTGTTGTACTTAGAGTTGATTTTACATTTTAAAAATCTTTATGAGAGCATATTTAAATGGTTGATCCAGAATCTTTACTCTATATTTCCTTTTGCTTATAGGATACTTTCTTTCCTCTGGATTCTTACTCCTTTTGTACCCTTTTCTTTTCCACTTAGAGAATACCCTTTAACTTTTCTTTCTGGATTTGCTTTAGTATTGATTAACTCTTTTAGTTTTATTTTATCTGAGAAGTTCTTTATCTCTCCTTCAATTTGAGTGATAGCCTTTCTGGGTAGAGTATCCTGCATTGTAGGATTTTTCCTTTCAAGCACTTTAAATACATCATGCTACTCTCTTCTTGTTGGCAAAGTTTCAGCAGGAAAAAAAAATCAGCTGACATCCTTATGGGAGATTCCCTTGTATGTGACTTTTTTTCCTTTTCATGCCTTTAGAATTCTCTCTTTATCTTTAACTTTTGCCATTTTAACTATATGTCTTTGTGTGTGGGACTTTCTGTATATCTGTTTCATCAGTTTTGGGGTGTTTTCAGCCATTATTTCCTCAAATTCATTTTGATTCCTTTCTCTCTCCTCCTTCTACTTATAGAAGGTGCAAACATGTGACAATGTATGCCAGACATATGAACTAACTAATATGATTGGATATGAAAACACACATTCTGGGACCCTTGTAATTGTGAATGCTGGTATGCTTAATGTTGTTATGGAGGTCCTTAAGTTGTCCTCATGTTTAAATTGTTTTTGTTTTTGCTGTTCTTATTCAGTTATTTCCATTATTCTAACTTCCAGAAAACTTACATATTATTCTGTATCACCTGGTCTCCTGTTAATTATTTCTAATATATTTATCACTTTAGTTATTGTATTCTTCAGTTCTGACTGATTCTTTTTTGTATTTTCTAGTTCTTTGTTAAAATTCTCATTGTGTTCATGTATTCTTTCCCCTAGATCAGTTAGTATTCTTTTTGAAAATGCTTTGAACACTTTTGTTGTTGTCATTCAGTCGCTAAGTCATGTCCAACTCTTTGCAACCCCATGGACTGCAGCATGCCAGGATTCCATGTCCTTCACTATCTCCCAGAGTTTTCTCAGATGTATGTCCATTGAGTCAGTGATAGTATCTAACCATCTCATCCTCTGCCACCCTCTTCCCCTTTTGCCATCAATCTTTCCCAGCATCAGGATCTTTTCCAGTGAGTTGGCTCTTCACATCTTGAACTCTATCTTGTAAACTATCTCTGTTTCATTAGTTGTATTTCCAGGTTCTTTTGTTCTTTCATTTGAAACAAATTTCTCTCTCTTCTCATTTTGCTTAACTTTCTTTGTCTTGATGAAATACATGAAATGGTTACCTATCCTGTTCTTGAATGGGTGTCCTTGTGTGGCAGCATACCTATACAGTCTGTGTTTGTCCAGTGAATTTTGTAGAATAGCTAGATCTGAATTGAGCGCTAGTCATATCTTCCACCAGGGCATGCTGGAGGCTCTTACCTTGGTAGGAGTTGGGACTGGAGATGACTAGAGTCAGAGCCAAGGCTTCTCTTCTGCTCACTGGCCAAACCATTCTATGGTGGTGGGATTGAATCCCAATTTGCTGGAGCAGAAGCCTTGAAGTTCAGGTCCAAACTGACTCTGCCCCCTACAATTTGCATTCTCTTAAACCACACTAACATTTTCCTTAGTGGGGAGCTGTTCTGCAGAGCAAGAGGGTTTGATGTGGACATTAGGCATGAGTGAGGACATGTGTTTGGGCAGTCCTGACATTAGTTAGGGCCCCACATCATTCCAAATCTGCCACTTTAGTGAATGCCAGTAATGACCACCCTCACTCCTTTCAGATTTTGTGCTAGGTTTGAGCAGGCTCCATCCACTTAAATGCATACCCTCCTAGATCATGGCAGCCTCTATCCTAGTGATAGTTGTACCATTGAGCAAGAAGGGCCAGCACAAGCACTCACTTAGGACCAGGGTGTATGCTGGGGTGGTCACAATAAACCAGCCAGAGTCCCATTGAGTTTCAATCTGCTTCCTCCACATTGTTTTGGGAATAAGAAAGCCTGTGTGTGCTCTTCATTATTGTAGCCTAGATTTCTTACAGCCTTGCTCTTAGTCCCACTGGTTTTCAAACTAGCTAAGAGAACTTATCTTCCTGGTGTCGGGCCCCAGGGCTGGGACATCCAACATGTGGTTTAAACTACTAACTCTCCATGGATGATCTCAAAGCCCATTTAATCCTCCTCCTTTTTTATGTCTCTTCCTAGGGAAACAGGTTCCCATCTAATGGCTTCTTTTACCTTCCAACCTGATTCTGTGTGGCTCTTTCTTATATCCTTGATTATATGAGTCTTTCTGCCAGGGTCCAATTTATTTTCAGTGAGAATTGCTTCACATGTAGATGTATTTTGGATGTGTTCATAGGAGGAGGTGAGCTCTGCATCCTCCTACTCCACCATCCTGATCTTCTCCCTATTCCTTGCATGATTTCTGAAGAGAAATCTGATGTAATTGTTATTTCCAACCCTCAATATGTAAGGTAATTTATTCTCTGAACTCTTTCAGAATTTTCTCTTTGATTTTCTGCAATTTGAATGAGATACTCCTAGATGTAGATTTGTTGGTCTTTTTAAATTTGTTCTGTCTGGTATTCTCTGACTTTCCTTGTCTTCAATTTTATGACTCTCACTAGTTTTGGAAAATTCTCAGTTGTTATGGTTTCAAACTTTTGTGTTTCTTTCTCTCATTCGTCTCCTACTGGTTTCCCCTACCCACATGTTATACCATTTTTATTTATTCCATCATTCTTATATAATTTATTGTATATAATTTTCATTTTTTTTGCTGTATGCACTCCCACTTTTGGAAGTTTTTATGACATTTCTTCAAGTTCACTAGTTTTTACTTGGCTGTGTCAAATATATTTCTACCTTATTTTTGTTACAGTGTTTTTTCATATTTTAGCATTTACTTTTGATTTTTCTTAGAATTTTTACTTTTCTCCTTTTATTTCTCATTTGCTCTTGCATGTTATCTACTTTTCCCATCATATCCCTTTGCATACTAATCATTGTTTACTTTCTAACAATTATTTGTCTGATATTTCCAATATCTGTCATATATGAATCTGCTTCTGATGCTTCTCAAGTTTTAAAAGCTGGGTATTTTGTCCTTTAGGATGCCTTATTAAGTTTTTTAAAGCTATGCATTACATACTAGGTAAAAGGAACTGAAGTAAATAAGATTATGGTGTGAGATTTTATGTTTACCTGGCTGGAAATTATGCTGTGTTTAGTGTTTGTAGTAGTTTTAGGTGTTAGATATTAAAATTTTCTCACATGTATTATTTATTTTTTGTTGTTCTTTGTAACATTTACTTTTACCTAGATATTTTTTTCCTAAATAAGACCTATAGTATGCAGTTCGATAAGTTTTATTCACCTATGATTAAATAGGAGTCCTGCTGATTTGGGGAAAGAAGAAAAACATTCTATAGCTCTTTCATCTGATGTCGGTCTTTTAGTGTGCCTGTGCCTCTGGACTATGACTTTTGCAGGTACTTCTCAGTTATTTTTTTTAATTTGATGAGATATGAAAGCTAAAGGGGTCTGGAGTTGGTATTTTTCTTATTCCCATATAGAAGGGTGGAAGGGGCTGGAGTTGGGTATTTTTCTTTCTTTAGAAAAATTAAGCTATTAAAATCTCAGTAGGAAAATTAAACTCTGTTAATATCCCATTATTCTGGGTTCTGATAAAATAGTTCATGTGAGGGAAGGCTTAGGTAAAAAGAACTGAATATTCATCATATACTTCAAAATGGCTACTTTTCTTCTCACTTTGCCACGAGCATGGGATTTATTTCCCATTCTACTCTGTGAGAACCTGGTAGGGTTGCTGAAGGTAAAATCAACAAAAATACAGATCCTTTCTAAAACTGGACCCTGATGGAATTTTGAAATCTCAAACTTGCCCACACTTGAACTTCCTTCAATTTGTCAATTGTAGTTTAAGTTTTGCTGCAGGAGGAGAAAGGGACAACAGAGGATGAGATGGTTGGATGGCATCACCAACTCAATGGACATGGTTTGGGTGGACTCCAGGAGTTGGTGATGGACAGGGAGGCCTGGCGTGCTGCATTTCATGGGGTCTCAAAGAGTCTGACACGACTAAGTGACTGAACTGAACTGAACTGTACCTTGGTACTGGTTTCTGTGGAGGTTTGTTGTTTTTTTTCTCCTAGGCTTCTACTCTGTTAAGTTTTACTTCTGTGTTTCTGCCTGTATATTTTTCCAATTTAGAGAGCTATGATTATCAATATAACTTCCTTCTCCTATGGATCAAAGAGTTGTCAATTTTCAGTTTGTTTAGTTTTTACATTTTGTGAAGATAAAAGCAATAATATATAAGTTCTTTACATGCAGGACTGGAACTTGGATGGTGTTGCCTATGTATCAGTTCAGTTCAGTCGCTCAGTCATGTCCAACTCTTTGCAACCCCATGGACTGCAGCATGCCAGGCCTCCCTGTCCATCACCAACTCCCGGAGTTTACTCAAACTCATGTCCATTGAATCAGTGATGCCATCCAACCATCTCATCCTCTGTCGTCCCCTTCTCCTCCCGCCTTCAATCTTTCCCAGCATCAGGGTCTTTTCAAATGAGTCAGTTCTTCGCATCAGGTGGCCAAAGTATTGGAGTTTCAGCTTCAACATCAGTCCTTCCAATGAACACTCAGGACTGACCTCCTTTAGGATGGCCTATGTATATATAGCTACAATTATTTCTTTCATCCCCCATACATTTAACTCCTGGAATTCACTAGTATGTTTGTTTTCTGTTTATAGAACTTTCTTTGAACATTTTAGGGTAGGTCCGATGGTAACACATTCATTTATTTTCCCTTCTGAAAATGAATTGAATTCCTCTTTGCTTATGAAAGACATAGGGTTCTGGGTTGAAAGTTGTTTTCTTTCTGCTTATGAAAAATATGCCTTTTAATTCTGGCTTCCATGATTTCTCATGAGAATTTTTTCATTCGGTTTTATTCCTCTATAGGTAGACAAAGTGATCTTCACCTCTGGCTGCTTTCAATACTTTTTAAATGGTCTTTAGTTTTCAGTGGTTTAATTATGATATGTCTCTGTGTGGCTCTGTTTATTATTCAGTATTAAATCATTTTTTTAAATTCCTTAATATTATATCTTTTGGCAAGTTGGTAAATTTTCAAATAATTATCAAACCTGCTTTCTTTTGCTTTTTTGGACTCCAGTGACAAAAGTTTTCAATTTTTCTCCCTAAATCTACAGATTTCTGGACGTTTGTTAATTTTTTTTTCTTTTGTTTAAGTTAGGCAATTCACTGTCTTCTCAGTCACTGATTTTTCCTTCTTTTTTCAACTCTTCTTTAGATATCAGCTTTAATTTTGATTGTATTTTTCAATCATGAAATTTCCAATTTTAAATGGAGTTTGGGGAATATATACTATAAAGTTACAGTAATCAAAACACTATGATAGTGACATACTTATACATCAAAGGTAGATGAATGGAATAGGATAGAAAGCCCAGAAGTAAACTCACACCTATGGTCAACTGACCTACAAGAAAGGAGGCAAGAATACACAATGAAGAAAAAATAGTCTCTTCAATAAGTGATGTTGAGATACATGTAAAAGAATGAAATTAGAACATTCTCTAATACCACATACAAAAACAAATTTGAAATGGATTAAAGACTTAAATGCAAGATCAGATACTATAAAACTCTTAGAGGAAAACATAGGCAGACACTCAATGACAGAAATCAAAGCACTATCTTTTTGGATCCACATCCTAGAGTAATGAAAATGAAAACAAAAATAAACAATGAGACTTAATTAAATCTAAAGGCTTTTGCACAGCAAAGGAAACAAAACGAAAAGACAACCTACAGAATGGGAGAAAATATTTGAAAATGATGCAACTGACAAGGGATAATTTCCAAAATTTGCATGCTCATGAAGCTCAGTTCAGTTCAGTTCAGACGATCAGTTGTGTCCGACTCTTTGAGACTCCATGAATCACAGCACGCCAGGCCTCCCAGTCCATCACCAACTCCCAGAGTTCACTCAGACTCACATCCATCGAGTCAGTGACGCCATCCAGTCATCTCATCTTCTGTCGTCCCCTTCTCCTCCTGCCCCCAATCCCTCCCAGCATCAGAGTCTTTTCCAATGAATCAACTCTTCGCATGAGGTGGCCAAAGTACTGGAGTTTCAGCTTCAGCATCATTCCTTCCAAAGAAATCCCAGGGCTGATCTCCTTCAGAATGGACTGGTTGGATCTCCTTGCAGTCCAAGGGACTCTCAAGAGTCTTCTCCAACACCACAGTTCAAAAGCATCAATTCTTTGGTGCTCAGCTTTCTTCACAGTCCAATTCTCACATCCATACATGACCACAGGAAAAACCATAGCTTTGACTAGATGGACCTTTGTTGGCAAAGTAATGTCTCTGCTTTTCAATATGCTATCTAGGTTGGTCGTAACTTTCCTTCCAAGGAGTAAGCATCTTTTAATTTCATGGCTGCAGTCACCATCTACAGTGATTTTGGAGCCCAAAAAGATAAAGTCTGACACTGTTTCCACTGTTTCCCGATCTATTTCCCATGAAGTGATGGGACCAGATGCCATGATCTTCGTTTTCTGAATGTTGAGCTTTAAGCCAACTTTTTCACTCTCCTCTTTCACTCTCATCAAGAGGCTTTTTAGTTTCTCTTCACTTTCTGCCATAAGGGTGGTGTCATTTGCATATCTGAGGTTATTGATATTTCTCCCAGCAATCTTGATTCCAGATTGTGCTTCTTCCAGCCCAGCATTTCTCATGATGTACTCTACATATAAGTTAAATAAGCAGGGTGACAATATACAGCCTTGATGTACTCCTTTTCCTATTTGGAACCAGTCTTTTTTTCCATGTCCAGTTCTAACTGTTGCTTCCTGACCTGCATATAAGTTTCTCAAGAGGTAGATCAGGTGGTCTGGTATTCCCATCTCTTGAAGAGTTTTCCACAGTTTATTGTGATCCACACAGTCAAAGGCTTTGGCATAGTCAATAAAGCAGAAATAAATGTTTTTCTGGAACTCTCTTGCTTTTTCGATGATCCAGTGGATGTTGGCAATTTGATCTCTGGTTCCTCTGCCTTTTCTAAAACCAGCTTGAACATCCGGAAGTTCACGGTTCACGTATTGCTGAAGCCTGGCTTGGAGAATTTTGAGCATTACTTTACTAGCGTGTGACATGAGTGCAATTGTGTGGCAGTTTGAGCATTCTTTGGCATTGCCTTTGTTTGGGATTGGAATGAAAACTGACATTTTCCAGTCCTGTGGCCACTGCTGAGTTTTCCAAATTTGCTGGCATATTGAGTGCAACACTTTCACAGCATCATCTTTCAGGATTTGAAATAGTTCAATTGGAATTGCATCACCTCCACTAGCTTTGTTTGTAGTGATGCTTTCTAAGGCCCACTTGACTTCACATCCCAGGATGTCTGGCTCTAAGTGAGTGATCATACCATCATGGTTATCTTGGTCATGAAGCTCTTTTTTGTATAGTTTTTCTGTGTATTCTTGCCACCTCTTCTTAATATCTTCTGCTTCTGTTAGGTCCATACCATTTCTGTCTTTTATCGAGCCCATCTTTGCATGAAATGTTCCCTTGGTATCTCTAATTTTCTTGAAGAGATCTCTAGTCTTTCCCATTCTGTTGTTTTCCTCTATTTCTTTGCATTGATCACTGAGGAAGGCTTTCTTATCTCTCCTTGCTATTCTTTGGAACTCTGCCTTCAGATGCTTATATCTTTCCTTTTCTCCTTTGCCTTTCACTTCTCTTCTTTCACAGCTATTTTTAAGGCCTCCTCAGACAGCCATTTTGCTTTTTTGCATTTCTTTCCCATGGGCATAGTCTTGATCCCTGTCTCCCATACAATGTCACAAACCTCAATCCATAGTTCATCAGGCACTCTGTCTATCAGATCTAGTCCCTTAAATCTATTTCTCACTTCCACTGTATAATCATAAGGGATTTGATTTAGATCATACCTGAATGGTCTGGTGGTTTTCAATTTTTTTTTTTTTAAATGAGGAGAAAATCTCAACAGACATTTCTCTAAATAAGACATACAGATAACGAAAAAGTACACAAAAGAAGATGTTCAACATTGCCAATTATTTGAGAAATGCAAAGAAATTTACAGGTATCATCATCAAAAAAATCTACAAATAATAAATGCTGGAGGACTTGTGGAGAAAAGGTAACCCTCCTACACTGTTATCCCCTGGTGAAGGGAATGTGAATTGTTTCAACCACTATGCAGGACAGTATGGAGACTTCTTCAAACAACTAAAAAATAGAGCTACTGTATTATTCAGCAATCCCACTCCTTGGTGTATATCCAGAGAAAACCATAAGTTGAAAATATATATCGACTCCAACACTGATTGTAGCACTATTTATAATAACCAGTACATGGAAGCAAACTAAGTGTCAATTTACAGAGGAATGGGTAAAGATGTGGTGTGTGTATATATATATATATGTGTGTGTGTGTGTGTGTGTGTGTGTGTGTGTGCACGCAGTGGAATATTACTGAGCCATAAAAATGGATTCAATAATGCCATTTGCAGCAACAACATAGATGGATCTAGAGATTATCATTCTAAATGACTTAAGTCAGACAGACAAAAATATTACATGATATCACTTATATGTGGAAAGTAAAAATATGACACAAATTAACTTACTTAAAAAACAGACTCATGGATGTTGAAAACAAACTTATGATTACCAAGGGGGAAAGGTTGGGGGGAGGGGGTAAATTAAGAGTTTGGAATTAACATATGCATGCTAGTATATATATGAAATAGATAATAAACAAGGGTGGGCTCTATAGCACAAGGCACTCTGCTCAATACTCTGTAATAACCTACATGGAAAAAATTCTGAAAAAGAATAAGTTAATATATGTATGTGTTAACTGAATCACTTTGCTATACACCTGAAACTAATGCAACATTTTAAGTCAACCGTGTGCCAATATAAAATTAAAGCTTTTTAAAATAGAAAAAAGATTAAAAATAAATTTAAAATTTTTTCCAAATTTTATTTCTTTCATTTTTTTGTTGATAAGCTCTATTTCTTGACTGTGGCTTTCTATTGTTTACTTTTTGAAAGGTGTTCATAATTGTTCCTTAGAATTTCATTATAATATCTGCTTTTAAATCCTTTTGTGATAATTCTCACATCTGTGATATCTTATCTCAGTGTAAGCATCGGTTGATTTTCTTTTCTCATTTAAATCATTATTGTCTTCCTTTTTGGTATGGCAGATAATTTTCAGTTGATATTTTCAATAGATGCTTTAATGGATATTTTCATATTGTGCTTGTTATGAGTGCAAAACTATTTAAACATTGTATTATAGTTAGCTTTTTTAACATTTCTTGTCATTTGCTTAGTCACTCAGTTGTGTCCAACTCTTTGTGACCCCATGGACTGTAGCCTGCCAGCTCCTCTGTCCATGGGGATTCTCCAGGCAAGAATACTGGAGTGGATTGCCATGCCCTTCTCCAAGGGCTCTTCCCAACCCAGGGATGGAACCCAAGTCCCCTGCATTTCAGGCAGATTCTTTACCATCTGAGTCACCAGGGAAGCCTATTGCTTGTCAAGGGAATGCCAATTTGTTACTGCTATGTGGAAATAGAAGTTCAAGTTCCCATATCTACCTTTGTAGACATAGAAAGGGCATAGATCCTCATTAGTGTGTGGTGGTGGTGGGAGTTCTCTCTCACCACATGGTATCCCTTGACTGCAATGAGACTGATAGCGTGATGATGAGAGTCAGGACTCTCCACAAGGCATTAGGTATATGGAAGATTATTTATGTTTCTCTACCTTGGAGAACTGTCCCTCTGCAGGGGGTGTCTTATGTGTCCCAGCAGTACAACTGCTTCTCATCATCCAAGAATCAAGGACCAGCTGGTTCCATGGCAGGTTCTGACCTGCGTTTGCCCACTCAGTTCTTCTGACTGTGAGACTGTAGTTTTCTTGTTTCTGATGTCTGCATCGTGGTGGGTGAGGCTACTCTAGCAGCTTCTGTAGGCTTCCTGGTGGGAGGGGCCAGTGCTCACCCACTTGTTGTTGGAGCTGGGCCTTGGCCCTCTGGTGGGCAGGGCCATGTCAAGGGATTTGTCTAGAGGCAAACCTGTGAGCTCAAGAAATCTTTAGACAGCCTATCTGCTTATGGGTGTGGCTGTGTTCCCACCTTGTTGACTGTTTCAACTGAGGTGTCCCAGCACCAGAGCCTGCATCTGTTGAGTGGGGCCAGGTTTTGCTGCCAAAATTTTGGCCTTCAGGAGATCTCATGTCAATAAATGCCCTCCATGCCTCTGCCACCAGTGCCCTTATTCCCAGAATGAGCCACAGCTGCCCTCCACTGCATGCCCAGAAGACCCTCCAAGATCTTCAGGTAGGCCTTGCCTGAGCTTTGTGAAGTCATTGCTTTTGTCCTGGGTACTGGTGCACATGAGATTTGTGTGCATTCTCCAAGAGTGAAGGCTATTTCCCTGAGTCCTGCAAAGCCCCTGCAATCAAGCCTCACTGGTCTTCAAAGCCAAATGCTCTGGAGGCTCTTCCTCCCCATGCCAAATCTCCAGGCTGGGGAGCCTGACATAATGTTCTCCTGTGGAAGAACTTCTTCAACAAAATTATTCTCCAGTTTGTGGCTCACCCATCTTGATAGTATGGTATTTGATTACATTTTGAGTGCAACCCTCCTACCATCTCATTGTGGTTATTCTTTATGTCTTTGGATGTAAGCTATCTTTTTTGGTAGGTTGAGTCTTTTTAACTGATGGTTGTTCAGTAATTAGTTGTGAGTTTGGTGTGTCTGTGAAAGGATATGTGCTCAAGTTTCTTCTACTCCACCATTGTTTCCAAGAAGCTCATTTTTTAAAAAAACATTTTTTGAGGTAATAAATGTTTTAAATTGACTGTGGTCATAGTTTAACATATACATGAACATACCTAAAACTATTCAATTATACATTTTAAATGGGTTAGTCATGTGCTATTTATGAAATATTTAAGAAACACAAAGTCTATACTCAAGAAAGCCTATCTTCTTTTTATCATAGAGTTGGCAACATAGAAATTTTGTAGCATATACTTCCCAAAGAACACTGATTTTGTCAATCACACGCAGACAAGCCCTTTTGGAAGTCCAGGAGCACAGTGGAGATGTTATAATATGCCACTAGAAAAAAAATATCTGAGATTGAATTCACTAAAGACAATGAGAGGTACAGTTTCACTTTCCTGATATCATTCCTCCTCCCAAAGCAACACGGCTAAACACCAAGAGAAAACTTTTCACCTGTGGTTTCTCCCTTGAGGGGAAGTTAGAGCATGTAAAAGAGCACCCAAATTTCCCAGATGTGAGGTATGCTGCCAAAAAGATCTACTTGTTTTTCACCCTATCAACAAAACTGTGTTTAGCTCCATGAATGAGACTGGGGAAAGGTTGAATGAACAGAAGCTGAGGGTCTCAGTGGGAATTAAAGGCACATAAAGCCTAATATCCACGACATGGGCAACTCCAGTTAGTTCACCCCAAAATTTCTAGGCTTGTCTTACCTGAGAATCCCCTAACTGGCCCACAGGAACTTCCAACACTATGTTCCTAACACACGTATACATACCCTGTGGCTGACCCCTAAGACAGCATGTGTGAGACTTTCAGATGGCTAGTGACCATGGACAAAAAGCTGGCCCAATTCTTAAAAACTAAGTGAAACCACACAAACTGTGTACAGTTAGCACCATGCTATGGAAAGTAAAAGGGGAACTGTCTTTGAAAGATGAAAAGAAGGCATGCGACTTTAATAACCCCCCAAGTGGGACCAAGATGTGTGGAGCAGACATACCCATAGAATAGGTTTTAGAAAACTTTAACAAGATTAATGCAAACTATTTCTTTCATTAAGTCAGTCTAGTAAAAACTAGAGGAGATTACTACTACCTCAAGTGCAAGGACAGCAACAAGACTTCAAAAATGTGAAAATCAAGCAAACATGACACAACTGAAGAAAGGCAGTAATTTTCCAGTAGACAATCACAAAAATGGTACTGTCTGGTTTTCTCAATGAACAAATGAAAATAGTTGTTATAAAAACCTGTGATCTACAGGAAAGCACACAAAAACAATTCAATAAAATCAGGAAACCAATACATAAACAAAACAAGAAGTTTAACAGAGAAGTAGAAATTACAAAAAAGAACCAAACAGAAATTTTGGAGCCGAAGAGTACAACAAAGGTAATGAACAATATAAAAGAGAACATCAACAGAAGAATTAATCAACCTAAGAAAGAATCAGTGAGGCAAAAGAGGGATTATTTGAAATTATCTAGTCTCAGAGCAAAAAAAAAAAAAAAATGAATGCATGAATGCTGAAAGCCTACATGAGCTATAGGATAGCATTAAGAGAAATAATCTATGTAATACAATATAGTAAGTGAAAAGAGACTGAGTCAAAGTGGCAGAAAGCTTAATCAAAGAAATAATGGCTTCAGTCAGTTCAGTTCAGTCGCTCAGTCGTGTCCGACTCTTTGCGACCCCATGAATCGCAGCACACCAGGCCTCCCGGTCCATCACCAGCTCCTGGAGTTCACTCAGACTCACGTCCATCGAGTCAGTGATGCCATCCAGTCATCTCATCTTCTGTCGTCCCCTTCTCCTCCTGCCCCCAATCCCTCCCAGCCTCAGAGTCTTTTCCAATGAGTCAACTCTTCGCATGAGGTGGCCAAAGTGTTGGAGTTTCAGCTTCAGCATCATTCCTTCCAAAGAAATCCCAGGGCTGATCTCCTTCAGAATGGACTGGTTGGATCTCCTTGCAGTCCAAGGGACTCTCAAGAGTCTTCTCCAACACCACAGTTCAAAAGCATCAATTCTTCTGCGCTCAGCCTTCTTCACAGTCCAACTCTCCCATCCATACATGACCACAGGAAAAACCATAGCTTTGACTAGATGAACCTTTGTTGGCAAAGTAATGTCTCTGCTTTTTAGTATGCCATCTAGGTTGGTCATAGCTTTTCTTCCAAGCATTAAGTGTCTTTTAATTTCATGGCTGCACTGACCATCTGCAGCGATTTTGGAGCCCAAGAAAATAAAGTCTGTCACTGTTTCCATTGTTTCCCCATCTATCTGCCTTTAAATGATGGGATCAGATGTCATGATCTTTGTTTTTTGAATGTTGAATTTTAAGCCAGTTTTTACACTCTCCTCTTTCAATTTTATCAAGAGGCTCCTTATTTGCTCTTGGCTTTCTGTGGCCACTGGTGAGTTTTCAAAATTTGCTGGCATATTGAGTGCAGCACTTTCACAGCATCATCTTTTAGCATTTGAAATAGCTCAACTGGAATTCCATCAACTCCACTAGCTTTCATAGTGATGCTTCCTAAGGTCCATTGACTTCACATTCCAGGATGTCTGGTTCTAGGTGAGTGATCACACCATCATGGTTATCTGGGTCATTAAGATCTTTTTCTATAGTTCTTCCGTGTATTCTTGCCACTTCTTAATATCTTCTGCTTCTGTTAGGTCCATACCTTTTCTGTCCTTTATTGTGCCCATCTTTGCATGAAATGTTTCCTTTGTATCTCTAATTTTCTTGAAGCGATCTCTAGTCTTTCCCATTCTATTTTTTAAGACCATTATTGTTTAAGATCTTTTAAGTGTCTGTTGTCTAAGACACTTGGAGGTAACCAGAAAGCAAATATCTATGCATCTGTAAATTAATAAGAGAAAGGAATAAAAACATATCAATGTGGAAATCATCAAATCACAATGTCAGAGAGAGAAATAAAGGAGCAAGAGAACTACAAAAGATTCAAAAACAATCAACAAGATGCATTAGTAAGCCCTTAACTACATATAATCATGTTAAATATAAATTAACCAAATTCTCCTATCAAAAGGCATAGAATGACTGAGTACACTTTTGAAGAATCCAAATACATAGTGCCTAAAACAGAGTCACTTCATCCTTCAGGATACACATAAGCTCAATGTTAAGGGATGAAAAAGATATTCCATGCAAATGGAACCCAGGAGAGCAGAGGTAACTACACTCATATCAGACAAAATAAACTTTATACCCAACCCAGTAACAAGAGACTGAAAAGGTCATTATGTAATAATAAAGTAGTCAATTAATCAAGAGGATATTGTAAATACATATGATCCAATATCTGAACATTTAAATATATTGAATAAATATTAACATATCTGAAGGGAAGAGAAAACAGTACAATAAAAGTAAAGGTCTTCAGTATCATACTTTTAACAATGCAGAGATTATCCAGACACAAAATGAATAGAAAAAAACATTGAATTTGAACTATATTTTAGATCTGTCACGCGAGTATATGTTCCTTGGTTCTTTGTCTCGTACAACAAAGAATTGGAGCAACGGATATTAAAGCCCTCGGCACGTTACAGCTTTTGGGTCTTGGACAAACTGTGTTATAGCTCTTAGGCAAATCAGTGTTACAGCTCTATTTTACTTAGAAGATAGCAGGAGAGAGAGAGAGAGAGAGCGCGCGTGCATGCACGTGGGAGAAAGAGAGTCTGTGAGGAAGCACTTTGGCTCCTCCTTTTATATGTTTTTTTCCTCCACCTGGGCCTGCCCTATGCAAATTGGGCTTAGCCAGGAGTGCTGTTTGTTTTGCCTGAAGTCTTCACTCTGGTCCTCGGACCTTCCTTTGACCTTCTTTGTCTTTTAGCCACTGCCATTTTGGACTCCTTTTCCCTATTCTAACAGATCTAACAGACATATATAGAACATTCCATCCAACAGCATCAGAATATACATTCTTCTCAACTGAGCTTGTAACACACTGCAAGATGGATGGTATGTTAGGTCACAAAATAAATTTTAGCAAATTTAAAGGTTGAAACTATACCAAGTGTCTTTTCCAACTACAATGGTATTGCACTAAAAATCAATAACTGAAGAAAAACTAAAAATTCACAAATAAGTGGAAGGGATAGAACATATACTCCAGAGCAACCAATGAGTCAAAGAAAAAGTAAAAAGGGGGGAAATATCTTGAACGTGGCTAAGGTGCTCACACTCTTTTACTCTTATTCAACATCATACTGGAGGTACTAGCCAAAGAAATTAGGCAAGAAAAAAATAATAAAAGGTATCAAAATTGCAAGGGAAGAAATAAAATTGTCTGTTTCCAGTGATGTGATCTTATATATAGAAAATACTAAAACTTACATCAAAAGATGTTAGAACTAATCATGTAGTTAGTACAGTTGCAAGAAACAAAATCAACATTTATAAATCAGTTAAAACACTATCTGAAAAAAACAAAGAATCAACCTCATTTTTAATATCATTAAAAGCTATAAATTGCAATGCATTTAACAAAACAGGTGGAAGAACTATATAATGAAAAGTGTAAGGCGTAGATGAAACAAATTGAAGAAGACAAAACAAATGTAAAGATACCTTAAGTTCATGGATCAAAAGAATTAGTATTATTAAAATGTTCATATTACTCAAAGCTTTCTATATAGTCAAAGTAATCCTTATCAAAAGTCCAATACTATATATTATAGAAATATATGAAATATCCATAATTTGTATGGAACCACAAAAGACCCTGAGTAGCCAAAGCCGTTGTGAGAAAAAGTGACAAAGCTTGAGGCACTGCACTTCCTGATTTTAAGCTACATGTTACTATAGTATTCAAAATAGTATGATCCTGCCCTCAAAATTAATACATAGCCCAAGGGAATAAGTTGAGAGTCCAGAAATGAGCCCATGAGTCAACTAATGGTCAACTAATATTTCACAAGGGAGTCAAGAAAACTCAATGGGGAAATAATAGTATCTTCAATCAATAATGTTGGAAAAACTGGACAACCACATGCAAAAACAGAAATTGGGCTCCTGTCTTATACCACTCACAAAGAGTAAACTCATTTAATTAAATATTTAAATGTAATACCTGAAATGATAAAACTGATAGAAGAAAGCACAGCAACAAAGCTCTTTGACATCAGTATGGAAACAATATTTGGAATATGACACGAAAAGCAAAAAAAACAAAACCAAAATAAACTTGTGAGACCACATCATAGCAACATTTTTTTGCACAGAAAAAGGTAAAATCAACAGTATGCTGCTGCTGCTGCTGCTGCTAAGTCGCTTCAGTCATGTCTGACTCTATGCGACCCCATAGATGGCAGCCCACCAGGCTCCCCCGTCCCTGGGATTCTCCAGGCAAGAACACTAGAGTGGGTTGCCATTTCCTTCTCCAATGCATGAAAATGAAAAGTGAAAGTGAATTTGCTCAGTTGTGTCCCACTCTTAGTGACCCCATGGACTGCAGCCTACCAGCCTCCTCCACCCATGGGATTTTCCAGGTAAGAGTACTGGAGTAGGGTGCCATTGCCTTCTCTGCAACAGTATGAAAAGACATCTATAGAAAGAAAGAAATCATTTACTAACCATGTATCCAATAAGGGATTAATATTCTAAATATATAAGTAATTATCCAAGACAATAACATATAAATCTGTTTAAAAGGGCAGATTTCCTTCCCATTTAGGTCAACACAGAGCATCGAATAAAGATTTCTGTGATATACCACAGGTTCTCATTAGTTATCTATTTTTTTTACATAGTATCAATAGTGTATATATGTCAGTCCCAATCCAAGGAAAAAGGATATACATATGTGTGTGTGTGTGTGTGTGTGTACACATATAGCTGATTCATTTTGCTGTATGGTAGAAATGAACACAGCATTGTAAAGCAAATATAGTCCAGCAAAAGTTGATTTTAAAAAAGATATAGAACTGGTCAGTCACTACAAAGGAATTGGTTCATCTTACCCTTTGTATCCATTGGATCATAGAAAAAAGTAAGCGAGTTCCAGAAAAACATCAACTTCTGCTTCATTGACTAGGCTAAAGTCTTTGTGTGGATCACAACAAACTGTGGAAAATTCTTAAAGAGATGGGAATACCAGACCACATTACCTGTCTCCTGAGAAATTTATGCAGGTCAAGAAGCAACAGTTAGAACCAGACATGGAACAACAGATTGGTTCCAAACTGGGAAAAGAGTACGTCAAGGCTGTATATTGTCACTGTGCTTATTTAACTTATATGCAGAGTACATCATGCAAAATGCCAGGCTGGATGAGGCACAAGCTGGAATCAAGATTGCCAGGAGAAATACCAATAACCTCAGATACACAGATAACACCACCCTTATGGCAGAAAGCCAAGAGCAAATAAAGAGCCTCTTGATGAAATTGAAAGAGAGTGAAAAAGTTAGCTTAAAATTCAACATTCGAAAAACAAAGATCATGATATCCAGGCCCATCATTTAAGGGCAAATAGATGGGGAAACAATGGAAACAGTGACAGACTTTATTTTCTTGGGCTCCAAAATCACTGCAGATGGTCAGTGCAGCCATGAAATTAAAAGACACTTGTTCCTTGGAAGAAAAGCTATGACCAACCTAGATGCCATATTCAAAAGCAGAGACATTACTTTGTCAACAAAGGTCCGTCTAGTCAAAGCTATGGTTTTTCCAGTAGTCATGTATGGATGTGAGAGTTAGACCATAAAGACAGCTGAACTCTAAAGAATTTATGCTTTTGAACTGTGGTGTTGGAAAAGACTCTTGAGAGTCTCTTGGACTGCGAGGAGATCCAACCAGTCAATCCTAAAGGAAATAAGTCTTGAATATTCACTGGAAGGACTGACACTAAAGCTGAAACTCCAATGCTTTGGCCACCTGATGTGAAGAACTTACTCATTGAAAAAGCTCCTGATACTGGGAAAGATTGAAGGCAGGAGAAGGGGACAACAGAAGATGAGATGGTTGGATGGCATCACCAACTCAATGAATGTGAGTTTGAGCAAGTTCTGGGAGTTGGTGATGGACAGGGAAGCCTAGTGTGCTGCAGTCCATGGGGTTACAAAGAGTCAGACACAACTGAGGGACTGAACTGAACTGAATCCTTTGTATAGTCACACACTTCCCTACATTAATGTCTAACCTGTAATATCCACTTTTACGGTTTTACCATTAAGAATGTTATATAAATGTACTTGCATGTTATGTAAAAATTTTTAATTAAACTTAAATATTTTTGAGATAATTAGTTTCACATGAAGTTGTAAGAACTGATGCAGAATCCCAATTCACTTTTCGCCCAGTTTTGTCAGTGGTAATATTTTGCAAAATTGGAATACAATATCACAATTAGGATTTTGACATTGATACAGTCTTGATACACAACATTTCCATCATTCCAAGGAACATTCCTGTTGCCCATTTTTGCTTCTTCCACAACTGTTCTTTCTATGACTGGTACCTCGAATCTGTTCTTCACTTGCATTATTTTGTAATTTCTTAAATGTTTTTATAAATGAAGCATATAAAAAATTTTATTGCATTTTCTTCATTTTTAAAAATAGGCAGAGGGCCTGGATAGACACCTTTCAAAAAAAACACATATAAACGTCTCCTGGGTACATGAAAAGATGCTCATCATTATTAATCAGTAGGGAAATTCAAATTAAAACCACAATGAGATGGTACTTCACATCACATTTGAACTGTTGCTATCAAAAAGGCAAAAGATAAGTGTTAGCAAGGAGGTGGAGAAAACAGAATCCTTGTGCACTGTTTGTAGTAGTAAATTGGTAAAGCCACTATGGAAAACAGTATGGAGGTTTCTCAGAAATATATTATTTTAAATGTATTTTTAATACATAAAAATATTTTTTTAATTATTAAAAATAAAACTACGGTATTATCCAGAAAGCTCACTTCTAGGTATATAGCCAAAGGTAAAGAAAACAGGATATCAAAGAGTGCACTTCCACATTTACAGCAACATTATTCATAATAGTCAAAATAGAAATAAGATGGACAAATAACATTGTATATGTATAATAATGAAAAGCATCCTTCCATTTGTGGGAATGTGGATTGAGATTTAGGGCATTATAAATGGGATGATTCTTACAGAGACAGATAAATAATGAATAATTTCATTTACATGTCGAATATAAAGAGCTGAACACATAGAAATATAGAGTGGGGGTTTCCAAGTTCAGTAATGTGGAAGAAATTAGGAAATTGTCAAAAGGTACACATAGCTGTAAGATGAATATTTCAGTGTTTTAGTGAACATCATTGTTATTTTTGTTAGCAATAGTGTATTATACATTTGAAAATTTTCAAATTCCTCTTCTCTTTCTGCCATTAGAGTAGTATCATCTGCATAGGTGTCATTAGAGTGCATCTGTATATCTGAGTTTATTGATAATTCTCCTGGCAATCTTGATTTCAGCTTGTGATTCATCCAGCCCAGCATTTCACATGATGTACTCTGCATATCAGAGTACATTAAATAAGTACATTAAATAATTAGGGTGACGATATACAGCCTTGATGTACACCCTTCCCAATTTTGAACCAATCCATTGTTCCATGTCTGATTCTAACTGTTGCTTCTTGATTTGCATATAATATTCTCAGGAGGCAGGTAAGGTGGGTCTGGTATCCCCATCTCTTTAAGAATTTTCTACAGTTTGTTGTGATCCACACAGTCAAAGACTTTAGCATAGTCAATGAAACAGAGGTGGATGTTTTTCTGAAATATCCTTGCTTTCTCTATGATCCAATGAATGTTAGCAATTTAATATCTGGTTCCTCTGCCTCTTTGAAACTCAGTTTCTACATCTGGAATTTCTCGGTTGATGTTCTGCTGAAGCTTAATATGAAGGATTTTGAGCATTACTTTGCTAGCATGTGAAATGAATGTAATTGTAGGATACTTTGAACATTCTTTGGCACTGCCCTTCTTTGGGATTGGAATTGGAATGGAAATTAACCCTTTCCAGTCCTGTGGCCACTGCTGAGTTTTACAAATTTGCCAACATATTTAGTGCATCACTTTAATGGCATCATCCTTTTTAGGATTTGAAATAGGTCACCTGGAATCCCATCACCTCCACTAGATTTGCTCATAGTAATGCTTCCTAAGGCCCACTTGACTTCACACTCCAGGATGTATGACTCTGAATGACCACACCATCATGGTTATATGGGTCATCAAGAGCCTGCTGATGAAGGTGAAAGAATAAAGTGAAAAGGCTGGCTTAAAACTCAACATTCAAGAAACGAAGATTATGCCATCCTGTCCCATCATTTAAAGGCAAATAGATGGGGAAACAGTTGAAACAGTGACAGACATTATTTTCTTGGACTCCAAAATCACTGCAGACAGTGACTGCAGCCAGGAAATTAAAAGACACTTTCCCCTTGGAAGAAAGGCTATAACATACCTAAGACAGCATATTAAAAAGCAGAGACATCACTTTGCCAGCAAAGGTCCATCTAGTCAAAGCTACGTTTTTTCCAGTAGTCATGTATGGATGTGATAGTTGGACCATAAAGAAGGCTGAGTGCCAAAGAGTTGATGCTTTCAAACCGTGGTGCTGGAGAAGACTCTTGAGAGTCCCTTGGCAAGCAAGGAGATAAAACCAGTCAATCCAAAAGAAATAAACCCTGAATATACTTTGGAAGGAAGGACTGGTGCTGAAGCTGAAGCTTCAATAATTTGGCCACCTGATGCAAAGAACTGACTCATTGGAAAAGACCCCAGTGCTGGGAAAGATTGAAACTAGGAGGAGAAGGGGATGACAGAGGATGAGATGGTTGGATGGCATCAGTGACTCAATGGACATGAATTTGAGCAAACTCCTGGAGATCTTGAAGGACAAGGAAACCTGACATGCTTCAGTCCATGGGGTTACAGATTTAGACACACCTGAGCAACTGAACAACAAATTATGGTTCATTGGCCTATTTGTCTATTCTCTCCCTAAGAGACTGTCTCAAATACTGTAGCTTTATAAGAAATCTTGAAGTTGGATAGTGTCATCCTCCAAGTTTGATCTTCTCATAAGTATTGTGCTGGATATTCTGGGTCTTTTGCCCTTTCATATAAAGTTTACAACCATATTGTTCATATCTACAAAATAATTACTGAATTTTCTGTTGATATTACATTGAATCTATAGACTGAATTGTGATGAACTGACATCTCCATAATATACATCCTTCCTATCCATGAACTTAGGATATCTCTCCATTTATTTAATTCTTTGATATTTTTTCATCAGAGTTTTATATTTTTCCTCATATAGATTTTGTTCATTTTGTTTAGATTTATACCTAAGTATTTCATTTTTAGGTATTAATGTAAATTTTTTCATGGCTTTTAATTTCAAAATCCATCTGTTCTTTGCTGGTAAATAAAAAAGCAGTTAACTTTGTAAGTAATCTTGTATTCTGCAATCTTGCTATAATCAATTATTAGTTTGGGGGATTTTTCTTTAATATTTTCTACATAAACATTCGTGTCATCTGTACAAAAGGATGGTTTTATTCCTTTCTTTCCAGTTTTATACCTTTATTTTTGTTCCTTTTCCTATCACATTATCTAGAACTTCCAGTACAATATTGAATTGTTGTGGTGAGAGTGGGCATTCTTGCCTTGTATGTAATCCTAGTTGGAAAGCTTCAAATTTCTCAACATTAAGTAGGAGTGTAAGCTGGTGAATTTTTTTGCTATTCTTTTTCAAGTTGAGGAAATTTCCCTCTGTAGTTTAATGAGCTTTTTTTTAAATCATGAATCATGAATGAATGTTGGTTTTTGTTGAATGCTTTTTCTGTTTCTATGTATTTGTGTCTGTTGATGGGATAGGTTAAATTATCTGAAATTTGAATTTTGTACCAGCTCTACAAACTTGAAATAAATCTCACTGATTGTGTTGTAAATATTTATATATTTCTGAATTTTGTTTGCTAATATTTTGTTGAGGATTTTTTCAGTTATGTTTATGAGAGATCTCTGTAGTTTCTTACAGTATCTTTGTTTCATTTTGGTATTAGGGTAATGCTAGGCTCATAGAATGAGTTAGGAATCCCTCCGCTTCTTTCCTCTGAAATAATTGTAAAGAATTGAAATAATTTCTTCCTTAACTATTTGTTAGAACTCAACAGCAAAGCTTTTAGGTGTGGTACTTCTGTTTTGGAAGGTTATTAATTTTTTATTCAATTACTTTAAGAGATATAGTCCTATTAAGATTGTCTGTTTCACCCTGTGTGAACTCTGGTAGAGAGTGTCTTTCAAGGAATTAGCTCATTTTATATAGGTCATTAGATTAGTGGGCATATAGCTGATGATAGTATTTATTTAATACTTTTATATCCTTTGGATCTGTAGTGATGTGCTTATTTCTGATATTGGTAACTTTTGTATTCTCTCTTTTCTTAGTTCGCCTATCTAGAGCCTTAATAATTTGACTGATGTTTACAAAGAACTACCTTTTGTTTACTTGATATTTCTATTAATTTGTGTTTTAAATTTCATTGACTCCTGCTCTAATTCTTTTTATTGATTTTCTTCTGTTTACTTTGGATTTATTTTGTTTTTTCTTTGTCACCTAAGGTAAAACTGAGATTATTAATCTTACATCTTCCTTCTTTTCTAATATATTAATTTAATGGTATAAATTTCCCTCTAAGCACTGGTTTCACAGTGTCCCAAAAATTGCATGTTATGCTTTCATTTTGATTTAGCTCAAAATATTTTTAAAATTTCTCTTGAGATTTCTTCTCTGTACCATTTATGAGCATGTGTTTAATCTCCATGTATTTGAGAATTTTCAACTTATAATTACATTATTAACTACAAATTTAATTCCATTGTGGTCTGAATGTAGACATTTTGTGATTTCTCTACTTCCAAATTTGTTAAGGTGTTGTTTATGGCCCAGAATTTGGTCTCAGTGTTTCATATGAGCTTAGCTAGAATATATATTCTTCAATTGCTGTATAAAGGAATCTATAGTTGTTGATTGCAAACAATTGATTGATGTACTGTTGAATTCAATTATGTCCTTAATGATTTTCTGCCTGCCAGATCTGTTCATTTCTGACAGAACTCAGCTGAAGTCTCCATCTCTGACTGTGGATTCATGTATAAATATTTCTCCTTGCAGTTCTACAAGTTCTGGCCTCATACAATTTGATAATTTGTTGTTTGGTAAATTCCTGCCTTCTTAGAGAATTGATCTCTTTATCATTATATCATTCCCTTCTCTGTCCTTCACAACTTTGTTTGCTTTATAGTCTGTGCATCTGAAATTAATAGTATACCCTTGCTTTCCTCGGATATATTAGAATAGTGTAACTTTCTCCATCAGATTACTTTTAATTGACAATGTGTTTTAATATTTAAAGAGGAGTTCTTGTAGGACATAGCAGTCAGTCAGTTCAGTCACTCAGTTGTGTCTGACTCTTTGCGACCCCATGAACTGCAGCACACCAGGCCTCCCTGTCCATCACCAGCTCCCAGAGTCCACCCAAACCCATTTCCATTGAGTTGGTGATGCCATCCAACCATCTTATCCTCTGTCATCCCCTTCTCCTCCTGCCCTCAATCTTTCCCAGCATCAGGGCCTTTTCCAATGAATCAGCTCTTTGCATCATGTGGCCAAAGTATTGGAGTTTCAGCTTCAACATCAGTCCTTTCAGTGAACACCCCTGGTCTCCTTTAGGATGGACTGGTTGGATCTCCTTGCAGTCCAAGAGACTCTCAAGGGTCTTCTCCAACACCACAGTTCAAAAGCATCAATTCTTCAGCACTCAGCTTTCTTTATAGTCCGACTCTCACATCCATACATGACACTGGAAAAACGATAGCCTTGACTAGACGGACCTTTGTTGGCAAAGTAATGTCTCTGCTTTTTAATATGCTGTCTAGGTTGGTCATAACTTTTCTTCCAAGGAGTAAGTGTCTTTTCATTTCATGGCTGCAATCACCATCAGCAGTGATTTTGGAGCCCAGAAAAATAAAGTCAGCCACTGTTTCCACTGTTTCCCTATCTATTTGCCATGAAGTCATGGGACCAGATGCCATGATCTTAGTTTTCTGAATGTTGAGCTAGTTAGGTCTTATTTTGTTATCACTCTGACAGTCTTTAACCTTTATTAGGTGCATCTATATTATTTTTATTCTTATTAATTTTTGATATAGTAAGTTTATTATCTACCAAGTCTGTTAATGTTTCCTTTGTCACCTTTGTTCCTATTTTTATTTTCCAATTTTTTTGCATTTAGTGATTTTTAATTGAACATTTTTTTGTAATTCTATTTTCTCACCTTTCTTAAAATATTTATACTTTATTTTTTACATTTTTTATTGGTTACCCTAGAGTTTACAATATACATTTACAGATAATCCAGTGTGCTTTCAAACAACACTGTACCACTTCATGGATAGTGTACAATATAATAACAAAATATTCCTAAATGCTCCCACCATCACTTATAATATTACTGTCATTCATTTCACATATATAAGCTTAAATGGGGACTTTCCAGGTGGCTCAGTGGTAAAGAATCCACCTGCCAATACAGGAGCCACAGAAGATGAAGATTTGATCCCTGGGTTGGGAAGATCCCTTAGAGGAGGAAATAGCAAACTACTCCATTATTCTTGCCTGGATAATCCCATGGATAGAGAAGCCTGGTGGGCTACAGCCTATGGGGTCACAAAGAGTCAAACACAACTGAGCATGCACTAAAACGAATGCAAGCAAGTATATGTGAGCATATACATATATGCTCACTCATGCATATATACTATGTATATATGTATCATGTACATATACAATACTAACAATACAACTGTGTGTATATGTATATAATATATATATGTGATATATATGTATATATGTGTAATATATATATGTATATACATATAATGTATATAATGTATATGTGTATAATATGTATATATATGTAATGTATATATGTAATATATAAAATATATACATATATACACAGTTGTATTGTTAGTATTATTGTGAACAAACTGTTTTCTATTAAATTAATTAAGAATAAACAAAGTTTTTATTTTACATACACCTGTTCACTCTTCCATGCTCTTCCTTTTTTGTGTAATTCTTTTTCTCTGAACTGCATTATTTTCTTTCTGTCCAAAGTATTTCCCTAAATATTACTTGCAAGGCAGACCTATGGCAACAAATTCCCCCAATTTTTGTTTGTGTGAGTAATCTTAATTCTCCTTCAATTTTGAAAGATAATTTTGCAAGTTTGGATTATTATTACATTTTTTGCTAATTGAGGTATATGACAAACATTTTTTATATTGGAGTATAGCTGACTAATTATGTGCTAGTTTCAGGTGTACAACTAAGTGATTCAGTTATGCATACAAATGTATCTACTCTTTTCAAATTCTTATCCCATTTAGGTTATTATAGAATATTAAGCTGTGCTGTACAGTTGGTCCTTGTTCATTATCTGCTTTAAATAAAGCAGTGTTTACTGTCAATTTCCAACTCTCAATCTTTCTCTTTTCCCCACACACACATCTCCATCATGGTAACCATAAGTTTTTCTCTAAGTATGTGAGTCTGTTTCTGTTTTGCAAATAAATTCATTTGTATCTTTTTTTTTAAGATTCTGCATATAAGTGATATCATATTATATCTTTCTCTAATTTGCTTCATGTAGTATGATAATCTTCACTTGTATTCCTGTTGCTACAAAAGGCGTTATTTCATATTTTAAGGACTAACATTCCATTCTATGTGCAGCATCTTTTTATCCATTCCTCCATTGATGGACATTTAGGTTGCTTCCATATCTTGACTATTGGAAACAGTACTGCAAAAAAAAAAAACTTTGGTATGCATTATACTTTCCAACCAAGTTTTTTCTTCTGAGATATGTCCAGGAGTGGTAGTGGTGGATCATATGGTAGCTCTATTTTCACTTTTTAAAGGAACCTCCAAACTGTTCTTCATAGTAGCTGTAACCATTTACATTGCCACCAACAATGTAGCAGAGTTCCCTTTTCTCCACATCCTCTCTAGTATTTATTGCTTGTAGATATTTTGATGACAGACATTATGACTCATGTGGGGCGATATCTCATTGTAATCTTTATTTGCATTTCTCAAATAATTAGTGATGTTGGACATTTTTTCATATGCCTCTTTTCCTTCTGTATACCTTCTTTGGAGAAATGTCTATTCAGGTCTTCTGCCCATTTTTTAACTGGGTTGTTTGCTTTTATAGTATTGAGCCACTTGAGCTATTTGTAAATTTTGGAAACTAATCCTGTGTTCACTGTATCATTTACAAATATTTCCTCCCATCCCTCTCTCTTGTATCCCTCTCCCACCTCCCTCACTCTACGACCCCTATAGGTTGTCACAGAGCACTGGCTTTGGGTTCCCTGTGTCAAACAGCATACTCCCACTGACTACCTATTTAACATGTGGTAATGTGTATGTTTAAATGTTATTCTCTCAAATAATCCCATCCTCTCCTCCCCCTACTGTGTCCAAAAATCTGTTCTTTATGTCTGTGTCTCCTTTGCTGCCCTGCATATAGGATCATCAGTACTATCTTTCTAGATTCCACATATATGCATTAATATATGACATTTGTCTTTCATTTTCTGACATACTTCACTCTGTATAATAGGCTTTAGGTCCATCCACTTCAATAGAACTGACTCAAATGCATTCTTTTTATACTTGAGTAATACTCCATGTATGTATATACAATTTCCTTATCCACTCATTTCTTGTTGGATATCTAGCTTGCTTTATGTCTTTGCTATTGTAAATAGTGCTACAGTGAAAACTGGGGCAAATGTGTCATTTTCAGTTATGCTTGCCCCAGGTTATATGCCCAGTAGTGGGATTGCTGGGTCATACAGTAGTTGTTTTTTTGTTTTTTTGTTTTTTTGTTTTTTTTTTAAGGATTCTCCGTACTATCCTCCATTGTGGCTGTATTAATTTGCATTCCCACCAACCATGTAAGAGGTTTTCATTTTCTCAACACTCTCTCCAACCTTTACTGTTTGTACACTTTTGGATGATGACCATTCTGACCACTGTGAGATGATACCTCATTGCAGTTTTGATTTGCATTTCTCTAATAATGAGCAATGTTGAGCATGTTTTCATGTGTTTATTAGCCATCTGCATTTCTTTTTTGGATAACTGTGTATTTAGGTTTCTGCCCACTTTTTGACTCAGGTGTTTGTTTTTCTGGTATTGACTTTGTATATTTTGGAGATTAATTTTTTGTCAATTGTTTCATTTGCTATTTTTTTCCCAATCTGAAGATTGTCTTTTAACCTTTCTTATAGTTTCTTTCACTGTGCAAAAGCTTTTCAGTTTAATTAGGTCCCATTTGTTTACTTTTGTTTTTATTTCCATTACTCTCAGAGGTATGTCACGGAGGATCTTGCTGTGATTTATGTCACAGAGTGTTCTGCCTATATTTTCCTCTAAGAGTTTTATGGTTTCTGGTCTAGAGTTTAGGTCTTTAATCCATTTTGAGTTGGTTTTTGTGTATGATGTGAAGAAGTGTTTTAATTTCATTATTTTACATGTTCAGTTCAGTTCAGTCACTAAGTCGTGTCTGACTCTTTGTGACCCTGTGGACTGCAGCACACCAGGCTTCCCTGTCCATCACCAACTCTGGAACTTGCTCAAACTCATGTTCATCAAATCAGTGATGCCATCCAACCATCTTACCCTCTGTCATCCCCTTCTCCTCCTGCCCACAATCCCTCCCAGCATCAGAGTCTTTTTCAGTGAGTCAGTTCTTCCCTTCAGGTGGCCAAATCATTGGAGTTTCAGCTTCAGCATCAGTCCTTCCAATGAAAATTCAGGACTGATTTCCTTTAGGATTGCCTGGTTTGAGCTCTTTTACATATAGTTGATCAATTTCCCCAGCAACAGATGTTGAAGTGACTATCTTTTCTCCATTGTATATATTTTATTCCTTTGTCAAAGATAAATGTCCATAGGTGTGTGGATTTATCTCTGGGCTTTCTATCTTGTTCCAGTGGTGTATATGTCTGTTTTTGTGCCTGTACCATACTCTCTTGATGACTGTAGCTTTGTAGTATAGTCTGAAATCAAGAAGGTTAATTAATCCAGTTCCATTCTTCTTTCTCAATATTGCTTTGGCTATTTGGTTTTTTGTGTGTGTGTGTTTCCATACAAACTGTGAAATTATTTTTCTAGCTCTGTGAAAAATACCTATGGTAGTTTTATAGGGATTGCATTGGGTATATATTGCTTTGGGTAGTATACTCATTTTCATTATATTGATTCTTCCAATCCACAATCATGTTATATCTCTCCATCTGTTTGGTTTTTTCTTTGGTTTCTTTCATCAGTGTTTCATAATTTTATGTATACAAGTCTGTTATCTCTTCAGATAAATTTATTCCAAAGTAATTTATTCTTTTTGTTGCCAAGGTGAATGGGATTGTTTTCTTAATTTTGCTTTCTGATTTTCCACTGTTAGTGTATAGGAATGCAAGGGATTTCTGTGTACTAATTTTATATCCTGCAATTTTACTATATTCATTGATTAATAGTTTTCTGGTTGCATCTTTAGGGTTTTATATTTAGAGAGTTATTTCATCTGCATGGAGTGAGAGTTTTACTTCTTTTCCAATCTGAATTATTTTATTTCTTTTTCTTTTCTGATTTCTGTGACTAAGACTTTTAAAATTATGTTGAATAATAAGGTGAGAGTGAGCATCCTTGTCTTGTTTCTGATTTTAGAGGAAATGTTTTCATTTTTCACCATTGAGGATAATGTTTGTTGTCAATTTTTCATGTATGGCCTTTGTTATGTTGAGGTATGTTCCTTCTATGCCTTCTTTCTGGAGAGTTTCTTTTTTTATCATAAATGGGTTTGTATTTTGTCAAAAGCTCTGCATATATTGGGATGATCATATGGTTTTTCTTTCAAATTGTTAATATACATACCCATTGATTGATTTTCACATCAAAGAATCCTTGCATCCCTGTGATTAAGCCAATTTGATTATGATGTATGGTCTCTTGAATGTGCTATTGGATTCTCTTTGTAGTATTTTGTAGAGGATTTTTGCATCTATGTTCTTCAATGATATTGGCCAGTAATTTTCTTTTGTGCATGTGTGTGGTGGCATCTTTGTCTGGTTTGGTATCAGGGTGAAGGTAGCCTCATAAAATGACTTTGGAGGTTTCCTTCCTTGGCAATTTTCTGGAAGAGTTTTAGCAGGATGGATGTTAGTTCTTCTGTAAAGTTTTAGTAGAATTCACCTGTGAAATTATCTGTTCCTGGGCTTTTGTTCGTTAGAAAATTTTTGCTTGCAGTTTCAATTTCCATGCTTGTGATTGGTCTGTTCATATTTCTGTTTCCTCCTGGTCCAGTTTTGAAAGGTTCTACTTTTCTAAGACGTTCTCCATTTCTTCCTGGCTGTCCATTTTATTTGCATATAGTTGTTCATAATAGTCTCTTATGTTCCTATGTATTTCTGTGTTTCCAGTTGTAACATCTCCCTTTTCAGTTCTAATTTTATTGTTTTGAGCCTTCTCTCTTTTGCTCCTTGATGAGTCTGGCTAGTTGGTTGTGTTAGATATTTCCAACTCTTTGTGACCCCATGGACTGTAGCCCGATAGGCTCTCCTCTGCCCATGGAATTCTCCAGCAAGAATAATGAAGTGATTTGCCGTTCCTTTCTCCAGGGTGTCTTCCCAACACAGGGATTGAACTCAGGTCTCCTGAATTTCAGGCAGAATCTTTACCATCTGAGCCACCAGGGAAGTCCAAGTCTGGCTAAGGGTTTGTCAATTTTGTTTATCTTCTCCAAGAGCCATCTTTCAGTTTTACTGATCTTTGCTATATCTCCTTCATTTCTTTCATTTATTTCTGTTCTATTTCTTTTCATCTACTAACTTTGAATTTTTGTTGTTCTTCTTTTTCTAATTGCTTTAAGTAAAATTTTGTATTAGTCACTCAGTCATGTCTGACTCTTCGCAACCCCATGGACTCTAGCCCACCAGGCTCCTCTGTCCATGGGATTCTCCAGGCAAGAATCCTGGATTGCATTGCCATTTCCTCCTTCAGGGGATCTTCCCAACCCAGGGATCGAGCCTAAGTCTCCTGCATTGCAGGTGGATCTTTAACATCTGAGCCACCAGGGAGGCCCTGTTTCAGGTATAAGGTTAGGTTATTTAATGTCTCTCTTGTTTCTTGAGGTAGGCTTTTATTGCTATAAACCTCTCTTAACACTGTTTTTTACTGCATCAAATAGGTTTTGAGTTGTCTTCTGTTCATTTTCATTTTTTTTAATATAAATGTATTTATTTTAATTGGAGGCTAATTACTTTACAATATTGTAGTGGTTTTTGCCATACATTGCCATGAATCAGCCATGGGTGTACATGTGTTCCCCATCCAGAACCCCGTTCCCACCTCCCTCCCCATCCCATCCCTCAGGGTCATCCCAGTGCACCGACCCCGAGCACACTGTCTCATGCATTGAACCTGGACTGGTGATCTATTTCACATATGATAATATACATGTTTCAATGTTATTCTCTCAAGTCATCCCACCCTCGCCCTCTCCCACAGAGTCCAAAGACTGTTCTATACATCTGTGTCTCTTTTGCTGTCTCGTATATAGGGTTATCATTACCATCTTTCTAAATTCCATATATATGCGTTAGTATACTGTATTGGACCCATTCCAGTGTTCTTGCCTGGAGAATCCCAGGGACAGGGGAGCCTGGTGGCCTTCCATCTATGGGGTCGCACAGGGTTGGACACGACTGAAGCGACTTAGCAGCAGCATCAGCAGCATACTGTATTGGTGTTTTACTTTCTTGCTTACTTCACTCTGTATAATAGGCTCCAGTTTCATCCACCTCATTAGAACTGATTCAAATGTATTCTTTTTAATGGCTGAGTAATATTCCAATGTGTATATGTACCACAGCTTTCTTATCCATTAGTCTGCTGATGGACATCTAGGTTGCTTCCATGTCCTGGCTATTATAAACAGTGCTGCAATGAACATTTGGGTACACGTGTTTTTTTCAATTCTGGTTTCCTCGGTGTGTATGCACAGCAGTGGGATTACTGGGTCATATGGCAGTTCTATTTCCAGGTTTTTAAGGAATCTCCACACTGTTCTCCATAGTGGCTGTACTAGTTAGCATTCCCACTAACAGTGTAAAAGGGTTTCTTTTTCTCCACACCCTCTCCAGCATTTATTGCTTGTAGACTTTGGATAGCAGCCATTCTGACCGACATGAGGTAGTACCTTATTGTGGTTTTGATTTGCATTTCTCTGAGAATGAGTGATGTTGAGCATCTTTTTATGTGTTTGTTAGCCATCTGTATGTCTTCTTTGGAGAAATATCTGTTTAGTTCTTTGGCCCATTTTTTGATTGGGTCATTTATTTTTCTGGAATTGAGCTGCAGGAGTTCCTTGTATATTTTGAGATTCATTCTTTGTCAGTTGCTTCGTTTGCTATTATTTTCTCCCATTCTAAAAGCTGTCTTTTCATCTTGCTTACAGTTTCCTTTGTTGTGCAAAAGCTTTTAAGTTTAATTAGGTCCCATTTGTTTATTTTTGCTTTTATTTCCAATACTCTGGGAGGTGGGTCATAGAGGATCCTGCTGTGATTTATGTCAGAGAGTGTTTTGCCTATGATTTCCTCAAGGAGTTTTATAGTTTCTGGTCTTACATTTACATCTTTAATCAACTCTGAGTTTATTTTTGTGTGTGGTGTTAGAAAGTGTTCTAGTTTCATTCTTTTACAAGTGGTTGACCAGTTTTCCCAGCACCACATGTTAAAGAGATTATCTTCTCTCCATTGTATATTCCTGCCTCCTTTGTCAAAGATGAGGTGTCCATAGGTATGTGGATTTATCTCTGGGCTTTCTATTTTGTTCCATTGATCTATATTTCCATCTTTGTGCCAGTACGATACTGTCTTGATGACTGTAGCATTGTAGTAGAGCCTGAAGTCAGGAAGGTTGATTCCTCCAGTTCAATTCTTCTTTCTCAAGATTGCTTTGGCTATTCGAGGCTTTTTCAGTTCGATACAAATTGTGAAATTATTTGTTCTAGTTCTGGGAAAAATACCATTGGTAGCTTGATAGGGATTGCATTGACTCTATAGATTGCTTTGGGTACTATACTCATTTTCACTATATTGATTTTTCCAATCCATGAACATGGTATATTTCTCCATCTATTTGTGTCATCTTTGATTTCTTTCATCAGTGTTTTATAGTTTTCTATATATAGGTCTTTTGTTTCTTTAGGTAGATAGCAGTTGAGTTCAGTTCAGTCGCTCAGTCGTGTCCAGCTCTTTGCAACCCCATGAATCGCAGCACGCCAGGCCTCCCTGTCCATCATCAACTCCCGGAGTTCACTCAAACTCACTTCCATCGAGTCAGTGATGCCATCCAGCCATCTCATCCTCTGTCATCCCCTTCTCCTGCCCCAATCCCTCCCAGCATCAGAGTCTTTTCCAATGAGTCAACTCTTCGCATGAGGTGGCCAAAGTACTGGAGTTTCAGCTTTAGCATCATTCCTTCCAAAGAACACCCAGGACTGATCTCCTTCAGAATGGACTGGTTGGATCTCCTTGCAGTCCAAGGGACTCTCAAGAGTCTTCTCCAACACCACGGTTCAAAAGCATCAATTCTTTGGCACTCAGCTTTCTTCAGAGTCCAACTCTCGCATTCACACATGACCATGGGAAAAACCATAGCCTTGACGAGACAGACCTTTGTTGGCAAAGTAATGTCTCTGCTTTTCAATATGCTATCTAGGTTGGTCATAACTTTTCTTCCAAAGAGTAAGCGTCTTTTAATTTCACGGCTGGAGTCACCAACTGCAGTGATTTTGGAGCCCAAAAAGATAAAGTCTGACACTGTTTCCACTGTTTCCCCATCTATTTCCCATGAAGTGATGGGACCAGATGCCATGATCTTCGTTTTCTGAATGTTGAGCTTTAAGCCAACTTTTTCACTCTCCTCTTTCACTTTCATCAAGAGGCTTTTAGTTCCTCTTCACTTTCTGCCATAAGGGTGGTGTCATTTGCATATCTGAGGTTATTGATATTTCTCTCAGCAATCTTGATTCCAGCTTGTGCTTCTTCCAGCCCAGCATTTCTCATGACGTACTCTGCATAGAAGCTAAATAAGCAGGGTGACAATATAAAGCCTTGAGGTACTCCTTTTCCTATTTGGAACCAATGTGTTGTTCCATGTCCAGTTCTAGCTGTTGCTTCCTGACCTGCATATAGGTTTCTCAAGAGGCAGGTCAGGTGGTCTGGTATTCCCATCTCTTTCAGAATTTTCCACAGTTTATTGTGATCCACACAGTCAAAGGCTTTGGCATGGCCAATAAAGCAGAAATAGATGTTTTTCTGGAAATCTCTTGCTTTTTCCATGATCCAGTGGATGTTGGCAATTTGATCTCTGGTTCCTCTGCCTTTTCTAAAACCAGCTTGAACATGTGAAAGTTCACGGTTCACATATTGCTGAAGCCTGGCTTGGAGATTTTTGAGCATTACTTTACTAGTGTGTGAGATGAGTGCACTTGTGTGGTACTTTGAGCATTCTTTGGCATTGCCTTTGTTTGGTATTGGAATGAAAACTGACCTTTTCCAGTCCTGTGGCCACTGCTGAGTTTTCCAAATTTTCTGGCATATTGAGTGCAGCACTTACATAGCATCATATTTCAGGATTTGGAATAGCTCCACTGGAATTCCATCACCTCCACTAGCTTTGTTTGTAGTGATGCTTTCTAAGGCCCACTTGATTTCACATTCCAGGATGTCTGGCTCTAGGTGAGTGATCACACCATCGTGATTATCTGGGTCGTGAAGATCTTTTTTGTACAGTTCTTCTGTGTATTCTTGCCATCTCTTCTTAATATCTTCTGCTTCTGTTAGGTCCGTACCATTTCTGTCCTTTATTGAGCCCACGTTTGCATGAAATGTTCCCTTGGTATCTCTAATTTTCTTGAAGAGATCTCTAGTCTCCCATTCTGTTGTTTTCCTCTATTTCTTTGCACTGATTGCTGAGGAAGGCTTTCTTATCTCTTCTTGCTATTCTTTGGAACTCTGCATTCAGATGTGTATATCTTTCCTTTTCTCCTTTGCCTTTTGTTTCTCTTCTTTTCACAGCTATTTGTAAGGCCTCCCCAGACAGCCATTTTGCTTTTTTGCATTTCTTTTCCATGGGGATGGTCTTGATCCCTGTCTCCTGTACAATGTCACGAACCTCATTCCATAGTTCATCAGGCACTCTATCAGATCTAGTCCCTTAAAACTATTCCTCACTTCCACTGTATAATCATAAGGGATTTGATTTAGGTCATACCTGAATGGTTTAGTGGTTTTCCCTACCTTCTTCAATTTAAGTCTGAATTTGGCAATAAGGAGTTCATGATCTGAGCCAAAGTCAGCTCCTGGTTTTTGCTGACTATACAGAGCTTCTCCATCTTTGGCTGCAAAGAATATAATCAATCTGATTTCGGTGTTGACCATCTGGTGATATCCATGTGTAGAGTCTTCTCTTGTGTCGTTGAAAGAGGGTGTTTTCTATGACCAGTGTGTTCTCTTAGCAAAATTCTATTAGCCTTTGCCCTGCTTCATTCCGTATTCCAAGTCCAAATTTTCCTGTTACTCCAGGTGTTTCTTGACTTCCTACTTTTGCATTTCAGTCCCCTATAATGAAAAGGACATCTTTTGGGGGGGGGGTTAGTTCTAAAAGGTCTTGTAGGTCCTCATAGAACTGTTCAACTTCAGCTTCTTCAGCATTACTGGTTGGGCCATAGACTTCGATTACTGTGCGATTGAACGGTTTGCCTTGGAAATGAACAGAGATCATTCTGTCATTTTTGAGATTGCATCCAAGTACTGCATTTCAGACTCTTTTGTTGACCATGACGGTACTCCATTTCTTCCAAGGGATTCCTGCCCACAGTAGTAGATACAATGGTCATCTGAGTTAAATTTACCCATGCAAGTCCATTTTAGTTCACTCATTCCTAGAATGTCAATGTTCACTCTTGCCATCTGCTGTTTGACCACTTCCAATTTGCCTTGATTCATGGACCTAACATTCCAGGTTCCTATGCAATATTGCTTTTTACAGCATCGGACCTTGCTTCTATCACCAGTCACATCCACAACTGGGTATTGTTTTTGCTTTGGCTCCATCCCTTCATTCTTTCGGGAGTTATTTCCCCATTGATCTCCAGTAGCATATTGGGCACCTACTGACCTGGGGAAATCCTCTTTCAGTATCCTATCATTTTGCCTTTTCATACTGTTCATGGGGTTCTCAAGGCAAGAATACTGAAGTGGTTTGCCATTCCCTTCTCCAGTGGACCACATTAGGTAGATATATTCCCAAGTATTTAATTCTTTTCGTTGCAATGGTGAATGGAATTGTTTCCTTACGTTCTTCTGTTTTCTCATTGTTAGTGTATAGGAATGCTAGGGATTTCTCTGTATTGATTTTATATCCTGCAACTTTACTGTATTCATTGATTACCTCTAGCAATTTTCCAATGAAGTCTTTAGGGTTTTCTATGTGGAGGATTATGTCATCTACAAACAGTGAGAGTTTTGCTTCTTCTTTTCCAATCTGGATTCCTTTTATTTCTTTTTCTGCTCTGATTGTTGTGGCCAAAATTTCCAAACATATGTTGAATAGTAGTGGTGAAAGTGGGCACCCTTGTCTTGTTCCTGACTTTAGGGGAAATGCTTTCAATTTTTCACAGTTGAGGATAATGTTTGCTGTGGGTTTGTCATATATAGCTTTTATTATGTTGAGGTATGTTCCTTCTATTCTTGCTTTCTGGAGGGTTTTTATCATAAATGGATGTTGAATTTTGTCAAAGGCTTTCTTTGCATCTATTGAGATAGTCATATGATTTTTATCTTTCAATTTGTTAATGTGGTGTATTACATTGATTGATTTGCAGATATTGAAGAATCCTTTCATCCCTGGAATAAAGCCCACTTAGTCATGATCTCTATGATAAGAAAGGCAGTGCTACACAACTGCAAGACTCTTGACACCTTACAGCATCTCAGGGATATATCTGTGCTATAATTCAAACTGAATGCTGTTTTTTTTGTACCTGATAAATCCTTTAATGTAACGCATTTGAACCACATGAAAAATATGATTTCTGTTCTAAGTGACCCATTCCCTAGTCTTGACAATCTTTAAAAAAAGAAACCTGGTGTGGGAGGCTTATGGCTAAAATATTTACTTTAATTCCACTAACGTTATTAACTATGCCATTTGTATTTTGCTTGTTTCACAGGATTATTATTTCTTGTATTACCAAGTATATGACTGAGCCTTCAACAGAAATGATGACTAGACTTGAAGCAGTTGATCAAATGTATAGCTCGATATATGATCAATGATTGTAATAGTGTAACTCTAGAAGGCAATGGCAACCCACTCCTGTACTCTTGCCTGGAAAATCCCATGGACGGAAGAGCCTGGTAGGCTGCAGTCCATGGGGTCGCGAAGAGTCAGACACGACCGAGAGTCTTCATTTTCACTTTTCACTTTCATGCATTGGAGAAGGAAATGGCAACCCACTCCAGTGTTCTTGCCTGAAGAATCCCAGGGATGGGGGAGCCTCATGGGCTTCCATCTATGGGGTTGCACAGAGTCGGACACGACTGAAGCGACTTAGCAGCAGTAGCAGCAGGTCATGAGGTATGATCATTTTAATATGTTGTTGGATTCTGGTTGTTAGAATTTTATTAAGGATTTTTTCATCTATGTTCATCAGTGATATTGGCCTGTGGTTTTCTTTTTTGTGTGGCATCTTGTTGGTTTTGGTATTAGGGTGATGGTGGCCTCATAGAATGAGTCTGGAAGTTTACCTTCCTCTGCAATTTTCTGGTAGAGTTTGAGTAGGATAGGTGTTAGCTCTTCTCCAAATTTTTGGTATAATTCACCTGTGAAACCATCCGTTCCTGGGCCTTTGTTGGCTGGAAGATTTCTCATAACACTTTCAATTTCCGTGCTTGTGATGGGTCTGTTAAGATTTTCCATTTCCTCCTGGTTCATTTTTGGAAAGTTGTACTTTTATAAGAATTTGTCCATTTCTTCCATGTTATCCATTTTATTGGCATATCAGATCAGATCAGATTAGTTGCTCAGTCATGTCCGACTCTTTGCAACCCCATGAATTGCAGCATGCTAGGCCTCCCTGTCCATCACCAACTCCTGGAGTTCACTCAGACTCATGTCCATTAAGCCAGGGATGCCATCCAGCCATCTCATCCTCTGGCGTCCCCTTCTCCTCCTGCCCCCAATCCCTCCCAGCATCAGGGTCTTTTCCAATGAGTCAACTCTTTGCATGAGGTGGCCAAAGTACTGGAGTTTCAGCTTTAGCATCATTCCTTCCAAAGAACACCCAGGACTGATCTCCTTTAGAATGGACTGGTTGGATCTCCTTGCAGTCCAAGGGACTCTCGAGAGTCTTCTCCAACACCACAGTTCAAAAGCATCAATTCTTCGGCGCTCAGCTTTCTTCACAGTCCAACTCTCACATCCATACATGACCACAGGAAAAACCATAGCCTTGACTAGACAGACCTTTGTTGGCAATGTCTCTGCTTTTTAATATGCTATCTAGGTTGGTCATAACTTTCCTTCCAAGGAATAAGCGTCTTTTAATTTATTTGCTGATAGTAGTCTCTTATGATCCTTTTTATTTCTGTGTTGTCTGTTGTGATTTCTCTATTTTCATTTCTAATTTTGTTGATTTGATTCTTTTCTCTTTGTCTCCTGATGAGTCTGGCTAATGGTTTGTCAATTTTATTTATCTTCTCAAAGAACTAGCTGTTAGCTTTGTTGATTTTTGCTATGGTCTCTTTTGTTTCTTTTGCATTTATTTCTGCCCTAATTTTTGTGATCTCTTTCCTTCTACTAACCCTGGGGTTCTTTATTTCTTCCTTTTCTAGTTGCTTTAGGTGTTGAATTATGTTACTTAGTTGACTTTTTTCTTGTTTCTTGAGGTAAGCCTGTATTGCTATGAACCTTCCCCTTAGCACTGCTTTTACAGTATCACATAGGTTTTGGGTTGTTGTGTTTTCATTTTCATTAATTTCTATGCATATTTTTATTTCTTTTTTGATTTCTTCTGGGATTTGTTGCTTATTCAGCAGCGTATTGTTCAGCCTCCATATGTTGGAATTTTTAATAGTTTTTCTCCTGTAATTGACATCTAATCTTACTGCATTGTGGTCAGAGAAGATGCTTGGAATGATTTCAGTTTTTTTTTTAATTTACCAAGGCTAGATTTATGGCCCAGGATGTGATCTATCTTGGAGAAGGTTCCATGTGCACTTGAGAAAGGTGAAATTCATTGTTTTGGGGTGAAATGTCCTATAGATATCAATTAGGTCTAACTGGTCTATTGTATCATTTAAAGTTTTTGTTTCCTTGGTAATTTTCTGTTTAGTTGATCTATCCATAGGTGAGAGTGGGGTATTAAAATTTCCCACTATTACTGTGTTATTGTTAATTTCTCCTTTCATACTTGTTAGCATTTGCCTTACATATTGTGGTGCTCCTATGTTGGATGTATATATATTTATAATTATTATATATTCTTCTTGGATTGATCCTTTGATCATTATGTAGTGTCCTTCTTTATCTCTTTTCACAGCCTTTATTTTAAAGTCTATTTTATCTGATATGAATATTGCTACTCCTGCTTTCTTTTGGTCTCTATTTGCATGGAATATCTTTTTCCAGCCCTTCACATTAAGTCTGTATGTGTCCCTTGTTTTGAGGTGAGTCTCCTGTAGACAACATATATAGGGGTCTTGTTTTTGTATCCATTCAGCCAGTCTTTGTCTTTTGGTTGGGGCATTTAACCCATTTACATTTAAGGTAATTATTGATAAGTATGATCCTGTTGCCATTTACTTTGTTATTTTGAGTTCGAGTTTATACACCCTTTCTGTGTTTCCTGTCTAGAAAAGATCCTTTCACATTTGTTGTAGAGCTGGTTTGATGGTGCTGAATTCTCTCAGCTTTTGCTTGTCTGTAAAGCTTCTGATTTCTCCTTCATATTTGAATGAGATCCTTGCTGGGTGCAGTAATCTGGGAGGTAGGTTTTTCTCTTTCATCAATTTAAGTATGTCCTGCCATTCCCTTCTGGCCTGAAGAGTTTCTATTGAAAGATAAGCTGTTATCCTTAGGGGAATCCCCTTGTGTGTTATTTGTTGTTTTTCCCTTGCTGCTTTTAATAGTTGTTCTTTGTGTTTGATCTTTGTTAATTTGATTAATATGTGTCTTGGGGTGTTTTACCTTGGGTGTATCCTTTTTGGAACTCTCTGGGTTTCTTGGACTTCGGTGACTATTTCCTTCCCCATTTTAGGGAAGTTTTCAACTATTATCTCCTCAAATATTTTCTCATGGCCTTTCTTTTTGTCTTCTTCTTCTGGGACTCCTATGATTTGAATGTTGGGGTGTTTAACATTGTTCAGAGGTCTCTGAGGTTGTCCTCATTTCTTTTAATTCTTTTTGCTTTTTCTCTCTCTGTTTCATTTATTTCTACCATTATATCTTCTACCTCACTTATCCTATCTCCTGCCTCTGTTATTCTACTGTTGGTTCCCTCCAGAGCGTTTTTGATCTCATTTATTGCATTATTCATTATATATTGACTCTTTTTTATTTCTCTGAGGTCCTTGTTAAACATTTCTTGCATCTTCTCAATCCTTGTCTCTAGGCTATTTATCTGTAACTCCATTTTGTTTTCAAGATTTTATATCATTTTCACTGTCATTATTCTGAATTCTTTATCAGGTAGATTCCCTGTCTCTTCCTCTTTTATTTGGTTTGGTGGGCATTTATCCTGTTCCTTTACCTGCTGAGTATTTCTCTGCCTTTTCATCTTATTTATATTGCTGTGTTTGGTGTGGCCTTTCTGTATTCTGGCAGTTTGCAGTTCCTCTTTGTTGTGGAGGTTCCTCGCTGTGGGTGGGGTTGGACAGGTGGCTTGTCAAGGTTTCCTGGTTAGGGAAGCTTGTGTCGATGTTCTGGTGGGTGGAGCTGGATTTCTTCTCTCTGGAGTGCAATGAAGTGTCCAGTAGTGAGTTTTAAGATGTCACTGGGTTTGGTGTGACTTTGAGCAGCCTGTATATTGAAGCTTAAGGCTATGTTCCTGTGTTGCTGGAGAATTTGTGTGGTATGTCTTGCTCTGGAACTTGTTGGCCCTTGAGTGGTGTTTTGTTTCAGTGTAGGTATGGAGGCGTTTGATGAGCTCGTATTGATTTATGTTCCCTGGAGTCAGGAGTTCTCTGATGTTCTCAGGATTTGGACTTAAGCCTCCTGCCTCTGGTTTTCAGTCTTATTCTTACAGTAGCCTCAAGGCTTCTCCATCTATACAGCACCGATGATAAAACATCTAGGTTAATGATGAAAAGTTTCTCCAGAGTGAGGGACTCCTGGAGAGGTTCACAGAGTTACATGGAGAAGAGAAGAGGGAGCAGGGAGATAGAGGTGATCAGGAGGAGAAGAGGGGAAATCAAAAGAGGAGAGAGCAAGCTAGCCATTAATCACTTCCCTATGTGCTCTCCACAGTCTGGACCCTTCAGAAATGTTCATGGAGTTACACAGAGAAGAGAAGAGGGAGGAAGGAGACAGAGGTGGCTAGGAGGATAAAAGGGGGAATCAAAAGGAAAGAGACAGATCCAGCCAGTGATCAGTTCCGTGAGTGTTCTCCACAGCCCAGAACACACAAAGAGATTCACAGAGTTGGGTAGAGAGAGAAGGAGGAGGGAGGAGATAGAGGCGACCTGGCGGAGAAAAAAGAGAGTCAAAAGGGGAAAAGAGCAATCAAGCTAGTAATCTCACTTCCAAGTAAAAATAGGTACTGAAGATTGGGTTCTTAAAGTTACAAAATTGATAACAAATACCAAAAAGCAAGGATTAAAAATCTAGAGTACAGGTTAAATTCTCAAAAAACAATATTAAAAAAAAACAAAACTAAGTCACAAAATTATAAAATATATATATGAAGTTTGCTTTTAAAATAGGGTCTTTTTTTGCAAGGTAATAGTAAGTTATGAAAGTGAAAGTTAAAGGAGCAATAGAGGACTTAAAATTTAAATTTTTTTAAATTTATAAATGATAATAGTAAAAATATTTCTAGGACTTTCTCTGGAGCTGTTGCAGACAGTGTGAGGTCAGTTCATTTTCAGATAGTTCCTTGATCCGGCTTATACTTCTCAAGATCTATAGGACCCTTCCTATGTAGTCGGTGCTAACTACAGGGTTTTAATCTGTTGGACCTGTCACTTCCAAAGTGGTTCCCTCCGTTTACTTTAGCTTCTGTTTGCTGGTCTCTTCAGTGTCTAATTTGCGCCTTGACACAAGGGGGCGATGGTGGTCACTCTTTTAGGCTCACTTGTTCAGTCGTGCTGTGGGGAGGGAGGAACACTGCAAACAAATATCACTGGCTTGTGTGGGGAGTGCTTGCAGTGTTTCAGTCGCACTGGGTTTGCCCCTGCTCACGGCATATGTGCTTTCACGGTCTACACTTCTCAGGCTCTAGGTTGCTCTGCCAGGAACTGTCTGAGGCGGGCCCTAGTTTGCATGCCCTTCCCAGGTCTAAGTTGCTCAGGTTCAGGTTCTCAGGTACTCCCCAAAGGTGCAGACTCAGTTGGGCCTGCGTTTTGTGCCCTTCCCAGGTCCAAGCAGCTCAGGTGACCAGGTGCTTGGCGAGCACAGTCACCCCCCAGGTAGGAGGTGTGTCTTATCACCTCCCGCATCCCAGCCGCTCGGTTTTCTGGGTGTACAATGGGCGTGCCTTCTCAGGTGTGTCTCTTCTAGGGAGCTGATCTCTGGCTGCGACCCTCCCTGCAGATGTCAACTGTCCAGAATCCTAAGAAGTCTTGGTTAGTAAGGAAGCCTGCTTGCAGTTTGGTAGAGGATGCCTCTCTGGGGCCGCGATTGCCCCCTTCTGGCTCTGGCTACCCCCGCCTGCCTCTCTCTGGCAGGGGATGGGCCAGTCCATGGCCAGCTAGTTCTGCTCAGTCCTTTGTTCTGTGAGCAGGCCTGGCAGTGTCTTAGGTTAGGGCTTTTCGCGGGATAGTTCTCTCTCTCTCTTTCATTTTTCTCTCTCTCTCTGGCAATCCCACAGTCTGGGTTGCTATCTCACGTTAGTTTCCTCAGATTGCCCTCAGGGTAGCCCGCGCCTTCCTGTCCAACCACCGCTTGCTAGTGGTGGATGCGAGCATCTGCACTGCTTCTCCACTGGGAGTTGCCATTAGGCACGTAATCTGTGGGTTTTAATTATTTATTTATTTATTTATTTTTCCTCCCGGTTATGTTGCCCTCTGAGATTCCAAGACTCGCCACAGACCCACCGGTGAGAGTGTTTCCTGGTATTTGGAAACTTCTTTTTTAAGACTCCCTTCCTGGGACAGATCTCTGTCCCTACCTCTTTTGTCTCTCTTTTTATCTTTTATATTTTGTCCTACCTCCTTTTGAAGACAATGGGCTGCCTTTCTGGGTGCCTGATGTCCTCTGCCAGCATTCAGAAGTTGTTTTGTGGAATTTGTTCAGCGTTCAAATGTTCTTTCAATGAATTTGTGAGGGAGAAAGTGGTCTCCCCATCCTATTCCTCTGCCATCTTAGGACCGTCCCCCTGGATTTATAGTTTTCATTTTTATTTGTCTATCACTTCATCAGTTCAGTCACTCAGTCATGTCCGACTCTTTGCAACCCCATAAATCCCAGCACTCCAGGCCTCCCTGTTCATCACCAACTCCCATAGTTCATTCAGACTCACGTCCATCAAGTCAGTGATGCCATCCAGCCATCTCATCCTCTGGTGTCCCCTTCTCCTCCTGCCCCCAGTGCCTCCCAGCATCAGAGTCTTTTCCAATGAGTCAACTCTTTGCATGAGGTGGCCAAAGTACTGGCGTTTCAGCTTTAGCATCATTCCTTCCAAAGAAATCCCAAGGCTGATCTCCTTCAGAATGGACTGGTTGGATCTCCTTGCAGTCCAAGGGACTCTCAAGAGTCTTCTCCAACACCACAGTTCAAAAGCATCAATTCTTCAGTGCTCAGCTTTCTTCACAGTCCAACTCTCACATCCATACATGACCACTGGAAAAACCATAGCCTTGACTAGATGGACCTTTGTTGGCAAGGTGATGTCTCTGCTTTTCAATATGCTATCTAGGTTGGTCATAACTTTCCTTCCAAGGAGTAAGCGTCTTTTAATTTCATGGCTGCAGTCACCATCTGCAGTGATTTTGGAGCCCCCAAAAATAAAGTCTGACACTGTTTCCACTGTTTCCCGATCTATTTCCCATGAAGTGATGGGACCAAATGCCATGATCTTCGTTTTCTGAATGTTGAGCTTTAAGCCAACTTTTTCATTCTCCACTTTCACTTTCATCAAGAGGCTTTTTAGTTTCTCTTCACTTTCTGCCATAAGGCTGGTGTCATCTGCATATCTGAGGTTATTGATATTTCTTCCGGCAATCTTGATTCCAGCTTGTGTTTCTTCCAGTCCAGCGTTTCTCATGATGTACTCTGCATATAAGTTACATAAGCAGGGTGACAATATACAGCCTTGACGAACTCCTTTTCCTATTTGGAACCAGTCTGTTGTTCCATGACCAGTTCTAACTGTTGCTTCCTGACCTGCATACAAATTTCTCAAGAGGCAGATCAGGTGGTCTGGTATTCCCATCTCTTTCAGAATTTTCCACAGTTTATTGTGATCCACACACAAAGGCTTTGGCATAGTCAATAAAGCAGAAATAGATGTTTTTCTGGAAATCTCTTGCTTTTTCCATGATCCAGTGGATGTTGGCAATTTGATCTCTGGTTCCTTTGCCTTTTCTAAAACCAACTTGAACATCAGGAAGTTCACGGGTCACATATTGCTGAAGCCTGGCTTGGAGAATTTTGAGTATTACTTTACTAGCATGTGAGATGAGTGCAGTTGTGCGGTAGTTTGAGCATTCTTTGGCATTGCCTTTGTTTGGGATTGGAATAAAAACTGACCTTTTCCAGTCCTGTGGCCACTGCTGAGTTTTCCAAATTTGCTGGCATATTGAGTGCAGTGCTTTCACAGCATCATCTTTCAGGATTTGAAATAGCTCCACTGGAATTCCATCACCTCCACTAGCTTTGTTCATAGTGATGCTTTCTAAGGCCTACTTGACTTCACATTCCAGGATGTCTGGCTCTAGGTGAGTGATCACACCATCATGATTATCTGGGTCCTGAAGATCTTTTTTGTACAGTTCTTCTGTGTATTCTTGCCAGCTCTTCTTGATATCTTCTGCTTCTGTTAAGTCCATACCATTTCTGTTCTTTATTGAGCCCATCTTTGCATGAAATGTTCCCTTGGTATCTCTAATTTTCTTGAAGAGACCTCTAGTCTTTCCCATTCTGTTGTTTTCCTCTATTTCTTTGCATTGATCACTGAGGAAGGCTTTCTTATCTCTTCTTGCCATTCTTTGGAACTCTGCATTCAGATGCTTATATCTTCCCTTTTCTCCTTTGCTTTTTGCTTCTCTTCTTTTCTTCTTTTCACTTCTCTTCTTTTCTTCTTATTTGTCTATAGATATTTTAAATTTACCCTTTGATATCTTCTTGGTTCTTTAGTAACATAGTTTAACATCCACATGTTTGTGATTTTTAGAGTTTTTTTTTTTTTTCCTTATAGTTGATATGCAGTCTCATAGCATGGTGGTCAGAAAGGATGCTTGATACGATTTGAATTTTCTTAAATTTACTGAGGCTCATTTTTTGGCTCAGCATGTGGTCACTTCTGAAAAATATTCCATGTGCACATTAGGAGAATGTGTATTCTGCTGATTTTGGATGGAATGGTCTATAAGTACCATTCAAGTTTATCTGATACATGTTTCATTTACTGCTTGTGTTTCCTTATTGATTTTCTGTCTGGAAGATCTGTACATTGTTGACAGTGGGGTGTTTAAGTTACCACTACTATTTGATTACTGTCAATTTCCCCCTCTATGGACATTAGTATTTGCCTTATATGTTGAGGTGCTCCTGTGTTGGGTGCATATATATTTACAATTATCATATATTCTTCTTGGATTTATCACTTGATGGTAATGAAGTGTCTTCCTTGTCTCTTGTAACAATCTTTATTTTGAAATCTATTTTTTTCAATATGTATATTGTTGCTCCAGCCTTCTGTTAATTTCCATTTGCATAGAATACCTATTCCCATCCCCTCATTTTCAGTCTGTATGTATCCTTAAGTCTGAGGTGGGTATCCTGTACACAATATATATAATGATCTTGATTTTTTATCCATTTTGCCAGGTGTCTGTCTTTTTGTTGGGGCATTTAATCCATTTACATTTAAGGTACAAATATATATATATATATATATATATATATATATATATATATATATATGTTCTTTTGCCATTTTGTTAATATTTTTCTATTTGTTTTTGTAAGTCTTTTTTCTTCCCTTCCTCTTTTGTTCTCTTGTGATTTAATAACTAAGTTTACTATGTGTTTTGGATTCTTTTTTCTGTTTTGTGAGTGTATCTATTGTGGATTTTCAGTTTAGTTACCATGAGGTTTCGAAATAGCAGTCTATATATACAAACAAGATTGTTTTATGTTGATGGTCTTTTAATTTCAGTTGCATTTCCAATATCCTGCATTTGTATACTCCTAGAGAAAACTGCGGAGAAGGCAATGGCACCCCACTCCAGTACTCTTGCCTGGAAAATCCCATGGACAGGGGAACCTGGTGGGCTGCCGTCTATGGGGTCGCATGGAGTTGGACACGACTGAGCGCCTTCACTTTCACTTTTCACTTTCATGCATTGGAGAAGGAAATGGCAACCCGCTCCAGTGTTCTTGCCTGGAGAATCCCAGGGATGGCAGAGCCTGGTGGGCTGCCATCTATGGTGTCGCACAGAGTCGGACATGACTGAGGTGACTTAGCAGCAGGAGCAGCAGCAGCAGCAGCAGCAGCAGAAGAGAACTGAGTACCAAAGAATTGATGCTTTTGAACTGTGGTGTTGGAGAAGTTGACTCATTGGAAAAGACTCTGATGCTGGGAGGGATCGGGGGCAAGAGGAGAAAGGGACGACAGAGAATGAGATGGCTGGATGGCATCACTGACTCGATGGACATGAGTCTGAGTGAACTCCGGGAGACAGTGATGGACAGGGAGGCCTGGCGTGCTGTGATTCATGGGGTCGCCAAGAGTCAGACATGACTGAGTGACTGAACTGAACTGAACTGATACATGTTTCAATGCTATTCTCTCAAATCATCCCACCCTTGCCTTCTCCCACAGAGTCCAAAAGTCTGTTCTTTACATCTGTGTCTCTTTTGCTGTCTTGCATATAGGGTCATTGTTACCATCTTTCTAAATTCCACATATATGCATTAATATACTGTGTTGAAGAGGAACTAAAAAGCCTCTTGATTAAAGTGAAGGAGGAGAGTGGAAAATTTGGCTTAAAGCCCAACATTCAGAAAACTAAGATCATGGCATCTGGTCCCATCACTTCATGGCAGATAGATGGGGAAACAGTGGAAACAGTGTCAGACTTTATTTTTGGGGGCTCCAAAATCACTGCAGATGGTGATTGCAGCCATGAAATTAAAAGACGCTTACTCCTTGGAAGGAAAGTTATGACCAACCTAGATGGCATATTCAAAAGCAGAGACGTCGCTTTGCCAACAAATGTCTGTCTAGTCAAGGCTATGGTTTTTCCAGTGGTCATGTATGGATGTGAGAGTTGGACTGTGAAGAAAGCTGAGCATCGAAGAATTGATGCTTTTGAACTGTGGTGTTGGAGAAGACTCTTGAGAGTCCCTTGGACTGCAAGGAGATCCAACTAGTCCATCCTAAAGGAGATCAGTCCTGGTATTCATTGGAAGGACTGATGCTGAAGCTGAAACTCCAATACTTTGGCTACTTGATGCGAAGAGTTGACTCATTGGAAAAGACTCTGATGCTGGGAGGGATTGGGGACAGGAGGAGAAGGGGATGACAGAGGATGAGATGGCTGGATGGCATCCCCGGCTCAATGGACGTGAGTTTGAGTGAACTCCAGGAGTTGGTAATGGACAGGGATCCCTGGCATGCTGCAATTCATGGGGTCACAAAGAGTCGGACACGACTGAGCAACTGAACTGAACTGAACTGAATACTGTGCTGGTGTTTTTCTTTCTGACTTACTTTACTCTGTATAATAGGCTCCAGTTTTATCCACCTCATTAGAACTAATTCAAATGCATTCTTTTTAATAGCTGAGTAACATTCTACTGGGTATGCATACCACAGCTTTCTTATCCATTCGTGAGACGGGGCACTCAGGGCCGGTGCTCTGGGATGACCCTGAGGGATGGGATAGGGAGGGAGGTGGGACGGGGGTTCAGGATGGGGGACACATGTACACCCATGGCTGATTCATGTCAGTATATGAAAAAAACCACTACAGTATTGTAAAGTAATTAGCCTCCAATTAAAATAAATAAATACATTTAGAAAAGAATGTATGCAGAAAAATAATAGTAATAAATTTAAAAAATGTTTTAATTAAAAAAGAAAAAAAAGGGGCGAAACCCTCAAAACCACAAAAGGCCAATGTAGAGGCAGGCGTATTTAAAGGAAATAAAAACGTGATTAATCAAAAAAAGAAAAAATTCTCTAAAGCATAGATTTAACAGTACTAATAAAATCAACAACTACAGCAACAGCTGGAGGGATGCGGAGAAGAAAAGAGAAAAAAATCCAGAAGCAACTATGGAGCACGTTAAGAATAACTAATGTTTATCTGGATCTCAGCTGTCAGTGTCTTTTCCCTCACTGTGAGTCACAGTCCACCTTGCCTCACTAGGATGCCCACTAATACTGGGCTGGTCTGTGAACTTGATTTGGAGGTAGTTCAGACTCTAATCCGGTCCTACTCCTGCATATTCTTGCCTCTAATCTCTGCATCTGCCCATGCTAGTGGGTTTTCTTTTGCAAGATCTCTCATTGTCTATTTATATATTCCACAGACACCAAGTCTGCCTAGTTGATTGCGTTGATTTAATCTGTAGCTTGTACCACTGGTGGGAAGGTTTTGAGTTCTCTTCCTTAGCCATACTGCCCCTAGGTTTCAATTGTGGTTCTGTCTCCACCTCTGTGTGTGAGTTATCCACAGGTGTTTACTCCTCAGGCTGCCCTGGAGGACTGGGTCTGCCCCAGGGAGGACTGGGTGTGGAGGTGGTGTAGCTGCTTGGATTGCAGGGGCCCTGGCTATACCAGGTACTCAAGGAGGCCAGCAGCTCAGACAACAGGGAAAATGGTGCTCTTAGGATTTTTTCTGGTCTCTAGCTGCTCTGTTCCAGTGGGGATCACATGTAGGAGTGGCACGGGCACTTGGATCATGGGTACCTTGGCAATGCCGGGTAAGCAGGGGTGACAGTGCCAACTGTCGCCATAAGAATGGAGGTATTAGGGGTTTTTGTCTAGCTTCTTGCGGCTCTGCCCAATGAGGACTGAGCATGGAGGTTGCTGCTTATATTGTGGGAAGTCTGTCAGCGCCAAGTGTACAGGGACGGCAACTGCCTCAGCTGCAAGAGCTATGGTCCTATTATCCTATTACAGTCTTTTCTTAGCCTCTGGAAGCTGGTGATCAGAGGGCCTGTTTGGCTGGTCCTTCTCTGTTGCTTGGCCCATTCATGCACTTACAGGACTCCCCAGTTTGAGTTCTTTTTTGTTTCGTGGCACGTCAGGCACTTAAAGGGGCACCCTGGATGGGGTCTTTCTCTGTTGCTCAGCGCATCAGGCACTTTTAGGGCCATCCATGCTATGGTCTTTCCGTTGTCCAGTGCCAATGTGTGTGGAGAGAGAGGCTGTAAAGATGTCTCCACTCCCTGTGTGACTCAGTAGTATCACCCTGCCTCCATGTTTGCCTGGCTTTCCTTCACAAGCATTTCCCACTACAATCCATCTTCTCTCTCAGGTCCCCTTGGGCTGTCTCCTGCAATAGCAGACCTTGCCCTGGAATTGCTCTCCAATCTCTATGCTCCAGTTACAAGTCGCTGTACTTTATAAGGGACTTGCACCCCTTTCCAGGATATGTATGGCTGCGGCAAGGACTGTCTGTGTGATTCTCATTCCATTCAGACTGTCACAGATCAGCTGCTTCACTCCGAAGCACCTTCAAATTCTTCACCTCTGTCCCAAACAGTTGCCCTGGTGTGGGAATCTGACCTCTGCTTCAGTTCCCCCACTCCCAGGTACACATCTAGTCCTACTCACTCTCTTTTTTTTCATCATCCTTCCTTTGTCCTACCTACATTGTTCTATATATTCTTTTCTGGTGGTCAGGTATTCCTGCCTGCTCTCAGCAGGTGTTGTGCAAGATATCTTGTGTCTGGAGGTGTATTCCTGATATACTCATGGAGAGAGATGTACTCACATCCACCTACTCTTCCATCATCTTGGATCTCCTAGATGATACCACTTTAATGGCAGAAAGTGAAGAGGAACTAAAGAGCCTCTTGATGAGGATGAAAGAGAAGAGTGGAAAAGCTGACTTAAATTAAAGCTCAACATTCAAAAAACAGATCATGGCATCTGGTCCCATCATTTCATGACAAATAGATGGGGGGAAAGTGGAAACAGTGTCAGATTTCATTTTCTTTGGCTCCAAAATCACTGTAGGTGGTGAGTGCAGCCACAAAATTAAAAGACACTTGCTCCTTGGAAGAAAAGCTATCACAAACCTAGACACAGTATTAAAAAGCAGAGACATCAATTTGCTGACAAAGGTACATATAGTCAAAGCTATGTTTTTTTTCCAATAGTCATGTATGAATGTGAGAGTTGGGCCATAAAGAAAGCTGAGCACCAAACAATTAATACTTTCAAACTTTGGTGCTGGAGAAGACTCTTGAGAGTCCCTTGGACTGCAAGAAGATCAAATCAGTCAATCCTAAAGGAAACGAACTCTGAATATTCACTGAAAGGACTGGTGCTGAAGATGAAGCTCCAATACTTTGGCCACCTGATGTGAAGAACTGACTCATTGGAAAAGACCCTCATGCTGGGAAAGATTAAGGGCAAGAAGAGAAGGGGGTGATGGCAGATGAGAGGGTTGGATGGCATCACCAACTCAGTGGACATGAGTTTGAGCAAAATCAGGGAGATAGCGAAGGACAGGGAAGCCTGGCATGCTGCAGATCATGGGGTCACAAAGAGTTGGATATGACTTAGCTACTGAACAACAACTATATGCTACTATATGCTCTACAGATAATTAATGAGAGTGCACTGTAGCACAGGGAATCTACTCAATGATCTCTGGTGACTTCAGTGGTAAGAACAATGTATGTAAAAAACAATGGGCATATGTATATGCATGATTCATTTTGCTGTACAGCAGAAACTAACACAACATTGTAGAGCAATTACATTCCAATAAAAAGAAAATTTCTATATATAAATATGAATCAATGTTATATACCACATTAACAAACTAAGGAATAAAAGCAATATTATCATATCAATAAATGCAGAAAAACCTTTTGACAAACCCATATATGATAAAAAGCCCTCCAGAAAGTGGGCATAGAGAGAACAAATGTGTGTGAGTGTGTGTGTGCTCAGCCATGTCTGACAGCCTGAGATCAGTTCCCCAGAGGGGACACATGGCACACCTGGGACTGTGCTCTCCCGGCACACCTGGGAAATAGAGCAGCAGAGACTGGGCAGGTGAATAAGATGCATGGCCCACCTAGGACAGTGTGCTCCCCAAGCACCCAGTCACCTGAGCTACTCGGACCTGGGAAGGGCACAAAACACACAGCCCATCCGGGTCTATGCCCTTGCAGAGCACCCAAGAACCTGAGAGCTTAAAACTGGGAAGTGCATGAAATGCAGGGCTCACTTGGGACAGTGCCCTTGCAAAGCACCCTGGAGACTGAGCAGGTAGTTCAAGGAAGCACACACTGCCTTGGGCTCTGGTAAATCCAGTGTGGTCCATCCACTGCAAGCACTCCCAACACGTGTCAGTGGTATTTGTAGTGTCCCTCCATCCCCACAACACAGCTGAACAAGTGAGCCTAAATGAGTGGCCACCTTCGCCCCCTTGTGTCAGGGCAAAAATTAGACACAGAAGAGACTTGCAAACAGAGGAAGCCAAAATAAACAAAGAAGGGGGAACTGCTCTGGAAGTAACAGGTGCAACAGATTAAAACCCTGCATTTAATACTGGAGACTTATGAGGGGCATGTATAAAGCAGAACAAGGGACTATATGACACTGAAATGACCCCACACTGCCCACAACAGCTCCAGAGAAACTCCAAGATATATTTTTACTACTATCATTTTTTAATTTAAAAAATTAGTTCTTTATTACTCCTTTAACTTTCATTTTTATAGCCTATTATCTTTCAAAAAAAACTATTTTTAAAAAACAAATTCCATATTTTAAAAAAATTATTGTGATTGATTATGTTTTGTTTTTTTATATTGTATTTTTGAGAGTCTAACCTATATTCTAGGTTTTTAATCTTTGCTTTTTGATATTTGTTATCAATTTTCTACTTCTAAGAATCTAATCTTCAGTATCCATTTTCACTTAGGGATTTGACTACCAGCTTGATTGATCTCACCCCATTTGGCTCCCCTCGCTGGCTGCCACGGACCATGCAGAAGCGTGGCTGGGAGGAGCTACCCCCCCCAGAAGGCTAGGGGCGGCAGCCGAGAGGAGCAACCCCACGTCCAAGGAGCAGTGGCTGCGCAGGCGCAGGAGGGCCAAGAGGAGCTACTCTACGTTCAAGGTCAGGAGGGGTGGCAGTGAGGAGATAACCCTCGTCCAAGGTAAGGAGCAGTGGCTGCACTTTGCTGGAGCAGCCGTGAAGAGATACCCCACGTCCAAGGTAAGAGAAACCCAAGTAAGACGGTAGGTGTTGCTAGAGGGCATCAGAGGGCAGACACACTGAAACCATAATCACAGAAAACTAGTCAGTCTAATCACACGGACCACAGCCATGTCTAACTCAATGAAACTAAGCCAAGCCATGTGGGGCCACCCAAGACAGGCGGGTCATGGTGGAGAGGTCTGACAGAATGTGGTCCACTAAAGAAGGGAAGAGCAAACCACTTCAGTATTCTTGCCTTGACAACCCCATGAACAATATGAAAAGGCAAAATGAGAGGATACTGAAAGAGGAACTCCCCAGGTTAGTAGGTGCCCAATATGCTACTGGAGATCAGTGGAGAAATAACTCCCAAAAGAATGAAGGGATGGAGCCAAAGCAAAAACAATACCCAGTTGTGGATGTGACTGGTGATAGAAGCAAGGTCCGATGCTGTAAAAAGCAATATTGCATAGGAACCTGGAATGTTAGGTCCATGAATCAAGGCAAATTGGAAGTGGTCAAACAGCAGATGGCAAGAGTGAACATTGACATTCTAGGAATGAGTGAACTAAAATGGACTTGCATGGGTAAATTTAACTCAGATGACCATTGTATCTACTACTGTGGGCAGGAATCCCTCAGAAGAAATGGAGTACCGTCATGGTCAACAAAAAAGTCTGAAATGCAGTACTTGGATGCAATCTCAAAAACAACAGAATGATCTCTGTTCATTTCCAAGGCAAACCGTTCAATCGCACAGTAATCGAAGTCTATGGCCCAACCAGTAAGGCCGAAGAAGCTGAAGTTGAACGGTTCTATGAAGACCTACAAGACCTTTTACAACTAACACCCCAAAAAGATGTCCTTTTCATTATAGGGGACTGGAATGCAAAAGTAGGAAGTCAAGAAACACCTGGAGTAACAGGAAAATTTGGCCTTCGAATACAGAATGAAGCAGGGCAAAGGCTAATAGAGTTTTGCCAAGAGAATGCACTGGTCATAGCAAACACCCTCTTCCAACAACACAAGAGAATACACATGAACATCACCAGATGGTCAACACAGAAATCAGATTGATTATATTCTTTGCAGCCAAAGATGGAGAAGCTCTATACAGTCAGCAAAAACAAGACCGGGAGCTGACTGTGGCTCAGATCATGAACTCCTTATTGCCAAATTCAGACTTAAATTGAAGAAAGTAGGGAAAACCACTAGACCATTCAGGTATGACCTAATCAAATCCCTTTATGATTATACAGTGGAAGTAAGAAATAGATTTAAGGGACTAAATTTGATAGACTGAGTGCCTGATGAACTATGGAATGAGGTTCGTGACATTGTACAGGAGACAGGGATCAAGACCATCCCCATGGAAAAGAAATGCAAAAAAGCAAAATGGCTACTGGGGAAGCCTTATAATAAATAGATCTGAAAAGAAGAGAAATGAAAAGCAAAGGAGAAAAGGAAAGATATATGCATCTGAATGCAGAGTTCCAAAGAATAGAAAGGAGAGATAAGAAAGCCTTCCTCAGCAATCAATGCAAAGAAGTAGAGGAAAACAACAGAATGGGAAAGACTAGAGATCTCTTCAAGAAAATGAGAGATACCAAAGGAATATTTCATGCAAAGATGGGCTCGATAAAGGACAGAAATGGTATGGACCTAACAGAAGCACTGTTATATATATATATATATATATATATATATATATATTATATATAATTATATATATTATATATAATATATAATAATTATATAATATATATTATATATAATTATATATAATATATATAATATAAATATATATATATTTATATATATATAAAATATATATATATATATATAAATATAAAACAGATATTAAGAAGAGATGGCAAGAATACACAGAAGGGAAGAGGAACTAAAAAGCCTCTTGATGAAAGTGAAAGAAGAGAGTGGAAAAGTTGGCTTAAAGCTCAACATTCAGAAAATTAAGATCATGGCATCTGGTCCCATCACTTCATGGCAGATAGATGGGGAAACAGTGGAAACAGTGTCAGACTTTATTTTTGGGGCTCCAAAATCACTGCAGATGGTGATTGCAGCCATGAAATTAAAAGACTCTTACTCCTTGGAAGGAAAGTTATGACCAACCTAGATAGCATATTCAAAAGCAGAGACATTACTTTGCCAACAAATGTCTGTCTAGTCAAGGTTATGGTTTTCCAGTGGTCATGTATGGATGTGAGAGTTGGACTGTGAAGAAGGCGGAGCACTGAAGAATTGATGCTTTTGAACTGTGGTGTTGGAGAAGACTCTTGAGAGTCCCTTGGACTGCAAGGAGATCCAACTAGTCCATTCTGAAGGAGATCAGCCTTGGGATTTCTTTGGAAGGAATGATGCTAAAGCTGAAACTCCAACACTTTGGCCACCTCATGGGAAGAATTGACTCATTGGAAAAGACTCTGATGCTGGGAGGGATTGGGGGCAGGAGGAGAAGGGGATGACAGAGGATGAGATGGCTGGATGGCATCACTGACTCGATGGACGTGAGTCTGAGTGAACTCCGGGAATTGGTGATGGACAGGAAGGCCTGGCGTGCTGCAGTTCATGGGGTCGCAAAAAGTCAGACACGACTGAGCGACTGAACTGAACTGAACCGATACTTTCCACATTATATATCCCTTCTTACTTTGCTATAAATTAATTGTCCATATATGCATGAGTTTCTCAGCTACCTCTTCTGTACTATTGATCTATTGTGTCTATTTACATGCCAATAACATATTGTTTTGATTACTATAGCTTTGCAATATAGTTTGCAATTAGGATGTGTGATACTTCCCACTTTGTTCAACATTCTGAAGATTGTTTTGACTAACTGAGATATTTTGTGGTTCCATACAAATTTTAGAATTTTGTTTCTCTTCCTGTTAAAACTGCCACTGACATTTTGATAGAGATTAACTTTACTCTACAGCTGTTTTGGTAGTATGACTATTTTAACACTACTAATTCTTCCAATCTATGCACACAGAATTTAATTACATTTTTTTTGTCTTTAGTTGATTTTATCACTGCTTTATAATGTACAATTTAAATTATTTTACCTCCTTGGTTAAATTTACTCCTAGATATTTTATTCTTTTAAATTTACTTGGAAATGAGATTGTTTCCTTATTTTATCTTCCTGATATTGTGTTGTTAGTGCATAGAAATGCAACTGACTTTTGTATATTGATTTCATATCCTGCAACTTTACAAAATTGGTATGTTAAATCTAACATTTTTTGTGAAATACAGATTTTTCTATACACAGCAGCATATTTTCTGTAAATAGAGACAGTTTTATTTCTTTATTTAAATATGGATGCTTTTTATTTCTTTTGCTGGCCATTTCTCTGCCAAGATTCAGTACTATGTTGCATAAAGTAGGATGTATGTTTCATAATCTTAGATGAAAAACTTTCAGCTTTTCACTAGTGAGTATGATGTTAGTTGTGGGCTTGTCATAGATGACCTTTATGTTATTGAGGTATGTTTCCTTTATACCTAGCTTGTTGAGATTTTTTATGATTAGATGTTGAGTCCTGTCAAATATTTTTGTATATCTATTGACTGTGTGCTCAGTTGTGTCCAATTCTTTGCAACCCCATGGATTGTAGCCCACTGGGCTCGTCTATCTAGGAAATTTTCCAGGCAAGACTACTGGAGTGGGTTGCGATTACCTACTCCAGGGGATTTTCCCAACCCAGGGATCGAACTGGCATGTCTTGTACTAGTATACATATTCTTTACCGCTGCCACACCTGGGTACCCAAGATTTGTGTGTGTGCCTAAAATCTGTGCAAAGTGCTAGAATGCCTTACTGCCAAGGGGTGAAGAAACAGTAGAAGCTAAATCAACTTCAACTTTGTATCTGAAGCCAAGAAAAGATCACATGATTTTTATTCTTCATTTTGTTAATGTGATGTATCACCTTCACTGATCTGCATAATTCCATCCTTGTAATGAATCCCACTTGATTATGTTGTCTGATCTATTTAATATATTGTTAAATTCCATTTGTTAATATTTTGTTGAGTATTTTTGCATCTATGTTCATCATAGATATTAGATTGTAACTATTACTTTTAGTGTTCTTATCACACTTTAGTATGTCAGTAATTGTCACCTGTAAAATTAGTTTGATAGTTTTCTCTGATTTGTGAAGTTTTAAGAATGAGTGAGTGAGTGAAGTCGCTCAGTCGTGTCCGATTCTTTGTGATCCCATGGACTGTAGCTTACCAGGCTCCTCCGTCCATGGGATTTTCCAGGCAAGAGTACTGGAGTGGGTTGCCAATGGACACTAATTCTTCACTAAAATTTTGGTAGAGTTCACTAGTGAAGCCAACTGGTTCTTCATATTTACTTTTTGGTGGTTTGATTCAAATGATTCAAGTCCTTTACTTGTAATTAATCTGTTCAGATTTTTTATTTCTTCATGATTCAGTCTAGGTGGATTATATATTGATAGGAATGTTTCCATTTTTTCTAGGTTGTCCACATGTTGGCATATTATTGTTCATGGTAGTCTCATGATCTTCTATTTGTGTTATATCAGCTATAATATCTTCTCCTTCACTTCTAATTTTATTTATTTGAATCCCCACTCTTCTTTTCAGTATCTAGTGAAATGTTTGTTTCTTTTATTTATTTCTTCAAAAAACAGCTCTAAATTGTATTGGTTTTTTTTCTATCACATTTTTATTTCAGTTATTTCTATTTTGCTTCTACCAACTTTGGGCTGAGTACATTCTTCTTTTTATACTTCCTTGAAAGGTATAAAGGCAGGCATATTATTGATCTTCCCTTTTTATTGTTGTAGGGATTTATTGCTGTCAACTATTCTCATAGAATTCTTTTTGATGTAATCCATAAATTTTAGTGTTTTGCTTCCTTTCTCATTTCTATAAAGATATTTTTAAAATTTCTCTTTTGATTTTTTCCTTTGATTTATTGAGTATTTAGTAGCATATCATTTAATCACCACATATGAATTTGTAACTGCGAATTTTCTAGATTTCCCCTTACAATTTATTTCTAGTTTTATACCAGTGAGGACAAAAAACGTCTTATACCAGTATGGACAAAACAGATGCTTGATATGATTTTAATCCTCTTAAATTTATTAAGCCTGTTGTTAGTCTATAGTAGTATCTATCCTGGGGAATGTTCCATGTGTGCTGTGTATTCTGTTAGATTAAATAATATGTAAATGTCAGTTCAGTCCACCTCATCCAAAGTGTGGTTTATGTTCAATGTTTCCTCATAAATTTTCTGAAAGAAAGAAGATCAAAAAAGAATAGATGGAGGAATTGAAAAATATAAATTAAATTCAATGGGAGCACTGAATATGAACTAGAAAGAGTGAAACAGAAAAGATAAAAGATCATCACATAGTTCAGTTGCTTTTAAACATGGCTGCTCATTAGAAACATATGTGGAGTTCTGGTGAAAAACAGCAATACCTGGGCATTTGTATTTTTCAAAAAGTTTTCAAGATAATTGTGATATGCATCTGGATTTTAAATAGTGAACACAGGTTTTTCTATTAAATGGTAGTGATGATACAGAGTTCTATTGTTTGTAGAGCAATCATGATACAATGGTATTAAGTGTGTAATAGTTACATAATCACAATAGTAAAAGATGTTCATTAGTTTTCACAATCAAGAAAAGAATAGTTTTCACAATCAATAGCCAGACAAAAAAGAAATTACAATTGCAAGCCATATTGGGAACAAGATTAACCTAACAATATTTGGGGGGGGGGTCAAGCAGAGTGATGTGGTAGGTGGAATTGCATACATGCACATGTTTTCATCCACTCAGCCAGTCTATGTCTTTTGGTTGGTGCATTTAATCCATTTCCATTTAAGGTAATTATTGATATGTATGATCTTAATACTGTTTCTTAATTGTTTCGAGTTTATTTTCTGTAGGTCATTTCTTTCTCTTGTGTTTCCTGCCTGGAGAAGTTCCTTTAGCATTTGTTGTAAAGCTGGTTTGGTGATGCTGAATTCTATTAACTTTTTCTTGTCTGGAAAGCTTTTGATTTCTCCATCAAATCTGAATAAGAGTCTTGCTGGGTAGACTATTCTTGGGTGTAGGTTCTTCCCTTTCATCACTTTAAATATATTGTGCCATCCCCTTCTGGCTTGTAAGGTTTCTGTTGAGAAATCTGCTGATAGCCTGATGAAAGTTCCCTTGTATGTTGTCATTTTTCCCTTGTTGCTTTTAATGTTTTATCTGTCTTTAATTTTTGAGAGTCTGATTACTATGTGTCTCCATGTGTTCCTCCTCGGGTTTATCCTATCTGAGACACTCTGTGCTTACTGGATTTGGTTGAATGTTTCCTTTCCCATGTTAGGGAATTTTTCATCTATTATCTCTTCAAGTATTTTCTCAGGTGCTTTTTCTCTCTCTTCTACTTCTGAGACCCCTATAAGGTGAATGTTGGTGTATTTGATGTTGTCCCAGAGGTCTCTGAGTTTGTCTTTGTTTCTTTTAATTCTTTTTTCTATATCATATTCTGTGCAGTGATTTCAACCATTGTCTTTCAGGTCACTTATCCATTCTTCTGCCTCAGTTATTCAGCTATTGATTCCTTAGTGCATTATTCATCTGTTTGTTTGTTCTTTAGTTCTTATAGGTCTTTGGTAAACATTTCTTGCATCTTCTCCATTGTTTTCCCAAGATCTTGGATCATTTTCACTATCATTATTCTGAATTCTTTTTTCTGGAAGGTTGCCTATCTCCACTTCATTTAGTTGTTTTTCTGGGGTTTTATCTTGTCCCTTCATTTGGGACATAACTTTCTGCTTTTTCATCCTAATGAACTTTCTGTAATGTAGTTTTTGTTTTAGCTGCTGTGGGACTTCAGTTCTTTTTGCTTCTTCTGCTTGCCCTCTGATGAAAAGTTCCAAATTTTTAAAACTTGGAGCTGAGAATTCATCTCCTCTGAAGATGGGATGGGGATAAAATACAAGATCACCCAAACATTTCCCTTAGGACCCACAACAATAGCTCTGTGAGTCTCACACTTTAAAAAAAGTGAATTTTTAGCCTTAAATAATGTTGTTACATACAGACATTTTCTGATGGAAATGCAAGTATAAACGATAGGGATAGAGTAGGATATTTAGGGCTTCCCTCATGGCTCAGATTGTAAAGAATATGCCTGCAATGCAGGAAACATAGGTTCAATGCAGGAGACACAGGTATAGCACAGGGAACTATAGTCAATATGTTGTAATAACCTATAATGGAAAATAATTTCAAAAATAATATATGTGCATTTATATAACTGAATCACTTTGTTGTGCTCCTGAAACATTGTCAATCAACTATACTTTAATAAAATATATATATTAAGAAAAAAATGGGAAATTTTGTAAAATGAATATTCCAAATTTGAAAGAAAAATTACACATGTTGGCTAAATAATCTGTAGTAATCTTCAACATTACCTAGCCTTTTACCACATTTTCTTCAAGTATCTTTGGTCAGTCAGTTCAGTCGCTCAGTCATGTCTGACTCTTTGCAGCTCCATGGACTGCAGTTAGACAGGCATCCCTGTCCATCACCAACTCTCAGAGCTTGCTCTAACTCATGTCCATTGAGTTGGTGATGCCATCCAACCATCTCATCCTCTGTCTTCCCTTGCTCCTCCTGCCTTCAATCTTGCCCAGCATTAGGGTCTTTTCCAATGAGTCAGTTCTTCATATCAGGTGGCCAGAGTATTGGAGTTTCAGCTTCAACATCAGTCCTTCCAATGAATATTCAGAACTGATTGGATCTCCTTGCAGTCCAAGGGACTTTCAAGAGTCTTCTCCAATACCACAGTACAAAAGCATCAATTATTCAGTGCTCAGCTTTCTTTATAGTCCAACTCTCACATCCATTCATGACTACTGGGAAAACCATAGCTTTAACTAGATGAACCTTTGTCGACAAAGTAATGTCTCTACTTTTTAGTATACCATCTAGGTTGGTCATACCTTTTCTTCAAAGGAGCAAGTGTCTTTTACTTTCATGGTTGCAGTGATTTTGGAGCCCAAAAAAGTAGTCTCTCATTGTTTCCATTGTTTCCCCATCTAATGGTATGGAACTAACAGAAACAGAAGAGTATTAAGAAGAGGTGGCAAGAATACACAGAAGAACTATACAAAAAGATCTTCGTGACCCAGATAACTACGATGTTGTGGTCACTCACCTAAAGCCAGACATCCTGGAATGTGAAGTCAAGTGGGCCTTAGGAAGTATCACTATGAACAAAGCTAGTGGAGGTGATGGAATTCCCATTGAGCTATTTCAAATGCTAAAATATGATGCCATTGAAGTGCTGTACTCAATATGCCAGCAAATTTGGAAAACTCAGCAGTAGCCACAGGACTGGAAAAGGTCAGTTTTCTTTCCAATCCCAAAGAAAGATAATGCCAAAGAATGTTCAACCAGCCACACAATTGCACTCATCTCACACGCCAGCAAAGAATGTTCAAAGTTCTCCAAGCTAGGCTTCAGCAGTACATGAACCGTGAACTTCCAGATGTTCAAGCTGGATTTAGAAAAGGCAGAGGAACCAGAGATCAAATTGCCAACATCTGCTGGATTATCAAAACAGCAAGAGAGTTCCAGAAAAACATCTATTTCTGCTTTATTGACTATGCCAAAGCCTTTGACTGTGTGGATCAAAACAAACTCTGGAAAATTCTGAAAAAAAATGGGAATACCAGACCACCTTACCTGTCTCCTGAAAAATCTGTATGCAGGTCAAGAAGCAACAATTAGAACAGGACATGAACCAACAGACTGGTTCCAAATAGGGAAAGGAGTACGTCAAGGTTGTATATTGTCACCTTGCTGGTTTAACTTATATGCAGAGTATATCATGCTAAATGCCAGGCTGGATGAAGCACAAGCTGGAATCAAGATTGCTGGGAGAAATATCAAATACCTCACCTACACAGATGACACTACCCTTATGGCAGAAAGTGAAGAAGAACTAACTGCTACTGCTAAGTCACTTCAGTCGTGTCCGACTCTGTGCGACCCCATAGACGGCAGCCCACCAGGCTCCCCTGTCCCTGGGATTCTCCAGGCAAGAACACTGGAGTGGGTTGCCATTTCCTTCTCCAATGCATGAAAGTGAAAAGTGAAAGTGAAGTCGCTCAGTCATGTCTGACTCTTAGCGACCCCATGGACTGCAGCCTACCAGGCTCCTCCATCCATGGGATTTTCCAGGCAAGAGTACTGGAGTGGGGTGCCATTGCCTTCTCCAAGAAGAACTAAAGAGCCTCTTAATGAAAGTGAAAGAGGAGAGTGAAAAAGTTGGCTTAAAACTCAAAATGTAGAAAACAAAGATCATGGCGTCTGGTCCCATCACTTCGTGGCAAATAGGGTAACAATGAAACAGTGAGAAACTTTATTTTGGGGGGCTCCAAAATCATTGCAGATGGTGACTGCAGCCATGAAATTAAAAGATGTTTGCTCCTTGGAAGAAAAGCTATGATCAACCTATTCATTGAAAGGACTGATGTTGAAGCTGAAATTCCAACACTCTGGCCACCTGATGTGAAGAACTGACTCATTGGAAAAGACCCTAATGCTGGGCAAGATTGAAGGCAGAAGAAGCAAGGGAAGACAAAGGATGAGATGGTTGGATGGCATCACCAACTCGATGGACATGAGTTAGAGCAAGCTCTGAGAGTTGGTGATGGACAGGGAAGCCTGTCATGCTGCAGTCCATGGGGTCCAAAGTGTCAGACACGACTGAGCGACTGAACTGAACTGAAACTGATCTTCACGGTGTCTGTAAAATATACATGGCCCTCACTGGGCAAAACCCTAGGAACATAATACTTACATTTCCACACAGGGTATACCTAAACAAGTAAACACTCTGTGCGAGTGCAAGTAGGGCCTTCCATTCCTCTGGACCACGACGCACTATGCAACCTCTGTCTTTATCCTAGAGAAGTGCTTCCATCCAGCACTCAGTAACACCCACCCCGTGGCTGATGGGGGCGCCAGATGTAGATAGTGACCAGGGACCCCATTCTAAATAGTGTGGAGGAGGGTCTGCTTATGACAGAGACGGCCAAGCAGGGGACATAAAATAGGAGAGGCAGTGGAGTTGTCCGGGTGGGGTCCACGTCCTGTTACTGGGTGCATTCTGTACACACAAGCCCCTTCCTTGCCTGCAGTCAGTTCATGAAGACTTGACTTCATTAAGGAGGGGTTGGGGAAAGGTGGGGTCTGGCTCCATGCGCCTCCAGCTGGCGTCCCCCACCCCAGGGCAACCCCGCCCAGATTTGACAGAGCTAGCCCAAGCGGAGAGAGAGGCGGGGAGAAACTGCCGGGTGGAAGGCGGGGCCGGCCGCTTCAAGCCGGCCAATAGGCGGCTCTCCAGGGCTGAGCCAGGAAAGGGCAGGGACGCAGCACCACCGCCTCCAGAGTTTCCCTTGTGGATGCCCCGGTGACTCCGCTCCTCCCGGCGCAGAGGGGTCTCAAGAGGCCGGAGGGGCGGACTCAGGACGGGATTTCCGAGAAAGGAGAGAGGAAGGGTGCTCCACCCGCTCTGGAGTGGTTAGGTAAAAGATGAAGGGCCGGCGGCGGCGGCGCCGGGAGTACTGCAAGTTCGCGCTGCTGTTGGTGCTATACACGCTGGTGCTTCTGCTCATCCCCTCGGTCCTGGACGGCGGCCGCGACGGGGACAAGGGCGCCCGGCACTGCCCGGGCCTGCAGCGCAGCCTGGGAGTGTGGAGCCTGGAGGCGGCGGCGGCGGGCGAGCGCGAGCAGGGCGCGGAGGCGCGGCCAGCCGCAGAGGGGGGCGCTGGCGGGTCCCCCAGGTCTCCGGGCAACCTCAACAGCGCCATCGGGGAGGCTGCGTCTCGTGAAAAGCAGCACATCTACGTGCACGCTACCTGGCGCACCGGCTCATCGTTCCTGGGAGAGCTCTTTAACCAGCACCCGGACGTTTTCTACTTGTATGAACCCATGTGGCATCTGTGGCAGGCGCTGTATCCGGGCGACGCCGAGAGCCTGCAGGGCGCACTCCGCGACATGCTGCGCTCGCTCTTCCGCTGCGACTTCTCAGTCCTGCAACTGTACGCGCCTCCCGGTGACCCTGCCGCGCGGCCCCCGGACGCGGCCAATCTCACCACGGCCTCCCTCTTTCGCTGGAGGACCAACAAGGTCATCTGCTCGCCGCCGCTGTGCCCTGGCGGACCCCGGGCCCGCGCCGAGGTCGGACTCGTCGAGGACGCTGCCTGCGAGCGCAGCTGCCCACCCGTGGCACTCCGAGCCCTGGAGGCCGAGTGCCACAAGTATCCGGTTGTGGTCATCAAGGACGTGCGCCTCCTCGACCTGGGCGTGCTGGTGCCCCTTCTGCGCGACCCAGGCCTCAACCTGAAGGTGGTGCAGCTTTTCCGCGACCCGCGGGCTGTCCACAATTCGCGTCTCAAGTCCCGGCAGGGGCTGCTGCGCGAGAGCATCCAGGTGCTGCGCACCCGCCAGAGGGGCGACCGCTTCCACCGCGTGCTGCTGTCGCACGGTGTGGGCGCTCGCCCCGGGGGAGCATCCCGCGCGCTGCCCGCCGCGCCGCGTGCCGACTTTTTCCTGACCGGCGCACTCGAAGTGATCTGCGAAGCCTGGATGCGCGATTTGCTGTTCGCGCGCGGCGCTCCCACCTGGCTGCGGCGCCGCTACCTAAGGCTGCGCTACGAGGACCTGGTGCAGCAGCCGCGCGCCCAGCTGCGACGCCTGCAACGCTTCGCCGGGCTCCGCGCGCTCGCAGCCCTCGACGCCTTCGCGCTCAACATGACGCGCGGCGCGGCCTATGGCGCCGACCGGCCCTTCCACCTGTCAGCGCGCGATGCCCGCGAGGCCGTGCACGCCTGGCGCGAGCGCCTGAGCCGAGAGCAGGTGCGCCAGGTGGAGGCCGCCTGCGCCCCAGCCATGCGCCTGCTGGCTTACCCTCGTAGTGGGGAAGACGGCGATGTCGAACCGCCTGAGGACGAGGAGACACAGCCGGAGACCGAGGCGGACAGCGCCACGTAGCCCTCCACCCGCGCCCCCGGGACGGATCCGGGTAAGGTGGCCCCGGGTCAGGGAAGGGACAGGAAAGGGTCTTCTGGGAGCTTGGATCAGCCTGCAGGGGAAGGGGAGGGATGCCGTCTCAGATGGATCTCAGCGGGTGAAAATAGGTCCGAGCAGTGGGGTAAGCCCAGCTGGGAGCATTTGGGAGAGTCATCTGGATCTCTAGAATAGCCACCTGCCTTCTCAGAGGAAGACCCTGAGAAGGTAGAGGTTAATAGCTGAGGCGGGACCCAAGCCTCCGCACTCTGTTTCCTCTCTGAAGTAAGAGGTAGTATGGTCTGTTGAGAATGAGGGAGTGGGGAAAGGAGAGGGAGGAGGGGTCTGAGCAGAGTAGCGAAGGTTTGAAAGTTACAATGAAGCTCGAGATTGGGAATTGACATGAAAAGTATAGTATTTCGTGGACCATTTGAGGTCCATCATTATCATTTCATCTTGAGGCCACTCTGTCCTATGGGGAAACCTTTTGAAGCAGTGTTTGCAGGCACAGAGAAAACCAAAAAGCAGGATTTGAGGGAAAGTTAGTCACTGTTATCCTACCTGCCCCTAATCCGTTTCATATTTCTTCTCTGCCTCTGCCTCTCTGACTTGCAGACTCCGAGGCTTTCCTTTGGATTTACCAAGCAAACAGGCGTAGTCAGGCCTCTCTTGGGACAGTTTTTGTACGTGTATGTGTGTGTGTCTCAGGGTCTGGTGTATTGGCCGGGAATGGATTTGATTTCCCCTGGTGACTCCCCCCACCCCCGCCCCCAATTGCTGGCGCCCGCAGGATATTTGACCATATCCCCTTTACATTAGCTCACAAAAGCTGCCTGATCTGCTTCCTCTAATGCAGACAGAACCTCTGGGCTGGGCTTCCCCAACTCTGCCCCGTCCCCTGGAGAGATGGAACCTTGGATGGGCATTAACATCTTTGGCTGTGACTGCAGAAGGATCTTTGTGAAAAGATATCCCCCCCCCCATTTTTTTTTTTTTTGTTCTTTCTGTGTAAAGCATATATCCAAAGCTATCCTAAGATGCCGAAATGGGGCTTAAATGATCTCAAAATGTGTTCAGTATCTGGGTCAGCCTATGGCCTGTTCGTTGGGCTGAGGGAAGTTTGTTCTGCATGATGCTGACCTCAGGAGTCTAGTGAGTGGAATAGGAATGTGATTCCCCAAACTTTGTATGAGTTGAAAGGGTGCAGTCCAGAGGAGGAAAAGCATCGTGGGCTGGGCGGAAGTGACTTAAGTTTCCATTCATTAGTTTACAGTGTAATTCAGTATTCCTCTGGGATGAAGCTCTGAGGACAAAGTTGAAGATGTTAATGAAGATGGATTTTGTTGCTGTTAATAGAGCCAGGGTTGCAGAGTGATTATGGAAGCTGATTTTTCTCCCAGTGATCAAGTGGTTTTCTTAGTTTCTGTAATTGCTTAGAAAGTCTGTGTTCTTTCCTAAGCAGAGTGAAGGTAAAAGGCACCGGGTGACTTGGAACTTGTCGCTTTTTAACAAAATCATCCTTTCATCCGCTAATCCTGTGTTTACAGATGTAAGTAACATAATGGTTCCCAACCCTCCTTCATGGGTCTGAGGGGCCATCTCTTGAGGACAAATTGCTGCAGTGTTTTATGGCTTTAAGAGCTGACAGTCTCCCAGAAATTTTTAGTGTTATTTTTTTCCATTTTTACTAACATTTGGCACTGACTGGGGTGAGGTAAGAAAGTGAACTGAGAGTAGGATTCGAGGCCACAAGTCTTCATCCTCTAGGAGGTTAGAGTCTGTGTGGATCGCAGTGACTATGGGGCCAGACATTGGTGCTGGAGTTTGGAACAGCCAACTGGTGCTTCCTTTGCAAGCTTGCAGGGACATTTGGGAACAAGCTTTAAGCTCTTTCATTCTCTGGTGATTGAACCCTTCCTCCGGCCTTTCTGCTGGAATTATCAGGCAAGCACCATGTCACCACCAATCAATAGATTTATTAAAATGCTTGTATTCCTGGTTCCTAGAAGGATAATGTTATTGGCCAACTGATGAGTTTCCAAAAGTCTGTCACATTTCACTCTAGGGATGGGAAGGGGATGGATCCTTAGGTACCAATGCACTGAGTTAGGCATAGTGGTTATATCATTGTTATGACTGCCAATAAAAATAATAAATAATCTGTAATAGGAATAGAAAAAGTTTTATTTGAGCCAAACTGAGGACTATAGCCCAGAAGACAGGAAGACGGATGACTCTGAAGAACTTCTCCAGAGAAACGTGGTTTTCAGCCCAGTTTTATATTTTTTCAGAACAAAGAACACTAAGCAAGTCAAGAATCCATTCTGTCCAGGTTTTAAAAAAAAAAAAATCAGCACCTACACAGCCTCAGCCCCTGGGAAGTGAGTCATCATGGAAGGAGCACCAGCATTGGTATCCCAGGAAGGGAGACATTTAATTTTTATTTTTAACATAGACAATACTTTACTTCTGTGCCCTTTTCATTAATAAAGTAGATGAACAGTGTATGTTTGATAGGCCACAAACAGGCTGTTTTAGTTAGCGTCACATTTGAGTTAAATCATGTATAAACCAGAAGGACTTCCCCATACTGCCATATGTGAGCATTTCTTTCATCACGGCATATTATCGGTTTTATAGATGAGAAATCAAAGACTCAGAGAAATCAAATAACTTGCCCAAAGTCACACCTGGGCTGCTGAAGGTCAGGCAACAGTGGTGTTAGACCCCAGAGCTCAGAATCTCTCCGTTATAACACACCCTCATCTGCCCCCACTTACTATCTCCTGGCACACCTTTGGCACTACTACAGCCAGGTTTAGTGGCTGGTCTAGGGTGAGAACCACATTTAGCTTTATTACTAATATTGAAAAAACCAATAAAATATCCCTGAGCACTGCCAACAACAGCTACACAGGAGAGCCTGTGACTCTAGCTAGGGCCGTCTTCCCCATGGCTGTCCTTCACCTGGGACCCTGCAGCATGCCCCTGGCTCAGAAGTGAATTAACCTGAGTGGCTTCTGGATGCTCCAGACCTGACAGCCAGGATTTGGCAGGGTGGGGGGTCAGTGCACTTTTTTTCAGGTCTGGGTGGGAATTGTAGCAACAAACCAAGTCACCAAGGAGCCAGGCCTATTCCATCTTTTCCATCTTCTTGGCTTTGCTTCATCAAATTATCTTCCCACTGTCACAAGATGGTAGCCTCAGCAAGAAGCATCACTTCCTCACCCAACTATGCAGGGTTGTGAAAATGCAGAAAAGAAGGAAGCTGGTTAGTAAGGGGTGCAGTTTTCCCTCATATGTCTCTCTCGCCTTCAATCTGGTTATAAAACCTTCCCCAGAAGCCCCTACCCCAGCTGACTTCCTTCTATGTCTCACTGACTAGAACTGGGTCACATGGTCTGACCTAACCCAGTAATTGGTGAAAGGGAAAGGCATCCTCTTGACTGGCTTAGACCAGTGGGTTCTCAGCCCTGGCTGAGCTTTACCTTCACCTGAGGAGTTTTTGGGGTTTGTTTGTTTTTTTAATGTTGCTATTAAAAGAGCTCAGTCCACAGAGATTCTGATATAATTGGTTTGGGGTGGGATCCAGTTATTGGGATGTTTTAAAAGCTCCCCAGGGGATTGTACAGTGCAGCCAAAGTTGAGAGTCACCAACTTGGACCAGTCTTGCTTCATGCCCTGGGCTGAGCTGTTGCCACTGGATCAAGATCAGGATGGGGACTAAAAGGGTGACGAGCAGTGAACTGTCTGCCACAGTCATTCATGTGGAAGAACTTGGAGCTGTGAAATACCACACAGCTGTACAGAGTTAATATGGCAATAGGGAAAACAGCTTAAATTAATCATGGCTCTATATATCATCCTCTCACGTTCCTTCAGTGCTTCCCCAGTGGTGCTAGTAGAAAAGAACTTGCCTGCCAATGAAAGAGATGAAAGAGACATGGGTTCACTCCCTGGGTTGGGAAGATCCCCTGGAGAAGGCCATGGAAACCCACTCCAGTATTCTTGCCTGGAGAATCCCATGGACAGAGGAGCCTGGTGGGCTAGTCCATGGGGTTGCAGAGTCGGACACGACTGAGTGACTTAGCACACACACAGGCTCACTTCATAGAAGTAATCACTATGTTTCTTGTGATGTATGTCTAGGAATGTTTTATGCAAATTCAAACAGAAATATAAAGCCCTTTTGTACTTAAATCTTTTTAACTCCTTAAAATTTTAAAATTGAGATATGACATAACTTTATATTATTTTCAGGTGTTACAACATAATGGTTCAGTATTTATATGTATTGCAAAAGATCTCCACAGTTAGTCTAGTTAATGTCCATCACCACACATAGTTACATAGTTTTTTTCTTATGATGAGAACTTTTAAAATCCACTTTCTTAATAACTTTAAAGTATATGGGAATTCCTTGATGGTCCAGTGGTTAGGACTCAGCATTTTCACTGCTGAGGTCCCAGGTTCAATGCCTGGGTAGGTAACTAATATCCCACAAGGCGTGTGACATGGTCATTGTGTGTGTGTATGTGTGTGTATACACACACAATATAGTATTATTAACTTTAGTCACCATGCTGTACATTACATCTCCATGACTTATTTATTTTATAACTGGAAGTTTATACCTTTTGACCCCCTTCACCCGTTTCAACCTCTGCCCCCTGTACCCTCTGCTTCTGGCAACCACTAGTCTGTTCTTTGCATCTGTGAGTTCATGGGTTTTAGGAGGGGAGTAGAGGGCTTGATTTCACATATAACTGAGATTATACAGTGTTTGTCTTTCTCTTTCTGACTTACTTCACTTAACATAATGCCTTCAAGTTCCATCCAGGTTGTCACAAATGGCAGTCTCATTCTTTTTTTATGATTGAATAGTAATTCCTTGGATACTATATTTGCTTTATCCGTTTATCCATGGATGAACACATAGTTATTTCCATATCTTGGATATTGTAAATAACGCTGCAGTGAACATGGGAGTACAGATATCTTTTTGAGTTACTGTTTTCATTTCCTTTGGGTAAATACCCAAGATTGGAATTGCTAGATCATATGGTAGTTCTATGTTTAACTTTTTAAGGAGCCCCCATCCCATTTTCCATAGTGGCTTCACCAATTTACATTCCCACCATTCTTGGGTGACAAGGAGAGGCATTTTGCCATACTGGATTTCTGCTGTCATCTGTCTAAAGTCCACAAACATGACGGCAAAGATGAAGTTATCAAAAACATGCCTTTGAAGAAGATGGTGGAGAGAATTCGAATTCACAAGTTCCAGATTCTAAATAACAAGGTAATCACTACCTTGGACAAGTACTTGAAACTGAGCAATGGGGAGAATGTGGCCTTTGAGTATGTTCACCTCTCTCAGTCACCCACCCAACAGTCCCTGGTCATCAGTTAAAAGCATGTATATCACCTGTTTTGAAGAATCCATTACCAACTACATTTATTAAATATAAGGGAATGTTTTTCTTTCTATAAATTGTTTAGTGATATTTTTAGGGACTATTTTCAGTATTCTTGTGCCAGTTAAAGTGGGGTGCTTTTGAATCTAAAAACTTAATTTTATAAAGTTGACTTTCCTAGATTAAAATTGTATATGGTTTTGATAATTGGAAATTCTGAGAATATTCAGAAGACTAAGATCATGGCATCTGGTCCCATCACTTCATGGCAAATAGATGAGGAAACAATGGAAACAGTGACAGACTATTTTGGAGGGCTCCAAAATCACTGCAGATGGTGACTGCGGCCATGAAATTAAAAGAGTTGCTCCTTGGAAGAAAAGTTATGACCAACCTAGACACCATATTAAAAAGCAGAGACATTACTTTGCCAACAAAAGTCCATCTAGTCAAAGCTATGGTTTTCCCAGTAGTCATGTATGGATGTGAGAGTTGGACTATAAAGAAAGCTGAGCACCGAATAATTGATGCTTTTGAAGTGTGGTGTTGGAGAAGACTCTTGAGAGTCCCTTGGACTGCAAGGAGATCCAACCGGTCAATCGTAAAGGAAATCAATCCTGAATATTCATTAGAAGGACTGATGCTAAAGCTGAAGCTCCAATACTTCGGCCACCTGCTGCGAAGAGCTGACTCATTTGAAAAGACCCTGATGCTTCCAAAGATTAAAGGCAGGAGAAGAAAGGGATGACAGAGGATGAGATGGTTGGATAGCATCACCGACTCAATGGACATGAGTTTGAGTAAACTCTGAGAGTTGGTGATGGACAAGGAGGCCTGGTGTGCTGCAGTCCATGGGGTCTCAAAGAGTCGGACATGACTGAGCAGCTGAACTGAACTGAGAATATTGGCTGCTAATTGTTGCCTTCACATTCTTACAGAATTATTTTCCATTTTCCTCTGGAATATTCCAACAGCTAGCTGTGTCATAAGATACTGCTGAAATCATCCAGTTATCCTTTAGCAGAGGATCGGTAATGTTTAGAGAAAGATTCGTGGACTTAAACAAGAAACTTTATGCCAGTGAATTGATTTAGAATCCTTTACCGATTAGCATTAATCATAATGATTAAGTATTTAGCTTTTGTTTATGGATTTTTCTGATGGTGTTTTGTGAATAACCTTAGCTAAGTAATTCTTCCCTCCCCTTTTGTGTGTCAGTGTTTCAGAAAATAGTGAACTTGATTCCTCTGCAATCCCTAAATCCAGTTGTGACAAAATCTAATTTGTGGGCTGTGATTTAAAGGTTACAGAAATAAAACTGCTGCTGCTGCTGCTAAGTCACTTCAGTCGTGCCCAACTCTGTGCGACCCCATAGACGGCAGCCCACCAGGCTCGTCCATCCCTGGGATTCTCCAGGCAAGAGTACTGGAGTAGGGTGCTATTGCCTTCTCCCGAAATAAAACTAATAAAACCTAAAAAGTAAAAAAAACTTCCCCTATCTTCTTTTTAATGACTATCTAGTATTTCATTGTAAGAATGTATTGTAACATATTTAACTAGTTCCTAGTCCCAACATTTCATTGCTACATTTTTAATTGCATTTCTAATTTTAATTACATTTTAATGTACATGTAAGTACATCCCTAAGAAAACTTTCTGCAGTATAGAAGAATGAGTATATAGGATATATATATATATATATACACACATATATGTATATATGGATTTCCCTGGTGGCTCAGATGGTAAAGTGTCTACCTACAATGTGGGAGACTGGGGTTTGACCCCTGGATCAGGAAGATCCCCTGGAGAAGGAAATGGCAACCCTTTTCTTGCCTGGAAAATCCCATGGACAGAGAAGCATGGTAGGCTACTGTACATGTGGTCGCAAAGAGTCAGACACAACTGAGCGACTTCACTTCACTTTATATATTTATATATTTATATATTTATATATATATATATATATATATATATATATAACCTATAGGGTATATAGGCTTCTTTACATTTTGTGCTCTGCAACAAGAGAAGCTACTGCAGTGAAAGTTGCACCAACTTCCACCCCCACCAGGTGTTTCTTGGAGTGTCTGTTTCTTAGACTTTCAGCAACAATTTTCAGCAATTTTTCTATTTTTTTTCAATGTGGCTAGTATGATGGATGGAAAATCCTTTTCCCAACACCATTGCCCTCTCTGACCCTACAGTTCATCTCAGACAGTGAATAATTTCTGCAAACCTCAGGTTGTGGTAACCAGATGCCAAGATGAAATTCACTTCTTAGTCCTTCTTCAATGCACCTGTATTTGCAAAGTGTCATTTCTGTGATTCTTTTGAAAGACTAGACATGTTTTGAAATCTAAATGATCATCCTGGTCTACCCTGATGGTCCAGTGGTTAAGAATTCACCTTGCAATGCAGGGGATACGGGTTCAATCCCTGGTCTGGGAAGATCCCGCATGCCATGGAGCAGCTAAGCCCATGCACCACAACTACAGAGCCTACACTCTGGAACCCACAGGCCACAACTACTGGGCCCATGTGCTACAAGTACAAAGCCCATACGCCCTAAACCCTGTTCTCTGCAACAAGAGAAGCCACTGCAATGAGAGGCCCATGCACCGCAACTAGAGAGTAGCTCCTGCTTGCCTCAACTAGAGAAAGCCTGTGTTCACTCACAAAGACCCAGCACAGCCAAAGATAAATAAATAAATAAATATTTTTAAATGTCATCCCTTTATAAAACCACACTTACACAGGCTGTCAGGTTGTAGCAAGCTTCTTATTAAGCTGACCTTCCACTACTGCTACAGGGGATTGTATTCAGTGACTTGAACTTCAGCTATTTCGGGACACTATCACTGGGGAACTGAGGCTGCTTTTAAATAAGATTGAACTCTATACACTTTCACTGTATTCCTGAGAGCCTTCTTTATTGTGTGGGGCAGGAGTGGCAGGCAGAAGTGCCTATTACATTGTTGAGGCAGGATTCAGAGGGGTTTTTCAAAGAGGCTTTTTTTTAGTCTGGGCAGGGATTTGTTTCCCATGAATACAAATGGAATATAAATAGTTGGGGGTTATGCTTTTAAAAAACATTTATAAGCAGCTGGCTTAAAATTCCTCAGTACTTCTTTTCTCAGCTCTCAGCATAAGCAGCACAGGAAAGACTGAAACTAAAAAAAGCCAAATGGGCCTTCCTTTTATGTGTCCAGTCAAAAAAGGTGGGTAATAAATGAACTTCTGTCTCCATGGGTCTTCTGGCCCCTCATCCTCTCGCTTCATAGTGGAATCCAAGGAAATTGCTCTACTGAAAGAACTAAGGACTTCCCTGGGGTCCAGTGGTTAAGACTGCATGCTACCAATGCTAGGGGCATGAGTTTGATTCCTGATCGGGAAATTAAGAGCCCACACACCACCATGGTATGCCCCCCTCCCCCCAAAAGTTTCTGCTCAGGTGCAATATTAAAAAAAAAAAAACAGTAGGAACTAAGAAAAAGTGCTGGCTCAAGTTCAAAAGCACAGAGAAGTGGAGAACTATTGGAGAACTGAACAGGAAGCAGTTTCAGTTGGAGAAAAGTTACCAAGCTCAGTGATGTCTTCATGGGAACAGGAAGCCTTCAGCTCTGCTCCAGCCCACAGGTGCCAAGCCAGCGGCATCTGGCCTTCTGCACATGAGAGGCCGTCATGCTGGGTGCTGAAAAGATGTCAGAGAAGCAGCTGATAGTGAATGTTTTGAAATTTTGGGGTTAAGAGGCTGTGGACGACGACCACCCTGTTTGACTTCAGTGATCACCAGAGCGAGCAGATTCCCCTCCCCTGGAATGCATGCAGCAGGGGGCTGGGCTGTAGAGTCACATTCCAAAGATAACCACTGAGGTAGACCTTTTTTGCCACGTGCCATGGGGGAATCTTAGTTCCCTGACCAGGGATCAAACCTGTGCCCCCCTCAGTGGAAGTGCAGAGTCCTAACCACTGGACTACCTGGGAAGTCCATGTGCTAAGTTGCTTCAGTCGTGCCTGACTCTTTGGGACTACATGGACTGTATCCTGCCAGGCTTCTCTGTCCATGGGATTCTCTAGGCAAGAATACTGAAGTGGGTCGCAGTGCCTTCCTCCAGGGATCTTCCTGACCCATGGATCAAATCCACGTCTCTTATGTCTCCTGCTTTGGCAAGCGGGTTCTTTACCACTAGTGCCACCTGGGAAATCCTGGGAAGTCTGTAGACTTATTTTTTACTCGTGGAATGGAAACCCTTTCTGCTAAAATGTTAACCTTCAGGCAGCAGCATTAGAAGGAGACCCGGAAGGCACAGGAGTGTTGTGAGGACACAGAGAGATCTCTGGGCCCTGATAGCAAGAAGCCCCAAATCTGGCCTGAAATCCAAATGCATAGAGGGCTGGCGTGGACGGATTAATATTGCGTGATTAAGATGGTTTGGTCTTGGTAACCAGCAGGCTGGAAACAAAGAAACCAGCTTAACTGAAAGGCTGAAATAGAGCATTACAAAAGCATTTGTAAAGTATGGGGAGCAGGTTGGGGCTGGAGACTGAGTTCTTCTGTAAAGATTGTGGATTGGGAAAAGTTATGAGCAGCCTCCTGCAAACTAGGTTGAAGCAGTCCTGACATACATACAGCTCAGGTGAACATCAAGGAAAAATGTCTCAGGGATTTGAGGGTCACTTTGCCCATGACTGAGACCAGACATTACCAAAAAGGACTCATTACTGCCTTAGAGAGTTTATGAGAACAGCAAGCCAAAAACACTAACATCAAGATAATGTTTTAAAAATAGGACTTCCTTTCAAACAGCCTAGAACTGGCGTATGTTAAATATACAGATTTTAGAAGCAATAAAATAGATGCTCTCCCTTCCTCTAATAAAGGATTATCAATAACAAGGATGCAAGAAGGGAAAACAATATATATTTCAGGTTCTGCAAACAATAAAAAAGTTAAACTTTGTTGCCTTTTTGTCCATTCCACTCCCCACCCCATCCCCCAAGCTGGGGATTGCCAAGGGGACCATTTTGCAAAAAAGGAGATGGTTGGCTAAAAATAAACACACATGGCCCTCCCAAAGAACAACAAAACTCCCAGCATTATTAAATGCCTTTTAGATTTGTTTTTATTTCTCCACAGTCAAAGGGGAAGATAAATTATTTTGAGCTCAGGAAAAATCCATCTCCTGCTCCTAAGTATGGCAATCTCTGGCAAGCCTGTGGGCCCAGGAGAGGAGAATGTCCTTTGGGAGTGAACCTACACTTGGTCATGGCACCATTTTATCCCCACTAGACTGTAGATAGTTCTAGGAAAGGGTGGTGCCTTGATGTCTCAGAAGGGAGATAGAACCAGAAGTGATGGGCTAGACTTGGGCTGACCCAAAGACTCTGTACTCTGACTAGCTATTCTAACATGTGAATCCTGAAGCTGATGTTGGGGGCAGCCCTAGCACCCCCCACTCCATTGACTTATAGCCTTGTAGGGGCTAAAGGGCTGCCTAAATGACAGGTCCAAGCTCTGGGTACTTCCTAGCCCCTGCCACCCCTACTTGGTAGATGGCAAATATCTGCAACTGGGCAGTCAAATAGATAGTATAAAATACTGACTCCTGTTCCTTTATTTAAGTTGGGGATGACTTGACTCACAAAAGCAATTATGTATGCTAATTAAAATTGTGCCTCAGAGCAGCTCAAAGGAAAGGAAAATCCCAAGTCAACGAGGCAAACTCACCTCTTCCCAAGTTTTATTAATGCTGGTTTGGAGTACATTCCTTTTGTTCTGAAGTGAGCTAAAAAAATTTGGGTAATTTTTAGCCGGTAGTGGGTATGATAAAAGTGGAAATAAAATATAAAATTAAAATAAATAAAAGAAAATCAAAGAAATAAAAGACAGAATTATTTTATTCTCATAATGACCATTTCATTTCTGCACTGGCTGACTCTGGGGTTTGGCTAATGAATCACATGGAATGAGGTTTTACTCTGAATTCTGGAGTAGAGAAGTGAGTCCTCTTCTCCCACTGGGAGTAGTGAGGGGTAGGGGTGTGGCTCAGCTTTGGACATGGGCTGGTGGCTTCTCCCCTAGTTTCTCCCTTTACTCCCCAGGCAAGAGTTTTGTTTGTTCATGGCTTTTTGTTTGTTTGTTTAAAAAAAAAAGTCTCTGTTTTCACCTGAAGGGAGAGTTGTATTAAGTAGGACTGAATTATTGACTAATGCAGATAGACTGGTGCCCCCTGCCACTGCCACTTAATTTTTCAGATTAAAAGTTTGGAAACGATTTATAGCATGTATACTTCTTAAAGTACTTTTCTAGGCTGTTTAAGGGGGGGTTGCTTTATATTAGCAAACTCAATGTTTCCTATTCCATTTTGCTTCACAATCACAGAGAGAGAATGCTTGCACTTTGACATAGCTGGTATTTCAAGTATTATTTTAACATTATCCCTAGGCAGCTCCCTTAAAAAAAAAAAAAAAAAAAGACAACTTAATGGCTGTATTGTCACAAACATTGTCAGTCATTTCCCTTTTCCTTGGCACTGCATCTCACCGATTTGAGGTGAAAACAGGAAGGTGAAGAAAGCTTAACCCAGGTTAACAGATAAGCTTAGATGGTAACATCACCCACAGGCTACGGTTCCAGAATAGGATATCGGAAGATGACCCCCCCCCACCCCGCTCAAGAACCTTTTGCCCTTGAAAAGGAGGCTGAAGGCCTATCCTCGGCCCATTTGTTCTGCAGGTCTGGGAGGAAGGCTATTACAATAGGCTGGAAAATAATTCCCCCGTGATAACAGGATGGGTTGAATACCCGGAAACCTCAGCTCCCTCAGCCCAAGTGCCAAGTCCCGGCACTGACGTCTTTAGCATCTGTGAAGTGGCTTCTGGTGGGGAACATGGGGCAACTAACTGGCACAAGTGTGTAGGCAGGGACAGGCGAAACCAAGAAAAACTGGAAGGAAAGAAGGGCGAAGAGAACTAGTGCAATTCAAGGAAGGGAGGGAGGTGCCCATGCAGGTTGGCAGAGCCACTGGGGATACCCAGGCCTACCTAACGTGAAATGGGCCAAGAAGGCCAGAGAGAGGCAAATTCATTTGGCCGAATCTTCTGTTGTCAACCTTGAAAGCCAGCAGGAAATTATTTCTTCCTCCTCCCCATCCCAGCTTCGAAGGTTGAAAAAAGTATGATTAAAATGCTAGGAGTGTTTTCCTGAGTTGTTCCACCGAGGGAGCCTCAGCCAAGCCAACTGCAAGCAATTGCAGCCTGGAATGAAAATTTCCCTTTAATGGCAGTGAGGCTGTTAGTAGGTCAACCAGCTGTATTTAGGGCCTGGCTGGTCACTTAAATACTCAAGGGAACTGTAGCAAAGGAGATAAAATACACCCAATTCATGGGAGTATGACTTTCTATCTTTAAGTGAACAGTCTGTTTTTTAACAGTGCAAGTGAATTTGTGAATTAATTTGAGTATTAGGGAATGACAACACTTCAGTGCCACATATTAAAAGAACCATTTGTAGATGCATCACAAAACAATATATAGAAGTCTCTGTGATTCTGGAAATTAATTTCACTAAGATAGTTTTTTAAATTATCTATTCTTTCTTATCATAGGTCTTTAAATAGTTTTGACTTAGGAGTGACCAGAAGGGTCTACAGCATTTCAGGTGGTTCAGGCAGTAGCAAACATTCTCCCCAGATGCTGAGCAAGAAGAAATCATTTTGATCAAGAAATATAGTACCTTAAAATTTAACTCTACATGATTAAACATCTAGCAGTTGGGAAAAAGGGCAAAGCTATATTCTTGGCAACTGTAACTGGCTGATAACCTGAGAGTTCAGTTTTAAACTGTGCACAAAAACTTGAATACTTCATCGCTCTAAATAAATCAGTCCCTATAGTATTAAGAAGAGTGGGGTCTGGAGTTAAATTCTTAATCCTATATCTAAAGGATTTAAGAATTTGGGGGAACATCACACTAAGAATTCATGGAAATGTTTGTTTTAAACACATCCAAAAAGTAATGAAAAATGGTAGGAAATTAACTGAGAGTTTTTATAGGATCTACTTGGAGGTGAAGTCAGAACTGTAAGGTATTTGAGCCACCCTGTTCTGGTGCAGTAACGTTTAGAAATTGAGACCAAACCCAGAAGATGGGAATCCATTTCCAGTGTAAAGAAAGGGCCTGGTGGGGTTGCTGCCTGTGCCCTGTCTGGCTCAGCAGGACTTCAGAACTGTTCTTCAAAGACCCCAGAAGCAGTAATATATCTTTGAGGGCACCTATCTCTTCTCTATGGGTTTCCTAGGTAGCGCAGTAGTAAAGAATCCGCCTGCCAATGCAGGAGATGCAGGAAATGTGGGTTCGATCCCTGAGTCAGGAAGATCCCCTGGAGTAGGAAATGGCAACCCACTCTAGTATTCTTTCCTGGAGAATCCCATGGGCAGAGGAGCCTGGTGGGCTACGGAGTTGCAGAGTCAGACACAACTGAGCACACACACACACGTCTCTCTCTCCTCCCACCTTGTAATGCTGGGCGATGTTATAAAAAATCTGAACTTATGAAAAGCAGCTTTTCAGGCAGATTTTTTTTTAAAATCTTTAAATAAGGTTTTTAATAAAAGGATTTAAAGAGTACTTATGGGTCTGGAGGTTGGACTGATAGCATTTCTATAAATGTCTGTCGAGACATGGGCTCTGATCAGGCAACATTTAGCACTTGGTTGGTTATAGACAGACAGCCACCCTGAGTTACTGCCAGGATGTTCTCAGATCTTTAAAATGACCCCAATGGAGAGCTAAACTCATTGCATAAAGAGTGATTGCGGAAAGCTTTTTATTTTGAAATAAGTATAGATTCATGGAAAGTTGCAAAAATAGTACAGAGAGATAGAGTGTACCCTTCACCCAGCTTTTCCCAAAGGTAATGTCTTACACATCTTAGATGTAGATCAATATCAACACTAGGAGATTGACATTGGTACAATCTACAGGCCTTAGTCAGTTTTCAACAGTTTTTACATTCACTCATTTTGTGTGTATTTATGTGTATAGATTTGTCCAATTTTATCACATATGTGTAAATACTATCACAATCAAGATACAGAATGGTTCCATCAGCAAAAAGAAACTCTCTTATGCTACCCATTTATAGTCACATACCTCACCTTACTTTCCCTGGCAAACACTAATCTGTTCCCCATCTCTGCAAATGTATTATTTCAAGAATGTTATAATATATAATATTATATGATTATAATATATATAATCACATATATTCATGATATATAATACTCATTATATAAATATATATAATATTCATTATATAAACATATAATATTAAATGATTATAATTATATATATAATATATAAATATAGTAACATATAATATTATTATATATTAATATATAATATAATTATTGTATATATTATATAATATATAAATATATTATACAATTATAATTATATATTGTATATAATTATATAATATATAATATACATTGTATAAATATACATAATTATGTAATGTATAATATAATATACATTATATTATAATCACATAATATATAACCTTTTGAGATTGTCTGTTTTCATTGAGCATAATTCTCTAGAGATCTATCCAGGTTTTTGCATGTCATCAATGTGCTAAGTCACTTCAGTCATGTCTGATTCTTGTGACCCTATGGACTGTAGCCTGCCAGGCTCCTCTGTCCATGGGATTCTCCAGGCAAGAATGCTGGAGTGGGTTGCCATGCCCTCCTCCAGGGGAATCTTCCCCACCCAGGGATTGAACCTGTGTCTCCTGTTGCTCCTACACTGCAGCCAATTTTTTTTTTTTTTTTTAGGGAACTATTTGATTTAAAAAAAATTAATTTATCTATTTTAATTTGAGGCTAATTACAATATTGTGGTGGGTTTTGCCATACATCAACATGAATCAGCCATGGCTGTACATGTGTGTCACACCATCCTGAACCCCCTTCCACTTCCCTCCACACCCCATCCCTCTGGGTTGTCCTAGAACACTGGCTTTGAGTGCCCTGCTTCATGCATCAAACTTGCACTGGTCATTTGTTTCACAGATGGTAGTATACATGTTTCAATGCTATTCTCTCAAATCATCCCACCCTCACCTTCTCCCACAGAGTCCAAAAGTCTATTCTTTACATGTGTGTCTCTCTTGCTGTCTTGCATATAGGTTCATCATTATCATCTTTCTAAATTCCATATATATGCATTAATATACTGTATTGGTGTTTTTCCTTCTGACTTACTTTACTCTGTGTAATAGGCTCCAGTTTCATCCACCTCATTAGAACTCACTCAAATGTGTTCTTTTTTATAGCTGAGTGATATTCCATTGTGTATATGTACCACAGCTTTCTTATCCATTCGTCTGCCAATGGACATCTAGGTTACTTCCATGTCCTAGCTATTGTAAACAGTGTTGGGATGAACACTGGGGTACACGTGTCTCTTTCAAGTCTAGTTTCCTCAGTGTGTATGCCAAGCAGTGGGATTGCTGTGTCATATGGCAGTTCTATTTCCAGTTTTTAAAGGAATCTCCACACTGTTCTCCATAGTAGCTGTACCAGTTTGCATTCCCACCAACAGTGTAAGAGGGTTCCCTTTCCTCCACACCCTCTCCAGAATTTATTGTCTGTAGGCTTTTTGATGGCAGCCATTCTGACCAGAATGAGATGGTACTTCATTGTGGTTTTGATTTCCATCTCTGATAATAAATGATGTTGAGCATCTTTTAATGTGTTTGTTAGCTATCTGTATGTCTTCTTTGGAGAAATGTCTGTTTAGTTCTTTGAGCCATTTTTTTGATTGGGTCATTTATTTTTCTAGTATTGAGTGCAGCTGAATTTTTTACTGCTGAACCATTGATTCATTCCTTTTCATTGGTGAGTAGTGTTCCATAATATGAATGTACCACAATTTGTTTAACCATTAACCCATTTGAAGGACATTTGGATTGTTTCCAGTTTGGGACTATTACAGATAAAGCTGCTATGAATATTTGTGTATAGGTTTTTATGTGGATGTAAAATTTCATTTCTCTGTGATGAATGCCCAGAAGTGCAATTGCTGGATTGTGTGGTATATGTATGTTTAGTTTTATAAGACACTACCAAAAAGAATATGAAACTACCAAACTGTTTTTCAGGGTGGTTGTACCATTTTACATTCCCATCAGCAATCTTTGAGAGGGAAATTTGTTGCAGCCTCATCAGCATTTGGTATTTGTCTTGTCACTATGTTGCATTTTAGCTGTTCTAATAAGTATGAAGTGGTATGTCAGGGTGGTTTTAATTTCTGTTTTCCTAGTGGCTAGCGATGCTGAACATCTTTTCATGTGCTTATTTGCCATCCATGTATTCTCTTTGGAAAAATGTTGATTCAGATGTTTTGCCCATTTACTAACTGGATTGTTTTTCACTCTTGAATTTTGAGAGTCATTTGTATATTCTAGATAAAAGGCCTTTGTCAGATATGTGGTTGCAAATATTTTCTCTCAGACTGTATCTTTTTTTTTTAATCTTCTTAACCAGATCTTTTGCAAGAGCAGAAGTTAAAAAATTTTGATGAGATCCAATTTATCATTTTTTCTTTTGTGTATTGTACATTTGACATAATGTCTAAGAACTCTGCCTAGCCCTGGGGCCCTGAGGATTTCCTCCTGTTTTCTTGTGTGAGTTTTATATATTTTTTATTTTGCCATTCCTCATAAATTTTAGGATAAGCTTATCTATATCAACATTTAATTCTGATTTATTTTGAGTTAATTTTTGTATAAAGTATGATGTTCAAGTCAAGGTTTTTTTGTTATTTTGTTTTGCCTACGGATGTCTAAGTGCTTTTGCACCATTTGTTGAAAAGACTGTCTGTCCTTCAATGAATTGCTTTTGCACTTTTGTCAAAATTTAGTTGGCCATACACATATATATGTCTGTGTATGGGCTTTTTTTCCCTCACTGAACTATCTGGCCCTCACCAGCATTACATGTGATTAATATAGTTAAATATAGCTTAGTATTGAATAGAGTGATTATTCCTACTTTGCTAGCTTGCTAAGTCACTTCAGTTGTGTCTGACTCTGCAACCCTATGGACTGGAGCCTGCCAGGCTCCTCTGTCCATGGGACTCTCCAGACAAGGATGCTGGAGTGGGTTGCTGTGACCTCCTCCAGGGGATCTTCCCGACACAGGGACTGAACCCATGTCTCTTACATCTACCTGCATTGACAGGTGGGTTCTTTATTGTTAGCACCACCTGGGAAGCCCTATTCCTACTTTATTCTTTTCCAAAAAGGTTTTAGCTATTCTGATTTCTTTGCCTTTCCATGTAAATTTTAGAATAAGCTTCTCTATATGTGTAAAAGTCATTGATAGAATTTGATAGGAATATTATTAAACCTATAAATCAATTTCAGGAAAAACGACATCTTTACTTGAATCTTCCAATCCACAAACATAGTTATATATCTCTATTGATTTAGATCTTGTTTGATTTCTTTTCTTGGTGTTTTGTAGTTTTTAGCATACAAGTCCTTTAGTTCTTTGGTTAGATTTATACCTAAGTATTTAATTTGAATGATTATAAATGAGTATTAAAATTTGCTCTAAAAATGTTCATTTCTAGTATATATAATTGATTTTTTAATATTGAGTTTGTAACCTGCAAATTTGCTGAATTCATTAGTTCCAGGAGTTTGTTTTGTTCATTCCTTGGAATTTTCTATGTACATAATCATATAATCACAAATAGGGGCAGTTTTATTCCTTTCCAAAAATATGGTTTTTCTTTTTCTTGCCTTATTTAATTGGCTAGAACGTCTAGCATTATGTTGAATATGCATGTTAAGTGCAGATCCCTTTGTGTTCTTCCCAATCTTAAGGGGAAAATATTCAATTTTTGCCTATAAGTAATGAGGTTAGATGTAGGTTTATGTAGATTTAAAAAAAAAAAATTAAGTTGAGGAAGTTCTCTATCTGTAGTTTACTGAGAATTTTTATCATGAAAGGGTGTTAAATTTAGTCAATGTGTTAAACTTGTAAGTTTCTTGAGGTGGGTGCTCTGATGATTGGTTTGAGACCTTTCCTTTTATCTAATATAAGCATCTAATACTGTAAATTTCCCTATCAGTACTGCTTTGGCATGTGTCACAAATTTTGGTGTGTTGCATTTCCATTTAATATATTTTTGTTAACTTCCCATGGACTATTTAGAAATATATTCCTTAATTTCCAAACGTCTGGAGAATTTCCCCCTATATTTCTGCTATAGATTTCTAGTTTGATTGCATCAGGATTAGAGAACACACTCTGTATTGTTATTTCAGTTCCTTTCAATTTGTTCAGGTTTGTTTTATGAACCAGGATATGGTTTGTGTACAGAATGTTTCATATATGTTTAAACTAATACAATTATGTAAAGTTTAAAAAAAATAAAATAAAATAAAAATACAGCATCGGGAAAAAAAAAAAAAAGAATTTCATATATAATTTGATATATGTTTAAGAAGAACAATGTTTCTACTGTTATTAGGTGGAATGGTGTATAAATGTCAATTCAAACGTTTGATTGATAGTATTGCTTTGTCCTTTTCTATCATTGTTGATTTTCTGTGCAGTAATTCTATCAATTGCTCAGAAAGAGGTATTGAAGTTTCTAACTATAAATTTGGATATGTCTATTTCTCCTTTCTATTTCAGTTTTTGCTTCAAGGAATTTTAAGTTCTGTTGTTTGCTATACACATACACATTTGGGGTTGCTATCATCTTCTTGGTGGGTTGAACATTTTACTAAAGTCTATTTTATCTAATATTAATAAAGCTACTCATTTCTTTTAATTAATATTTGTATGGTTATATTTTTCATCCTTTTACTTTCAATCTACTATATCATATTTGAAATGAATTATATATATATATATATATTTTATATGAGCATATAGATGGATCATGTTTTTAAAATCATTCTGTTGGTCTTTTTGTATACCATATTTGTGGGGTTTGACCATTTATATTTAATGTAATTATTGATAGTATAGGGCTTATATTTTCCAGATTCTTTTTCTTTACCAGATCAGATCAGTCACTCAGTTGTGTCTGACTCTTTGCGACCCCATGAATTGCAGCACGCCAGGCCTCCCTGTCCATCATCAACTCCCAGAGTTCACTCAGACTCATGTCCATCGAGTCGATGATGCCATCCAGCCATCTTATCCTCTGTCGTCCCCTTCTCCTCCTGCCCCCAATCCCTCCCAGCATCAGAGTCTTTTCCAATGAGTCAACTCTTCGCATGAGGTGGCCAAAGTACTGGAGTTTCAGCTTTAGCATCATTCCCTCCAAAGAAATCCCAGGACTGATCTCCTTTAGAATGGTTATTATAAAATATTTAATTCCCTGTGCTATATAGTAGGTCCTTGTTGATTATTTTATATATAGTACTGTGTATAAATCAACTTCCTGATTTATCCCTCCCCTACCCCTTCTCTTTCCCCTTTGGTAACCATAAGTTTGTTTTCTATGTCTGTGGGTCTATTTGTATGTTATTTTTTTTTTTTTAGATTCCACATATAAGGGATATCACTTGATATTTGTCTTTCTTAGGCTTATTTCACTTAGTATGAAAATCTCTAGGTTCATCCATGTTATTGCAAATGGTATTATTTCATCCTTTTTATGGCTGAGTAATATTCCAGTGTGTGTGTGTGTGTGTGTGTGTGTGTGTGTGTGTGTGTGTGTATACACCACATCTTCTTTAGCCATTCATCTGTCAATGGACTTTTAGGTTGCTTCCATGTCTTGGCTATTGTAAATAATGCTGTATTGAACACTGGATCTTTTTAAATTATAGTTTTCTCTGGATATATTATGTGCCCAGGAGTGGGATTACAGGATTATATGATAACTCTATTTTTAGTTTTTTTAAGGAACCTCCATACTATTATTCATAGTGGCTGTACCAATTACATTCCCACCAACAAGATAAGAGAGTTCCCTTTTTTCCATATCCTCTTCAGATTTTATTATTTGTACTTTTTGATGATGGCCATTTTGACCATAGTGAGATGATACCTCATTGTAGTTTTGATTTGCATTTTGCTAATAGTGATGTTGAGCATTTTTTCATGTGCCTGTTGGCCATTATATATCTTCTTTGGAGAAATGTCTATTTAGATCTGCTAATTTTTTTGATTGGGTTGTTTGATTTTTTGATATTGAGCTATATGGGCTGTCTGTATATTTTGGAAATTAATCCCTTGTCAGTCACATCATTTACAAATATTTTCTCCAATTCTGTTGGATGTGTTTTTGTTTTGTTTATGGTTTGCTTTGCTGTGCAAAAGTGGCTTATTTAGATTACACCTATGTAACTAATCATAACCTGCTGTTCTCAACATTTTACTACCTCAAGTGAAGTGTAGAAATTTTATGTCCATTTATGTTCCATTATCCTGTGCCCTTTATAATTCTCTTGTAATATTTTCTCTGTATATTGAGAACCATGTTATACAGTGTTATAATTCTTGCCTCAACTATCAAACATAATTTTTTAAACTCAAAAGAATAGTCTATTAAATTTACTTGTATTTTATCCTCTTCTTTCTTCATTCTGATGTTTCAAGTTCCTTCTTTTATCATTTCCTTTCTGCTGGAAGAACTTCCTTTCACAGTTCTGTTGGCAACAAAATCTAGTTTCCTTCATCTGAGAGTGTCTTTATTTCACCTTATTTCTGAAGGATATCATTAAATATAGAAGTCTGAGTTGACAATTATGTTCTTTCAGCTCTTTAACAATGTGCCGCTTCCTTCTGGCTGCCATGGTTTCAGATATGAAATCCACTGACATTCATATCATTGTTTCCACAAATTATGCATCATTTCTCTCTAGTTGTTTTCAAGATGTTTTTGTCTTTACTTTCCTGAAATTTGATTATGTGTATTTTGGTGTAGATTTCTTTGGGGTTTTGTTGGGGGTTCACCCAGTCTCTTGATTCTGTAGTTTAATGTCTTTTGCCAAATATGGGAAATTTTTAGCCATATTTATCAAATGCTTTTTCAGCCTCAATCTCTTTTTCCCTCTCTTTTTAGAAACTTTAAAAAATGAACAGTAGATAACTTATTGTAATACCACAGGTTTCTGATGCTCTGTTCACCTCTTCTCACTCTATTGACTCTCTTTTGTTCAGATTGGATAGTTTCTATAGTTATGTTTTCAGATTCTCTTATTCTTTATCTGTCATCTCTATTCTACAACTGGGACCATCCAGTGAGCTTTTAAATTTTTTTTAATTTTTATGTATTTATCTTTGGGTCTGTTGGGTCTTTGTTGCTGTTTGAGGGCTTTCTCTAGTTATGGTGAGTGGGAGCTCCTCTAGTTTCAGTGTGCAGACTTCTGATTGCGGTGGCTTCTCCTGGTGTAGAACATAGGCTATAGCGTGCACTGGCTTCAGTAGTTGCAGCATGCAGGCTCAGTAGTTGCATGTCCTGGGCTCCAGAGCATGGGCTCAGTAGTCGTGACTCCTGGACTGTTGTCTCATGGCATGTGGGAACTTCCTAGACCATGGATTGAACCTGTGTCCCTTACATTATCAGGCAGGTTCTTAACCATGGGGCCACCAGAGAAACCCTAAAATTTCGGTTATTGTATTTTACAGTTCTAAATTTTCCATTTTGTCCTTTTTTCATTTTTGTTTTATATTTCTTTACCAGGAATTTTTTTTCAAGTTGTGCTTATTTGGAAGTACTTTTATGATGGTGGCTTAAAATCCTTCTTGGAAAATTTCAGTATCCATGTCATTTCAGTGTTGGCATCTGTCAGGTGTCTTTTCTCACAAGTCAAAATCTCCCTGGCTCTTGGTTTGACAGGTGGTTTTTATTGTATCCTGAACATTATCTGTATATTTGAATATGTTATGAATCTCTGAATTTTATTTAAGTCTTCTATTTTAGCAGGCCTCCACTGACAGTGCACTGGTAGAAGGGGTGCATCACCTGGTTATTGCCAGGTGGGTGGGGTAGTCCAGAAGCCCTGCCTTCCCACCAGGCCTCTGCTGACAGGAATGTGTGCATGCACGCTAAGTCACTTAGTCATGTCCAACTCTCTGCAACTCCATGACTGTAGCCTGCTAGGCTCCTTTGTCCATGGAATTCTCCAAGCAAGAATATTTTCCATGCCCTCTTCTAGATCTCCCCAACCTGGGGATTGAACCTGGGTCTCCCACATTGCAAGCAGATTCTTTACCATCTGAACCACTAGGGAAGCCCTCTACTGACAGGAGGGTTTGTTGTTGTTGTTGTTGTTGTTTTCCTGAGGTGGTTGGGTTTTGTCTTTCTAGACTGACCCTCTCCCTCTCCTTTGGCTAGAGAAAACAGGCTTTTCATGGGGCCTTTATGGTCTACGGCCATTGACATTTCTGGTCTGCTGGATTCTTCGGCACCCATTTTAGGATATAGAGGAGGCAAAAAGAAAACCCAGGCAACTCATGGCTGTGTTGTTCCACAATTCCCAACATCCCTAATCAGTCTACCTTCTTTTCCCTTTCTTTCAGAGTCTTTTCTTTATTTTATAAATCATGTTTGGGAAGAATTTTAGTTATACTTGGTGGGAGGAATAAGGAGAAATGCATCTATTCTATCTCACCTAGAACCATAGTCAGCCCATCTGGAAACTGGTTTTTATTAAACTTAATTATACTGAAATTTGACATGCTGGGGCTTTCTTTATGTAAATAACCTGTACTAACAGAATGCTAAGGGTCATTAGGCCTCAAGGCATTTATGAAATCAGCTCTTTCCTAATGCTTAGTATGATTTTTTATTGTACATTTTTAATCATCCTGAAAGTGCTTCTTACCCAAACACTGCATCAGTAGTTTTATTAAGTTTCATCATATTAGAAAATAACATCAATGGCATTACTTCATTTTTTTTAATGATTGAGTGATATTGCATTTTATATATGTACCATATCTTCTTAATACCATTTGCAACAACATGGATGGACCTAAGGATTATCATACTGATCAAAATAAGACCGAGAAGGAGAAATATCATATGACACCCCTTGTATGTGAAGTCTAAAAAGAAATGATACAAGTGAACTTATAAAACAGAGAGAGACTCACAGACTTAGAGAATGAACTTATGGTTGCCAGGAGGAAGGATGGGGAGAAGGGATAGTTAGGGTTTTTGAGGTGGACATGTACACACTGCTATATTTAAATGGATAACCAACAAGGACCTACTATATAACACATGGAACTTTGCTGAATGTTATGTGGCAACCCAGATGCATGGAGAGTTTGGGCAAGAATGGATACATGTATATGTACAGCTGAGTCCCTCTGCTGTTCACCTGAAACTATCACAATGTTGCTAATAGGCTTTATCCCAAAACAATAAAAATTAAAAAGAATGTCAAATTTGGCACATATCCAGGATCAGAGGAAGAATCACAGGAAAGCCAGAAACTGGTGGCAGAACATGTTCATGCTGCTCCCATAAAGTGATACAGCACTGTGTTTTAGTGAAAGGAAAAATGCCCAGATCCCACAAAGGTGGGAAGCTGGACACGTTGCTTACATACAGCCTCAGTTTTACAGAACAGCTGATAGTGGTTGGAATGATTGATTTCACACATGAACTGGTACACAAGTGAAAGATGGATGGTTACATAAAGAAAGTGAGGTCGCTCAGTCATGTCCAACTCTTTGTGACCCCATGGACTGTAGCCTACGAAGCTCCTCTGTCTGTGGAATTTTCCAGGCAAGAGTACTGGACTGGGTTGCCATTTTCTTCTCCAGGGGACTTTCCTGACCCAGGGATTGAACCCGGGTCTCCCACATTGCAGTCAGACACTTTACCTTCTGAGCCACCAGGGAAGCCCTGGATGGTTACATGGTTGGTGCCTAAAGATACAGCTTCAGTCCCAGCCCTTACCCCACTCTACCCAGCAGGTCTCAGAAAGTTCTCCTCAACAAGCACTCCACAGCAGCAGCTGCAGAAAGCACAGTCACACTATAAGAGGAGCCCCCATCTTTTTCCTGTCTATCCTCCCCAAACGCCTTTTGGGTCACGAGCAGAAATTATAAATACTGATTCTGTATGGATTTACAGCATTTGATAATGCAGCTTAGGTAAGGAAGATTACAGGTTTCATATTTAAGAGGCCTTATATTGTCAAAGTTCAACAGGCTTTCCATCTGTGGATTTCTGTATTCTGAAGTTCAAACATCCTTTGTTTCTTTCCTTCCAGGTCAGTCACCATAGACCGGGACACTCAGCATGTGGTCCCAGCGTTAGAAGAAGCCACGCTGTGGAGGCAGTCTATCACACTGTCAGAGACTGGGGCTTGACTTGGTACCAACTGCTGTGCAGTTGGAACAGGAATATCATGAGCTGTTAAATAATGACTGACACATTGGTTGAAACGAAGTTTCCAGTAAGGAAGTGACAGTGCAATGCAGATAATTATGGCAATAAAATAGGAAGAGCTTTAGTTCCCAGCCTGACCCTGCCTCTGTTGGAGTCAATTCAACAAGGCATTCTCAGAACAAAGAAAAGACGTGATTTGGTACCATTTCCCATCAGCAGGTGCCTGGACAAATCATCAATGTGAAGACGGGCCAAGTGCAGTCCTGTGTATCTTGATTGAATTACTTAATATTAAATAAAAGATCTGGGTGGTGTATTTTAAAATCTGACTCATCCAGCTCTTCTTCAAATAGCTCCCCTGGCCCCCACCCCTAAATGGATTTTTTAAAAGTAATTTCCTGGGGTGGGAGAACCCTAATGAACTGAAGGAAATGTTTGCTTTTAAATTGTTCTATCTGATGTTTTTGTAATTATACTATTAAATGATTCTGGAGTCACTCTGTTAATGACAAGATTTGTTTTTGCTTTATTTTTCTAGGGAGCAGATTTTATGATATAGTTCAATTGCACAATTTAAGGAGCAGTTAGTCTACATATAGAGGAATACAAGGACTATGAGAGAAACTGTAGGAAGCTCAAGAATCTTAGCAATTCGCCAACCTGTTAAAGATGTTTGCAGGCTGGGAGAAGTCACAGGTTTCAAGTGTTTATTTCAACTCAAAGACACATTTTTAAAGTCTAAAAGTGTTGCTGTGATTTTTTAGATCCAATCTTTAAAAATTTTTTAAAGCATCTAAATTAGTGGTCAGGAAAAGCCTTTTCTGAGAAGACTCTGATAGTAAATAGCTCAGGCTTTATGAGCGCTAGTTGTTCAGTGCCCTTACAACTCAGCTCTGCGTGAAAGCAGTCAGTCACAGACAAAATGAGTGAGTAGAGTGTATGCCAATAAAACTTTATTTACAAAAACAACCAGTAGACTGGATTTGATCTAGGGGCCACTGTAATTTGTCCATCTCTGTTTTAAATGAAGTTGGAGAGGAATAGCTTCCACCCAGAACAGAACCTCTCTGTGTGGGAAAGAAACAAACTAAGAACAGGCCCATACTGCATTCTTCTACTAATGGACAATACTTTTAAAAGTATGAAACAAGATGAGCTCAGCCAGTTAATCTTTTTATTTTGATTTTTGTTTAAAAAAAAAAGGAAAGAAAAGAAAAAGGCTTTGAGAAAAATGTGTTAAATATCAGTAAAGGGCAGGAAAACATGTAGCTAGCTTTACAATATCAATCTAAACATATACACAAAGGCAAACATTAAGTAAAATGCTAGGGAGAGGGAACACATTGGGGGCCTAACTCCAGTTTTCTTTATTGCACATAAAGGTTGCTGATAACTCTAAGTCTTCACGTTTTCACAGTTAGACATGTTTTAATATTATTTTATATAACATGTTTATATAACACACTATGTTAATTTTATAAAACCACCAGTTTGCTACTATTGAATGGAAGTAAAAGACAAAAATTTCCCCAATTACAGTATGGAGGCTCTCTATAAAAAATTCCCCTGAAGGTCACAACAGCCCCTATTAAATTCATCCTAGTCTATTTTAAAAACTGCTTTTCAGCTACTAAATGAATCTTGATGGCCTCCCCATTTAATCATTTTAATGGACATAGTAAAACTTCCTAAGTAAGAAATATCAGATGTATTTTATGTAAAAAACAAACCTAAGTGACCCTACTATGAAGTCATACTTTTGAATGAGTGATTTCAGTGACAGATTCCAAACCCATAGACTTAACACCCATATGACTGAAAAACCACCCCATTGCTTCTCCAAAGCTCACAGCTGGAAAACCATAACTAAAGTCGACCCCCAAATGTCCATGCAGTTAAGACACTCACCCACTGACACTGGGATCTTAACTTGTTTGAAGTGCTTTAGACAGCAGATATAGAGTTTTTCATGATGTTTCCAAGTCCTTTTCCATCTGAGTTCCTCCAACACATACAGGCCCACCCAGATAATTTTCCACTGGCCAAAAGTCGAGCTGACCATGACACTTGGTAGTTCTGTGAAGTTTTTTGAAAAGGTGGCTGTCAGGGTAAGAAAGTGACCTCTCCTAAGTGCTCTTGTGTCTGTTGCAGACCTTTTCAAAGGGCAGCAGAACAGGCAGCCCTCCTTGTCGTTTTCTCCAAGGCTCATGTAGCAGAAAACTGGCTGCCTGTGTGTGCCATGTGGGCCGTAGTTAGAGTATACCCTGCTTATAAAAATAAAACATCAAAAACTTTGGTTTTACTCTTTACAACTTCTGCTAGCACTGGCTGACAAATGGGTTTGTTAATTTACAGAAACTTGCTTATGAAACTCAGAACTGGAAGAAAAATGGTTTATTTCTAGGTTTTGTTTTGAAAGGATTGTCAAAGAGCCTACTTGCTTTTCCTCATTAGACACTAGCATTGGTTTCCAGAATACTTCTCTGTACATTGTTCTTATTAGGTTTTAGAAAGAGGGGAGGTCTTTTCAGGTATCCACATGGTGAAAGCAGCATTCAGGTGGGTTGTTTCTAAACTGTAAGTCTTGGTCACGGAATGCCCTCAATTTACTGTACCTGTATCAGAATGCAGCAATTGACACTGGTGATTCAGACTGTCAGTTAAAAACACAGAAGGGATCAGAATTCAATGACAATATTTGACAGACTAGCTCCTTCACTAACTCATCTACAGAAGCAACATCAAAAAGCAAGCATGAAGCCTGTCAAGTGCCCCATTTCTGAAGCGGAAAAAGAAGTCATATAGTTACTGAATCAGCAAGCTGACTTTCCTGATGCCCTCAGTCCAGGTTCCATTTTATAGCAGATGGGAAAATCAGCTTTCTGATACACCTCTTAGAGCTCACAATGGGTACCAAGGTAGATTTCCAAGAGGATGACTTCACCCCCAATGAGTTGCTTGTTTGCCCTGCCAGCAATTTCACCTAAGTGCATTAGCAGTGTTTCTACATTTAGAAATCATTTTGTTCACATTAGATAGCTGACATGAAAACATTAACTTCCACTGCGGACAAAGAAAGGGGGAGCTATGATGGGGCTTGGGCATGTGTGCGTGAAACAGACGTCTGTTTTTGAAACAAACATTATTTGTTTGCCCTAGACTGAAATGTTCATGGATAGCTGAGAGAACATTTTTTCAGGTTTTCTACAGAGATATTTGTTGACTGAACCATGGAGGACATTTTCAGGTCTAGAGAACACAGCCTAAAGAACTCCTTGCTGTTTACTTGATGAAACATTTGATGTCACGGTGTGATTTTTGGCTGCAGGACATCAATGGTTGTTTGTCTGGTCACTCCAACAAGTACCCTGATGGCCAGAGTCCATTTAATCACATATGCCCTTCCTATGCCTGTTTCCTAGGAAGAAATACAGCCTTCTTTAAATTCCAAATTTCCTTCTTTAGTTCAATTCTCCTTGTAGTCCTCAAAAAGCGTATGAGAAGGAATTGCAGGTGGTTTTGTCTTTCCTCTGTTGGTGCTATACAAAAGTTTGCATCTCCTTAATTAACCTGCTACTGACACCATTGCCACATGAGACAGCAGATTTATCACAACTTTCCAAGTAATATGGTTACTCTGCTCTGGCAATGAATGGGCCCATTCTTATTTCCAGGAGTCCAGCATGGATGCAGGCATGAGTACAAGCAAAATGTGAAGAAAAAGATCACTTGACTGTGAAAGGGACTATTAATATAATATCAGGTTAAACTGCAAAGATAGCATCTCAGAAACTGTTACATTTGACTAGTCAGCAGTCCATTTAAAACAAAACCCCCTTTCCCCCCCAACAAATGGGAGCAAAGATGACAATTCTTAATCCCCCCCATACATACACTCTAGTCACCCATCTCTCCCTCTCATGCTCTAAGATTTTCAAAAGTGACCTTTTCAGTTGTACTTTACAAAGTATGTTCTTGACTTCTGCAAAGATTATTAGCATGAAACTCTCACAACTACCCTCTCTGTATTGCTGATCAACCTGTTTGTTCCACATGACTAACAATTTAAAATGTTCTTTCCTAGACCATTTCTTTAAGGTTCCAAATAGGGTCCACTGCAAGTTCTAGACTAGAGGCTCTCAACCCTAGCTGCACATTAGAATTCTTGAGGATCCACAACAAAACATGGCAGCCAGGCATCAACCTACTGAATCTGAATCTGAGGGTAGGGCCCTGGCTTCAGTATTTGTAAAAACTGGCCAAGTAATCTTAATGTGCAGCCAGGTATGAGAACCTGTGCTCTAGAGCTTTTGACTACTGAAATGCCACCCCCCAACCCAGAACAAACATGTTTCTAAGATGACTTGGGATCACTCTCTCAGGGGAACTTTCTTTAGATGGCTGCTAACCATTACTTAGCAGTTTCGATCTGATTTCTGCCAGACTGGCAGCAAAATACTCGGCCTTGAGTGAAGAGGTTTCCGCCTTTGTGGCACATTACTTTTTTGTCACTCAGCATAGGCAGGATACTTCTGAGAGGTGGAAGTTTTCTAATAAGTGAACTCACTTCCCAGGACCCCTGGTAAAGTCAGGATTAATCTCCACATCTTGCAAACAAAAATTAGGACCACAGGTCAGTGACTTAATGATTCACTGAATGAAAAATCTAACCAAATAACTACAAATCTAGCTAACTTTTGGGCTCAGCAGATCTCCGTTTACTTATATTTAACCAGGTTAGAATAAAATGTTTGCAGTGGAGAATACAAAGCCCATGGCAGACCATAAAATCAAAATGGATTTTAGATACAAAGGAAAGAAGGGAATAAAAATGATTCATTTATATTATGTTGAATCATATGAAACTGCCATTTCTGTTTTCTTAAATGGTTGAAAATCAGCAATTTCGTAATACTCAGCCTATAATAAATTTTTCCTGGTTTGCACAATTTATCAATTCAAAAACAAAAGTGTCAAACAATGTCTTATTTAAAAAATATGTCAGCTAAAAAGATTAAATTATTGATTTCATTATGAGTGTCCTAGACTGAACTGGACCAATATTTTATCTGCTGTAATAAGAAAAAGGCCCACATTTTATGAAAGCATTTTTTTTTTTTAGAAATTGGGTTTTCAAATAGGCTATCACTGAAGCATAGGAAGACTTTCTAGCCTAGTTTCTAAGAGTTCTCTCAGTATTTCACTACTACAGGTGTGGACAGGTGAAATAGCTCATCCATAAAGAACCCAAACTTTTGACAAAAACCTAAATTTTAAACCACATTTGCACATTAAGTTGGTACAAGGTTCCCCAGATACCATGAAAATGGCCCTCTTCTACATGGCATTCAATGTTAAGACATTCAGACTCTCAAGCTGTCTACTATAGTCGACAGAACCTTCCAACCTTCCACCAGGTTGAATAATGCTTAACTTTCCATTGACTCATCTCTGATTCCTCATGTGGCCACTGAAATCTCATGCATTTATGAACACAAAATTTGGAATTCTACTCAGTCATTAGAATACTATCTTGTATTTTCTTTGCAGTTAATTTTGTTTGCAGTGAGATTTCTTCCCTCTGAATACTAGCCTGTTGCCTCTTAGGCTTCTTGCTGCTTTCTCTTTCATAGATAAGACTGCATCCCACAAATTGTGGTGTTATTTCTAAAGCCACAGTAGAACCCAATCCTATTCATTATTTCCCAGGCAGTCAGCTCATATGGAATACCTTGAGAACTTACAGATTTTTGCAATGATATCACCATCAGTTTCTAAACAGTTTCTCCTGTCCTCAGATTAGTTAAAAACAACAGTATAATACTATTTTGCCTTTGGTTTCAAACATTCCAGTAACTTCTTACTTATGGAGATTTCCAGAGAAGGAATTGGAATTCATTTCTCCATGTTGAAATGTTCATGGACATATTTTCCAGTCTTCAGTCTAGAAGAAACACAGGGAGTCAAAAAGGGGCAGGAATCCTGATAGGAGGGTGCAGTCATACAACCTCATTGCTGGAGCCTCCAGTCAAATTGCTTTCTCATGTTTTCTGTCCATTTAACACCAGTTTCTCACAGTCCTTGGAGGTCTAATAGCAACTGCCATCCTTCACAGTCTTAGCCTGTTCTCCCCTTGTATGCCTATAGCCAATGAAACCTACACGGCTGTGTCTGGATACAAAGCCTCTCCTGGGAGGAACCCCTACCACCTGCCACACCTTTTTCAGATCTGCAGGTGAATGAATGAAGACAGCGTTAAAGCATGCTATTTGTTTAACTCTGAACAGCGCACTACGTGAAAAAAGTGGGAATAGGTCTGCATTTGCCTTGATTTAGAGACACTTTCACCCCACCAGCTGCATCTTGGCTGAAATTTTAAATAAGATATCTTCAGACCCCAATAAAACAGAAGTGTTAGTTCCATTCAGTCAAGGCCCCATGTCAACATGGGCTTGCAGCCATCCTCACCCCGCCAGTGGGTCCTCCCCAACCCCATCACTCAGGGCTCTGGGCAGGAAGGCGCACATTATCCTCCAGGGGGAACACCAGGCGGGTGCCCCGGCTGGAAACCTTTTGGTCTCCCATTCCTAGGTCTCGTTCCAGCACCTCCTCAGAGCTGCTTTTCATTCTCCGACCACCCTCGAGGCTCATGGAGGCTGTGTGGGAACCTGAGGAGCCGTTCGCAGTCACTGTGCTATCCCCGAAGGTCAAGGTGAGGTCACCCTCGGTCAGGATGAAATCAGAATCTTCCTCTCTCAGTGGCTCTTGGTTCTGAAATGTGCAGCAAACAACAGCAACATCATCAACCACATCAACCACAAGTGGGAGACCAATATCTTCCCAGGCCAAAGCCAGCCCCAACTCCTTATCTGAAAATGGGGATCATAAACCTGGCCTGCCTTGAGCCCCTAGTGTGATAACTGGGAGTAAACTCTAGAGTGCTAGTCCATGTAAAACTACTGCTGAACCAGGACTTTGAAGACCAGTGAGCAGTTCTGATTTTAAATGCCTGATAGCACAGGGACAAAAAGTAACAAAAGGAAAGAAAGGGTGATTAGCCTGGATTTTCAGCCTCTCTTGTGGCTCAGTGGTGAAGAATTCTCCTGCAATGCAGGAGATGCGAGTTTGATCCCTGGGTTGGGAAAATCCCCTGGAGAAGGGAATGACAACTCACTCCAGTATTCTTAACTGGAGAATCACATGGACAGAGGAGCCTGGCAGGCTACAGTCCATGGGGTCATAAAAGAGTCTGACATGACTGAGCGACCAACACTTTCACTTTCAACCCAACAAGAAACGAATGGGTAAGGTCCGCGGGTGAACCTGCAAATTAGATTTTGGATCTTCTCTTTTCTGGGAAAGTATTCTGGGAGGTGGGGTAGGCTCCTGCTCTACACAAACCATCCTAAACCCATCTGGTTTACATTTAAATTGCTCTTTGTCTTACTAAGCAATTGAGGAAGAGGATGAGCCATAATTAGGATTTCCTTCCCATTCCCACAGAAACATCCTAATGGGAAGGAAGCCCTCAGGTAGATGAAGTGAGGGACTGAGAGGGAGGGGACATTTTCTTGAGCATCTATTGTCTGCATGTCACAAATGTCACAAAAGCTCTCATTTGATCCCTGCCCCTTCCCTGTGAAGGGCGCACGCACTCAGGTCACAGAGAAGAAAACTGGAGAGACCCCATGGGATCTGCCCAAGGTTGTCCGGCTGCTTGGAAACAGAGTTAGAATTTATGCTGCTGGTAGATGGGTTCTCCCCACAAAACGGATGTGAAATATTACCCTGTTGGGGAACAGGACTGGCAGGCATCTCATGCTAAGCAGTGGTGGTAACAGAACAGACAAAGCTGAGTAAAGCAGGCTAAATTAGCCAAGTGGCAGCCACTTGAAACTATAAGACTACAGGGAGAGCATCGGGAAGCTGCGTGGGGTCAGACACAACCTTTCACCCTCTGGATGGTTTTACAAGCAAAGTGAGGGGTGGTGCACTCCCTGCACTGCTGCCAACCTCCCACCCCCCCTGCAAGGCCATCAAATACTGGGAACATCTTCCTTAAATGGCAAACACATGGTTCCAAGCTGCTCCAGGTAAATGGTTCTTTCTTTCCTATTTCCAACCTACCTTCAAAGCACATCAGAAATCCTTTGGCCTCTACCTGAGCGGGTCTCCTTGGTGCAGGATGCCGAATCTGCCTCCCTGACAGCCACGTGGTCCCCACTCAGCCAGAGGTTCAGTCACACTCCCGTGTTCAGGCCTGGGATCCTCATCTATGTGAGTAACCACCAAACAGTACTGACCTCCCTCCTCTTCCTGGCACCCTTCCTTCAGCTGCTGACCTCATAGGAAAGTGAGAAGTGTTAGTCGCTCAGTTGTGTTTGACTCTCTGTGACTTGATAGATTCCCTGGTGGCTAAGAGGTAAAGAATTCGCCTGCAACGCAGGAGACCTAGGTTCAATCCCTGAGTTGGGAAGATGCCCTGGAGACGGGAATGGCTACCTACTCCAGTATTCTTGCCTGTAAAATTTCATGGACAGAGGAGTCTAGTGGGCTACAGTCCAAAGGGACACAAAGAGTTGGACACAACTGAGCATGCCACTCTGTGACTCAATGGACTATAGTACACCAGGTTCCTCTGTCCATGGGATTCTCCAGACAAGAATACTGGAGTTGGTTGCCATTCCCTTCTCCAGGGGATCTTCCCAACACAGGGACTGAACCCATGTCTCCTGCATTGCACGCAGATTCTGTGCCATCTGAGCCACCAGGACCTCATAGGAGATGTCTGTTAAATGCACTGACCCAGGGAAGACCCTTGGGTTCTGCCTGCCTCACCTCTCCTATCCTGGCCCATCTCTGGGCATGTACTGGTGACAAGCACATGCTTGTTTTCTGCATTGTTTCTTAGTGATGGGTTCTCCACTCTCCACAGCATCACTCCACTTAACCAGGGCTTTTAACAGGCAAGCACACGAGGCCTCTTGCCTTCTGCCTCCAATCCTCACTGGAATGAGGCAGGGTACCAATGTACAGTTCAATAAAAATCCTCTAGTCAGGCAAAGTATAATTCTAAAACTCACTCTAATCTGCCCCATTCCCCATCTCCATTAGTTGTTCACAAAGTCCTGAACCCCCATCTGTTCTGTGATGGTTTCCTTAACAACAGATGGCATCATGTTCCCTGTTTTAGCACGCTCCATTTCTCCCATTCATACACGTGCTAAGTAATGTTTTTGTTTATCTCTGTCAAAATCTCTCTCCCAGGGCTCCTTAGCTCCCAGTGTTCAGGAGGAGACTCTCCTGGCACATATTTTGCTGTTTTGAGGTTTGGAGTCACGTGGAGACAGAGAGGAATACAGACAGAACAATTGCGTGTGTGCGGAATTCCCCAAATGGAGCCAAGCCACCCCATCAGCAGCACAGAGCTCCTCAATGGGAGCCCTGGGACGGCCCACTCTGACCCCTCACAGTGGGAAGCAGAGCCAAAGTTCACTGACAGGAGGAAACAAGACTGGATGGTGACCCATTCCACAATGAAACCCCCAAGCCCAGAAAAATAGTACCATGGTAACGGTCACTCAGAAACAGGGATGCAGTAAAACCCAGTGGAGAAGGATTTCCAGATTGATGCTTAAGGAATGTTCTATGCAGATGATAAAACCATCCCACCCCTCTAATTCCAGATGACAGGATCAACAAATTTTTGTTCAGCTGAGGTCTGGGTAATTACATAACTAGCTTTCCAGTGAGGGCTGCTTTGGAAATGTGACAAAATAACCCTGCAGACACCTGCAAGCAAGAGGGTTGTGGTAATTTGTGCATTTAAATAGCCACAGGTGGCGCTAGTGGTAAAGAACCTACTTGCCAACACAGGAGATGAAAGAGACATGGATTCGATCCCTGGGTCAGGAAGATCCCCTGGAGGAGAGTATGGCAACCCACTCCAGTATTCTTGCCTGGACAGTCCATGGTATTCTGGTGGGATTCTGGTGAGCCTGGTGGGCTACAGTCCATGGGGTCACAAATAGTCAGACACAACTGAAGCAACTTACCACACATGCACATTTTCATTAAGTGGAAGAACACTGTTTTCTAGGCAGTTCTCAAACCTAAATTTTGTTTAGAGTGAGTACAAATAAGGAATAATGAAAACCATCCATATCTCCCAAAGAACCTCAGTGAAGTATAAAATGTCCTACAGGTGATGGGGGAGGGCTACCCAACAGTGTGTCAAACAGTCAAAAGAATGGCTCATCTGAGGCCCTCAGCCAGTACTCCACTCCACTCTGTCACCTCTGACTTCCTCAGTTAAAATTCCAAAGACTTTCTGCTGTCACTTTCTCAGCAGCAGGCCTCTCCATGTCTGGAGCTGAGACCCCAGTCAGGACCCCAGCCCCAGGCAGTAGAGGCAGTATGGAGGGTGGTTCTAACCTGCAGAACAAGTCACCCCATCTTGGGTTGGCTGCGGGGAGTCCACAGCCGAAACATGACCCCAGGAAGCAAACATTGGGCAGAATCTTGAAGTGGTGAGGGGAGCACTTTCAATTTAAGTGCCTGGAAGTATATGGAGTTTACTCTGAGGTGTGAGGCAATAGCTGGTAAATTTCCAATTAGATAAGATGTATATAAAGTTTTAAATAGTGGGTGAGTTATTTTACTATTACAGAGACACGAAAAGTGACCCTTGTAAAAATGAAGAAAGAATGAAGGCTTTAGAAACTGCTTAAAAGACACTAGAGTTGGAATGCCAAGACACAAGGAAGCCCAGTGAAACAAAATCAGCGTGATCAGTCAGAGCTTCTTCAGCAGAAGAGATCAGGACACCAAGTCACTTCCCTTTGTTTCTGATGACAGAACACATCCAAATGACCCATGCTGTCACTTTACACAGAGGTCCAAACTAAGCAAAGTATTCCACACTCAAATAAAAGATGTATCGTGCTTGGGGCTAGTGCACTGGGACGACCCAGAGGGATGGTATGGGGAGGGAGGAGGGAGGAGGGTTCAGGATGGGGAACACATGTATACCTGTGGTGGATTCATTTTGATATTTGGCAAAACTAATACAATTATGTAAAGTTTAAAATAAAATAAAATTAGAAAAAAAAATAAATAAAAAGCAGATGGGAAATAATAAAACTAACTTTTTAATCTATTGGTCTGTATCCTTCCAACATAAAAGATAATTAGCATTATTATCTAGGCTCATATTCCATTAAAAACTCACCACAAGCATTAAAAATCACTTTACAAAACCAAAGGGAAATGGTGCTCTCAGCATCCGACCCATTTTTTTGTGTGTGTAATTTAAAAACAGTTTATCAGAGATGGCACAGGAATTTCATTTTTATATGAGGAGGGGCTGGGGAAGCTGGAAGGCTCAACTGTCTTTAGGTGAAGGAGACATTGATGCTGTTCTCTGCCATGTTTGGTGGCAACTGAAAGCAAAGGCCATGGCAGAACTGCAGTATTACCATGGCAACTCGGCCACGCTGTACTTACCTCATATACCTGGGGACTGGTTAGACATTGAGCGAGCAAGCCACACCAGGCTGGGAGGGTGGTGGTTAATGGGGGTCCACTGTGCGTGAGGATGGGCTTCAAATAACTTTAAAGAAGAGAATTAAGGAAAACTGCCTACAAAGAAAACACACACCCAACAAAATGTGTTCAGAAATCCCAAGGAGTAAATCATCTGGCATTCTATTCCTCTTTCCCCCATTTTACCAGTACAATACAGAAAGTATGGTACTTGTAGTCTGCAAATATCTGAATCCAAGAATAAACTATAGCCCATCATCCTTAAGTGTTAACCGTTAACTTTCAGGTTGCCAGTTCCCCATTTTCAGTTAAAAATACTTGATTAAAATACCTTTCTCTCTTCTTTGTTATGGTGAATGAGAATTTTGGTTTTGATCAGCCTTCCAGCTTTTGACACACAACGAGCTCATGTTTTGGAAACAGGAAATCGTGTAGCTGGAATGGAGATGTTACAGCACCTGGGTCCCCTTTGCTCAGAAGTCACACAGTGGAAATGTTTGAGGTGGACAGGAACTTAGAGGACAAGGCAAAATGGCTTCACAAAGGTCACTCAGACCTCAATCTCCCACCTTCCCATACTGGACTATTCTTCCCTCTACCTGCTGCCTCTCTCCCAGACTCTCTCAACAGTTTCTCCACCTTGATATTACTGGCATCATGGGCCAGATTACCTTTGCTGTGGGGACTGTCCTGCATTGTAGGATGACTAGCAGCATCTCTGGCCTCTACTTACTACATGCCAGGAGCACCCCCAACCCCTCCCTTAGGTGTGACTAGAAAAACGTCTCCTGACATTGCCCAATGTCCCCTGCGGGGAAAACCTGTCCTCGATTGAGCCCCCTGCTCTAACACAAAGGTCAACTGTTCTGTGGAAATTGGCTCAGGGTTTACGAATCTATGGATATGTGTGCTGCCAAATGCATAGTCCTGTGTTGGAAGCACCGTGAAGCATGTATCACTTTATGATGGAGGTGGGACCATTTCTGATATCCCCAGTGTAAGCAATGGGAAAAGGTAGAGACCAACAGGATCACCTCAGATACAGGAATGGCCAAGAGACTTTAAAGGCAGATGGGGAGTCACAGCTGTACTCAAAAATATGACTGCTCCAAAGCACTTCCTGTCTTCATTCAGAGCACCAGGAGAGAGAAAATGTTGCTCTATACCCTGCTTATTTAACTTATATGCAGAGTACATCATGAGAAATGCTGGGCTGGAGGAAGCATAAGCTGGAATCAAGACTGCCAGGATAAATATCCATAACCTCAGATACGCAGATGACACCACCCTTATGGCAGAAAGTGAAGGAGAACTAAAGAGTCTCTTGATGAAAGTGAAAGAGGAGAGTGAAAAAGTCGGCTTAAAGCTCAACATTCAGAAAACTAAATCATAGCATCTGGTCCCATCACTTCATGGGAAATAGATGGGGAAACAGTGGCTGACTTTATTTTTCTGGGCTCCAAAATCACTGCAGATGGTGATTGCAGCCATGAAATTAAAAGACACTTACTCCTTGGAAGGAAAGTTATGACAAACCTAGATAGCATATTCAAAAGCAGAGATATTACTTTGCCAACAAAGGTCTGTGTAGTCAAGGCTATGGTTTTTCCAGTGGTCATGTATGGGTGTGAGAGTTGGACTGTGAAGAAAGCTGAGCACCAAAGAATTGATGCTTCTGAACTGTGGTATTGGAGAAGACTCTTGAGAGTCCCTTGGACTGCAAGGAGATCCAACCAGTCCATCCTAAAGATCAGTCCTGGGTGTTCATGGAAGGACTGATGCTGAAGCTGAAACTCCAATACTTTGGCCACCTGATGCAAAGAACTGACTCATTGGAAAAGACACTGATGCTGGGAAAGATTGAGGGTAGGAGGAGAAGGGACAACAGATGATGAGATGGTTGGATGGCATCACCGACTCGATAGACATGGGTTTGGGTAGACTCCGGGAGTTGGTGATGGACAGGGAGGCCTGGCGTGCTGCGGTTCATGGGGTCGCAAGGAGTCGGTCACGACTGAGTGGCTGAACTGAACTGAACCGGAGGAGACGGAAGGGCGACCCTGGGGTAAACTTCCGGCTGGCAATTACTCACCAAAGGAAGATGTGTGGGCTCTGCTGGGACTTGTTATAAACAGAACAAGCTCCCTCTGCCTGCTCTCCTCATTCCTAGAAAGAGCCCCTTTAGCCCTATCAGTTTTTTTGTGTCTTCACTTCAGAAGCTGTCATTGGCTGGATTCGCAGAATGACTAATACAAGAGTCCCAGAGAAGCTGGAGGCTGCCTTGCACTTTCCTGTCTTGGGCAGTTCAAAGACAAGCTGCCTCTTCCCAAACATAAAAGGCCCTCTAACAAGTTTTTTTAAAAGGGGAAAAATATCTACAGATTTTAAATATTCAAGTTGTTGGAAGGGCAAAAATGAAATATCAAACCTCTCTCCCACCCAGTCTTTCTGGCAATTTACCATTACAACTTTACAGAATACATTTTTTGCCTATCTCCTGATTTATGCACTGTAGTCAGAAGCTTTTAAGAAGGATGGTAAATTTAATTCATTTACATTTCTGCCTCTTTTCAATTTTCCCCTAACTTTTATTATAATTAATTTTATACTTTAGATATTTAACATTTGTGTTCTGTAACTAATAAGCAAATCTCTGCTTTGTCTATGGATTGAGCCTAATGTTAATGACCAATAAGTAGCACTTATAATAATGCAATTTATGAATATTATTCACTATAACCAAGCAGAGTGGTTGGGACACTATTAAAGTAAATGTAATACAACATCATTTAAACTCTGTCAGTAGAGAAAATTTGAGTGTCCTGCAAAAAAAAAATATTTTAAAATTTCTTTTTGATTTTATTTCTTCTGGGTTATAACAAATCACTGCTTCTTCAATGGTGTCCCCTTAGCTGTATTTTGTTTTGTTTAATCCTTGTATTACTTTTCCCCCTTCTCCCAGAGGCTTCATGGTGCTAAACTTTCTGAATTCTTACATGTTTAAAAGCCACCATTCTCTTTTGTTTATTTTTGATTAATAGTTTGGGTGTAGAATTCTAAGCTCAGAAAAAAACTTTTCATCCTAGAACTTTCATTTTGTTGATGGTTTCCCTTCTTGTGCTTGTGATATTTTTTAGTTTTATGTAGTCCACATTTATTTTTGTTTTTGCTGCCTGTGCTTTTGATGTCAAAGACAAAAAAAAAAAAAATCAGTGCCAAGATCAATGTCAAGGAGCTCTTCCCCTTTGTTTTCATCTAGGAATTTTATGTATTAAGTCATTACATTTAAGTCTTTCAATCATTTTAAGTTGATTTTTGTGAGTTGTATAAGATGAAGTCCAGGTTCATTCTTTCACATGTGGATATTCAGTTTTCCCAACACCATTTATTGAAGAGACTGCCCTATTCCCATTGTGTATCCTTGCCTGTTGTTCTTGCAAGGATTTATTTTTGGGCTTCTTATTCTGTTCCCTTGATCTGTGTGTCTATTTTTATGTCATTGCCATACTTTTTTGATTACTATACCTTTGTAATGTAATTTGAGATCAGGAAGTGTGATGCCTCCAGCTTTGTTCTTTTCCCTCAAAATTGCTTTAGCTATTCAGTGTCTTCTGTGGTTCCATACAAATTCTAGGATGGTTTTCCTATGAAAAATGCCATCAGAATTTTGACAGAGACTGTACTGAACCTGAGGTTGCTTTGGGTAGTACAGACATTTTTAACAATATTAATTCTTCCAATTCATGAACACAGGCATCTTTCCATTTATTTGTGTCTTCTTCAATTTCTTTTATCAATGTTCTTTAATTTTCAGTATATAGATCTTTACCTCCTTGGTTAAATTGATTGCTAAGCATTTTATTGTTTTTGATGCTACTGTAATGGAATTGTTTTCTTAATTTCTTTTTTGGAAGTTCATTATTAGTATATAGAAATGCAATTGATCTTTGTATGCTGATAATATCTCCTGCAACTTTAATGATTTACTTTAAAAACTCAACAGTTTCTTGATACAATCTTTAGGGTTTTCTATATATGAGATCATGTCATCTGCAGAGATAATTTTACTTCTTCCTTTGATTTGTATGCATTTTATTTCTTTTTCTTGCTTAACTGCTCTGGTTAGAATTACCAGTACTGTGTTGAATAGATGTGGCAAGAGTACATACCCTTGCCTTGTTGCAGATCTGAGAGGAAAAGCTTTCAGCTTTTCACCACTAAGTATGATGTTAGCTGTGGATTTGCCCTTGCTGCTGTTGTTTAGTCGCTAAGTTGTGTCCAACTCTTTATGACCCCATAGATTGTAGCCTGCCAGGCTCCTCTGTCCATGGGATTTTTCCAGGCAAGAATACTGGAGTGGGTTGCCCTTTCCTTCTCCTGGGGATCTTCCCCACCCAGGGATCCAACCCACATCTCCTGCACTGGCAGGCAAGTTCTTTACCACTGAGCCACAGGGAAGTCCCAATGGCATGAGAGGAACTGGTAATTTTGTATTTTGTGACCTGTCTGGTAATAGATGAATGTACCTATTTGTAATAACTCACTGAGCACTTATGATTTGTGTACTTTACTATATATATTCTTTATGTCAATACAAAATTTTAAACATTTTCAAAATCTGCAAAGACCATATATAAGCTACCTACCCCTTTGATCACTATGTCAATTTAAGAAATCAGGACAAGATAATCTACTAGAATAGAATCTGCTCTGCATGTAGTCCAATGAAGGCAGGATCAGACTTGGCCAGATTTGGTCCAGCCAATAGGAATAATCCTTCCCACATGAATTAACTGGCCAACCTCCACTTTCATTCTTGACCACAGTATGGTTCAAGTGTAATTTTAACTAATTTACCTACATAGGCATATTTCCCTTGAACACAAAGCTCTGAAAAGCCACGTGAGTCTACCAGGCTATGGGCTGGCTACCCTAATGATGTGCATGTTCCTCTTGGCTAGGGAGATGCTTGTTATGACTACCCGTGATTGAGTGAATGACCATTGCATGTGTCCCAAGAGAGGACTGGGTGCATCTGTAGCAAGCACACATCTTTCCTTACTCATCAGAAGTCACACTGACAACCCAACAAGAGAATTTCATCATCAGTGTTTCACAAATACAGGGAAGCCCCTTAAAAAGGATACTTGTGGTCAAAGCTGTACCACAGCCTGAATAGCCATGCACTCTCCTGCTTTGTTCGGTTTCCTCTGGCAGAATCTGAACCATCCTAGGAACAAACAAGAAGACAGATATTTAGTTGCAGAAAGGGGGTTGATATAAGGGAGGAAAGCTTCCCTTTTAACCACAGTCTTTAGAGATTTGAGCTCAGAGTCAAACCTCCTGTATCACCAAAATTTCAAAGATATATCGGGAGGTAATACTTTAACACATTATTGATCAGAGATGTATTAACATTATAGACATAAGTTTCTGCAAACCCCCCCCAGTCAATAATGTGTTAAAAGAAACTGAATAAATCCAAAGGTAGACCAATCACTCCCCAAAGAAAAAGGCTTGGTTATGTCTGGGGGTTAGATCAACTCAATGAAGCACACAATTTCTGAGTAATTTTCCTCAGAGTGCCTTTTGGCAGATTAATTACCCTAAAGTAGTCTAGATCCTAACAAGTCAAAATTAATTTTTAGAGAATACTAAAGAAAGCATCTGTAAAACCAACTTTCCAGGCTCCTCACCCCGCCAAGCTGGCCTAGAGAAATCACACAGTTGAGTTTCCTAACAAACCAATCAAGGGTTCTTGGTGGTACTTACCCAGCCAGGCAACTGCCTTGTGTTCCAAGCAGTCAGTAACTTGCCCTACCAGCTTTAGGAAGGCAAAGGTGATGGGCAGGGCAAAGAGAGCCAGAACCAGCATCTCTGTTATTTTCTCTGCCCTCAAGTAGTACCTTCCTTTACTGTTGTTCCCATGCCTTTCCAACTCAAACATCCCCATCATTTCATTTTCAAAAGAACTGGCAAAAATCAAACATTTATTTAAGGTTTAGGAAATCTGTTCTGTGCAAGTATTATAAGCAGCACACTTAATATTAAAAAGTGGACTGATGGCAGAAATCTGAGGGCACTCCTGGGGTTCCATGTTGCTGGATGATAAGCTCTGGAAAGTACAGGCTACTTGTGAAACGTAGCATCTTTATCATCTTCCTCTGGACTGTTCTAGGGGGAGGCAGCTCTATAAGTGAGGGGCAACAGACAACAACCAAATAAAAGTTGAGTCACAATTTAAAGTATGTATCAACAGTTCTAAATCTCAGTGGGTGTAAATTCTACCTGTAGTAACAGATGCCAAGGATGAGTCAAAAATTTCTGAGAAGGTAAGATATACACAAGTAGAGGCAGAGAAGTTAGCAAGCACTATTTACATTCCTAAAGTTTCCAACGGCCAAGATGACTTTTAAAACAGAATACCCCATGGTATTTGAGGAATGTTTAATAACCTGTATCTGGAGAAGGACATGGCAACTCACTCCAATATTCTTGGCTAGAGAATCCCATGGACAGAGGAGCCTGGTGGGCTACAGTCCGTAGGGTCGCAAAGAGTTGGACACGACTGAAGTGACTTAACACAGTAACCAATATGGAAATGGCTCAGTTAAATGGGCCCGTCTGTGGATGAGGAAACAAAAAGAAGAGACCCTAGAGACCAATTTTATTTCACATTTTAATAAATTATGCGGGAGAAAGGGGGCACAGAATGTCTCCATTTGTAGATAATGATCATTTCTTCAGCTAACTAATTGCTAGTCTAATAACAACTCTAGGGAGATCTCATAATACCACATGACTGAGTGGAAAAGTGGTAGATGACCATTTTGAGAGATGACTGTTTACAAAGAAATTAAATGCTTATTTATCAAGTGACAGGCTCTAAGTTCTTGGTTCTGTCTGTAGAATCTTACTAAAGACAAATCTAGCAAGATGATAAATATCTTCCAGAAGGATGCTATATACCATCAGGCATAAGGTAAGTTCCCGAAAGTCAGTTTTGTTTGCTCTCCCACTAAAACAACAATAAAAATGGAAAACCCCTATTCTGTTATCCTAACCTCTGCAGTGTCAAACCACAATGCATTCTCATCAACTGTAACACTTAAGCTCTTGCCATCTCACCTCAAGGAAGCTACAGGAGACTGACTTATATAAGCCCCAGAGGGACAATGAAAATGAGCAAAGCAAGGGAAAGGTTTCTTTCTGAAGGCAAATTAAGCAAATTTTTCCTCGGCCTACAAAGAGATATGCCTGCTGCTGCTACTGCTAAGTCACGTCAGTTGTGTCCGACTCTGTGTGACCCCATAGACGGCAGCCCACCAGGCTCCCCCATCCCTGGGATTCTCCAGGCAAGAACATTGGAGTGGGTTGCCATTTCTTTCTCCAATGCATGAAAGTGGAAAGTGAAAGGGAAGTCACTCAGTCGTGTCCAACTCCTAGCGACCCCATGGACTGCAGCCTACCAGGCTCCTCTGTCCATGGGATTTTCCAGGCAAGAGTACTAGAGAGGGGTGCCATTGCCTTCTCCGGATATGCCTGCAGTCCACAAATAAAATAAAGTGACTGCAGAAATGTAAGACACTAAGAATCAACCCTGAAAGGTTACAAATTCAGGGCAAATAAAAGGTGCAGCTCTGCAACAGGGGTGTTAAACACCTCTAATTCCCAGAGAAGGGGCCAGAAGCATGGTTATCAGTTCAGTTCAGTTCAGTCGCTCAGTCATGTCCAACTCTTTGCAACTCCATGAATCGCAGCACGCCAGGGTCCCTGTCTATCACCAACTCCTGGAGTTTACCTAAACTCATGTGCATTGAGTCTGTGATGCCATCCAGCCATCTCATCCTCTGGCGTCGCCTTCTCCTCCTGCCCCCAATCCCTCCTAACATCAGGGTCTTTTCCAATGAGTCAACTCTTCGCATGAGGTGACCAAAGTATTGGAGTTTCAGCTTCAGCGTCAGTCCTTCCAATGAACACCCAGGACTGGTCTCCTTTAGGATGGACTGATTGCATCTCCTTGCAGTCCAAGGGACTTGAAAGAGTCTTCTCTAGCACCACAGTTCAAAAGCATCAATTCTTCGGCACTCAGCTTTCTTCACAGTCCAACTCTCACATCCATACATGACCACAGGAAAAACCATAGCCTTGACTAGACGGACCTTTGTTGGCAGAGTAATATCTCTGCTTTTGAATATGCTATCTAGGTTTGTCATAACTTTCCTTCCAAGGAGTAAGCATCTTTTAATTTCATGGCTGCAATCACCATCTGCAGTGATTTTGGAGCCCAAAAAAATAAAGTCTGACACTGTTTCCACTGTTTCCACATCTATTTCTCATGAAGTGATGGGACCAGATGCCATGATCTTCGTTTTCTGAATGTTGAGCTTAAGCCAACTTTTTCACTCTCCTCTTTCACTTTCATCAAGAGGCTCTTTAGTTCTCCTTCACTTTCTACCCATAAGGGTGGTGTCATCTGCATATCTGAGGTTATTGATATTTCTCTGGCAATCTTGATTCCAGCTTGTGCTTCTTCCAGCCCAGCGTTTCTCATGATGTACTCTGCATATAAGTTAAATAAGCAGGGTGTCTGGACAGGAAGAAGTTGGATTCTTCCCCAAAGCCTCTGGGAAAATCAGGGAGGATCTGTGTGGAACAGGACTGATTTAAGTTGACCCAGAAGATAGCCAACAATTGTTTCCCAGCAAGATTTTGGTGGTGACCATGGACAAACTGGTAAGCCCTTGCTGCAGGCTCTGAGCCAGGGTCGGTATGGGTGCAGGTGATCCTAAAATATGCGGGGACTTGCTCTCACACCACATCCTCCTCAAAACCTCCAACCCCACCAGCAAACAAATACCACCAGCTCTGCTTATCACCAAATTTTTGAGCATAAGACTATGAGTGGCTTTTCTCTTGCATTCATTAAGCACCTACTGTGTGCCAGGCCCCACGCTCAGTGCTGCCAAACACAAAGAGGAATGAGACCCCACACCAGCCACTTGAGAAGCACATTTCCAGAGGAGGAGACAGACAGACCTATGCGTATGTGGTGAAGAAAAAGAAAGCATGTTAAAGACCTGGGCAGTGGCCAAAGGTCCTATTTTGAAATAATTTTTCTAGAATTAATGAATAATGATTTCTGGGCAGAGTTATATTTCATTGCATTCTTATGATTAAAGTATATATTTTTTATGTTAAGGTCACTATAATAATAAGAAGAGCTTATTTTTTTTTCAGAGAGGCAGTAGAATATTGCCCTTCCCCTCAAAGATTTCTACATCCTAAACCCGGGAGCCTGAGTGTTATGTTACTTGGCAAAAGGGTCTTTGTGGATGGACTTAAGGTTTTCCAGGTGGGCCCAGTATAAACACATGGACCTTGATAAGTGGGTGGGGGGCTGGGGGTGGGCAAGAGAGTGATGTGGTGATGGAAGAGGCAGGAGAGGTTCAGAGCATGACAGGGACTTGCCCTGCTGGTGCTGGCGCTGGCTTTGAAGGTGGAGAGGCCAAGAGTCAGGAAATGTGGGTACTTCTAGGAGCTAAGCTTGATTCCTGGCCAATGGCCAGAAAGGAAACAAGACCTCAGTCCTACAAGTATGTGGAAGTGAATTCTACCAACAAGCTGAATGAGCCGGGTGATGGCTTCTCCCCCAGAGCCCAACCCCACAGACATCTTGATTTTGGCATTGAGAAACCTGAAAGAGGGAAGCCAGTAGAGCTTACCAGACTTCTGACTCACAAACCTATAAGACTGTGTTGTTTTAAACCTCTGAGTTTGTGGTAATTTGTTATAGCAGTGATAGCACACTAATGCAAAGTTAAAGAGTACACAGTTGATGACAATGGGGGCCAAGATTTCTCAGAAGGGGTAACAAAGGGTTTAAAAACAGGGAATTAAGTGCTCAACTTTGGCCACCTGATGTGAAGAGCCAACTCATTGGAAAAGACCCTGATGATGGGTAAGACTGAGGGCAGGAAGAGAAGGGGGTGACAGAGGATGAAATGGTTGGATGGCATCATCAACTCAAGGGACATGAGTTTGAGCAAACTCCGGGAGACAGTGAAGGACAGGGAAGCCTGGCGTGCTGCAGTTCATGGGGTGGCAGAGTCAGACACGACTGAGTGACTGAACAACAAAGCACTACACTGCCTCCACCAGGGCTTCTCAAACTGTAAACTGCACACATACTTCCTGGGCCCTCTGCTAAAATGAAGATTCTGATTCCACGGGTCTAGATATGGCCTGACAGTCTGTATTTCTAACAAGCTCTCTGGTGATGCCCAGGTTGCTGTCCATGGGTACACTTGGAACAATGGGAAGAGGCCTGTGGTACCTTGTGGAGAAGCAGACAAGACCCTCTATGATCTCACTTCTGCCACTTTCTACCCTCATCCTTCATCACACTGTCACCAAGCCCTTAAGGAGAACGACTCATCTGTCTTATTTGCAGATGTACTCCCAGAGCCTGAAAGAATGTCTGAAATATAACAGATGCTCAATAAATATGTGTCAAATGAATGAATAAATCAAGTTTGAACTTCTAAGAAAAAAAAAGGAAAGGGAAACCGGGGGCCACGATGGGAGGCAATCAAAAAAAGAAAAAGCGTCATAGGGAAAGGGGTCAGAGAATAGTAATCTGAGCAAAGGCACTTGAGCAACTGTTTTGAAGTTAAAGATGTAAGGGCCTGGCTATCAGATTTCAGCCTGGAAGGAAGCTGGGGGAAGGACCCAGAAACAAACAAATCCAACTTGCCCAGAAAGGTATATGTCAGTGCAACAGCTGAGTTTTTGCAGTTTTCAGTCACACACACACAGGCACCACAAACATAGAAGTTTCCCTTCCTCCACATTCCACTAATATCCTGCTTGTGACCTTGTCCTGCGGAGATGACAGAGGCGGGATACATTCAGATTCATGCTCCGAGCTACTCCACATCGGCTGCATCAGTGAGCATGCTTCTGTAAACCCGGGGAAGGAAATGAATGATGTGTCTGCCTGTCCAGCCAACATAAATCTCAGCTGTGTCTGGCATAAAACATCCCCTCTTGAATGGGTTGGGAGGCCACCCCCAGGCCCAGGCAGCTTGCCTCCAGCTGGGCTTGTTTTTGTTTTGGTTGCAAAGTCACCAAGACCTCCGGAGAAACAAGGCAACAGAGTTTTTTGTTTTGTTTTGTTCTAATGAGTCAAACTTGCCAGGGACATGAAGCTGAAGTCTATCCACAATATTCTTATGCTTCCCTCACCCAGAGCCAAGAGTTCTGGCCAACAGCTCCCTTCCTTCGCCCACATGAGCTAATATTCTGTGGTTCTGTAGCCATGACTCTGTTTATAACCTCAGGCTTCTAGCACTGGTGAGGAAAATGGTGCTCCTTATAAAAAGTGCTTTCCCATCAAATAGCACTTTTTTGTTTGCATGTTTGTTCATTTAGCAAGAGCATTTAGAAATGAGGTAGAGAGAAGTGCCCTTTCTTTTCTAATGGGGAACAAACATCTGGACTTTCCCCATCTCTGATTTCAGTTTCATGACAACACTGAGCATGTGACCTGGATCCAGTTCAGGGGAAGCTGCGAGAACCCAGGGTTTCACCCAAAAATGAGAAGACCATTTACTTCTCTGTTTTACTGGTTTCTCATGACCACTGAGTACTCCCAGCCCTATTGTTAATGGCTTATTGGAGCAAGACAGTCAGGCCAGGAGGATGTGGAGAAATGAGGCCCTTTCTGCACGAGGGCCTGAGTCATTTTTTCAGAAGGTGACCTGAGAAACCATGCTTGAAGTTCACCTTTTTTCCCCCATCTGACAGAAAGACTCAAAAAGCCAAAAGGCCTTCTGCATAATATGTATGAGGCTTAGAAGGCAGCCAGTTAAAGGGAAGGTGTGACACAGTTCCTGACTAGGGCCAGCTGAAGGGGCACCACTGGGAGTGCAGCAGAAGTGACCATCACATGTGTGATCAAAACTGGCCCAAAGGATGGCCTCCCAAGCTCACCCTGGGGCTAGGGGTGCTACCTTAGCTATCACTGCATGAACTAAATGCACTGCCAAAACCCTTAACACTTAGGATGCACTGCTTTTTAAACATTTCCACAGCAAGTCTGTTAGTAAGTCAAGCTACAAGCCCAGTGTCTCTGAGAGATACAGTAAGTTCAGCTGCTGCTGCTGCTGCTGCTGCTGCTAAGTCACTTCAGTCGTGTCTGACTCTGTGCGATCCCATAGACAGCAGCCCACCAGGCTCCCCCGTCCCTGGGATTCTCCAGGCAAAAACACTGGAGTGCGTTGCCATTTCCTTGTCCAGTGCATGAAAGTGAAAAATGAAAGTGAAGTCGCTCAGTCATGTCCGACTCTTCGTGACCCTATGAACTGCAGCCTACCAGGCTTCTCCGCCTATGGGATTTTCCAGGCAAGAGTACTGGAGTGGGTTGCCATTGCCTTCTCCAAAGTTCAGCTACATGGAGCCAATCAAACCATTTCACATATTTCCTTTGACAGATGCTTACGTCCAGAGGCAGGAGCAATTGAAAACAGCAAAAGGGCGGGTGGGGTAGGGGGGTTGGTTAGGGGGGTTGGTTAAGGGTGTTGATGGGTTTGGAACTGTCAAGATGAAATTGCCCCAAGCCCTGGCTATCTAGCTGGTAGTGACCTGCTTTTCTTACAAAATTAATCTTGACTAGCCACAGGTCTAGGCAGGATGTGGTGTATCCTACCACAGCCATTATTTTCCTTTCAGTGAAATGAGGATGTCCATTACGGATTTCACCCAGCTTTCCTCAGGTCCAAGTTTGGAGATACCCAAACTGTTAGATTCTAAGTTAGCTGCAAGAGGCACAGTTCCTGAACTCCTACTTTCTAAAGTCCTTAAAGTGAAAGTCAAAGCATTAGTTACTCAGTTGTGTCCAACTCTTTGTGACCCTATGGACTGTAACCTGCCAGGCTCCTCTGTCCATGGGATTTCCCAGACAAGAATATTGGAGTGGGTCACCATGCCCTCCTCCAGGGGATATTCCTGACCCAGGTATTGAACCCCCGTCCCCTGCATTGCAGAGAGATTCTTTACCATCTGAACCACCAGGGACTTAAAGCTCTAGTCAAATAGCAACTTTTCCAAAGGAACTTCTCATTGAAACCACACGTTACCAAGTGGCACAATGGCCGATTCTAATATAGTCACAAAGGTCTTCTGGAGCACCATTAAAGTGGGCACCAAATCTCCAATGAAGCTCACTGAAAGTTCATCCCAAAATGCCTAGAACTTTCAGAGGTCCCTTATGGGGCCTCAACCAAAGAATGGCCCATCAGGCTGTGACCACCCTCATACAGAGAAAGACCTCAGAGAAAGCTGTGGTGGCACCCCTGGGCCCAACACAGCACCACATTTTGTGAGACTTGTTAAAATCTGATGTGGTTGCTGGAGTCATTTAGAAGATCCTAGGGAATCTAAGACATGCAAACTCGATTTGGGATTAACTGCAATGGTGAGTGTGATTCAAAGCTGACTGGAAGAAAAACAAACACTTGATATGGCTTTGCAGATGATACCTGCACATGGTCAGTGGAGTTTCCCACACCCTGTGCCACTCTTGCTCCCCTATATTCCCATCAAATACCAATCAAGGCCCCATGGGCCAGGCACTGTGCTCAGTACTGGGTATTCAACACTGAACAAAATAGTTCTTCATTCCCCAGGCCAAAGAAAAACATTTTGGAAGCAAATTTCTGCTCCTATCATAACTTCCCTTTCCCCCACCATGCCTGCCCAGGAAATGCCGGCCTGAGAAAGGGGAAAAACCTGGAGGCAGAATCATCCCACCAGGCCTACAACAGGGGTGATACTCTGCCTCTGCTTTGCTGAGCATGCGCCCCCAGACACATTGCCTCTCTTGCATCTGACACCACCCAGGTGCCTGCTGCCATTGACTTGGCCTCTGGAATTTCAAATCATGAGTTCCCACTCCCATATCCAAAAAGCACACACTTCCATGTCCCATGGGACCTTTAACCACAGGGTACTCTTCCAAAGTGTCCAATGAAAGGCAGGGGGTCAGTGTTGCTGGGTAGTTTCCTCCAGCTTTAAAACATGACTGCCACTTCGCTGATGCTTGTTCCATCCAGAGGGGATGGTCTCTATCTCTTCCCGCTGAATCTGGGCTGGCCTGAGCAACTCGTAACCAAGAGAAAGTCCTGGAAGTGATGTTGTATGACTCCCAAGGTTAGGCCACAAAAGGCCAGAAAGCTTCCACCTCACTTGCTGGGACATGGGCTTTTGGAAGCCAGAGCCATCAGGTAAGAAGTCCCACAACCAAGGCCAAGGAGAAGCCATCACAGGCATCCTGCTCACCAGTCCTAGTCTGTGTCCTCCAGCCCAGTTACCAGACACAAGAGCGAACGAGCCTTTGGAAGATTCTAGCCCTCAGCTGTTGACTGACCCCAGCTTTTTTCATGGAGCACAGGCACGCTGTCCCTACTACGCCCCTTGCAAATTCCTGACCTAGACAACGCATGTGGATGAGAAATTGTTGTCCACTTTCCCACGTTTGGGGCACCTCATGATGCTGCCAGAGTAACTGGAGCCGACGGCAAAACCAATGGCCAGCCTATGCCTCTCCCCCCTCCCCCAGCACAGTCTCCATCAGGATTATCTGCAGCAGCAGGAACTCTGAGATGAGACACAGGGCTCTTGCCCTCACTGCTTCTGTAGCCTCCATCCTCGGCACTCTGTTCCAGGCTGACACTGCTGCCACTGCCCCACCCAAGCCTTAACTGTTAGTCCTGCTGCAAACTTCACTGCCTATGGGGCTGAGGGCTGCTGCTCTGCTACTATGGGACCATGGAAGCTGCCAGACCCTGGAGGAGCAGGAGGGCCAGCCGTCACCCAGCATCCCTTCTTTCTGGCTTATGCTCCCTGGGCTGGAAAATCAATCCCATCTTTCTCCTTCCCAGAACAAGCTATCATGAGCCAATTGCCAATGTATCCATGTATCCATTTTTGGAAGGGGAGAGTCAGTCATACAGTAGATGCTCTTTTTGGGCCCTTAATATGTTGTTTGAGAACAGGGACTCTGGAGTCAAATCCTGGCTCCATCATTTTCAAATTGTCTGACCACAGAGACACACTTTAACTCTCAAACTTCAACTTCTAATCTGTAACCTGGGCATAACAGTTCCTACTTCATAAAGTTGTTCTCAAGATCACAATGAGGGAATCCATGTAAACTGCTTGGCATGTAGTAAATGCTCAAATAAATTCTAGCTATTTTTAATAACACCTTCCCACAAAGAAGCATCTTTTGTGACTTACCCCTTGTAAGACTTGGAAGCTGTCGTTGTTGGGTGGTGGGTCTTGGTCTGGGTCAACACCAACTCTGTAAGTCATCAGGGAGAAAGACAAGGAGAGAAAAACATAGAGTGTTAGCTTAGACCATGGCAGCCAGGCCAGTTAAGCAGCTAAGAGGCTGACCACCTTCCCAAGGTGGAAGGAGTGGTTAGCTAAAAGAAGGGGAAGGCTGTCATGCAGAAAATTATGAGAAAGTGGTCGTACCACCCAGGGATAGGCTGGGTAATCGATCTGTATGCTAACACCTTAAGCAAGGCCTCTGGGGAACGGTACAAGCAGGAAACTGTCTGTCTGCCTTTCTGTAGCGGACAGTCCTAGGTAGCCAAAGGCAGGTCCTGCCTCTTCCTGTCTGCTGCTTCCTCCCTTCCACCTGACCTGAGAACTCACAATTTGAGATCAATAACTGAAGATGGAAAGAAAAAGCAAGGTGGCAAAATTCACTAATAATGAATTCCATGAAAACACTAGGGTCATTGTCTTAGCAGCAACATACCAACTATTGCTCTATGTATCTGTTGATTCTTTATCCCTGAAACTTCCTCATTTTAAGGCAGAGAACAGTAGTACTGATGACACTGATAATATGGGGGCAATGGAGGAGAAAACAAGGATGCCAGGAAACAGTCCTGGAATCCAGGAAACAATTGGAGTTCACTTCTCCCTCCAGTACTGCAAAGAATGTGTGCTCAATCGCTAAGTCATGTCTGACTCTTTGCGACCCCACAGATTGTAACCCACCAGGCTCTTCTGTCCATGGGATTTCCCAGGCCAGAATACTGGAGTGGGTTGCCATTTCTTCCTCCAGGGGCTTCCCCAGGTGGCTCAGGTAAACAATAGCCTGGCAATGCAGAAGACGTGGATTTGATCCCTGGGTCTGGAGGATCCCCTGGAGGAGGAATTGCAAAGAATGGCTGGTATCATAAAAAGAAAACAAGAAACACAGCTTTCAGCACATCTGATCAGAGTTTGAAGAGTGCTGCCAAATGGCCCTGACCAGGGGTTTTATTTGTAGTCTGGAACCAGGGCGCTGACTGCGATGAACAGACAGTAGACATGCAAAGCCCCATATGTGCCTTATTTTCTCTCCTCTCCCTCCCACTTCTCCACCTATGATGCCCAGGATAAATCTTGAGAAGCGAGACTAATGCAAAGAAGGAATAGAAGACAACATAGATGTACCCATTTCTCAAACGCAACCTCTACCCACCCTTATTCCAGGCTTGCCGAGCACTAAGCCAAGGTTTGTGTCCCCAGATGGAGGCAGGGAGGTACAGAAGGAAAGGGAACATTTACTCCATATTTTGCTGAAGGCAAAGTTTAAAAACTACAAGATGAATTCATGTATTAAGCAAATATTTACTGAGTGCCTACAATGCCAGATCTTATTCTGAGCACTTAGTTAAAACCTGTAATGTACCTGGCACCAGATTTCCTCCCTGGGGACCTGAAGTTTGATGGGCTTTTGGTAGTTAGTTAAATGGACTCTGTTGTGTCTACAGGCTGCTTTCTGAGGCCCAGAGGCTTGGCCTCACAGTTGGACATTAGCCAGGGACTTTTGAGCATCAAACCTTTCAGAGACTTTTGGATGCAAAATTCATCCAATTCTGAGGCACCAGGGCTAGCTACCCACAGAGGTCACATAAGAGAGCCTCAGTGTGCCTGAAGGGTCTGACATACCAGAGGAGAGGTCACACTGAATTCCTAGCTGTTGATCTTTAACCCTTACCGGTTTTGAGGTTCTCTTAATGAATGTTTCATAGAGAAAAGTCCTCTAAATGGTGTTAGCACCTGTAAGATCTGGTGTTAGCATCTGTAAGATCAACAGCTAAAAGTCCAATATTAGGCCTTATTCTGTGGATTCTGTTGGTGAATGGAGCCACTTCATGGCAGACTCATTTACTTAGATGAGTTTCCTAGTAAAGACTCAGAGAGGGGCAGAGCATGGGTTACCAGTAGTCTGTCTCCCAGACAGCCTACCGGAATGCCCATGACACAGCAGCCCTCTGCCTAACCATGGACAGGCTATTGTGGAGGCAGGAGCATCAGCAGTTCAGATCCAACCAGATCGTCTCTCCTTTCTTGACCACGAATTCTGAAAAAGATGTATTAGCCTTTATAAGTGGCTTCCACACCAGTAAAGATAAAACAAAAGGATTTTATCAGCCTAGATGAAATAGGAAGCCTCTGGGTATGAGAAAAGGCTTAAGTGTGCCTTGTCCTACAATGAAGAAAACAAAACCACACATAATAAAAGCTGCCAGATGAAATCTAGCCCCCTCGATTCTTTCCACTAACCTCTTCTAGGAGAAGAGAACTAAAATAAATTCTGTTTAACAAGAACTGCTTATAAAGACTAGTGTTAGTCCGCTCAGTTGTGACCAACTCTTTACAATCCCATGAATCGTAGCCCGCCAGGCTCCTCTGTCCATGGAATTCTCTAGGCAAGAATACTGGAGGGGGTTGCTGTGCCATCCTCCAGGGGATCTTCCTGACCCAGTGATTAAACCCTGGTCTTCTGCATTGCAGGCAGACTCTTTACCGTCTGAGCCACCAGGAAAGCTCACTTATAAATACTAGATTTGGACTATTTTCATTCAAGTCCTGGCAATGTAAGAGGAATTCATCTATTTAGCCTGTGCCCACATGGCCAGGCCAGAATTCAAACAGTGGAGCACAAAACATTGGAAAACACTGATAAATTCACAAAATTAGGCCCATCTTAACCTCATCTCAAACTTGCTTGACATTTATGCTTGGGGGAACTTGAGAGTGATTCTAGATGCACATGATCCAGTAGAACTTTTTGCAATGATGGTGGTCTTCTAGATATACACTGTCCAATATGGAGGCCACTGGCCACATGTGGCCATTGTGCAGTTGAAATGTGACCAATAGGACTGAGGAACTGCATTTTAACTTTTATTTCATGTTAATTAATTACAATTTAAATTCAAACAGACACATGTGGTGAGTGGCTAAAACTGCAAGGAGATCCAACCAGTCCATTCTGAAGGAAATCAGCCCTGGGATTTCTTTGGAGGGAATGATGCTAAAGCTGAAACTCCAGTACTTTGGCCACCTCATGCAAAGAGTTGACTCATTGGAAAAGACTCTGATGCTGGGAGGGATTGGGGGCAAGAGGAGAAGGGGATGACAGAGGATGAGATGGCTGGATGGCATCACTGACTCGATGGACGTGAGTCTGAGTGAACTCCGGGAGTTGGTGATGGACAGGGAGGCCTGGCGTGCTGTGATTCATGGGGTCGCAAAGAGTCGGACATGACTGAGTGACTGAACTGAACTAAGTACTGGGTTGGCCAAAAATTTTGCTTGCATTTTGAAAAACCTGAACAAACTTTTTGGCCAATCCAATACTAATTCTGGCCCTGTCTCTCTAGCATCACTGTTTTCTCTACAGAAAAAATGACAACTGTCTGTTACCTTCTGCCACCTCAGTGATAAAACCTGAGATTCTTGCTAGGATCCTGCAGAGACACAACTCTGTAGTCCCACATACATTAAATAAAAATTTGTTTGAACTGATTACTTAGACATTGGAGAGATATCTCACTTCACCAGCATAGAAAAGAACACTGATACTCTCTGAAAGTTCTTCTCTATAGATAATCATCAAAAACATGAAAAGAACAACAGGATTAGAAAATTTCCAGTTTTTCACTCACAGGGTAATAACTGCTTCAAGCAAAGGTCATCAGAGTATAATTTTACCAATGGGTAAAAGGCTGATGGGACTCTGACTATTCATATGATGTTAAAGGTTTTCTTTAAAAAAAATATTTATTTGGCTGCATCAGGTCTTAGTGGTGGCCTGCGGGCTTCTCTAGTTGTTGTGTACTGGGCTGTAGAGCACACTGCTTCAGTTGCTCTGGGGCATGTGGGATCTTAGTTCCCCGACCAAGAATCAAACCCATGTCCCCTGCATTGCAAGACAGATTCTTTATCTCTGGGCCACCAGGGAAATCCCTACAGGTTACTTGTTTAATTACAAAGGGAAAACAGTGCTTTTATAAGCGGCAAGACCTGGGGTCTAAAGTGGTCAAATTTAACATCACTAATAATGAGGGACAGCTGGACAAGACACACAACCTGATATGATGCAACAAGAAATGCATAACTTCCTTTTACATTATTTTTGGCCAAAAATCAAATGATTCTCTATCTCTAGTCAAGAGGAAAACAAATCCGAAAATTCCAGATTGTAGAGCAGCAGTGGCCACAGGACTGGAAAAGGTCAGTTTTCATTCCAATCCCAAAGAAAGGCAATGCCAAAGAAAGCTCAAACTACCACACAATTGCATTCATTTCACACACTAGTAAAGTGATGCTTAAAATTCTCCAAGCAAGGCTTCAGCAATACGTGAACCATGAACTTCCAGATGTTCAAGCTGGTTTTAGAAAAGGCAGAGGAACCAGAGATCAAATTGCCAACATCTGCTGGATCATGGGAAAAACAAGAGAGTTCCAGAAAAACATCTATTTCTGCTTTATTGACTATGCCAAAGCCTTTGACCGCATGGATCACAATAAACTATGGAAAATTCTGAAAGAGATGGGAATACCAGACCACCTGACCTCTTGAGAAACCTGTATGCAGGGCAGGAAGCAACAGTTAGAACTGGACATGGAACAACAGACTGGTTCCAAATAGGAAAAGGAGTACGTCAAGGCTATATATTGTCACACTGCTTATGTAACTTATATGCAGAGTACATCATGAGAAACGCTGGGCTGGAGGAAGCACATGCTGCAATCAAGATTGTAGGGAGAAATATCAATAACCTTAGATATGCAGATGACACCACCCTTATGGCAGAAAGTGAAGGACCTCTTGATGAAAGTCAAAGAGGAGAGTGAAAAAGTTGGCTTAAAGCTCAATATTCAGAAAACTAAGATCATGGCATCTGGTCCCATCACTTCATGGGAAATAGATGGGGAAACAGTGGAAACAGTGGCTGACTTTATTTTTCTGGGCTCCAAAATCACTGCAGATGGTGATTACAGCCATGAAATGAAAAGATGCTACTCCTTGGAAGAAAAGTTATAACCAACCTAGACAGCATATTAAAAAGCAGAGACATTACTTTGCCAACAAAGGTCCGTCTAGTCAAGGCTATGGTTTTTCCAGTGTCATGTATGGATGTGAGAGTTGGACTATAAAGAAAGCTGAGCACCAAAGAATTGATGCTTTTGAACTGTGATGTTGGAGAAGACTCTTGAGAGTCCCTTGGATTGCAAGGAGATCCAACCAGTCCATCCTAAAGGAGATCAGTCCTGGGTGTTCATTGGAAGGACTGATGTTGAAGCTGAAACTCCAATACTTTGGCCACCTGATGCGAGGAGCTGACTCATTGGAAAAGACCCTGATGCTGGGAAAGATTGAAGGCAGGAGGAGAAGGGGACGACAGAGGATAAGATGGTTGGATGGCATCACCAACATGGACATGGGTTTGGGTAGACTCCGGGAGTTGGTGATGGACAGGGAGGCCTGGTGTGCTGCGGTTCATGGGGTCGCAAAGAGTCAGACACAACTGAGTGACTGAACTGAACTGAACTGAATGCAAGACAATTATCCTAGAAAACCTTAAAAAATAAAAAAATAAAAAAAACCTCAATGTCATAAGCGATCAAAAGGAAGAGTGTAGGATTATCCTCAATTAAAGGACTAAAGAGATGACAACCAAGTCAGTCAGAGGAATAGGGCAGAGAGCCACCATGGGCCTGAATTTTTTTAAAAAAGAAAACAAAAAAAGAGATGACAGCCAAAGGAAACTTTGATTGGATCCTGGATCCTACATGTGTGTATAAAATTTGTGTTACTAAAAGTATTGTGATCATGAGAAGATTAGGTTCCTAAGGGATACATGCCGAAGTATTTTAGGGGCAGAAAGTCATGATGTCTATAATGTACTCTGAAGCACTCTGAAATGGCTGAGAGAAAGAGAAAGAAGAAAATGACAGAATGTTTACAATTGGTGTATTCAGGTTAGAACTTGGATATTCAGTGCTTTTTTGCAGATTTAAAATTTTCCACAATTTAAAACAAACATTTAATTATATCTTTAGTGAAAACGTTTCACAAATATTGATACATGAGTACTATTTCTGCCTCTCTGATTTAATCTAACTTACTAATAATGATGATTCAGGATCTCATATTAGTCCAGGGTCTAAAAACAACAAATTGTAAAGATTCATGGACATAAGGTGCTAAAATAGGTAAATAGGTAGATACAGAGTCTAGCAATTACATGTTTTTTCCCCCAGATAAATCCTCCAATCTTTTGTTGAGCTTCTTCTTCTCTTAAAAATGAAGGGCAGGAGAAAAATTCTATGTTACTGAAACATGTGGTTAATCTTCAGATCTGGTTGTGCATGTCCCCTGGAAACCTACAATTCTGAGCAGAGTCCTACCCAGCACCCCCATTTCCTGTTCTTTTCTCCCTCTGCTGTGGAAGCTCTGATCCTTGCTGTAGCCACTTGCTACCAACTACCTGCCTGAGATGCAGCCCTACTCCTGACCACACAGAGCCTCCAAAGACTCCCCAGGACCATCCTATAGACAGAGAAATGCAGGAGGGCCCATTGGAGGGTCTCAGAGGTCCCTGCTACTGATTTAAGTGCTGAACAGGAGAAAGGTTTACTACTGGGTTTTAAATGCCAGAAGAAAACAGACCAGGAGCCTTGTGACACAGATGGGGTTCTGCTCTTTCACCATTCAAGGCTGTTTACTTCAGGATAATTGAATGATTACTTTTCTGGCAGGGTTGAGGGACCCTTGGACCAATCCCCCAGGATGATACTAGATCCCTACAAAGGGCCTCACCCTTGGGACAGGGCGTGTGGTGGTGTGCTGAGTAGCAAGAAAGATCAGGTACATTATTTAAAGTATAATGCCTCAGAAGACTTGGGGTTCTCTAACTTTCTGAAATTCCTAGTTTCAGGCAACTGTCCACAATATACATTTCCCTCCTTACCTATTATAATGCTTTTGATTTAGGCCACTGTATAAATCTAAAACTTTTGTGCTGGTTTATTACATCATATTTTAGCAGTCCCCTGATACATCAGGGTTGAGTTCATCTGATGACATACAATAGTCTTTCTTTCCAGAATGAACTGAATTATCCTTATTTTCATTAAGAATGAGACAAATGTGGTAATCCCATACCAAATGAGAAAAAAAGCAATCACACTGATGTGCTCATTCCAGAATGAATATAGAATATGAATAATTTCCCTTTTGATATATGTATATTCTGATTAACCACCACATAAAATGCCACAAAATCTCAGAAATTTTAGAAGCATTCTATTTTAATCAGTAGATGGGTTTTTTAAAATTTGAATGGCTGAGGTCCTAAATAAATTTGGGGAATATGAGACATATGCATTCATATCAAATCTTAAACAATTGATCAGAATCTGAACTCTCTCATGTTCCAAGTGTAATAACATACTTTGCTGGAAGGGCCTTCCTCCTTGAAGGTTGGATATTTCAAAGAAAAGGGTTTCCTCTGAAACTTAACTGGTACCTACAGTCAGGTCTCTAATATGAACATCTTTGTGTGTGTATTTTAGGAAAAAAAATGTGAATCCAGAGATCTTAAATGCTTCAATTAATTGTATACATGTCATTAACAGTTTACATCTGGGGCCTGGCAATGTCCCAAAATTCATGCCCCATGACAGGTACTGTTGCTTTCACCACTGTCCTCAGAGAGTAAAACACTTTCACAAGAAGAACAGACTTTAAGGCTATTTTGCATTTGCTTTATCTACCAGCACCCAGAATCAGATCAGGAAGAAAGAATGCCAGTAAAAGGTCCATAAGGGAAGAAGAAATATTAAAGTCTTTACTCTGATTGCCCAATATCACCACCCTTAAGCATAATCTGTCATAAATTTGGTCACTGAGAAACAAATTGCATTAGAAAAGTCTTTCATGATCTTCTGTTTTTTTTTTTTTAATCTGTTTTTGTATCTTCTGATTCACCATGGTTAGGTACAATTTAAAAATCTATACTTCAAAACTAAAATGGCATCAGTGCTTATTAATTAAGCTGATGTAAACCATATCCAAATCATGGCTGAAATACAAAATTCGAGTACTCTTTATGACTTAAAAGGCTTATTTACTAGATCACAAGCAGGATTTTGTGGGGAAAATGTTTGTGGCTCTGAAAATGGGCTACTCTTAACACAAAGCTCAGCTGTCAAGCAGCTACTCATCAACTCTGGCTTTGGTGCTGACAAAAACTGTCCAAAATGGGGAGGAAGGGGACAGACTTTCAGGAACACCAACACATCAATCAACTCAGAGAAGGGTAGAATGACCAGACTTGACCAGACCTCTTGCCCCTTAAGGGGCAAGGGACTGGTGCCCACAGGAAGAAAGAAAGAGACCAATAGCATAAAGAGAAACATCTCAGGTTAGAGAGAGGGGGGAAAAAAGCCAGGCCTGGTTAATTTGCTTCTGAGGATGCCCTTGTGTCACCTGAAGTACTGCCAGCGGTGTTCGTTCTGGTCCTCTTCGGAGGGCTCCTCGATGCCAACTCTGGGCAGCAGAAGAAGGGAACATGAGTGTGACAGGGACCACAGGGGAGCCAGGGGCTCTGGGCACGTGACCTGGACCACATCCATCAAAGACCAGGGCATCTCACTTTACACATAAATTTGTACCCTCTCATAAATTGTCCCCATTCTCTGAAACCCAGAGAGGGTGCCAAATTTATGTAGAAAGAAACAATGTTAGAAGCCAGGTCAAATGAGGATTGATTAGGAATGAAGCCTCTCAAAATACAATGAAATCAGGGGAAAAAACACAACTCATAGAAAATGACTTCAAACTACTTTTCACAAATTTATCTGTTTCACAATGCAAGACACATCCATACAAAAACTAGAAAAGAGAAAGCTATTGACATATATTTGAAGTGTTTATACACACTTTTACACATATTTGACAGGAAGAGCAAAGAACACAAAATTACTGAAAACAGCAACAACGGAAAACAAAATGGCCTTTTTTCCTATAAGTAATCACATTATTCATGGGTTCAACCTAAAGGTCAAGAACCCAACTTCTGCTATTTTCTTTATCTTATGGCCTCAAGAGTTGACACAGTCCATTTTCACCTCCCTCAATAATTACTGGGTTACTCAGAATACATTAGAATTTTACTATAATTCTAATGAGCAGAATTTCACAATCTCAGTACTACTGACATTTTGGGCCCTGGCTTTTACCTGCAAGATACCACCAGTAGCACCTTCCTCCAGTTGAAGCAACCAGAAATGTCTCCAGACATTGCCAAATGTCCCCTGAGAGGGCAAAAATGCCCGAAGGTGAGAACCTCTGCACTAAATCTTGCATTCTCAATGGGGGGTGATACAGCCTCCAGGGGCATGAAAATCTGTCATTTAGGGACAAAAATTTTTTTAGATATTATAGTGGTTTATAGCCCTCTAAAGTTCCATAGTACATAAACAGATATATAGATCTGTTGTAGTAAAAAAAAAAAAAAATCAAAAAAAAAATCAATGGAAGAGACAGATTAAAAGAACATCTTTAAAGGCTCCTCAGAGGAACAGTGATGAAAAAAAAGGTTGAGAGACATTGTGCTAGAGAGTGCCCAAATTCTCATGCTACTAATATACACTGAAATATACAAGTGAGAACATGATGCTTCTTAAGGTGGTACTTTTAATTAGGCACATGTTGGGAATGTGACTTAAATCAGACTTTATATATTACTGTAGTATCAAAAAGCTATAACAAATTTCAGAAAAGCAAGCTGGATTCCATTAATGCAAAATGCACTAGTAATAGTACTAGCAGTAGTTCTAATGCTATGATTACTAACGATAATATTATAGCTAAAATATACTAAACGTTTTCCATATGCCAGATGGTACATTTAATGGGGAGAACTCTTTATCACATTTATTTAGTGTCGCATTTTATGTTCACACCATGGTTATCCCCATTACCTGGTGAGGAAACTGAGAGTCAGAGAGGTTACAAAGTTGCCCAAGGTCACAAAGGTAGAAAACGGTGGAACCAAGATTGCAACTGAGGCTGTTAGACCCAGAGCCACAGTGCTACAACTTACAGGCTATTGCCTTTGACTATAAGGTGGCATCTTTAAATTCTTTTAAAATATCCAGTTGCAAAGGATATTACATAAAGAGCTCAGAGCTTCTCCTTGCCTTTATTCCTTAAATTATCTTACACAGAGCTTTATCTTAAACTCTCAGTGTGACAGGATTATACCTAGCAGAGTGTCCCTACCTGTCCCTGAGTGACTGTATTGCTGCACTCTGGGGTATGAAGGTTTTCCTGTTCCTTTGGCTGCCTGGGTGTATGTCACTGATTCCCCTATCACCACCACCCCTTCATGGGCATGTCACTTGAAGCTGGGCCTTCCAAGAGGATGGCCACCACGTCACCAAAATGTGCTCAGGACATATACAAGGCTCATCTGCTGAGTCTGCTCATCTGATGGTTTTTTGAAGTTGCCAAAATTACACCTTTGTGAATAACAACACTTGCTCAAGAGACTAAAAAAAATATTACACAGTTTATTGCTCAGTTGTGTCCGACTCTTTGCAACCCCATGGACTGTACCCACCAGGCTCCTCTTTTCATAGGATTTTCCAGGCAAGAATACTGGAGTGGGTTGCCATTTCCTCCTTTAGGGGATCTTCCCAATCCAGGGATCAAACCTGAGTTTCCTGTGTCTCCTGTATTTCAGTCAGAATCTTTACAGCTGAGCCATTGGGGAAGCCCCCCCATGTAGTAGTTTACTACCAGAAAGCAATTTGGGAATTTTGTCATCAAGTTTTAAAATAGCAAATACATGCTCAATATCGCTAATTATTAGAAAAGTGCAAATCAAAACTACAATGAAGTATCACCTCACATTGGTCAGAATGGCCATCATTAAAAAGTCTACAAACAATGAATGCTAGAGAGGGTGTGGAGAAAAGGGAACTCTCCTACAGCGTGGTGGCTCAGAGGGTAAAAAGCCTCTGCCTGCAATGCGGGAGACCTGGGTTCGATCCCTGGGTTGGGAAGATCCCCTGGAGAAGGGCATGGCAACCCTCTCCAGTACTCTTGCCTGGAAAATCCCATGGATGGAGAAGGCTGGTAGGCTACAGTCCATAGGGTCGCAAAGAGTCGGACACAACTGAGCGACTTCACTTTCTTTTCCTACAGTGTTGGTGGGAATATTAATTGGTGCAGCCACTATGGAAAACAGTATAGAGGTTCCTTAAAAGCTAAAAATAGAACTACCATATAATCCAGCAATCCCACTCTTGGGCATATATTCAGAGAAAACTCTAATTAGAAAAGATACATGCACCCCAGTGTTCACACAGCACTATTTACAAGAGCCAAGACAAGGAAGCAACCTAAATGTCCATCAACAGAGGAATGGATAAAGAAGATGTCTCTCTCGCTCTCTCATGCACACACACATCAAAATATTACTCAGCCATAAAAAAGAATGAAAAATGCCATTTGCAGCAACATGGATGGACACAGAGATTATCATATTAAGAGAAGTAAGTCAGAAAAATATCATATAATACCACTTATATGTAGAATTTCAAAAAATGATATAAGTGAACTTATTTACAGAACAGAAACAGAATCACAGACATAGAAAACAAACTTATGGTTACCAAAGGGGACAGTAGGGATGGGAGGATAGGAGTTTAGGATTAACATACACACTACTATATATAAAATCGATAAACAACAAGGTCCTACTGAATAGTACAGGGAACTATATTCAGTATCTTATAATAAACTATAATGTAAAAGAACTTGAAAAGTCTGTGTGTGTTTATGTATGTATCTGAATCACTTTGCTGTACAACTGAAACTAACACATCATAGATTAACTATATTTCAATTTTTAAAAATGGTTTAAAATAATAATAAAATAAAATAACAATCATAAAATTCTAATTTAAAAACACAAGTTGGATTTCTGGAAGGCAGTGACCTGGTTCTGGATTTGTGGATATATTCATTTTATATTATACACAGACTACAAATTCAGTTCAGTTCAGTTCACTCAGTCGTGTCTGACTCTTTGCAACCCCATGAATCACAGCACGCCAGGCCTCCCTGTCCATCACCATCTCCCAGAGTTCACTCAAACTCACATCCATCGAGTCAGTGATGCCATCCAGCCATTTCATCCTCTGTCGTACCTTTCTTCTCCTGCTCCCAATCCCTCCCAGCATCAGAGACTTTTCCAATGAGTCAACTCTTCGCATGAGGTGGCCAAAGTATTGGAGTTTCAGCTTTAGCATCATTCCTTCCAAAGAACACCCAGGACTGATCTCCTTCAGAATGGACTGGTTGGATCTCCTTGCAGTCCAAGGGACTTTAAAGAGTCTTCTTCAACACCACTGTTCAAAAGCATCAATTCTTTGGTGTTCAGCTTTCTTTATAGTCCAACTCTCACATCCACACATGACCACTGGAAAAACCATAGCCTTGACTAGACGGACCTTTGTTGGCAAAGTAATGTCTCTGCTTTTGAATATGCTGTCTAGGTTAGTCATAACTTTCCTTACAAAGAGTAAGCGTCTTTTAATTTCATGGCTGCAATCACCATCTGCAGTGATTTTGGAGCTCAAAAAAATAAAGTCTGACACTGTTTCCACTGTTCCCCCATCTATTTCCCATGAAGTGATGGGACCAGATGCCATGTTCTTTGTTTTCTGAATGTTGAGCTTTAAGCCAACTTTTTCACGCTCCTCTTTGACTTTCATCAAGAGGCTTTTTAGTTCCTGTTCACTTTCTGCCATAACGGTGGTGTCATCTGCATATCTGAGGTTATTGATATTTCTCCTGGCAATCTTGATTCCAGCTTGTGTTTCTTCCTGCCCAGTGTTTCTCATGATGTACTCTGCATATAAGTTAAATGAGCAGGGTGATAATATACAGCCTTGATGTACTCCTTTTCCTATTTGGAACCAGTCTGTTGTTCCATGTCCAGTTCTAACTGTTGCTTCCTGACCTGCATACAGATTTCTCAAGAGGCAGGTCAGGTGGTCTGGTATTCCCATCTCTTTCAGAATTTTCCACAGTTTATTGTGATCCACACAGTCAAAGGCTTTGGCAGTCAATAAAGCAGAAATAGATGTTTTTCTGGAACTCTCTTGCTTTTTCGATGATCCAGCAGATGTTGGCAATTTGATCTCTGGTTCCTCTGCCTTTTCTAAAACCAGCTTGAACATGTGGAAGTTCACGGTTCACGTATTGCTGAAGCCTGGCTTGGAGAATTTTGAGCATTACATTACTAGCGTGTGAGATGAGTGCAATTGTGCAGTAGTTTGAGCATTCTTTGGCATTGCCTTTCTTTGGGATTGGAATGAAGACTGACCTTTTCCAGTCCTGTGGCCACTGCTGAGTTTTCCAAATTTGTTGGCACATTGAATGCAGCACTTTCACAGCATCATCTTTCAGGATTTGAAATAGCTCCACTGGAATTCCATCACCTCCACTAGCTTTGTTAAAAGTCATTGTTAACTCCATGTCCTACCCTGGGCTTCTGGACTTCTGAGAACCCACTAAGTACCTTATCAGGACCTCTGTCAACAGCCTGGGGAAGTAAGAAACAACTTGCTATTGATCTCACTGAGGTCATAGAGCTCAAAACACCACCCTGAACTTCAGGGGATTTCTGAATTATTTTAGAAATAGAACCTGTTTCACATAAATGATTCGTGGTCATTAACACCATAAGCCACAAGCCAGAAAAACCAATCAGTCTCATTACCTTATTCCTGGGGGACTTTGTTTTGATGTAATCACTGCAAATGTCAGTTTCTGTCTCCTACATAATCACTATTTATATACATCTGGAAAAATGTAATGAACTGACACCATATGTATTTTTTACCCATGGTACAATTTGCTTCATTACACTATCCAGGTAGAGTTGGATAGAAAGAAGGAACTAATAAAGATAGAAGCAGAAATCAATGAAATTGAAAACAGAAAAACAATACAGAAAATCAATGAAGTAAAAAGCTAGTTCTTTAAAAGAATCATTAAAATTAACAAAACCCTAACAAGACTGAAAGATACAAAGAGAGAAGATATGAATTACCAATATCATGAATGAAACACGGGATATCACTATAGATCTCACAGACACCAAAACAACAATATGGTTAGACTATGAACAACACAAACATGACAATTAGATGAGAGGGACCAATTTCACAAACTATCACAACTCACCAATATGAAATAGATAATCTTAATATCCCTATAGCTATTAAAGATATTGGCTTCATAATTTATGTAACAAAACACCTGGAAAAGAAGACTAAAGGACCAGATGGTTTCACCAGAGAATTTCATAAAACTTTCAAGAAGAATTATTAATAACAACGATTCTACACAACCTATTCCAGAAAACAGAGGACTCAGAAAATTGCCCCAACTCATTTTGTGAGGTGAGATTACCCTGATACCAAATCAGCTAAAGGCAATACGAGAAAAGAAAACTGCAGACCAGTATCCCTCAAGAACACAGACACAAAAATCCCTAACAAAATATTAGCTTGTAAAATTCAGAAATATGTAAAACATTTATACAAGCAAGACTAGTTTTAAAGAAGCAATGCTGGTTCAATATTTTAAAATTAATCAATGTAATCTACCATATTAACAGGCTAAACAACAACAAAATATAATGATATGAACTAATACAGAAAAAGCATTTGATAAAATTCAACATCTGTTCATTATAAAACCCTCAGAAAACTAGCATTCTGTAGGAACGTCCTCACGTTGATGATAAACATCTGTGAAAACTCTATAGACTTAACATCACACTTATTGGTGAAAGACTGAATGCTTTCCCCTTAAAATTGGGAACAAAGCAAGGATGTCTGCTCATGTCACTCTTGTTTAACACAGTTCTGATGGCTCTAGTCAGAGCAACAAGTCAAGAAAAGGAAATAAAAGGGACACTGGTTGCAAAGGAAAAGATAAAACCATCTCGGTTTGCAAACTACCTTCCTAGAACTAATATGTGAATTTGGCAAGGTGGCAGGATATAAGATCAACACACAAAAACCAACTATATTTCTATATCTTGGCAATAAACACATGGAAACTGAAATTGAAGATAGAATAACATTTAAAATAGCTCAAAAAGAAGAAGAAATACTTAGAAGTAAATCTAACAAAATGTGCACAGACTGTATAATGAAAACTATAAAATATTGATAAAAGAAATCAAAGAAGATCAAATAAACAGAGAAACATGCCATGTTTGTGGGTTGGAAGACTCAACAAGGTAAAGATGTCAATTCTCCTCAAACTGATAAATCAGGTTTAACACAATTTCTTTGAAAACCCCAGCACAATTTTTTTTAGAAAAAAAATATATATGGAAAGGAAATAGAATAGCTATGAGAATTTTGAAAAAGAAGGATAAAGTGGGAGGACCCACTCTACCTCATGCTCAAGTTGAACATATAATCATAGTTATCAAAACAGTATGGTTCTGGTGGAGGTACACACATATAAATCAACAGAGCAAATAGAAACAGACTCTCATGCATACCACCAACTGATTTCTGGCAAAGGAGCAAAAACAATTCGATGGAGTAAGGATAGTCTTTCTAACAAATTATGCTGGAACAACTGGATGAAAGTGAAAGAAAAAGTTCAGTCATGTCTGACTCTTTGCAACCCCATGAACTATACAGTCCATGGAATTCTCCAGGCCAGAATACTGGAGTGGGTAGCCGTTCCCTTCTCCAGGGGACCTTCCTGACCCAGGGATTGAACCCAGGTCTCTCACACTGCAGGCGAATTCTTTACCAGCTCAGCCACCAGGGAAGCCCGGAACAACTGGATAGCTACAGACAAAATAAAACTTCAACCTGAACCTCATGTCTAATATTAAAAATTAAGTCAAAATGGATCACAGATTTAAATGTAAAGCATAAAACTAAAAAGTCTTTTTGAAGCTAACATAGAAGAAGATCTTTGGGACTAGTGCTTGATGAAGAGTTCTCAGGCATTAACACCAAGAGCATGATGCATTTTAAAAAAGATAACTTGCATCTCATCAAAATTAAAAGTTTTGCTCTAAGACAGACTCTATTAAAAGGATTAAAAGACAAGCTACAGAGTAGGAGAACATATTCACAAAACACATATCTGAAAACAGACTAGTTTCTAGAGCAAATGCAAAACTCAATAAAAAACAAACAATACAACTAGAAGATAGACAAAAAACTTGAACAGATATTTCACCATAGATATTCAACATCATTAGCCATGAGAAATGCAAATTAAGACAACAATGAGGTATCCCCACATACCTATTAGAGCAGGTAAAATAAAAAGTATCAATACCAAATGCTGGCAAGGATGTGGAAAAATTGGATGTTTCATATACACAGTCATTTTGTGACCTTTTATCATGTAGGAGCTGTTATTTTTAAGTGCTAATTTATATATCACTGTAATATTTTCACAACAATCCAATTATTATATGTGTACATATACAGCTTGTGTGCCTCAGGGAAAGAGGCCCATGCTCTCAGCTCTGGGCAGGACTATTTCAATGGCCCACTTTTTGAAGTGGGTTTGAGAATGGGCAAAATGTCAAAAGTCAACTCTCTACTCTCAATGGATAATTATTTGGTCCTATATATAATGATAGGTGGGGTCATCACAAAAGGAACTTATGAAATAGCCTGAAAAATGTGATTTAACCTGGCTCTGAGCATCTAGGGCATCTACTGGGTGACAAGGTAAACTGGAGCCGGAAGTAATCACAGAGAGGTCACCAAATGCAGATTCTCAACTGTGTGCAGGGTAAACCATTTTTTGCTCTTATTTTGCTACACAGAACAGAGATGGTACCATCTTATATCTCAAGTTTAAAGCCAAAAATTTGTACGTTTTCTTCTTCAGATTTCTATTTCCATAGATGAACTATTTTCCTTCATGTGACTCTTGAGATTCATACCAAGAAACTGAAATTCTAATCATCCCAGATTTTCCAACACAAAAACAGTCACTAACACAGCAAGCCTTTTGGGCAGTATAGTACAGTAGTGAAGAGCACGCCAGGGTTCAAATCCCAGCTTGTTCACTTACAGCTTTGTGACCTTGGGCAAGTTACTGCTCTATGTCTCAGTTTCCTCAGCTCTAAAATGAACATAATAGTATTAGCTCCCTTATAGGAATGCTATGCGGAATTTCTTAATCTAAGTGTTGGCATCTCAAAAAACAGCTGCAGCACAAGTTTTAGCTATTAGAAGACTCTTACTGATAAGTCCACCCAGGTTCTGCAGACCCGCCCAGATCTGAGGCTAGGACATGGTAGCTCAGAAATGGTGCAGCCAGCACCAACAACTCCTGGTGACAACCAATGGTGGCCATGCCCAGCAACCCCTGCCTCCCATCAATATAAAAGTTCCAGAGGGGAAAGACTATTCTCTCAAACCCGTTTTCTCCCTGACCCCAAGGATCACTGCAAGATCCTTGTTGGTTCTTTCTTCTCCAAACTAGATGTGCTCCGCAATTGTCAGCTCCACACAAACCAGCAGCCAGCAGAGAAAGGAAAAAAAGAAAAAAACATTGCCATCTTGTGGATTTTTAGAGAATTCTTCATACCTATGTGCCACCAGAGTCTTCTCATCCCCAGCATGTTTACCCTCTGCAGATCTGAAACTGAGGCAGGTGGTGAGAGCACCTCCAATGATGTAGAAAGCACACTCAGAGCTAAAGGGACCTGGAGAAAAGCTGACAGCACACTTTCGTTTAACGTGAAGACATATGGAGGCCCAAAGGCATGAGGAGCTTGTCTTAAACCAGGGCCAGAGTTAGGGTATGGGTCTCTCAACCCATTTCAATGTCCTCTTTACTGTAAGATGCTGGACCAGCTCACAAGCACAGCTTGGAATTCAAATGCTCTTAAAAAAAACTTAAACTTGGGTCAGTGCTCCTCCATCCTGACACAGCTAACAAAACCACAGGCAGGGGATGTCCATGAGGCTGCAAGAAATGAGGGTGATGCAGGAAATGTCACCTCTTCTGTGCATGCAAGCAAGAAGCGCAGCATAGTTTCCTCCTAAAACAAAACTCTAATTGCTTCTCCTTACTTCCAGCTGATGAGCTTATTTTTCAAGTCTGTAGATTTGATTTCAGAGGAGTATGAAATGCCAGACACTGTCAGCAGCTATGTCTATTCCCCGTCCTGTAGCTTTAAGACTTTTTGAATTCTTGCCTTAATGTCTCAGCATTACCAAGGTCCAGGTTGTTTCTTACTCTGCTTTTGTACCCACAAACATTTTAATGATTTTTTTTCGTAGAAAATGCAATACTCTGAATTTTTATTAATTTTTTAAAAATTTTAATCCTTCCCCAAACAAAACAAAAAAAAATATTAAAGGCTTTCATGCGCTAAGCTGTATGTAGCAGCCTCTGCGTGGGAATAGTGACATAGTTAGACACAAAACTGGCCTTGTTTCAAACCAACCTTATATTAAGCCATGACAACATGGGCGTCGTGCCTCCACCAATGATCCAGACAGTGAAGAAGACGATGAGGAGAGTGGTCGTGAACATCATCTGGCGTGCGTAGGATGCCGTGTCTCGGATGGCCAGTGCAAATGCCATCGCTCCCCTGAGGCCTGTGGGGACCAAAGAGGAAGCTCTCTTGTCCTAAGGATAAATAACAATGTGTCCCCAGACCTACTGCTTAGCCACACAGGTCTAATAAATTGTATCTGCTTATGCTTCAAGAGTCAAGTTGTTTTCTATAGAAAGAACCTTAAAGGAATTTAAACGATTTCCTCCTATTTGAAGTTTTCTTTTGCAAAATGCCCAAAGGCAATAAGAAAAACACCGCCCTGTTTTGTACAGCACATTGTGAGAATCCCATATGTGAATACCCCATAGTTTTGGATCTAATTTGGTGTGTGGCTAAATTAACAACTTTTCTGGATCTGCTGAGAGTACCTGTGAAGCTTATCCCATACCCGTGGAATCACACTGATGCTAGTATTTGGCAATCAGCAAGAAACTCAAGCACCAATGTCTACTCATCAGAAAATAGAAACATACAACTGCCCATCAAACCAAATGTGCATATGGCCTTGTTGCTGTTTTGTTGCTCAGTCATGTCTGACACTTTGTGACCCCATGAACTATAGCCTGCCAGGCTCCTCTGTCCATGGGATTTCCCAAGCAAGAATATGGATTGGGTTGCCATTTCCTTCTCCAGGAACCCATCTCCTGCATTGGCAGGCAGGTTCTTTACCACTGAGCCACCAGGGAAGCCCCTTAGAATAATAACACTCTTTCATTACTGAAAGAATTCTCCTGCTAGTAACATGAAATAAAAAGAAATATAAATAATAATATAAGCTTTCCAAGTCTGTGATTCAAGCACTACCCAAGTGCTATATAGTCATTATAAACTTAAGATACAGGCTAGGTATGAATATGTGAAATGTACAAAACAGCAGTTACTTAGCAAAGCCAGGCAGAGAAGTAACAATATAACCTGATCTATATCAGGAGATGAAGACTTCTTCTATAAAGGGTCAGATACTAAATATTTTAAGCTTTGTGGGCCAAGAGGAAAAATCAATGATATTAGGTATGTACATAAAAGAGAAAAAAAAATTTTCCATGAAATTTTATTGATAAAAATCAAAAGTATAATAAGTATAATATCTAAGTACCCTATTATAAGAGCTTCCCTAGTAGCTCAGCTGGTAAAGAATCCACCTGCAATGCAGGAGACCCCAGTTCAATTCCTGGGCTGGGAACATCCACTGGAGAAGGGATAGGCTACCCATTCCAGTATTCTTGGGCTTCCCTGGTGGCTCAGATGGTAAAGAACCCACTTGCAATGTGGGAGACCTGGATTCGAACCCTCAGTTGGGAAGATCCCCTGGAGGAGGGCATGGAAACACACTCCAGTATTCTTGCCTGGAGAATCCCCATGGATACAGGAGCTTGGCGGGCTATAGTCCATGGAGTCACAGAGTCAGACATGACTGAGCAACTAAGCACAGTACACAGCATAAATGCCTATTCACCATGGGTAAGACTGCCTGTATAGTATGAGAATGAAAAGTTATACTCACTATATTTATTTGTATATATTTCCACTTTTCCCAACAATTTCATGATTTCATTCATCTGAGAACCTCACTGCAATTCACTGGAGCAACTCAATAAAAGTTATATTAAAAAACAGAGCAAGGTTGATGTTCTCTATTAATTTGTCTTATTGAAATACTGACACACATCTAGATCATCCTACAGCCAGCTATGACATCACTTAATATTTCAACCTTTAAATGGATGCTGTCTCAAAGAAGAAAACCTGAGGGTCTGAGAGTGATAAAGTGTGCTCCATTTTTCTTTATTAGGTAAATAATGTAGGCAATATGGAAGTGGAACCTCAGGTATTTCTTTCATAGCCTTGAGGAAAATAATTTTGAAGTTTTGATAGCAGATATCTTTAAACAGTACTGTGTATCTCTCAGTCTTTTAACACAGAAGAGGATGAACACACTTTATCTAGGTGACCAAGTTATCTCCAATTCATCTTCTTCTTTTCCACTGGCATTTTTCTCATATGTATGGAGGCTCTGCTCTGTCTTGCCTTCCTGAGAAGCCTCTAATGTTTCCCAGATGCTCTTGAATAAAAGCGCAACTCTTTGGCATGGCACTAGGGCTTCTCTGTGGTCTAGACTCCAGCAATGATTCTCAAAGTGTGGTCCTCAAACCACCATCAGCAGCAGCAACAGATGAGAAAACATTACAGCTGCAAATTATTGGGGCCCACTCCATTCCCTCAGAATCACTCTCTGGTGGTAGGGCCCAAAAATCAGCTTTAACCAGCCGAATAGGTGATTCACATGCAACTTGAAGGTTTGCACCAATTCACATGAAATTTCCCTTTCCAACCTCACCCGCATTCTGCATTAGCCTGTGTGTCTCATGTTTAAACCAGACCATTCAGTTCAGTTCAGTCGCTCAGTCGTGTCCGACTCTTTGCGACCCCATGAATCGCAGCACTCCAGGCCTCCCTGTCCATCACCAACTCCCGGAGTTCACCCAGACTCACGTCCATCGTGTCAGTGATGCCATCCAGCCATTTCATCCTCTGTCGTCCCCTTCTCCTCCTGCCCCCAATCCCTCCCAGCATCAGAGTCTTTTCCAATGAGTCAACTCTTCGCATGAGGTGGCCAAAGTACTGGAGTGTCAGCTTTAGCATCATTCCCTCCAAAGAAATCCCAGGGCTGATCTCCTTCAGAATGGACTGGTTGGATCTCCTTGCAGTCCAAGGGACTCTCAAGAGTCTTCTCCAACACCACAGTTCAAAAGCATCAGTTCTTCGGTGCTCAGCCTTCTTCACGGTGCAACTCTCACATCCACACATGACCACAAGAAAAACGACAGCCTTGACTACATGGACCTTTGTTGGCAAAGTAATGTCTCTGCTTTTGAATATGCTATCCAGGTTGGTCATAACTTTGCTTTCAAGAAGTAAGCATCTTTTAATTTCATGGCTGCAGTCACCATCTGCAGTGATTTTGGAGCCCAAAAAAATAAAGTCTGACACTGTTTCCCCATCTATTTCCCATGAAGTGATGGGACTGGATGCCATGATCTTTGTTTTCTGAATGTTGAGCTTTAAGCCAACTTTTTCACTCTCCACTTTCACTTTCATCAAGAGGCTTTTTAGTTTCTCTTCACTTTCTGCCATAAGGGTGGTGTCATCTGCATATCTGAGGTTATTGATATTTCTCCCAGCAATCTTGATTCCAGCTTGTGCTTCTTCCAGTCCAGCGTTTCTCACGATGTACTCTGTATATAAGTTAAATAAGCAGGGTGACAATATACAGCCTTGACCTACTCCTTTTCCTATTTGGAACCAGTCTGTTGTTCCATGTCCAGTTTGAACTGTTGCTTCCTGACCTACATACAAATTTCTCAAGAGGCAAGTCAGGTGGTCTGGTATTCCCATCTCTTTCAGAATTTTCCACAGTTTATTGTGATGCACACAGTCAAAGACTTTGGCATAGCCAATAAAGCAGAAATAAATGTTTTTCTGGAACTCTCTTGCTTTTTTGATGATCCAGTGGATGTTGGCAATTTGATCTCTGGTTCCTCTGCCTTTTCTAAAACCAGCTTGAACATCAGGAATTTCACGGTTCAAGTATTGCTGAAGCCTGGCTTGGAGAATTTTGACCATCACTTTACTAGTGTGTGAGATGAGTGCAATTGTGCAGTAGTTTGAGCATTCTTTGGCATTGCCTTTCTTTGGGATTGGAATGAAAACTGACCTTTTCCAGTCCTGTGGCCACTGCTGAGTTTTCCAAATTTGCTGGCATATTGAGTGCAGCACTTTCACAGCATCAACTTTCAGGATTTGAAATAGCTCAACTGGAATTCCATCATCTCCACTAGCTTTGTTCGTAGTGATGCTTTCTAAGGCCTACTTGACTTCACATTCCAGGATGTCTGGCTCTAGGTCAGTGATCACACCATCGTGATTATCTGGGTTGTGAAGATCTTTTTTGTACAGTTCTTCTGTGTATTCTTGCCATCTCTTCTTAATATCTTCTGCTTCTGTTAGGTCCATACCATTTCTGTCCTTTATTGAGCCCATCTTTGCATGAAATGTTCGCTTGGTATCTCTAATTTTCTTGAAGAGATCTCTAGTCTTTCCCATTCTGTTGTCTTCCTCTATTTCTTTGCATTGATCGCTGAAGAAGGCCTTCAAGGCCACACACAGCAATGCTTTCCTGCCCTTCTGACCTTCTGCCTCCTGAAATGCCACTGAATCCAAGCCCAGTTGGAAGGCTACCCCGTGGACGAAGATGGCCCTGGGCCCTGATTTTCTCCACATTTATGTCACATCTCTTTTGTGCAATTCACCACCCTCTCTTGGGAGAAAGTTAGCTTTTATATTGTGTCTCCCCTCAGTGGACTGTGAGCTCCCTGAAGGAGGCTGGTTTCTATATCCTCCACAACCTAGAAGCGTGGCTTTTATGAAGAGAATGCCCAACAAATGTGTGTCAGAGTGAAAGGAAATCTTTAGGGCTGGCTGTGTACTTAAATGGAGATGCAAGGGAGTAGTAGACAACACCATTGCTTTGCTGAGCAGTGCCTAATGATATGATTTTAGTATGATTCTCTGAGGCCTCCAAGAACTACTGTGTGGCAGTAAAGGGCTGCCACTTGCTGTCCGTCTTGTACATCCCCTCCCCCTTCCCAGACAGAGGTACCTCGAAGGGTCACAGTGGCCTTTTACCCCACTATCTTCTCCCTCTGCTCTGCAGGGATGCTCTTACTTGAGTCTTGTCTATAAAATCGGATGTTTTCCACTCTCACTGAACCATCTGTTCATGCCAATTGTTCTCTCCTTTCTTTTCCTTCACATATTTATTGTCCTTTATCCCTTCAGTGGCTTCTCCACTTTTCTCGGCTTTATAGTGAACAGGGGGCATCTGGGAGACAGTGTAAGTCAAGGAGAACTATCATGGCTCTTATCTTCCAGTTTGGGATTCATCTTGCTAATGTGGGTGTATTTTATTTCTTAGAAAGTTAGAGCTAGGAGGGATCTCAATTGATTATTTCAATTTCATTATGAGAGGACACTGAAGCTCGGAGGTGTCAAATAATTTGGCCTGTACTCTTCATCATTAAAGACTTATTTTCATTCTAATTATAGGTCTGAAGCCCTTCTGGAAGATTAAGGGTTATGAACACCTACTAAAAAACAATCAAGTACTCTAAATACATATATATCTCCAGGTATATATCTCCTTGGGTGGTAGAGATAAACATGCAAATATTTTAGAGGAAAACGTTCACATGTGGTAGTATGGTTTACAAAATCAGTATCAGCTCTATTTAACATGTCTGTCTGTCTGTCTACTCAGCACTTCAGGGGATCCCAAAGAACCAGAAACTTGAATTTCTGTCTTTTTATGAACCTTATTGATTGCATTTTAATCATACTTACACTGCCTGCTTAATAAAACTCACTTTATTGACTTTTTTTTTACCTGAAAACATCATCATGTGTTGAAAATTCCAGCCAATCTTGTGCCTTCTGCCCAAGTTGAGGAAGAAGGAAAGTGGGTAGATGTGGGCGGCTCTGCCCAAGAAGATGGCAACCTGACCACCAGGTGGAGGTTAAGGGCTCAACATGTTCCCCAAATGGCATTTTCACACCTCTGATTGGGCAGAGAATTTCAGGAACACCATGACACCTTGTTATGATCAGGAGAGTTGCACAGAGAAGGCAGGCTGTCTCATTTGCCTCTAAACAAGTCAGCAGCAAGTGGGATTCGACTGGCCAATTTTCCCAACCTCCAGCTCACAGAGATAATTTCTGGCCTGTTAAACACAGTGTTGTAACTTTTTGATCTGATTAAACTGATACTGACCAAGTCTCTGATCTATTTAAAAAAAATGAATTCAGAGAGAAGCTAAGGTACCATGGCTGGGGTGCAGAGTTAAGAGAAGTAAAGAGTGTGTTTGGACTCTACTGGGAGGAACAAAAAAATCATAAGAAGAAAAAAATTACTAACCTGAGTCAAACTATAAACAGACGGTTTGCTGGGTAAGGTTGTAAGCTTTGGTAAACATTCAGGGTGTGTATGCCCAGGAAGAGCCTACAAGTAAGAGGTGGGGAAGCTTACAGTATTTATACAATGAAGAAACATTTATATTCCTCACAAGGATCAGCCTGGGGAGAGTTCTCTGCCAAAGTGGCCAACATGTCTTTGGGGAGGTAAGAGATGGAGGAAAGGCAGAGTGTGGAAGAGGAACTCACTGTGCAAACCAAAGAATTCAAGGAAACTGGTCATTCGTCACTTGCTGAGTTTAGAACAGAGCCCAACAGAGAGAGGCACACTGCCCTGCTCACAGCAGGAAACCACTGTGCAAGCCAGAGGAACAGGGAGCTTCCGTTTCAGCAGAGCAACCACCAGCTGCCGGAGCTGCAGCTGTTTCAGACAGAAGCGAGGGTGGGACTCTCTTCTGCCTTCCCTAGGATATAATTCGAACTTCTCCTCTGCTTCTTTTCTCTCTCTCTCTCCTTTTTTTCCTTTTTGCTACTGTTGTGTTTGTTTTGTTTTTAACAGGAGAGAAGAGGAGTCCTCAAGTGGAAGTGGCCTTCAGGATTCACAGAGGCCCTGGCTCCCCCCTGAAAAAGGCCCCCCACCATAAACAAGGGCAGCATTTTCACTATGTCTCACAGGATGCCATGCTAAGAATACAAATCACAGCGACATGCAAGGTCTTTCTTAAGAATAAAAACACTGATCTGCCAGATCTTTAGCTCTTTGTCTGGTGAGTGTGTAAACCTAGGAAATGAGCCCAGTTGAAGTAGATAATACTCTTAACAGGCAGGAGCCTGGCATGGCATGAGGCCACTGTCTCTCTCTCTAGCCACTTGGTAAGTATCAGTTATTCCTCCACAATAAGTGAAAAGCTCAGAAGAGAAAAAACACTCCTCTTTGGGGGACCAGCATCCCAAGATCTAAGGATATCCATGAGGCCTCAGAAAAGGCAAAAGGGAATAGGCAGCAATAGTGGCCTCCTGCTCTGGGTTTGGAGCTGAATTGCTATAGTTTCAAAGCCCAGAAGAGTTCACTTTAATGAAAACAATAGGGTCTGAGGCCAAGAGAGCAAAGCCCTCATCTATCAATGCACTGCTGGGCATTCATGTATCTCCTCATTTCAGAGGAGCCAACCCCCAAACTGTCTCTCTTCCAAAATACTGCTGTCACAATGGGACTAAATCAAGGAACCGAGCATTTCTCCATTTTATCTTCTGTTCCTCTCCATTTCCTTTTTTGAAAAAAGAAAAAAAAAAGGGCGGGGGGTCTTTTCCACCATGGGGAGGCGTGGGTGAAAGCACACACACCATGTGCAGGCTGCCTGTACCCACGTGCAGTTGAGAGCAAGGGTCACAGAAGCTTGACCTCTTGGATTGGAATTCATGTGCCAATGAGAAAAAAACAATTTGGGGGACAGATACGGGTTGCCAATTTTTAGATCTGTTAGGAAGGATGCTTTACAAAACAAACTACCACCTGCCAACCACCTGCGTAACAGAAAGGCCATCTGACACAGAAAATGAAGAAAGGGTATCTAGAAACAACATCCCGAATATTCATTGGAAGGACTGATGCTGAAGCTGAAGCTCCAATACTTTGGCCACTTGATGTGAAGAGCCAGCTCACTGGGAAAAAAACAAAAACAAAAACAAAAAACCCTGATGCTGGGAAAGATTGAGGGCAACAGGAGAAGAGGGCGACAGAGGATGAGATGGTTGGATGGCATCACCAACTCAACGGACATGAGTTTAAGCAAACTCCAGGAGATGGTGAAGGACAAAGAAGCCTGGCATGCTGCAATCCATGGGGTCACAAAGAGTAGGACACGACTTAGTCACTAAACAACAACATCAACACAGAAAACTCAGAAAGGGCAACTAGAATCAACATCAGTCCTTGAAATCAAATACTTTTAGCTTTATACATTTACCACTTACGCCTTCTCATCATAAAAACACCATGAACCAGTGCTGGTTCAGTCACCTCCCCGCCAAACCAGAGATTATCGTTGTTATGGCTTCCCTGGAAGTGGTCATCTCTCTGTGTAGAAAATGGTGGAATCAGAAAAGGATACAAAAGCTCCAATGATGAAAACAGGGCTGAAAACGTGCTTCTGGAATGTAAACAGTGCCAGGCCCATGTAGGAGAAGATGAAGTTCTCTGCCAGGAAGTGTAATACCTCAAAGAGCTGCACGGAAAGGGAAAAGCAAACCATAAACCCCGTGGGTCCGCTCCCTCATATTCCAGATCACTGGTGAAGACGCACGGCTCTCCCTCACCTGCTTCGTTCGGCTTCTGGATTCCACTGACAGATTGTTGTAGGTGTAATGAGCTTGTGTGATTCCACAGAAAAGGACGGCTACCACACCTGGCAAGAGAATTCAAGAAAAATCCATAGGGGGCAAGGAAAGAAGCTGGAAACAATCTCTCCCTAAACAAAAAGTTAAGGTAGGAAAGCCCAGTTTATCCCACTTCCTGAAAGTTTTGGAAAGTTGCCTATTACTGAAAGTGCCCCCACCCCCACTTCTCATATCAACCTTTGCCTTCTCCCAACTCTGCTCTCCTTCAAAGCCAAGGCCCTCAGTTTTCCCCCTTGTTCCAGTTTTAAGGGTTTTCTCTCCCCTCTTCTAAACGCCTACTGAATTGACCATCTGGATGTGGCATTTAGCATTCACTCCCTCATAGAGACTGTGAAATGTGTACTGGTCACACACTTCTGTCATATTCCTCTCTGTTTGCTGAATGAATGAATTTAATTTCAAACCAATGATTTGTATTTTTGCATGGTCCAGGGATTCAGACAAAAAGGATCCAGAGTACTAGTCCATTTATCCCAGCCCTAAAAAATCAAGACTTCTGGTTAATAGTGATTATTTTGTTGTTCAAGACAATTAACACACCTGTAAATATATAGGACTTTGCCTATATATTTACAGATGGTTGTCAAGTTTTAAAGGAAGTAGGTTACATAAAGATACATTACAGTATTTAGAAAAGATGATGAAAAGCACTTCCTAATTACCTGGGTCACAGAGAGCAACTGTACTTGAGTTTTCTAACAGAACAAATCCAATGATTAACTTTTTTTTAATGAGAGAATGCGAAGAAGTAACACCACACAATCACCCACACTAATAATCTATGAATCTAGCACCATAAAAACACAGTCTTGAAAAGCGGTGATTAAACAGATCAGACACAAAACAAGGAAAACTTGTGCTCACACTCATCTGAGTAGATGCAAAATGATCTTTAAAAGGATATATATTTTGCTTGTTATCACTACTGTCTGTAAAGTAACGTAGCAATTCAGGGGAGGATACAAACAAGGTGGGCTTCCCTTGTGGCTCAGCTGGTAAAGAATCTGCCTGAAATGTGGGTAGACATGTGTTTGATCCCTGGATTGGTAAGATGCCCTGGAGCAGGGAAAGGCTACCCACTCCAGTATGCTGGCCTGGAGAATTCCATGGACTGAATACTCCATGGGTTTGCAAAGAGTTGGACACGACTGAGCAACTTTCATTTTCACTTTACAAACAAGGTATTAATATATTCAGTAACTTTTGCAGCTGCTGCTGCTGCTGCTAAGTCACTTCAGTCGTGTCCAACTCTGTGCGATGCCATAGACGGCAGCCCACCAGGCTCCCCCATCCCTGGGATTCTCCAGGCAAGAACACTGGAGTGGGTTGCCATTTCCTTCTCCAATGCAGGAAAGTGAAAAGTGAAAGTGAAGTTGCTCAGTAGTGTCCGATTCTTAGCGACCCCGTGGACTGCAGCCCACCAGGCTCCTCCATCCATGGGATTTCCCAGGCAAGAGTACTGGAGTGGGGTGCCAGTGCCTTCTCCGAACTTTTGCAGCTAGGCATCCACTTATGGTCAGAATGAGTACTCAAAGATCTAACTGAGTTTGAAACAATAAAGCTTCAAAATTTTATATATTTTTTTAAAATACATAGCTTTGGGGGAAACTAAACTATTTCTAAGGCAGCACACAGGGCTCACTCGACAATCCTGCATAGGGACATTCTGTGAGTGGTTTATCAACTCCAGGCCACAGCTATTAAGAATTTTGCCCTCCCCTCAAGCTCCCATAGCTCTAGCCACAATGAGGGTAAGGGCGACCCAAGGGCAAAGGAAACCCACCTGTGAACCCACAAGCTTCTGCCAAGAGGAACGTGCTCCACGACATCAAAAAGAAGAGTGCAGTCTCCAGCAGGGGAAAGCAGTGCAGCTTGGTGAACTTGGTCACGTCAGCTCCTGTCAAGGAACTGTCTCCAGTAACAAACATCACAGTCACTGAGAATCATTCTCTGTTAGCCCAGGACCCCTCCCCAAAAGGCTACTCTTTCCCTTCAACTCTTCCTTTGGGGCCCCAAAGCTGCTGCATGGTTTTGAATATAAAGTAAATGAAGCTTCTCCAGTAGAATGGAGGTTTCTGAGCACTGGGAGTCGGGGGATAGGGAGGACAGTATTCAACAGGCACACAGTTTCTGTTGCAGATGATGAGAAATGTTCTGGAAATGGTGGCAATGGTCACACAACACCAGTGGATGCACCTAATGCCACTGAATTATATATTTAAAATGGTTAAAGTGGCAAACTTTATGTTAGGCATATTTTACCACAATTAAAAAATAATAATAATGTAATATACCAAAAACCAATGAATTGTACACTTCAAATGGGTGAACTATACAGCATGTGGATTTCCTCTCAATAAAGCTGTTTTTTTTTTAATCAAGCTTTCCAAGGGAACTAGAAATGGGCTCTCTGTGCTCCTGGTAATGCCCATATTTCTGAGATGCACAGTTGAGGCCTGAGGTGTGACTGGCAGGTGGGTTCTGGCAGTGCTGGGAGTCCCTCAGGCAGACCTCGGAAGATGAGGCAGGGAGACTCTGACCTCTGTGGACTACTAAGGCCTGAGTCCATCACAGGTGCCTAATGCATGCATGAGGGAGAGAGGGAGGGAGAAATGCACAACTCCAGGGGCAACTACAAAGTGCTGTCACTTTTGGGGATTGGCAATTCCCTTCCTCACACTGCCATTCCATGGAGTGGTGGGGGGGGCAGCACAGCTTAGAAGCATGTCATGAGTGGTTTCACTGAGCAATATAAGTCCTCAGAGCATCAGAGAGCCTTGAGGAAGAAAGCAATCTACATCTGTACAGTCCAATATGATAGCCACTAGCCCCATGTAACTACCCAACACTTAAATATGGCTAGTCTGAAATGAGATATCCTGTAAGAGCAAAATACACACCATATTTCAAAGACTTGGTACAAAACCTGAAGGGATAAAATCTCATTACTAACTTGTATAAATTCCATTAATAATCTGTGTATTTACTGTAGGCTGAAAAGATGAGGCTCACATTTGTGGCTCCCATTACATCTGTATTGGTCCCTGGTGATCTATATGCTGTTGGAAGAAGATTTGATGAAGAACTCAGTGCACCTGTGGAAGGCTTGCCTGCTCACTCCTACACTTTGCTTTTATGCTGGTTGGTTGACTGGCTTGTTGGTTTTTAACTCAATATCATGCAGTCCTCGGCTTAAGGAAGGTCACCTTGCTAAAATTCCCACAGACAGCCCCTGGCTAGTGAAGGCCATGTTAGCCCCATATGGCCTGGAACAGCGGATGACAGCAGCCAGTCTGGGGCTAAAATACTTCACAGCCTGCTTCCTTCCATCCTCCTGACAGGTGGTCTCCAATTCCCAGCCTCCTGGCTCTTCCACTGTTTCTGTGCCGCCTCCCACACCTCCCAAATGACGCTGCCTCCAAGCTCCTGTCTCCAACTGGTTTGTAGGAAGAAGAGAAACACAAAGGTGAGGACAGAGCTAAGCCCAGAGCTACACTCTCAAACATTTTCTCTGACTCTTAACTAGGCCATCGGCTGTCAAGTTTCACCCAAGGGTGACATTTCAGGGGCCCCCAGCCCCCAGTGGAACAACCAATTTAAGATTCATTTCTGAAAGGAGGAAATGAGAACTCTCTTTTCACAAGTGCAAGGTCACATAATCATACTCAGGCGGGTGCAGAAACCACAGAAAGGATATTAGAGCAGTCACGACACCAGTCACAGCTCCCATGGTAAAAGAGCCACTAAATATACCTAGAAAAATGCCAACTGATTTAAAAAAGGCAGCAGCATCAAAGGCGTGAGTGTTCAGCCCCGCTGGCTGATAGGCAACAATAGACCTGGAGTTTAAAGAGAGAGAGAATTAGAAAGTACTGGGCTGGTTTTATACCATGGTACTTACAAGTATTGACAAACATAGATATCTACACTCTGCGGAGCACTCCCCATGCTGTACTCATTTAATTTAACCTGCAGGAGCCATATTATGAAGGTATCAGCATTCTGATCACTGCCCACTGGACAAAGCAACATAACTTTATCAACTAAGTCTATAAACCTCATTTAGAAAAGCACCCAATTCAAAATTTAACACTTTTAAGGTGGGCCTCTGATTTTAGCCCAGAGCATTCAGGAAGCCAGAGTCTCTTTTCCCAGGCAGAAACATTGTTACTTACGAGGACAGTACAATGGCAACAGCATCATTTAGGACACTTTCTCCAAACAGAAGTGCGTAAAGGTCCACGTCTGCATGCAATTCATTAAATATCGCCAGTACGGTCACTAAAAGATGGGCCAAAAGCATATAAATTGGTTGTAGTTTCTGAATGAGGAGTGATATGATGCTTGATTCTAACAACACTGCGCTTTCCACTGTAATCCCATCACACTCTGAAAATACTTCTACTACAGAACTTTAAAAATCATCACAATTAATGCGACTTGGCTCTACTGATAGGTTGAAATCTCATTTAAGGCAGAAACCCTATTTTATTTTTAATTTTATTGAAGTATGGTTGATTTACTATGTTGTGTTAACTTCTGCTGTACAGCAAAGTGATTCAGCTATACACATATATTCTTTTTCATATTCTTTTCCATTATGGTTTATCACAGGATATTGAATATAGTTCCCTGTACTATACAGCAGGACCTTGCTGTTTATTTATTCTATATATAATGGTTTACATCTGTTAATCCCAAATTTCCAACCCATCGCTTCCCTACCCTCCTCCATCTTGGCAACCACAAGTCTGTTTTCTATGTCTCTATGTGAGTCTGTTTCTGTTTCACAGATAGGTTCACTTCTGTTGTATTTTAGATTCGACATATAAATTATGTCATATGCTATTTGTCTTCCATTGTCTTATTTCACTTATGATAATTTCTAGGTCCATCCACATTGCTGCAATGGAACCCATTTTATTGATCATTGTGCTCCCAGATTCTAGCATAGGGTCAGGGCACAGAGAAGGCTTTACTAAAGATATGTAAAATAATGCAAGTCCTCATTTATAACAGACTATACATAATTACACTTCTCACGGGTTTCACATTTCACAGGTATTTAAAAATCAACTTTTTTCCAGACCAGCAGTTCTCACACTTGATCTCAGGACTCCTTTACATCCTTAAAAAATTCTGAGGCTGGCAAAGAGTTTTAGTTTTGTGGGTTATAGCTTTCAATACTTACTGTATTGAGTAAAACAAAAAATTTAACTTATTAATTTAAATTACTAGTAAACCCACTCTATATTAACATTTTTTACTGAAAAATAATAATTTTTTCCATAAAATAGTGTAAAGACAACTACTGTTTTACATTTTCTCAGGTCTTTTTAATATCTGATGTAATGGAACATGGTTTTCACATCTGTTTCTATATTTCATCAATAGGGAGTCAGTGTCACAGTTATGTAAGCCCTGGAAAACTCCACTCAACAGTACACTTCTAAGAAAGAATGTAAGCAAAAAAGACAAATGATATACTACTGCTAAGTTACTTCAGTCGTGTCTGACTCTGTGTGACCCCATAGACAGCAGCCCACCAGGCTCCCCTGTCCCTGGGATTCTCCAGGCAAGAACGCTGGAGTGGGTTGCCATTTCCTTCTCCAATGCATGAAAGTGAAAAGTGAAAGTGAAGTCACTCAGTCGTGTCCAACTCTTTGCAACCCCATGGACTGCAGCCCACCAGGCTCCTCTGCCCGTGGGATTTTCCAGGCAAGAGTACTGGAGTGGGGTGCCATTGCCTTCTCCAGATATACTACTATTACTCTTAAATCAGTTTTGACCTTATGGAACCCCAAAAGGGTTTTGGAGTCTCTGGACTTTGGTTCTACTGATAGTTGAGGCCATATAACTCTTTGTCGTGGGGGCCACATGGTGTGCCATAAGATAGTTTAGCAGTACCCTTGGCCTCTACCCACAAGATACCAGTAGCACCACACACTCTGCCCTGCCAAGCTTTGACAACCAAAAATGTCTCCATACATTGCTGAACATGTGCTGTGGTGGGGCAAAATCATTCCCAGTTAAGAACCACCACTCTAATCTGTACACACAGGTGGGGTTCACTCGCAACACTCACATTCAACTACCTTTTGTTTTGTTAGTTTCTGCCATAAGAAACTGAGGAACTAAACTCACTTCTTTAGTTTCCCTTGTGGTAAGTGCCACCTCTTGCTGCCTGGAAGAGGGTGAAGCCTGGATACAGTGTGGTCATCTTGCCTCCATGGGGCAGTTCAGTCACTCAGTCATGTGTGACTCTTTGCGACCCCATGGACTGCAGCACGCCAGACCTCCCTGTCCACCGCCAACTCCCAGAGTTTACTCAAACTCATGTCCATTGAGTCAGTGATGCCATCCAACCATCTCATCCTCTCTTGTCACCTTCTCCTCCCACCTTCAATATTTCCCAGCATCAGGGTCTTTTCCAATGAGTCAGTTCTTCGCATCAGAGGGCCAAAGTATTGGAGTTTCAGCTTCAGCATCAGTCCTTCCATTGAATATTCAGGGCTGATTTCCTTGAGGATGGACTGGTTGGATCTCCTTGCAGTCCAAGGGACTCTCAAGAGTCTTAGCCAACATCACAGTTCAAAAGCATCAATTCTTCACTGCTCAGCTTGCTTTATAGTCCAACTCTCACATCCATACATGACTACCAGAAAAACCACAGCTTTGACTAGACGGACTTTTGTTGGCAAAGTAATGTCCCTGCTTTTTAATATGCTGTCTAGGTTGGTCATAACTTTTCTTCCAAGGAGCAAGCATCTTTTAATTTCATGGCTGCAGTCACCATCTGTGGGAGCAGTGGCTGCACAGCGTGGGGGCAGCAGTGAGGAGATACCCCACATCTAAGGGCAGAGAAGCCCCAGGAAGATGGTAGGCGCTGGAGCAGCAGCTGCGTAGTTGCTGCATGGCCCTGGAGCATCACTGAGGAGATATCCCACATCCAAAAGCAAAGGAGAAGCCCCAGAACGATGGTAGGAGGGGTGAAATCACCTTTAGAATTAAACCCCACACCTGCCAGAAACACTTAGAGGGCTCAAACAAACCTTGTGTGCACCAGGACCCAGAGACCCCACAGAGACTGAGACAAAACTGTGTTTGAGTGTCTCCTGTGGAGGTACAGGTCAGCAGTGGACTGCTGTGGGGGCAGGGGCTCTGGGTGCAGCAGACGTGGGTATGGCATAAGCCCTCTTGGAGGAGGTCACCATTAACCACACCATAGAGCCGCCAGAACTTACACAGGACTGGGAAACAGATTCTTGGTGGGCAAAAACAGAACCTTGTGTGCACCAGAACCCAGGAGAAAGGAGCAGTGACCACACAAGAGACTGACCCAGACTTGCCCTTATGTCTCCAGGAGTCTCTGCCAGAGGCCTGGGTCAGCGGTGGCCTGCTGCAGGGCTGGGGGCACTGAGTGTAGCAGTGCATGCATGGGACCTTGTGAAGGAGGTCACCATTATCTTCATTACCTCCACCACAGTTTAGCCCAGGTAAATAATAGGGAGGGAACACAGCCCCACCCATAAACAGAAAATTGAATTAAAGATTTACTGAACATGGCCCCGTCCATCAGAACAAGACCCAATTCCCCCTCAGTCTGTCTCTCCCATCAGGAAGCTTCCATAAGCCTCTTATCCTTATCCATCAGAGGGCAGACAGACTGAAAACCACAATCACAGGAAACTAACCAACCTGATCACATGGACCACAGCCTTGTCTAACTCAACGAAACTATGAGCCATGCCATGTAGGGCCACTCAAGACAGACAGGTCATGGTGGAGAGTTCTGACAAAATGTGGTCCACTGGAGAAGGGAATGGCAAAGCACTTCAGTATTCCTGCCTTGAGAACCCCATGAACTGTATGAAAAGGCAAAAAGATAAGACAATGAAAGATGAATTCCCCAGGTCGGCAGGGGCCCAATATGCTACTGGAGATCAGTGGAGAAATAACTCCAGAAAGAATGAAGAGACAGAGCCAAAGCAAAAACAACACCCAGTTGCGAATGTGACTGGTGATGGAAGTAAAGACTGATGCTGTAAAGAGAAATATTGCATAGGCACCTGGAATGTTAGGTCCATGAATCAAGGCAAATTGGAAGTGGTCAAACAGGAGATGGCAAGAGTGAACATCAACATTCTAGGAATCAGCAAACTAAAATGGACTGGAATGGGTGAATTTAACTCAGATGACCATTATATCTACGACTGTGGACAAGAATCCCTTTAGAAGAAATGGAGTAGCCATCATAGTCAACAAAAGAGTCTGAAATGCAGTACTTGAATGCAATCTCAAAAACAACAGAATGATCTCTGTTCATTTCCAAGGCAAACCATTCAATATCACAGTAATCCAAGTCTATGCCCTGACGAGTAATGCTGAAGAAGCTGAAGTTGAAAGGTTCTATGAAGACCTAAAAGACCTTCTAGAACTAACACTCAAAAAAGATGTCCTTTTCATTATAGGGGACTGGAATGCAAAAGTAGGAACTCAAGAAATAACTGGAGTAACAGGCAAATTTGGCCTTGGAATACAGAATGAAGCAGGGCAAAGGCTAATAGAGTTTTGCCAAGAGAACTCACTGGTCATAGCAAACACCTCTTCCAACACAAGAGAAGACTCTACGTATGGACATCACTAGATGGTCAATACCAAAATCAGATTGATTATATTTTTTGCAGCCAAAAATGGAGAAGTTCATACAGTCAGCAAAAACAAGACCAGGAGTTGACTGTGGCAGAGACCATGAACTCCTCATTGACAAATTCAGACTTAAATCGAAGAAAGTAGGGAAAACCACCAGACCATTCAGGTATGACCTAAATCAAATCAAATACAGTGTAAGTGACAAATAGATTCAAGGTATTAGATCTGATAGACAGAGTGCCTGAAGAACCATGGACAGAGGTTCAAGACATTGTACAGGAGGCAGGGATCAAGACCATTCCCAAGGAAAAGAAACATAAAAAGGCAAAATGGTTGTCTGAGGAGGCAGACAGCTGTGAATAAAGGAGAAGCAAAGGCAAAGGAGAAAAGGAAAGATATACCCATTTGAATGCAGAGTTCCAAAGAACAGCAAAGAGAGATAAGAAGGCCTTCTTAAATGAACAATGCAAACAAGTAGAGGAAAAGAATAGAATGGGAAAGACTAGAGATCTCTTCAAGAAAATTAGAGATACCAAGGGAACATTTGATGCAAAGATAGGCTTGATAAAGGAAAGAAATGGTATGGACCTAACAGAAGCAGACGATATTAAGAAGAGGTGGCAAGAATACACAGAAGAACTACAAAAAAGATCTTCATGACCCAGATAATCATGATGGTGTGATCACCAACCTAGAGCCAGACATCCTGGAATGCGAAGTCAAGAGGGCCTTTGGAAGCATCACTACGAACAAAGCTAGTGGAGGTGATGGAATTCCAGTTGAGCTATTTGAAATCCTAAAAGATAATGCTGTGAAAGTGCTGCACTCAATATGCCAGCAAATTTGGAAAACTCAGCAGTGGCCACAGGACTGGAAAAGGTCAGTTTTCATTCCAATCCCAAAGAAAGACAATGCCAAAGAATGTGTTAACTACCACACAATTGCACTCATCTCACACGCTAGCAAAGTGATGGTCAAAATTCTCCAAGCCAGGCTTCAACAGTACGTGAACCGTGAATTTCCAGATGTTCAAGCTGGTTTTAGAAAAGGCAGAGGAACCAGAGATCAAATTGCCAACATCCGCTGGATCATTGAAAAAGCAAGAGAGTTCCAGAAAAACATCTATTTCTGCTTCATTGACTATGCCAAAGCCTTTGACTATGTGGATCGCAATAAACTGTGGAAAATTCTGAAAGAGATGGGAATACCAGACCACCTGATCTGCCTCTTGAGAAACCTATATGCAAATCAGGAAGCAACTGTTAGAACTGGACATGGAACAACAGACTGGTTCCAAATAGGAAAAGGAGTACGTCAAGGCTGTATATTGTCACCCTGCTCATTTAACTTATATGCATAGTACATCATGAGAAACGCTGGGCTGGAAGAAGCACAAGCTGGAATCAAGATTGCCGGGAGAAATATCAATAAGCTCAGATATGCAGATGATACCACCCTTATGGCAGAAAGTGAAGGACTAAAGAGCCTCTTGATCAAAGAGGAGAGTGAAAAGGTTGGCTTAAAACTCAACATTCAGAAAACTAAGATCATGGCATCCGGTCCCATCACTTCATGGGAAATAGATGGGGAAACAAGGGAAACAGTGGCTGAGTTTATTTTGGGGGGCTCCAAAATCACTGCAGATGGTGACTGCAGCCATGAAATTAAAAGATGCTTACTCCTTAGAATAAAAATTATGACCAACCTAGACAGGATAGTAAAAAGCAGAGACATTACTTTGCTGACAAAGGTCTGTCTATTAAGGCTATGGTTTTTCCAGTAGTCATGTATGGATGTGAGAGTTGGACTATAAAGAAAGCTGAGCGCCAAAGAATTGATGCTTTTGAACTGTGGTGTTGGCTAAGACTCTTAAGAGTCCCTTGGACTGCAAGGAGATCCAACCAGCCAATCCTCAAGGAAATCAGTCCTGAATATTCATTGGAAGGACTGATGCTGAAGCTGGAACTCCAATACTTTGGCCCTCTGATGCGAAGAACTGACTCATTGGAAAAGACCCTGATGCTGGGAAAGACTGAAGGCGGGAGGAGAAGGGGACGACAGAGGATGAGATGGTTGGATGGCATTACCGACTCAACGGACATGAGTTTGAGTAAACTCCGGGAATCGGTGATGGACAGCGAGGTCTGACATGCTGCAGTCCATGGGGTCACAAAGAGTCAGACACAACTGAGCGACTGAACTGAACTGACATGTCTTTTACTCTATGGCTTCCCCCTTTCGTTCCTTTCTATTAGCTCTCTTTTCATAATTCCCTATTGTTTAGTTTTCTCTTTTCTTAACTGTCCAATCCTGATGTATACAGTTCTAACTTCTATCGTTTTGTTAACTTCCTTTTGCTTCTGTTGGCATATTAATAAAGTTTCATCTTCTTTGTGAGCCTCTTTTTCTGGTATGACTTCATTATCTGTAACTTTATTATTCAGAGGGGTTATCCCCACTTTTTCTTCTGTTTACATGAAATTCAACCTCAATCCATTTCTGCTGCTCACAGTAAGTGAGGTGGGTAGAAGCCCAGAAGAGCTTTCCTAGTTTCATGGCTCTATGGCTCCCTCTTCTGGTTTTACACTGAAATATTAAAAAATAGGGCCTCTGGGTGCAGCCACCCCCTCAATACAACCACTTCCTCAATCTGAGATCTACTTCCTCTGGTCTCCTTCACCATTAAAATCTGAGCTTTCTTTCTCCTTTAATGCCCCATCAATCAAGGTCAGTGGTCCGAGCAGGTCATTTTTAGGGAGTACCTCTGTTGTTGCAGAGAGATCTTCCACAAGGGATTTCCTGAGAGCCCTGAGGACCCAGGTCCCTCCAGCAGTCTCACAGCTCCTCCAGTCTCCTTGCCCTCACCCACAAATGGGAGCCTGAAAAGCCTTCTCCCAATATCAACTATTGTTACCTGACAGAAGCATAAAATTCTTGACTCCCAGTGGGGACCCGTTCTTTTGAGTGTGAATACTTGTGGGATATTTCTGGGTGCCCTGACAATCAAAACAACCAGTAGTCCCATCTTCCCTTTGCTTCCTCCAGCATAGCTGCTGTTCTTATCCCAAAGTCTCACTGCTGTGGGTAGTTTGACCCCACCGGTTGATATCAGGGGATTCATCAAGATACTCTGTCAGCTAGTTCAGTCTGTTTTCTCTTTTGCTGTCCTGCTTGCTCTATTTTTGATAGAGATTAAGGGAGATTCCCAATCTACCCCTCATTGTGCCTTTCTTTACAAAAAGTTTAATTCATTTATTTGAGAGTAAACAAAAATAATTTGGATTTGAAAAATGTCAACTATATCACAAGGCAGATCCAGATAATCATAAATCTAGGCAATTAAATCACTACTGTAAGCATTCAGATGTGAACCAGACATCAACATGGGGCATCACCAGCAGGCCTACTTTCTAGAAGACAGACATGTCATCTCTTCATAATACATCTTCAGTATATAAGGTCAATCTCTTTCTTCCACCCCTAAAAACAGTTAAGCAAGTTACACAACCAGCAAAATCTTCAGGGATTAGGCTAAAAAAAAAGTTCTTGTCTTGTGGATTATATATTACATGAACAATATGTGCATCTCCTTACATAAGACTTGTGATGGTTAATTTTATTTGTGAACTTGACTGGGCCATGGGGTACCCAGATATTTGATTAAACACTATTGTAGATGTGTCTGAGGTTTTGGATGAGATTAACATTTGAATCAGTAGACTGAGCAAAGCAGATGGCCCTCCTCAATGAGGGTGGGACTCATTGAATTGGTTGAAGATTTCACTGCAGATCTTGGGACCTCTACAGTTTCCATAATCACATGAGCCAAGGCCTTATAATCAATTAATATCTTGTTCCCTCTCCTCCTCCCAACTATGTACACACACACACACATCTATTTATTCTGTTTCTTTGAAAAACCCTAATACAAAATTGTTACTCTAGTTTATTATTATATGACATAAAAACTGTCTTGTTTTGAACCCAATGTTGAAGAAAAATTATCAAAACAACAACAATAATTAAGGTTTTACCAGGAAGCAGGCACTATGATAAACATTTTACAATTTTGTTTAGTCCTTATGAAAACCCTAAGTGGGTAGTATTATCATATCCCCCAATTTAGAGATGAGAAAACAGGCCCTGTGTGATGGGCTGTTTTCCTGCTGCAGTATCAAACTTCCCAAAATCTCAGTGGTTGGACCTGACTGAAGTTTTATTGATTACTCATACAGTATGTCTACTGGGGGTTGGCACCAGAGGCCTCTGTTCACAACAGTCAGTCACTCACTCACTCAAGAACTGAAGACTGGTGTAGGTCAGTCTCAGTGAGCAGAGCATAGGGCTGGCAGTCCAGGAAACCTGGGTTCCAGGACTTTATCAGCAAGGGTCCTGGCAAGAACTAGATGAGCACTTTGAGGAGTGTTTAAAAAGGGATTATTTATAGACGTGTAGAGAGAGTACAGGGCTTCCCTGGTGGCTCAGATGGTAAAGAATCTGGCTTCAATGCAGGAGACCGGGGTTCGATCCCTGGGTTGGGAAGATCCCCTGGAGAAGGAAATAGCAACCCACTCCAGTATTCTTGTTTGGAAAATTCCATGGATGGAGGAGCCTGGTGGGCTACAATCCATGGGGTTGCAAAGCGTCAGACACGACTGAATGACTAAGCACAAGCACATAGAGAGTATGGCAAAGGGGGAGTGCAGTTACCTGCAGCTGAAAACAGGGAGCTTTTATGCCATCCCTGAGCCTGAAGGAGTGACTGTCAGAACCAGGAGCTATGTGGAGAGGGTCACTCAACAGGAGCTGTGACCTCTGATCAAGAGAAACAGGCAGCCCACAGGGACCGTGCACGTCTACCCCTGTTTCAGTCTCTTACTGGTGCTGCCCCATGGACAAATCCAATGGGAAAGGAGAAGGCATAGGAACCTTTGAAATCTTCTGTACAAGTCAGCCTCCCAGTGCCAAGAAGAGAGTGGAGAAGGATGGTGTGTAAACCTGGAGGGGCAACTAGAAGCCATCCAATAATGCACAGCAAAGTCCAAAGACTTAATAAAGTGAAGGCTTGAGCTACATAATTTTCAAAAGCCCTTTTGACTTTTAGACACTATTTTCCTAAAATACTACTGTGAAAGTGAAAGTCACTCAGACGTGTCTGACTCTTTGTGACTCCATGGACTATACAGTCCTTGGAATTCTCCAGGCCAGAATACTGGAGTGGGTAGCCTTTCCCTTCTCCAGGGCATCTTCCCAACCCAGGGATCGAACCCTGGTCTCCTGCATTGCAGGCAGATTCTTTACCAGCTGAGCCACAAGGGAAGTCCAAAATACTACTATACCAATAGCAAAAATATAATGTACAGTTAGCTTATTTATCTATGATGATAAATGCTAGCTTTATAATTAATTTTAATAATTAACACTTTGCACTAGTCTAAACTTGGCTGTTCTGATTTTCAATCTCTCATTCTCCCTGCCCATCACCTTAGAAAGCAAGGCAGGAAGTCTCCCATGGCCCTCCTGGGCAACCCTGTGTCCGACCAAGATGAGGACTACAGGTGTGGACAATCAGGTGATGGCGGTGGGCAGGGGGGTGGGGAGATAGGCAGGGGATGACAGACTAGGCAGGTGACTTCTAAAGACAGGGAGTAAACAAGCTGCTCCCCTCACAGCTCAACCCTTGGAATCAGAGAGAACAGGGTCACAACAGCTGTTTCCAACTGGACATGGACTGAGAAATCATAATTCACTGACTGAAGACTGCTGTTACAGGTATCTTAAAAATGTGGGGAAAATAAAAGAATAACAGAAAAAGAAAGAAAGAGAAAATATCAAGAACCTGACTTTGTTCATTCAACTAACTTTTCCTGAACACTCCATTTGTATACAAAAGAGCACTGAGCACTTGTAAACCCTCGGCACAAAGCAGCAAGTAAAGTTATGTAAGAAAAAGACCCGACTCTAGAGCTGTAAGAGCTACTAACTGAAGCAGTAAAGGAATAATAACTGTAAAGGAAGAATAACTAGGCAAGTGGCAGATTTGAATTCAGTTTCAAAGACTAAGCAAAAGACTGACCAGCCTGGGTGGTGCAATTAGAAAATTACTTTTTGACAGCACTGATCACAGGTTTTGAAACCTATGAATGGGTCTGGTTTTCTTGAGGGGTGCAAAGGTGCCAGGATTACAATGAGAGGAATCACCACATAATGATTCATAGGAACGGTGCTCATTTCCTCTGGTAGCTGTTTACAGCTATGTACTATGGGTTGGAAACATATATTTTTTTTCCTGAATTGTGGATCCAATTTTAGTCCAGTGCACAAAGATGGCACATGGCACTCATGGCACACAAGTACAGAATGGAGAGGGCTTCTGGTTACAGAGCAGCCTACATCACCCCACACATACACTGTTCCCATCAACGGGAAGACCAAAGACTGGAGCCAAGTACAGTGAAGTCACAAACAAGGACTTTTATTTTTTCATATCCCTCAATATCACGACATAACCCCAAATCAGAATTTTTGTTGGATACACCATGCACAAGAAGTCAATCTAGTCTTATGTTTCCCTCTAACTCTACACTGAAGTTTTTATTTCTTTTATGGCCCAAATTCTCAAACAACAGATTTTTAGGAAGCTGGTAAAACACTTTCAATTTACAAAAACATTATACATTTCAGAAAGATTTCCATTAAAAAGAAGTTAAAGTTAATGTTCTGATGTTTAGTAAGTTTCAAATTTCAATTTTCTAGAACTTCCATTTATATAAAACCCTTACAGTGCCAATCTTCACGGGCCAAATAAAAATGGTGTGTCATGGTAATGCCTTCCATTATTTTCTACCACAGTATGGACACATTAAAGTGAAGTAAATAATTACAAAGATAATATGGAAAAATAAACCTTTCTATCCAATTAAATGCAGCAACAATAATAGTTCAGAAGACAGTATCAATAATCTTTATGTTATGCTAACTTGCCTTTGCTTATCAGTGGTACCAGTAAGATATTAGTAATAAACTTATAGATGAGTATAGTTAGTAATATATTTTCAGAAACAATAAACATCTTTCTTAGACTTTAAAGAATTGTTTTTCAATAGACACACATCCGGAAATGTCACAGATATTGTAGTATTAGAATAATAAAGCTACATTTCAGAGTACTTGTTTTAAATGGTAACCTATTATTAAACATACACACAGGGAAAACACAGAAATCTCTGCCTGAGTCTGAAAATGTTTATTAGTTCAGATCAGTTGCTCAGTTGTGTCCGACTCTTTGTGACCCTATAGACTGCAGCACGCCAGGCTTCCCTGTCCTTCACCAACTCCCAGAGTTTGCTCAAACTCATGTCCATTGAGTTGGTGATGCCATCCAACCATCTCATCCTCTGTCATCCCCTTCTCTTCCTGCCTTCAATCTTTCCCAGCATCAGGGTCTTTTTATAGAGACCAATATAATCAGCAGATGCTATGCTCAATGCTTATGTAAAGCATTATCTCATTTAATCTTCACACCAGCCCTTCATAATAGGAAATAGGTACCATTACTCCTAATTAATAAATGAGAAAACTGACACTCAGGAGATAAAGTGTGCCCGGGACACCCAGTCAGTAGCTGGCAGGGCTAGAACTCAAACCACCACTTGCAACTCCACACCCCACATTCTTGTCACAAACAAGGGTGCTTCAACCAGCCAAGTCTTCACTATCAGTTTACTTAGAGTGTTTGTAAGAAAATAGGGGGTGAAAGAGGTCAATGCTTTTCGGATCATCGAGATTTTTCAGAGCCACACAACTGTCTAGAGCTGTGCTATCCACTGTGGTAGCCACTAGCCACTTGGAGCTATGTGGGATGGGGAGGGAGGTGGGAGAGTGTTCCAAAAGGGAGGGGTTATATGTATACCTATGGCTGATTTGTGTTGAGGTTTGACAGAAAACAGCAAAATTCTGTAAAGCAATTATCCTTCAATAAAAATAAATTAATTTAAAAAAAACCAGTTCTTTGGTTGCACTACCTCACATGTCAAGTGTTCAATAGCCACACATAGCCACTGGCTACTGTAAAGCACTAGGAAGATTATGGAATATTTCTATCATTGCAGATAGGTCTGCTGGCTAGCACTGATCTAGAAGACCCCCAAGAGGCACAGGGAAGTTGTTTGGGGGGGGGGGATTTTAGTATCTTAGAGATCATCACTGCCCAGAATATTAGAGTCATCACCGACACTAAAAAGACCTTTCCATCTGTACTACGAGAACAAGATTAGCTCTTTCTCCATAAATTCTTTCCCTACAATGGTGTGCTCAGTAGTTAACATTAGAGGAAAGAATAGCTGTAACTATTTTATGTGAACTAATTCAATTATGGGTTCCAACTTGAAGAGGAGAGCCTGTTTGTTTATTCTGAGCTGCAGGGGAGGAAGGGTATATAATAATTCCACTTTTAAGAACTGGTTCAAATAACACTTGAAAAATACAAGGTAACAGATTTATGAATAGGAACCACACCACAGTGTATAGGAACATTGCACAAAAGGACTTCACAAATTAAATTACATTCACTACAGTACTAGTGTACATTTCTACTAAGCAAAGATATTATTTAAACCAAATGATATGCTCCTAAAAAGAAGGCAAAAGCATAACACTGAGAAAAAAAGACAGTCTAAGTGAAAAACTTAGGACCAAATTAGACATTCTAAAATGAAAGACAAAAAGGAGGAAACACAGGTGGAAACAACTCAAGTGCTTGTTGGCAGATGAATGGATAAGCAAAAATATGGTATATTCATACAATGGAATATTATTCAGATTTAAAAGGAAGGAAATTCTGACACATGTTACAACATATATGAACCCTGAGGACATCATGCTAAGGAAATAAGCCAGACAAAAAGAGACAAATACTGATGATTCCACTTATCTGAGGTATCTACAGTAGTCAAACTCATAGAGACAGACAGTTGAATGGTGGTTGCCCAGGTCTGGGAGGTGGAGTGGGGAGAGAATGAAGAGATGTTGTTTAATGGGTACAGAGGTTCAGTTTTGCAAGACGAAAAAATTCTGGAGATTGGTTGCACAACAATATGAATATACTCAATACAGCTGAACTATACACCTAAAGATGATTAAGGTGGTAAATTTTATGTTATTTTTACAGTAATAATAATATTTTTTTTTTAAAGGGAAAGGCAAGCCCTTCTTAGAAAAGCCATCTAAGTCCATTAGACCACTTGACTTACTGGTCTCTTCCTCTACTTTTATGAAAGGTAATCATTGCTCTGAGCTTTTTAAGATTTAAATAATGGAACATTATGACAATAAGGCCAAATATGCAAATACCTGGGTCAGTAGCAGAGATAATTGCTCCGAAAAAGAGGCAATCTGTGTAGTAAAACTTATCCGAGAGCTGCCCCACAATCTTCATGAGCTTCACCACACCATACATGAGATTTCTATAACAAGAAAAGGTAAACTGTGTCAGAAGAAAAAGAAAAGAAAACCCACCTACTCGAATAAGCTGGCAAATACACAAGCAGAGGAGTACTAGAATATTGCACTTCCAAAGAGGTTTGTGGAACCATCAGGCAGCTGTTGTGGTTGGACACTAACCAGGAACATGTGCAAATAAGACTTTGGCACCAAGTAATGGTCTGCAGCTACTGTCATCTTCCTGAAGTATATTAAGCATTCCATTTTTTTAAATTGTACTTACAACTATAAGGTACGATCATCAACTAGCAACAGTTAGGGCATTTTAAGCAACTGGGTAGTAGGGAAGAAAGGAAGAGAAAGAACCCTGCAAAATGGGTAATGAATTGCTACAAAACTCCCAGGATTCTAAGACAGTGCATTTAAAGTCATGTAAATGAATGGACTGGATCAAGCTAGACAGAAAAAAAATGGGATGGCCACAAGGATCCAATGGTCAACCTTCTCTGCCAATAATTATCACAAAACAGGGAAAAGAGGCAAAACTCTTTAAAATCTTCCATTAAAATATCAGTGTACCCACTGACATATCTGGCTTCTCACTCTTGGCATGGGTTAGACAGGCAGCCCACCTTACACACTGTGCAGAATGTGATACAGCCCAAGAAGGACCACCAAGTTAATATTTTACCTTGAGCAGAGCACATTTCCTACAGGACAGCTCACAAATTAGGGGGAGTGAGGAGTGTTAAAAGGCCTAGTACTTGTTATTAAAGGAGTGTGTGTGTGTGTGTGTGTGTATGTGTGTGTGGGCAGCAGCTGTAGGGATTAGGGGAATACAAACAACCACAGAATAAAGAGAAATTAAGAAAACAATCCCACTTACAATGGCATAAAAAAGAATACAAAACTTAGGAATAGATTTAACCAAAAATAAATAGGCACAGTATAGACTCATTGTACCCTATAGTCAATCTCCAGTAAATAGATTCTTGTTAGTCAACACCATATCATTGTTCATCTTTGTACTGTGGGTGTCTAGAACAGTAGATTGATTATCTAGGAGCTCAAGAACTATTTTCAGAGTTGAATCCTTTTGAGAATAAATAGTTATAATTTAAAGTTTTGCCTACTGTGTGCTGGACATTGTTCCAGACACTTAAACAGTTATATTTCAATTCACAGGAACTCTATGATACCCTGGAGGAAGAAATGGCAACCCATTCCAGTATTCTTGCCTGGGTAATCCCATGGACAGAGATGCCTGGCGGGCTACAGTCTGTGGAGTCGCAAAGAGTTGGACACGACTGAGCAACTGAACTCTATGATATAGATTTGATTTGCTCTTTGTTACTTATCCGGGCTTTCTGGTGGCTCAGAGATTAAAGCGTCTGCCTGCGTCTGCCTGCAATGCACGAGACCTGGGTTCAATTCCTGGGTCAGGAAGATTCCCTGGAGAAGGAAATGGGACCCCACTCCAGTATGCTTGCCTGGAGAATCCCATGGACAGAGAAGCCTGGTGGGCTGCAGTCCATGGGGTCGCAAAGAGTCAGACATGACTGAGCGACTTCATTTTCACTTTCACTTTCTTGTTGCTTATCCAAGGCTTCTTTCATCTACCTTTTAAGTATTTCTTAAAACTAGACCTTCCTCTACATTTCCTTCTATCATAAGCTTCAGTTCAGTTCAGTTCAGTTGCTCAGTCGTGTCCGACTCTTTGCAACCCCATGAATCGCAGCACGCCAGGCCTCCTTGTCCATCACCATCTCCCAGAGTTCTCAGACTCACGTCCATTGAGTCAGTGATGCCATCCAGCCATCTCATCCTCTGTTGTCCCCTTCTCCTCCTGCCCCCAATCCCTCCCAGCATCAGAGTCTTTTCCAATGAGTCAACTCTTCACATGAGGTGGCCAAAGTACTGGAGTTTCAGCTTTAGCATCATTCCTTCCAAAGAAATCCCAGGGCTGATCTCCTTCAGAATGGACTGGTTGGATCTCCTTGCAGTCCAAGGGACTCTCAAGAGTCTTCTCCAACACCACAGTTCAAAAGCATCAATTCTTCAGCACTCAGCTTTCTTCACAGTCCAACTCTCACATCCATACATGACCACTGGAAAAACCAAAGCCTTAGACCTGAGCAATAGACTTCTCTCTGGCAGCATTTTCCCCATCATCACCAATGCCAGTATCCTGTCACTCTCTTACTGGACAAAGTCCAAGCCCCTCCTTTTTTGGTGGCATAAAAGGCTACTGCTTTTATCTCCAGCTTTCCAGATAATATTTTAAAATTAACTAAAGTCCACAGTTCATTCAGGTTTCCTTAGCTTTTACCTAATATCCTTTTTCTGTTCCAAGATTCCATTGAGGATACCACATTACATTTAGTCATCATATCTCTTTTGTCTCCTCTTGGTTTTGTCTCCTCTTGACAGTTTCTCAGACTCTGCTTGTTTTTGATGACCTTGGTAGTTGGAAGGAGTACTAGTCAGGTATTTTGTAGAATCTGAGACCTGTCTGATTTTTTTCCTCATGATTAGACTAAGGTACTTTGATTTTAGGAGGAAGACACAGTGGTAAATGCCATTCATATCACAAACATCAGAGGTACGGAGCATCTACTGATTTACCAATTTGGGCGTTAATCCTGATCACCTGGCTGAGGTAGTACTTGTCAGGTTTCTCCACTGTAAAGCTACTCCTTCTTACTTTGCATGTGGTACTCTTTGTAAGGAAGTCCCTATGCCCACAGTCAAAGGGGGGAAGGGCCAAGCTTCATTTCCTTGAGGAGGACTGGATCTGCACCAATTATTTGTAATTCTTCTAACATATCACTTCTCCCCCATTTATTTATTCATCCAATCATTTATTTATATCAGTATGTGTGTGTCAGTAGCTCAGTCGTGTCCAACTCCTTGCAACCCCATGGACTGTAGCCCACCAGGTTCCTCTGTTCATGGAATTCTCCAGGCAAGAACACTGGAGTGAGTAGCCATTCCCTTCTCCAGGGGATCGTTCTGACCCAGAGATCGAACCTGGGTCTCCCACACTACAGGCAGATTCTTTACCATCTAAGCCACCAGGAAGCCCTTTATATAAATATAGACACAAAGATACTTGTTTTATACTTTGAATGGTAATGCAAAACAATGTAATTTATTTTGTTGTTCTTTAGTCATTAGGGGGTGGTTTCAGATTGGCTCTGTGTTCCTTTGACATGCTTTGGTATCTTTTTGTTTGCTTGTTTCTGAGCACTTCCTTACTCTCTGGCACTACAAGATGCTCCATTGTCATCCTGCATATTTGCCATCCCAGCCTAGAATCAGCCATTTCTGCAAAGGGCCTTGGCTCTTCACATTGAAGAATGACATTAGAAACCAAGATCCTGGGACTAGGTTTTATTTCATTTCATGTTAACTAATCTTAATTTCAATTTAAATAGTTACATGTGGCTAGTGCTTCCTTGATGGCTCAAGCAGTAAAGAATCTGCCTGCAATGCAGGAGACACAGGAGACATGAGTTTGATCCCTGGGTGGGGAAGATCCCCTGGAGGAGGAAACGGCAACTCACTCCAGTATTATTGCTTGGGAAATCCCATGGACATAGGAGCCTGGTGAGCTACAGTCCACAGAGTCACACAGAGTCAGACACAACTGAGCATGCACACGCACACAATGTGGCTAGAAGTTACCACACTGGCTGATGTAACTCTAAATCTTAATTATAATCATCACCCTTATGGCAGAAAGTGAAGAGAAACTAAAAAGCCTCTTGATGAAAGTGAAAGAGGAGAGTGAAAAAGTTGGCTTAAAGCTCAACATTCAGAAAATGAAGATCATGGCACCTGGTCCCATCACTTCATGGAAAATAGATGGGGAAACAGTGGAAACAGTGTCAGACTTTATTCTTTTGGGCTCCAAAATCACTGCAGATTGTGACTGCAGCCATGAAATTAAAAGACACTTACTCCTTGGAAGGGAAGTTATGACCAACCTAGATAGCATATTAAAAAGCAGAGACATTACTTTGCCAACAAAGGTCTGTGTAGTCAAGGCTATGGTTTTTCCTGTGGTCATGTATGGATGTGAGAGTTGGACTGTGAAGAAGGCTGAGCACCGAAGAATTGATGCTTTTGAACTGTGGTGTTGGAGAAGACTCTTTTGAGAGTCCCTTGGACTGCAAGGAGATCCAACCAGTCCATCCTAAAGGAGATCAGTCCTGGGTGTTCATTAGAAGGACTGATGCTAAGGCTGAAACTCCAATATTTTGACCACCTCATGCGAAGAGTTGACTCATTGGAAAAGACCCTGATGCTGGGAGGGATTGGGGGCAGGAGGAGAAGGGGACGACAGAGGATGAGATGGCTGGATGGCATCACTGACTTGATGGACATGAATTTGAGTAAACTCTGGGAGTTGGTGATGGACAGGGAGGCCTGGCGTGCTGCAATTCATGGGGTCGCAAAGAGTTGGACACAACTAAGTGACTGAACTGAACTGAACTGAACTGAAACATCAAAATATTGGACTCTGGTAGTTGCCAGGGATTTGGGGGCAGGGGAAATGGGGAGGTGTTGCTCAAAGGGTACAAACTTCCATTGATAAGATTAGTAAGTTTGGGGATCTAATGTACAACATAAGATCACAGTTAATGATACTGCATCATATACTTAATTAAATGTTGCTAACATGGTCTCACCACAAAAAAGAAATAGCTAACCATGTGACCAGATGAAGGTGGTAGCTAAGACTACAGTGGTAATCATTTTGCAATTTTCAAGTGTGTAAAATTAACACACTGTATACCTTACACTTACACAATGTTATGTGCCAATTATAGCTCAATAAAGCTGGGGAAAAATATTCAACTCTGTGGACCCATGTGGATCTCATCTCTTTGGAAGTGTGGTAATTTGGTTATATGACAAAGCGTTTACTTACCCAATAATGAAGCAGGAAACAGCAGTCCCCAAGAAGGCATAGGCCAGAATAGACCCAAGATTTCTGAAAAAGTGTCTCTGAATAAAACAAAAAAGCAGGAACCATATTGTGAATTTTGACAGTGAACATTAGAAACACTAGAAGTCTCTAAAAAGTGAAACTTTACTTACTGCTTTCATCAAATCAAGTAATAACTGAAGTTACTCCTGAAAAATGCGATTAGCCTTAGAACATCATGATTTTAAGATGTTCTTTGTCCTACCAATCACTGAGCAAGCAAGCGGCTTTAGTAAATTTCAGAAAAAACTACTCTGCCTGATTGTATTAAATCACAGTGTGTGTGTGTGTGTGTGTGTGTGTGAATAGACTGAACATTTTCACAGATTTAACTCAATGATTGTATTAAATCACAGGGTATGTGAGTAGACTGAACATTTTCACAGATTTAACCCAAACTATTTTATCCTAGTGATTCAACTAGTCACTTCCAGTTCTGGTAGTACTTAGAAGAACATTACAGATACAAGTTTGAAACTAATAAGCTATGAAAGTACAAATGAGTTTTCAGCTTAACTCAGCATCGAAGAGTCTCCTGATATTCATGTGAATTAATCTCTGAAGCGTGGGAAAGAGGGACAATAGAGATAGACGTGGAGAAACAAGAAACAGGTAGTTTCATCTAAAATGGGCAAATTTATAAGGGTGTACACACATGCACATGCACAGATTTACTTCTCATAAACCATCAGGTCTGTGGATACTATGATGGGGAAAAACCCCATTCGTGGGACCCTGAACCACGACCCTTATTTTTCAAGGCATAAAGCTGTTCTCATTGGACAATCAACTATGTAACAAAAATGGGACAAGCAATATCTCCTAAACACTCTCATCAAACAGGAATCAGGAATATTTCATCTAAAAATTTTAAAAAGCAGGAGAGCCCCAGCATGTGAGCTGTGCACCACCAGGGAAAGAGAAGGCCAAGAAGGCCAAGAAGAACTTGACCCGGATCAAGTAGCCATCACGAAGTCTGACAAGACAAAGAGCTATGGGCATTCACTGGCCTGCTTTTCAGACAGAGGATCTAAGACCTTGGCTTCAGCCTTCCCCAGTGCCTGCCCCTCTCTGAGGCTGTAAAGAAGGCATCAAGGAATCCCTAGTGCCCATACACCATCTTCTCAGAAGAGAGTCCTTCAAAGGCTTCCCACACTAAGTCACCAAATGAAGGCACTGCCTGCACATATTATAGACATATTATGTTTGCCTCCTATATCAGTCACTGTCCTCAGTCTTTATCTTTTTAATGCTAATGCATTTATATGCCACTGTTTTAGAAAACAGTTTGATTTCCAAAAAAAAATTCAAAAACTGTGAGCCCTTAAAAGTTCCATCAAGTGCTTAAACCAAAGAGGGAATACATCAAGGACAAGACATGAGACCAATGAAACCCATGCAGAGTACCCATGAGCAAAATTTTAATCCTAGATATGCTTTCCCTTGCCACTTGGCTTTCTTCTGGTGATCATTCCCATGGTTGGTTTGAATATGTTAAGTACATCTGTATTCATGTTATTAGCCAAAGCAGAAAATTAGAAATGTAAATCCACTACCGAAAATGCATTCATGATATATTCTAACATCACCACACACTGTACACACAAATTACCTATCCCCAGTCATATCAGCTGATGTGAACTGGAATTTTAATGCACTTTGAAAAGGTGTAACATGCCACTTATTTGTATATTATTACACTTAGTACTTAACTACATACTTCATACTTTACAAAGTACTTTCACATACATTAGCTCATCCAATTCTCACAACAATCCCATCATGAAAGTGTTCCTTGGACCATTTTATGAGAGACATCTAAGGCTCAAAAGTGGGATGTGAGTTGCCTAAAGTCACATGTCCACCACACTGAAGCACCAGAACTGGAAACCAGGTCTGCTGATCCCAGGGCATTGTATCACATCCTTTTAGGGAAGAAGAACAGGAGGTGTCTCATGGAATCCTATATTTTTCATCTTCTAATTTGGCCTTAACAGTTCATGGTCATGTGTGGGTCACAGAAACATGACTGGTTTAGTCTCTCCCTTACTTTTCCCTTTCCATTATAGAATGGCAAAAAGAAACAAAAGGAGATGGCATGCCCTGGTAATGCCATTAAGAATATAAACCTAAAACAGACCAAGATTTTCAATGAAAATCTACCTTGGCATCCCAATTCCAGTTGTACCATTCTAAGTTTTATGTTCCTACTCCTTGGGAAACCTTATCATCTTCCATTCCCCTGAAAAATTTTAACATGATGTGTGTGTGTGTTTGCTGGGGGAAATTCACAAAACATGAAAGCCTCTACAGGCAAATTCTTTCCCTGCTAATGCCCTGTAAGCAAACTGAGTGGTAACACAAAATCTAAGCTAAGGCCACGGTACTTTTTTCAAGTTAGAAAAAGAAAGGCCCGTGTCTGAATGACAACTATATGTACATAGGTCAAGGGGTATGAATCTGTTTACATATCAGCAGTCAACTGGTGAAACACTTATTACACATTTTAACTGAAAACATTTAATCAGAGATGGCAACTACCTAAGAACCAACTATTTACGTGCCTGATCAAAAAGGAAGAGACTAAACTAATAGCTAATAATAACCTTTAAGACTAGCATTTCAAAAACAACTTAAATTGGTAACTGGCAAAGCCTATTATTAGTTTTTTTCTTCTGAGAAAATGAAGCTGACAAAGAAAAAGCTATGCAAACACTAAGGTGGTTTTTTCCAGCCATTACAGTGGCTTTAACAACCAATGCTTTGGTTTCATTTTCAAGCAACTATGACCTTGATTATACATTAAGATAAGTTATTTAAAATACCAAATTCTTCATCACCCATTTGATCTGAAGAGCAGTTCCCAAATTCTTCATTTAAATAAAGAATAACATCATTTATATCTGTAAGATCATCTATTTGTTACATGTCAACAGCTGACATACAGATTCTGGTTACTTTGGCAACCTCATAAATTACTCAGAAAATGGATACTTTTAAAAAGTTTTATTTTTTTATTTATGGCTCTGCAGGGTCTTTGTTGCTGTGAGGGCATTTCTCTAGTGTGGTGAGCAGGGGCTACTCTCTAGTTGCAGTACACAGGCTTCTCATTGTGGTGGTTTCTCTTGTTGTGGAGCATGGGCTCTAGCGTGTGGGGCTTCAGCAGTTGAGGTACGCAGGCTCAGTTATTTGTGGCTCCATGGCTCTAGAGCATGGGCTCAATAGTTGTGGTGCAGAGGCTTAGTTGCTCTGTAGCATGTGGGATCTTCCCGAATCAAGGATCAAACCTGTGTCTCTTGCATTGGCAAGTAGATTCTTTACCACTGAGCCACCAAGGAAGCCCAAAGATACACTTTTTGTACTGAAAACTTAACTCTAGAGATAATGTAACTCAGAGGAACAAGAACAATCCTAGTCCCTCCAGTCAGACAGACAGGTCATAACCTTGACTCAGTCCTGAACCATCTACATAACCTCACATGTCATTTGACATCCTCATCAGTATTAATCAAATGCAGGACATTCTCTACATGTCAGTGAGTATATATATGTGTGCTGGGCTGCTGTGCAGGAATACAGCCATCCATTGTGGAGAGAGAACTTAAGTTCTATCCCTTCTCCCTGAAGATGATGCAGTAAGGAAGAACCATGTGATCTCTAAAGGGAGAGATGGGCTTGACCCTGACTTGCAGCCTTGACCCTCTTATAAAAAAAAGTGGGGGAACACTATTGCTCCCATAGTCTCTATGCTATGAGCAACAGAGGCAGCCTTTGGCAGGCCCAGCAATTCCTAGGATCTTCCCATTTCAGCCTCCCCACCTGTGACTGTGACCAACCTGATGGCTAAAGGGTATGTGTCTTCAATTTATGACGTTAGTAATAAGGAGCCCCATTACCAAGGGCTAACCTTTATCATTCAACATGCACTACCAGGAACTTTGGGTCATAAATTGATCATTCAGTTGCCAATTAGCTCCTTGTGTCTGTTTATAAATGAGTTGGAAACCTGGGGGAGAAAGGGTATGAGGTAATTTGCCACCCTCACATTCATACAGTTTCTATGATGATTAGAAATAATGTATGTAAAAACAGAAGTAAAGGATATATGCAAAGTTCCTTATATCAGATGTTCCATAAATAACTGTATTTGTGTGGGTTGTAAATAGTTTAAAAACAATTTGAAAATTGCAGAGTTGCTTTGACAGAAGAACTGGCCAAATGGGGAGACACTTTCTTATAAAATCAGTTGGGATTGTTTCCTCCTCTATGTTCTGAAAGATTTTGTGTAGGATTGGTATTATTTCTTTTTTAAATGCTAAATAGAACTCACCAATGAAGCCATCTGAGCTTGTATAAAGTTTTTTAATTATGAAAGCAATTTATTTCATTAATATAGGACTGCTCAAGTTTTCCATCTCTTCTTGGGTCAGTTCTGGTAATTTGTACCTCTCAAGAAATTTGTCCATTTGTCCATTTCACCTGGGTTGTCAAATTTATTTGTACAAAGTTGTTCATATTACACTCTTACTGTCCTCTTAAGGTGTAAAGGGTCTGTAGCAATGTCACCTCTTTCATTCTTGATATACGTAATTTGTTTCTTTCCTCTTTTTTTTAACCTTGATTGATCTATCTAGAGATTTATCAACTTGGAAGGCATTCTCTACTTCCTAAGGATGTTATTGAGTTTTATTGGCAGTCAACATCTCTCTTTTCTAGGCTCACTGAAAAGGTTTCCTTTAGTCCCCTTTCAGAAAGACAGCTGAAACAGGTTCCTTGGCTGTTATCTGAAGTAGGCATTTTTGGAAACTAAATTTTCAAAGAATAGTCCCACAGTGGGGGAGGAAGGCAGCCACTAACACTATTTATAAAGGTATTTAGTATTTTAAATATTTAGAGCCTTAGACCCAATCTTGCTGCTGAGCACAATGACCCTCCCTCAAAAATGACAGATTTTTTTTAAGTTTTTGTTTTTTTCTAATTTTTGGCCACACCCTCTGGCATGTGGGACCCTAGTTCCCCAACCAGGGCTTGGACCCATGTCCCCTGCATTGGAAGGCAGAGTCTTAACCACTGGACCACTATAGAAGTCCCAGTAATGATTTTTTTTTAATTTTTTATTTTGGAGTAATTATAGATTCACAGAAGTTGCAAAAATAGTGTAGAGAGGTCCTGTGGTATCTTCACTGGTTATACCTCAAATAATTGTACTACAATATCAAAATCAGGAAATTGATATTGGTACAATGTGTGTGCATAATTCTATGTCATTTTATCACATGTGTAGAGTCTTATAACCACCACTGCAATCAAGATGCAGAACTGTTCCACTTTCATGAAGATTTCCCTCATGCTATCCCATTTATAGTCACAGTCACCCACTTCTTTTCCCCACCATCCCTAACCACTGGCAACCACTAATTTGTCCTCCATCCCTATAATTTTTTCATTTCTAGAAAGCTATATGAAGGAAACCATATAGTGTGTGATCTTTTGAGACTGGATTTTTGCACTCAGCATAATGCATTTGAGATCCATCCAGGCTGTTTTGTGTATCAGTGGTTTGTTCCATTTTATTACTGAGAAGTATCCCACAGTATGGATGTTTGTTTAACCATTTACCTATCATGGGACATTGTTTGTTTCCAGTTCTGGGCTATTACAAATAAAGTTTCTATGAATAATCATGGACAGTGTTTTGTGTAAATAGAAGTTTTCAATTCTCTTGGATAAATCCTCAGAATTAAGATCTCTGGGACAAATGGTTATTTCAACTTCAGTTTTATAAGAAACTGCAAAAGTGTTTTCCAGAGAGGCTATACCATTTTACATTCCCGACAGCAATGGATGAGAGTTCTAGACTTTAAAACAGAAATGAATCACTGATGATGATGAATCAGCTGCTATCTCTGAGTAGGTACAGAACATAGTAATAACCAATCCGGGAGAAGGAAAAAAACTAGAAAATTGTGCAGGTAACTTAACATAGAGATTCCCATGCTTTAAAAAATACCATAAAAAAATACCTTACCTTCTTTAAACTGTACCCAGCATGGAAAATAATTGGAGGGAGCAGAATGTTGAAAAAGACCTCTGGATCAAATGTTACCTAAAAGTTAAAAAAAAGCAATTTTTATTTAATACTAATTGGTGCCATATTATTTCCTTAATATTTTAAGCCACTGACTAAAGTTTGAATATTTTCAAAAATGACATAAATGTGAAAAATCACACAGGAGAGAAGCCACAGCTCCCATGAACACTGGTCTGTTCTTCTCCATACAGCACTTCTGCACTCTACTCTTGATGGGCTGTTGAATATGTATTAAGACACAACAATTCAGTGCAAATTTGAGAACCAACAGAAAGCTTCTGGGTCAATGTTCTTAAACAACAAAGGTATACATATGGAATTTAGAAAGATGGTAACGACAACCCTGTATGCGAGATAGCAAAAGAGATACAGATGTATAGAACAGTCATTTGGACTCTGTGGGAGAGGGAGTGAGGGGATGATTTGGGAGAATGGCATTAAAACATGTATAATATCATATAAGAAACGAATCACCAGTCCAGGTTGGATGCAGGATACAGGAAGCTTGGGGCTGGTGCACTGGGATGACCCAGAGGGATGGTATGGGGAGGGAGGTGGGAGGGGGGTTCAGGATGGGGAACACGTGTACACCCATGGTGGATGCATGTTGATGTATGGCAAAACCAATACAATATTGTAAAGTTAAAATAAACTTATATTATATTAAAAAAAAAAGAAAAAAAGAATAGTAATAAAAAAGAAAGAAAAAAAATAAACAACAAATGAAAACATCTTGATTTTTATTAAACTGTTATAAAAGTTCAACTACAGTAAAAGGTGCAGGCATAATTCTTTACTAATTTTCTGCATCCTACCACCTAATTATTTATAGATATAATTTTAATGAATTTAAGTCTCTTTTGACTGAAAGTCATTTGTGATATGTGATGTGGCCTAGACCAAAGTCTCCAGTAGTGTTAATGGCTTCCTAAACATCAACAGAAATTTATCAACTCTTTCAGTTCAGTGGCTCAGTTGTGGTCGACTCTGCAACCCCAGGGACTGCAGCACGCCAGGCCTCCCGGTCCATCACCAACTTCCGGAGTTTACTTAAACTCATGTCCACCATGTCAATGATGCCATCCAACCAACCATCTCATCCTCTGTCTTCCCCTTCTCCTCCAGCCTTCCATCTTTCCCAGCATCAGGGTCTTTTCCAATGAGTCAGTTCTTCACATCAGGTGGCTAAAGTATTGGAGTTTCAGCTTCAGCATCAGTCCTTCCAAATATTCAGGACTGATTTCCCTTAGGATAGACTGGTCGGATCTCCTTGCAGTCCAAGGGACTCTTAAGAGTCTTCTCCAGCACCACAGTTCAAAAGCATCAATTCTTTGCCTCTCGGCCTTCTTTATAGTCCAACCCTCACATCCATATATGACTACTGGAAAAACCATAGCCTTGACCAGATGGACCTTTGTTGGCAAAGTAATATCTCTGCTTTTTAATATGCTGTCTAGGTTGGTCATAGCTTTTCTTCATAAGAGTAAGTGTCTTTTAATTTCATGGCTGCAGTCACTATCTACAGTGATTCTGGAGCCCAAAAAAATAAAGTCTGTCACTGTTTCCATTGTTTCCCTTTCTATTTACCATGAAACGATGGGACTGGATGCCATAATCTTAGGGTTCTGAATGTTGAATTTTAAGCCAGCTTTTTCACTCTCCTCTTTCACTTTCATCAAGAGGCTCTTTAGTTCTTCTTCACTTTCTGCCATAAGTGTGGTGTCATCTGCATATCTGAGGTTATTGATATTTCTCCCAGCAATCTTGAGTCCAGCTTGTGCTTCATGCAGCATAGCATTTGACATGATGTACTCTGCATATAAGTTAAATAAGCAGGATGACAATATAAAGCCTTGACATACTCATTTCCTGATTTGGAATCAGTCGTTGTTCCATGTCCAGTTCTAACTGTTGCTTCTTGACGTGCACACAAGACTTCCCAGGAGGCAGGTCAGGTGGTCTGGTATTCCCATCTCTTTCAGAATTTTCCAGAGTTTGTTGTGATCCACATACTCAAAGGCTTTGGCGTAATCAATAAGGCAGAACTAGATGTTTTCCTGGAACTCTCTTGCTTTTTTGATGATCCAATGGATGTTGGCAATTTGATCTCTGGTTCCTCTGCCTTTTCTAAATCCATCTTGAACATCTGGAAGTTCACAGTTCATGTACTAAGGAGACTAAAATTACCTGTAGGTAATCAGGGAAACTGGGCTTCCCTAGTAGCTCAGCTAGTAAGGAATCTACCTGCAATACAGGAGACCCCAGTTCAATCCCTGGGTTGGGAAGATCCCCTGGAGGAGGGCATGGCAACCCACTCTAATATTCTTGCCTGGAGAATCTGCATGGACAGAGGAGCCTGGCAGGCTACAGTCCATGCAGTTGCAAAGAGTCAGACACAACTGAGCTACTAAGCACAGCACAGCACAATCAGGGAAATCACTGTGAAACTATTAAAAAAGTCTTATGACATCCAGAAAAGAATTAAACATTCTATAAAGCCTCCTAACCCTTTTAAAGAATTTGCTCCTGTTTCTAGATTAACTGGCTCTTATTTCAATTAATTATTTTAAATCTTCATTCTAATTATTAAATGTGTAATAATTAAAGATTTAATAATTCTAATTATTAAATTAGCATTTCTCTTTAGAAACTGAAACTGTTGATTAGCCTAATTCACAGTATGTTTTCATTCAAATTATGTTTTATTCTATCTTCTTGCTAGAGATAAAAGTAGTCTGAAAAGCAGAGAATATCAGAATGAGAAGGGGCCTTGGACAATATCTATCCAATATGAGGACACTGGGGCCAAAGAGTTTGTGACTTGCTGAAGTCTCCAAACCCAGAAATGTATGAATCAGCACAAGAGTTCCCTGACGCCCACTCCAAAACTCTGCATCAACCAAGCTGCCTCAACAGGCCTCTTCTCCCTTCAACTGACAACAATAATCTTAGCTGTGTTTGTTCTACTACCTTTGCTTTATGTGGGAAAAGTTTAAAAAGGAGGGATCTGAATATACGTTTTTCTAAAGATAACAGAGTAAAAGTCAACTTCATCTTCTATTACGAAACTCAAAGATGGAAATGGGCTGGGGTTCTTCCCCTTTCCCCTACATCCTCTCTAGTATGAAGGACTTGGGTGGCCATTTCAAAACAGCCATTAGTGTGGTATTTACACTGGGTATCTTTCTCAGTTGCATTTAATTTCACAAATGTTTATGGAAATCCTATGCATTCTTATGAAGGGTTGAAAGGAAAGAGCTCACTAGAATTGCCATTAGGGACAGAGAGATGATGGGCATGTTTAATGTTCCAGGTTGAGAATAATTTTCTTTAAGGATTATGGCAGATCCAGAGAACAATAATTTTCAGAATGCAAGCTACACTCTATGACTGCAATCACTAACTGCAGTCAATAAATTGGGAAACGTAAATTGTAGAATATGGTAGAAAGAATCATGAAGAACTAAGAATAACTTCTGAACACTGAATATACAAGCTAAAAGAAAAATGAGAAACCAATCTTATTTTAAGAAAGAAACAATCTCATCCCTAAACCATAACAAGGATAAGAAACATAGTCAAGAAGAGATGGGAGTTAGAGAGAGGAGCTGAGTGGGATGTACAAGCGCAGTGCACCACTGGTGGCCCACATCAGTCTGACAAAGCTAAAAGGCTCAAGTTCAAATCTGGTTCCTTCTCTTCATCACAGTCCAAAAGTTTCCTAGCCAAACTGAGAACCAGGAATGTTATTGATGTTCTAGGAATTTGAAAATATTTCTCTTCACAAGGTCAAGACAGAATTGGAAAATCAAATACCACATCAGTTGTTTTTAATTAAATAAAGCAGTAAGAATTTTGCATTAAAAAAGAAAGATCATGTCAGGACCATAACAGCTCACCTTCCTCAGCATGTCGTTCTGCTCTACACTGTTGACCTTGCCGGGGCTGATTTCTCCTTTCAGGGTGTATTCAAAGAACTTCCCACTGACATTCACTAATAAGGTGCTGAAGGCCCTGTCTTCCTGAGTGCAGCTGAGTGACTTGTCATGACCACTGGTGGCAGTGGTGCCATACCTCAGGATCACCCCGACGATGAGTCCTGAAACAGAGTGGAAGAAAACATCAGGCCTGTGGAAGGACAGAGAGATTATTTTTTGGAGGCCAAGGAGAGGGTATGTATTTTAGGAACAACTCTACAGTCCTTCAGAAGGGTTAGGCATCCATCTATTCTGGTTTGGGTCCCTCAGCCACCAGGAGGACAAGGTAGGCCAGTACCTTTTAGGGTTATGATGGCACTCTTAGTATTCGGAACCACTAATAGTGTCTTACATCCCAGGATTTTGTGGGAGGAAGATGGGTGATAAGAGGCAAAGTTGTTTGCTGCCCAGCAGAACCACTGAGCTCTTTGATTTCTACCAGCAGCATCCCTCAGGCCATCCACAAGCAAGGACAAGGCCTCGAGAATTTCTAGTTGCTACAAAAGCAACTTATTTTGCCACACACCAGAGGAAGGGAAGAAAAGAAAAGAAAGGCTTTTGCTTAGGTCATTTCAAGTATTGGATATCATGGAGAAAATAATTATATCCCTTAGGGAGCCAAACACCACAGTGTAAATTTTCACAGTCATGATTCAGGAACTGGAGAGCTGGCTTCTTGAGGCTGCAGCATTGACACAGCTAGCATAATTAGCTGCAAGTCTTTCCATCACATTTTGTTCTTAGTAGGGTTTTCCCTTTATGAGGAAAAAAACAGCAAAACTGTGTGTAAGCATTTAATCCCATGAGTTATAAAGAAATGTTGCTCCCCTGGTCCTGGATATGAGTCACATATGCCCAAGTAAAAATGAGTGAAATGTGAAAAAAAAAAAAAAAAAAAAAACACACAAATAACCACAAGACACTTTCTATAATTCTCTCTTAGGAGGAAAATTTCAGATTTCTCTTTAAATTCAGTTGTTAGAAATATTAAGAGAGAGAATGGTACAATGTTCCTCCCATCTCATTTTGCCATTAAAGGAGAAAGTTATATGAGAAAAAGAAAGAACAATGTTTACTATATCCCATGTATAATGTGCTTCCCTGGTGGTAAAGAGTGCTTCAGATGGTAAAGAGTCTGCCTGTAGTGTGCAAGACCCGGGTTTGATCCCTGGGTCAGGAAGATCCTCTGGACAAGGAAATGGCAACCCACTTCAGTATTCTTGCCCGGAAAATCCCATGGACAGAGGAGCCCAGTGGATTACACTTCATGGGATCGCAAAGAGTCTGACACAGCTGAGCAACTTCAATTCACTTCATTTCATGTATAATGTTCTACAATGTCTCTTATCATCAAGATATATAAGAACTCACAAGACATTGTTGAAGAACAAATAATATATAAAATCCAGAAAGATATAGTTCTTTAAGTCACACACTGTGCTCTATTGTTTTATTATTGATGTTATTATTAATATTAAAGACTTGTTCTAACATAATTGAACTTTGTGAAAAAATAAAGTTGTAAATTTTTACTCCAAATTTAAAATGAGGTTCTTAAAAATCTCAGCTTGAGACCTTGGTCTCTACCATCCAGAGGTACACACGTGGTGTACATTTGGCAGCCAAATAGACTGGAATCCTGGGCAATCTTTTTGTCTGGCTTGGCTGTGCCAACTCTCAGGAAAATTTGTCATAAGAGCTGTCCATAAGGGGCCTTTTTCATCTTTACTTTCATTGTGTCCACCTGTACAACCAAGGTCCTTTATTTTTTAAACTATTTTGGGGAGTAAACCTTCTAGATTTTGTGAAGGTTGCATCCTATGTACTCTCTTGTGCAGGAGGCTCTTGCATGTTTTTGGTGTGAGTCACTATTAAGGTATATCTCATCAATGGCCAGAGGATGGATTCTTTAAACTGGTGAAACTTCTAAATTGGCAAATTTTTAGCTTTCATTATAAACAGCTATTTTATTGGTACCTATGAAAAACAAATTAGATCATGGATAAAAAAAAAACATTAGATTGTTAATTAGGTTGATTGATTAATAGGAAAATAAGAACATAAGAAAAACTATACAGATTTCTTTATAACAAGGTGAAAATTTTAAAGGGACTCATCCCAAAAGGATAAAAATCCTTAGATGGTTATCAAGAAATAAGATAAAGAAAATAGATATTAATGGGATCAAAACAAAATGTTTTGATACAACACTACTATGGAGCCCTATATTGAGGTCACAGGACAAAAATCTCTAGAATTGACCAAGCCCCATAGCAACTGTTGCCATGAGCCCTCCTGACCTAAATTTAAATTAGCCTGTTCCCTGACTTCATATTAGGTAAAATATTCACCATATAGCTTTCTGACCAATCACCTAATGCCACCCTTCTAGCAGGAATTTTCTTCATCTCGAGGCTACAAAATTGACCACTAGCCTGTGAAATGGGTCAGCTCTCCCTGGTCTGTCAGAAAGTCAGATGCTATGTTTGCAGCACCCTTCACTATCTTCGTTCTTTGTTCTCAATAAACTCACTCTCTTCTGAAATACTTTGTGTCTGGAAATTCTTTTCTAAGCCACACACAGACCACAACAACTATCTAAGGTTGGATGGGCCAGAAGGACCCCCCCCACTACTGGTCCCCAACATTAAAGGGCCCCAAACAGTTCAGTTCAGTCACTTAGTCATGTCCAACTCTTTGCGACCCCATGGACTGCAGCACACCAGGCTTCCCTGTCCATCACCAACTCCCGGAGCTCTCTCAAACTCATGTCCATCGAGTCAGTGATGCCATCCAACCATCTCATCCTCTGTCGTCCCCTTCTCCTGCCTTCAATCTTTCCCAGCATCAGGGTCATTTCCAATGAGTCAGTGCTTCGCATCAGGTGACCAAAGTATTGGAGCTTCAGCATCAGTCCTTCCAATACACACACACACACACACACGTATATGCTTTTAACCCAACTGTAAGTCAATTTTTACCCAATGTGTAACCAGGCCTCTGACAAAATTAATGATGACTACACGTCTTGACGTGGTCATTCATACATTTAACTCTATATAGAATTAATTGTAATAGTGCAACTCTAGATGTGGGAATAAGCAACAAAGAAAATACTTCCTGGATCATAACAGACTAGCAAAACAGAAGATCCAGAGAATTTTAGGTTATAAACAGGGCTTAATCCAAAACTTAGCACACTGAGCAGCCTATCAACATAATTCTCATCTGATCTAGGAATTAGCCCTCTTAGCACCATGGGGCAAATTAACTGGTCAAGAAATGCCTCCTAAAACTTGGTCTAATTTACATCCAACAGGAAGTGCTGTGAACTACAACAAAAAAAAATGTTGCCTGCAATTCTAGTAAACAAAGAATATTTCAGATCAAAGAAACCACCACCACCACCCCTCAAGGTGCACCCTGGAGAGAAGTTAGATGGAGAAAAACAGGCTATGTGTCTCGATAGTTAAGATGCATATCAAATGAATAATTTCAATGAGCCCAGACTCTTACATCTTCCCATACATAGATAAGCATTAAATTCATTAACTTGAGAGGTCTGGGTTTTGTGATTAGCAGTAATTTTTTGATGTTATTCCTGGGCTGTATAGCTGTCAGCAAGCTTCCTGAATAAAACACGTTTTTCTTCAGTCAACAAAGTCTTCATCAGGAAACTAAAATAAGTCATTTATAAAAGGCTGTCCTCCCAAATCAATACCTGCTTCACATAACTCACTGTGTTTACTCGTTATTAGCAAAGCTAACTATAAAGCTAAACCATGATAGGACAGGGTCTTCACAATGACTAACAAAAGAGGAGGTATAATATTGTGATTTATAATAAGAAATATATATTTGGTCTTCGTCCCAGTTTCCTGGTACACAGCACCTAAAACCCCTGGAATCCCTAAGGCTCTAAGTGTCTCTTTGTATGCTAATGAGATGACTGATAGCTGGGGGCTCCCAGATTAGCCTCTGAATGGGGGCTGCTTGCCAAGGGAATCAACCAGTTGATTAGAGAGTTGGAACTTTTAAAGCCACCCAACCCCTGAGCTCCAGGCAGGGAAGAGGTCCTAGAGGTTAAATTGATCATTAATGACCAATGATTTAGTTAACTATACCAATGTAATGAAACCTCTGTAAAAATCCCTAGAGTACACAGGTTCGGAGAGCTTCTGGACTGGTGAACACATGAGGGCAGAGAAGAGCAGCTGACGGAAACTCCGTGCCCACTCCTACATAACATGCCTCATCCATCTCTCCCATATGGCTGTTTCTGAATTATATCCTTCTCTAATAAATCAGTAATACAGTAAGTAAACAGGTTTCCTGAGTTCTTTGATCTATTCTAGCAAATGATCAAAGCCAAGGAGGGGAACATGGGAACCTCTGACTTACAGTCAGTTGGTCAGAAGTTGGATTTATGACTAACCTCTGAAGTGAGAGGGGCAGAGGTTTTGTGAGGCCTGTGGGATCTGATGATACATCCGGGTAGATAGTGTCAGAGAGTTAAACTGTGGATACTCAGTCGGTATTCGCTTGAGAGCTGGAGAATTGCTTGGTGTGAGAAAATTCCCACACATGTGGTCACAGAAGTGTCTAGTGAGGGTACTGAGAACAGAAGGGATACAGGAGATTTTTCTTTATAGGAGGTTTATATTTGCAGACAAATTCCTCTACTACAGGAAATGTCCTTGAAGTCTCTCTCAGTAATCATCACCATCATACCTAGAAGTGTTATTAAATGATGAATACTGTTTTTACATACTTATAAAATCTTACCCTCCCTACCTGGGCCCAAGGTGCCTATGTTAAACATGTTATGGTGACAATAAAGATGATGATGCTGCCCCCTTGTGTTAAAACATGACAACAACAGTCTGCTAATTCAAGATAGAGTTTGAGTAACTCCTTAAAACATCTACATTCATATTTATTACCACTGTACTCCATGGCACTAAAGGACAGTCACTGCTACATTAAGTTCACATGTGACATCTTCCACTTCAAGAAATAATAAGATATTAGGAGTATTAGGAGTGTAGAGGGATAGCTTAGAAAGAATATAATAAAGACTTAGAAAAAACATGAATGGCATATTTCCATCTTCTAGACATGGAAGACATCCCCCGACAGGAAACTATAAAGAGATCATAACTACAAGGAATTAGGATTTGACACTAGATATTTTTCAAAGCTTAGAAAGTTCAATATTACCCCAAAAAATGATGGAAAGCAATGGAAGCATTAATGACTTTACTGGATCAACATCATAATGTTCAAGATTACAAACAGCAATAATCTATGAGTGTGGGCCAGAAAAACAGCACATGTCAGCTGATGAAGAGACTCACTGATTTCACAGGTATATGACTAATGCTAGGAAAAAAATTAGTTCTGAACTTTTATAGAAAGCAAACATAGATGAAATTCCTTTGACATCTGAGGTGGTTTAAAGCAGCCTGATGAACTACAGAGGTGCAAAAATTCAAAACTTTTTCAGTAGAAAAAAATTCAAAACTATTTCAAACTTTTGAGTATGAAAAAAATTCCTGTATTTATTAATTGTGCTGATAGTGTACAACTGCCAGATTTTCTAATGTTTAAAAGAAACACCTAACCAAAAAAAGAACCCTATATACAGTTTATGAATGTACCCCATTGATGGTATGAGGAAGGAACTTAATTATGGACAAAGTATGGTTCAAAAATTCTATAAGGCCATAAAAGAAACTAGCCTCCATTCTGTGACTGAGTTTGTCAGGAAGACAGTTGAACAAATTGACACTCAGCTGTAATTCTAGACAACTATCCACCTGCTGCAATATTTAAGTGTCTCCATCAATAAGCCTTTGTTAAGGAATTGGGAACAGGTGCATGGATGCCCTGTTCTCTAAGGAGCAGACGATCATCAGTAGGGTTTGGCCACCACTATGGGGATTTTTACAGCACTGTAGAAGTTGTTCTGAGTTCTAAGGCTTCATCTGAAATTCTGAGAAAACAAAATGTCCCATTCCACATTCCATTACACAGTGTCTGAAGAGAGTGATAACTATTTCTAATTGAGCAAATTAAGAGAATGCAATGGATCCCAGCAGTGACAATGATTTTTCAGATTTGGGAGTCATTCAAGTGACTCTGGTTTTGAGAATGTACGTTACAGCCTTTTCAATATCCTTTTTTACTTGTTCTACTACTTACACAGCTGTGTTATTCACTGATATATTCATTTCAAGGAGAATTCATTTAAAATATTTTTATTACTAGTTTTGAGTATGTAGTGAAATAACTTTTTAAAGACAATTTTATTGATGTACAATTTAAATAACATAACATTCCCCATTTTAAGTGTACAATTCAATGATTTTATTAAATTCAGAGTTGTACATTTGGAGCATTTCCTTTGGCAGTCACTCTGTTTCCCACTCCCACCCCCATGCAACTACTGATTTATCTTCTGTCTCTATAGATTTGACTTTTCTGGACATTTCATAGAAAAGAAATCATACAATATGTAATCTTTTGTATCTGGCTTCTTTCTCTCAGCATAATCTTTTCAGGGCTCACCCATGTGGAAGGAAGATATTAATACTTCATTACTTTTTTATTGTTGAATAGTATTCCACTGTATGGATATAACATATCTTGTTTATTCACCAGTTGATGAGCATTTGTATCGGTTCCATTTTTCTGCTATTGTGAGTAATGCTGCTATCAACTTTTGCATACAAGTCTGGATAGACATATGCTTCCATTTCTCTATTGTAAACACCTAGGAGTGGAACCACTATGACATATGGTGAATCTATACTTATTACTTTAAGAAACTGTTGAAGAGTTTTCAGTTGGAAAACTGTATACCATTTTATACAATTCATATCCCCACCAGCAAGGTATCAGAGTTACTTTATTTACAGAGTTTATTTACATGCTCTAAACTCTTTCTTATTGTCTTTTGATTGTATCTATTTTAGAGAGTGTTAAGTGGTATCTCACTGTGGTTTTAATTTGGATTTCCCTAATGCCTAATGATGTCAAGCATATTTTTATGTGCTTATGGATCATCTGTGTATCTTCTTTGGTGAAACGTCTATTAATTCAAATCTTTTGCCATGTTTAAATTAGATTCTCTTATTGAATTATAACAGACTTTGGTGTATTCTGATACAAGTTCTTATTGAATATATGATTTGAAAATATTTTCTTCCAGTCTGTGACTTGTTTTTTCTTTTCTTTCTTTTTTTAAACTTTCTTGATGCTGTCTTAAAATGTTTCTTACTTTTAATATTGTCTTAACAATAAAATGGACTTTTTCCCTTTGTGTGTACACTTCTATGAATCTTTAAATTTTATTTTTTATTGAGGTAACATTGGTTTATAACATTATATATATTTCATAGGTACAACACTATATCTGTACTTCTGTATACAATACAGCATAGATTCACATAAGCACTACCACAATCAGGATACCAAACAGTTCTATCACTCCCAGAAAAAATCCCTTGTACTATATCCCTTGACAGTTACACCTTCACCTTACCTAAAACAGCAAGAGTCATTGATTTGTTTCCCATTACTAGAGTTTTGTTGTTTCAAGATTCAGTTCAATTCAGTTGCTCAGTCGTGTCCAACTCTTTGTGACCCCATGGACTGTAGCACCCCAGGTTTCCCTGTCCATCACCAACTCCCGGAGCTTACGCAAATTCATGTCCATCGAGTCAGTGATGCCATCTAACCATCTCATCCTCTGTTGTCCCCTTCTCCTGCCTTCAGTCTTTCACAGCATCAGGGTCTTTTCCAATGAGTCAGCTCTTCGCATCAGGTGGCCAAAGTATTGGAGTTTCAGCTTCAGCATCAGTCCTTTCAAAGAATATTCAGGACGATTTCCTTGAGGATTGGCTGGTTGGATCTCCTTGCAGTCCAAGGGACTCTCAAGAGTCTTCTCCAAAACCACAGTTCAAAAGCATCAATTCTTTGGTGCTCAGCTTTCTTTATAGTCCAACTCTCATATCCATACATGACTACTGGAGAAACCATAGCTTTGACTAGATGGACTTTTGTTGGCAAAGTAATGTCTCTGCTTTTTAATATGCTGTCCAGGTTGGTCATGGCTTTCTTCCTAAGAGCAGGTGTCTTTTAATTTCATGGCTGCAGTCACCATCTGCAGTGATTTTGGAGCCCAGAAAAATAAATTCTCTCACTGTTTCCATTATTTCCCCATCTATTTGCTGTGAAGTGATGGGACCGGATGCCATGATCTTAGTGTTCTGAATGTTGAGTTTTAAGCCAATGTTTTCACTCTCCTCTTTCACTTTCATCAAAAGGCTCCTTAGTTCTTCTTCACTTTCTGCCATAAGGGTGGTGTTATTTGCATATCTGAGGTTATTGATATTTCTCCCAGCAATCTTGATTCCAACTTGTGCTTCATCCAGCCCAGTGTTTCTCATGATGTACTCTGCATATAAGTTAAATAAGCAGAGTGACAATATACCACCTTGACATACTCCTTTCCTGATTTGGAACCAGTCTGTTGTTCCATGTCCAGTTCTAACTGTTGCTTCTTGACCTGCATACAGATTTCTCAGGAGGTCAGGTGGTCTGGTATTCCCATCTCTTGAAGAATTTTCCATAGTTTGTTGCAATCCACAAAGTGAAAGGCTTTGTTGTAGTCAATAAAACAGAAATAGGTGTTTTTCTGGAACTCTTGTGCTTTTTTGATGATCCAACCGATCTTGGCAATTTGATCTCTGGTTCCTCTGCCTTTTCTAAATCCATCTTGAACATCTGGAAGTTCATGGTTCACATGCTGTTGAAGCTCAGCTTGGAGAATTTTGAGCATTACTTTGCTAGCATGTGAAATGAGTGCAATTGTGTGGTAGTTTGAACATTATTTGGCATTGCTTTTCTTTGGGACTGTAATGAAACCTGATTTTTTCCAGTCCTGTGTCCACTGCTGAGTTTTCCAAATTTGCTGGCATATTGAGTGCAGCACTTTCACAGCATCATCTTTGAGAATTTGAAATAGCTCAACTGGTATTCCATCACCTCCACTAACTTTGTTCGTAGTGATGCTTTGTTCATAGTGATGCTTTTTGTAGTGATGTTTTTCAAGGTTAAATAGAGTCAAACTATGTGACCTTTTGAGACTAGCTTCTCTTGCTCAGCCAAATACCTAACTTCATTACTTTTTACTGTTGAGTAATATTCCATTGTGTGAATACACTACAGTTTATCCACTAACCTGCTGAGGGACATCTGATTTGTTTATAACTTTTGGCTATCACAAATAAGGCTGCTATGAACATTCGTGAACACGGTTTTATATGAACATGTTTTCACTTCTCTAGGGCAAATACACAGAGTAGGATTGCTCAGTTATTGGGCAAGCATATGTTTAACTTTATAAGAGTTGGCCAAATCATTTCCCAGAGTTTCTATACCATATTCGCAACAATCCACCCACCCCCCAAGCAAGGTTTGAGAGTTCTAGTTGCTCTGAATCTGAAAACTCTTGACAATACAACAGAAAATCTGCAAATAGCCAATCAGCCAGCCTGGGAGTAATGCTACTCTGACAGAGGTAGATTTTAACAAAAGAAATAAAGTGAGTTTGTAGCCCTTCAAGACAAATGTTCTGTCTTGCTTTCCTTAGTATGCTGCTAAGTCACTTCAGTCATGTCCGACTCTGTTCGACCCCATAGACGGAAGCCCACAAGGCCCCGCTGTCCCTGGGATTCTCCAGGCAAGAACACTGGAGTGGGTTGCCATTTCCTCCTCCAATGCATGAAAGAGAAAAGTGAAAGTGAAGTCGCTCAGTCGTGTCTGACTCTTAGCAACCCCATGGACTGCAGCCTACCAGGCTCCTCCGTCCATGGGATTTTCCAGGCAAGAGTACTGGAGTGGGGTGCCATTGCCTTCTCCCTTCCTTAGTATACGTGACACTAAAATAGTGACGATCAGGCCCATCAGCTAAGAGTTCAACCTCCAATTCAATGCCCCTCTTTTTCAATAGCTGAAATTCCAAAGATTTGATTAAAACCAACATGGGACAGGTTTATGTAGTTCAAAATATACCATCAATTCTAAATAGTTTCCCCAAATGTGTAATGTTACAGTTAAGAACAAGAGGAAGAAAATGACTTTAGGTTTTAGATATCTACTTGGAAAAACAAGACATGGAAAAATCACTATATTGTCCCATGAAGTTCTTAGGACACCAGGAACATCTTTCCATCACTTCTGTGCTGCACAGCATTTCTCTGTGGGTGACCAGATACCACATACCTTCTGACAATATTTAAAAACTGGAGATACCCACTCTAGTATATAATGGAAGAGTGGGAGAGTCTTTCATTGAAAACTAGGAACCAAGGAGGCAGACTTGGACTCAGTGACTGAACTTTTAACTATAGGAGTCCAATATGGTAAGCAAGTGTAAATAGATTACATTTGCCTTGTTCTAGGTGGGGCCTCTGCTGGCTCAACACCTCTAGGGCCTGGAGGGATTATTTCTGCCTAATCCAGGGCTACAGTCTCAGGAAGCCATTTTGTCGTACCTAAACCACACTCTCCAAGCTCTACCTATCTGGCTCCTTTATCTCCCAAATGGTTCCATTTTGATAGCAGACAGAGTATCACTAATTGAACCCCTCAAATCCCAAGCAATATGGATGACCACTTAAAGTCTTAACCATATTTTCTTTAAAATGCTTTCAAAATAGAATTCAAAGATGCTTGAAAAAATAATGGGAGGCCAGTAGATTCCTGGATTAGGTCTAAGGACTTTAGGTCAGGTATATGAATATTTATTTGATTCTGTCTCACACTCTGACATTTCTCAAAATCAAGGACTGTAAACCCGTGGCTGAGTCATCACTCAACACATTTTACTTGCTGTTTTGTGCGTTCTCCAATTTAATCAAAACACACTAATCAAATTCACATCAACTGCCAAAGGACTACCAATGTTACCACAGCAATTTATCACCATTTTCCTGACCCATTCGCCACTCTTTAAAGGTCTAGGACAAGACTTTCAGCTAAACATTAGCTACCTTTTGAAATAAATTAATCAATCCTTCCTCTGAGCCTCTGCCTGGAACTCTGTTCCCACTCTCTGCTCCCTACCATCTTCACTGGATTAACTCCTACTCACCCTTCAAGTCACAATGTAGATATCATTTCTTCCAGGCAGAGAAGCCCATCCTGATACCTCAGGACTGGGATGTATTCTTCACAGTCAGGGTTGCCCTCACAGATTTCAACATGAAAGAGGCTTCCTGGAATTGTTCAGGGCACAACGAACACAACCATACATGGCAATCCATCTCATCATGCATTTCCAAAACAGTCTCTGGTAGAGAACAGTTATCAGAACAATGATTGCACTACACTGGGACTGCCACTTAAGTGCCTGACCCTCACCCTGAAGGTTAATTTTCCTGAAGGCAATGTGCAATGAGCACTCACCTCCCATCCCTGCAATCTGACCACTACAATCACTGAATAAACGACAATACATTATGGAGATGTTAGCCAACAGCCTTGTATTAACAAGGACATTTGAGTTTTAAGAACCTTTAGTTCTGACTCCTATTTTCAACCTCCTACCTGCCATTAAATTCAAGGGTGCCAAACTTTATTAGCCTTTATAATTTGGCTCAAATTAATAAATAAAAGTCAAGTACTCTTATAGGATAAAAAGTCTTCAATGAGGGACTTCCTTGGTGGTCCAGTGGCTAAGACCGTGTGCTCCCAATGCAGAGGGCCCAGGTTTGATCCCTGGCTGGGGAACTAGATCCCTCATGCCACAACTAAGAGTTCACATGTTCTGCGACTAAGACCCGGTACAGCCAAATAAATAACTGGCAAAAAAAAAAAAAACCCTCCAATGATTTTGAGGCATATTACAGAATCTACTTCCTAGAAGCCCTGCAATCAAACAACACTGCAAATAAACAAATGCACTAATCACAGCTATCTTAGAGAGCCATGGAACTGGAACACACAATAGCAACCACATTTGCTGCTCTAGTTACTCCAATTACTAAGGAATGGTTGAGCTTTAACTAAAATAAATGCAAATATAGAGGCATACACAAGTGAAAAGGGAGGGTTCTGAGAGCACACAGTAAAATAAATGAATAAAACAGAGCTTGTACATACTTACTTCACTTTTTGTTTGTGATGCCATATTAAGAAAAAAAAAATATTTAAGAATTCACCTGAATTCAAATGATATAGTCACAGCTATGTTTTTTTCCAGTAGTCATGTATGGATGTGAGAGTTGGACCATAAAGAAGGCTGAACATCAAAGAATACATGCTTTCAAACTGTGGTGTTGGAAAAGACTCTTGAGAGTCCCTTGGGCAGCAAGGAGATCAAACTGGTCAATCCTAAAGGAAATCAGTTCTGACTATTCATTGGAAGGACTGATACTGAAGCTCCAATAACTTTGGCCACCTGATCTGAAGAGCTGACTCATTGGGAAAGACCCTAATGTTGGGAAAGATTGAAGGCAGGAGGAGAAGGGGACGACAGAGGAGGAGATGGCTGGATGGCTTCACTGACTCAGTAGAATGAGTTTGAGAAAACTCCGGGAGTTGATGATGGACAGGGAAGCCTGGCATGCTGTAGTCCATTGGGTTACAAAGAGCTGGACATGACTGAGTGACTGAACAACAACAACCAACCAAATAAACTATCTGCAATGGACTCACTGTGTCCTCTTCAACTCCATATACTGAAGCCCTAACCCCCAAAGTGACTGTATTTCGAGACTGGGCTTTTAGCAGGTAATTAAGGTTAGATAAGGTCATAAGGGTAGGGTCTTAATCCAATAGAATCAGTGGCCATTTAAGAAAAAGGAAGAGAGATCTTTCTGTGTGTGCACACACACAGAGGAAAGGCCAAGTGAGCACACAGTGAAAAGGTAGCTTATCCACAAGGCAGGAAGAAAGGCCTCACCAGGATCCAACCCTGCCAGCACCTGGATCTCAGCCTTCCAGCCTGTGAGAAGATAAATTTCTACTGTTTAAGCCACCCAGTCTGTGGCATTTTGTTACAGCAGTCCAAGCATATGAATGCACCATCTTTTTGAGAAACTGTAGGTGGCTTCTCTGGACCATCAGCAATATCTCTACAGCTAACTCACATCCCAACCTCCCAACTAGGAAACATGTCCTTCTCAGATTAGAACATCCCAATGTTAACAGTAATATAGGGTCCCTAAACCCTGTTCAGAGATGTTTCCAGCTTATTTGTTTTGCTTTTCTCATACCATTACCACAATGAGTATTCTTAATCTTCCAAAGAAGACTCACAATACTGGCCTTCTGACATGAAGTCCCACTTTTGTAGAAAGTATTATGCTATGTCACAAACCAAGAAATTACCATACCTCTGTCCTCCCTGATCAAACATCATAGGATCATATCCAAGTTTAATTTCCATTAATGCTTTTAAAATATCACACACTTGGGACGATGATGAAAATGTGCTTAGAACTTTAGTCACAGGCACACAGTACATAATTTTTTATTTAGATGACTAATCAAAAATACTGGAGTGGGCTGCCATTCCCTTCTCCAGGGGATCTTCCTGACCTAGGGATTAAACCAGAGTCTCCTGCACAACAGCAGACTCTCTAACTGAGAGACCAGGGAAGCCCAAGACGACTAATACAACAATTCAAAAAAGTGGGACAAACATTTAAGTTCAAATTTATTAATTACATATACTAATCAGATCACTATAAGAAGGCCATAGGGCATCCTTGGAGTAGGTGCTGAGTCTCTTGTTTCCTAGAGCTGCTCTAGAACCTGCAAAGGAGAGGCTGTTCAGCCTGGGGCCCATCTATCTCCTGCCTCAAACTAAAGACAAAACATAAAGCCCAGAAGTTGAGAGCTATATTTTATTCAGTGGACAAAGCTGAGGACTTAACCCTGGGACACAGCATTTAAGAGATCAATCCCTGAGCCTGTGGACTGGAAGCACTGACCCCAAGACCCTACCAGAGAACTAACCCCTAAGGAGTATCAAATAGTGAGAACTCACACAAAGGAAATCACTTGAATACAAGACCCGGCATCTCACAACCACCCGTAGCACCGCATGCAGGACGCCTCATCTAAACAACAAACAAAACAAAAACACAAACCCAATCATCATCAGACAGGATTACCACCTCACTCACCCTTGCCCATCAGAGGAAAAACAAACAAAACTACAAAAACTCAGCACAAATCTCACCCTATACAAAGCTCACACAAACCACTGGACCAACCCTAGGAGGGCAGAAACCAAAAGGAAGAAAGAATTCAACCTTCTTCAAGGAAAAAATTCAACTTTGCTTGAAGCCTGGGGAAAGGAGACCTCAAACACAATAAGTTAAAAATATAATGAAAAGGCATAGAAATCCTACACAAATGAAGAAACAAACTAGAAACACAGAAGTCCAAATAAATGAAGAGTATTTCCTAGTTTGCCTATTTCGGCAAACTACCTGAAAAAGAATTCAGGCACATGATAGTAAAGAAGATCAAAAACCTTGAAAACAAAATGGAGAAAATGCAATAATCAATTAACAAAGACCTAGAAGAATTAAAGAATAAACATGCAGAGACTAACAACAGAATTACTGAAATTAAAAATACTCTAGAAGGAATCAATAGCAGAATATCTGCAGCACAATGAATCAGTGAGCTGGAAGATAAAATAGTGGAAATAACTTCTGAAGAGCAGAATAAAGTAAAAAGAATGAAAAGAACTGAGGATAGTTTCAGAGACCTCTGGGAACTGAGGATAGTTTCAGAGACCTCTGGGACCAATCACCAGCATTCGAATTATAGGGGTCCCAGAAGAAGAAAAGAGAAAGAAAGGGTATGAGAAAATTTTTGAAGAGATTAGAGTTGAAAATTTCCCCAACATGGAAACGGAAATAGCCAATAAAGTCCAAGAGGCACAAAGAGTCCCATACAGGATAAACCCAAGAAGAAACACACCAAGACACATACTAATCAAACAAACAAAGACTAAACACAAAGATAGAATATTAAAAGCAGCAAGGGAGAAGCAACAAGTAACATACAAGGGAAACCCCATATGCTTAACAGCTGATCTTTCAGCAGAAACTCTGCAGGCCGGAAGTGAATAGCAGGATATATTTAAAGTACTGAAAGGGAAAAAAATCTATAACCAAGATTACTGTACTCAGCAAGGATCACATTCAAAATTGATGGAGAAATAAAAAGCTTTTCAGACAAGCAAAAGTTAAGAGAATTCAGTACCACCAAACCAGCTTTGCAACAAATCTTAAAGGGACTTATATAGTCAAGAAATACAGCAAAAGAAAAAAGATCTACAAAATCAATCCCAAACAATTAAGAAAATGGCAATAGGAAGATATATATCAATAATTACTTTAAAAGCAAATGGATTAAATGCTCCAACCAAGAGACACAGACTGGCTGAATGGATACAAAAACAAGATATATATTATATATATATATATATATATATATATATATATGCTGTCTACAAGAAACCCACTTCAGACCTCAAGACACATATAAACTGAAAGAGAGAGGATGGAAAAATATATTCCAGGAAAATGGGAAGCCAGAGAAAGCTGAAGTACCGATCCTCATATCAGACAAAATAGACCTTAAAATAAAGATGATTACAAGAAATAAGCAAGGACACTACATAATGATTAAGGGATCAATCCAAGAGCAAGAACAACAATTGTAAATATCTATGCACCCAACATAGGAGCTCAATACATAAGACCAACACTAACAGACATAAAAGGAGAAATTGACAGTAACACAATAATAGTAGGAGACTTTAATACCCCACTCACAGCAATGGACAGGTCATCAAAACAGAAAATTAATAAGGAAATACAAGTCTTAAATGATACATTAGGGGAAATGGATGTTATTGATATCTTCAGGACATTCCATCCAAATGCAGAAGAATACACCTTCTTCTCAAGTGCACATGGAACATACTCCAGGACAGACCACATCTTGGGTCACAAATCAAACCTCAGTAAATTTAAGAAAATTGAACTCATATCAAGCATCTTCTCTGACCATATTATGAGACTAGATATGAATTACAAGAAAAAAACTGCAAGAAACACAAACACATGGAGATTAAACAGCATGTTTCTAAATAACCAACAGGTTGCTGAAGAGATCAAAAGGGAAATCAAAAACTTTCTAGAAACAAATCACAATAAAACATGACAACTCAAAACCTATGGGATGCAAAAACAGCAGTTCTAAGAGGGACGTTTATAGCAATACAATTCTACCTCAAAAAATGAGAAAAACATCGAATATACAACCTAAAAGTGGTGGTACATATACACAGTAGAATATTACTTAGCAATTAAAAGGAATGCATTTGAGTCAGTTCTAATGAGGTGGATGAACCTAGAACCTATTATACAGAGTGAAGTGAGTCAGAAAGAGAAAGATAAATACCATAATTTAACACACATATAGCAAACACCCTCTTCCAACAACACAAGAGAAGACTCTACACATGGACATCACCAAATGGCCAACACAGAAATCAGATTGATTATATTTTTTGCAGCCAAAGATGGAGAAGCTCTATACAGTCAGCAAAAGCAAGACCGGGAGCTGAATGTGGCTCAGATCATGAGCTCCTTATTGGCAAATTCAGACTTAAATTGAAAAAAGTAGGGAAAACCACTAGACCAGGTATGACCTAAATCAAATCCCTTATGATTATACAATGGAAGTGAGAAATCGGAGAAGGCAATGGCACACCACTTCAGTACTTTTGCCTGGAAAATCCCATGGATGGAGGAGCCTGGTAGGCTGCAGTCCATGGGGTCGCTAGGAGTCAGACACGACTGAGCTACTTCACTTTCACTTTTCACTTTCATACATTGGAGAAGGAAATGGCAACTCACTCCAGTGTCCTTGCCTGGAGAATCCCAGCCTGGTTGGCTGCCGTCTCTGGGGTCGCACAGAGTCGGACACGACTGAAGCAACTTAGCAGCAGCAACAGTGAGAAATAGATTTAAGGGACTAGATCTGATAGAGTCCCTAATGAACTATGGATGGAGGTTCATGACATTGTACAGGAGACAGGGATCAAGACCATCCCCATGGAAAAGAAATGCAAAAAAGCAAATGGCTGTCTGGGGAGGCCTTACAAATAGCTGTGAAAAGAAGAGAAGTGAAAAGCAAAGGAGAAAAGGAAATATATAAGCCTCTGAATGCAGAGTTCCAAAGAATAGCAAGGAGAGATAAGAAAGCCTTCCTCAGCAATCAGTGCAAAGAAATAGAGGAAAACAACAGAATGGGAAAGACTAGAGATCTCTTCAAGAAAATCAGAGATACCAAGCGAACATTTCACGCAAAGATGGGCTCGATAAAGGACAGAAATGGTATGGACCTAACAGAAACAGATGATATTAAGAAGAGATGGCAAGAATACACAGAAGAACTGCACAAAAAAGATCTTCATGACCCAGATAATCACGATGGTGTGATCACTCACCTAGAGCCAGACATCCTGGAATGTGAAGTCAAGTGGGCCTTAGAAAGCATCACTATGAACAAAGCTAGTGGAGGTGATGGAATTCCAGTGGAGCTATTTCAAATCCTGAAAGATGATGCTGTGAAAGTGCTGCACTCAATATGCCAGCAAATTTGGAAAACTCAGCAGTGGCCACAGGACTGGAAAAGGTCAGTTTTCATTCCAATCCCAAAGAAAGACAATGCCAAAGAATGCTCAAACTACCGCACAATTGCACTCATCTCACACGCTAGCAAAGTAATGCTCAAAATTCTCCAAGCCAGGCTTCAGCAATACATGAACTGTGAACTTCCTGATGTTCAAGCTGGTTTTAGAAAAGGCAGAGGAACCAGAAATCAAATTGCCAACATCTGCTGGATCATCAAAATAGCAAGAGAGTTGCAGAAAAACATCTATTTCTGCTTTATTGACTATGCCAAAGCCTTTGACTGTGTGGATCACAATAAACTGTGGAAAATTCTGAAAGAGATGGGAATACCAGACCACCTGACTTGCCTCTTGAGAAATTTATATGCACGTCAGGAAGCAACAGTTAGAACTGGACATGGAACAACTGACTGGTTCCAAATAGGAAAAGGAGTACATCAAGGCCGTATATTGTCACCCTGCTTACTTAACTTATATGCAAAGTACATCATCAGAAATGCTGGGCTGGAAGAAGCACAAGCTGGAATCAAGATTGCCGGGAGAAATATCAATAACCTCAGATATGTGGATGACACCACCCTTATGGCCAAAAGGGAAGAAGAACTAAAAATCTTCTTGATGAAAGTGAAAGAGGAGAGTGAAAAAGTTGGCTTAAAGCTCAACATTCAGAAAACGAAGATCATGGCATCTGGTCCCATCACTTCATGGGAAATCGATGGGGAAATAGTGGAAACAGTGTCAGACTTTATCTTTTTGTGTTCCAAAATCACTGCAGATGGTGATTGCAGCCATGAAATTAAAAGACGCTTACTCCTTAGAAGGAAAGTTACGACCAACCTAGATAGCATATTGAAAAGCAGAGACATTACTTTGCCAACAAAGGTCCATCTAGTCAAGGCTATGGTTTTTCCAGTGGTCATGTATGGATGTGAGAGTTGGACTGTGAAGAAAGCTGAGCACCAAAGAATTGATGCTTTTGAACTGTGGTGTTGGAGAAGACTCTTGAGAGTCCCTTGGACTGCAAGGAGATCCAACCAGTCCATTCTAAAGGAGATCAGTCCTGGGTGTTCATTGGAACGACTGATGCTAAAGCTGAAACTCCAATACTTTGGCCACCTCACGCAAAGAGTTGACTCATTGGAAAAGACTCTGATGCTGGGAGGGATTGGGGGCAGGAGGAGAAGGGGACAGCAGAGGATGAGATGGCTGGATGGCATCACTGACTCAATGGACATGGGTTTGGGTGAACCCTGGGAGTTGGTGATGGACAGGGAGGCCTGGCGTGCTGCAATTCATGGGGTTGCAAAGCGTCGGACACAACTGAGTGACTGAACTGAACTGAACGCACATGCACAGAATCTAGAAAAATGGTACTGAAGAATTTATTTACAGGGCAACAATGAAGAAATAGACATAGAGAATAGACTTATGGACATGGGGAGAGGGAGGGGAGGGTGAGATGTATGGAAAGAGTAATATGGAAATTCATATTACCATATGTAAAATAGATGGAGAAGGCAATGGCAACCCACTCCAGTACTCTTGCCTGGAGGTAAGTACGGAGGAGCCTGGTAGGCTGCAGTCCATGGGGTCGCTAGGAATCAGACACGACTGAGCTACTTCACTTTCACTTTTCACTTTCATACATTGGAGAAGGAAATGGCAACCCACTCCAGTGTTCTTGCCTGGAGAATCCCAGCCTTGTCGGCTGCCGTCTCTGGGGTCACACAAAGTCAGACATGACTAAAGCAACTTAGCAGCAGCAGCATGTAAAATAGATAGCCAATGGGAATTTGCTGTATGGCTCAGGAAACTCAAACAGGGGCTCTGTATCAACCTAGAGGTGTGGGATGGGGAGAGAGATGGGAGGGAGGTTCAAAAGGGAGGGGATATATGTATTTAAAAAAGCACATAAAGATAGTTCACAAAAAAATAAATAAATAAAGAAGACTATAGGGCATCCTTTTTAAAATTTTAGTATGAATTATATCAGATACCTAAAACTATAGGTATAGTGTACATAAGGGATAAATAATAACATAATTGGGAAGGAACATACAAGCAGGTTCAAAGGTACTACTAATTTTCTGGACAGTAAGTACAGGTGTTTATTCCATTTTTATCTGTATATAAGTTATACATAGTATTTCAACTTTTTAGTATACTTCAGAAGAATTTATTAGGACAAGAATGGTTCACATGGTCTCCCTGCTGTGTAATGTTTCAACTTTCCCTTCTGCCTCTCTGTGCCTCTTCCAGGATAATGCCTCAGATACACCATCCAGTTCGCCAGTTCTCTCTTCAGTTCTTTACCCTCTCCATTGGATTTGTTGTTTCAATTACTATTTTTAATTTCTTGAAATTCTATTTAGGTTCTTTACCACATACACCTGACATTTTTTTGTTTGTTAACACAATCTGGACTAGGATTTGAATACAGTATTTTCAATAGTCATCTCTGCACCCTGTGACAGATGCACCTCTTCACCCTGCTGCTCACTTATTCCAATCTACATCATGGAATGGATAACAACACATTATTATAAAAGGCCTCCGTGCCTCCTCCAAACGGTAATGGCTAAATAAACTCTGGCCGTCTCACAAAGTCTGGAACGTGTTTGTCACTCAACAAGTGTTTGCCAAAAAATGAGATAATAAAAATCAAAAACTATGATTTGACTACAAATAATATTGACAGATTATACACATAGGGAAGGATCCCTAAATTATGAAGGTAATGCCTTTTTCCCTTGCAATTCATGTCTGGGATTTGGCAGGCAATGAAACAATATCTGGAAAAATTACAGTTTTGTATTTTTGAAGCAATTTCTTGAGTCATGAAATTTGTGTCTGGAAAGTAGCCAAAGTCAACAACCAGAATGAACACTAATGACACAACCAGAGACACTTCGCATAATGTACCCAGCAAAATGCTTTATGTGTTTATGTAAGCAGAAAAAAAATGTAAGTACTCACTGGGTTTATTTCAGTCCAGCTCAAAACTATATCATATTTAACAGCCTACTTAATAAAATTATTTTAAAACAAAACACAGAGTGGAGAAGTTCTGATAGAAAATCTGCTGTTCACCCTTTTAAGAGTTGGTACCAAACAAACACACATGCACACACATGCACGCACACGCACACATGCACACATACTGCATTCCAAGAGGGGAGGGCTCTAGGTTGGGTGCTGAGGAGACTTTGAACTGACTGGGACATAGTACCTGACCCCTCAGCACCCACCCCATACCCACCCATACCCACACAAACACACACTAGCCCACCCTGGGGAACACATAATCAACAATGAAGTTAGTCAAGCTGTGACAAGCACCACAAAACAGAGGCATAAAAAGGTGGCACAGTGAGGAACAGAATGAATAACTCTTTCAGGTGAAAAAATAGTTGAGGAAAGCTTCACAGAAAAGGCAACTTCTCAGTTGGACCTTTCAAGATGAGTCAGGCTTCTATTGATGAAAGAAGGGGGTGCTATATTTCAGAGAAAGACCTCAGCATGAGGTGGGAAAGTCAACACTGACTTGAGCAACAAGGCTGGGGAGAGGGAGGAAGGTGGAGACTGACCATCAAGGCGGGAAAAAAGATGGTGAGCCATCTCCTTACGCCAAGCTCACAAGAGCAGACTTTAACCCACAGGAAACAAGGGCCACAGAGCCTTTTAAGCTAAGAAGGGGCATGATCAGGCCTGACTTTTGGAATATACTACAGCAGCAGTACAGAGAATTAACTGCTGGAGAGAGAGGCTACAAGTACAAGAACTTCATCAAGCTGTCCTAGAAACACCACACCTCTCAGGGAAAAAATGTCAAAATCATTTCTCCAATTAAGAAGATCCCTATATTATCCCATATGCCTCCACCTCTTTCTTTTGTTCAAGAGCTGGTTATCATTAGGGTTCAGACAAGTAGGACCCAGGATGCTCTGAAACCCACCCAAAGCTACAGATTAAAACAGATTTAGGAGTGATTATTTGATGCTTTTTGAGAGTCCCCTGGACTGTAAGGAGATCAAACCAGTCAATGATAAAGGAAATCAACCCTGAATATTCATTGGAAAAACTTACGATGAAGCTGAAGTCCCAATACTTTGGCCACCTGATGTGAAGAGCCGACTCATTGGAAAAGACCCTGATGCTGGGAAAGATTTAGGGCAGGAGGAGAAGGGGGCAACAGAAGATGAGATGGTTGGATGGCATACTGGCTCAATGGACATGAGTTTGAACAAGCTCGAGATGGTGAGAAACAGGGAAGCCTGGCGTGTTACAGTCCATGGGGTCGCAAAGAATTGGACACAATTTAGTGACTGAACAACAGAACAACAAAGACCTATAAAGACAAATCAACCAAATGTAGTTATAGGGACCTTATTTGCATCTTATATCAAACTGAAAAAAAAGAGTCAAGTGGGGAAATGTGAACTCACTGGATATCTAGCAAATATTATGAAATGATCATTATTTTTGAAGGGTGATAATGTACTATGGCTATGTTTTTAAAAGATTCCTTATCTTTTAGAGATGAATACAAAAATATTTATGAATAAAATTTGGAATTTTGTGTCAATGACATGGGGAGGGGTAGCTGTGGGGGATACAGATAAAACACAATTGACTGTGAGCTGGTAATTAACAATGCTGGGTAATGAGTACACAGGGTTTGGTTTATTATACTTCTTTCTGTGTGTGTTTTGCACACCATCAAGAAATTCTCCAATACCAGGTGCATTTTCTATAATTCAAGTCAAATCTGACACTATCTACCTAGAGATAGTATCAGGTCCTACAGGTTAAGGGCTCAGTCCCACAATACCCCCTCAACCCAACTTCAGATGCCAATCACAAGTCCAAGTTATTCACCTGTGCTCTCACCAACTGGCCATAGTTCAATGGCCCCCACAACGTTGTCTTCGGGTTTGACTATGCTGGAGAGACTCACAGAACTCAGAGAAACATTTTACTTACTAAGTTACTAGCTTATCATAATAGGATATAACTCAGAAAAAGCCAAAAGGAAAGGGAAGATCCCCTGGAGAAGGGAATGAGAACTCCCTCTAGTATTCTTGCCTGGAAAATCCCATGGACAGAGGAGTCTGGTGGGCTACAGTCCATGGGGTTGCAAAGAGTCAGACACAATTGAGTGATTAACACACACACACACACACACACACACACACACACAAGGGATGCTTAGAGCAACGTATGTGGGAAGGAGTGCAGAGCTTCCGTGCCCTCTCAGCACCATCGGCCCCTAACAGCACCTCCCCATGTTCACCAACCCAGAACCTCTACAATCATGTCCTTTTGGGGTTTTAATGGAGGCTTCATTACACAGGCATGATTGACTAAATCATTGGCCATTGGTGAACTGAGCTCAAACCCAGCCCCACACCCCCTCCCCAGAGGCCAGGGAGGTGGGGTGGGACTAAAAGTCCCAACTCTATAATCACAAGTTGGTTTCCTTGGCAAGTAGCCTCCACTCTAAGGTGCTTTCAGAAAGTCATCTCATTAACATAAACTGAGATGCGGTTGAAAGGGGATTGTTATGAATATCAAGATGCCATTCTAGCTTTTATTATTTAGGAAATTCCAAGGTTTTTAGGACCTTGGTGCCAGAAACAAAGAGATCAAATTTATATTTCTTAATATAAATCACACTATCATAATTTTTGTGATATTGTGATTTACTGTCTTCACATTTATGTGTTTGAAATTTTCCATAATAAAAAATGAAAAAAGTCATCCACCCAGGTGGCACTAGTGGTAAAGAATCTGCCTGCCAATGAAGGAGACATAAGAGACCTGGGTTTGATCCATGGTTCAGGAAGACCCCCTGGAGGTGGAAATGGCAACACACTCCAATATTCTTGCTGGAGAATTCCATGGACAGAGGAGCCTGGTAGGCTATGGTCCATAGGGTCACAAAGAGTCAGATACAACTGAAGTGACTTAGCACGCATGCATTCATCCAACTTGAAGCTTCAAGGCAGTGATTCTAGCAACTGTAGTTCCAAGACAGTCTTCTCCTCCATGCTCCAGAATCTTACATCCAATTTCTGCTTGACATTTCCCTAATACCTCTAACTCAACAGGTCCGAGAGGTAATTCTCACTCCTCCCTATAAACATTGTTTCTCGCCCCCATTCCCTGTCGCTGAATCCTTATCTCATTCATTCATAAGGCAGTCACCTAGTTCTGCACAAGTAGCAACAATTCTTCTTGCATAAGCTGCTTTCCGAACAGCCTTCCGGCACCCACCTCACACTCCTCAGCAGTCCACCTCAAAACCATTACAAGGACAGCAGTCTACAATAAACACATCTCCCAAGCTTTGAGCCTTCTGGTAGCTCCTCGAGATCTACAGGACAAATGTCTCCACTCCTGAGCAAAGCATGCTGTCGCTCTCCTTGTGTTTATCAGGTCCTGAGGTTTTCCTGATACCATCTTAGTGAATCCAGTTCTCACAGAGAACATGAAACCCATTTCAGAACTCATTATCCGATTAGTAAGAGCCACAGCCAGTTGACCTCTGACAGCCACAGTTACAGGGAGGCACCTCCTAGGGCGGGGTGGCTAGACAGCCCTTATGGGAATGCCAGTGTCACCATTCAGCCACCATTGGCCAATGTATTCATGCCATGGCCACCTGACTGCCTCCACAAGAGATGGGACCCATGGCTCATATATTCACAGTGACTGGCTGCCTAGATAAGCAAAATGTGGCCTCAAAACAGAATTTTGCTGTGTGACTAAATATCTATTTAAAGGTTGAACTCAAACCCAATCAACTGTTCTCCTCCTTAACATCAGAGTGACAGCTCTTAGCAAAGGAATCCAGATATTAATCATAAAAGGAGGAAAAGCCAAGAAAAAGGACATACTCTGTGGTAAGAATAACAAATAGGCATATGAATCACCTTTATAAAAGGTACTCAAAATAGGTTAGCAGAATGCAAGTGGGGAGTGTTCAGAGACTAGGCCAGGCCATGGACAGCAGAGGTCAAGGTGTCTTTTTCCAATAATATCAACTATGTTGTCTATTTCCCCTTCCATGTGCCTCTCAGTCACTCAGCTCCAAACTACAGTTTTGGCGGGTTTTTTTTTTTTGCAGAGAAATTTTTTAAAGTCTCCCAGGCCTCAAAGCATTGATAATAAATAACACTGAACAGAACAAAGTGAAATCTGGGATTGGTGACAGTAGTCAATTTAATGACAACATCCATAATTGGTACCTCTCCAGGTTATACATTCAACAAATATTCATTGAGTAGCTTACCACATGCCAGGCACTGGGAGTACAGCAGTCAATGAGAGTGACAAAAATCCTGCCTTCATAGGGTTTACATTCTACTGAAGGAAAGAATGGTTTAAATAAGTCACTTCAGTCGTGTCCGACTCTGTGTGACCCCAGAGACAGCAGCCCACGTGGCTCTGCCGTCCCCAGGACTCTCCAGGCAAGAACACTGGAGTGGGTTGCCATTTCCTTCTCCAATGCATGAAAGCGAAAAGTGAAAGTGAAGTCGTTCAGTTGTGTCCGACTCCTAGCGACCCCATGGACCGCAGCCCACCAGGCTCCTCTGTCCATGGGATTTTCTAGGCAAGAGTACTGGAGTGGGGTGCCATTGCCTTCTCCAAAAAACAAGCTAAATAAGTTAAATAATACATTATAAGTACTAAGGAGGAGATAAAGGAGGGAAGGAGGAGTGTTGTGGATGGTCCTGGGGTAAGACAGTGGTGCAGTATTACACAGCAAGGAAAGAGGTTTCAATGAAAAGAAGAAGTACCATTATATTCTCCACTAGTTATTTGTTCATATTTCTAAAAATAAAATGCCCACATCTTGAAGTTGCTAAATAACACAGGGAGGCCAGTCTGGTCTCCTCTGATGACCTAGAGGGGTAGGACTGGGGAAGGGGAACGAGGAAAATATATAATAACGTCTGATTCACATTGTTGTACAGCATAAACCAACACAAAATTGTAAAGCAATATACCTATAGCTGATTCATGTTGATGTTTCACAGAAAACAACAAAATTCTGTAAAGCAATTATCCTTCAATTAAAAAATAAATAAATTTTAAAAAATAAAATAAAATAAATGCCCACATCTTAATTACTGAAATTAACAAAAAACCAGTGTTCATCTCATCATATATGAGATGACATCTCATTGTCATCTCATATAACAAATTTGACAAACATATACTGAGAACCCACTCTATGTATTTTGTTGTTGTTCAGTCGCTCAGTTGTGTCCAACTCTTTGTGATCCCATGGACTGCAGCACACCAGGCCTCCCTGTCCTTCACGATATTCTGGAGCTTGCTCAAATTCATTTCCATTGAGTTGATGATGCCATCCAACCATCTGATCCTCTGTCTATGTATGTCACTCTATGTATAAGACCATATCAAGCACTAAAGGGGATAGACCACAATAGTACATGATGATTGCTGCCCTCTGAGAGTTCATAATCTAATTGAAGACAAACTGTAGAAGAGAAAAAAAGGCACTGGAGACAGAATACATCTACCATCCTTCTAGTTATATTCCAGCATCCAGTGGATGCTCTTGGTTCTCAGAAGAATCACAAAGTAGTCAAATGCTGGGTGGACACGGATGTCACCTCATTGTCTACCGGGGTGCTGATGGCAGCCTAGTGTAACAGAAAGGAAAGGCCTGCTGCAGATACAGCAGCAGAATTAGTCAATGAAATAAGACAATTAAAAAGACAAGAATGAGGCAAAAGGACAAAGGAGAAGTAAAAGAAAACACCACAGCTTTCCATGTAGGTGGCTAGTAAGAAGTGTATATCATTTACAGAAATGAAAATGTTTAGTGGGAAAGCTGGTATTAAAAGTGGAAGGTGCCAACTCTGTCACTGATTTCAGAGCATGGCACCTTCAGGGGGAAATGGTCCAAATGAGGAAACCATTTGCCTCCAAGGGAAGAAAATGGGATAAATTTCTGTCCAGCAACAAAGGGAGGCCTATTTTTCAGTTGTTTTCTCTTGGAACTTATGAATTTTGTACCATGCTATGTATTATCTTGTCAAAAAATTAATTTTGAAAAGTGAGTTTCAAGAAAGTATTGAAGGAATTACATTTTTTCCTGATTAATTATTAGTATATAAAGTAATTTTCCTATTGCAAAAGTAATACATATACACACACATTTCTAAAAGACAGCAATATAAAATCATAAAAGGCAGAAAGCAAAATCCTATGTATTTCACTTTTCAAAATAACCTCTGTTAACATGTGGACCAAATACAAAGACCTGTAAGGCAGCTATGCAAAAGTGACATCTGAAGCCACAGATCAGAGAGTGAAAGAAAGTTATGAGAACAAGGGCTGGCCCTCGGGTCCCTCCACATTTCAGCAGAGTGAAAGCAAGGACAACTGGGCAGACAGAAGACTCTCCTGTGTGACGGGAAGAATCTCATTCAAAAATACTACTGAAAGCATTGTGAATGTAGCTGGAATAGGGGAGAAGTGAGGGGCTCCCACAGATGTAAAGGTAAGAGAATGAAGGCTTTTCTCAGAGTTAGTCAGCAAAACCGCCATATGTGGGAGCAAACCAGAAGGGTCAGTTGTTCCTGTGCCCTGAAGAACCTCAGTTCAGTTCAGTCGCGCAGTCGTTCTGACTCTTTGTGACCCCATGAACTGCAGCACGCCAGGCCTCCCTGTCCATCACCAACTCCCAGAGTTCACCCAAACTCATGTCCATCGAGTTGATGATGCTATCCAGCCATCTCATCCTCTGTCATCCCCTTCTCCTGCCCCCAATCCCTCCCAGAATCAGAGTCTTTTCCAATGAGTCAACTCTTTGCGTGAGGTGGCCAAAGTACTGGAGTTCCAGCTTCAACATCAGTCCTTCCAATGAACACCCAGGACTGATCTCCTTTAGGATGGACTGGTTGGATCTCCTTGCAGTCCAAGGGACTCTCAAGAGTCTTCTCCAACACCACAGTTCAAAAGCATCAATTCTTCAGTGCTCAGCTTTCTTCACAGTCCAACTCTCACATCCATACATGACCACTGGAAAAACCATAGCCTTGACTAGATGGCGCTTTTTTTTAGCAAAGTAATGTCTTTGCTTTTGAATATGCTGTCTAGGTTGGTCATAACTTTCCTTCCAAGGAGTAAGAGTCTTTTAATTTCATGGCTGCAATCACCATCTGCAGTGATTTTGGAGCCCAAAAAAATAAAGTCTGACACTGTTTCCACTGTTTCACCATCTATTTCCCATGAAATGATGGGACCAGATGTCATGATCTTCATTTTCTGAATGTTGAGCTTTAAGCCAACTTTTTCACTCTTCTCTTTCACTTTCATCAAGAGGCTTTTTAGTTCCTCTTCCCTTTCGGCCATAAGAGTGGTGTCATCTGCATATCTGAGGTTATTGATATTTCTCCCGGCAATCTTGATTCCAGCTTGTGCTTCTTCCAGCCCAGCATTTCTCATGATGTACTCTGCATATAAGTTAAATAAGCAGGGTGACAATATACAGCCTTGACGTACTCCTTTTCCTATTTGGAACTAGTCTGTTGTTCCATGTCCAGTCTAACTGTTCCTTCCTAGGAATCCCCAAACCACAAGGCAACCCACCTGGGATGTACCTGAGATTCACTGTGAGGAAATACAGTCCATCATGTGATACCCAGTTTGAATACGATGGAAAAATAGAGGAAGAAATGCTAACCTCCCAAAGTCAGATGATGAGACCATCCATGCAACCACTGGCTTATGGGAAGGATACAGTGCCTGCCCTGCACCAGCAGTGGAGACAGAGGGAAGGGGACAAGACTATTCCTGGCAAGGAGATGGGTTCATCAGCCTTTCCCAGTCTGCATATAAGCATAGCCTAACCAACTGCTTGTGTCCTTATTCTGTCCTCAACCTTCTGATGACAAGCCAGGGTCCTCTGCTGCTACACAGAAAAAGCTCCACTCTGCCTGAACCTACATTCTGCTATGCTGGATAGTAAACTCCTTACCACAAATTAATAAAGCAGCACTCTGGTTGAGGTAGAGGTTTTGTGAGCCCAACCAACATGAGTCTGACCATGGGAGACAGACTCACTCAAGCTGCTGAAAACTGCAGCTTTTAATCAGGCAATGTCCTTGTCTAGAGTCTGAGCCAAGGAACATGCTACCCATGTGACCTTTGGCAGCCTGCCAGCCTTCACCTAGCAACACCTGAGCCACAGGTCTTTTTTTTTTTTTCTTGCTTCTCTATTGACTTCTTCTTTAAATCTGTATTTGTTTTTTTTCTTTTTTAATAAATTTATTCATTTTAATTGGAGGCTAATTACTTTACAATATTGTAGTGCTTTTGCCATACTTTGACATGAATCAGCCATGGGTAACTGCAGCTTCTGTTCTCCCAGTTCCATTTCGCCACTCACTCCTCTAATGTCAAGGATGGATACATCCTCCATATCTGTTTTAAGGGTGATTCAGTTCAGTCGCTGAGTCGTGTCCGACTCTGCAACCCCATGAATCGCAGCACACCAGGCCTCCCTGTCCATCACCAACTCCCGGAGTTCATTCAAACTCATGTCCATCGAGTCAGTGATGCCATCCAGCCATCTCATCCTCTGTCGTCACCTTCTCCGGCCCCCAATCCCTCACAGAATCAGAGTCTTTTCCAATGAGTTAACTCTTTGCATGAGGTGGCCAAAGTATTGGAGTTTCAGCTTTAGCATCAGTCGTTCCAATGAACACCCAAGACTGATCTCCTTCAGAATGGACTGGTTGGATCTCCTTGCAGTCCAAGGGACTCTCAAGAGTCTTCTCCAACACCACAGTTCAAAAGCATCAATTCTTCGGCACTCAGCTTACTTCACAGTCCAACTCTCACATCCATACATGACCACAGGAAAAAGTATAGCCTTGACTAGACGGACCTTTGTTGGCAAAGTAATGTCTCTGCTTTTGAATATGCTGTCTAGGTTGGTCATAACTTTCCTTCCAAGGAGTAAGCATCTTTTAATTTCATGGCTGCAGTCACCATATGCAGTGATTTTGGAGCCCAGAAAAATAAAGTCTGACACTGTTTCCACTGTTTCCCCATCTATTTCCCATGAAGTGATGGGAACGGATGCCATGATCTTCATTTTCTGAATGTTGAGCTTTAAGCCAACTTTTTCACTCTCCTCTTTCACTTTCATCAAGAGGCTTTTTAGTTCCTCTTCCCTTTCGGCCATATGGGTGGTGCCATCTGCATATCTGAGGTTATTGATGCTTCTCCCGGCAATCTTGATTTCAGCTTGTGCTTCTTCCAGCCCAGCATTTCGCATGATGTACTCTGCATATAAGTTAAATAAGCAGGGTGACAATACACAGCCTTGACGTACTCCTTTTCCTATTTGGAACCAGTCTGTTGTTCCATGTCAAGTTCTAACTATTGCTTCCTGACCTGCATATAGGTTTCTCAACAGGCAGGTCAGGTGGTCTGGTATTCCCATCTCTTTCAGAATTTTCCACAGTTTATTGTGATCCACACAGTCAAAGGCTTTGGCATAGTCAATAAAGCAGAAATAGATGTTTTTCTGGAACTCTCTTGCTGTTTTGATGATCCAGCGGATGTTGGCAATTTGATCTCTGGTTCCTCTGCCTTTTCTAAAACCAGCTTGAACAACTGGATGTTCACGGTCCATGTATTGCTGAAGCCTGGCTTGGAGAATTTTGACCATCACTTTACTAGTGTGTGAGATCAGTGCAATTTTGTGGTAGTTTGAGCATTCTTTGGCATAGTCTTTCTTTGGGATTGGAATGAAAACTGACCTTTTCCAGTCCTATGGCCACTGCTGAGTTTTCCAAATTTGCTGGCATATTGAGTGCAGCACTTTCACAGCATCATCTTTCAGGATTTGAAATAGCTCCACTGGAATTCCATCACCTCCACTAGCTTTGTTCGTAGTGATGCTTTCTAAGGCCCACTTGACTTCACATTCCAGGATGTCTGGCTCTAGGTCAGTGATCACACCATCGTGATTATCTTGGCTGTTAAGATCTTTTTTGTACAGTTCTTCTGTATATTCTTGCCACCTCTTCTTAATATCTTCTGCTTCTGTTAGGTCCATACCATTTCTGTCCTTTATCGAGCGAATCTTTGCATGAAAAGTTCCCTTGGTATCTCTAATTTTCTTGAAGAGATCTCTAATCTTTCCCATTCTGTTGTTTTCCTCTATTTCTTTGCATTGATTGCTGAGGAAGGCTTTCTTATCTCTCCTTGCTATTCTTTGGAACTCTGCATTCAGATGCTTATATCTTTCCTTTTCTCCTTTGCTTTTCGCTTCTCTTCTTTCCACAGCTATTTGTAAGGCCTTCCCAGACAGCCATTTTGCTTTTTTGCATTTCTTTTCCATGGGGATGGTCTTGATCCCTGTCTCCTGTACAATGTCACGAACCTCCGTCCATAGTTCACTGGGCACTCTATCTATCAGATCTAGGACCTTAAATCTATTTCTCACTTCTACTGTATAATCATAAGGGATTTGATTTAGGTCATACCTGAATGGTCTACTGGTTTTCCCTACTTTCTTCAATTTAAGTCTGAATTTGGCAATAAGGAGCTCATGATCTGAGCCACAGTCAGCTGCCAGTCTTGTTTTTGCTGACTGTATAGAGCTATTCCATCTTTGGCTACAAAGAATATAATCAATCTGATTTCTGTGTTGGCCATCTGGTGATGTCCATGTGTAGAGTCTTGTCTTGTGTTGTTGGAAAAGGGTGTTTGCTATGACCAGTATGTTCTCTTGGCAAACCTCTATTAGCCTTTGCCCTGCTTCATTCCGTATTCCAAGGCCAAATTTGCCTGTTACTCCAGGTGTTTCTTGACTTCCTACTTTTGCATTCCAGTCCCCTGTAATGAAAAGGACATCTTTTTTGGTCGTTAGTTCTAAAAGGTCTTGTAGGTCTTCATAGAACAGTTCAACTTCACCTTCTTCAGCATTACTGGTTGGGGCATAGACTTGGATTACTGTGATATTGAATGGTTTGCCTTGGAAACGAACAGAGATCATTCTGTCGTTTTTGAGATTGCATCCAAGTATTGCATTTCAGACTCTTTTGTTGACCATGATGGCTATTCCATTTCTTCTAAGGGATTCCTGCCCACAGTAGTAGATATAATGGTCATCTGAGTTAAATTCACCCATTCCAGTCCATTTTAGTTTGCTGATAACTAGAATGTTGACATTCACTTTTGCCATCTCCTGTTTGACCACTTCCAATTTGCCTTGATTCATGGACCTAATATTCCAGGTTCCTATGCAATATTGCTCTTTAGAGCATCAGACCTTGCTTCTATCACCAGTCACATCCACAACTGGGTATTGTGTTTGCTTTGGCTCCATCCCTTCATTCTTTCTGGTGATTAGATAATACCAATATTTTCTGCTAACCCAGTCACTTTATACAGGGGTAAAAGTCACAGTTAAAAGCCATCAGAAAACAGCTTGGCATAATGCAACCACAAAAATCTCAAATATACAAAGTCTTCATCCTTTATCACTGAATCAACTGTCCGACTCAGATGTGGCTGACTGAGCATTGCCCACAGATGAGAGAGAACCCATTATGGCTTAATGTACACAGAGCAAGCAGGTTGTACTCCCCTCCCAAGGCCCATTCTCTCCCTTCTTCCTCCAAGACAACCATTGCTCACTTTAGGTTATGTCCAGTCCAAGGTTTACTAAATATCCATAAATATATAATATTATTTTGCTTCAAATTACACCAATAGTATCATATAGAATTAGGAAATAGGTTCAGCTGTTGGAACAAAGACCCAAATAATACTGGCTTAACTGAAACAGGAGTCTCTTTCTTTCACATAAGGGCCAGAGTATAAGGGCTTCCTTGGTGGCTCAGTGGTAAAGAATCCACCTGTCAGCGCAGGAGACACGGTTTCGATCCCTGCTCCAGGAAGATTCCACATGCCATGGAGCAACTAAGCCTATATGCCACAACTAGTGAGCCTGTGCTCTAGAGTCTGGGAGCCACAACAACTGAGCCCACAAGCCACAACTACTAAAGCTCACGTGTTTGGAGCCTGTGTTCTGCAACAAGAGAAGCCACCACAGTGAGAAGCCAGCATACTGCAACTGGAGAGTAGCCCCTCCCTGCTTGCTGCAACTAGAGAAGAGCCCCTGCAGCAACAAATACCCAGCACAGCCATAAATAAATATATAAAAATTTTTTAAAGTGAAAAGTTGCTCAGTCATGTCTGACTTTTTGCGACCCAATTGACTATAAGTCCATGTGGTTCTTCAGGCCAGAATTCTGGAGTGGGTAGCCTTTCCCTTCTCCAGGGGATCTTCCTAACCCAGGGATCAAACCCAGGTCTCCCACATTGCAGGCAGATTCTTTACCAGCTGAGCCACAAGGGAAGCCCACAAATACTGGAGTGGGTAGACTATCCCTTCTCCAGTGGATCTTCCTGACCCAGGAATTGAACCGGGGTCTCCTGCATTGCAGGTGGATTCTTTACCAACTGAGCTATGAGGGAAGCCCCATTTTTTTTAAGAGAGTATAAATATTCCTGGGATAAAATAGCGGGTCCCTAGTCTCATGCCTCTGGAGAAGGAAATGGCAACCCACTCCAGTGTTCTTGCCTGGAGAATCCCAGGGACGGGGGAGCCTGGTGGGCTGCTGTCTATGGGGTTGCACAGAGTCGAACATGACTGAAGTGACTTAGCAGCAGTAGCAGCAGTCTCATGCCTCTACCCTCCATGAAGTGTTGCCCTCATCATCAGGCTCACATTTCAGGGAAAGAAAACTGAGACGAGACGAGGAAAGGCCCTCCCTTTCTCTTTATGGGGATAGTCTTTAAATTGCACATACTACTTCCACTCACACCTCACTGCCCAGGACCTGGCCATATGGTCAGATCTTGCTGCAAGAGAGGCTAGAAAAGAAAGCCTTCTTTTGGGAAGCCATTTCTCCCTTCTAAAATTCCACTGTGTGTGTGTGCTCAGTCGCTTCAGTCATGTTCAACTTTTTGTGACCCCATGGATTGTAGCTCGCTCAGCTTCCCTGTCCATGGTTATTCTCCAGGCAAGAATACTGGAGTGGGTAGCCATTCCTTTCTCCAAAGGATCTTCCCAACCCCAGGGACCAAAAGTATGCCTCTTATGTCTCCTGCATTGCAGGCAGATTTTTTACCACTAACAGCACCAGGGAAGGCCAAAGCAGATATTCTGGGGCAAGTAGCATTCTCTTCTATATTTACTGAATGGATTCTGCTGCATCACCCTATTTTTGCTCAACATGATGTTTTCATGTTTTCATGTATCCATGTTCAAAACATAAACATTCATGCATATTCATTGCTGTTCAGTTGTATGTTGTGCATCTTATAAGGGCTCACATGACATGTGCTTTAGAATTTAGGAGCTGTTAATCCTAAACTAGGCTTTATGAATGTATCATATTTATTAAGCCTTTCCCCTATTTCTAAGTAACTGGGTCTTTTAAACACTTAAATTACAGTATTTGGATCATATCAGGGGAAATGTTAAACCAGTTAAATGCTAAACAAATGGACCAATCTCAAGTACCGTCTGATTGTTTCTAAAGCCTTTAAGGTACCCTACAGCAAGCCAATTAAAATAGAAACTGACAATATTAACTATACCGTACATAAAAGTGAAGTGAAGTTGCTCAGTCGTGTCTGACTCTTTGCGACCCCGTGGACTGTAGCCCACCAGGCTCCTCCGTCCATGGGATTCTCCAGGCAAGAATACTGGAGTGGGTTGCCATTTCCTTCTCCAGGGGATCTTCCCAACCCAGGGATCAAACCCAGGTCTCCTGCATTGAAGGCAGACGCTTTAACCTCTGAGCTACCAGGGAAGCCCACCGTACATAAAAGGAGGAACTAAATGTATGGTCTTCCTTGACTGTCTGTTGCTGTAGTCATGCATTACATGCTTTCTGGGTTTCTTGACAACTGAAACAAAAAGAAAACTTGTGTTCTAGCTGATTTGCATCATCTGATAAAAGGAAATAAACCAGCTAAGTAAAATGAATGTTTGCTTCATTCTAACACAAATCTATCATAAGAGCCTTCATCTAAGTTCAAATAGCAAGAAAGAATAATGTCTTTCACAACCAGTTAGATAGAAAATGCACGAGGCTTCTCCAGGAGAATGTTTCCTTGGTTGACCCTTAAAAAGCAGACTTAAAATTTTTTCCACTGAGGGTCACGGGAGTGCCCCAGTTTCAACAAGAGATTCCAGCCTGGAGGGGGACATCCATGAGGACCTGACCACTCAGAAAAGGCCAATTGTCCCCCAAAGCCTAATGGCTTCCCTGCGGTCTGGTAGTTTTGGAGACCATACTATTACTGACTCTGGTATAATTAGGGGATTTTCCTCTCTCCTTTTTACTCAAAGTTTCAAACCATTTTGGAGAAGTGAAAGGATACTGGTTATTTCTGTGTGCGTGTTTTTTTTATCATGACTGCATAGTATGTTCCTTTTCGTTTTTACTCATATTCAGTAGTAATTTTGTCTAAACCACAGTTACCATACACTACCCCAAAGTTGTTTGCTTCTTCCTATTAGTCTAAGTAATTTGCCCCAAACAGATAAGGTACATTTAGTATTTTAAGAGATAACAGTTTCAAACCAATCACTGCAGGATAGGTAATACTTACTAAAGACCCACTTTTACTAAGGATTCTACTTACAACATTATCTCTTAATTTTCACCAAAACTTGAATTAGGAAGTAGGGACTATTAACACTACAGTTAAGAAAACTAGGTCTTAAAGAGTAAATAATTTGCCTAAGGTCACAAAGCTGGTCTGTGTATAGAACTAGGATTCAAACTCATATATTTCAATTCCAAAGCCAGAATTCTTTCTGCTATTTCCTGATGCCTCCCAGATGACAAATGAACTATAGGTAAAATTTTGCTCAGCTTTATAAATAATATAGTACCTATTTTACTGAACTCCTAAACCTGTCCTCATCACAGGCTACTCTCTACAATCTGGCCACAATAAAGTACCCCCCTCATTTGATTTCCTACAATGCTGTACAAGGACCTCTTTCCTCAATCTGATCTAACAGTTTTTATCATTGCCTCCACATTTACAGACCATATATTCATTCAACAAACATTTCTGAGCTTCTACTATGCCCCATACAACGTTATAGTCTCTGGGGGATACATACCAGAGAACAAAACAAAGAGAAATTCCTGCTCTCATGGAACTTATCCCTTCAGTTCAGTTCAGTCACTCAGTCATGTCACACTCTTTGCGATCCCATGAATTGCATCACGCCAGGCCTCCCTGTCCATCACCAACTCCCAGAGTTCACTCAAACTCACGTCCATCAAGTCAGTGATGCCATCCAGCCATCTCATCCTCTGTTGTCGCCTTCTCCTCCTGCGCACAATCCCTCCCAGCATCAGAGTCTTTTCCAATGAGTCAACTCTTTGCATGAGGTGGCCAAAGTACTGGAGTTTCAGCTTTAGCATCACTCCTTCCAATGAACACCCAGGACTGATCTCCTTTAGAATGGACTGGTTGGATCTCCTTGCAGTCCAAGGGACTCTCAAGAGTCTTCTCCAACACCACAGTTCAAAAGCATCAATTCTTCAGTGCTCAGCTTTCTTCACAGTCCAATTCTCACATCCATATATGACCACTGGAAAAACCACAGCCTTGACTAGACAGACCTTTGTTGGCAAAATAATGTCTCTGCTTTTCAATATGCTATCTAGGTTGGTCATAACTTTCCTTCCAAGGAGTAAGCATCTTTTAATTTCATGGCTGCAATCACCATCTGCAGTGATTTTGGAGCCCAAAAAAATAAAGTCTGACACTGTCTCCACTGTTTCCCCATCTATTTCCCATGAAGTGATGGGACCAGATGCCATGATCTTCGTTTTCTGAATGTTGAGCTTTCAGCCAACTTTTTCACTCTCCTCTTTCACTTTCATCAAGAGGCTTTTGAGTTCCTCTTCCCTTTCTGCCATAAGGCTGGTGTCATCTGCATACCTGAGGTTATTTATATTTCTCCCGGCAATCTTGATTCCAGCTTGTGCTTCTTCCAGCCCAGCATTTCGCATGATGTACTCTGCATATAAGTTAAATAAGCAGGGTGATAATATACAGCCTTGACGTACTCCTTTTCCTATTTGGAACCAGTCTGTTGTTCCATGTCCAGTTCTAACTGTTGCTTCCTGACCTGCATACAGGTTTCTCAAGAGGCAGGTCAGGTGGTCTGCTATTCCCATCTCTTTCAGAATTTTCCACAGTTTATTGTGATCCACACAGTCAAAGGCTTTGGCATAGTCAATAAAGCAGAAATAGATGTTTTTCTGGAACTCTCTTGCTTTTTTGATGATCCAGCGGATGTTGGCAATTTGATCTCTGGTTCCTCTGCCTTTTCTAAAACCAGCTTGAACATCTGGAAGTTCACGGTTCAAGTATTGCTGAAGCCTGGCTTGGAGAATTTTGACCATCACTTTACTAGCGTGTGAGATGAGTGCAATTGTGTGATAGTGTGAGCATTCTTTGGCATTGTCTTTCTTTGGGATTGGAATGAAAACTGACCTTTTCCAGTCCTGTGGCCACTGCTGAGTTTTCCAAATTTGCTGGCATATTGAGTGCAGCACTTTCACAGCATCATCTTTCAGGATTTGAAAGAGCTCAACTGGAATTCCATCACCTCCACTAGCTTTGTTCGTAGTGATGCTTTCTAAGGCCCACTTGACTTCACATTCCAGGATGTCTGGCTCTAGGTGAGTGATCACACCATCGTGATTATCTGGGTCGTGAAGATCTTTTTTGTACAGTTCTTCTGTGTATTCTTGCCACCTCTTCTTAATATCTTCTGCTTCTGTTAGGTCCATAGCATTTCTGTCCTTTATTGAGCACATCTTTGCATGAAATGTTCCCTTGGTATCTCTAGTTTTCTTGAAGAGATCTCTAATCTTTCCCATACTGTTGTTTTCTTCTATTTCTTTGCACTGATCACTGAGGAAGGCTTTCTTATCTCTCCTTGCTATTCTTTGGAACTCTGCCTTCAGAGGCTTATATCTTTCTTTTCTCCTTTTCTTTTCACTTCTCTTCTTTTCACAGCTATTTGTTAGGCCTCCCCAGACAGCCATTTTGCTTTTTTGCATTTCTTTTCCATGGGGATGGTCTTTATCCCTGTCTCTTGTACAGTGTCACAAACCTCCATCCATAGTTCATCAGGCACTCTATCAGATATAGTCCCTTAAATCTATTTCTCACTTCCACTGTATAATCATAAAGGGATTTGATTTAGGTCATACCTGAATGGTCTAGTGGTTTTCCCTACTTTCTTCAATTTAAGTCTGAATTTGGCAATGAGTTCATGATCTGAGCCACAGTCAGCTGCCAGTCTTGTTTTTGCTGACTGTATAGAGCTTCTCCATCTTTGGCTGCATAGAATATAATCAATCTGATTTCGGTGTTGACCATCTGGTGATGTCCATGTGTAGAGTCTTCTCTTGTGTTGTTGAAAGAGGGTGTGTCTGCTATGACCAGTGTGTTCTGTTGGCAAACCTCTATTAGCCTTTGCCCTGCTTCATTCCGTATTCCAAGGCCAAATTTGCCTGTTACCCCAGGTGTTTCTTGACTTCCTACTTTTGCATTCCAGTCCCCTATAATGAAAAGGACATCTTTTTTGGGTGTTAGTTCTAAAAGGTCTTGTAGGTCTTCATAGAACCATTCAACTTCAGCTTCTTCAGCATTACTGGTTGGGGCATAGCCTTGGATTACTGTGATATTGAATGGTTTGCCTTGGAAATGAACAGAGATCATTCTGTCGTTTTTGAGATTGCATCCAAGTACTGCATTTCGGACTCTTTTGTTGACCATGATGGTTACTCCATTTCTTCTAAGGGATTCCTGCCCACAGTAGTAGAGATAATGGTCATCTGAGTTAAATTCACCCATTCCAGTCCATTTAATAGGGGAAAAACATAAGAAACAAAATAAATTATGTAAGTAAAGAACATGGTAAGCACAAAGGCAAAAAAAAAAAAAAAAAACGAAAAAGCGGAGAAAGGGTTAAAGACAGTAGTGTGAGGTGGAAGAGGGCAATTTTAGAAAGAACCAGTAGAAACTCTAGAACAGAAAAACATAAGCTGAGAATTTTATTTCAACTTCAACAGCAGACTAGACACAGTGGCAAATGGGAAGATAAATGTGTTGAAAGAGATTCATTCGTCAAGCAAATGAACATTTATTGAACATCTACTATGTATCAGACATTGTGCTAAATGTAATTTCTCCATCTCTGTAACCTCACAGACTTTCTTTTCAGCTGGATTTCACTTCCAGGTTAAAACTCAACTTTCTAAAGTCTACTCAAGTTTCTTGTTCATACTGATATTTCTCTTCTTTAAACAATTACTTATTATTCTAAAATAATAAATATTTGGGACTTCCCTGGTGGCCCAGTGGTTAAGATTCTGTGCTTCCACTGGATGGGGTGTGGGTTCTATCCCTCAGTAGGGAAACTAAGGTCCTGCAAGCTGTGCAATGCAGCCAAGAAAAAAAAAAGTATTTGCATCACAGATCACACCAGTTCTTAAATTATTCCATATCCCTAACTAAACTGTAAACTCCTAAGGACTAGCTTTAGATTTCTTTTACATGTCCCACTTAAAATAGCACAGTACACACAGCAGGCATTCAATAAATACTTAACTATCCAATTACCACTAATTAGCTAATGAACATTGTGCAAATTGCTTGGGCCCTCCTGGGCCTCAGTTTTCCTTCCTGGCAGCCAAGGTTAAGTGAGCTCTATTTGCAAAGCCCGAACTGACAGGCAGCTCTCCTGCTCAAGCAAGGTTAAGTGGGTGAATTTTGGCCTAAACCTGACTGAGTTCAACTCTCTGCTTCTCAATTACTAGTTTGATGGCTGTGGGTAAATTACTTATCATACTGTGTTTTCCTCATTTATAAAGTAGATATGTTAATAACAGTACCTGCCTCATAATGTTGAGTTAATATTTGTAACCAAGGACACTGTCTGTGATTGGGAAAATGTAAGAATCATGCTCAGAATACACTCATATCAAGGAAACAAACACCAGAAGCTCTGAGATAAGGGTTGACAATAAAGAATCAATGGGATCAAATTTCTGAAAGTATTGAGCTCCTATAAACTATCCTATCAGAACAGTTAACTATCCTCTAATCAAACCTACTTGTCATCAAAATGTCAATTAACAGGGGATTTCCTCATTGGTCCAGTGGTTAAGACTCCACACTCCCACTTGCAGGCAGCACAGGTTCCATTCTTGTTTGGGGAACTAAGATCCCACATGCCACACAGCCCCAAAAAAAGTCAATTAAGAAAAAATTCCTTAATATTATCCCATAACATTATCCTTAAATTACTGTCATTACAGGAGTCTAATTTTCTAAAGTTTGTGAGTATGAGTGTGTGTATATTAGCAACCAAGAGTCAGTCATGTTCTGACTCTTGCGACCCCATGGACTGTAGCCCACCAGGTTCCTCTGTCCATGGGATTTTTCAGGCAAGAATACTGGAGTGGGTAGGCATGCTCTCCTCCAGGGGATCTTCCCAACTCAGGGATCCAACCCATGTCTCCTGTGTCTCCTGCATTGCAGGCAGATATTTTACTGCTGAGCCACTGGGGAAGCCCTTTCTAAAGTTTAATTGTATATTATAACAGCTGCATCGTGGACTAAATCTATTTGGAGGATGGTTGGGGATTAACCACAGTACATATTATTTCTAGGTTCTCATTTTTGTCAAAGTCTGAATGTCAAAGAGTTAAAAACAAGATTATCTTTAAAATACATAGTGAACAAATGCCAAAAATATTATCGGCTTAATTAGGGAACAAGCAGAATGGTAAAAAGCTGGTTTCAAGGAGGAAAGGGAAGATCAGTATATATAGCCAATGGAAGAAAGAATATAGCAAAAAATATTGCTAAATTAGATTTTAAAATACTAATTTTTATGGTCTAAATGTGTGTCCCTTTCCTTTGTCCCCTCCATCCTCACAATTCATATGTTGAAATCCTAACCTTCAAAGGTAATATAGGAGATGAGGGTTTTAGAAGGTCTTCAAATCATAAAAGTAGAACCCTCATAAATCAGATTAGTGTTTTCTAAAAGAGGTTCTAGAGAGATTCCTTTTGCCATGTGGGGACATACAATATAAAAGCAGCTTAACTGAACAGCTTTTTCTCTATAATGGCTCAACTACAATTAGCTCCTAGAAATGGTCACAATATTGTTAATAACTATAGTGTGATTCACTGATCCTAAAATTAAAATATGAGTCCAGTAATAAAAGTTCTGGATCTAATCAAATTTCCATTAATCCTTGGTTAGTTAAGAATGACAAATGTCATATAGAATCTATTTTTCAGCCTTGGGAAGTCTTCAGTCCTGGCAAAACCCTCCAAGGTAGGCAGGGCACATATTAGCCTTACTTTGTAAATCAAAATGCTGGGATCTACAGATAGTAAGTGGTCTGCTCAAGTACAGATGGGTATTGAAGAGTGAAGCAAAGACTCAGACCCAAGACTTCTGACTCCTAAGCCAGTGTTCATATGAATAGAACTGTATGCACAATACATCTCCAAGTGGCTAACTGGTTAAGTGAACATTTGCAGGGCCTTAGAGGGCTCTGCCTTCCAGTAACTTCTGGTAACATATGCTTATTTTTAGAGTAACTACAGCTCATAACAAATGGAAAGCAGCCAAGAAAGGACTCCCAGTTGCCTGCGTTACTCAGCCACTGGATGCTGTAAGCCCTGAGATGCCTAAGGCAGGATCCTACTCAATAGGACAAGATGCTCTAGCACAGGGCAGGAGAGCTGCAGTAGAGGCAAGTGCTAAGGAAGCACAGAGGAAGAGAAGTAACTACCTTGCCCAAATCTGCTCTCAAACTCCCCACTGACTCACCCTGAAAAACACTTGAAATATCAAACTGCAAGAGATCTAAGCCTATTGTCAAGGCACTAATTCTTCTCATTCAAAATATCCAGCAACAGGAAATTGATTTATAACCAAACAGGAAGGGATGACTCTGATATCAACAGGCAAATAATTCCCAACTGACTTTCAACCCAATTTGAAGTTGTTTTGATTATGGTTTAGTTTTTCTCAATTTCTTTTTCATTTTTTTTTTCCTTTTTCTTATTCCAGTTCCTGGGGAAAGGGAGAACCACCTTGTCCTGAAGTCAGTTGACTTCCAGATAAAGCCAGAAGTCTAACCAAAAAGATAAGGGCTGCCCAGGACAAACACAAAACAAAAACCCTAGGCCTGTATTCCCCACATTGTACATTTCATCCGTATGGTTCTCTTCTTTCCATATATATATATATATATATAGTACAAACGTTGCACATTTCATTGTACATTTCATCCATATGGTTTTCTCTTTTCCATATGTGTGTGTGTATATATATATAAATATATATATATAAGTATATATAATCTATTAAAATATATATTTTATATATATATAAAACCACATCTTTTCTATCCATCAATAATTATATATCCTCATCTGGTTAAAGACAGTGACTAGAATTACGGTACTCATCATGTTGAAATGTATAAAAATATTAAACTGCTACATTGTGTAACAAGAACTAACATAGTGTTATAGGTCAATTATACGTCAAACATAAGCAAACTCATACAAAAAGAGAACAGATTTGTGCTTACTAGAAACGGGCAGGGGAGAGGAGGTGGAATTTGATGAAGGTATTCAAAAGGCAAAAATTTCCAGTTATAAGACAAATAATTATCAGGGATGTAATTAGTGGGCAACATGATAAATATAATTAACACTGTTGTATGTTATATATGAAAGTTATTAAGGGAGTAAATCTAAGAGTTCTCATTACAAGAAAAAAATTTTTTTCTATTTCTTCAATTTTGTATTTATATGAGATGATGAAAGTTTACTAATTATTCCATCAGCCAAATCATTATGCTGTATGCCTTAAACTTATACAGTGATGTGCGTCAATTTTATCTCAATAATATCAGAAGAAAAAAAAAAGAGCTTAAAGCAACAAAAAAGAAAATAAACTGTAAAGACACAATGTGGATATAACATTTAACTTTTTACATAGTTGTAAAATAAACAAATGATAACTTAAAAAAAAAAAAACTAGTCATGGTTCTCCGCCCTGGACATTTGGTCATATGAGTTATGCCAAAGCAGTCACTAGAATAATCTAATTGCATTTTCCCCCAAAATAATGAAATAATCGGGAAGAAGGTATCACATTCTTGAGCACTGCAGACAGGATTTACATCATCAAAAAGCAAAGCTGCAGTTACAGTCCCTATTCCTAGAAAATACTCAAAAGGTACTCCAAGTAATATAAAATGGATATATATATATATATAATATAGATGATAATTATACAAAGGCCAAATAACAAGAAATCCCACTTATTACCACAAAAATTGCCCTAATAGTTCTCTGATTAATTTCTATTATGTTTGGGTAATAAAGTGTTACTTTAATGTCACTGAGAAAAAATACTGTTCAAAGAAGTCTAAGCAGTCTTCTTCTTAAATATCTTAATAAATAATGATGTAGGGTCACCCAAAATCTTCATTCTCCTAAAAAAACATAATTTAATATATATCCAACTGATTAAAATGACTTGAAGTAAAAGCATAAATAAAGTTAAAAGATGAATGAATACATTGAGAACAGAAAAAATCCATAATCAAAAAAAGAAAAATTCACCTGAGGAAAACCATAGAAAATAAGCTTAAAATTCTGTGCTTGTTGCTGACAAGAGCAAAGTGGAAAACATGAGAATAAACATGAGTTTCCTACTCTATCTAGCCTGTGCTATGTTTAGTCGCTCAGTCGTGTCCGACTCTTTGTAACCCCATGGACTGTAGCCCACCAGGCTCCTCTGCCCAGGGGGATTCTCCAGGCAAGAATACTGGAGTGGGTGGCCATGCCCTTCTCCAGGGGATCTTCCTAACCCAGGAATTGAACCCAGGTTTCCCACATTGCAGTTGGATTCTTTACCGTCTGAGGCACCAGGAAAGCCCTATCTAGCCTAAAGGTTGATAAATTTAAAAATTATTTTGTTGGTTCTTTTCTCTAAGAACAATCTGTGTCAGGGTCTTTCTGGAAATTGAGGGGAAGAGAGCCACTAAGGTCAACAATTGACTTAAGGCGTTCCAAATATAAGTAGCCCCTAGACAAAACTAAAGACATGATATCAGTTTGATTCTACAGGGACAACTCTGGGGGTAGAATGTGCATGTGCACCCTAAATCACTTCAGTAGTGTCCGACTCTTTGTGACCCCATGGACTATAGCCCACCAGGCTCCTCTGTCCATGGGATTCTTCAGGCAAGAATACTGGAGTAGGTTGCCATGGCCTTCTCCAGGGGATCTTCCCCACCCAGGGATCAAACCCACATCTCTTATGTCTCCTGTACTGGTGGGCAGGTTCTTTACCACTAGCACCACCTGGGAAACCCTACTTCAGGGCAAAATAATACGGTCCAATTTTTCATTTCCTGGTGTCTTAGGATGAAATTATTAATTTTTTTGGCTGTTCTGGGTCTTCGTCACTGCAGGTGGGCTTTGTCTAGTTGTAGGGAGCAGGGACTACTCTCTAGTTATGGCACGTGGACTTCTCATTGTGATGGCTTCTCTTGTTGCTGAGCATGGGCTCCAGGGAGACCAGCTTCAGAAGTAGCTACACATGGAGTCAGTGGCTGTCATTTACCCACAGGCTCATTAACCATGATGCATGGGCTTAGTGTTCCTGTGGCATGCAAGATCTTCCTGGATCAGGGATCAAACCGATGTGCCCTGCATTGGCAGGTGGATTCTTAACCACTGAACCACCAGGGAAGTCCTGAAATTATGTTTTCAAGAATTAATAAATTACATATTCCTTAAGAACATTCTCAAATTCTAAAATTTTCAGCCAGGCTTCTGACACAAGCAGGATGAATGACCAACATGACTAAGATCATTACTGAGGACCTGAATAGCTGGTTACTTAAAAGCTCTATAAACTACAGTTTCCAAGTGTGCCAGTTGTAAAAATATTATTTTTTTTTAAAAAAAAGGATCTTGATTTGTATATTCTTGCCTGCTAAAGAGAGGTTCTAAATTAACAAACAAGAGTTTCCTAAGAAAGCAACTCTGGTTCAAGGACTTGAGCAATTACTTGAGTCAAGCACAAAATCTTGGTACCACTGAGGGGCACCTCATCACCTCCACATTCTATCCTTTTCCAGTCCGGCCAACTCTACAACTGAAGCACTCACTCTTCCTGCTCATCATAATGAGTTAGTAGTTCAACTTACTAATATTACTTTGGTTCAAATCTCCTGCCTGAACTTTCCACAGTAATTTCTTAACTTTCCTCTCTGCTTCTAATCTGGTTCCTTAATCATCATGCATTCTCCAACTACCACCAGACTAATTTCTCTGAATCACAAAAAAGCCAGTCATCCCATGGTGGTGGTGGTTCAGTCGTTCAGTCATGTCCAACTCTTTGCCACTCCATGGACTGTAGCCCTCCAGGCTCCTCTGTCCATGGGATTTCCTAGACAAGAATACTGGAGTGGTTGTGCCATTTCCTTCAGGGGATCTTCCTGACCCAGGGTTCAAACCTGGATCTCCTGCATTGCAGGTGGATTCTTTACCTGAGCAACCAGGGGAAGTCATGCCATAGCCCTGCTTAAAATTCTTCAGTGACTTCATCACCTATGGAAAAAGAAATCCAATCTCTTTAACATGGCATTCAAGGCCCACAAAGACCTGGCATCTGTCACCTCTCCAATTTCACTTCCTACCACCAAATGCTCCTCACACATAAACACTCATCCTATTCAATACCCTGGAGTGGCCATCATTCACTTTGCTATCATCCTGGTAATGCTGTCTTCCAAGAGTTCTCTTGCAGCATTGGCAGAGAGGGAAAAAGGGGGGAAAGACAGAGGGGAAAAAAAGGAAGACAAGGAAAATAGAAAAGAAGGGAATCTCAGCTAATTTCATCATCCAATCTCATCATCCAATTAAACCCTGGGGATCTCTGAGATGATGTATCAAAGCAAAACCACCTACATAGTCAGACTGTCAAGACTATATCCTGAATTCCCAGAGCAAAATCTCTCCCCAAAGTGATAAAGCATCATATAAATGGATGTTAAAGATGAGGTCTCCTGGTACAAGAAAATCCAAACCTAAGAACAAACAGATTGAGGAAAGGACTTCAAACCACATGGCCACAAGATGATTACCTCTGGTCCAAATATACACAATGATATTAACAGCACTTTTAAAATATATTGTCTAACTGTGTCAATTATCTCACTGATCCTATTTGAGGATATAATGTGATTTAACTTTGAGTCGATCTTACAAAAATCTAGGAAATAACTTTTATTCTTAAAAGAGTTTAATATAATAGCCTGCTTAGGTTAAAATGTTCCAACAGATAATACAATTTTCACTTCTAAAATGAAATTACTCAGTAAGAACTGCCAGAAAGAGATGTTATTAATAATTCTCCAGGATGATAGAGAACACACAAGATGTGTTTCCATTTTACCACTCTAATCAGCTAGCAGAAGAGTGGAATTTTTAAAGATGCAAATAGTTCACCTAGGTCATGTTACCATGGATAGAAATCAGAGCTGCAAGAGAACAGGAGACTGAGGGAAAACAGCACTTCCCTCAGCCTATGGTTTCTCTGGCCTCCACAGCTAGAAACAAATGGTTCTCTTTCTTTAAAATTATCCATTAAGCTTCCAAGAAGTAAGTAAGCTTGCTTCAAAATTCAACTTCCCACAAAGTCATCTTCAGATGCTTCACAGTTTTAAATTATTGTTAGTATCACGACACAGCTTGGATTCCAAAGTGAAGGGCCAGGATGAGGAAAGGTATTTCCATCACCACGCATCACCATTCAACTCACTGCAGACTATAGAGACTCTCATGCAGCCAGTATTTGAGTCATCATGAATGAAGCAATCAAGGACTTTGCCTTTAGGGACCTTGTGGTCAAGCATGAGTAGGGAGGAGTAGCCAATTAAAAGTAAACAAAGAGAAGATGATTATATATTGTGCTAAGTGCAGTTAGTGAAAGCAGTTGGTGACATTCACCAACAAGGGGCATTTTTTTCCATTCTACTTCCTACATTCTCAATCAGCATATAATTTCATGGTTTGGACTATGAATTGCACAAATACTAGAATAAACATAGGTTTTCTATTCTAGTCTAAGGGTTGATAAACCAAAAATCTATTTTGATGATCCTGTATTCTATGAAAAAATTGCCTCTGATTTTTTTGTGGAGCGGTGGGTGACAGGGTACCAAGATCAACAACAGCCTTAGTGGTACTTTGCTACAAAGTGCAAAGGTGTTCCACATATGAGCAACCTGTGAATACAGGTTTCAAAACAAGCCAAAAGCCTTAACTTAAAAGAGTTTAATTTAATTATATTTAGAATCATCACTACCTTAATGTTTAAACATCTGGGTGCAAGTCCTCCTAATAAGAGAGAAATGTCTGTTTGTTCATGGCTTTTGTAAATATAAATGCAGTGATCTAAGGCTTAAAAAACACTTTGTAACAATGTTAGTTAATCTAGCTAATAAGAATTTTTGGCAGAAAAAAGGAACATTATAGAGTAATTTTATGTGCAAGTAAGAATTGTTTCTTCCCCAAATCTTAGCTACCTAAATTACTCTAAGATTAGTTGCAAAAACTAAAATTCAGTGAGGCAAGAAGAGTTTTATCAACCTCATTTATGACATTTAATTCAAGCATTATGCACAAAGAAATGGAATATTAAAGAAAGTAAGCAGTAAGAGACAGATGCTGATCACAAAGTCCTTTTCACAGGCATTTCTACCAATAAAAACATGAAAAATAGCACTAAATATGTGATCTGAGTGCTCTAAAATTTTATATGACAAAGCTACTCCTTCTTTGTGCCTGCAGGTCATTATAACAATAAGACTGCAATTTACTAGACGCCATACACAAGTTCTGCTCTGGGCTCAAAGCAGAGGTGTGTCGGGGAAGGGGAACCCCAGAAGATTCTCCCATAGTAAGCAGTAACCTTCTGTCATTTTAGGCCACCACACAGAAACAACTGTTACAGCTTCAGTCATAGAGTGGGATGTGTCATGCTTCATTTGGTACAAAATAGGACAATGAAAATACCAACAACTTGAACAGTACTGTGGAAAAAAAAATGTTGCCTGTCACTTCAGTAAAAAAATAAATAAAAGAATGTTGCCTGCCTTTCAAGTACCTAAATTTTGCCAACCATCAAGCCATGAGCCAGTGAAGCCACCCTGAGGAGAATTCAGGATGGGGGAGAAACAGGGTACTAGCCCTAAATAGTTAAGACACATATCAAAGGAATAATTTGATGTTATCAAGGAGCATAGACTCCTGCATCTTCCTATACACAGAAATGCGTGTGTGTATGCACATGCACATGCTCAAGTCATATCTGACTCCCAGGCTATAGTCCTCAGTAAAGCCTTGAAATAAAACATAACTCTCAACTCTTAGGTTCTGTGGGGTTTTGTTTTCAGTCGACAGTATACTTTAGCAGCCCCTGCTTAGCCAGCAGTGAGAGGAAACTGGAGTACTGGGGTAAAACATCAGGCTGCTTGCAGTGTTGGCCTATCACTGCTTTGTAGCAAAGAATAAAAATCATGATGAAAAAGTCACTTTCAATCTACCCACCTAACAATGAAAGATGAATAAAATATATAAATCACTACTACACATAAGTGGAGGACTTGATGTGAGAGGTATTATATTATATTATATTATATTATATTATATTATATTATATTATATTACAACCCACTCCAGTACTCTTGCCTGGAAAATCCCATAGGCAGAGGAGCCTAGTAGGCTGCAGTCCATGGGGTTGAGAAGAGTCAGACACGACTGAGCGACTTCACTTTCACTTTTCACTTTCATGCGTTGGAGAACGAAATGGCAATCCACTCCAGTGTTCTTGCCTGGAGAGTTTCAGGGATGGCGGAGCCTGATGGGCTGCTGTCTGTGGGGTTGCGCAGAGTCGGACACAACTGAAGCAACTTAGCAGCAGTATTATATTATATTATATTATATTATATTATATTATTAGAGGTTTCCGCAGTGGCTCAGTGGCAAAGAATCTGTCAATGCAGGAGACTGGGGTTCAAACCCTGGGTCTGGAAGATTCCTTGGAGAAGGAAATGGCAGCCCATTCCAGTATTCTTGCCTGGAAAGTCCCATGGACAGAGGGGCCTGGTGGGCTACAGTCCACGGGGTCACACAGAATCAGGTACAACTGAGCAACTGTGTACACGCACATAGGGCTCATTTTGGACAAGGAACAATTTGCTTTCTTTGTTGTGACTGAAGGGCCTGGGTGGGGCAGTCCATGTATTAACGATGAGATTTCTCACAAGAAAAGGCAAAAGAAACCTTCAACAGAGCAATGTCTGAAGCCCTGAGAAAGCCCCAAGTGCACACCCATTGCTCAGACCTTACCTGGGTTTCCTCCCAGAGCAAACTCCCTCACTTCGCTACAAGGAAGGCAAAGCAGGAGCATCACAGCCATAAGCCCTGCAAAGGACGCCAAGAGGAACTCTGAGGGAGTTCCTATCTGTCAACAGATATGAAGTAAGGCCCTACAGCTGTGGTACAAGCCTTCCCTGGTAGCAGGATGGGGGTACAAGCCAAAAGGTAGGTGCTCCCCTCACCCATGTACCATGTAAGTGAGCCAGGAGATAGATGGGCTCCAGGCTACACGTTTACATCTGCCCCTCTGTTCATACTTCCTGGGGGGAAAAAAATGGACTCCAGGCCAGACATTCACTACAAGACCCCTGTTTACATTTCCCAAAGCAAAAGACAAATGGGCTCCAGGCTACATATTTATGACCAGACTCCTGTCTACATTTTGAGATCTGCACTCCCACGTAAAAAAACAACAACAAGAATAGGGTGGGTAACCAGAAATTGGACACTTTTATGGCAGGAACAGAGAGGGGCTGTTAGAAGATCAAGAGGTCATACATTTCCCACCCTTGGGGCAAGGGAGACATGACACACACGCCAAAGTCTTCAAGAGGTCAAAAAGGCAAGGGATGGTGCAGAGAGCTCCAATCAGGGCTCTGTGACAACCTAGAAGGGTGGGATAAAGGTGGGATAAAATGGGAGGGAGGTTCAGGAGAGAGGGAACATATGTATATCTATGTTGATGTATGGCAGAAACCAACACAATGTTGTAAAGCAATTATCCTCCAACAAAAAATAATTATTTTAAAAGGGCAGGGGATACCAGACCATAGTAAGTCTTGCTATTTTCCTCCCATATGCCTTTGTGATGAAGTCCATCTTGACTGAGAGGTGTGTGCATACCCAGGGGAATGTCTTGAGCCAAATTATCCACAGGGTCAAAGCAAGACAACTGGCCAAGAAGAAGATAGAGGTGCAGAAGACTGCCCACTTATAAAGGTTTAAATTTTCCCAAGATTTGACTCTTGTGACTCTCTCACTGAGTTCACCCATGAGTCTTTCCACTTGTACTCTGCTTTTCTAATAAATACTTCACTTTCCTCTATACCTTCTGTCTCCTTGTCAGATTCTTCCTTTCATGGTAGACAAGGACTGGGGATTTAGATTCTAGCCACTGGCCGCTATGGTCTAGCAGTTCGGATTCCTGGTTTCCACACAAGTAACCAGGGTTCAATTCCCAGTCAGGGAACTAAGGTCTCGCTTCCAACCACTGCTCACAGCTAGCTATTGCTCACTGTAAGCTACTGCCCACTGCTATATGCATCCAAAATCATAAGGAATCCGTGCTCCCCAGAAAGTACCCAATAACATAACTCTGTGCAGCTGTAACCCACATAAGCATACTGACTCAGTTATCAATGATGACATTAAAAAAATAAATAACTCCATTCATTTGCTAGCAGGAAGAATGCAGAAGAGAAGTTAGAGGAATTGAAACAGTTCAGAGCACAGATTCTAGAGCCAGAACGCCTGGGTTCAAATCTCAGCTTCACTGTTTGCTAGGCTGGATGGCCTCAAGCAAGCCACTTTACTTCTTTGCACCTCAATTTTCCCATCAGTAAATGGTAAGCAGTATTGGGTTGTTATGAGGAATTAAGTGAGTGAATATCAAGTGCCTGGAATAGTACTTGGCACATATGAAGCACAGTTTATTAAATTTTTTAAAAGTAAAAATAATGAAATTAAAGTGCTCACACAACTAGGAAGAGCTCTGACCCCATTTAGACCTTATATCAGAGCTGTAGATGGAGTTCTGCTCTCCCAGACCACTTGCCAGAACTGCTAACAGGAGTCTCAGTGGCCATCATGGGTACAGATATTCACTATTCTCATCTTCTCCTTGCTATAAGCCTGATTTAGGTCCTCCTTATCCCCAACACAACTGCTCTACAGGCATCTCCCCAGCTCGTATCACTAACCTCTCATTCCCAGGTAGCTGTGAAGCTGCAGTGATGGGTTCAAGCTGGCAATAAGACTCCCAAGACACAAACAGGCTTTCAGTGAATACAATATTTACTTAGCTTTAGAGAAGAATGTGTGTGTGCATGTGTGCATGTGCTCAGTTACATCTGATTTTTTGTGACCCCAGGGACTGTATCCCACCAGGCTCCTCTGCCCATGGGATTTCCCAGGTAAGAATACTGGAGTAGGTTGCCATTTCCTCCTCCGGGGGGGGGGTCTTCCCAACCCAGGGATCAAACCCATGTCTCCTGCATCTCCTGCATTGGCGGGTGGTTTCTTTATCACTGAGTCACCTGGGAATCCCTTTAGAGAAGGATATGGGACAGGAAATACATCAGGCACAGCAGCTTCATCTCCACGAGAGGCCCAGAAGCCATCCAAGTGCACAGTTCTTCTGTCCCCTCACTCACACAGGTGGTGAGTGACTGCCACAGTGGGAGCCAAGATGTCTGTGGGTCTTGTTGAGATGCCACAGCCCCTTTTCCCATCAGACTTTTTATACTGTCCTCTGTAGGCCAAAGGTCCACATGCCAACTGACAGTTCCCCCAGCCAGGTACAACTCCATACAACAACCGAGGCAGGCACAACATCCCCCAATTATCTTAACTGTTTTCAAACACACCAAGATCATTCTTCAGGCAGATCTAAGTCAACCCAAGCCTTTGTGTGTGTTGCTCACGAATATTCACCAATCTTTTAACATAATAGAGCCTCAGAACTCCCAAAGGGCAATTGAGATCCACAATCTGTTTCCTGTATTATGTTCCTGTGTTTCCTGTATTATGACCTACAGTGATCCCCATATGCCCTAACCTCGCCACATAGCCTGACCTGGCTTTTGGTGCACTGTGTTCCACTCGGTGTTAACTCCCTGGGGGCAGAACCCTTATCTTTATTTCCTTTTCCCACTGCCTGGCACCACAACATAGTCTCTTAAACCTGAAAAACTCAGCAAAATATTAACTGCATTTAAGCAACTAATAAAGCTGGGTCACAATTATTCTGCTACAGTGACGGGATGCTATGTCATTTTAAAAGTCTATGTGTCTGGATGGCAGTGAGAACCCACATGAAATGTTAAAGACTACAAGCCTAATCCAAACCACTCTTTTGATTCCCAGAGGAGGAAGAAGCAGCTCCAGAGGGATCATAAAGCTAATTTCTTAATAACCCCCTGCACACAGCACTCCCACAGCAGTCTTTGTGAGGAAGGTCTGTGTCTCTGTACAATGCTAAGTTGCTTCAGTCGTGTCTGACTCTGTGCGACCCCATAGACGGCAGCCCACTAGGCTCCTCTGTCCCTGGGATTCTCCAGGCAAGAACACGAGTGGGTTGCCATTTCCTTCTCCAATCTCTGTACAATAAATAGCCACAAATGCTGGGCTAGTCAACACATGACTTAATTCTGCGAAAATCATGGTTGGGTTTACTTGGGTCTCTTTAGGGAAAGACTAAAATCTGTCATTAATAGACAATACCAAAATAGCAAGGAACTAATCAAAATAAATTAAGGATGTCCCGAAGTTTGACTGAGGCAAAAATCAGCTTCAGACTTCAGAAGTAACTGAATGTCTCATCTCCTGCAATGGGGAGTACTGGGTATTTTTCTTACTGTTAGTGACCAATGATCATGCCATAACATATACATAGAATGCCATCACATGTGACTAGCATATCAACATAAGTAATATAAACAAGGCATGTCTTTTATATTTATTACAAAGCCTATTTGTCATGTGGAGTACAGATAGCCTTATGTGCTTTTGTATGTAGAAATTCTACCAGTCTCTTTCTTTATTTAAGAGAACCAAGAATAAATGCTGATTAATAACTGTGAGAGCTGTTGATTTTATATACAAAAGTTAACTCATTAAGAATGTATTAAGATGGACACAAAAAGTAAAAACCATAAAAGGAAAAACTGACAAATTAGACTTGGTCAAAAATTTAAAACTTCTACCCTTCAAAAGACATTGCTAAGGAAATGAAAGACAAGCCACAGACAGGGAGGAAAACTGCAAACTTCTTATTTGATAAAGAATTTGTACCCAGAAAATATAAAAGCACAACTCAACAAGAAGACCCCAAAAAAGTTTTAAAATGGGCCAAAAATATGAACAGTGCACCAAACAAGGTATATGGATGGCAAATAAACACAAGAAGTTTCACATCACTGATCACGGGAGATAGATGCAAGTTAAAACAATGAGGTACCACTTCACACTAGGATGGCTAAAATTGAAAATTCCTAAGTAACAAAAATCGGTAAGGCTGTAAGGCAATCTTCCACACTGCTGCAGGGAATGCAAAATGTTTAGTCCCTTTGAAAAAGGTTGCCAAGTTTTTCTAACGTTATATATCCACTTACCATACAACCCAGAAATCTCACTCTTGAGTATTTATCCAACAGAAATGAAAAAAACATGCCCACACAAATATGTGTAGACAAATGTTCATAGTGGCTTTTATTTATAATACCCAGAACTGAAAAAAAAAAAAAAAACCCAAATGTTCAACAAATGGTGAATATGCAAGTAAACCCTGATACACCCATGCAATGGAATACTGCTCAGTAATAACAAAGGAACAGACTAGCAATATACACAGAGCTGCAAAAATATTATGCTAAGCGAAAGAAGCTAGACACAAAAGGGTAGCTAATATATGACTTCATTCACCTTGAGTTTTAGAAAAGGCAAAACTATCAGGACAGCAAATAGATCAGTAGTTGCTGAGGGCTGGGATAGGAGGTAGGGCATGGCCTGCAAAGGTTCATGAGGACTCTGTTGGAGGGATGGATGTTCTATACCTTGATTTTGGTGGTGATCACACAAGGGTGTGTGGGGGGAAAAACTCACTTGACTGTATATGTAAAATAAATGAATTTTACTGTATGTAAACTATACCTCAATAAATGACTTTTAAAAAGGAATACATTATTAAGAAATAAATAGGTAAACAGACAGTGAATGTTTGTTGAATGAACAGTGCAATTGCTAAATAACTTAAGGAAAAATAATATATGTGGTTAAGTCAACAAATAACCTAAAACCTTAAGTAACAAGACAAGATAGAATAGCAGACATTAGGTTATAATTCTAATCCGTGTAGAATTGTTTCGTACCATTAATACCGCAAGGGCTTCCCAGGTGGTGCTAGCAGTAAAGAACTTGCCTGCCAATTCAGGAGACATAAAAGACACGGGTTGGATCCCTGGGTTGGAAAAATTCCTTGGAGGGCATGGCAACCCATTCCAGTATTCTTGCCTGGAGAACCCCTGGACAGAGGAGCCTGACGGGCTACAGTCCATAGGGTCACAAAGAGTCTGACATGACTGAAGCAACTGAGCATGTATTAATATCACAAAACAAACTTCTAGAGTTGTATTTAATTTCAAGTTATCTCTTTGGTGTCACACACATCTGACGTAATGAACTCTCATGCAATCTAGAAGCTGACAGTGCTGAGAAATTATACTCTGTAATCTCAAACTTTGAAAATATGATGACTGACATTTCTAATAAAATTGCAGTAACAATGCATCCCTGAATAGAATATCAGATTTATGGAACTCGGGTTAATTCTAAGATGGTGATATTTTGGTTTGGTCTTGGCCAAATATGAATTTTCACAACTTACCATTCAACAATTAGCCAAAATATTCAGTGTATCTCTAATACATGTGATTTCAGGATTTCAAGCCAGCCTCCACCAAATCAATATCAAAATGCATTCTGGATTCAGCCTTCTCTGCCTTCAAAACTTAAGATAAATCCACCATTACTAACAATCACACTAGAAGCCCTAAGCCATTTTCAGTACTTTGATTTTTTACATTAATTTTCAAGATACTGGATTGGCCAAAAAGCTTGTTGGGATTTTTCCTTATAGAAAAAACCCAAATGATCTTTTTGGCCAACCCAATACTTCATTTCAAAGCAGAAATATAGTAAAAAACCTTTGATAATTTTCAGGAACTATCCTGGGCTATGGAAATGAAAATAAAAAATAATGTAGCTAAGCAAATTTAAATAGGGCTTCCCAGGTGGTGCTAGTGGTAAAGAATCCACTTGTCAATGCAGGAGATGTAAGAGATGCAGATTTGAACCCTGGGTCAGGAAGATTCCCCTGGAGAAGGGCACAGCAACCCACTCCAGTATTCTTTCCCAGAGAATCCCTTGGACAGAGGAGCCTGGTAGGCTACAGTCCACAGGGTAGCAAAGAGTCAGACACAACTGAAGTGATTTAGCACGCACACAAATTTAAAACAAAAGCATTCCAGAACAATAGTACAGTTTAAAGACATAGTGGACAAGACCTCATTCATTAATATAATAATAACAAAAATGTAAAATACCTAGGTATAAGAAATGTGCGCAACTGAAGAGGAAAACTCAAAAATATTCCTGAAGAACACAAGAGTATTGAAAACTGCAAAGGCATAGGAGGTCCCTGAATAGGAAGAATCAACATTCTAAAAATCATTCTTCTCACATTAAGTCTTAAATTCAACACTATACCAATAAAAATACCAGTAGGCATTTGGGCAGGAACTAGAGAATTCTATCAGTTCAGTTCAGTTCAGCTGCTCAGTCATGTCCAACTCTTTGTAACCCCATGGACCTCAGCACGCCAGGTTTCCCTGTCCATCACCAACTCCCGGAACTTACTCAAACTCATGTCCATCGAGTCAATGATACCATCCAACCAGCTCATCCTCTGGTGTCCCCTTCTCCTCCGGCCATCAATCTTTCCCAGCATCAGGGTCTTTTCCAATGAGTCAGTTCTTCGCCTCAGGTGGCCAAAGTATTGGAGTTTCAGCTTCAGCATCAGTCCTTCCAATGAATATTAGGGACTGATTTCCTTGAGGATTGACTGGTTGGATCTCCTTGCAGTCCAAGAGACTCTCAAGAGTCTTCTTCAACACCACAGTTCAAAAGCATCAATTCTTTGGTGCTCAGCTTTCTTTACAGTCCAACTCTCACATCCATACATGACTACTGGAAAAACCATAGCCTTGACTAGACAGACCTTTGTCGGCAAAGTAATGTCTTTGCTTTTTAATATGCTGTCTAGGTTGGTCATAACTTTTTTTCCAAGGAGCAAATGTCTTTTAATTTCATGGCTGCACTCACCATCTGCAGTGATTTTGGAGCCAAAAAAAATAAAGTCTCTCACTGTTTCCACTGTTTCCCCACCTATTTGCCATGAAGTGATGGGACCAGATGCCATGATCTTAGTTTTCTGAATTTTGAATTTTAAGCCAACTTTTTCACCCTCTTTCATTTTCATCAAGAGGCTCTTTAGTTTTCACTTTCTGCTATAAAGGTGGTATCATCTGCATATCTGAGGTTATTGATATTTCTCCCAGCAATCTTGAGTCCAGCTTGTGCTTCATCCAGTCCAGCAATTCACATGATATACTCTGCATATAAGTTAAATAAGCAGGGTGACAATATACAGCCTTGACATACTCCTTTCTAGATTTAGAAACAGTCTGTTTTTCCATGTCCAGTTCTAACTGTTGCTTCTTGACCTACATACAGATTTCTCAGGAGGAAGGACAGGTGGTCTGGTATTCCCATCTCTTGAAGAATTTTCCAGTTTGTTGTGATCCACACAGTCAAAGGCTTTGGCATAGTCAATAAAGTAGAAGTAGATGTTTTTCTGGAACTCTTGCTTTTTCGATGATCCAAAGGATGTTGCAATTTGATCTCTGCTTCCTCTGCCTTTTCTAAAACCAGCTTGAACATCTGGAAGTTCATGGCTTAAGTATTGCTGAAGCCTGGCTTGGAGAATTTTGAGCATTTTCTTTACTAGCATGTGAGATGAGTGCAATTGTGTGGTAGTTTGAGTATTCTTTGGCATTGCCTTTCTTTGGGATTGGAATGAAAACTGACCTTTTTGAGTCCTGTGGCCACTGCTGAGTTTTCCATATTTGCTGACATATTGAGTGCAGCACTCTCACAGCATCATCATTTAGGATTTGAAATAGCTCACAGAGGAGGAGGAGCCAAGATGGCGGAGGAGTAGGATGGGGAGAACACTTTCTCCCCCACAAATTCATCAAAAGAGCATTTAAACGTCGAGTAAATTCCACAAAACAACTTCTGAATGCCGGCAGAGGACATCAGGCACCCAGAAAAGCAATCCAACTCTTCGAAAGGAGGTAGGAAAAAATATAAAAGACAAAAAAAGAGACAAAAGAGGGAGGGACGGAGTTCCGTCCCGGGAAGGGAGTCTTAAAAAGAGAGAAGTTTCCAAACACCAGGAAACCTTCTCACTGCCGAATCTGTGCCGAGCTTTGGAAGCACAGAGGGCAACATAACAGGAAGAAAAAATAAATAAACAATTAAAACTCGAAGATTGCGAGTCCTACGGTAACTCCCCCAGCGGAGAAGCAGCGCAGACGCCTGCACGCGCCATTAGCAAGCGGGGGCTGGGCAGGGAGGCGCAGCTGCATCGCTTAGAGTAAGAATCTGGCCTGAATACCCTGAGCACTATCTGAGCGAAATAATTTGGGCTAGCAAACCAGACTGTGGGATATCTACCACGCGAAAAGCCAGCCCCAACCTAAGAGACCGCCAGGCCCGCGCACGGAACAAAGAATTGAACAGAGATAGCCGGCTGCAGACCTTCCCCCTCCGGTGACAGGCAGCCAGAGCCAGAAGGGGGCAATCGCAGCCCCAGAGAGACATTATCTATAAAACTGTAAGCAGGCTTCTTTGCTAACTAAAACTTTTTGGGGGTCTGGACGGTTAACATCTGCCTGAGAAGGTGCGCCGGTTTTACACCCAGATAACTGAGTGGCGGGGAGGCGATAAGTCGCAGCATTGGCGCTCACCAAACACCTCATCACTTGAGCTGCTCGGACCTGGGAAGAGCACAAAACTCAGGCCCAACCGAGTCTGCGCCTCTGAGGACTACCCAAGTGCCTGAACCTGAGCGGCTTGGACCTGGGAGGTACATGCAACCCAGGGCCAGCCTCGGATTGTTCCCGGCGGAACAACCTAGAGCCCGAGCAGTGTGGGCAGGGAGGCTACACGTGCCGTGAGCGGGGGCAGACCCAGTGTGGCTGAGGCACTGTGAGTGCACACCAGTGTTATTTGTTTGCAGCATCCCTCCCTCCCTCCCCACAGCGCGACTGAACAAAGAGAAGAAATACAGCTCCACCCATCAGAACACCGACACAAGCTTCCCTAACCAGGAAACCTTGACAAGCCACCTGTACAAACCCACACACAGCGAGGAAAAGCCACAATAAAGAGAACTCCACAAACTGCCAAAATACAGAAAGGACACCCCAAACTCAGCAATTTAAACAAGATGAAGAAACAGAGGAATAGCCAGCAGATAAAGGAACAGGATAAACGCCCACCAAACCAAACAAAAGAGGAAGAGATAGGGAATCTACCTGATAAAGAATTCCGAATAATGACAGTGAAATTGATCCAAAATCTTGAAATTAAAATGGAATCACAGATAAATAGCTTGGAGACAAGGATTGAGAAGATGCAAGAAAGGTTTAACAAGGACCTAGAAGAAATAAAAAAGAGTCAATATATAATGAATAATGCAATAAATGAAATTAAAAACACTCTGGAGGCAACAAATAGTAGAATAACAGAGGCAGAAGATAGGATTAGTGAATTAGAAGATAGAATGGTAGAAATAAATGAATCAGAGAGAATAAAAGAAAAACGAATTAAAAGAAATGAGGACAATCTCAGAGACCTCCAGGACAATATTAAACGCTACAACATTCGAATCATAGGGGTTCCAGAAGAAGACAAAAAGAAAGACCATGAGAAAATACTTGAGGAGATAATAGTTGAAAACTTCCCTAAACTGGGGAAGGAAATAATCACCCAAGTCCAAGAAACCCAGAGAATCCCAAACAGGATAAACCCAAGGCGAAACACCCCAAGACACATATTAATCAAATTAACAAAGATCAAACACAAAGAACAAATATTAAAAGCAGCAAGGGAAAAACAACAAATAACACACAAGGGAATTCCCATAAGGATAACAGCTGATCTTTCAATAGAAACTCTTCAAGCCAGGAGGGAATGGCAAGACATACTTAAAATGATGAAAGAAAATAACCTACAGCCCAGATTATTGTACCCAGCAAGGATTTCATTCAAGTATGAAGGAGAAATCAAAAGCTTCTCAGACAAGCAAAAGCTGAGAGAATTCTGCACCACCAAACCAGCTCTCCAACAAATACTAAAGGATATTCTCTAGACAGGAAACACAAAAATGGTGTATAAATTCGAACCCCAAACAATAAAGTAAATGGCAACGGGATCATACTTATCAGTAATTACCTTAAACGTAAATGGGTTGAATGCCCCAACCAAAAGACAAAGACTGGCTGAATGGATACAAAAACAAGACCCCTACATATGTTGTCTACAGGAGACCCACCTCAAAACAGGGGACATATACAGACTGAAAGTGAAGGGCTGGAAAAAGATTTTCCATGCAAATAGGGACCAAAAGAAAGCAGGAGTAGCAATACTCATATCAGATAAAATAGACTTTAAAACAAAGGCTGTGAAAAGAGACAAAGAAGGTCACTACATAATGATCAAAGGATCAATCCAAGAAGAAGATATAACAATTATAAATATATATGCACCCAACACGGGAGCACCGCAGTATGTAAGACAAATGCTAACAAGTATGAAAGGAGAAATTAACAATAACACAATAATAGTGGGAGACTTTAATACCCCACTCACACCTATGGATAGATCAACTAAACAGAAAATTAACAAGGAAACACAAACTTTAAACGATACAATAGACCAGTTAGACCTAATTGATATCTATAGGACATTTCATCCCAAAACAATGAATTTCACCTTTTTCTCAAGCGCACATGGAACCTTCTCCAGGATAGATCACATCCTGGGCCATAAAGCTAGCCTTGGTAAATTCAAAAAAAATAGAAATCATTCCAAGCATCTTTTCTGACCACAATGCAGTAAGATTAGATCTCAATTACAGGAGAAAAACTATTAAAAATTCCAACATATGGAGGATGAACAACACCCTGCTGAATAACCAACAAATCACAGAAGAAATCAAAAAAGAAATCAAAATTTGCATAGAAACGAATGAAAATGAAAACACAACAACCCAAAACCTGTGGGACACAGTAAAAGCAGTCCTAAGGGGAAAGTTCATAGCAATACAGGCACACCTCAAGAAACAAGAAAAAAGTCAAATAAATAACCTAACTCTACACCTAAAGCAACTAGAAAAGGAAGAAATGAAGAACCCCAGGGTTAGTAGAAGGAAAGAAATCTTAAAAATTAGGGCAGAAATAAATGCAAAAGAAACAAAAGAGACCATAGCAAAAATCAACAAAGCCAAAAGCTGGTTCTTTGAAAGGATAAATAAAATTGATAAACCATTAGCCAGACTCATCAAGAAACAAAGGGAGAAAAATCAAATCAATAAAATTAGAAACGAAAATGGAGAGATCACAACAGACAACACAGAAATACAAAGGATTATAAGAGACTATTATCAACAATTATATGCCAATAAAATGGACAACGAGGAAGAAATGGACAAATTCTTAGAAAAGTACAACTTTCCAAAACTCGACCAGGAAGAAATAGAAAACCTTAACAGACCCATCACAAGCACGGAAATTGAAACTGTAATCAAAAATCTTCCAGCAAACAAAAGCCCAGGTCCAGACGGCTTCACAGCTGAATTCTACCAAAAATTTAGAGAAGAGCTAACACCTATCCTGCTCAAACTCTTCCAGAAAATTGCAGAGGAAGGTAAACTTCCAAACTCATTCTATGAGGCCACCATCACCCTAATACCAAAACCTGACAAAGATCCCACAAAAAAAGAAAACTACAGGCCAATATCACTGATGAACATAGATGCAAAAATCCTAAACAAAATTCTAGCAATCAGAATCCAACAACACATTAAAAAGATCATACACCATGACCAAGTGGGCTTTATCCCAGGGACGCAAGGATTCTTCAATATCCGCAAATCAATCAATGTAATACACCACATTAGTAAATTGAAAAACAAAAACCATATGATTATCTCAATAGATGCAGAGAAAGCCTTTGACAAAATTCAACACCCATTTATGATAAAAACTCTCCAGAAAGCAGGAATAGAAGGAACATACCTCAACATAATAAAAGCTATATATGACAAACCCACAGCAAACATTATCCTCAATGGTGAAAAATTGAAAGCATTTCCTCTAAAGTCAGGAACAAGACAAGGGTGCCCACTTTCACCATTACTATTCAACATAGTTTTGGAAGTTTTGGCCACAGCAATCAGAGCAGAAAAAGAAATAAAAGGAATCCAAATTGGAAAAGAAGAAGTAAAACTCTCACTGTTTGCAGATGACATGATCCTCTACATAGAAAACCCCAAAGACTCCACCAGAAAATTACTAGAACTAATCAATGATTATAGTAAAGTTGCAGGATATAAAATCAACACACAGAAATCCCTTGCATTCCTATACACTAATAATGAGAAAACAGAAAGAGAAATTAAGGAAACAATTCCATTCACCATTGCAACGAAAAGAATAAAATACTTAGGAATATATCTACCTAAAGAAACTAAAGACCTATATATAGAAAACTATAAAACACTGGTGAAAGAAATCAAAGAGGACACTAATAGATGGAGAAATATACCATGTTCATGGATTGGAAGAATCAATATAGTGAAAATGAGTATACTACCCAAAGCAATTTATAGATTCAATGCAATCCCTATCAAGCTACCAACAGTATTCTTCACAGAGCTAGAACAAATAATTTCACAATTTGTATGGAAATACAAAAAACCTCGAATAGCCAAAGCGATCTTGAGAAAGAAAAATGGAACTGGAGGAATCAACCTACCTGACTTCAGGCTCTACTACAAAGCCACAGTTATCAAGACAGTATGGTACTGGCACAAAGACAGAAATATAGATCAATGGAACAAAATAGAAAGCCCAGAGATAAATCCACGCACATATGGACACCTTATCTTTGACAAAGGAGGCAAGAATATACAATGGATTAAAGACAATCTCTTTAACAAGTGGTGCTGGGAAATCTGGTCAACCACTTGTAAAAGAATGAAACTAGAACACTTTCTAACACCATATACAAAAATAAACTCAAAATGGATTAAAGATCTCAACGTAAGACCAGAAACTATAAAACTCCTAGAGGAGAACATAGGCAAAACACTCTCTGACATACATCACAGCAGGATCCTCTATGACCCACCTCCCAGAATATTGGAAATAAAAGCAAAAATAAACAAATGGGACCTAATTAAACTTAAAAGCTTCTGCACATCAAAGGAAACTATTAGCAAGGTGAAAAGACAGCCTTCAGAATGGGAGAAAATAATAGCAAATGAAGCAACCGACAAACAACTAATCTCAAAAATATACAAGCAACTCCTACAGCTCAACTCCAGAAAAATAAATGACCCAATCAAAAAATGGGCCAAAGATCTAAATAGACATTTCTCCAAAGAAGACATACAGATGGCTAACAAACACATGAAAAGATGCTCAACATCACTCATTATCAGAGAAATGCAAATCAAAACCACTATGAGATATCATTTCACACCAGTCAGAATGGCTGCGACCCAAAAGTCTACAAATAATAAATGCTGGAGAGGGTGTGGAGAAAAGGGAACCCTCTTACACTGTTGGTGGGAATGCAAACTAGTACAGCCACTATGGAGAACAGTGTGGAGATTCCTTAAAAAACTGGAAATAGAACTGCCTTATGATCCAGCAATCCCACTGCTGGGCATACACACTGAGGAAACCAGAAGGGAAAGAGACACGTGTACCCCAATGTTCATCGCAGCACTGTTTATAACAGCCAGGACATGGAAGCAACCTAGATGTCCATCAGCAGATGAATGGATAAGAAAGCTGTGGTACATATACACAATGGAGTATTACTCAGCCATTAAAAAGAATACATTTGAATCAGTTCTAATGAGGTGGATGAAACTGGAGCCTATTATACAGAGTGAAGTAAGCCAGAAGGAAAAACACCAATACAGTATACTAACGCATATATATGGAATTTAGAAAGATGGTAACGATAACCCTGTATACGAGACAGCAAAAGAGACACTGATGTATAGAACAGGCTTATGGACTCTGTGGGAGAGGGAGAGGGAGAGGGTGGGAAGATTTGGGAGAATGGCATTGAAACATGTGAAATGTCATGTATGAAACGAAAAAAAAAAAAAAGGCAGATCTAATCACTTAATTATTTTGTCATAGACAAGTATAAACCTGCTTTGAGCAAGCCCATTCATTCACTCTAACACTACCCACTGCATATGAATAGTGTAAACAGTGTTACATGACAGCTCTTCATACTCTTGAACTCTGGTACTTTGACGCCCTCTTTTCTTTATTTAAAATTCCTATGGATATACTCTGACTTATCAATGTACTTTAAATGTGATATCCCAAAATGAACACAATATCCCAATATTTCAGGCTAGGTTTTAGTAAATAAAATAAATTGTAAGCCTTTTTAATTCACATTTTACACCGTAGATAGTGTGGTGGTGGTTTAGTCGCTAAGTCATGCCCTCCTCTTGCCACCCATAGACTGTAGTCCACCAGGCTCCTCTAATAAAAAAAAAAAAAGAAAGAAATAGCTCACAGAAATCTATAGCCACACACAAAACTAAACAGACAAGAACTAGGAAAACAGGTGGAAAAAAGATCAGTGAGAGACATTAGCCCTAACAGATTTGAAATACATACAGGTATTTAAGATATGATAGAGAAGGCATCTCAAATGAGCAGGGTCAACATGAACTTTTTAGTAACTGGTGTTAGGATAACTAAGTAGATATTTGGGGAGCACCTTTCTAATAATGAAGTCCAGACAACTTAGAAGTAAAAATTCCAGTACTTGATAGCAACAACAACAAACTTCTGAGGAGGAGAACATGCAAATCACTTCAGTTATGTCTGACTCTTTGCAACCCTATGCACTGTAGCCCACCTGGCTCCTCTGTCCATGGGGATTCTCTAGGCAAGAATACTGGTGTGGGTTGCCATTTCCTTCTCCAGGGGATCTTCCCTACCTAGGGACTGAACCCATGTCTCTTATGTCTCCTGTACTGGCAGGCAGGTTCTTTACCACCAGTGCCACCTGGGAAGCCCAGGAAAACACATAATCAAGGTTAAAAAAGATAAACTGAAAAAAATATTTGCAACTCATCACAGACAAAGGGGTGAATCTCCCTTGCTGCTGCTAAGTCACTTCAGTCATGTCTGACTCTGTGCGACCCCAGAGACGGCAGCCCACCAGGCTCCCCCATCCCTGGGATTCTCCAGGCAAGAACACTGGAGTGTGTTGCCATTTCCTTCTCCAATGCATCAAAGTGAAAAGTGAAAGTGAAGTCGCTCAGTCGTGTCTGACTCTGTGCGACCCCATGGACTGTAGTCTACCAGGCTCCTCTGTCCATGGGATTTTCCAGGCAAGAGTACTGGAGTGGGTTGCCATTGCCTTCTCTGGAATCTCCCTTAGTATATAATATTAAAAGGTCCTAGAATCAAGAAAAAGACAAGTCCATAGGAAAAAATAAAGAAATAGATAATTCATATAAATATTATATAAATAGATAATTCACAGGAAGAAATTATAAATGGCTCTTAAGCTTTTGGAAAGATATTCATCATTATTTATAAGAGAAATGCAAATTCAAGACACTGAAACACCATTCTTATCTCTCAAACTGACAAAAACCCAAGTCTGACAACACACTCTTTTGGCAAGACTGGGAAAACAGGCACTTTCATTGCTGTTAAGAGTGGAAAATGGTACAACTTCTAATGAGAAGACGCTGGCAATATCACCCAAAATTGCAAATGTATTTACCTTTTAAGCCAGCAATCTTACTTCTTGGAATCTACCTCACAGGTACAACCACACTTGTACAAGATGTTCAAGGGTATCCAGTGCAATACGATTTGGTTACAGTAAGACTGGAAACAACTCTAGCATCCACCAAAAGACTAAATTATGGTATGTCCACACAACAGACTGTGTGCTTTGCCCAGCTGTGTCTGACTCTTTGTGATCCCATGGACTGTAGCCTGCCAGGCTCCTCTATCCATGGGATTTCCCAGGCAAGAATACTGGGGTGGGTTGCTATTTCCTTCTCCAGGGGGATCTTCCCAACCCAGGGATCAAACTCACATCCTGCATCTCCTACCTTGAAGTTATAAAAGAATGGGGAACTTTGTTCTAATATGGCAACATCTCTAGGATAACTTGAAGAAAAAACATAAGGTACAGTCAAGGACAATTTATATTTATATATAAATATATATATATTATATAATATATTTATTAATAGTCTAAAATCTCTTTAGGTTTTCTGTAAGAAAGACTTTCTGTAAGAGGAAGTTAATGTTCAGTAATTAATATTTCAAAATTTTATTTTATTTGGAAATGACCTAGCTATTTAATAAACTTTTATCATTTAGTTTAGTACAATTCTAGAAATTTAAGTTACCCCAATCCTAAGAGATTATTTTAGATTATAATAGATTATATTAAAAATATAACTATTTTTAATAGAGTTTATCTAAAAGTTTTCATCTCATTTATATATTTATATATATATATATATATATATATAAAGAGTTACCTTTTTGTTGACAAATTTAGTTTACCTTAAACTTAGGCATAATAAAAGTATTATATAATGTTGATGAGTTAAGACATGTCTTAATTAGATTAGCAAATAATTATATTTAAATTATATTTATATTTAAATAAACATTATATTGAATATTTTTCAGTTCACGTGAATTTGAATTTAAATAGAGTTCATTAACTTCATATTATCCAAAAACAAAGACATACATTGAGACATAGATAATTTTAGATAGATAGAGTTTTCCGCTTGAAATTTAAAATATCTTGATATACATATATACTTTTTTTTTTCTTGAGTTCTATCAATTTGTTTATGACTGGAGTTCCAGATAGAGTGGGCTGTGTATCCCAAGGACATGATAAGAATTAACTTTAGGTTTTTTCTTAGGCCTATTTTTGTTTCCCAGACAGAATTGGAGCTCAAAAAAGTATTTTAACAAGTTAACCTTTTCCTAACTGCACATGTAAGAAGAATCGGTTTTGCAATTTCAAAAAAGATTTTATTTTAATCAGTTTTCTCTGGAGTCTAAAGAATATCATGGCCATTCAGTGTCAAAAATATCATTTCTCCTTTTTATAGTTACAGTAGATTATTAATGATATATGCATGAGGGAATTGCTGTCACATTGCATGTAAAGCCTTGGCTACAAAATTTTGACAAATAGAAGGACTGTTAAGCATACCTTGAGGTAAAACAGTCTATTGAAATCTTTAATGAGGCCTGATATGATTAGGATAAGGGAGAGTGAAAGTGAATCTCTCCCAGTCTAAAGGGTGTAAAGGTATATTAAAAAAGCAATCTTGTAAATCAGTAATAATAATGTGCCAATTTTGAGGAATAGTAGGAGAAGGCAATGGCACCCCACTCCAGTACTCTTACCTGGAAACTCCCATGGACAGAGGAGCCTGGTAGGCTGCAGTCCATGGGGTCGCGAAGAGTTGGACACAGGACACGACCGAGCGGCTTCCTTTTACTTTTTCACTTTCATGCATTGGAGAAGGAAATGGCAACCAACTCCAGTGTTCTTGCCTGGAGAATCCCAGGGACGGGGGAGCCTGGTGGGCTGCCATCTCTGGGGTCGCACAGAGTCGGACACGACTGAAGCGACTTAGCAGCAGCAGCAGCAGTAGGTGATAGGATCCCTGGTTGTAATGCCCCATAGGTTTCATAGATGCATTAGCTTTTCTAAGGTCTGTTAAGAGATACCATTTGTTAGATTTCTTTATTATAACAAAAAAAGGAGAGTTTCAAGGAGAGCAAGATTCCTCAATATGTTTTAATCCTAATTGTGTGTCTATAAGTTCTTTAGTAGCCTGTAATTTATCTTTCGTAAGGGGCCATTGCTCTGTTCAAATAGGCTTGTCATTCTTCCAAGTTATTTTAATAATTGCTTTGTTTGTTAAATGAGCAGTGGCCCTTAGGAAACATGTGGAGTGTATATCTGAGTTTGCCATTGCATAAGTAAGTCCCTTCCTATTAGATTAAGGGGTGCATCTATCACATAAGGTCTTAATGTTGCAGGCTGGCCTTTTGGTCTTTCATATGGGTAGATTTGAACATTTTGATAATTTTCTTGTACTTTGGTTTGAGAAATTCCTGCAATTTGGCAAGAGATTTTTTTGTATAGGCCAGGATTTGGGCCATAAGTGTTTGGAAATAATAGTAATATTAGATCCAGTGTCGAGGAGACCAGAAAATCTTTTACCATTAATTTTGATATTTATATTTGGTCGGGCATATTCAGATACCAATGATGTCCATAAGGATTGTTTTAATCTGTACTGCTGAATCTGCCTGTCCATACATCATTAGAGGAGTTAATAAAAATGTAAGGTAAAAGAAGTAAATTGAGCAATTTTGTCCCCCTTTTTGAATTGTCATAGAATCTGAGATGACATCATAATTTGAATCTCTCCTTTATAATCTGAATCAATTATTCCAGGGTGAACAGTAATTCCTTTAGAAGTCAAATTAGATCGGCCAAATAAAAGACCAAAGGTTTGTGGGGGCAGAGGTCCAAAAAGTCCAGTAGGTATTTTAGAAGGGACTGTTCGAGGGTAAAGGAAAAAATCATTTAGGGCTGGTATATCGATGGCAGCACTGCTGGATGTTGAGGGTTTGAGGGAAAAGATAGAATTTGCCCCTGGTTTTTTTTGAAGGGGACCTGGGGAGTCCCCTGCTTGGAGTTTCCTGGAATAGGTTTTCCTTAAATATCAAATTTAGATTTACAATCTTTGGCCCAATGCATTCCTCTATGGCAGCACGAGCAGATTTTTGGAGGATTTTATTAGCCTTCTTAGGGCAGTCCCTTTTTAAATGGTCCTTATGTCCACTTGTAAAACATCCTTTATTTCCCTTTTTAAAGGTACCAGCCATTGTTTCAGCTAGCATTTGTATCTTTTGAGTTTTTGATCCTAGATTGTGACAAGCCTTCAAATAATCAACAATAGTCCCAGTCTCATGAATTGGAGTGATAGCTTTTTGACATTCCTGATTTGCATTCTCATAAGCAAGTAATTTCTCTAGCTGTTTTTTGGTTTCTTCTCCGATTACAGTATGGGAAATTGCAGTTTCTAATCTAGCTAAAAAATCAGCATAATTTTCGTTAGGTCCTCGTACTATTTTAGTGTAGCTACCTGTAGGCTGTTCTTGAGGAGTAATTGGATCCCAAGCTTCAAGGGCCACTGTTTTTAATTGTTCATGCAACAAGGGAGGGCATTGTATTTGAGCTTCTATGGTATCAAATTGTTTAGCGCCAGTTAACATTTCAAAAGTAATTTGGTTTTGAGGAGTGCCAGCTCGAGCATTCTTGTTAGCTTGATCTCTGCCTATATCATGAAAACACACTGTCCATTGAAGATATTCTCCTGGTTTAAAGAGAGCTTTTATTAAAACTTGCCAATCATAGAGAATAAAGTTTCCAATAGAAGATGCCACAACATTTAGAAGCTCTTTAGTAAAAGGCAAATGTGGGCCATACATAGTTATGGCCTTTTTCATTTGTTGCATGTAAAAAAGATTAATACCATCATATTGAGGTATTTATGTGCCCTTGAGTATCAGGATTTCTTAAAACTGGAAAGAACGGAGAAACCATAAGCTTCAGAGACTTGCGATTGCAAAGCCAGTAATTCAGAGAGCCTCTGTCGCAGAGGAGAGCGAGTAAGTGCTGATTTTTTGCAAATATGAGTCTGTGCTAAGAACTTATCATTATTGTTCAGAAGAGCATTGCCAGTTTGGGTGTCAAAAAATGTCTCAGGAGAGTCGTTATCAGAATTATTAGGTTCTAGCAAAGGAGAGACTTCTGGATTTGTGCCTGCTGGCAGAAAGAAAGTGAAATTGCTCAGTCGTGTCCGACTCTTTGCGACCCGTGGACTGTAGCCCAAACTCCTCCATCCATGGGATTCTCCAGGCAAGAATACTGGAGTGGGTTGCCACTGCCTTCTCCAGGGGATCTTCCTGACCCAGGAAGAGCATTTGGAGCAGCCGGGGCAGGGCTAGTAGGAAAATTTTTGAAATATTTTATGTTGCTCTAGTTGGGCCTTTTGTAAAGTTTTATCATTTAATTTATATTCATGTAATAAGTGTTTTGTCTGTTGTCGAATATTGGGAGGGCTAGAATTTACCTTGAAATGGTAGAATTACAGCTTTAATGAGAGCCCATAGGGGCCAGAAATCAATTGGAATATTTTCTCCCTGCCTGGCAGCTCGTTCAACATTTTCTTTGACCTAATGCCAAATTTCTAAATCAAAACTGCCTTTATCAGGGAACCAAGGATTACATTTAACCACTGTTTGAAAGCAAGCCTCTATTCATTGGCATGAAACCAAAAGTCCCTGAGCTTTAAACAAATGGTGAAGTAAAGTAGAGAAATGATGGGGCTTTCCAGCCGTTTGACCTGTGTCTTAGTACTTACCGACCTCAACAGGTCCCGACCTCAATAAGCCCTGAGTCACTCCGTCCGAAATACCACGTATACCAGAGTCCCTGTTCTGGGCGCCACTTGTTGGGGTTCTTTAATGGACCAGAACCTGGTAGTCCAGAGTCGACAATAAGAAAGTGAAAGAGAGAGCCAGAGGGAGGGAGAGAGAGAAAGAAAGAAAGACACAGGGACCCAAGCTCTGATGGAGCAAAGGTGCTTTAATGATCTTTGTGTGAGTATATATAGGCTGTTGTACAAAAAATTTCTTTTGACAATGATAAAGATCAGAAAACCAAACGTACAGCAACCGTTACCAAGGGAACAAGGGATTAATAATGGTCACAAGGTCAGAAGACAATCCATATCTCAAGAAAGAGGATCGAGACTAAGCAGTTTTGTCATAAGGAGAATGTTTACTGAAGTAGATTCAAGCCTGTCTCATCCTATGACCTCAGTCCTGGGAGTGGCTTGCCATTCCACTGATAAGAAACAGAGGATTTATGAGAAATAGCACGTAGGAATCCTCCTGTTAAACATTCCCTGACACCTGACAAAGGACATGGGATATACTATCTTTTATAGAGAAGAGTAGAAATTAGCATTTATATTTGCATATGCTTACATTTACATGAAGAAATAAAGGAAAGACAAACAATTTACAAAAGTGGTTACTACAATGTCAAGGAGAAATAAATAGAGGGGGTTGGGGCTTATTTATTTATTTATTTATTTATTTATTTACTTAGCTGCCCGGGGTCTTAGTTGCAGTCAGGCCCTTGATCGACCTTCATTGCAGCATGAGGGATCTTCAGTTGTGGCTGGTGAACTCTCAGTTGTGGCTGTGGGGTCCAGTTCCCTAACCAGGGATAGAACCCAGGCCCCCTGCATTGGGAGCGCAGAATCTTAGCCACTGAATCACCAGGTAAGTCCTGGGGCATACATTTTTCAATGTGTCTCTTTTCAATTTCTTTTCTATTGGACCATGTAAATACATTATCTATTCAAAATTTCTTAAATACTTGCAAGAGACTCAGGAAGAGCAAAAAATAGGCAAGACTAAACAATAAGATTATTAAGAGATACTGATGCATGTCATAAAACTATACATACTATTTCAATTATTACCAAATTTTTTTTGTTGTTGAGTCCAACTAAAATTCCTTTTGATCACATTCTTTATATGATCTCAATCTTTTAAAATTTAATAAGGCTTGTTTTATGGCTAAGCATATGATCTATTCTATAGAATGCTCCATGCATGACTTTAAAAAAAGTGAAGGTGAAAGAGTTACTTGCTCAGTTGTATCCAACTCTTTGTGACCCCATGGGCTATAGCCCACCAGACTCCTCTGTCCATGGAATTCTCCAAGCAAGAATACTGGAGTGGGTTGCCATTTCCTTTTCCACGGGATGTTCCTGACCCAGGGATCGAACCCAGGTCTCCCGCATTACAGGCAGATTCCTTACTGTCTGAACCACCAGGGAAGCCCATGTGCTTAAAAAGTATGTATATTTTACCTTTCTTGGGTAGTTCAGTTCAGTTCAGTTCAGTTGCTCAGTCGTGTCAGACTCTTTGCAACCCCATCAATCGCAGCACGCCAGGCCTCCCTGTCCATCACCAACTCCCAGAGTTCACTCAGATTCATGTCCATTGAGTCAGTGATGCCATCCAGCCATCTCATCCTCTGTCATCCCCTTCTCCTCCTGCCCCCAATCCCTCCCAGCATCAGAGTCTTTTCCAATGAGTCAACTCATCGCATGAGGTGGCCAAAGTACTGGAGTTTCAGCTTTAGCATCATTCCTTCCAAAGAAATTCCAGGGTTGATCTCCTTCAGAATGGACTGGTTGGATCTCCTTGCAGTCCAAGGGACTCTCAAGAGTCTTCCCCAACACCACAGTTTAAAAGCATCAATTCTTTGCCACTCACCTTTCTTCACAGTCCAACTCTCGCATCCATACATGACCACTGGAAAAACCATAGCCTTGACTAGACGGACCTTTGTTGGCAAAGTAACGTCTCTGCTTTTGAATATGCTATCTAGGCTGGACATAACTTTCCTTCCAAGGAGTAAGTGGCTCTTAATTTCATGGCTGCAATAACCATCTGCAGTGATTTTGGAGCCCAGAAATATAAAGTCTGACACTTTCCACTGTTTCCCCATCTATTTCCCATGAAGTGATGGGACCAGATGCCATGATCTTCGTTTTCTGAATGTTGAGCTTTAAGCCAACTTTTTCACTCTCCTCTTTCACTTTCATCAAGAGGCTTTTTAGTTCCTCTTCACTTTCTGCCATAAGGGTGGTGTCATCTGCATATCTGAGGTTTTTGATATTTCTCCCGGCAATCTTGATTCCAGCTTGTGTTTCTCCCAGTCCAGCATTTCTCATGATGTACTCTGCATGTAAGTTAAATAAGCAAGGTGACAATATCCAGCCTTGACGTACTCCTTTTCCTATTTGGAACCAGTCTGTTGTTCCATGTCCAGTTTCCTGACCTGCATACAGATTTCTCAAGAGGCAGGTCAAGTGGTCTGGTGTTCCCATCTCTTGAAGAATTGTCCACAGTTTATTGTGATCCACACAGTCAAAGGCTTTGGCATAGTCAATAAAGCAGAAATAGATGTTTTTCTGGAACTCTCTTGCTTTTTCCATGATCCAGCGGATGTTGGCAATTTGATCTCTGGTTCCTCTGCCTTTTCTAAAACCAGCTTGAACATCAGGAAGTTCACGGTTCACATATTGCTGAAGCCTGGCTTGGAGAATTTTGAGCATTACTAGCATGTGCTGCTGCTGCTGCTGCTGCTAAGTCGCTTCAGTCGTGTCCAACTCTGTGCGACCCGAGACGGCAGCCCATCAGGCTCCTCTGTCCCTGGGATTCTCCAGGCAAGAACACTGGAGTGGGTTGCCATTTCCTTGTCCAGTGCATGAAAGTGAAAAGTGAAAGTGAAGTCGCTCAGTCGTGTCCTACTCTTAGCGACCCCATGGACTTCAGCCTACCAGGCTCCTCCGCCCATGAGATTTTCCAGGCAAAAGTACTGGAGTGGGGTGCCACTGCCTTCTCTGACTAGCATGTGAGATGAGTGCAATTGTGTGGTAGTTTAAGCATTCTTTGGCATTGCCTTTCTTTGGGATCAGAATGAAAAGTGACCTTTTCCAGTCCTGTGGCCACTGCTGAGTTTTCCAAATTTGTTGGCATATTGAGTGCAGCACTTTCACAGCATCATCTTTCAGAATTTGAAAGAGCTCAACTGGAATTCCCTGACCTCCACTAGCTTTGTTCGTAGTGATGCTTTCTAAGGCCCACTTGACTTCATGTTCCAGGATGTCTGGCTCTAGGTGAGTGATCACACCATCGTGATTATCTGGGATGTGAAGATCTGTTTTGTACGGTTCTTCTGTGTATTCTTGTCACCTCTTGTTGGGTAGACTGTTATATAAATGCCAGTTAGGTCAAATAGGTTTATGGTGTTGTTCAAATCTTCTGTAATCTTGAAGATTTTTATCCAGGTGCACTTTCAATTATTGAGAGAAAGGTATAGAAGTCCTACACTTGATCTTAGCCAAAAGGTTCTGAAAGAGATGGGAATACCAGACCACCTGACCTGCCTCTTCAGAAACCTATATGCAGGTCAGGAAGCAACAGTTAGAACTGGACACGGAAAAACAGACTGGTTCCAAATAGGAAAAGGAGTACATCAAGGCTGGATATTGTCACCCTGCTTATTTAACTTATATGCAGAGTACATCATGAGAAACGCTGGGCTGGAAGAAGCACAAGCTGGAATCAAGATTGCCGGGAGAATATGCAGATGACACCACCCTTATGCAGAAAGTGAAGAGGAACTAAAAAGCCTCTTGATGAAAGTGAAAGAGGAGAGTGAAAAAGTTGGCTTAAAGCTCAACATTCAGAAAACGAAGATCATGGCATCTGGTCCCATCACTTCATGGGAAATAGATGGGGAAACAGTGGAAAGTGTCAGACTTTATTTTTTTGGGCTCCAAAATCACTGCAGATGGTGAGTGCAGCCATGAAATTAAAAGATGCTTACTCCTTGGAATAAAAGTTATGACCAATCTAGATAGCATATTCAAAAGCAGAGACATTATTTTGCCAACAAAGGTCCGTCTAGTCAAGGCTATGGTTTTTCCAGTGGTCATGTATGGATGCGAGAGTTGGACTGTGAAGAAAGCTGAGCGGCGAAGAATTGACGCTTTTGAACTGTGGTGTTGGGGAAGACTCTTGAGAGTCCCTTGGACTGCAAGGAGATCCAACCAGTCCATTCTGAAGGAGATCAGCCCTGGGATTTCTTTGGAGGGAATGATGCTGAAGCTGAAACTCCAGTACTTTGGCCACCTCATGCGATGAGTTGACTCATTGGAAAAGACTCTGATGCTGGGAGGGATTGGGGGCAGGAGGAGAAGGGGATGACAGAGGATGAGATGGCTGGATGGCATCACTGACTTGATGGACGTGAGTCTGAGTGAACTCTGGGAGTTGGTGATGGACAGGGAGTCCTGACATGCTGCGATTCATGGGGTCGCAAAGAGTCGGACACGACTGACCGACTGGACTGAACTGAACTGAATAGAAGTCCTTACTCATTATAGTTGAACTGCATATCTCTCTTTTCAAGTCATCCTGCATATTGTAACCCTACTTATTTAACTTACATGTAGAGGACATGATGAGAAATGCCAGGCTGCATGAAGCACAAGCTGGACTCAAGATTGCTGGGATAAATATCAATAACTTCAGATGCAGATATGCAGATATGCACTCTTACGGCAGAAAGTGAAGAACTAAAGAGCCTCTTGATGAAAATGAAAGAGGAGAGTGGAAAAGTTAGCTTAAAACTCAACATTCAGAAAACTAAGATCATAGCACCTGGTCCCACCATTTCATGGCAAATAGGTAGGGAAACAATGGAAATAGTGACGGACTTTATTTTGGGGGCTCCAATATCACTGCAGATGGTGAGTGCAGCCATGAAATTAAAAGATGCTTGCTCCTTGGAAGAAAAGTTATGACCAACCTAGACAGCATATTAAAAAGCAGAGACATTACTTTGCCAACAAAGGTCCATCTAGTCAAAGCTATGGTTTTTCCAGTAGTCATGTATGGATGTGAGAGTTGGACTATAAAGAAAGCTGAGTGCCAAAGAATCAATGCTTTCGAACTGTGGTGTTGAAGACGACTCTTGAGAGTCCCTTGGACTGCAAGGAGGTCCAACCAATACATCTTAAAGGAAATCAGTCCTGAATATTCATTGGAAGAACTGTTGCTAAAGCTGAAACTCCAATACTTTGGCCACCTGATGTGAAGAACTGACTCACTGGAAAAGACCCTGATGCTGGGAAAGATTGAAGGTGGGAGGAGAAGGGGACAACAGAGGATGAGACAGCTGGATGGCACCAGCACAATGGATATGAGTTTGAGTAGGCTCCAGGAGTTGGTGATGGACAGGGAAGCCTGTTGTACTGCGGTCCATGGGGTCACAAAGAGTCGGACACGATTGAGCGACAGAACTGACTCATTATCATTGAATTATATATCTCTCTTTTCAAGTCTGTCGGGTTTGCTTCATGTGTTTTTAAGATGTTTTTAGGTGTATACACATTCATAATTTTTGTATCTTCCTGATGGCCTTATGAAGAGTCCCTCTTTATCTATAATAATATTTCTTGTCTTAAAGTCTATCTTGTCTGATATTAACATAGTTACTCCAGTGCTTTTATGATTCATGTTAGGTGGCACATACTTTTCTATCCTTTTACTTTCAACGTGCGTGTGCATGTTTGTCTGTGAACCTAAAGTGTAGTTCTCAGCAGGGAGCAATTTTGCCCCCTAAGTGACATCTGGCAACAACTAGAGAAATGTATGTTTATCACAACTGCATATCTACTACTGACATGTAATGGATAAAGGCCAGGGATGCTACTAAATCCCTTGCAGTGCACAGGATAGCCCCCAAAACCAAGAACTATTCAGTCCAAAATTTCAATGGTATAAGGTTGAGAAACCTTACCTAAATTATGTCTCCTTTAGACAGCCCTGGTGGTTCAAATGGAAAAGAATCTGCCTGCAGTGCTGGAGACCTGGGTTCAAACCCTGGGTCAGGAAGATCCACTGGAGAAGGCAATGGCTACCCAATCCAGTATTCTTGACTGGAGAATTCCATGGACAGAGGAGCCTAGTGGGCTACAGTCCATGGGGTCACAAAGAGTCGGACACAACTGAGGGACTAACACTTTCACTTTTAGACAGCATAGAGTTGGAGCTCAGTTTTTCTCCTAGTGTGACAATTTCTGCTTTTTGATTGCAGTATTTAGTCCAATAACATTTAATGGTTGGATTTATGACTTCAATCTTTGCTACTGATTTTCTATGTTACATATCATTTTGGTTCTTTGTTATTTTCTCACTGCTTTCTTGTGTGCATGCACATGCGTGCTTGCTTTCCCTGGTGCACTTGCGTGTGTGTGCGCGCACGTGCGCGCTCTCTCTCTCTCTATATATATATATATATATATATTTGTGTGTGTCGAATTATAATTCCTTTTTTAAATTATATTTTTGTGCTATTTTTTATTTTCATAGAAGTTGTTCCAGGAATTACAACAATCATCTTAATCACAATCTACTTCAGTGTGATGCTGATTTCAGTTCAGTAAAATATTGAAAGTTTCTTCGATTTTAGCTCTATTTCCACATACTTCCTTCATAGCAGTATTTTAAAATACAAGTCTTCTGTATATAGTACAAACCCAACAATACAGCAGTATAACAAATGCTTAGTTCAACTTTCTATCTTTTTAAAAGTTTAGAGAAGAGAAAAATATACTTATGCAGTTTTTAATAGTTACTCATATTTACATTTTCCAATGGTCTTTATTTCCTTGTACAGATTTGAGTTATTGCCCATTGTCATTTCCTTTTATACTAAAAGACTTCCTTTAGTATTTCCAATAAGGCAGATCTGCTAGGAACAAGTTCTTTCAGTCTTTATCTGGAAATGTCATTACTTCACCTTCATTTTTAAGAAAAAATAACTTTATTGGTTTATACATAATTTACATTCCATAAAATTCACCCAGTGTATGATTCAATCATTTTTAGTAAACTTACCAAGCTATGCAACCATCATCACCAACATCCCATAAGAACCCTGATACCATTTTACAGTTAATACCTGTTTCTACCTCCAGCTCCAGGCAACACTAATCTATTTTCTGTTTCTATACATTTGCCTTTTCTAAACATTTCATGTAAATGGAATCACACAGTAGGTGACCTTTTGTGCAAGACTTCTTTCATTTAGCATAATGTTGAGATTCATTCATGGTTTAGCATGAATCACTACTTCATTCTTTTTAATCACTAAATAGTATAAACAGTCCCCCAGGGTAATAGGGACTGCAAAAACAACTGTGCAAACTGAAAGCAAGGAAAGCAATCTTAATAATCAATGGGGAAAACATTAATTGTTCAATGATCCTTAAAAAATGTCATCAAAACATTAAGACTCTTACTCTTGGCTATAAATGTAAAAGAAATGAAAAGAGAGCAAAACTAATATTTATTTAGTATACTTTAGAACACCCAAAATATTAAGAATTAAAAGTTTTTTCTGTTAAAAAAACTTATCAAAAGTAGTTTGAATAGTGCTTGCTTTCTTTTTCTCACTGTATAATTTACATTACAGAGGGATACTGACTAAGCATCTTGTCTATGCCTTGGTGAACTGTCACACTCCTTTCTAGGTTAGGATCAGCTTCACATTATATCCTTAGCACTTTCTATGACACACACAAATCTTGAAATCTCTCCAACAGCTCCTTCAATCTGAAGTGCTTTGTTGTTGTTGTTGTTTTTTTTTTTCTGGCATCACTTCCTCTGGATCATCATCCTTTTCATCACAACCACTTTGTTCGTTTATATCAATTCTTCACTAAGTTCATCTGGCTGTATATCTAGTGTTTCTCAAATGGTGGCAGTGTTGACATTTCTGCTACCAACAACTTCTTCTATTATTCCCTTTATGTTTGATACAAATTTCTCTTCCAGTGTTGTCACTTTTCACTTGTCTGCTGCACTCTCATCTTTGCTGGCCAATTCCCTCTTTCAGTCATCCATTTTTGCAAAATGTCACATGGGTTTGTCACTGGGAGACAAGGAAGCAACCCAACTGCAGGCTTTGCTGTCTGTGTATGAACTGAATAATAGGTGGGTGGTGACCATCACAGACAGACTCTGAAAGATTGGTCACTCATCTTGATGTCCATCTGTTATTTATATAGTACAAACAGTTAGCAGGAAAGATTGAATTTTATGCAATTACTCACAGTTAATATACCATCGGCTCCCCTGATGGCCCAGTGGGTAAAGAATCTGCATGCAATGTAGGAGATGCAGGAGACTCGGGATTGATCCCTGGGTCAGGAAGATCTCCTAGAGGAGGAAATGGCAACCCAACCCAGTATTCTTCCCTGGGAAATCCCATGGACAGAGGAGCCTGGCAGGCTACACTCCAAAGGGTCAAAGAGTCAGACACAACTGAGCAAAATTTGAACTATGTTGTTAGGGGACTAGTGTTATTTAACCATGGTCACTGAAATTCATACATATCAGACTGATGTGAAGTGAGGACTACCTATGTTTTGGGTGGGTAGGGTTTCTAACTTGCTTCTAACCAAAAGAATATGGCAAAGGTGATGGGATAGCACTCTTATAATTATGTTACATTATATGATAAAGGTGAAATGATTTTTCAGATATAATTCAAGTCCCTAACCTTCCTTGTTATGAAGTCTACTTTATTTGAAATTAACAAGCTACTTCAGCTTTCGTTTAGCATTTGCATGGTGTATTATTCTGAATCTGTATCTTTATATTTAAAGTGGATTCCTTGTAAACAGCATACAGTTTAATCTTTTAAAAAAATACAATCTGACAAGTTCTGTCTTTTAGACCATTCACATTTTCACATTTAAATTACTGATTAATTGTGATCAGTAATTACTGATCTGGCAGGATTAAAATCTACTGTCTTGTTAGCTGTTTTTTATTTGTTTCATTTGTTCTTCATTTGTCTTTTCCTCTCTGCTTTCTCTAGGCTTTACTGAGTATTTTTTATGATTGCATTTTATCAATTCTATTGCTATCTTTACTTGATGCTTGTTGGCTTGGAAGCAGGGAGGTGGGAAACAGGGGCAGTCTCTTCTGTTTTGATCAGTTCTCAATATTAGATAGGTACTGTGGCCCTGGGTCTTGGGGCTGTGGCTTTCATAAGCATGTGATCCTCATCCACAGCAAAATTCTGGGCTCAGAATTATGATATTCCTTTCCTCCCCTAAGAGTTCAGTTCAGTTCAGTCACTCAGTCATGGCCGACTCTTTGTGACCCCATTGACTGCAGCACACCAGGCTTCCCTGTCCATCACCTACTCCCGGAGCTTGAATATAGCTTCATTGTTTTTCCTGCTCTCCTTTCCCAGGTGCAGTGGGTTTCTACCTGTTTTTGTTCCCTTTCTTCCCGCAAATGAAAACTTTTGTTCCTTTGGGAGATGAGGAGATATGTCTGGGCAGATTTGGGCAGTGGCTGTTGTTCCACTATCTTAGCCAGCATGCAGGAGACACTGTCTCAGGAATCTCCCTGATCTTCCCTGGGAGGACCTGATGGGGACCCTGAAGGAAAAGTCTGCAAGAGGATGAGAACCTTTTAAACCTATGGCCCCCAACCTTTGGCAATTCATTAACAATTTGATCTTACTGACTTATATGACATTCAGCAGTGTCTATCTCAGGTAAGCTAATGTTCCCGTGCTATTTACCCCTACCGTGGCACCTGTGTCTTCTGATTTGGGGTTAGCAGTATGCCCAGAAACCTCAGTGTTCTGGTGGGTTCAAGAAAAATCATGAATTTGCAATTTGTCTAGCTTTTTTCTTGTTTTAAGGATAGGAACTCTACAGTGAACATCTCTGAACTCAAACCAGAAGGTTGTTCATTAGCTATTCAAGTGTACTTATACTTTACATGCAGTCTTTTCCCACAAAGTCTAGATATTTGAAACACTGAAAGACTGTGTCAAGCAAATTACAATGTACTAACAATTCACTGGACATTTTGCTAATCCAACAAATAATCGAAACATTGAACATTCCTAAAGTATTGATGCACAAGCGCAGCCAAGAGGAGCTACCCCACGCCAGAGGTCAGGGTCAGCGGGTGAGAGTGCCAGGCTGTGACGGCACGGGAACGGCTGAGAGGAGCTACCCCACATCCAAGGTCGGGGCAGCGGCTGGGAGGAGCTACCCCACGCCCGAGATCAGGGGCAGCGGCCGAGAGGAGCAACCCCACGTCCAAGGAGCGGTGGCTGCACAGGCGCAGAAGGGCCTAGAGGAGCTACTCCACGTTCAAGGTCAGGAGGGGCAGTGGTGAGGAGATACCGCTCGTCCAAGGTAAGGAGCAGCAGCTGCGCTTTGCTGGAGCAGCTGTGAAGACACACCCCATGTCCAAGGTAAGAGAAACCCAAGTAAGACGATAGGTGTTGCAAGAGGGCATCAGAAGGCAGACACACGGAAACCATAACCACAGAAAAACTAGTCAATCTAATCACACTAGGGCCACAACCTTGTCTAACTCAATGAAACTAAACCATGTCCTGTGGGGCCACCCAAGACAGGTGGGTCATGATGGAGAGGTCTGACAGAATGTGGTCCACTGGAGAAGGGAATAGCAATCCAGTTCAGTATTCTTGCCTTGAGAACGCCATGAACAGTATGAAAAGGCAAAATGATAGGATACTGAAAGAAGAACTCCCCAGGTCAGTAGGTACCCAATATGCTACTGGAGATCAGCAGAGAGATAACTCCAGAAAGAATGAAGGGATAGAGCCAAAGCAAAAACAATGCCCAGTTGTGGATGTGACTGGTGATAGAAGCAAGGTCCGATGCTGTAAAGAGCAATATTGCATCGGAACCTGGAATGTTAGGTCCATGAATCAAGGCAAATTGGAAGTGGTCAAACAGGAGATGGCAAGAGTGAACGTCGACATTCTAGGAATCAGCGAACTAAAATGGACTGGAATGGGTGAATTTAACTCAGATGACCATTATCTCTACTACTGTGGGCAGGAATCCCTTAGAAGAAATGGAGTAACCATCATGGTCAATAAAAGAGTCCGAAATGCAGTACTTGGATGCAATCTCAAAAACGACAGAATGATCTCTGTTCGTTTCCAAGGCAAACCATTCAATATCACAGTAATCCAAGTCTATGCCCCAATCAGTAATGCTGAAGAAGCTAAAGTTGGTTCTCTGAAGACCTACAAGATCTTTTAGAACTAACACCCAAAAAAGATGTCCTTTTCATTATAGGGGACTGGAATGCAAAAGTAGAAAGTGAAGAAGCACCTGGGGTTAACAGGCAAATTTGGCCTTGGAATACGGAATGAAGCAGGGCAAAGGCTAATAGAATTTTGCCAAGAGAACGCACTGGTCATAGCAAACACCCTTTTCCAACAACACAAGAAAAGACTCTACACACGGGTATCGCCAGATGGTCAACATCAAAATCAGATTGATTATATTCTTTGCAGCCAAAGATGGAGAAGCTCTATACAGTCAGCAAAATCAAGACCGGGAGCTGACTGTGGCTCAGATCATGAGCTCCTTATTGCCAAATTCAGACTTAAATTGAAGAAAGTAGGGAAAACCACTAGACCATTCAGGTATGACCTAAATCAAATCCCTTATGATTATACAGTGGAAGTGAGAGATAGATTTAAGGGACTAGATCTGATAGATAGAGTGCCTGATGAACTATGGATGGAGGTTCATGACATTGTACAGGAGACAGGGATCAAGACCATCCCTATGGAAAAGAAATGCAAAAAAGCAAAATGGCTGTCTGGGAAGGCCTTACAAATAGCTGTGAAAAGAAGAGAAGCAAAAAGCAAAGGAGAAAAGGAAAGATATAAGCATCTGAAAATGCAAAGAAATAGAGGAAAACAACAGAATGGCAAAGACTAGAGATCTCTTCAAGAAAATTAGAGATACCAAGGGAACATTTCATGCAAAGATGGGCTCGATAAAGGACAGAAATGGTACGGAACTAACAGAAGCAGAAGATATTAAGAAGAGGTGGCAAGAATACACAGAAGAACTGTATAAAAAAGAGCTTCACAACCCAGATAATCACAATATGGTGTAATCACTCACCTAGAGCCAGACATCCTGGAATGTGAAGTCAAGTGGGCCTTAGAAAGCATCACTACAAACAAAGCTAGTGGAGGTGATGGAATTCCAGCTGAGCTCTTTCAAATCCTGAAAGATGATGCTGTGAAAGCACTGCACTCAATATGCCAGCAAATTTGGAAAACTCAGCAGTGGCCACAGGACTGGAAAAGGTCAGTTTTTATTCCAATTCCAAAGAAAGGCAGTGCCAAAGAACGCTCAAACTACCGCACAATTGCACTCATCTTACACGCTAGTAAAGTAATGCTAAAATTCTCCAAGCCAGGCTTCTGCAATACACGAACTGTGAACTTCCAGATGTTCAAGCTGGTTTTAGAAAAGGCAGAGGAACCAGAGATCAAATTGCCAACATCCGCTGGATCATCAAAAAAGCAAGAGAGTTCCAGAAAAACATCTATTTCTGCTTTATTGACTATGCCAAAGCCTTTGACTGTGTGGATCACAATAAACTGTGGACAATTCTTCAAGAGATGGGAACACCAGACCACCTGACCTGCCTCTTGAGAAACCTGTATGCAGGTCAGGAAGCAACAATTAGAACTGAACATGGAACAACAGACTGGTTCCAAATAGGAAAAGGAGTAGGTCAAGGCTGTATATTGTCACCCTACTTATTTAACTTATATGCAAAGTACATCATGAGAAACGCTGGGCTGGAAGAAACACAAGCTGGAATCAAGACTGCTGGGAGAAATATAAAAAACCTCAGATATGCAGATGACACCACCCTTATGGCAGAAAGTGAAGAGGAACTCAAAAGCCTCTTGATGAGAGTGAAAGAAGAGAGTGAAAAGTTGGCTTAAAGCTCAACATTCAGAAAACGAAGATCATGGCATCTGGTCCCATCACTTAATGGGAAATAGATGGGGAAACAGTGGAAACAGTGTCAGACTTTATTTTTGGGGGCTCCAAGGTCACGGCAGATGGTGATTGCAGCCATGAAATTAAATGACACTTACTCCTTAGAAGGAAAGTTATGACCAACCTGATACCATATTGAAAAGCAGAGATATTACTTTGCCAAAAAGGTCCATCTAGTCAAGACTATGGTTTTTCCAGTGGTCATGTATGGATGTGAGAGTTGGACTGTGAAGAAAGCTGAGCGCCAAAGAATTGATGCTTTTGAACTGTGGTGTTGGAGAAGACTCTTGAGAGTCCCTTGGACTGCAAGGAGATCCAACCAGTTCATTCTGAAGATCAGCCCTGGGATTTCTTTGGAGGGAATGATGCTGAAGCTGAAACTCCAGTACTTTGGCCACTTCATGCGAAGAGTTGACTCATTGGAAAAAAAGTCTGATGCTGGGAGGGATTGGGCGCAGGAGGAAGAGGGGAAGACAGAGGATGAGATGGCTGGATGGCATCACCGACTCGATGGACGTGAGTTGGAGTGAACTCTGGGAGATGGTGATGGACAGGTTGGCTTGGCGTGCTGTGATTTCATGTGGCTGCAAAGAGTCGGACACGACTGAGCAACTGAACTGAAGTGAAAGTGTTGATATCTAATTAAGGATTCTGATCAGTTTCAAATAACTGATATACCTGCCTGGGTTACAATAATTTCAATTGTTGGCAATTCTCTGGCAGTCCAATGGTTAGGAGTCTGTTCTTTTACTGCCAAGGGTGTGGGTTCAATCCCTGGTCAGGGAACTAAGATTCCTACAAGCCGTGCAGTAAGGCAAAAAGAAAAAAAAAAAACTTGTTTTCACCAACTTATATGTTCCTGTAACATACAAAATGTTTGATGTCCATTTGGCCTTTTGAGGTAGACTAAACTCAAACCTATATCATTGACCTTGTGTCATTTGCAGGGCTTAACCAGGCCCTCCATACCAGTGGTGGAGACTGAGAATACAGCAGGTGCTTAACTGACTCACTCCCCTGGAGATGTCCTCTTTTACAGAAACCCAACTGTAACTAGGAATGTTCCTAGTTAACTGAATTGTAGAAATTAAAGAGATATCACTCTAAAACATGAACTCAGAGATTAGTACCCTCCATAGGCACAGTTTCCCTGGCTGAACTCATCAATAAAGGGCTTAGAGATGCTAGGGTATCACTGTTAATGTAGCCCCTGTGATTAAAAAACAAAAAGACATTGTTACAGAAATATCTACCATTTTGCTTACAAAGATTAATAACATATGCATTAAATTATAATGTTATTTACACTACAAAAAGGGTCCTTCCAGGAATTCCCTGTTGGTCCAGTGGTCAGGACTCAGCGGTTTCACTGTCATGGCCTGGGTTCAATCCCTGGTTGGGGAACTAAGATCCCACAAGCAACACAGCAAAGCCAAATAAAAAATAAATAAAAAACATAAGGGTCCTTCCTTCTCTCCTCATATTTACCATCACTTCCTCTCCTTAAATAATGTATAATAACTCAATCAAACAGCATCAGTAGTTAAGCTTACAAAATAGCTAATGTGGGGTCTTTTCATGCAGATACTTAACATTTCAACTGTGAACAACTATTTATCATAATAAGCTCATCCCATTCTTTAGGCATATATTATCATAGCAAATGCAGCTTTTACCTCAACACCTAGCATCCTTTCCCCCAGACTGCTGACAGGAATATTGGCTCCTTGGACCCTTGACCATGCAGCTTTCCTCCTCCCTTCTGGGCCATATCTAGGTATTAGAAATATTGTATTTCAGAATGGACATTCAGTTTGAGGAAGGATCTTCACACCAGTCCTGGACTTATGTGACCTCAGATCCATTTTCTACCCTTTGTTGTTCTGCTACATGTTCCAGGGACAGGAAACAAGGAGAAACTCCTGTAATCTACATTTCCAGGCCCCCTTCCAAGTGGCTTCCAGTTAAATTCATCCAATGGATGGCACCAGTGAGAGACAGGAGGATGAGAGGAAACAGGCGAGGGTATTTTAGGCAACCTCACTCCAGGACTCTGGTAACACCACCTTCTCCCTATGTCCACCCCAGGGGTGACAGTGGCTTCCTGCTGTTGCTTTATCTCTAGGTCACTTCAATGCACCCTGGTTGGCTTCTCAGCTTTTCCAATGCCTGTTTCACAATTGCCTCCTACTGAACTACTTGCCTCTTTTTTTCTGACTGGGATTGAGACTTCATCTGCCACATCAGAGCTCCACCCTTTACCAAATATCCCCACAATGAATAAAAATCACTACTGTAAAGAAAAAATATTGCCTGTCATTCCAGTTCTACAAAGATCAAACCATTAGCCACTACAGTTGCCCACCAGTTCATACATATTCTGGCTTCTCCATCACCTCTTAGAAGAAGTTCCTCAGAACTATCTGAGAGGCTGTCTCCCAGGCTCAGGTCCCCAAATAAAACTCACAACTTTCATGTCATGCATTTTTTTTCAGGTGACACTGCAGTATTACCGTCTTGTCTATGTCTCTCTCCAGTACCATCATAAACACTCTGTACAACACCGCCATTGAAAAGAGACAATTTTCTCATTCATACCACTGAAGAGAATCACTCCAGCTCATTCATAGCCTACTCTGTTAATGAACGCAATTGTTTCTTTCCCTGGTTCTCTCAGCAGTAAAAATGTACAATAGCCAACAGATTCCTAGACTAGAATAAGATCATCCATGGTAGGCTTGTTTTAAACGTGTGTTCATGTGTATATAAAAATGAATAGCTGTTGAGGTATGGCAGAAACCAACACAATACTGTAAAGCAATTATCCTCAAGTAAAAAATGCATAGCTGTATAAAAACACAGATACACACATGAAGTCCAGATTTCAATATAAGTAACACAAAAAGAGTGTGTATGGGGATTACAATGACCAAAAAAAAAAAAAGACCAAAACTCCTTTATGGAATTAAGGCATCCACTCTGAGACAAGACAGAGAAAGAGGGACTGGAATTAGCTTCATGCCTGAAACAAAAACAAACATAAATACACAAGATAATGGTTTTCAAGACACTGAAAGGAGGCAATGAAGAAGAGGTGATTGAGAGATGGGGGCGGGTAATAAGGTAAGTCCTTGACTGCTCCAGCTTATTGCCTTAAGAGAGTTTCCAAGCCACAAAACAAGGAGGGGAAACAGAGACATGTCTAGCTGACTCCCGAAACTGACAAAGCTGGGATTCTGGATACAAAAGCAGCTAAAGTTCATAGGACTGAGTACCAGAAAGGAGACCCAAACAGAGAGAGAATCCTGGAGATCCAGAGGTCTCTCCCTCAGGTATTCAGAAGAAATCAGCATATGCCTATGAGGAGAAAGAATAATTTGAAAGGATTATGACTACAGGGTTTTGGGGGGGGCATGATAAAAGTGCCCTAAAGTTGTGAATAATTGATAGAATTACATAGAAAATCATTAATACAGAAGATTTGAAATAAAACAGCCAAAACAATTCTACAAAAGAATACAAATGGAAGACTCACACTACCCAATTTTAAGACGCGCTACAAAGCTGCAGCAAGCAAGATAGTATGGTACTGGCAAAAAGCGAGATACAGAGATCAGTGGGACACAAGAGGAAGTCCAGAAATACATCCACACAAACATGGGCAGTTGAGGGAATTCCCTGGCTATTCAGTGGTTAAGACTGTGTGCTTTCACTGTCTAGGGCCCAGGGTTCAATCCCTGGTCGAGGAAGTAAGATCCCGTAAGCTGTGTGACATGGCTATATATATATATATATATATATGGAATTGATTTTGGAAAAAGTTGCAGAAGTAATTCAATGAAGAAAAGATCACCTTTTCAACAATGAAACATCCATATGCAAAAAAATAAACCTCAACTTAAACTTATCTTAGTCAAAAAATAACTCCAAATAAATCACAGATCTAAATGCACAAAATGCAAAACCATAAAGCTTTTAGACGAAAACAAAACCCTCCTGACCTGGGGTTAAAGAAAAAATTTTTAGACATGACACCAAAAGCACAATCAATAAAAAAGGGAAAGTTGATAAACTGGATTGCATCAAAATTAAAAACATTTGCTATACAAAAGACACTGTAAGATGAAAAAAGGCTACAAACTAGAAGAGAACATTTTCATATTACATATTTAACAAAGGTCTTGATTCCAGAATATAAAAAGAACTCAAAATTCAAAGAAAACAATACAATTAGAAAATGAGCAAAACACTTGAACAGTCACTTCACCAAAAAGAATATGTGAAAAATGACAAATAAGTACAAGAAAAGATATTAAGCATCAGGAAAATGCAAATTAAAACCACAGTGAGATACCACTACACATCTATTTGAATGGGTAAAATTAAAAATACTAACAATACTAAGTGCTAAAGAGAATGTGGAGCAACTGGAACACTTATATATTGCTGGTTGGAATGTACAACTACTCTAGAAAACAGTTTGGCAATTTTCTTATAAACCTAAACACATGCTTACCCTATGACCCATCAATCCCAATCTTGGGTATTTATCATAGAAAAATGGAAACTTACATTCACACAAAAACCTGTGCTCATAGTTTATGCTTGCTCAGTAGCTCAGTCTTGTCTGATTCTTTGCAACCCCATGGAGTGTATGGAATGCATGAACTGTAGCCCGCCAGGCTCCTCTGTCCCTGGGATTTCCCAGGCAAGAATACTAGCGTGGGTTGCCATTTCCTCCTCCAGAGAATCTTCCCCACAGAGGGATTGAACCTGCATCTCCTGCATTGCAGGCAGATTCTTTACCAATGAGACACCAGGAGAGCCAGTAATGTTCATAGTAGCTCTATTCATGATCACAAAAAAAAAAAAAAAAACTGGAAACAATCTAAATGTCCTTCAATTTGCAAACAAACTATGGTATATCCATAAAATGAAATCCAACTCAGCAATAAAAAGGAACTAATTACAGATACTTACAATGACATGGCTAAATATCAAGGGCCTTATGGTAAGTGAAAAAATTAATCCCAAAAGGTTACATACTGAAGGACTCCATTTATGTTGATATTTGAAAGACAAAACAATAGTGATGAAGAACAGGTCAGTGACTGTCAGAGCAGTGTGGTAGCATGAGTTTTTTAGGGTGAAGGAATTCATATTCACCTCAATTGTGGTGGTGGTGGTTACACATATCTATACATGTTATAAAATTCATAAAACTGTACATCAAAAGTCAATATTACTCATGATAATTTTTTAAATAAAATTAATAAATCTAAAAAAGAGATGATTTTTAAAAATAAAAGTGTCATGAAATTGAAGAAGCCTCAGGAGAACAAAAAGCTAAGAGTCAAATGATACCACCCTTCAGGAAAAAGTTAATATAATAGGCCAGATGTTGCTATCTCTAGGAGGCCTGCTTATATGACTGACCCATACAATAGTTCCTGAGAATTTGAGCTTTTGTAAAATATCCCCCATGCTACTAATTGATAAGGTTGTTTCATGTGCCTGGAATACTGAATACAGCTAGATAGTTTCTACAAATGTAATTCATACAGCACACCTGCTTTCTTCTGGGAACCAGAAATTTTGGTAAGAGTACCTAATCAGTCCTTATTTTAAAAAAATATCTGAGCCTTGAACAAGTTTGCTAGACAGAAACACTGTGCATACATTGTTGCATTTACTTGCTGCTGCTGCTGCTGCTAAGTCACATCAGTTGTGTCCGACTCTGCGACCCCATAGACAGCAGCCTACCAGGCTCTGCCGTCCCTGGGATTCTCCAGGCAAGAACACTGGAGTGGGTTGCCATTTCCTTCTCCAATGCATGAAAGTGAAAAGTGAAAGTGAAGTCACTCAGTTGTGTTCGACTGAGCGACCCCATGGAATAAAGCCTACCAGGCTGCTCCATCCATGGGATTTTCCAGGCAAGAGTACTGGAGTGGGTTGCCATTGCTTGCCGGAAGAAGCTTATTCTGTGAAACCCCACCCCTTTAGAAGCCCATATCTAGACTCTTTCATACTCCACCTATTACATCTTTTTCCCTTGCATATAAAACCCTAAAGAATACACACCAAAAAAAAAAAAAAATGTTAGAGATGATAAAACAAATTCAACAAAGCTACAGGGTATAAAATCAACACCCCTCCCAAAAAAAAACCACTTCAGTCCTACTTGTATATGCCAGTAATGAACAATTGAAAAAGGAAATTTTTAAAAATCATATATAAAAATTAACTCAAAACAGATCAACAGTCTAAACTTAAAGGCTAAAACTGGGAATTCCTTAGAAGTCTAGTGGTTAGGAGTCAGACCTTTCACTGCCAGGGTCGGGTTTGATCCCTAGTTAGGGAACTTAGATGCTACAAGCTGTGCAGCTCAGGCAAATAAATAAATAAATACTAAAAATATAAAACTCTTAGAAGAAAATATAGGAGGAAAGCTTTATGGCATTAGATTTGGCAATGATTTCTTCTTGGATATGATACCAAAGCACAAGCAACAAAAGAAAAAATATATATAAATTGACCTTAATCAAAATTAAAACCATGCACATCAAAGGACACTATCACAGAGTGAAAAGGCAACCCAATGGATAGAAGAAAACATTTACAAACCATATATCTGATAACAGAATAATATCAGGAATATACAAAGAACTCCTACAACCCAACAACAAAAAATAACCCAATTTGTAAAACAGGCAGAGGTGTGAATGAATACTTCTCCAAACAGATAAACAAACAGCCAATGAGCATGTGAAAAGCTCAACATCTCTAGCCCTTCAGTTCAGTTCAGTCACTCAGTCATGTCCGACTCTTTTCGACCCCATGAATCGCAGCACGCCAGGCCTCCCTGTCCATCACCAGCTCCCGGAGTTCACCCAAACTCATGTCCCTCGAGTCAGTGTGCCATCCAGCCATCTCATCCTCTGTCATCCCCTTCTCCTCCTGCCCCCAGTCCTTCCCAGCATCAGGGTATTTTCCAATGAGTCAACTCTTCCCATGAGGTGGCCAAAGTATTGGAGTTTCAGCTTCAGCATCAGTGCTTCCAATGAACACCCAGGACTGATCTCCTTTAGGGTGGACTTGTTAGACCTTCTTGCAGTCCAAAGGACTCTCAAGAGTCTTCTCCAACACCACAGTTTAAAAGCATCAATTCTTGGGTGCTCAGCTTTCTTCACAGTCCAACTCTCACATCCATACATGACCACTGGAAAAAACATAGCCTTGACTAGATGGACCTTTGTTGGCAAAGTAATGTCTCTACTTTTGAATATGCTATCAGGTTGGTCATAACTTTTATTCCAAGGAGTAAGCATCTTAATTTCACAGCTGCAATCACCATCTGCCGTGACCTTGGAGCCCCCAAAAATAAAGTCTGACACTGTTTCCACTGTTGCCCCATCTGTTTCCCATGAAGTGATGGGGCTGGATGCCATGATCTTCGTTTTCTGAATGTTGAGCTTTAAGCCAACTTTTTCACTCTCCACTTTCACTTTCATCAAGAGGCTTTTTCGTTCCTCTTCACTTTCTGCCATAAGGGTGGTGTCATCTGCATATCTGAGGTTATTGATATTTCTTCTGGCAATCTTGATTCCAGCTTGTGTTTCTTCCAGTCCAGCGTTTCTCATGATGTACTCTGCATAGAAGTTAAATAAGCAGGGTGATAATATACAGCCTTGATGTACTCCTTTTCCTATTTGGAACCAGTCTGTTGTTCCATGTCCAGTTCTAACTGTTGCTTCCTGACCTGCATACAGGTTTCTCAAGAGGCAGGTCAGGTGGTCTGCTATTCCCATCTCTTTCAGAATTTTCCACAGTTTATTGTGATCCACACAGCCAAAGGCTTTGGCATAGTCAATAAAGCAGAAATAGATATTTTTCTGGAACTCTCTTTCTTTTTCCATGATCCAGCGGATGTTGTTAATTTGATCTCTGCTTCCTCTGCCTTTTCTAAAACCAGCTTGAACATCAGGAAGTTCACGGTTCACGTATTGCTGAAGCCTGGCTTGGAGAATTTTGAGCATTATTTTCTAGCATGTGAGATGAGTGCAATTGTGCAGTAGTTTGAGCATTCTTTGGCATTGCCTTTCTTTGGGAAGTGTAAATCAAACCCATAATAAACTAACACTTCACAACAACTAGGGTGACTGTCTTTTTTTTTAATATTTATTTATTTGGCTGCACCATGTCTTAGTTGTGGCATGTGAGATCCAGCTTCCTGATCAGGGATCAAACCCAGGCCCCCTGCATTGAGAGTGCAGAGTCTCAGCCACTGGACCATTAAGGAAGTCCCTGCTTCTGCTGCTGCTAAGTCACCTCAGTCGTGTCCGACTCTGTGCGACCCCATAGACGGCAGCCCACCAGGCTCCCCCGTCTCTGGGATTCTCCAGGCAAGAATACTGGAGTGGGTTGTCATTTCCTTCTCCAATGTATGAATGTGAAAAGTCAAAGTGAAGTTGCTCAGTCATGTCCAACTCTTAGCGACCTCATGGACTGTAGCCTACCAGGCTCCTCCATCCATGGCATTTTCCAGGCAAGAGTACTGGAGTAGGGTGCCATTTCTTTATCCAAGGAAGTCCCTAGGGTGACTATTTTTAAAAAAAGTATTGGAGAGGATGCAGTGATATTGGAACCCTCGTGCACTGTAGTGGAAGTGTAAAATTTTGCAGCTACTTTGGAAAACAGTTTGGTAGTTCCTCAAACAGTTACCCATATAATTACCTTATGACCCAGCAATTCTACTTATAGGTATATACTCAAAAGAATTGAAAATAGGGATTCAAACAGACACTTGTATACAAATGTTCATAGTAGCATTATACCACCAGTTGCCAAAAGGTAGAAACAACCCAAGTGTCCCTAAACTGATGAATGAATAAACAAAATATAGTGTATATTTAAAATGGGATACTAATCAGCCACAGAAAGGAATAAAGTTCATATACCTACTACAACATGGATGAACCTTGAAATTATTATTCTAAGTGAAAAAAATCAGACCAAATATTGTATGAATACACTTATATGAAATTTCTAGAATAGGCAAATTCATTAAGACAGAAAGTAGCTTAAAGGTTATCAGAGGTTAGGAGGAGGGAGGAATGGGGCATTACTGCTTAAATGAGTATAAGGTTTCTGTTTGGAGAAATGAAAACATTTTGGAAATAGTGGTGATTGCCACACAATTTTATAAATGTTACAAATGTTAGTGAATTATACAGCTAAAATAATTAAAATGACAAACTTCATGTTATACATATTTTACCACAAGAAATAAGAAAAAAAACCATGTGGCTTATCAGCTAAATATACAATTTTCTGCAAATATCTATTCACCTATCCCTTCATTCTCCTTCCTTAAACAGTTCTCTGTGATTCAAGCAGATGTTTTCACAAAAGTTTCCTTCTCAGCGTAAATCTGAGGCACAAGAACTTCAAGGATCTTTAGTGCTAAGCAGTGTTATAGCATCTTTTTGTTAGACAAGGTAGAATCCATTAAATAAATGTTGCCATAGCACCTACTATGTGTTACAACTGTTCTAGGGACAGAGACAGCAGCAAACAAAAGACACTCCGGCCTGCACTGGGTTTCTTTCTAACGTATTTTGGAAACTCTCTCCAGGAGACTGATATGTCTGTGACAACTAGCACAGTAAGAGCAGAGAGACCCAAGAGTGTGACAGACCCAGTTCAATTTGCCTCCCCACCTCTGTGATAGTGATGTGTAGAAATGAGAATACTTTTAGGCAACTGCTCCCACCTGAGAAGGCCTAGAGCAGCCACTCTGATCATTGTTTGACTATTTTGCCCCGTAACACTGGAAGCCTTCTGTCATACTGTCTTAGTTCAGGCTGCCGTAACAAAGTACCACAGGCTGTGCAGCCTATAAACCAGAGAAATTTCTCTCTCCCAGTCCTGGAGGCTGGAAATCCAAAACCAGGGTACAGGCATGTTCCAGTCCTGGTGAGAGTCCTCTTCCAGGTTGCACGCTGCCAACTTCCTGTTGCACCCTCACAGGATGGACAGTTCTCTGGGGCCTCTTTTTAAGGGCACCAATCCCATTCATGAGGGGCTCCACCTTCAACCTAATTACTTCCTAAAGGCCAAACATCCCATTACCATCATCACCCTGGGAATTAGGATTTCAACATAGGATTTTTGAGGGGCACAGACATTCAGTCCATAACACATAGCAACAGAGTAACACCTGGAATGTGGTCTTTGGAATACAAATGAGCAGGTATCTTGGCTTCACTTGGATTCAAGGGCCCAAGGCCAATCTAGCATAGGAAAAGGGATTCTTATAAACTGGCCAACCTCACCCCTTGCAGCTGTACACTGGAGTTTGGAGCCAAAGCCCCAGCTAATAATAAAGGGTTACTTTGCTTTGTTTTATACTCTGGGCATGAATTTCCCTTAATGACCTCCTGGAAGCAGGTGATCAGGGCAGAATCCAGGTTCCCCTCTATCCTAGCCAAATACATCCTCAACCTATTGATCCTATCCTTCAATAGATCCCCATTTACCAATCTCAAATGTGTGACCCTAAACAAATGAGGTACTAAACCTAACTTTCAATTTATTCCTTGAATAAATTCCTTGAATAAATAAATACAGTCTTCATTACATTTTCTGTTAAGGTTATATGGCTTAAACTATGCAAAATAATATGGTGCTTGACCATGATAGCAGGTATTCAATAAACAGGTGCTATTTTTTACCACATTTATTTAATTACAAGCAGTGTAGTGAATGAATTTAAAGGATCAAAACAAATATTCTGTAGCAGTGAGTTTCAAATTTCAGTATTTAAAATCCCTGGTAATGCATTGAATGACAGATTTCTGGGCCTCACTGAGACATTCTCAATCAGTCTGGGGCCAGACCTGCCATTTTTAACAAGCTCTCCAGGCGATGCTGATAGGTTCATTGAAGCAACTTAATACAACTCGAGATGAATGCCCTTTTCAAACTGGATCACTTGAAAATTTACTTTATCAACAACCAACAACAAAAATGCATGAAAATCTTACTACGTTTCTTTTCTGGATTACATATGACAACGTATTAATCAAATACTTAAGCAGAGATTGGCTAGCTGCTTTCCAAACCTGTTCCTCTTACTCCAACTAGACTACATCTTCCTGCCTCCCTTCCAGTTCAATGTGGCCTCGTGACCAAATTCTGGCCAACAGAAACAGCAAAGCAATGTGCACTACTTCCAGGTTTAGTATGTAAGTCTTCCCCTTATGATCTTCTTCTCTGTCCTTCCTTCATGGGCTGGAGGGGGAGGATTCCAACGGCCCAAGGGACAGATAAGCCACAAAATGGAAGGCGCCTGGTCCCTGAATCACCACTACATGGAGACCCACCTGCCAGATCCCTGCACTGGCCCACTGCATGAGAAAAAAATGAAGTTTTTTCAAGTTAGGCCATGGAAATTTGGGGTTGGTCTATTATAACAGCTAGCATTACCCTAATACAGATATCTACATTGATTAAAAGAGAGGGAGCAAGCTTTAACCAAAAGAGAAAAGTCTCCTAACATATATGCCCTTCTAAGTGAACAGAGGCAGTTTTTCAAAAGACATGTGAATCTGAAAATCAAACCAAAACACTGAAATGAAAAGGAAGTTACAGATTCTCAAGTCATGCAAGCCTAACCATTTCATGAAACCTACTGTTAGAGTTTCACAGTGTCACATAGAGTTTAATGAGAGTAACAGATGGTTTATCCTCACATGGTAGAAGAGTGAGAAAATTTGGTCTCCTCTTCTTATAAGGGCACCGATCCTATCATGGAGACTCCACCTTCATGACCCCTTCTAAACCTAATTTACTCCCAAAGATCCCACCTCCAAAGACCATCACACTGGGGAATGGGACTTCAACATATGAATTTTTGAGAGAACACAATTCAGTCACTTATCCTGCCTTTCTGCTTCCCCTGACATAGACAGACTTTTGGAAGAAACCAGGACAACTGTCTTACAGATTGTCCCATATTTTGGATATGTCTGTTTTCACACGGTATTTTATAACTTATTTCCCTATCCCCTATATTTCCTATCAACTGGAAGATGCTCCTAAAACCTCCATTAGATTCAGATGAAGCATCTAAAGGATGAATACTACACAGGTAAAGCTGTCTGCTTCCTCTTGTAACACAACAGGAGGCACATAATACTGGACAGTTCCATGAGGACCAAGGATAAATTTGATGACTTGGTTATAACTGCTGACTGCCAGACCTCTCTACTGTAAAGGCACCTTTTTTCCTTTGTGATAGATAAGTAATCTGTGGTGTGATATTCAACAACATGCAAGTACCATGTTCCCCACAACCTCTCACCTATGGCTCTGGAATTCATTGAAAATCCTTGCCAAAGTTAATTGTCTTTGGGGGTTGTGAAATGGTGATTTCTAATTACATCATTCCAAAAAGGCTCTAAGAAATGCTTTCAGGAAATATCATTTTCCTAACTTTAAGATACATTTTACTTCCATTTATAACTTTTAAGTAACAAATGCTACCTAACCACATAACTGATCTGTTTCTAATGCATTTTTTGCTATAAAAAAGTTGTTTGCTTTATTTTTTAAATGTTTCAATTGTAAAAGTAATGGTCAGTGTTATAGAAAGTTCAGGCCATTCAGAAGAGTATAAAAGGAAAAGTAACATCTCCCTTTCCTCCCTCCCAACAACTGATCCCACTGTCAAAGTTTGTGCCTCTTTCCAGAGATGCACACATGTTATATGTAAATGCATATATATCATGTTTATGTATTTATATCACAGGACTTAAAAAAAATAAATGAAATGCTATACATACTGCTTTGTGCCTTGTTTTTTCCACAACACTAAGTGAGCTGCCTTAAAAGGACATCTCAAAACACCTTTTTCCCAACTGAACAGTATTCCTTAGTGGGAATATGCTGTAGTTTAACCAGTTCCTTCTTAATGAGTATTGCAACTTGTTCCTGCTGCAATGAATATTATCATCTATATAATGTAACACACTAATGTGATTATTTCTAAAAAATAAAGCCCAAGAATGGAGACTGCTGGATAAAAAAGTAGAACAGCTACCTTATAAATTCTTTTCTAAGTATTAACAAATGGCCCACAAAAAATTATAATGTATACCTATGGCTGATTCATGTTGATATTTGACGGAAAACAACAAATTCTGCAAAGCAATTATCCTTCAATTAAAAAGTAAATAATTTTTTTAAAAAAGAAAATGACAATTCTCATCACTCGCACTAACTGTATCCTAATGCCTTTTAAAATTACAGCAGGACTCTACCCAAGTAGCAATGCTGGCCAAATAATCACAAGTCTAAATTGAAAATGAGAACTAATATTTACCAAGTAAGTAGCAGACACACTGCACTTGACCTTTACAATATCACAATAACAAAAATTCTGTGAGGTGAGTGACACTGTCTCCATTTTTGAAAAAAGGAAACTAAGGTTCAGAGAGCTTGCCCAGTATTGCACAGCTTTACAAGTAAGAGGGCCAGCATTTGAACTCAGGGCATCTGGTACCAAACTGAGACTATACAGAGCTTCCCAATTAACCAGGAAGAGTGTGGTTCTGAAATGTTTGCTCACAAGCTCAAATGTTAATTTCACACTACTGCAAAAAGCCATAATTTCCCCTTTCAGACTTTGCCTATGAACCCTCCCTCAGCCTGTGCTTAGCAATCCAGCACCAGCAAAACAACAACGAGCCCACAGTCCATGGAACCTGGAAGGTTCTGACCAACACATACTTGAAAAGATGATAGGTGTGGAGGAGGGGCAAGTGAGAAGCAGGTGGTAGGCTAGCATGACGAAGTTAGATATTTTGGACCCATATCAGCTGTCACAAAAACATTATGGGGAAAGTGGAACTACACACGAGAGAGAACCACAATTAACTGACACAGTCTGTTTATGCCACCTTCCCTCTTCAAACACTTGCTATTTCTGCTGCACAAACACGAGGGGCTTGGTAACTTTAGGATGGCACTTAATCACGTACAGAGCCAGACAGCCAGGAGCTCCCTGCACTGACAAAACAGGTTTGACTGATGCCAGGCGAGCGCCTTAGCCGCTGCCCTGCAGCCCTCATCACAGGGTCTGGCGCGGTTGGGGGCAGCTCCCTTTAAGGTCCCTGGAGAGTCCAGTCTATGGTCACCTTCCCTGGTAGCTGCCTGGACCAGTGGTCAGGGAGGAGGAGTGCTTCTAACAGTCCCTTGGTGGGTGGTAGAATTCCTTTCCATTTAAATGCTAAGTATTCACAGCCTGTCTCTTACAGTCCTTAGGTCCTTTGGGATCTATCTGTGCACACCACTCCTAAAGTACATCAACTCTTCTTTGGAGACAATGAGATAAAAGGAGAAAGGAAAAAGAGGGAAAACCTCCTCCCTTTCCCAGTTATGTCTCCATTCCAGACCCAGGGCTCCGAGAAAGTTCCACGGGTACAGCTGACAACTGAAAAGTCACAGAAAATTAATAGCAATTTGATTTAAATAGGGAGTAGTGGGCATCAAACTGGATGATTTGAGGAGTATCTTAAAATGCCACAAGAATGCCACAGAATGGAAGCATGGACATGCTATTAGGTGATTCCACTTCCAAAGTCCAAAAAAAAAAAAAAACCACAAAAGTATATAAAGTGATGTCTTCCCTCCCACCCCTACGTTCCACCTACCTTCTTCCTCCCCTACAAGGAAACCAATGGTGTTAGGCTATTGCATATCCTCCTAGAGATATTTTATGACTATACCAGCAAATACACATATTATCACAATTTAATATATTACCATATATTAACACATTGTTTATATATATATATATATATACACACACACACACACACCACAATTTATTTTAAATATTAAAGCTTTTCCTCTCAAAGTACCACTTAAGTATTTTTTAAAGTGCCAGGAATTAGATTTTTTTCATTTCAAGGTAAAACTTTTGAAATTCACAGTTGAACTCTTTCACTCGTGAAAACCTACCAACATTTAAAAGTTAAATTGGTTATCTCCATAAATTTACTTGGGCACCCAGTACACAGCAGATACTTAACAAATGTTTCCTTAGATCATTTTGCCCTTTATTGCTCAGAGGACACTCACTTCCTCTACTGATATCAAGAAATGAAATCTGATGTCTTTCTACTGAGAAAGAGAAGTCCTGAAATCTGCACTGCATTCACTTAAGTATTCGCACTGCATTCACTTAAGTATTCAAAGATTTTCATATTGAATTTTTTAAAATCAGAATTCCTATCCCTTAAGTGTGTGTGTATATATATATATATATATTTTAGTTTGCTAATCAAATGACATCAGAACCCAGATTTGGGGCTTGGGGGTGTGGAACTTAAAACAGAAGACTAAATATCTCTTAGAGAAAAAGAAATATTTTCTCTCAGTTATAGGCAATCCACATCAAAATATTAATATTTGGCAGAACCTAGGACATCACACATTGACAAACAAATTTCTTACTGCATTTCACAGTAACACTAAAAGCCAAAGACACAGAAGAAAATTACAGAGAATGCTATGACAGGATGTTGCCTTTTCTGAACATCATCAATTAAACCAGATTTCCGTAACACAAAGTGAAACAGTACACTGGTAGCACAATCCCAATGACTAAGAGATTGAGATGAGTTCAAAAAGTACATATCCACAACGGAAAATTCTATTGTTGTTTTCAAGCCTTAAGATAAAGGTGACTGAGCTCCTAAGAACATGGAGTACTCCTCAGAAAATATATTTTTAAATCTCATTTTCCATGCACTTGGAGCATATATTTATGAGCCCGTCCAATCTACCTTCTAAAAGTATTTCACACTGTACTTTAATGAATTGGATCTAGGAGCTATAAAATAAAAATATTTTTATGGCTAAAGGCAATGCTCATTTGCTCAGAGTCAACCGCCTGAAATGACATGTTTCAACTCCCCACTCTGCTATCAGCTCAGGAAACCTTCGAGCTTACCTGCTTTAGCCTGGGCATCAGTCATTTGTCACAGATTGATACAAACCACAAACCTCAAGAATGGCCAGGTTTTTTGTTCACATCTGTAATTTGCAATAACTAAACTCAGTTTTAGACCTGGTCCTGCTTCAATTCAAGATCTGTTTAGGCCAGGTCTCTTTAAAACCTAGAGGGCTCCTGGAGAGCACTTCATAACCTTGGTGACCATGAGCCAGGGCTGTCAACAATCAAGCACCATGAGTAAGTAAGGCCCAGGGCCAAGGGTAACTGTCACATTAAAGATTAACGTTTTCACTTTCCATTCTCTATCACAGAATCCTGAATGGAAATTGAGTGGAGAGATCCCTCCAGTATAACTGATGAAGTCAAATGTTTCCTACTGGGAACAGTCATTAAGTGGACTCATCTATTTCACATGAGGATGCCAACCTGGGCCTTAACTCCACTGAATTAAATTCAAAAGGAGAATACATGGTTCCCGTTTGAAGTCATGTCATGGTGGGCAGGTGTGAGGGTGGAGGGGGTGGCATGGCAGGGGAAGAGGGATGATTCAGATTGTGGCTGACATCCATGCAGTGACGCCAAGATCTGTGCTGACCCTTGTGTATGTAATACACCATGTGCCATTAAACTCAAAAAAGGATGATGGCATAGTCCATCTTTCACAACAAAAGAAGGCTGACTCCAGAATTAAAACCACTACTTTTCCTCTTCATACAGCCTTAAACGTATCTTCAAAGCAGCGTCCTTGTTACAATCGGAGGAATGCAAAAGCTCCTCTTCTCTTAAAGAAAGCAAGTGGGTATAACTTCCCACTTGGACACAAGGGTGGGAGGCGTGCCCATCTTCCCGACTAGGCCCGCCATGGCGGTACATCACCGTAGGTCTTGGACCACGCTCACCTTTCACAGGGCTTCAAGCTCCGACTTTATTTACAAGACATCCGGGAACACAGATGTCAGAACTGGGCGCCCACCCAGGTTGCCCATTGATGTGGCATCCACCAAGCCCCGTCAGCTCTTACCCACCCTCACGGTGGGCTGCCTCCTAGGGCAGAGCGATCCCTAGGAGGTCACCCCCTCCTGCTCCGGCACACACATCCTGTGGAGCTGAACTGGGGCTGGGGGTGGGGGTGCGAGGGGTGGGGTGCGAAGCTGAAACAGAACCGATTGGACTGAACCAGACCACCCCGGTGCCTTTCATTTTCCTGGTTCCCCCGGGAAGAAACGTCGAAATGAGGTGGAATTCATTTTCATGGTAATAGGGAGCCGGAAAATGCAGACAGTTGACCTTGGGAGCCGAGACCGTCTCAGCGGGAAACGGAAAAGAAACGAAACACGTCGGCAAGTGAAGGGGGAGCACAAGGCGGCGCGGGGAGGGGAAGGGGTGGGGAGAAGCACAGCAGCCCGGGTGCCCGAAGGGAGTAGGGGACGGTGGGCGAGGGTGCAGGGTGTGCTCACCGTAGATCATGGCCAGCCCGGTCTCGTGCAGGAAGCGAACCCGGCGGTGCTTGAAAAGCCAGATGGTGAGGATGGTGAGCGTGAGCAGCAGGATGAAGGTGAGCAGGCTCACGCTGTCCTGCCGGTGGCTCTCCTCTGCCTCCTTCTCCGTGGCGAGCTCCTCCATGGCGCTGCTGTCCTCAGCCGCCGCCCCATAGGAGGAGGCCGCGGCCGCCCCGCGCAGCCCCCGACCCAGCAGCAGCATCAGCAGCAGCCGCGGTGGCAGCGCCCGGGCCGCCCGCCCCGGGCCGAGGCGCGCCGCGTCACCAGGCTCCATGGCCCCAGCGCCGCCCGCGCCTCCTGCACGCTGGGACCGGCAGCCCGCGCCGTCGGCAGCTTCCCCTGGCGCCACCGACCTGCCCGAGTAGCCGCGGCCGCTGCAGCTCCTCCTCCAGCTCGCGCCGGGCAGGGACCGGGGACGCGCCGGGAGTCGCGCTGGGGGAGGGGCGCACGCAGTGCGCAGGATCCCCAAGCACCGCCCCCCGCCCGCGTACCTGTCCGGCCCCCCGCCGCGCCGCGTGGGGGTGGGGGGGGGCTCTCCCCAACCCCGTCCCGCCGCCCTTCCTCCCTCCAGCGAGGTCGCCTGTCGCCCTTTAGCCCCCGGGCCGAGCCGAGGGCCCCTCTCCTCACTGCGCTCCTCCCTCGGTGCCGGGGTACCTGGCCAGGCCATCTGCGCTCGCGGGCCCGCTTTCTGGGCACTCGCCGCCGCGCTTCGTAAATGGGACGCCAGAGGTCGCCCGTGCCTGGCAAGAGCATCTTGGATGTGCGGTCTCAATTCCTGTGTCTGGGGCCACTCGAAGTGTTTGATCCCCGGCCAGTGTATAGCCGCTCTGGGCCCAGTAAAAGTGGCGTTCTGGAGGAGCCCAGGAACCTTGAAGCCAAGGTACCCCCGTACACCTCTCTTCCCGCATCTCTCAGAGTGACTTCCAGCATTCCGGGCTTCCCAGAATCCGTCAGGCTTAATTCAAACAAACCTCTGCTTTAGCCTGACCCAAAGTGAGAACCAATAAGGGATTAAAATGAGGGAGCAGTGTTAAAAATAGCACCCTCATCACTTGGCAAGTAGAGGGACTTCTTTTTCTGCACTGTGGAACTAACCCTCAGGGAAGCAGATTGAACCAAAAGGAACTGGACACTTGCCCTTCTGGGCAGATGAGCAGCAGGTGGTTCAGTCAGTTCAGTGGCTCAGTCATGTCTGACTCTTTGCGACCCCATGGACTGCAGCACACCAGGCTTCCGGTCCATCACCAACTCCGGGAGCTTGCTCAAACTCACGTCCATCAAGTCAGTGATGCCATCCAACCAGCTCATCCTCTGTTACCCCCTTCTCCTTCTGCCTTTAATCTTTCCCAGCACCAGGGTCTTTTCCAATGAGTCAGTTGTTGGCATCAGGTGGCTGAAGTACTGGAGTTTCAGCTTTAGCATCAGTCCTTCCAATGAATATTCAGGACTGATTTCCTTGAGGATTACTGGTTGAATCTCCTTGCTGTTCAGGGGACTCTCAAGAGTCTTCTCCAACACCACAGTTCAAAAACATCAATTCTTTGCCTCTCAGCCTTCTTTATGGTCCAAATCTCACATCCATATGTGACTACTGGAAAAACCATAGCTTTGACTATGGACCTTTGTTGCCAAGGTAATGTCTCTGCTTTTTAATATGCTGTCTAGGTTGGTCATAGCTTTTCTTCCAAGGAGCAAGTGTCTTTTAATTTCATGGCTTCAGACATCATCTGCAGTGATTTTGGAGCCAAAGAAAATAAAGTCTGTCACTGTTTCCGTTGTCTCCCCATCTATTTGCCATGAAATAATGAGACTGGATGCCTTGATCTTCGTTTTTTTGAATGTTGAGTTTTAAAGTCAGCTTTTTCACTCTCCTCTTTCACTTTCATCAAAAGGCTCTTCAGTTCCTCTTCGCTTTCTGCCATAAGGGTGGTGTCATCTGCATATCTGAGGTTATTGATATTTCTCCCAGCAATCTTGATTCCAGCTTGTGTTTCATCCATTTTGAATGATGTACTCTGCATATAAGTTAAATAAGCAAGGTGACAATAAATGAGGTGGAATTACCTTGGTGGCCATTTTATGTTGACCTCCTGATAGCCCAGGGAGTTTTTGATGATCCTTAAGACCAGGCCCAGCTCCGTCAAAAAAAAAAAAAAAAAATTCATAAAGTGAACTCTGAATGATAAAGCCTCTTGGAACAAATCCTCAGGAACTAGAATTTTTCAATCCACCTTATTCGCCTGGTCAAAGAAGGAAAGAGAGATGGAATTAATGAATCACTGAATTCCCAGTGCCTAGCTCTGTGCTCATAAGTGTTTGCTGAAGCACTCGGAAATCTATGCCAACTTTCTGTATTTTTTTCTCCCAGAGGAGTTTGCATTTTTATGAGGATTCATTGAAGAAAGCAAAGCTTAACTAAAAAGAGTAATAAGGGCAGAGATGGCATCAGGTAGGAAAGATATTTGGAGCACTGCAGATTTCCTGATTCCCCTTCAAGTCCCTCTGCCAAGCCTGTTTAGTACCTTCTTTGCAGCAAGAGAATCTCTTAGTCTAGATTTTAGCTAACATCTTTCCATATTCCTCCAGCCTGTCACACAACCTCTACAAAGTCCATATACCTTGAAGTTTCATGGAAGTTCCCAATGAAATTGCAAACACTTGAGAAAGCTAACCAATGGGAAAACTTGATCTAATTTCTAGAGACTCACTAAAATCCATTTTGCTGAAAATTGGCCATACTGATCCTAAACTTTGATATTCAACCTCATAGATTCCCAAAAGTCAAGGAAAGAGCTTCTCTCTGTAATTCACACTGAGAACAACTTAGGATGTACCTTAAAAGTACAGATTTCATAGTATTTACAACTGATTATATTGTCTAAAAGTGCCAGAAACCATGTTTCCAATCTCACATATTTTTCCAGAACCTTTCCACTCCCCCATTAAGAGATGGCATCTATGTTCACTCTTGAACCTTGGTAGACCCTTACAACCACCTCAAAGAACAGAAGTTTGAAACTTGGAAAGTTACGTCATAAAAGGCAATCTGGTTCCTGCCTAGCTCACTCTTACACTCTTGCTCTGCACTCACTTTGGAGCCCTGAGCTTCCATGTAAGAAATCTGGACCATAATGAGATATCACCACCTGTCAGAATGGCTATTATCAAAAAGGCAAGAATAACAAATGCTTGTGAAGATGTGGAGAAAAGGGAACCTTTGTGCAGTTAGTGGGGATGTAAATTCCACCATGTCTATGGTGGTGAAGCCACTATGGAAAACAGTTTGAAGAGTCCTCAAAAAACTAAAAATAGGGTTATCATATGATCCAGCAATCCCACTTCTGGGTATATATTCAAAGAAATTGAGATCAGGTCTTGACAAGATACCTGCAGCCCCATGTTCATTGCAGCATTACACACAATGCAGAGATATGGAAACAACCTAAGTATCAACAGATGAATGGATAAAGAAGATGTGATATATATATATATATATATATATATATATTGCAATATATATACCATGTTATTCAGCCATGAGAAAGAAGGAAATCCTGCCATTTGCAACAACATGGATGAAATTTGAGGGCATTATGCTAAGTGAAATAAGTCAAGAGAAAAACAAATACTGTATGATCTTACTTATATGTAGAATCTAAAAAAGCCAAATTGATAGAACAGAGTAGAGTGCTGGTTACCAGGGACTGGGGACATCGAAGAGATGGAGAGATGTTGGTCAGAGAGTGTAAACTTCCAGTTATAAGATGAACAAGTTCTGAGAATCTAATGTACAGCATGGTGATCATAGATAATAATACTGTACCATATACTTGAAAGTTGCTAAGAGAGTAGAGCTTAAATGTTTTCACCACAGAAAAGAAGGGGTACTTATGTGACAGGATGGAGATATTAGCTAGTGGTACAGTGGTGATCATATTGCAATATATATCAAATCAACATGTCATATTCCTTAAACTTCAGTTCAGTTCAGTCAGTCGTGTCCGACTCTTTGCGACTCCATGAATCGCAGCACACCAGGCCTCCCTGTCCATCACCAACTCCCAGAGTTCACTCAGACTCACGTCCATCGAGTCAGTGATGCCATCCAGCCATCTCATCCTCTGTCGTCCCCTTCTCCTCCTGCCCCCAATCCCTCCCAGCATCAGAGTCTTTTCCAATGAGTCAACTCTTCGCATCAGGTGGCCAAAGTACTAGAGTTTCAGCTTTAGCATCAGTCCTTCCAAAGAAATCCCAGGGCTGATCTCTTTCAGAATGGACTGGTTGGATCTCCTTGCAGTCCAAGGGACTCTCAAGAGTCTTCTCCAACACCACAGTTCAAAAGCATCAATTCTTTGGCGCTCAGCCTTCTTCACAGTCCAACTCTCACATCCATACATGACTTACACAGTGTTATATATCAATCATATCTCAATAAAGCTGGAAATTTTTTTTAAAAGAAATCTATCTTGATGTTTTCATGCTGGAGAAACCATGGAGAGACCACACAGCAGTAGAGATGAATACAACTGAAGCCCTAGCTTTTTGAGTGTTCCCAGACCAAATGCCACACACATGAATGAGTGAGCCTTCTGATTATTTTATCCTCAGCCACCATTTTACTATAAATATATGAGAGACCCTCCCCAAGGAAGAATCATCTAGCTAAGCCTAATCAATGCTTTAATCTATGATAATAACATGATTTGTGTTATCTTAAGCTACTAAGTTTAAAGGTGATTTCTTCCACAGCAATAGATAACCAGGGACTTCCCTGGTAGTCCAGTGATTAAGATTCCATGCTTCTACTGCAGGGGATGCAGGTTTGACCCCTGTTTGGGAACTGAGATCCTACATGTTGCATGGTGCGAGCCCCCCCCCCACCAAAAAAAGTATTCATAACCGGAAAAGTATTTATAGTATAAAGTGGTTGCCTCAGGTAGAGTATGAAAAGAATAGCACCAACTATTCACAAATATATACCAAAGAAAACACTTCATTATCTATACATATTTATATATGAAAACTAATGTATACAAGGGGTATGATTATACAAGGGTTCTGATTCCAGTTAACACAGAATAATCACACTCAACCCATTATCTCCCACTGAGTGAAACTATAAGACCTGAACAGAGTGCATAGAGCAGCTATTCAAGAACTGTTAAAAAAAAATACATCGTACCAAGCAAGTTGAGGAAAAAAAACAGAATTCAAAGTGAAATGATTAGTAGTGACTTTACCATTTTTTCCCTCCAGTAGCCATGAACTGGACTGAAAGCAGCCCAAAACCCAGTAGGGGGCACGGTGGAAAGAGCAGGAAATACATCTCCTAATATTCAGAGAAAATAGGGAAGTACACCAGGTTGTTTCTCCATTCTCTCACACCCTAGCCAACAGGCAATCCCCTTTCAACAGCTGAATCAACCATGACGATGGAAGCAGGAGTACTCTCAAGTGCCTGAAATGGCGAGGGAAGGGGGAATCTTTCCTCTCTGATTGGAGTATCTGTGGCCCCAAGACAGTGGGGCCAACCCCAAATTTATATATATTTTCTCTCTTTGCCCTCCTACTGCTTGGGTAAAGTTGCAGAAAGTGAACAGCAGAGAGAAGTAAATAAAGACTCAGATTTTTTACCAAAGAATTGAAAAGGGGAACTCCAAGGTACTGCAGAGTACCAGGGATTGTGGAGAGGGAGATGCTCAGAAAAACAACCCTATTCCATTGTTTTATGAGCTCCTAGATTCACCACAACCTTCATGTGGATATGATCCTACCTTAAAAACCAAAGACTGGTAACTCAACTAAGAAACAGATCTCCAACCAGATCTAGACTAGGCACTGGATGAAAACCATATGTGTGTGTGTGTGTGCACTACTTGTTCAGTCATGTCTGGCTCTTTGCGACCCCATGGAATGTAGCCTGCCAGGCTCTCTGTCCATGGAATTCCCCAGGTAAGAATACTAGAGTGGGTTGCCATTTCCTTCTCCAAGGGGTCTTCCTGACTCAGGGATCAAACCTGGGTCTCCCGCATTGCAGGCAGCTTCCTTACTGTCTGAGCCACCAGGGAAGCCCTAAATAGCACAGCAAAACTTTTGAAAATTGAATTCATTTTGGAGCCATGATCCACAAAAGGCAGGTCACAACTTAAATTCTGGACCCAACCATGTTGACTACAAGCTAAAACAAAAATATGAATATGTCCCCATGGGATTAAAACAAGATAAAAAACCCCATAACATAATATTAAAAATGTCCAGACTGCACCCCAAAATTATTTAGCATTCGAAGAACCATGAGAATCTCAACTATTGATTGTCTATTCAAAAGGCAATCAACAGACAACAATGCTGAGATGACATATGACATAAATGTTGGAATTATCTAAAAAAGACTTTTAAAAAGCTATTATAAAAATGCTCCAACAACCACTCCTCCACTTTTTGGCTAAGATCAAGTGTAAAAATGTTCCAACAATTTAAAGCAAACAATCTTGAAATGAATATAAAGCTATTAAGTCTCAGCAAAGGAGTAAACAATTTTAAAAGATTCTAATAGTAATGTTATAATTGAAAAATATAAATAATTGAAATTTTTAAAGGTGAATAAATAGGCTCAGTAGCAGAATGAAGGTGAGTCAGTAAATTTGAAGATAGATCAATAGAAAGTATCCAACTTGAACAACAGAGAGGAAATTCTGAGAAATACATTGATATGTTGTTCATTCACTTAATCTTATCTGACTCTTTGCAACCCCATGGCCTGCAGCATGCCAGGCTTTCCTGTCCTTCATTATGTCCCAGAGTTTGCTCAAACTCATGTCCATTGAGTTGGTGATGTCACCAACCATCTCATCCTCTGTCATCCCCTTCTCCTCCTGCCTTCAATCTTTCCCAGTATTAGGATCTTTTCCAATGAGTCAGTTCTTGGCATCAGGTGGCCAAAGTATTGGAGCTTCAGCTTCAGCATCAGTCCTTCCAATGAATATTGAGGGTTAGTTTCCTTTAGGATTGCCTGGTTTGATCTACTTGCTGTCCAAGGGGCTTCATAAAGACCTGTAGGATAATAGCAAAAGGTCTAACATTCCAGTGTTTGGAGTCCCAGGACAGGAGAAAGAGTGTGACACAGGAAAGAAAGTATGTGAGCATATAATAACTGAAAACATTCCAAAGTCAGCAAAAGAAGTAAACCTACAGATTCAAGCACTTAAACAAACTGCAAAAAGACAAACTCAAAAGAGTCAATGTCCACACAAATTATATTTAAACTATTGAAAAGAAAAACAAAGAAAATATTTATGTATTTAAAGCAAATATTTATAAATATATTTTATATATAAATTTATATTTATTTAAATGTAAATATTTATACATTACATTTAGAATAATGACAATTCAAATGACTATGAGAGTCCCTTGGACTGCAAGGAGATCAAACCAGTCAATCCTAAAGGAAATCAGTCCTGAATATTCATTGGTAGGACTGATGCTAAAGCTGAAGCTCCAATACTTTGGCCACCTGATGCCAAGAACTGACTCATTGGAAAAGATCCTAATACTGGGAAAGATTGAAGGCAGGAGGAGAAGGGGACGACAGAGGATGAGATGGTTGGTGACATCACCAACCATCCTACTGCTTGGGTAAAGTTGCAGAAAGTGAACAGCAGAGAGAAGTAAATAAAGACTCAGATTTTTTGCCAAAGAATTGAAAAGGGGATCTCCAAGGTACTGCAGAGTACCAGGGATTGGTACATGGTACCAATGTACATGGTACATGTCAATGGACATGAGTTGAGCAAGCTCCAGGAGTTGGTGATGTTCAGGGAAGCTTGGCATACTGCAGTCCATGGGGTCGCAAAGAGTCGGGCATGACTTAGCAAATGAACTGTGCTGAACTGATGGATTTCTCATCAGAAACCAACATGATCATAAAGAAGTGTACAACATTTTTAAAGTGCTGAAAGAACCATCCACCCCAAATAATATATCCAGCAAAACTAGCTTTCAGGAATACAGTGAAATAAAGACAGTCTCTGAAGAAGGAAAACACTGCCAACCAACCTGCTATAAAAAGATGGCTAAGAGAAACCCTTCTTCTCTTTAAAATAGGCTCATTCATTTGAAACAAAAAGGATAACATGATCTAATGGGATTTTTAATGTATGTAGATGTAATACACAAATAGCCATAACATAAAGGAATGGGAGGATAACATACTATATGTTAGTATGGTTTATATATTCCACTTGAATTGGTAAAATATTGATTCTGGGTAGGTTGTAAAAACTTAAGTATGTATGTTGTATCCCCCTAGAATATACAAAGAGATAAAAAAATATGTAAAATACAATAGATAGACTAAATAGAATACTAAAAAGTGTTCAAAGAAACCCAAAAACAGGAAAGGGGAAATGGAGGGGAAAAAAACAGAGAGAACAAAAGAAAACAAATAATAAAAGGGCAGACCTAAATCCAAACATATCAATGACTACATTAAATGTAAATGGTCTAAACAAATCAATTAAGAGTGTCATAATCATTATGACAAGATAGGTAAAAAAACCAGGACCCTAAAATAAGTACCTAGAAATCACTTCAAGCACAGAAGCCGGCAAAGAGCAGCCTTGGAGCAGAACTGGGAGCCGGGGAAGGGCTGTTGGTTTATCACACCCAAGAAGGCACAATTGTGCAGAAGCAAAAGCTTGAGAAAAACCTGGAGGTTGGAAGCCAAAAGAGCATCAGATATGATGTGATGAAAGCCAACACCAGGCTGCCCAAGAAGCTAGCACTGTTGAAGACCCCCACCAAGAAGGCAGCAACTTGCTCCTCCACCAAGACACCTTCCTAAGAATGCTACCTCAGAAGAAGCCATCACTGCAGCCCCCTCCTCTTTGCTCAGACCTGTGCAGGTAACTCCATAGGGAGGAGAGGCCTCACTCTGAAGAGCCTTGAGTTTCACCTTGAACTTTAATGGGGGCCTGGCCCAAAAGCCTCTTGATGAAAGTGAAAGTGGAGAATGAAAAAGTTGGCTTAAAGCTCAACATTCATAAAACGAAGATCATGGCATTTGGTCCCATCACTTCATGGGAAATAGATGGGGAAATAGTGGAAACAGTGTCAGACTTTATTTTTCTGGGCTCCAAAATCACTGCAGATGGTGATTGCAGCCATGAAATTAAAAGACGCTTACTCCTTGGAAGGAAAGTTATGACCAACCTAGATAGCATATTCAAAAGCAGAGACATTACTTTGCCAACAAAGGTTCGTCTAGTCAAGGCTATGGTTTTTCCAGTGGTCATGTATGGATGTGAGAGTTGGACTGTGAGGAAGGCTGAGTGCCGAAGAATTGATGCTTTTGAACTGTGGTTTTGGAGAAGACTCTTGAGAGTCCCTTGGACTGCAAGGAGATCCAACCAGTCCATCCTAAAGGAGATCAGCCCTGGGATTTCTTTGGAAGGAATGATGCTAAAGCTGAAACTCCAGTACTTTGGCCACCTCATGCAAAGAGTTGACTCATTGGAAAAGACTCTGATGCTGGGAGGGATTGGGGGCAGGAGGAGAAGGGGACGACAGAGGATGAGATGGCTGGATGGCATCACTGACTCAATGGACGTGAGTCTGAGTGAACTCTGGGAGTTGGTGATGGACAGGGAGGCCTGGCGTGCTGCGATTGATGGGGTTGCAAAGAGTCAGACACGACTGAGTGACTGAACTGAACTGGCCCATGAGCAGGTGATCAGTAGGTCCAAAGTACACTGGTTAGCTCCCCAGGGTGCTGACGACCCCACACAGGCCAAGGCGAGGAGGATGCCTTTAGCCACTTTCCATGTCCACCTTCCTTCTCCCCACATCCTGTCCACTGGTTTAACCCAGGGCAATAAACCTGACTTTGTCATTCAAAAAAAAAAAAAACAAGGAAGAAATTCACTTCAAATACCCCAACATAGGTAGGTTTAAAGTAAAAGGATGGAAACATATATACCATGTAAACATGAATAATAGAGAGCTGGGATGGCTTTATTAGTATCAGACTTAGACTTCTCAGCAAAGAAAATTGCTAGGAATGAAAAAGAACATTCCCTGATAATAACTGATCTATCCACCAAGAAGACATTGCAATCCGTATTAGTTTTCCATTGCTGTGTAACAAATTACCGACAAACTGAGTGGCTTAAAACAACACATATCTGTTACCTCACAGTTTCCTTAGATCAGAAGTCAGGGCATAGCTTAATTACGTTCTCTCTGCTTCAGATGTCTGCATCTAGGTCTCAGCTAAGGATGCAGTCTCATCAGAAGCTTAACTAGGGGAAAATCCATTTCCAAACTCACCCGGATTTGGGGAAGAATTCATTTCCTTGCAGCAGTATGACTGACTAGATTAACTAGGGCCCTGGATTTTTGTTGACTGCCCATTGGAAGCCACCATCAAACAGAGGCCATATGCAGTTCCTAGAGGCTAACTGAGGCTCCTGATCATGTGGGTTTCTTCAACATGGCTTCTTACTTCATCAACCCAACAAAGATAATCTCTCACTCCAGTTTGCTAGGATGGAATCTTATAGGAGTGACATTTCATCGTCTTTGCTATGTATCATAAAAATCAAGAGAGTGACGATCTATAACCCTCACCATATTCTACCCATTAGAAGCAAGTCCCAGGTCCTGCCCCTCCTCAGTGGGAGGGTATTACACAAAGGCATGAACATCAAGAGGTGAGTTCATTTTGATGCACCTTCTTAGAGACTGCCTACCACACAATTTCTAGCAATGTGTGCATCAATTACCACAGCTTTTAAACACATGAGGCAAAAGATGACAGAACTGAAAGAAGAAATAAACATGTCCACAATTACAGTTGGGGGTGTCAATACTCCTATCTATGTACAGATAGAACCAATAGACAAAAAATCAGCAAGGATATAGTATATCTGAACACTACCATCAACCAATTGGCTGTAATGGACATTTATAGAATGCTCCACCCAACAACAGCAGAATACACATTGTCTTTAAGTACACATGGAATAAATGGATGGCAAAAGGAGAAGAGGGAGGCAGAGGATAAGATGGTTAGATAGCACCACCAACTCAATGAACATGAATTTTGAGCAAACTCTGGGAGATAGTGAAGGACAGGGAAGCCTGGTGCACTTCAGTCCATGGGGTTGCAAAGAGTCTGACACAATTCAGTGACTGAACACGTGCACATGGAATAAAAGTCTGCAACCAGTTTCACTGGGTTAAATTCAGCAGGACTGTTTCTTTTTGGAGGCTCAAGAGGAGAATCAGTTCCCTTGCCTTGTCCACCTAATGGAGTTGTATTACCTGCCTTTCCTCCATTTTCAAAATCAGCAGTATAGCATCTTGCTTCCATTGCCACATCTCCTACTTCCTCCTTTGACCTTCTTGCCTCCCTTTCTTAAGGACTCTTTCAAGTACTTTTTCTGAGCCCACTTAGATAATCCAAATAATCTTCCCATCTCTAGATCTTTAACTTGATCACGTTTGCAAGGTCCCTTTTGCCAGTAAGGTAACATAGTTACAGGTTCTGGGAACTAGGACATAGATAGAGGAGGCCATAATTCAGCATACCTCATAAACTTGTTGAAGAAATTGAACTCGTAAAAAACATTCCAAAGAAGAATTTTACAGACCCAGGTGAGTTCACTGGTAAACTCCATTTTCAAGAAGAAACAATACCAGTACTATACAATCCCTCATAGAGAATATGAGAGGAGTGAACACTTCTCATTTTATGAGGCTAACATTACCCTGACACCAAAACTGACAGACAGTTCAAGAAAAGAAAACTACAGACCATTATCTCTCATGAACTTAGACATAAAACTCCTGAACAAAGTATTAGGGAATTGAATCTAACAATAAAAGGAATTATACATTGTAATCAAGTGGTGCTTTTCCTGGTATTGCAAGGCTGATTTAACACAATGAAATCTACCATAATAACTAAAGAAAAACCACATGATTATATTGGTGCAGAGAAAGTATTTGACAAAATTGTTGACTTGTCCATTCATGATAGTAACTTTCGACAAAACAGAAATAAGAGGGAACTCCCTCAACTTGATAAAGACCATATATAAAAACAAAACCAAAAAAACAAACAAACCACTATAACTAACAACATTCTTAAGGTTAAAGACTGAATTATTTCCCCCTAAAATGAGGAAAAGATCCTGATGCTGGGAAAGATTGAAGGCAGGAGGAGAAGGGGACGACAGAGGATGAGATGGTTGGCTGGCATAACTGACTCAATGGACATGAGTTTGAGCAAACTCCAGGACATAGTGAAGGACAGAAGAGCCTGGCATGCTGCAGTCCATGAGGTCGCAAAGAGTCAGACATGACTGAGCAACTGAAAACAAAGATGAGGAAAGGTCTTCCCAGGTGGCGCTAGTGGTAAAGAACCCACCTGCCAATGCAGGAGACTAAGAGACATGGATTCAATCCCTGGGTTGGGAAGATCCACTAGAGAAGGGAATGGTTCCAGTATTCTTGCCTGGATAATCCAAAGGACAGAGGAGTCTGGCGGACTACATTCCATAGGGTCGCAAAAAGTCAGACACCACTGAGGTAATTTAGCATGCATGCATGCAGGCAAGATGAGGAAAGAGGCAGGAAGATCCACTATAACCATAACATTTTAACAGTGGATTGAAACTCTTAGTGAAATAAAGCAGAAAAAAATAATAAAAGACATACAGATATTGCAAAAATCACAATATATAAAATTAAATATAATACTGAGAAAACAGAGGAACAAAAAAAACCAGAAAGAACAAAATGAAAAGGAAGCAGATAAAAAGGAGTTCTCAAAGATTATTAGAAAATTTCTCCAATTCACAGATGACATGATTGTCCACTTAGATGGTCCCAAGGAATCCATAAAATCTTAGAATTATTATTATATACTAGCCACATGCAATTTGAGATGAAATTTTTTTAATATATCATTCACAATAGTGGAAAATAAAAGAAAATACTTTGGCATAAATTTAACAAAACATGTTCAGGATCTATATGCTAAAAACTATAAAACACTGATGAAAATAATCAAAGAATGTCTAAATAAATGGAGAAACATACCATGTTCGTGTATCAAAAGACTAAACTTGGCAAAGATGTTAGTTATCTCCAAATTTGTATACAGATTTAGTGCAATTCAAGCCAACATCTATGCAGAAATAATTGTAAATATAGACAATGGAAATCTAAAATTAATAGGAACATCAAAGTGGGACTTCCCTGGTGGTCCAGTAGTTAAGACCCTGTGCTTCTACTGCAGAGGCTATGGGTTCAATCTCTGGTCACAAGCCTCACAGGGCAGCCAAAAAGAATGAAAAAGAAGACTTATTATAAAGGTACTAGTAGTAAGGCATAAAGCAATCCAGGCAAGGTATTATTGGTAAAAGGAATAGGTATATAGATGAGTGGAATAGAATAGAATCCAGAAATAAGGTCTATACACAAATACGATGAATTGATTTTTGACAAAAGTACATAAGCAATTCAGTGGAAAAAAATACATTATTGTCAACAAATGGTTTGAAACAATTGGATATCCATATATAAAAAATGAACTCAATTTAAAAATGGGTGAAAGACTTCAACAGACACTTCACAAAATAGGATGTGTAGATGGCAATAATGACATGAAAAGATGTTTAACACCAGTAGCCATTAAAGAAAGGAAAATTACAGCCATGAGCAACCTGTTAGAATGGCTTAAATCAATAAAGCTGACAATACCAAGTAAAGGTGAGAATGCAAAGTACCTAGAACACTTGCACACTACTGGTAGAAATGCAAACTGGTACAACCATTCAGGAAAACAGTTCGGCAGTTCCTTGTAAAATTAACATATATTTGCCCATAAGAGCAAGCAATCTCACTCCTAGGTGTATATCCAAGAATGAAACTTATGTTCATAAAACCCCTGTATATATTGTTAATCACAGCTTTATTTGTAACACCCCCCAAAACCAGAAACAACCCAAGTGTCCTTCAATGGGTGAGTAAACTCTAGTATATCACACAACAAAATACTACTCAACGATAAAAATGACTAAACAATTGATATACCTAATAACCTGAATGAATCTCAGAGGCATTATGATGAGTGGCAGTCTCAAAGGTTGCATACTATATGAATCTACTTTTGTGACACTCTCTTTTTCTCAGCTTTATTGAGAAACAATTGACACATCACACTGTATAAATTGAGGTGTGCAATATGTTGATTTGAAGAGACACTGATGTATAGAACAGTCTTATGGACTCTGTTGCAGAGGGAGAGGGTGGGAAGATTTGGGAGAATGGCATTGAAACATGTATAATATCATGTATGAAACGAGTTACCAGTCCAGGTTCGATGCACGATACTGGATGCTTGGGGCTAGTGCACTGGGAAGACCCAGAGGGATGGTATGGGCAGGGAGGAGGGAGGAGGGTTCAGGATGGGAACACATGCATACCTGTGGCAGATTCATTTTGATATTTGGCAAAACTAATACAATTTGTAAAGTTTAAAAATAAAATAAAATTTAAAAAAAATAAATAAATAAATTTAAAAAATGTATTATCACAGTATTAGCTACCACTTCCATCCCATCACATAGTTTTTAGGGTACTTTTGAAAAGATAAAACTGTAGTTATGGAGAATGGATCAGTAGTTGCCAGGAGTTAGCAGGAGAGGAAGAGTGAAGGGATAGTACAAGGGAGGACTTGGGGATGATGGAACTGTTCTGTATCCTGATCGTGGTAGTGGTTATATGAATCTGTACATGTGTTAAATTCATACAAGTGCATACTAAAAAATGCATTTTGCTGTGTGTTACTTCAAATAGTTCCTCCCTGTTGTGTGTTAACAAACTCTTTCGTTACCCTTGGACATTCTCCTATTTTATGTTAGTTTAAGGAGGTGGTTCAAGCCTCAAGAAGTCCCCTAAACATTTCACAATATAAGTCAAACCTTTATGCTGTACACTTGAAACTCAGTAATATATGTCAACTAGCTCAGTGAAAGTGGAAGAAATTCTAAAATAAAATAAAAACCATGATTTGAAGGAAAAAAAAGTCCCCTAGAGATGTGTCCTAAGTTCAGTTACCCTGAAATGTGGCAGGATGTGACAGGAAAAGAAACCTGAACCCTTAAGTCCAGGCATTTCCACAGGTTACTATGAAGTCTGAGGGCATAAATCATCATGGTGAGGGGTCTGTTTTCTAGAATTGGAAATGAAGTATCCAAAATTAACTCTCTGGTGCACGCATGCTAAGTTGCTTCAGTCATTTCCAACTCTTTCCAACCCTGTGGACTGTAGCCCAAGAGGCTCCTGTGTCCAAGGGATTCTCCAGGCAAGAATACTGGAGTAGGTTGCCGTTTCCTACTCCAGGGGCTTTCCCACCCAGGGATCCAACCTGTGTCTCTTAAGTCTCCTGCATTGGCAGGTGAGTTCTTTACCAATAGCACCACAGGGGAAACCCTAACTCCCTTGTAGGTTTTCACAGATAAGCTGCGGAGTTACTTACTCAAAATTTAATTTAATTTTATTTTATTTTTTTTTTTTCACTGCCATCAACTTTTATTAAGCACCAGGTTGTGTGCCAGGTGTTTTTAGTGTAATATTTTCATTTTTGTCTAAGTCTCAAATTAAGCAAAACATGAGAGCATTTTACTGCCATACAACAGATGAAGATAATTCATTGGGTTTGGTTAATTTGTTCAAAGTCGTGTCATTAATGATTAGTGGAGAAGGAATCTGAATGAAGCATGCATGGGTTTCCTTGGGTTTCTTCTCATGCTTCTATTTACATTTGATTATATTCAGTATTATCCATAATAAATACTTTTTTTTGATAAATTTAACGCCTTTTATTGCCATACCTCATTTTACTGTGCTTTGCTTTAGTGAACTTTATAGATACATGTTTTTTTTTTTTTTCCTTGTTAATTTTCTGTTTAGTTGATCTATCCATAAGTGTGAGTGGGGTATTAAAGTCTCCCACTATTATTGTGTTATTGTTAATTTCTCCTTTCATACTTGTTAGGATTTGTCTTACATACTGCGGTGCTCCCATGTTGGGTGGATATATATTTATAATTGTTATATCTTCTTCTTGGATTGATCCTTTGATCATTATGTAGTGACCTTCTTTGTCTCTTTTCACAGCCTTTGTTTTAAAGTCTAATTTATCTGATACGAGTATTGTGATTCCTGCTTTCTTTTGGTCCCAATTTGCATGGAAAATCTTTTTCCAGCCCTTCACTTTCAGTCTGTATGTGACCCCTGTTTTGAGGTGGGTCTCTTGTAGACAACATATGTAGGGGTCTTGTTTTTGTATCCATTCAGCCAGTCTTTGTCTTTTGGTTGGGGCATTCAACCCATTTATGTTTAAGGTAATTACTAATAAGTATGATCCCGTTACCATTTACTTTATTGTTTTGGGTTCGAGTTTATACACCATTTTTGTGTTTCCTGTCTAGAGAATATCCTTTAGTATTTGTTGGAGAGCTGGTTTGGTGGTGCAGAATTCTCTCAGCTTTTGCTTGTCTGAAAAGCTTTTGATTTCTCCTTCATACTTGAATTCAAAATTTAATTTTAAAAAATCACTTTGAGTATTTTCAACAGAAGAGATTTTCTGCAGGTAATTGGTGATACAACAGATAGAAAAGCTGGAATGTGATGTACCCCAAGAGAATAGAAAGTGGAAGACCCTAAGCTGGAGAGACAAAGAAAGAAGGGAGTTTGATAAATGACCAGGGGTCAGGGGTGTGTGAGAGACGCTGGGACCACAGCAGGCAGTCCTTTTAGGTTCAGCCAATGGAAGGCCCTCATGGGAGAATGGAAGGCAGCAAGGAAGCAGGGCGCAGACTTCCTTCCTGAGTTCTGCTGCTCCAGATTGCTCTGCCCAAGTGGAATTTCCTTCAGAGCTTCCAGAACCAACCTCAGCCACAGGACCCCATGAGGCCCAAATATCAATTCCACAGGGCATCTCTTCTGAACCACTAGGTTCTGGTAACCCCATCTGTTCCCTGCTGTGCTTTCAACCCTAGGGATAGCAGCTGCTGCCTGAAATTATTCTGTTATCTCATACTTGCCTTTTTACTCTCTCATTGCTCCGACACCTATGTAGCCAATTCCTTGTAAGCTACTTATTCTACTTTCCTGACTAGACCCTGAGACCCCTCTCTTGCTGTTGTTTTAGTTGGTGTCTCAGTCATGTCTGATTCTTTTGCAGCCCCATGGACTGTAGCCCACCAGGTTCCTCTGTCCATGGAATTTCCCAGGCAAGAATACTAGAATGGGTTGCCATTTCCTTCTCCAAGGGGTCTTCCCAACCCAGGGCTCGAATCCGCTTCTCCTGCATTGTTAGGCAGATTCTTTACCACTGAGCCACCAGGGAAGCCCAAGTCCCCTCTCTAGATACACACTGTACAGTCTGAGGACAGCCAATGGTACAGCTGACCCTGAGCTCATTGTGTTTGTTTTGCCTCTGCTTGAAATTGTGCCCGAATTTGAGGATAAAATCAAAATTCCTAAGCATGGTACATAAGGTCTATGGTAGATGTTGCTGGTAGCCCCCAATTTGAGTGTTGTTGTTGTTGTTCAGTCGCTCAGTTGTGTCCAACTCTTTGCAAGCCTATGGACTGCGGCATGTCAGGCTTCTCTGTCCTTCACTATCTCCCAGAGCTTGCTCAAACTCATACCCATTGAGTCGATGATGCCATCCAACCATTTTATCCTCTGCTGCAACCTTCTCCTCCTGCTCTCAATCTTTCCCAGCATCAAGGTCTTTTCCAGTGAGTCAGCACTTTGCATCAGGTGGCTTGGATGCCACCTGATTGGAGCTTCAGCTTTAGCATCAGTCCTTCCAATGAATATTCAGGGTTGATTTCCTAGAGGATTGACTGGTTTGATCTCCTTGCAGTCCAAGGGATTCTCAAGAGTCTTCTGCAGCACCACAATTTGAAAGCAGTATGTGTGAGTTCCTTTAAAACCGAGTAGGACCTGTGGGGCTCCTGGGCATGGAAGTCTTTCTGTGTCCCATTTCTTATTTGTACTGAATAGACTCTAGCCTCCATGACCTTCCCTGAGTCCCAAAGGGCAGATTTGAACAGTTGCTAATCCACAAGGGAAGGGAATTGAGAGACAAAGGAAGAGACCTCATACCTGGTTAAAGGATCCAGAGAAGCTCATCAGGAGACCAGATTAAAGGAGTGTAGGCCCTGCACACACCATGATCCTTATCAGCAATCCCACCCTTGAAGCATTGCTATAAAACTCTTCACCAAATCCCCCTGGGTTGGGACAAGTTTTTGAGACATGAGCCCACTGTGTCCCCCTTTGCCTGGCAAAGCAGTAAAACTATTATTTTCTCTTTCACCCAAAACTCTGTCTGAGATTCGCTTCAGCACAGGTACACAGAGGCCGAGTTTTTGCCATCATTTTCTACTTCTGAACCCAGGGAGGGTTTGAACCTCTTTGAAGTTTTTGGTGGCTTTATGATTTGCTTTTGGCCAATGAAATGAGAGCAGAAATGATGAGTGGCACTTCTGGACAGACATATTTAAGTGCAGGTGCGTGATTCTCTATGTTCTCCTCCCCCACAGTGGTGAATCCTGAACCCTCAGGTTGAGAGGGGACCACGTACTGCAGAAAGCCCATGTATGATGAGTAGTCTGGGTAGATTTTTTTTTTTTTTTTTTTACTATGGGGCTGTTACTGAAACCAAGCAAGACCCTGAAGGGCACAAAAGCCTTTCTGTGTCCCCCTTTTCTTGTTTGTAGGAAATAGGCTTCATTCAACCTCCATGACCTTCCCTGAGTCCCGAACAGCAGATTCAAACAGTTGCTCCTCAGGGAAGTAAGAGAACGCAGAAACAAAAGAGCAGTCAAGAAACAATAGTGTAGCTTTAAAGCAGCATCCTTGTTCCTGCTCAAAGAATATACATCAGAGTATCTTTGAGCTCTTCTACAGGAAATAAGGTCCCCATCCAGGTGGATGATGGTAACTTCAGACTGAGAACAAAATTCTTAGAGCACAGACCTTCTTACCTCACTACCCACTAATCAGAAGAAAGTCACACACCCTGCAGCCCTCATTCCAAATTTTGCCTATAAAAACTTCTCCTTGAAAGCCATGGAGATTTCAGGTTTTTCTGAGCATGAGCAACTATTCTCTTTGCTTGGCCCTGTGATCAGTCTTTGCTCCAAACTCTGACATTCTAGTTCATTTGGTCTCACTGTGTGTCAGACACACAAACTGCATTCAATAACATTACCATAGTCAAATCTAGCCTATCCTAATACATTTGTGATTTCTCTCCTGCCCATCTCTCTAGATTCATCTCTAGCTGTGGCCCCAACTCTCTCACTCTCCCATAAGAGCATTCAGACAGCTTAACTCCTTTGGGCTGTTGCATCTGCTTCTCTTTTCGCCTTACTAATCATTTTGACTTGATACCTGCTCCCAGTTGTTGAAAACCCAGTTGAGATGCTATCTGGTCCAGGAAGCCTCCTTAATCTGGGTAAGGTCTGTTTCCTCTATATCCCCCCAACACCTTGTGGTTAATTGTAATATGATCTTTCCCATGTTGTATCACATTATCTACTTATTTGTTGATATCCCACTTTAAGTTCTTTAGAGGCTAGGATTGAGTTGTTGTTGTTGTGTTTGTATTGTTGCTTTTTATATTTATCTCTAGGTAAATAATGCATTGAGTACAATGCCTGGTACATAGTAGATGTTCAAAAAATTTGCTAAATAAATGATTAAACATATATAAATAAGAGGATATGTTTATTTTAATGTTTAGTTATATGCACACAAAGCAATATAAATGGAAGTCATTTTGTGAATTCTATATTTTCCCAAGTTACCTCATGTGGATTTTTTTTTCTAATTTTATTTTATTTTTAAACTTTACATAATTGTATTAGTTTTGCCAAATATCAAAATGAATCCGCCACAGGTATACATGTGTTCATGTGGATTTTTGATCATCTACTTTATCTAGAATTCATATATTTTTAGTTATTGCTTTCTTTGTCCAATACATTTTCTGCATCCTTCTTATTTTCATTGATCTGTTTCTATGAAAGATCAGCTGGCAAGATCCACTTACTTGATCTGTGTCAGTAAATATGTATAGTTAAAATTCAGTGCAGTTTAGGAAACTGCAAAGGAAAGTTTGGGAAACTGGAAAGGATTTAAATATCTTTTATGTATTTAAATATCTTTTATGTATTTAATGCTATAATACCCTTGTACCATATTCCAGATAAATATTAGGTTACTTTAAAAATAAAATAAGGTTTGGGGTTTTTTTTCCAGCTATTTTATCATCCCCAAATCACAACACTCCATTCTTATTCCATTTCTAAAGACCAAAAATTCCTCCCAATTCAAATTCAGTCTCAGTTCAGATTCTCTTGAAAAAAGGCAAAGTCATTTCTAGACACTCATAGTTTTATGTTTCTCATTAAACACATTGACATTTCTCTAAATGTGAATCGTTTAAGCAAAGCCTTGGGAAATCTCCAGATTCTTTTTTAATTATCTTAAAGTATTCTGAAGATAGTTAAGCAAATGTTGGAGAAAATGTCCTTATCAAGATATTTGAAATTTTTAAAAAGAGCCTATAATGAACTGAAGATACTTCTCAAAGCTTTTATTGACAGTTCAGGTTTGTCGCTTCTATCTGCCTGCTCCTGTCTCACTACATTAAGCAAAATGTAGGTATTGCCTTCCGAGAAGGCAATGGCACCCCACTCCAGTACTCTTGCCTGGAAAATCCCATGGACGGAGGAGCCTGGTGGGCTGCGGTCCATGGGGTTGCTAGGAGTCGGACATGACTGTGTAACTTTCAAGTAGACAACCTGAGCGACTTCATTTTCACTTTTCACTTTCATGCATTGGAGAAGGAAATGGCAACCACTCCAGTGTTCTTGCCTGGAGAATCCCAGGGACGGGGGAGCCTGGTGGGCTGCTGTCTCTAGGGTCACACAGAGTTGGACACGACTGAAGCGACTTAGCAGCAGCAGCAGCAGGTATTGCCCTTTTTTTTTTTTTTTTTGATATTGTGTTTGTTAAGCTCCTTCTGCTACTGCTGCTAAGTCACCTCAGTCATGTCTGACTCTGTGCGACCCCATAGACGGCAGCCCACCAGGCTCCCCTGTCCCTGGGATTCTCCAGGCAAGAACACTGGAGTGGGTTGCCATTTCCTTCTCCAATGCATGAAAGTGAAAAGTGAAAAGTGAAAGTGAAGTCGCTCAGTCGTGTCTGACTCCTAGCGACCCCATGGACTGCAGCCTACCAGGCTCCTCCATCCATGGGATTTTCCAGGCAAGAGTACTGGAGTGGGGTGCCATTGCCTTCTCCGAAGCTCCTTCTAGCACCCTCCAAATTTGGGCTTGCATCCAGGGATGGCTGCAGTGCACCACTTCATGGGTTGACTAAGGTTGAATAGCCCCTAGGGAACTTCCATGGCTGTGTTGACTATCACAGGTATAAATAGATGATCCTTTTCTTAATGCCAGATGGACAGAAAGACACAATGAAGACCCAGGTACCACTGCCTTCATGCTTGCACAAAACCACACAGACTATATGTTTATGATTCGGTAGCCATGTTAGAAAAGTGCTGCCTCAGACTCTAGTCAGAGATTGTTGCTGTTGTTTAGTCACTCAGTCATGTCCAATTCTTTGCAACCCCATGAACTGCAGCACTCCAGGCTTCCCTGTCCCTCACTATCTCCCAGAGTTTGCTCAAGCAAACACACCCACTGAGTCAGTGATGCCATCCAACCATTTCATCCTCTGCCACAACCTTCTACTCCTGCCCTCAATCTTTTCCAGCATCAAGGTCTTTTCCAATGAGTCGGCTCTTCACATCAGGTGGCCAAAGTATTGGAGCTTCAGCTTCAGCATCAGTCTTTCCAATGAGTATTCAGGGTTGCTTTCCTTTAGGATTGACTGGTTTGATCTCCTTGCAGTCCAAAGGACTCTTCTGCAGCACCACAGTTTGAAAGCATCAATTCTTTGGTGCTTAGCCTTCTTTATGGTCCAACTCTCACATTTGTACATGACTGCTGGAAAAACCATAGCTATGGCTATACTGACCTTTGTCAGCAGAGGTTAGCCACAGTATACCTTAGAGTCCCCTCCATAGACGTCATCCTTCTTCCCGTGGTGGCTATAAACTTTTGCCTCGGACATGTACAGGAAAACTCATCAATTATTATAAAAGGAGTTCAGCAGGTTTATTAGAAATATTTTTGCTATAAGTAGTTGAAAAGCCTATTTCTCAATGGCTAAACAAATAAGAGTTTATCTTACTCATGTAACAGGAATTCTCTCTGTAGAAAACTGCTTGTATAGGTTCAGTGCCTAAACGATGTAAGGACCACAGCTCCCCCAGCATCTATGATGGAGAGACAAATACTGCAGCTAAAACTGAGTCCCCTGCAAATGAGTTTCTCTGCCAAGTTTATGATTAACTTCTCCATCCAAAACTTTATTCCCTTTCTTGTCCTGTCCCTGTTTCTCTTAGGATTGAGGAGTATCAAAGAAAATGGGGATTGAAATTGGGCAGAAGAACAAGATGGCAGAGGAGTAGGTGGACATGGAGTACATCTCTTTCCATGGATACATCAGGAATACACCTTCAGACACAGAAGTGCATACAGAACACCAGCTGAGAGCCGACAGGAGGACCTGACCAGTGGAAAAGAATATATAGAACCACCCAAAACTCGGTAGGACGAAGGAACTAGGGGGAAAAACAGAAGTGTTAGTAGGACTGGACCTACCCTCAGCAGGTGGAGGAACTGAAGCAGGGGTCCTATCCCCACAGCAGGGCAATTGTCTGAGTCAGAGGAGAAACATTTAAGGCTGAGAGTGAAACAGCTGATATGTGGCAGCCTAAATGGAATAAGAATCAGACAGTCCTTGCCACAGCCATACATATGCTGGGCAGGAACACGGGCCCCCTGAAAGGGGCAGCGGCTGGGAGCTGGAGTTTAGGGATTGTGGAGCAATCTCAGTGCGAGGGCTGCTGTTGACTACAGAGAGACAGATCAAGGGGATGTGAGGGAGGAGATCATGGTGGGAAATGCCTATGGAGGAAAGCCAGGCAGCCATGGAAGCAAGGCGATACTGCTGAGTCACATGTAGGGGGTGGAGCCATCACCATAGCCTCTCTCTCTCCACACACCAGCATCCGAAGCTGAACAATAGAGAAGCTGGCCCACCAAACACCTGACGCACTGAAATACAGAGTAGGACCCACCCAAGGTGCCCCTTTAAGTGCCTGATGCACTGATCTACAGAATAGGACCCCAGTCAGGGGGGCCCCTCTATGTGCCTGACATGCTGAGCAACAGAGAAGGACCCCAGGTAAGGGATCCTTCTAAGTGCCTGAAAGGGCGGTGCTATGGAGGAAGACTGGCCAAAGAGGCCTTCTGATCACCAGCTACAAAAGGCTCAAAAAAAGACTGATAGGGCCATAACTCCTGCTGCAGAGGCAGTTTGTGTCCCTGAACACTTGGCGCTGCCAGGGTCCCTGCAAGTAGAGCAGCTGCACCACCTTCATGCTGAACTCTCACTGGGGCAGAGCTGCCACAGCCCCCCCCCAAAAAAGTCTTGTGTTTATGCACGCAGAGTCGCTTATGTCCTATCCAACTCTTTGTGATCCTGTAGACTGTAGCCTGACAGGCTTCTCTGTCAGAGAGGGGGTTCTCCAGGCAAGAATACTGGAGCGTATTGGCCAATACTGGTTGCCATACCCTTCTAGAGCACTATATTTCCTGCTGCTCTAGCCGCCAACCCCTCTGAGTACCTGGTGCTGCCATAACCCCTGCGATCCAAGCAGCTCCACCACTTCCACACCTGGCCCTCACAGGGGCAAACCCAAGCCCTTCAGGGCAGCCTCAGGAGCTAAACCCTAGTGGATGACCCACAAGTAGAGGTGGAAATAAAACCACAGTTGAAATCCAGGGTCAGTGTGGCTAAGGAAGAAGACCCCAAACCTTCCCACAAGCTGTACAAGCTGCAGATTAAATCCACACAATCAACTAAGCAGACTCTATGTATATGGAATATACAAAAGGCCACTGAGAGCTCCCACAAAAGAAAATGCACTCGCTCTGATAGCTGTGGACATTGGAGGCAAGAACACACAGGAGGGACCAGATTAGAATCTGAGCTGCCCACTCAGCAGGTCCAGAGATCAGTACAGTGTTGGAGGGCATCCTAGGGAGGTGAGGTGGACTGTGACTCCCAGAGAGGGAAGGGACTCTGACAGCAGTGACTCAAGAAAAACATTTATTATTCTTATCTTTTGATTTGTTCTGAAGATTCTTTTGATTTTTTTTCTCTTTTTCCCCCCTCTGTTGTAGTTGTCGATTTTATTGGCACTAAGAAATCCAATTAAGCTTTTGAGCTGTGTTTTTCTCTTTTTCCTCAGTCACATTTTTTATTGTCATAAACCTCTGCCTCTACCTTGGGCTTTTGCAGTTCTGTGGAGTTTTCCTCTTTTTTTTTTTTCTTTTCTCTTGTTTTAAATTTTAATTTAAAATTTCTTAAGCCTATTATTATTTATTCCTTTGTTTGCTTTTTCTACTGTTCTTTTCCCCTTGCAGTTAATCTTTAATGTATATAAATCTTCTTTATCTACCTCTCTTTAACTTTGCATATCTATTCTTTCTTTCTTTTCTTTCTCTCCTTTCCTCTCAACCTATTTTCATTGCTTTATTCCCCAGTTGGCACCTTGCTTTAGTTTTGTTTTCCAGTTTGTGCTTTAATTAGTTTTGTTCTGGTAGATATAATTTTTGGTTTCCTTTGTTCACCAGGTAAATCTATTGTACTTAATTTTTGTTGGAATGTTTTGATTTTTCTTATGGGTTTGTATGTATATGTTTATATTCAGTCACACTTTCTATTGTTGTTATAAACCTCTGCCTCTACATTGGGCTTTTGCAGTTCTGTGGAGTTTTCCTCTTTTTTCCTTTTTTTCTTTCTTCTTCTGTTTTTTTTTCTCTTTTCTCTTTTTTATAATTTTAATTTTTTAAACCTATTACATTTTTTTACATTTATTCCTTCATTTGCCTTTCTTACTGTTCTATTCCCCTTGCAGTTAATCTTTAATGTATATAAATCTTCTTCATCTATCTCTATTTAACTTTGTATATCTATTCTTTCTTTTCTTTCTTTCCTTTCCTCTCAACATATTTGTTAGTTTTGTTTGCATTGCTTTATTACCCACTTGGCACCTTGTGTCTTCCAGTTTTTGCTGAAGTTATTTTTGTTCTTAACTGGTAAATATAATTTTTTATTTCCTTTGTTCATCAAATCAATCTACTGTACTTTATTTTTGATGGACCGTTTTCAGTTTGCTCATGGGTGTGTATGTATATATGTATATTCCATTATTTTAAGTATTATTTGCCTGATTTTGTAACTGCAATTTGTCTGGGGTTCATCTTTGGTTTCTTATTTTGGGATATTTGCTTTACTCTCCCTTAACGCCATAACAAACCACTTGTGGAATCTTCGTTCCTGACCTGAGATCAAACCCTGAGCCTTTGGAGTGGGAGCACTGACTCCAAGACCCTAGACTACCAGAGAACTAACCCTAGGGGTATCAAATAGTGAGAACTCACACAAAGGAAACCACTTGAATACAAGACCCGGCATCACTCAACCACCAGTAGCACCCTGTGCAGGATGCCTCATCTAAACAAACAAAACAAAAATACAAACCCAATCATCAGCAGATAGGAGTACCACCTCACTCAGCCTTGCCCATCAGAGGAAAAACAAACAAACAAAAACTCAGCACAAATCTCACCCTATAAGCACAAAGCTCACATAAACCACTGGACCAACCTTAGGAGGGCAGAAACCAAAAGGAAGAAAGAACTCAACCCTCTTCAAGTCCTCCAAGCCTGGGAAAAAGAGACCTAAAACACAATAACTTTAAAAAAAAATGAAAAGGCAGAGAGATACTGCACAAATGAAGGAACAAACTAGAAACACAGAAGTCCAAACATATGAAGAGGAAATAGGAAAATTACCTGAAAAATAATTCAGAATAATAATAGTAAAGATGATCAAAAACCTTCAAAACAAAATGGAGAAAATGCAAGAATCAATTAACAAAGACCTAGAAGAATTAAATAATAGCATACAGGGACAAGCAACACAATTACTGAAATTAAAAATACTCTAGAAGGAATCAATAGCAGAATATCTGAAACAGAAGAACAAATCAGTGAGCTGGAAGATAAAATGGTGGAAATAACTTCTGAAGAGCATAATAAAGTAAAATGAATGAAAAGAGCTAAGGACAGCCTCAGAGACCTCTGGGACCATATCAAATGCACCAACATTTGAATTATAGGAGTCCCAGAAGAAGAAGAGAAAAAGAAATAGTATGAGAAAAATTTTGAAGATATTAGAGTTGAAAATTTCCCCAACATGGAAAAGGAGGTGAGGGAATGCAGACACAAATGAAAAGCAGTTAAGAAAGAAAAATAGGGACTTCCCTGGTAGTGCAGTGGCTAAGACTCCATGCTCCCAATGCAGGGGCCCAGATTCAATCCTTGACCAGGAAACTAGATCCCACATGCTGCAACTGAGAGTTCACACACTGCAACAAAGAGCAAAGATCCCATGTGCTACAATTAAGACCCAGAGCACCCAAATAAATAAATAAATGTTAAGAAAATTAATGATAACTTAAACAATAGTCAGCAATAAAGCAAAGTTCTAGTTCCTCCTCAAGGAATTATATGTAACAGTCTGACACATATTGTTGAGTGTTCTATGGGAGCTAAGACCCCCCTACCCAGGTGGAGAATTATGACTACATGCTGAACATCAGCACATAGACCCCAGACTATTTGGAATCAGAAGGCTGATGATTGAGATTCCTGAGAAATCACCTTGTTACCTCTCCACCAACGAATCAGAAGAAAATCCACAAGCTGCAACCTCACCCCAAATGTCTTTAAAACCCTTCCCCTGAAAGCCATCTGGGAGTTTGGGCCTTGTGAGCACAAGCTTCCAGTTCTCCTTGATTGGTGTCCTCCAACAAGTGCTCATACAATAAGTCCCCTACATACGAACCTGCAAGTTGCAAACTTTCAAAGATGCGAATGTGTGTTCACATGTCCAATCATGGAAGTTAGGTCACGTGTCTGGTGTCCATTGTCATGTGTGTGCATCCTCTACAAGTGGTTGTGTTTTTGTGTACTTTACTGTACAGTACTGTATAGAGTAGGCTTTCCTGGTGGCTCAGCGATAAAGAATCCACCTACAATGCAGGAGATGCGGATTTGATCCCTGGGTCAGGAAGAGCCCCTAGAGGAGGAAATGGCTCCCACACCAGTATTCTTGCCTGAAGAATTCCATGGACAGGAGCAGACTACAGTCCATGGGGTCACAAAGAGACACGATTGAGTGACTAAACAACAGCAACTGTATAGAATACAGTAGTACAGTATATTTGTTTCAAGTCCAGGATGTCCAGAAGCAAGCATAAAAGCAGCGGTGATGTAGCTGGTATTACTAAGAAGCACCAAGTGATAACAATAGAAACAAAAGTGAAAATAATTGAGAAAGTGGAGTGATGAGAGGAAGAAAAGGCAACTGAAGAACTGAAGAGATTCATGGCACAGGGAATGGCAAGGGGATTTTCTTTATCAGAGGAGGCACTGTTAGTTTTTGAGGTACAAGGACCTGAATGCAGAATGGTACACAAATGTTGCAGCAGCCATTCAGAATGCAATCCAGTGCTACCAAGTCATCTATGAAAAAAAAAAAAAAAAAAGAGGCTACCTGGGCATCTCTAGGTAGTTTTTTGAAGAGGGTAGATAGAACTGAATCCAGCCAGAGCCTATGCCCTCAATGTCAGGAGTGAGTGAAATTGCAGCTTGCCCTCCATCTCCTATTGCTAATGATCCTTCAGCTCTACCAGCTCCCACCTCTTCTCCCTCCATCAGTCAGTAACTCTTCTTGCCTGTTCACTCCATGTCAATCCCTGTGTGCCAGATGTTGTACTTACTACTCGAGCGCACTAAGCACCGGCGGCTGCGACCGGCTCACTAAGCGAAGCGTGGCTGAGAGGAACTACCCCACGTCCGAGGTCAGGGGCAGAGGCCGGAACTGAACTGAACTGTAAGATTAAAAAAGTTTCTGTACTTTTGTGTTTATTTTTTTATATATTAACTGTGTCAAAACTATTATCAGTTCAGTTCAGTCGCTCAGTCGTGTCCAACTCTTTGCGACCCCATGAATCGCAGCACACCAGGCCTCCCTGTCCATCACCAACTCCCGGAGTTCACTCAGACTCACGTCCATCGAGTCAGTGATGCCATCCAGCCATCTCATCCTCTGTCGTCCCCTTCTCCTCCTGCCCGCAATCCCTCCCAGCATCAGAGTCTTTTCCAATGAGTCAACTCTTCGCATGAGGTGGCCGAAGTACTGGAGTTTCAGCTTCAGCATCAGTCCTTCCAATGAACATTCAGATCCGTTTGATCTCCTTGCAGTCCAAGGGACTCTCAAGAGTCTTCTCCAACACCACAGTTCAAAAGCATCAATTCTTCAGCACTCAGCCTTCTTCACAGTCCAACTCTCACATCCATACATGACCACAAGAAGAACCATAGCCTTGACTAGATGAACCTTTGTTGGTAAAGTAATATCTCTGCTTTTGAATATGCTATCTAGGTTGGTCATAACCTTCCTTCCAAGGAGTAAGCATCTTTTAATTTCATGGCTGCAATCACCATCTGCAGTGATTTTGGAGCACAAAAAATAAAGTCTGACACTGTTTCCACTGTTTCCCTATCTATTTCCCATGAAGTGACGGGACCAGATGCCATGATCTTCATTTTCTGAATGTTGAGCTTTAAGCCAACTTTTTCACTCTTCACTTTCACTTTCATCAAGGGGCTTTTTTAGTTCCTCTTCACTTTCTGCCTATAAGGGAGCTGTCATCTGCATATCTGAGGTTTTTGATATTTCTCCCAGCAATCTTGATTCCAGCTCGTGCTTCTTCCAGTCCAGCGTTTCTCATGATGTACTCTGCATATAAGTTAAATAAGCAGGGTGACAATATACAGCCTTGACGTACTCCTTTTCCTATTTGGAACCAGTCTGTTGTTCCATGTCCAGTTCTAACTGTTGCTTCCTGACCTGCATACAGGTTTCTCAAGAGGCAGGTCAGGTGGTCTGGTATTCCCACCTCTTTCAGAATTTTCCACAGTTTATTGTCATCCACACGGTCAAAGGCTTTGGCATAGTCAACAAAGCAGAAATAGGTGTTTTCCTGGAACTCTCTTGCTTTTTCCATGATCCAGCGGATGTTGGCAATTTGATCTCTGGTTCCTCTGCCTTTTCTAAAACCAGCTTGAACATCAGGAAGTTCATGGTTCACTGGTACTATGTAGCCAATTGTGTTAGTTGGGTATCTAGGCTCACTTTGTTGGACTTATGAGTGCTCTCTCAGAATGGAATTCAGTTGTATGTAGGGGACTTACTGTACCTTCTTTCACCTCAATCTGGTGTCAGTGAATTGGTTGTGCAGTGCAGTGGGCAAGCACACCCAAGTTCTGTTTTGTAACACAGCTCCAACCTTCAGGTCTGTGTTCAGAGCAGGAAAATGGGGAAAGGGCATCTGCAGGCTCTATCCTTATATCAAGAAGGCAAAAGAGTTTCCAGATCTATCTCTCTGAGACCCAGCATATTTCAGCTTGGCTCTTATCTCCCAGAACTTGTTACCACCTCTAGCTGCAAGAGCAAAAACAAGGAACAGGAAACAAGGAACAGGGTTGTCACAGTTGGCTTAGTGCAGTTGTGAGCTTGCTACTTCATAGAAAATCAAGGATTCATTAGCTATGAAAAGGGTACTTACACCAAGGTCTTGGGACTTGTACCAATGTCTGCCTCAGCAAGATTGTTCAGGAACATTATACCCAATTAAAAGACCTTTGTTTAGAATGTGCCATGGAAGGAGGCAGGTACTGTACCTGCTAAGCAGATTCTTCTCCTGTGTTCAGCCATGAAAAAGAAACAAAGTGAAACAGAGCAGGACACTATGTCCTTGCCCCGCCCCACCATGTCCTCTGCCTGTCTTTTGTCTCTGGAAAAAAAAAAAAAACAGGTTTGATCAGAGAAGTGAGAAATGTGGAAACAAAGGAAAACAATCAAAGAAGATCAAATAAGAATAATGTAGTCATTAAGCATAGTCAAGGACCTTTAAGTTCTTTCTCAAGGGCTATAGATACTATTCTGAGCCATATCCTGTGTGCTGTCTTACAGACACTAACATTAACTACACGATGACCCGACTGTACCCAGGACATGAGCTGCCACAATCCTGAGAATTGGCGTCAGAGAAATGGGAACAAGTTAACGTTGGAACTGGAAATTAACTGTACCTGAAACAATCAAGATGGCACTGGTCAGACCACCAGTGACCAATTTGAGGATGACTGTCAGAGCTGACTGTGCTGTTTCTGCATGTAGCCCCCTCCTTCTGACTATAAAAGCTCTTGCCCCACTGGTTACCAATGGTGGGGAAGTCAGCCTTTGAACAGATGTTCACAACCTTCCCCCCCACCAGTTGCCAGCATCTGAAATAAAGCAAACTTTCCTTTCCACCAACCTGGGCTGTTTATTGGTTTTTGAGCAGCGAGCAGCCAGACCCCCACACACACACCTTTTGGTAACAAAAATACTGACACACGCTGCTATATCCATGAACTTTGAAACATTATGCTAGGTAAAGGAAGCCAGACACAAAAATTCACATATAGTATGATTACATTCATATGAAATATGCAGATTAGGTAAATCCATAGAGACTGAATGCAGGTTGATGGTTACCAGGAGCTGGGGACAAGGGGAATGAGAGACATTGTTTAATGGGTTCAGGCTCCATTAAGGTAATGAAAATGTTTTGGAACTAGAGAGATAATGTTTATATAACACTGTGAATGCACCAAATGCCACTGAATTGTTCACTAAAAAAGGGTGTTCTCTTGCCTTATGCTGAAAAAATGAAGGCCAGCTTTGTGCAAATAATCTTTGTATAACACTTATTCTTCAACTCCTACAAACTCATCTTGGCAGTAGTAGTTTCAGTGCTGCTGCTACTGCTAAGTCACTTGAGTCGTGTCCGACTCTGTGCGACCCCATAGACGGCAGCCCACCAGGCTCCCCCGTTCCTGGGATTCTCCAGGCAAGAGTACTGGAGTGGGTTGCCATTTCCTTCTCCAATGCATGAAAGTGAAAAGTGAAAGTGAAGTCGATCAGTCGTGTCTGACCCTCAGCGACCCCATGGACTGCAACCTTCCAGGCTCCTCCATCCATGGAATTTTCCAGGCAAGAGTACTGGAGTGGGGTGCCATTGCCTTCTCCAGTAGTTTCAGTAAGAGCAACCAATTCACAGCTGAGGCTGAGATAACTAGTCAGGGTTCAATATCCCCTTATTCTATACTTTGCTTCCTTAGTAGCTGAAACCTAGTCAATGTGCCCAACTAAAAAGCAAAAATAAAAAACTACAATTTCCCAGCATCCCTTGAAGCAAAGTGTGGCCATCGGACTAAATTCTGTTCAATGAAATGTGAATGAAAGCACTGGGTTGGTCTTCCAGGCAAGATCCTTAACAATGTATGACCATTCGTTCTATCTCTCTTTTTTTCTGTCTTCCAGCCTACAAAACAGACTTGATGGCTGAAACATCACCTGCCAACCTGAACCACGAGATGACTTTGAAGATGGAAGCTGTGCTCTGAGTATGGTCGGGCAAAAGGAGACAAGACTGAAGATATTGCACTATTCGTGGACAGCCTAATTCCAGATTTCCTTTACCTGAGGAGATATGGGAGCAAAGTTTCTATCTTTTAATTTGTTAGGAGGAAGGGGTTGTTGTTTACAGGCATACTTAATTATAAAAGATACAGCAGCATAACCTCCCTTAGGCAATCCTTCATTCTCTAACTCATTCAAGATAGTACAGCCCAGAGCATGAGTAACATACTCCCCTCCAAGGTAAGAATGGACCTGCCTACAGGGCTATAGCCCGTTCTGTAACAAGTGCTGCTGCCAGTTACCTGGTCAGTCTGATAAGAACACTAAGAGTACATTTCTATCAGTATACCTTAGAGGTCACAGGTTGGCCAAACCCATTCTGTAAGTACATTTTTTTTGGCCATGACATTTATTATTAATACTGTTATTATGTTTATTATTTTTTAATTATATTTGAATATGGTAAGGGGGCATGTACTCTGCAGTTTCCCATAATCCCCTCACTGTATTTTCTCAAACTGAATGCTTCAAATCTGTATAGAATCTACTGGGCTCCCGAAGGCATTAATGAGAACTATCCCTGGAAATGATTCTTCCAATCCAGTACTTAAGAAATAAAGTAAGTGGTGTGAATTAGTCAAGAATGACCAGCTTGAAATGATTCACTAACAATGAACTGAAGTCTAAATGTATTGATAACAGACAATACAAAATATACCCTGTGGCTCCAATGTTAATTTCTAATTTTTCTCCCTGAAGAGAAAGCTTTAGGCTGTGATTAGGGGAGCATTTCTATCTGAGTCTTTCAATTCCACCAGTGGTGGAGTCTGTTTCCTCGTATCTGGACTTCAAAGATTTTCAATCTGTCTATATCAACTGCAGCAGCTCACATATCAACTATGTGTCCAGATTTCTAACTACTGCTACTTCCCAGTTGCTGCTGAGTAGATTGTTCAGCTCTGGAATATAAGTTGGTCCCACTTGAATGTTTTGAGGCCAGAAATCACACCTGCTCTCTTCTCTGCACTCTCCCCAACACCCAGCACACAGGGCGTTGGGCAGAGCAGTCAGTCATCTAGGGCTTCATGTATGGTTTTGCAGGTTGTTTCCTAGAGTGGATGCCAAGGGGATAGGGCGTGAGCCAGGACTAAAATCTAGCCCTCCCTGCTCACCAAACCTATTCCCTGGGGGGGGGCTGCTTCCATTTGGGAAGATGAGGACTTTTCTAATTTGCACAAAGGTTCCACTGGGCTCCCCAAGCTGAGTGAGAAGAGCTACACCTTCCCAGAAAGTGAGCATTTTTGTAATTCACACAGAGGTTTCTTGTGGAGTGACAGTAGCTCTGGGTGCTCTCATAAACAGTTTTGATATGCTAAGCGAAATAAGTCAGAGAAAGACAAATACTGTATGACATCATTTATATGTGGAATCTAAAAAATAAGGCAAACTGGTGAATATAACAAAAAAAGAAACAGACACAAATGTAGAGAACAAACTAGTGGTTACGGTTGGGGGGTAGGATGGTATGGGCAGCAATACAGGGATGGGGGAGTGGGAGGTACAAACTATTGGATGTAGCATAGACTCAAGGATGTGCTGTACAACATGGGGAACATAGTCAGTATTTTTTAATAACAGTAACTAGAAAGTGATCTTTAAAAATTATATAACAGACTTTAAAAAATAAAAAAAAACTCTTTGTGACTCCATGGACTGTAGCCCACCAGGCTCCTCTGTCCACAGAATTCTCCAGGCAAGAATACTGGAGTGGGTTGCCATTCCTTTCTCCAGGGCATATTTCTGACCCTGGGATCAAACCTGTGTCTCCTGAATTGCAGGCAGATTCTTTACTGTCTGAGCCACCAGGGAAGCCCTTAAAAATTATACAACAGACTTTAAAAAATAAAAACAAAATGTTGAAATGAATAAATGACCTCCATTTATGAGCACTTTAATTCTGGCCGTAGTCCGAGGCACACTCATCTATGGGTGACTCATAGATGACTCACCCAGCATCTATGGAAGGGGCACAGACCCCTCCCATCTTAGTCCATTCAGGTTACTATAACAAAATAACACAGATTGGGTAGCTTATAAATAAAAGAAATTTTTATTTCTCATCTTTCTGGAGACTGGGAAGTCCAAGATCAAGGCACTAGCATAGTGAGGGTTGGCTTTCTAGTAAGGGTTGGCTTTCTGGTTCATAGCTGGTACCTTCTGTAGTATCCACTCATGATGGAATGGGTGAGGGAGCTCTCTGGGGTCTTTTTTATAAGGTACTGATTTGGCCAGTAGCATATGGCACAAGTGATACTGTGTGATTTCTGAGGCTAGATCATATTCTAACTTATTCATTGTAATATTCTCTCTTAGAGCCCTGAGCGGCCATGTAAGAAGTCCCTATCTTGAGGCCCCAGTGCTAGAGAGGCCACATGTAGATGCTCTAGTCAATAGTCCCAGCTGAGCCCAGCCTCTGTAGAACCGTATCCATCAAGGTGCCAGGCGTATGGGTGGCTCCATCTGAGACCCTCCAGACTAGCTCATCTGTTTGATGCACATCGTAGAGTGATTGCTGTCAACACCACACCTGGAAGAGAAGAATCGCCACAGTAAACCATAAGAAAATGATTGTTTTAAGGCACAGAGCCTTTTGGTAATTTGGTAACTGCAACACCATCCTCAAGCTTAGCTACACTCCAAACACCCTGCCCTCCTTGAGAGTGAATGAACTGGTCATGGGTACAGGCTGGGCATTAGGATTTTTAAAACCTTCTCAGGTAATCCGTTCCCCAGTCAAGGTTGAGAATTCCTACTCTTTAAGGTAGTACCTGTATTATCATAGATCACTTAACCTTTCTGCACTTAAGTTTCTTGGATTTCATGAACTAAAAATCACTTTTACACCAAATCACCTGGGTGATTCCAGCTGTCTGCCTGCCCCCTTGCCAGGCAGTTACCTAATGAGTTATTTTTCTTTCAGCACATGTGTATTTTCTCAGCAATCCATGAGGGTTTAATAAATTTCAGTGTTGAGTTGGACGTTATAGATTGGCTGACTTAAACTCTATTTTCTCTTTCCTTACCTATGCTATGGAGGCTATAAAAACTAAAAAGTCCATTTCCCAATCTCCATTATAGTTAAGTCCTGTGACAAGTACAGATTATTTCTAGTTTCTTTTCTTCTACTTCCTCCTTTTTCCTACTGGAATGCAGATGTGATGGTTAAAAGGTACAACAGTCATCTGTATCCAATAGTCAAGGAGTGTGAGGATGGAGGCCTGCATACTAAGCATACCAGGGCAGAAATCTGAGAAGGATTTTGCATGTGTACTCAGTTGCTCAGTCATGTCTGGATAGTTCTTTGTGACCCCATGGACTGAAGCCCGCCAGGCTCGTCTGTCCATGGGGATTCTCCAGGCAAGACTACTGAAGTGGGTTGCCATTTCCTCCTCCAGGCCAAATGGGAAGCCCCTGAGAAGGATTGCATCTTGCTAATCCTATCAGATAGTCTTATTGGTTCTGAGTTGACTGCTAGTTATACAGCTTCTCTGGTGGCTCAGTTGGTAAAGAATCTGCCTGCAGTGCAGGAGACCCAGGTTCAATCCGTGAGTTGGGAAGATCCCCTGGAGAAGGACAGGGCAATCCACTCCAGTAGTCTTGTCTGGGAAATCCAGTGAACAGAGGAGCCTGATGGGCTGCAGTCCATAGGGTTGCAAAGAGTCATTTATGACTTAGTGACTAAACTACCACCACCAGCCACATGTGACTTTAAATTTTAATTAATTAAAAGTCAATAAAATTAAATGCTCAGTCCCTCAATCACATGACAGATTTCAAATCTTCAGTAGCTACACAGAACTAGAGACTAATGTATTAAATAGCCAGGACTTTAGAATATTTCATCATCAAGAAAGCTCTACTTGACAGTGATGATCTAAAGCATCTGTAATGTATACTGTGTTTTGAAAGGAACTCAGAAAAGGAAGGAGTGGTTTTTATTAATAAATCATCTTCAAAAGGCAAAACCATGTGTACTTCCCTCCAAAAGCTAAGTTTGTTTCTGAACCCCTGAAGCAACAGGGTTTTGTTTGGTCCCTCTTTTCACCAAAAGCAAATAATGAGAATAAAACCATGCTGAATTCTTCCAAACCAATTATGTTCCATGATCTCTCAAAGCCAGGAGGAAAAAAATGTTTCTGCAATGATTTGAAGTGATAGGCAGAAGTGGCAACAGGGAAATGCTACAGAGATGCAAGTGAAAAACAGAAAAGAATGAGCCAGAACAAAACAGAGATGATTTTTATTCTGTTTCCTAATAATAGTCATCCTTGAATGGCATATAATGGGCTTTCAGACCCACTGGATTTCAGATGAAACTAGGTAACTAGAGGAGGATTTTTATAGCCTAGAGGCCTCAGAGGGGTTTCTGCATAATAGACAGAGGCTACACAATTAACTGCTGTAGCCTTGCTTTGCTATGGGTGTCATCTAAATTCTTTTTCTGACTACAATAGTGTAAAAATAAATAAATAAAATCAAAAACAAAACAGAAAATCTCATATCCAAGTTACTATTTGTTTGAATCTTTTCTTGCACACAGGTCCACAAATAACATCACTTCTTCATGTATATCTTTCTACTTGTTTATGCATGGGTGAATGTTCACCTCACCTGTTGTTGTTCAGTTGCTAAATCATGTCTCACTCTTTGTGACCCCATGAACTGCAGAACTCCAGACTCCTCTGTCCTCCCGGAGTTTGCTCAAATTCATGTCCATCAAGTCAGTGATGCTATCTAACCATCTCATCTTCTGCCACCCCCTTCTCCTTTTGCCTTCAGCCTTTCCCAGCATCAGGTATTTTCTAATATGAGTCAGCTCTTCACATCAGGTGGCCAAAGTATTGGGGCTTCAGCATCAGTCCTTCCAATGAATATTCAGGGTTGATTTCCTTTAGGATTGACTGGTTTGATCTCCTTGCTGTCCAAGGAACTCTCAAGAATCTTCTCCAGCACCACAATTTGAAAGCATCAATACTTCAGTGCTCAGCCTTTTTTATGGTCCAACTCTCATATGCGTACATGACTACTGGAAAAACCAAAAGACCACATATGTGAGCAGACATGCAAATATGTCTTCTGTCAAGTTTCCTTTCTCCCCATATTCAGCCACACAGATCACAGAACTGTAATTAAAGTACTTTTCTCAGTGCTTCATTTCATCAAATAGTGAAATATCTGGGGTCAATCATATGTATACACTATAATTTATAGTGGGCATTATAGCTTAAAAGAACCAACTTCAGTACTTAAAGTCTTTTCTCTAAATATGGAGTGTGTGAAGGTAAGTGTCCATATATCAAGGAAAAGTGATATTGATGAAAAATGCCAGCAGCTAACAAATGGAAAAGAAATTCATAAACAATTGATTTATCTTTGTCTAATAATTACTATTTTTTCATTGACTCAGGAAATATTTAATGAATTCCTCCCATGTACAAAGATCTGCAATCAAGTTAGTGAACTCATGAAGTCAGAGCCCTGCCATCAAAGATCTTGTCATTCTTTACAAGTCAAGGTTCTTCTGCTCCAACCATAAATGTAGGTTTTTCATAGAGCTGTTGGCAAGGTTGAAATATCACACTCAGAAAATGAGCAGAGATCAAGGTAAGCAAGGCAGCCAGAAGAACAGACCAAAGTGTTCCCCCAAACCTTTCTAGCAGAAGCACCCCTGCTGCTTCCTGTGATTCCTGGAGGCTGGAGTTTAGACTGTGACCCTGAGGTCCCAGCATTTCATTGCCACTGCTGCCCTGGAGACTGGATGTCACTGTTGTCATCACCACCAGCACCACACAGATTCCTCACTTGTTGGTAACTCTTTACCTCTCCCACTTGTGATACAAAGTCCCAGGCGGATGTGTTTCATCAGCTCAGCCTAGATCATGTGCCAGACCCCCAGCTGCAAGGAAGGCAGGCAAAGCAAGCACCAGCTTTTTAGATTTGGTAGTGGAAGGTGGGATCTGTCGAAAATTTATAGGATGAGCGGCAGAGGTAGGGGGTACAGATATCAGGCAATGGATCAACCAAAAATCCATTAAATGAGCTACATATGAAGTAGAATGGGCATTCCAATGAAAGATCACTTCTAGCTGGTGCGATGGAGAAAAAATTCTCCAAAAGATTATTTTTAAGATGAATTTTATAGGACGGTATCATGTGGACTAGGCAAAATGTGGAGAAGAGCATTACCAGTGAGGGGGCAGCATGAGAAAATAAATACACAGAGTTTGGAAAATGTGGAGGCAAGAAATGACAGGAAATTTTATTCCAACAAGCACTTATTAAACATATGCTGTGTGCCAGGCACTCTGTTCAGCACTGGAGACTAAGAAGTGAAAGGCACACTCTTTCTCCTTAGGTGTCCACAGTCTAGCAGGCAGAGGTCAGATCAAACTAAAAGGCTGTACAGCAAAAGAAACCATCAGCAAAGTGAAAAGGCAACTTAGGGAGTGGGAGAAAATACTTTCAAACTATCTATAAGAAGTTAATATCCAAAATGTATAAAGACTCCTTCAACTCAACAGCAAAATAATGACTAATCCAATTTTTAAATGGACAAAGGACTTAAATAAACATTCCTCCAAAAAAGACATACAAAATAGCCAACAGTTATATGAAAAGATGCTCAAAAGCACTAATTATTAGGGAAATCAAAATCAAAATCACAATCCAATATCACTTTATACCTTCTAGTGTGGCTATAACAACAACAACAAAAAGATAAGTATTGGCAAGGATGTGGAGAAATTGGAACATTTGTATTCTGTTGGTGTAAATGTAAAATGATGCAGCAGCTATGGAAAATGGTATGGAGGTTCTTCAAAAAATTAAAAATAGAACTACATATGATCTAGCTATCCCACTTCTGGGTATTTATCCAAAAGAATTAAAATCAGAGATCTCAAAGATATATCTGCATTCCCACTTTTATTGCAGTATTAGCCAAGATATGAAAACAACATAAACAGATGAATGGATAGAGAATGTACAATATAATATTGTTTAGCCTTCAAAAGGAATTAAATTCTTCCCCATGTGACAACATGGGTGAACCCAAACACTAGGTTAAGTGAAAAAAGCCAGTAACAGAAGGACAAATACTTCAAGATACCACTTACATGAGGCATCTAAAATGGTCAAACATATAGAAACAGCAGAATAGTGGTTGCCAGGGGCTGGGGGAAGGAAGAAATGGTGAACTGCTGTTCAATCGGTATAAGGTTTCAGTCCTACAAGATGATTAAGTTATAGAGATCTGCCTTACAACACAATGCCTCTAGTTAAAATTATCCTGTTATACACTTAAAATTTTGTTAATAGAGTAGATCTCATGTTAAAATGTTCTTACCACACACACACAAACAAATTTTAATACACTGGGATACGTGCTCTATACAGGGTAAGAATCACAGACCAGGGTCACCTAACCAGCCTCAAGGAAATTAGGGAAGGTTTCCCCAAGATGGTGGGCTCAGTATGGAGGATAAGTCAGAATTATTACCAGGTGAAGAAGTAGCAAGTGTGGGTGTACTGAGGTTTGAAGGAACTTCCTGGTAGAAAGAATAGCATTGTATTAGTTTGATAGGGCTCCCAGAGAAGAAAGCCCCAAACTGAGTGGCTTAAACAACAGACATTTATTATCTCAGAGTTCTGGAGACTGGAAATCCAAGATCAAGATCAAACAGCATTAGCTTGTCCTGAGGCCTCTCTCTGGGGCTTCCCAGGTGGCACTAGTGGTAAAGAATCCACCTGCCAATGCAGGAGACAGAAGACACTTGGGTTCGATCCCTGGGTCGGGAAGATCCCCTAGAAGAGGGCATGGCAACCCACTGCAGTATTCTTGCCTGGAAAATCCCATGGACAGAGGAGTCTGGCGGGCTATGGTCCATGGGGTCGCAAAGAATTGGACACAACTGAGTGAGCATGTACACACAAGGCCTCTCTCCTCCACTCTCAGGTGATGCCTTCTCACTGCATCCTCACATGGTCATCCTTCTGTCAATGTTGTCTGTGTCCTAACCCCCTCTTCTTATCAGGACACAAGAAATATTGGATTAGGGCCCAATTATATGACTTCATTTTACACCAGTTGTTTCTTTAAAGGCTCTATCTCCAAATAAGTCACACTCTGAGGTCCTGACGACTTCAACATATGAGTTGGGAGAGAGGACACAATTTTCAGCCCATGACAAGTTATTCACAAAGGTATGAAAGGGAAAGAATACATTGTATGCTTGGGCAGTCGCAGGAAATTGACATAACCTGTGGCTGAATGGTGACTGATGAGGCACAACTGAGAAGTTTGGGTTTTACACAAAGATGAAGAGAAAATTTTGGGCAGCATCATGATTGGATCATGTTTTGTTTTGTTTTGTTTTGTTTTGTTTAGTTACTTTTTTTTTTTTTATTTAGGCCACACAGCTTATGGGATCTTAGTTTCCTGGACTAGGGATCAAATCTGGAGCCCCTGCAGTGGAAGCTCAGACTCCTAACCAGTGGACCACCAGGGAATTCCCGATTGGGTCATGTTTTTGAAAGATCGCTGATTATGGTGGTACCAAAAGCAGAAGTCAGAAAATGAATTGTATCATTACCAAAAGGTATATGGGAGTTCGGCTGCTCACCACTCAAAAGCCACTAAACAGGCCAGGTTGGTGGAAAGGAAGGTTTGCTTTATTTCAGATGCCAGCAGCTGGGAGGAGAGGGTGACAGATATCTGTCCAAAGGCCAGCTCCCCGCCTTCACCGGCAAGCAGTGGAGCAAGAGCTTTTATAGACAGAAGTGGGGGAGGACTATAGACAGAAACAGCACAGTCATCTCTGACAGTCATCTTCAGATGGGTCATCAGTGGTCTGACCAGCAAAATCTTGACTGTTTTAGGTGCAGTTAATCTTCATTTCCAGGTTCCATTTGTTCCCATTTCTTTGCAGTCAATTCTCAGAATTGTGGCAGCTCATGTCCTGGGTACAGTCTGGTCATCGTATAGTTAACTTCTACACTTGGTGTTTTAGTATTGATAAGACAGCTCACAGGATATGGCTCAAAATATTATCTATAGCCCTTGAGAAAGAAATAAAGGTCCTTGACTATGCTGAATGACTACATTATTCTTAGTTGGTCTCCTTTGACTGTTTCCCTTTGTTTCCACATTTCTCATTTCTCTAATTAAACTTATTCTTTGATTAAAGTTTTCCAGAGACAAAAGGCAGGCAGAGGACATGGGGTGGGGGTTCGGGGGCAAGGTCCTGCTCCATTTAAGTATCAGCTAGCTTTATGCTGTGGCAGAAACTTAAACTCAAACTTAGTGGCTTAATGGCTTTATCTCACTATTTTGTGCTTTGGCAATGTGGACTGGGCTCAGAGGGGCAGCTCTTCTGATCTGGGCCAAGCCTGGCTGAACTTCGCTGGGCATTTACTGTTGGTGGCTGGGTCAGCTGGAGGCTGATTGGTCCAGGATAGCTGAGATGGGATGGCTTGTTTCTGTTTCACATGGTCTCTCAGCCTCCAGCATGCTCTTCTGGGTTTTCCAACGTGGCAGTAGGGGTAGGTTTCCAGAGCAAGAGCAAAAGTGGAAGCACACAAGGTCTCTTTAGCCTCTCGCTTGAAATTCACATGATATTGCTTCAACTGCAAAGCAAGCATCAAGGCCAGCCCAGAGCAAGGACTGGAGAAAAAGAGTCCATCTTTTTTTTCTTAGGCCACACTGCACAGCATGCAGGAACATAGTTCCCCAATCAAAGATCAAACCAGTGCCCCCTCCAGTGAAAGCTGAGTCTAAACCACTGGGTCAGCAGGGAAGTCCCAAGATTCCATCCCTTGGTGGAAGGAGCTGCGGTTGTTTATGTCCATTTCTGCAATCCACCACAATAGCTAGGAAGTAACTTTTTGTAATTCAGAAGGAAATAAATGATAAACAAATCACGTTAATGACAGTGGGGATGGATGAGAGACTGACTTGCGAGAAGTGACCAGACTTGGTGATTGAACAGGTCCTCTGGCTCTGACTTGAGCGGTAAAGATATTGGTGTCATCATTTGGAAGATGTGTGCAAAGAAAGGGGCTGACTGAAGGTCAGTTTGACCAGATCGTATCATTAATGGGTTCACATTAACCTCTGCTACAGTTCTAAACTCTTGGCCTTGCATGCACCATCTTTAGAATTTGCTGTAATCATGGAACATTGTTATCTGCTCATGAATGAAATAAAAGAGTTAGTGGAAAGAATACCTCTGGGCAGCCATTTTTTGTTACTCCAGCAAGAAAAAACTTTTGTGTTGGCTCAGACAGTAAAGAATCTGCCTGCAATGCAGGAGACCTGGGGGCCAAGATCCCCTGGAGGAGGGAGTGGCTACCCACTCCAGTATTCTTGCCTGGAGAATTCCACGGGCAGAGGAGCCTGGCAGGCTATAGTCTATGGAGTTAGCAAAGAGTCAGACATGACTGACCAACTAACACTTTTACTTTTCAATCATGGAACATTGTTACTGCTCATGAATGAATAACCTCAGATATGCAGATGACACCACCCTTATGGCAGAAAGCAAAGAGGAACTAAGCTTCTTGATGAAGGTGAAAGAGGAGAGTGAAAAAGCTGGCTTAAAACTCAGCATTCAAAAAACTAAGATCATGGCATCTGGTCCCATCACTTCATGGCAAATAGATGGGGAAACAATGGAAACAGTGACAGACTTTATTCTCTTGGGCTCCAAAATCACTGCAGATGGTGACTGAAGCCATGAAATTAAAAGACACTTGCTCTTTGGAAGAAAAGCTACGACAAACCTAGGTAGCATATTAAAAACCCGAGACATTACTTTGCTGACAAAGGTCCATCTTGTCAAAACTGTGTTTTTCCCACTAGTCATGTACGGACCTGAGAGCTGGACCATAAAGAAGGTTGAGCACCAAAGAATTGATGCTTTCGAACTGTGGTGCTGCAGAAGACTCTTGAGAATCCCTTGGACTACAAGGAGATCAAACCAGTCAATCCTAAAGGAAATCAGTCCTGAATATTCATTGGAAGGACTGATGCTGAAGCTGAAACTCCAATACTTTGGCCATCTAATGCAAAGAGCCGACTCATTGGAAAAGACCCTGATTCTGGGAAAGATTGAAGGCAAGAGGAGAAGGGGATGACAGAGGAAGAAATGGTTGTATGGCATCATTGACTCAATGGACATGAGTTTGAGCAAGCTCCAACTCATTTTGGTGCACAAGTTTCTCATGGCGGTGGCTTCTCTTGTGGAGCACAAAGTCTAGGGTGTGTGGGTTTCAGTAGTTGTGGCTCCCAGGCTCTAGAGCACAGGCTCAGTAGTTGTGGTACACGGGCTTACCTGCTCCATAGCATGTGGGATCTCCCCACACCAGGGATTGAACCTGTGTCTCCTGCACTGGCAGGCAGATTCTTTACCACTGAGCCACCAGGGAAGCCCAAGAATATCACCTTATTCACCTCCACACAGAGCCTGGCACATTCTAGGTGCTCAATACATTTTTTTTTGAGTGAAAACAGACTATTATCTCTATGGCTAAGGTAAAATGCAATGATACTCTTCCTCAGGTGGTCTTCTTTTTTAATTTGCTTTAATATGAGTTTGGCCACCTGATGCAAAGAACTGACTCATTGGAAAAGACCCTGATGCTGGGAAAGATTGAAGGCAGGAGGAGAAGGGGATGACAGAGGACAAGATGGTTGGATGGCATCACCGACTCAATGGACATGAGTTTGAGCAAGCTCCGGGAATTGGTGATGGACGGGGAAGCCTGAAGTGCTACAGTCCATGGGATCACAAAGAGTCAAACATGACTGGGCAACTGAACTGAACTGAACTGAATATGAGTTTGGAAATACACACTGAAAAACATGGGGAAGCTTTTGATATTGAAGATGTGATTAAACACTGGAGTGATTTACTGAGTTAGTAAATATTTACTGAGTGTTTACTATGTCCTTTGTATACATGAAGTCACATATTTTTCAAGACTGAGGTAGTGAGGTAGGTGCTATCATTCTGCCCACTTTACGGAAGTAAAACTCATGGTAGAACCCACACTTAAAGCCAGGTCTGTGCTCTTAACCACTATGCCATAGCTTCTTTAAAATAATTCTGCTAGTTCCTCTAAAAACTTCCTCTAATTGTCTAGGATATGTCTGCTTGGAGACAGTGACTAAATAAATACACTATCAAGTTCCTTCACAGGCCTATGAACAAGTACATAAATGTATGACTATCTGATGTGAATGTTAACATTAGTTCCTGTTTCTTTATATAAATAGCCTATTTGAGTCAAGCAGTAAAAAATCAAAGCTCCAATAATTTTACTACACTATTAAACCAAATGTTTGAACAAGTTAAAGCAGTGTTTTTGAAATATGCTACATTTGCTAAAACACCAAAAGCTCAAGTAACAAAAGCAAAAATAAATAAGTGGGACTAAATCAAACTAAAAAGCTTCTGCACAGCAAAAGAAGCAATCAACAAAGTGAAAAGGCCACTTATGGAATTGGAAAAAATAATGACAAGTCATATATCTGATAAGGGATTAATATCCAAAATATACAAAGAACTTATACAACTCAATAATAAATGAAACGAGCAATCCAATTTAAAAATAGGCAGAGGACCTGAATAGATATTTTTCCAAAGAAGACATACAAATAGCCAACAGGTACATGAAGATGCTCAACATTACAAATCATCAAGGAAATGCAAATCAAAACTACGGTGAGGACTTCCCTGGTGATCCAATGGTTAAGAATCTGTTTGCCAATGCAGGAGACACAGGTTCGACCCCTGGTCTAAGAAGAACCCACATGCCACGGAGCAACTAAGCCCGTAAGCCACAACTGCTGAAGCCAGCTCACTCTAGGTTCCACGTCCCTCAACTACTGAGCCTGCATGCTGCAACTACTGAAGCCCATGTGCCTAGAGCCCATGCTTCCCAACAAGAAAAGCCATCACAACAAGAAGCCTGTGCACCACAACGAAGAGTAACCCCCTCTCGCCACAACTAGAGGAAGTCCACACACCAGCAGTGAAGACCCAGTGCAGCCATGAAAAAAAAAAACAAAACACTATAGTGAAAAATATCACTTCACACCTGTTAGAATGGCTATTACAAAAAAAAGAGAGAGAGAGAGATAATAAGTGTTGGTTACGATGTGGAGAAAAGGGAACTTTGGGGCACTGTTGGTAGGAATGTAAAATTGGTGCAGCACTGTGGAAAACAGTATGGAACTTCCTCAAAAAATTACAAACAGAACTACCATAGATTTCAGCAATTTCACTTCTGTGTATATATGCAAAGGAAATGAAGTCAAGATTTTCTCACAATATCTGTACTCCAGTGTTCAATGCAGCATTATTCACGATAGCCAAGATAGGGAAACAAACTAAATGTCTGTTAATGTATAAATGGATAAAGAAGATGTTATCTATCTACCTATTTACACAGTGGAATATTATTCAGCTGTGAAAAAGAAGGAAATCCTGCCATTTGCAACAACATGGATGGACCTTGAGGGCATTATGTTAAGTGAGGTAAGTTATGCAGAGAAAGACAATTATTGTAAGACCTCACATACATGTGGAAGCTAAAAAAGCTGAACACATAGAAACAGTAAACTGGTGGTTACCAGGGCCTGTGGGTGGAAAAAATGGGGAGATCCCTCCCCATTTGGAAATCCTCATTTGGGAATTTTCTTCCCCAAAGAGTATAAATTTCCAGTTAGAAAATGAATTAGTTCTGAGACTGAATGTACAGCATGGTGACTATCGTTAACAGTACTTTATTATACATACGTGAATGTTCCTGAGAGTAGAACAAAAGAGAATTATGTGAGATGATGGAGATGTTAACTAACTGTACTGTGGTAATGAGTTCACAAAATATCCATATATCAAATCATCAAGCTGTATCCCTTAAACTTTAAATGTCAATTATATGTCAATAAAACAGAAAGAAAAGAGATTCCTAATCAAGGTGCTATCAAGCAATACAATTATTTAAAAAAGAAATATGCTACAAAATGATAGGAAGCTGAAATGAAACACTGGGGTGAATAAAGAATTAGGGCAACTTTTAAAATCGATTCAGAATTATTGAATTTGCTGCAAAAACTGAACAGGAAGTTCCCAAGTTAAAAACAAGGTATATTCTGATTATTCTTTCATAGATTAATTGCTTGGAACTTTGGAAGCAATAATATAAACTACTAAATTCAAGGAAATAGTCTTGATAAATACAGACTTTAAAATCAGAGTTATAGCAGATGTAGTTGAGGAGGGGAAGGAATCGTGAGGAAGGGGAAGGTTGAGCTACCTCACTGAGACCTTGGTGCAACCAAAAAAAAAAGAAATATGCTACAAACTATCAGCAAATAAGCTGAGTTTTCTAATTGTTCTATAGGCCCAGCCCCCTCAATGAATAAAATTATAATGTGTATTCTTTTTGAGAAACAAATTCTGTCAGATGATGCTGTATCCACTATTTATTGTGGTATAACAAACCATCCCAAAACTTAGTGGTTTAAAATAATTATTTATTCAACACGGATAAACCTTGCAGATATTATTCTAAGTGAAATAAGCTAGTCACAAAAAAAAAATACCGTATGATTCCGCTCACCTGATGCATCTAGTAAAATTCATAGAAACAGAAAACAGAATCAAGGTTGACGGGAGCTGGGAAGGAGGGGGACAGGAGGGTTGTTTTATGGGTACAGAGTTTCAGTTTTCAAAATGAAAAAAGTTCTGGAGGTTGGCTATATAATAATGCAAATACACTTAACACTACTGAACTGTACCAGAGAAGGCAATGGCACCCCACTCCAGTACTTTTGCCTAGAAAATCCCATGGATGGAGGAGCCTGGTAGGCTGCAGTCCATGGGGTCGCTAGAGTCGGACACAACTGAGCGACTTCACTTTCACTTTTCACTTTCATGCATTTGAGAAGGACATGGCAACCCACTCCAGTGTTCTTGCCTGGAGAATCCCAGGGACGGGAAGCCTGGTGGGCTGCCATCTATGGGTCGCACAGAGTCGGACACGACTGAAGCGACTTAGCAGCAGCAACTGAACTGTACATTTGAAGATGGTTAATTGTGTCTTAACCACAATTAAAAATAAAAATGTTATTATAATTATTGTTTATTATTTCTCACAATTCTATGGGATGGCTGGAATTCAGCTGGGTGGTTCTTTGGTCTTCGGATCTCTTATGCAGTTGTGTTCAGCTGGGATCTCTAAGCGTGGCTGTGGCTAGAACTTCTAAGATGACCTCTCAGACTCCACATGGCCTCTAATCATTCAGCTGTCTAGCCTGGATGACCTTATAGCATGGCAGCTGGGGTTTTGAGAGGAAAAAACAGAAGTTGTCATTCTCTCTTAAAGCCTGGGTTCATAAATCCTTTAATATCACTTTCACCTTTATCCATTGGTCAAAGCAAGTCATACGGCCACACTAGATTCAAAATGTGGGAAGACAGATTCCAGCACTTGATGAGAGGATTGGCAAAGGGCTTGTGGCTATCTTTAATATACCATAGGATCCAACCATCAGATTGTCTGGGTCCAGTGTGTTTTTTTAATAAATTTTTATTGGAGTATAGTTGATTTACAATGCTGTGTCAGTATCTGCTGTACAGCAAAGTGAGTCAGTTATACATATATTCACCCTTTTTTTAGATTCTTCTCCCATACAGGTCATCATAGAGTATTGAGTAGTTTCCTGTGCAGCACAGTAGGTTCTCATTAATTACCTATTTTAAATATAGTAATGTGTATATGTCAATCCCAATCTCCCAATTATCCCTCCTCCTCCTTCTCCCTGTTTGTCTTCTACATCTGTGACTCTATTTCTGCTTTGTAAATGAGTTCATTTGTACCATTTTTTTTACATTCCACATATAAGTGATATCATATGATGCTTGTCTTTCTGTGTCTGACTTACTTCACTCCATATGAGATTGTCTGGGTCCTGGAATTAGTGATTATTTCGTTGTAGGAGAATATCCCTTATTTTTGTGGAGGACATAGCCTCCATTCCAAATAATCAAGAATATTGAAAGAGGGCTCTATTTCCAACATTCTGAAGCCAGGTATGGGGACAGATTAAGGTCATGAGAAGAAGGGGGCAACAGAGGATGAGATGGTCAGATGGCATCATTGACTCAATGGACATGAGTTTGAGCAAACTCCAGGAGATGGTGAAGGACAGGGAAGCCTAGCATGCTGCACTCCATGGGGTCGCAAAGAGTCAGACGCAACTGAGCAACTGAACAACCACATGGGGATAGAAACATAAGAGAAGGATGGATGAGGACCATTTAAGCAAGAGCAACTTTATCAGTTCCTGAATCCTAGTGCCAGGTCAAGCTTTAGTGCTGATGTCTATCCAACATCTCAAACTGAAATACTTAAATCCAAGTACTATTTGGGTCTGAGAGAATTGCCTCTATCACATCACAGTGGGGCTTTAACTATCAAAATAATCACTGTATTTATTTGAAGTTTTTTGGCTACAAGTGGTAGAAAATTCAGCTCAAACTAATTTAGCATCATCATAATAACAAAAAATGATAATGCTTACATCACTGTGCTACACATGAAGATGCACCCCCCAGGTCTCCCTTAAGAGAGCTCTGATAGCCTCCAGTTGGCGGCTCTTTCCAGGGCTGCCTCAAAGTGCAGAGAGTCACCTCCCTCAAGGTCACACCCTTCAAGGCCCACATCTAATGACAGAGCAAAACAGAGGATCACTCACCTTGAGACTTGAACTTTGATAGAAAACACTTGCTCTGGAGACCCCCGGTCTATTGGCCAAGGCTTTGTCAGACCTGCCTCACTGTTGCTCTGCCCAGTCCTGCTTCCTCCTCCTTTCAGAGGTGCTCAGTTGCTCAGTTGTGTCCAACTCTTTTGTGGCCCCATGAACATAGTCTACCAGGTTCCTCTGTCCATGGAATTTCCCAGGCAAGAATACTGGAGTAGGCTGCCAATTCCTACTCCAGGGGATCTTCCCAACCTAGGGATAGAAACTGCATCTCCTATGTCTCCTGCATTGGAAGGTGGATTCATTACCACTAGCACCACCTGGGAAGCACCATAGGAGTTGACCCCTTGTAACCATCTTGCAAACATCTCAATGTTTGCTTTTGGAGACTCCAACCTGCAACAATAATTTAATTGACCAGTGGTATATTTGGCTTCAGGCATGGCCATACACAGGAATACAGAGACTCAAAGATGTACTCAAGCTCTGCTTTCTGTCTCACAGTACAGTTCTACTCATGTTCATATGTTCACTCATTCATAAGAGGCAACCTCATGGCTAGAAGGTGGCAGCAAGGAACTTCTGGGGTATCCTTCCAATTTCACAGTCAACAAAAAAAGAAGCAAGAATCTTCATTTATTCCAGCACCCCCAGAAGTCCTCAAGTTCACTCTAACTAGGTCTAGGTGGGTCAAGTGCCCCAACTCTGAACCAAACACTGGGCTGGGAGAAGGTGATGCTGATTACCTTAGACTCAGCTCATATGCTTCACACTAAGGGAGTTAGGGTGGAAGAGGAATAATTTGCCATATGAAAGCCATGGGATGTGGCCAGAGATTGGGTGAAAGGATACCCAGACATGTTCCCCACAATCACTCCCTGAGACACTCTTAATTTTATTGAGGTAAAAATCTAAACTTTGATGAAGATAAAGCATATCAGTAAGATGGAGTCTGGATTGAGACTTGGAATGTCCCAGTTGAACATTAGCCACCAAAAGCATTTCTGGAATGTCTAACATGTGTGGAACATAATACAAGGCAGTGTTAGAAAATAGTCCCTACCCTCAAGGTACTTAAAATTTATCAATGACAGGAGGTACTTGCAGAAGAGTACCAATACCTTTAAGGAAGAGTAGACTTTCTAATTGGAGAAGGAAATGGCAACCCAATCCAGTGTTCTTGCCTGGAGAATCCCAGGGACGGGGGAGCCTGGTGGGCTTCCATCTACAGGGTCACACAGAGTCGGACACGACTGAAGTGACTTAGCAGCAGCAGTAGCAGCAGACTCTCTAATAGTCTCAAACGTGTGGAATGGAGCAGAATAAGCAAGAAACCTATGGATTGGCTGGAGCAGGCATGTCAAAGCCCACATATCTGACTATGGTGATGCAAGCTGCAGGCTTTCCTGAAGAATCTATCCATTGTTACTTTTAGCTACAAATTTAATAGTCATGGTAAACTCACTCTCCTGCTCATAGTTTAGGAGTCACAGATTATGAAAGGGAGAAGGAGAGGACAGGGTGACCCTAAAGGCAGTAAGAAAGGATGAGTAACAGGCTAAGAGAGAGAAGACAGAATGTGTGGCTGAACCACACTGACTCCATTTTGTCAGCTCCATCTTGGGCCTGCACTCCTACCTCTTCTTTCCACATGACTGAGCTTTAGTCCAAGCCTGGTAAGTCCCCAGTCAACTTTTACCCTTAAATCAAAGTCATGAGAATTGGAAAATAAAGAATAAAACAATTACTAAACCAGAAAAAAAAAAAAGACTGGAAGGAAATTTACCTAAATGTTTCAAAATCTAAATGAATAATTTTCTCTCTACCTTATTCTAGTTTTCAAATTTTCTACAACAAAGAGGTAATACTTTCATATGAGGTGAAAAGCAAATGTTACTTTAAAACCCCAGCTAGTAGAACTATAAAAGCACTCAGAGGTGAGCCACAGGGCAAACAATCCTAACACATCTAGGTAGCCATGGCACCATGGGACACAAAGGAAAGATTAAATTATATTTAATATACACTTTGAAAGAAGGCAGATAATTCTACAATCTATTTTAAGAAGTATTCTATAAGGAGTGTTAAATTTTAGAGAAAAAAACTTGGCACTAAAAGAGGTTATATGGAAAATTCCCTCTTGGGATTGACATACACAGACTACTATATATAAAAAGATAACCAACAAGGACCTACTGTGTAGCACAGGGAGCTATACTCAATATTCTGTAATAACCTATATGGGAGCAAACTCCAGGAGACTGTGAAGGACAGGGAAGTCTGGCATGCTAAAGTCCATGGGGTTGCAAAGAGTTGGACATGACTGAGCAACTGAACAACAACATATGAGAAAAGAATCTAGAAAAGAAAGAATATATGTATATGCATAATTGATTCATTTCACTGTACACCTGAAACTAACACATTATAAGTCAACTATACAATAAAACAAAAAATAAAGAAAATTCCCTTATGCAGAACTGCGCTTGCCCCAGGAAGCTCATTTACTTGAGCAAACAAGACTTCACTGGCACACACAAGAGAATCATGGGAAAATCACAACCTTCATTAGATGTCTTCCATCTTGACCTTGAGAGTGGACATCAACATGGAGGTGGGGCTAACAGAGGTTAAAGCATACAAAGGACTCTAGGAAGGACAGAACATCGTGGAGTGGTGCTAGGGCAGGGTTGGAGAGATTTGCATACAACAGCTGTAACCAAACCCAAGTCAAGCAGACCTTCTTTTCTGAGCTGTCATCCTGTACCCTCAAAACATATACACTCTCACATTCTCAATCCCTAAAGGGCATAAGTCTGGTGGAGAAGGCTGAGTCCAGACCTGGCCCAAAAGAGTTAAGTGTCTGAATGAGTATTCTTATCAGTGATCTAAAAATGGTGATTGAGATGATGCTCAATAAGCTTGCTGATAACACTGAAATGTTTGCATTGTTAACACCTTAGGAGATAACAGGGGACTAGGAACACATATAAACCCAAGTACATTTAAGGAAATACTTGATGAAGCACAGTTAAGTCCTTTGTGCCATAATGGAGTCATATCTCCATAACAAGCAGAAATATAGTGTTATCATAAACATTATGTGAAAAAGCCCACATTTGCTACATTTGGCTTTGGTAAGACCCCTTGATTTAAATGGTACTCAAAATTTTTGAGGGAAATGAATGGAAGTTTATTAATCATAAGATTAATAGGATTGTTAGGCATTAATTATGTGCCAAACACTATGCTTTAGATGTGTTCTCTTATTTTCAAATATGTTTCAGTATGAAATACACCAAAAGATAAAAGTTATAGGCAAATTTTACCAAATGGTTAAAAAGTAAATTGCATGCACACAAAAACTTGCACATAAATGTTTTTAGAAGCTTCATGCATATTTGCTAAAACTTGGAAGCAACCAAGATGTCCTCCAGTAGGTGACGTGTGGATAAATAAACTGATACATTCAGACAATAGGATATTATTCAGTGATAAAAAGAAATGAGCTGTCAAGCCTGAAAAGACATGAAGGATGCCTATTGCTATGCCTATTGCTAAATGCCTATTGCTAAGTGAAAGAAGTCAGTCTGAAAAGGCTGCATACTGTTTGATTCCAATTATGTGACATTCCGGAAAAGGCAAAACTATGGAGACAGTAAAAAGATTGGTGGTTGCCAAGATTTACGGAGAAGGGAGAGAGGAATAGGTTGAGGACAGAGGATTTCTAGGGCAACAAAACTATTTTGTATGATACTGTGATAGTGGATATATATATTATATATTTGTCTAAACTCACAGAATGTACAAGACCAAGAATGAACCCTAATATAATCTGTGGGTTTTGAGTGATTATGAAGCATCAATATAGGTTTATTGATTGTAACAAATGTACAATATATTGCGGGATATTGATAGTGGAGGGGGCTGTGCATGTGTGGGATTAGGGGGTAAATGGGAATGCTCTGCATTTTTGGTCAATTTTGCTGTGAACCTAAAACTGATCTTAAAATAAAGCCTATTAAAGTTTTGTTTTTTTTTTTTAAGTAAAAATATTGTGTAACCACTAAGCAGGTCGGGAAACAGAATATTATTGTCACCCTTGGCTGGATCTGTACTCTCTTCCCTTCCATTCCCCCCAGAGGTAAACACTACCCTGACTTTGATGCTAATCATTTGTTTTCTTTTCTTTTTTTGCTGCACTGCCACAAGCAGGATCTTAGTTTCCTGACCAGGGATCAAAGCCATACCTCCTATAGTAGAAGCATGGAGTCTCAACCACTGAACCACCAGGGAAGTCCTATTTTGCAATTTATAAACGTATCAAATCAACACATTGCACACATTAAATTCCACAGAATTATATGTCAATTGTATCTCAATAAAGCTGAGGGAAAAATATTATTCACAAGGTCTCTGGAAATTAAATACTTGGGTATAAATCTGGCAAAACATGTACAGAATGTGTATGTTGGATGGCTCTATTGAAAAGCAGGAGTGAAGAGGACAGCGATGGAGATGGAAGGCAAGCAAAGGGCAGCCTCTGCCAAACCATCTGCCTCATCCGAGGGAAGTACCTTGCCCCTAGTACACGCCATGGATAATACTCTGGTGCTTACCTCTGCTTCTACTTACCTGGTCTTCATTTCTGTACTCTTCCTCAGAACATGTTCAGTCTTGACTGCTAAATTATCTATTTGCACAACATTGCTCCATAACAAAAAGGCAAGGGAGAAAGGGAAAGACATACCCAGCTGAATGTAGAGTTTCAGAGAACAGCAAGAAGAAATAAGGCCTTCTTAAATGAACAATGCAAAGAAGTAGAGGAAAGCAATAGAACAGGAAAGACTAGACATCCCTGCAAGAAAATTGAAAATATCAAGGAAACATTTCATGCAAAGATGGGCATGATAAAGGACAGGAATGGTAAGGAACTGACAGAAGAGATTAAGAAGAGGTGGCCAGAATACACAGAAGAACTATACAAAAAAGGTCTTAATGACCTGGATAACCACAATGTTGTGATCGCTCACCTAGAGCCAGACATCCTGGAGTGTGAAGTCAAGTGGACCTTAGGAAGCATTATTACGAACAAAGCTAGAGGAGGTGATGGAATTCCAGCTGAACTATTTAAAATCCCAAAAGATGATGCTGTTAAAGTGCTACACTCAATACGTCAGCAAATTTGGATCCAACTCAGCAGTGGCCACAGGACTAGAAAATGTCAGTTTTCCTTCCAATCCCAAAAAAGGGCAATGCCAAAGAATGTTCAAACTATGTACAACTGAGTTCATTTCACATGCTAGCAAGGTAATGCTCAAAATCCTTCAAGCTAGGCTTCAACAGTATGTGAACCGAGGAATTCCAAATGTACAAGCTGGATTTAGAAAAAGCAGAAGAACCAGAGATCAAATTGACAACATTCGTTGGATCATGAAGAGAGCAAAGTCCAGGAAAACATATACTTCTGCCTCATTGACTATGCTAACACCTTTGATCATGTGGATCACAACAAATTGTGGAAAATTCTCTGAGAAACCTTTATGTGAGTCAAGAAGGAACAGTTAGAACCATACATGGAACAATGGACTGGTTCAAAATTGGGAAAGGAATATTAAAAGTCTGTATATTGTCACCCTGCTTATTTAACTTATATGCAGTGTACAGCATACGAAATACCAGGCTGGATGAATAACAAGCTGGAAACAAGATTGCTAGGAGAAATATCAACAACCTCAGATATGCAGATGATACCACTCTAATGGTAGAAAGTGAAGAGAAACTAAAGAGCCTCTTGATGAAGGTAAAAGAAGAGAGTGAAAAAGCTGTCTTGAAATTCAGCATTCAAAAAACAAAGATCATGGCATCTGCTCCCATCACTTCATGGCAAATAGAATGGGAAAAAGTGGAGGCAGTGATAGATTTTATTCTCTTGGTTTCCAAAATCACTGCAGATGGTGATTGCACCCATGAAATTAAAAGACACTTGCTCCTTGGGAGGAAAGTTATGACAGACCTAGACAGTATATTAAAAATCAGAGACATCTCTTGGCCAAATAAGGCTGAACACTGAAGAAATGATGTTTTCATATTGTGGTACTGGAGAAGACTCTTGAGAGTCCCTTGGACAGCTGTTTGCAACCCTGAATATTCATTCAGTAGAAGGACTGATGCTGAAACTGAAACTCCAATACTTTGGCCACCTGATATGAAGAACCAACTCACTGGAAAAAACCCTGATGCTGGGAAAGATTGAGGACAAAAGAAGAAGGGGGCAGCAGAGGATGAGATTAGATAGCGTCACCGACACAATGGACATAAATTTCAGCAAACTCCAGGAGATAACAGAAGACAGAGGAGCCTGGCATGCTACAGTCCATGAGGTCAGAGAGTCAGACATGACTTAGCAACGGAACAACCACAAGCTGCATAACAAATTACCCCAAAACTCAGTGGCTTAAAAACAATAATCTGGATTTCCCTGGTGGCCCAGCAGCTAAGACTCTGGGCTCCCAATGTAGGGGACCCAGGTTAGATCCATGGTCAGGGAACTAGATCCTGCATGTCCCAACAAAGATCAAAGATCCCAAGTGCCGCAAGTAAGACCTGGTGCAGCCAAATAAGACATTTTTTTAAAATAATAATAATAGTAATAATAAGCATGGGAATTCCCTGGTGGTCCAGTGGTTAAGACTTCATGCTTCCAGTGCATGGCACATAGGTTCAATCCCTGGTCAAGGAAATAGGATCCGCAAGCCATGTAGTATGCCCCCTCCCACCCCGCCAAAAAAACAGTAAGCATGTACTTAGCTCAGATACATGGCTCTGCAAATGTATTAACAGACTGAACTCAGATTGTATGTGTGGAGGGGAGGTGTAGGGGGTGGTTCCTGTTTTTCACTGGGCTCACTCTACTTTCTGGGAATAGGTTAGCTGCAGCTTATCTCAAATAACCTCTCCTGATACTGAGGTGAGTTAACTCTGCCTCATATGTATTTCATCCTCCAGCAGGCTAGCCTGGGCATGTTCTCAGAGGAGCAAGAACAGAAGAAGATACATGCAAATGCTTTTTAATGTCTCTGCATGCCTCACATCTGCTAACATGCCATTGGCCAAAGAAAGTCACATAGCTAAACTCAGAATCAAGGGGCAGAGAAATATACTCAGTTTCCACAATGAGAGGAGCCTCTACGTTCCTTGTCAAAGGGTATGGATACTTGGAGGAGTTATTCACTGGAGCCGTTAATCTACTAAAACATCAGTGTCAGACTCTCATCTTTGGTACCTACCTTTGCCTCAATACATTTGTGACCTCTGTCATCATTCCTGGACATAATTTTTTCTAATGATTTTTATCATTTTTTTAATTCCTAGCATGAATCTGGCACCTTACATACACAAACTAGAAGCCATAGCAACCTGATTGCTGAGTCAATGTCTATTTTACAGACAAGTCAACAGAAATCTTCCCTGGTGGCTCAGATGATAAAGCGTCTGCCTGCAATGCGGGAGACCCGGATTTGATCCCTGGGTCAGGAAGATCCCCTGGAGAAGGCAATGGCAACCCACTCCAGTACTCTTGCCTGGAAAATTCCATGGACAGAGGAGCCTTGTAGGCTACAGTCCATGGGGTCACAAAGAGTCGGACACGACTGAGTTACTCCACTTCCACTTCAGACAACCCATAAAAACATGTACAAAATAAATAGGCAGATTTCAGTTTCAAACAGAATGTTTGTAAAGGAATATTCCTTTACTCTGCATTATTACTAACAGTGATTACCAATTAATTTTTTATGATGTAGTCATAATTTTTAATGTTTTCCTATGATATCTTCCTTGGTTTTTACCCTCCTAGTTTTGTGCTTTTAATTGTACTTAAAGTCACTTGCCCTATCCATATGAATACTTAATCTCCTTTTAATAAAATATTTACTTGGTTCTAAAATACATACTTGATTGATTTTCCCACCAAATTCATAGGTGGAATTTGTTTGGACATCATTTTTATAACACATTATCATTGCTCCTTCTAATACATTCCTCCAGGATTGGTTCTAAAGCTGGTCTTAGAGCCCATAGAGATGTCAGGGCCACTTTCATTTCATTCTCAAAGCTCTAGACTCTGCAAAGCGGTTGGCCCTGCCTGGGTTGGTCTAGCTGAGTGAGAGTGAGAAATAAATGCCACACAGATGTCTGAGCGTTCTGATTTGCACTGTACTCTGTCTTGATATTGCTGAGCTTCCAGAAGCTTCCGTGTGAGCTTACTTCTCTCAGACTTGCTATTTACAACTGTGTGTCCATTGGTGAGGTTCTTTGGGGGATCCAGAACCAAACACCTCCCTCTGTTATTGAAAAATACTACCAATTTTTTTTTTTGACTGCGCTGGGTCTTCATCGCTGCATGTGGGTTTTATCTAGTTGCAGCAAGTGGGGGCTACTCTCTAGTTGCAGTGTGTGGGTTTCTCATTGCTTTTTACTGTGGTGGCTTCACTTGTTTTGGCTCACAGACTCTACAGTGCAGGCTCAGTAGTTGTGGTACAGGGTCTTAGCTGCCCCAAGGTATGTGGAATCCTCCAGGACCGGGGATCAGATCAGTGTCTCCTGCATTGGCAGGCAGATTATTAACCACTGGACCACCATGGAAGTCCACTGCTGATTTCTAGCTGTATATCTGACTATGCTAACTTATTTGTGTGTTCTTTAGTTCAATTATGCACAACAACTGCACATTATCTCTTTCCATCAGAACTAAATTGTTGATTTTCCTCAGTGTTATGAATTTATGATTCCTCTGTGTGTGTGTGTGTGTGTGTGCACGTGCGTGTGCACACACTCAAGTCGTGAGCGGCCCCATGGACTGGAGCCCACCAGGCTCCACCATCCATGGGATTTTCCAGGCAAGAATACTGGAGTGGGTTGCCATGGCCTCCTCCAGGGGAATCTTCCCAACCCAGGGATTGAACCTACATCTGTTGCATCTCCTGCATTGGCAGGTGAATTCTTTACCACTGTGCCACCTGGGAAGCCCTAAAGGGATCTAAAATACTATGGCTGTCTTCTTCCCATGCCAACTGACCCTCAACTATTGACCCTGCTTTCAGTAAATACTTCATGTTGGTGAGCCCTGTGTTTCAAGCTGAGCACCCAAAGTGTATACTAAAGCCGCATTAGAAGTTGGATGGTGGGACAGAGCCCCAAGCTCAACCTATGAAATAAAAGCTGAGTAGAGATTAAAGCTGGGTCAATTTTGAGTTAAAAGAGACAGATACCATGACTAAGGCTTCCCAGGTGGGGCTAATAGTAAAGAATCCACCTGCCAATGCAGGAGCTGAAGAAGACTCAGGTTTGATCCCTGGGTTGGGAAGATTCCCTGGAGAAGGGCATGGCAACCCATTCCGGTATTCTTGCCTAGAGAATCCCATGGACAGAGGAGGCTGACGGACTGCAGTCCACGGGGTTGCAAAGAGTCGGACACAACTGAAGCAACTTAGGACACACCATGACTAAGCAAGGAATGTATGAGAGTCCCAGTTTGGAGCCCAGTCCCAGGCTTGCCTGGAAAATCCCATGGACAGAGGAGCCTGGTAGGCTGCAGTCCATGGGGTCGCTAATGTCGGACACGACTGAGCGACTTCACTTTCACTTTTCACTTTCATGCATTGGAGAAGGAAATGGCAACCCACTCCAGTGTTCTTGCCTGGAGAATCCCAGGGACGAGGGAGCCTGCTGGGCTGCCGTTTATGGGGTTGCACAGAGTCGGACACGACTGAAGCGATGCAGCAGCAGCAGCAGCAGCATGAAGGTAAAGTTCAGGAGTCTAGGTGATGTTGTATGTTGTGTTCTCTAATAAGCAGACTCTGAGACAGAGTTTAGCATGTAGGATACTTATTAAAGAGTGCCCTTGAAAATGTGAATGAAAAGCATTGCCATCATATCAGTAAACAAAGGATGTCACAACCATCAAGCCACTATAGCTGCCCCCTTACTCATGGTGAGCACTAAGTGAATTCAGGATGGAGACAAAAGGACTGGACAGCCCTCTGCCAAGCTCTCGGCCATGGCAGCCACCCCTGAGGGTGCACCCTAAGGGGACTCAGGATGAGAAAGCACAGGCTCCAGAGGGCTAAGATGTGTATCAAAGGACCGATTCAGTGAGCCTAGACTCTTCCATCTTCCCATACATAGCAAAGTGCTAAATTCCTGAACTTGAGATATCTTTGGTTTTCTTTAACAGTTATCTTTTGAAGTTCTAACTGTCCAGTCATTGTTGCAAAAATTGCTATATATCCTGGCTCCTTCCTGGTCTCTTCTGAGCAGTCCCTCAGAGTTATCTAAGAGGCTGTGACCCAGGCTTAAGCCCTCAGTTTTGTCTACCAAATAAAATGTAATTCTCAATTTTACGTTGTGCATTTTTTCAGTTGACACAAACAGGAACAAAAAGGGAAGAGAGAAGAACTGGGCAGAGAGAGAAGTCAAGCTACAAAATAGACCCAACAACCTCAACCAACCTTATGAGGCATGGTGGAGATAAATGGACCCTCAGAGTTGTCCTGGGCTGGGCCAAAATGACCAGGACATATATTCCCTCATCCATCCATCATCAGATGTGAGCCTTGAGCAAAGATGCCTACCCACAGAGTACACCTAGCAACTGGGCCAACAAGCTCATCCCTCTTCTTCCTTTAAGAGGCATAAGTCACTGATCCTGGAAGCTCGCCTAAGTCAATGTTAAACATAGGACCCCTGAGCTCAGTATCTGGTGGCAATTCTGCTATATTCCTTTCATTCATCTTGGAGATTACAGTTCATTTTTTTCATCATTTTTGTCCAGTCTGATGTATTGTTAGAAAATCATGACATAATCTTTCAGAGATAAATATATAAAGCTTAACACATTGCGGCAATTTAAAAACATGCTGTATTAGAGTTCTCTAGAGAAATAGAAACAACAGCATATATATGTAAGGGCAGGGGCCTCAAACCCCTGAGCTGTGGATGAGTGCCAGTCTGTGGCCTGTTAGAAACTGGGATACACAACAGGAGGTGAGCAGCAGGTGAGCAATTGAAGCTTTATCTGCCACTGTCCATTGCTTGTTTTACTGCCTAAACCATCCCTCCACCCCCCGCCCAAGAAAAAATTGTCTTCCATTAAACTGGTCCCTGGTGCCAAAAAGGTTGGGGACTGCTGTGTTAGGGAACTGTTAACGAAGACTGCCCACCTTGGCTTGATGACAACCACTTGCCTGAGTAGTCTCACAATGGGAGGTCCCAATAAGAAACATGGTGCTGCCAACAAAAACTAACCAGGAGAATTTGGGAAGGGCCAAAAAGAGCGAGGCCTTCCCAGGTGGCTCAGTGGTAAAGAACCTGCCTGCCAATGCAGGAGACACAGGTTGGATCCCTGGGTCGGGAAGATCCTCTGGAGAAGAAAATGGAAACCCACTCCAGTGGGAGTGGGTTCTTGTCTGGGAAATCCCATGGACAGAGGAGCCTGGTGGGCTACAGACAATGGGGTTGCAAAGAGTTGGACACAACTGAGCAACTGAGCATGGTAGATTAAAATTAGAGGTTTGGTGTTAGTGGTAAAGAATCTACTGGCCAATGCAGGAGACACAGGTTGGATCCTTGGGTCAGGAAGATGCCCTGGAGGAGAGCATGGCAACCCACTCCAATATTCTTGCCTGGAGAATCCTATGGACAGAGGAGCCTGGCAGGTTACTGTCCATAGGGCTGCAAAGAGTTGGACACTTCTTAGTGACTAAACAACAACAAAAAGATGAAGGAGATGCTAGCCCACAATATTGTCCTACCACTCTCCAAGAGCCCTTCTTGCTAGAATCCACCTGGGCTGATTGATGCACATGCCACCAGGCAGGACCCTGAGTCAGACCAAATATGGGCACAAGCAAGATGATTGGCCAGAGACAACCTGGAAACTAACACTGTCACCATAAAACCCGAGACTGCAAGTCTCGTGGCAGAGCAATTCCCCTGGGTTCTCTTACCTTGCTGCTCTCTGCCCAGGCATCCTTTTCCAACAAGGTCTCTTGCTCTGTCAACACGTGTGTCCTCAGACAATTCATTTCTGAGTGTTAGACAAGAGCCCACTTTTGGGCTCTGGAAGGGGTCCCCATCCTGTGGGGATACACAGATACACTTATATATGAAGAGATTTATTATAAGGAATTGGCTACTGCTCTCTGAAAGAGCTGAAGACTCAGGAAAGCTGGTGGTGTAATTTAGTCCAACTCCAAAAGCCTGAGAACTAGGAGCACCAAGGGTGGAGAAGGTTATGTCCAACTCAAGCAATCAGGCAGGAAGGACCGAATTCTTCCTTCCTTCATCATTTTGTTCTATTCAGGTCCTCAGTAGATGGTATGATGCTCATCCACAGTGGAGAGGGCAAACCATTTTAATGAGTTCACCAATTCAAACGTTAACTTCATATGGAAATATCCTCATAGAAACAGTCAGAAATAATGTTTAAGCAAGTATCTGGTCACTCCATGATCCAATCTAGTTGACACTTGAAATTAACCATCACACAATGTCCATAAATTCTTTGATTCTCCTTCCCTTGAGGTGTACAGCCTCTGTCTCCTTTTGGTGATCTGGGGTGGGCTTTTGATTGACTTGTAATCAACAGCATGAGGAGAAAGTGATGCTGCATGTTTGTGAAGCCAGGTCAGAAAAGGTGATGCAGCTTCTACCTTGTTCCCTGGGACACTAACCTCAAAGCCCTGACTCACCGTGAAAAAGATCTGGCCTACCCCGAGGCCACCAGTCTTTGCAGTAGCCCAGGCCACATGGAAAAGACACAGGGCAGAGTTCCATCAACATCTCCAGCTGAAGTCCCAGCCAACAGCCAGCATCAATAGGCAAACCCAAAAATGGAGATGCCTCCCCATGACTCCAATCTTTGGGACTAGACTTTGAGTTACCCTAGGCTAGTCTTCCCAGCTAAGGCCCCAGACATGGTGGAACAAATGGAAATGATTCCCACTATACTCTGTCAGAATTCGTGACCCACAAAATTAGTGGGAAGAATAAAATGGTTACTTAAGCCATTAAGTTTGGGGGTAATTTGTTACTGAGCAATGGTAATCAGGGCTTCCCTGGGTACTCATATGGTAAAGAATCTGACTGCAATGCAGGAGACCCAGGTTCAATACCTGGGTTGGTAAGATCCCCTGGAGAAGGGAATGGCAACCCACTCCAGTATTTTTGCCTGGAGACTTCCATAGACAGAGGGAGCCTGGGAGGTTACAGTCCATGGGGTCACAAAGAGTCGGACATGACTGAGCGACTAACACACAATGGTAACCAGAGCACATAAGACACGAAGTTCCTTGTGATCAATTCTCAGGTCTGTCCTTGCACTCTTACAGAATAGGCTCTCGTGCATCTTTTGGCTCTGCAGAAATCTGGAAATGACCTGGAGAAATTTTCCCTTTTGGAGAATCAGAAAGGAGAATTTCTTGATTAAAAGCATCATTTTTAGAAGGTCACTATGTGCGTTTGATTCAAGAGGCAAGTATATGACAGCTCAATCCAGGTCATCTGGAAAAGTCCAAACGTTAAGATGACTCAGAGACAGGGACAAATTAGTCATCAACCACAGTTTAGTTGCTGACCCTAAATGAATGTTTTACAATTTAATCTTGTTTCTGTGTGGTTTGTGTGTATTTTTATATCAACTAAATATAAAATACAGGTTGGTCCAGTTGTATTAGTCATAAAATATATCAAATGGTCTTAGTTAAATAGTTTTAAAGCTTAGAATTTCCTCTCTATAAGATAACCTCTTTTAGTTAATGTTTCAAGACACACTTGAATGAGCATTGCATATCAGTGTTCAAGAAATTTAAATGAAAGTTCTTTTATCTTCACAGTAGCTAGGATAATTTCTCTTGCTAACAAATAGAAGTGAGGAATTCCACTTGAGGATTTAATTAGAATGTAAGAACTCATTGAATTGAAAGAATTGAAAAATACCGTCTCCAACAGATCAAGACTGTAGCTGATGTGAAAGCACTGCCTCTTGAAATTTCAGAGCCAAGCTTTCCTGGGGTTCAATGTGATTGACAGTCTATGGACTGGATGAGTGAAAATATCTACTTTATTACCCAGAATGTCAACCAACAAATACTTTAGGGAAACTGTTAGAGATCATGTGCCAGAAATATCCCTTACAGCTTCCGCCTAATCTCTAAAAAGCTTTGTGGAACAGTCAATTTCACATTCAGGTCTACTGTTTTGTTTTAAACCCTTAAAGTCATCAAGTTTTATTAAATGTGAAATCTGTGTGTTGCAAATAATTTCTTTTCCAGTTTGATTGAAATTTACACAGTTCTAGTGTGGAAATGACTTTGGAAATAGCCTCAAGAATACTGTGGTAAGATGAGCTGAAGAAAGAAAATCTCAAAGAGATATTTCCTATTACTCATGCAGTGGGCACCATTTGCTCCTGAGGTCACAAGGCTGAGAAAAATTAAAAGAGAAACTATGCATTGAAGTCTTAAAGATGGCAGGAATTGTTATTACCAGAGAGAAAACTAAAGCCCTGCCACAGACCACATAATCAGGAAGCACCAGGGCCAAACTTTGAACTTGGGCATCTTTCATTCCCTCTTGGCCCCTTCATGGATCACAGCCTTGTCATGGCAAAGGAGCTTGTATAACCCAATGAAGCTATGAGATATGCCATGCTGGGCCACCCAAGACAGATGGGTCATAGTGGAGAGTTCAGACAAATCATGGTCCACTGGAGGAGGAAATGGCACCTCACTCTAGTATTCTTGCCATGAGAACTCCATGAACAGTATGGAAAGGCAAAAAGAAGATAAGCCCAAACACTACTGAGGAAGAGCAGAGGGCAATTACTAATAACTCCATAAAGAATGAAGCAGCTGGGCCAAAGCAGAAATGATGCTCAGTTGTGGATGTGTCTGGTGGTGAAAGTAAAGTCCGATGCTGTAAAGAACAATATTGCATAGGAACCTGGAATATTAGGTCCTTGAATCAAGGTAAATTGGACATGGTCAAACAGGAGATGGCAGGATTTTCATTCATATCTTAATCAGTGAGCTAAATGGACAGGAATGAGTGAATTTAATTCAGGTGACCATTATATCTACTACTGTGGGCAAGAATCCCTTAGGATAAATAGAATGGCCCTCATAGTTAACAAAAGAGTCCAAAATGCAGTACTTGGATGCAATCTCAAAAATGACAGAATGATCTCAGTTTGTTTCCAAAGCAAACCATTCAACATCACAGTAATCCTAGTCTATGCCCCAATCGTGATGCCAAAGAGGCTGAAGTTGATTGGTTTTATGAAGATCTACAAGACATTCTAGAACTAACACCAAAAAAACATGTCTTTTTCACCATACGGGGTTGGAATGCAAAAGCAGGAAGTCAAGAGATACCAAGAATAACAGGCAAATTTGACCTTGGAGTTCAAAATGAAGCAGGGAATAGGCTAACAGAGTTTTGTCAAGAGAACATGCTATTCACAGCATATACTCTTTTCCAACAACCCAAGAGATGACTCTATACATGGACATCACCAGATGGTCAATACCAAAATCGGATTATTTTCTTTGCAGCCAAAGATGGAAAAGCTCTATACAGTCAGTAAAAACAAGACCTGGAGGCTGACTGTGGCTCAGATTATAAGCTCCTTATAGCAAAATTCAGGCTTAAATTGAAGAAAGTAGGGAAAGCCACTAGGCCATCCAGGTCTGACCTAAATCAAATCCCTTATGATTGTACAGTGGAGGTGACAAATAGATTCAAGGGATTAGATCTGGTACAGAGACTACCTGAAGAACTATGGAAAGAGGTTTGTGACATTGTATGGGAGGCAGTGATCAAAACCATCCCAAAGAAAAAGAAATGCAAGAAGATAAAGTGGTTGTCTGAGGAGGCTTTACAAATAGCTGAGAAAAGAAGTGAAAGGCAATGGAGAAAGGGAAAGATATACCCAACTGAATGCAGAGTTACAGAGAATAGCAAGGAGAGATAAGAAGGCCTTATTAAATGAACAATGCAAAGAAATAGAGGAAAACAATAAAATGGGAAAGACCAGAGATCTCTTCAAGAACATTAGAGATATCAAGCGACTATTTCATGCGAGGATGGGCATGATTAAGGACAGAAATGGTAAGGACCTAACAGAAGTAGAAGAGATTAAGCAGAGATGGCAAGAATACACAGAATAACTATACAAGAAAGGTCTTAATCAGCAAGATAACCATGATGGTGTGGTCACTCACCTAGAGCCAGACATCCTGGAGTGTGAAGTCAAGTGGGCCTTCAGTTCAGTTCAGTTCAGTTCAGTAGCTCAGTCATGTCCGACTCTTTGCAACTCCATGAATTGCAGCACGCCAGGCCTCCCTGTCCATCACCAACTCCCGGAGTTCACTCAAACTCACGTCCATCAAGTCAGTGATACCATCCATCCATCTCATCCTCTGTCATCCCCTTCTCCTCCTGCCCCCAGTCCCTCCCAGCATCAGAGTCTTTTCCAATGAGTCAACTCTTTGTATGAGGTGGCCTAAGTATTGGAGTTTCAGCTTTAGCATCATTCCTTCCAAAGAACACCCAAGGCTGATCTCCTTTAGAATGGACTGGTTGGATCTCCTTGCAGTCCAAGGCACTCTCAAGAGTCTTCTCCAACACTACAGTTCAAAAGCATCGATTCTTTGCTGCTCAGCTTTCTTCACAGTCCAACTCTCACACCCATACATGACCACTGGAAAGACCATAGCCTTGACTAGACAGATCTTTGTTGACAAAGTGGCCTTAGGAAGCATTATTACGAACAAAGCTAGTAGAGCTGATGGAATTACAGCTGAACTCTTTCAAATCCTAAAAGATGATGTTGTTAAAGTGCTACACTCAATATGTCAGCAAATTTGGAAAACTTAGCAGTGGCCACAGGACTGGAAAAGGTCAGTTTTCACTCCAATCCCAAAGAAGGGCAATGCCCAAAATATTCAAACTACTGTACAAGTGTGCTCATCTCACATACTAGCAAGGTTATGCTCCAGATTCTTCAAGCTAAGCTTCAGAAGTACATGAACTGAGAATGTCCAGATGGACAAGCTGGGTTTCAAAGAGGCAGAGGAAACAGAGATCAAATTACCAACATTCATTGGATCATGGAGAAAGCAAGTGAGTTCCAGAAAAACATCTACTTCTGCTTCATTGACTATACTAAAGCTTTTGACTGTAAGGATCACATAAAACTGCAGAAAATTCTTAAAGAGATGAGAGTACCAGACCACCTTACCTGTCTCCTGAGAAACCTGTGTGTGAGTCAGGAAGCAACAGTTAGAACCAGACATGGAGGAGTGGACTGCTTCCAAATAGGGAAAGGAGTATGACAGACAAGACTGCATATCGTCACCCTGCGTATTTAACTTATATGCAGAGTACATCATGTGAAATGCCGGGCTGGATGAATCACAAGCTAGAATCAAGATTGCCAGGAGAAATATCCACAACCTCAGATATGCAAATGATAGCACTCTCATGGCAGAAAGTGAAGAGGAACTAAAGATCTTCTTGATGAAGGTGAAAGAGGAGAGTGAAAAAGCTGGCTTGAAACTCAACATTAAAAAAACTAAGGTCATGGCATCTGGTCCCATAACTTCATGGCAAATAAAAAGAGGAAAAGTGGAAGCAGGAAAAGTGGATTTTATTTTCTTGGGCCCCAAAATCACTGCAGATGATGACTACAGCCATGAAATTAAAAGATACTTGCTCCTTGTAAGGAAAGCTATGACAAAACTTGATGGCATATTAAAAAAAGCACAGACATCACTTTGCCAACAAAGGCCCATCCAGTCAAAGCTATGGTTTTTCCAGCAATCATGTGTGGATGTGAGAGTTGAATCATAAAGAGGCTGAGCACTAAAGAATTGATGCTTTCAAAGTGTAGTGCTGGAGAAGACTCTTAAGAGTCCCCTGGACTTCAAGGAGATCAAACCAGTCAATGCTAAAGGAAATCAACCCTGAATATTCATTGGAAGGACCTATGGTGAAGCTGAAGCTCCAATACTTTCGCCACCTGATGCGAAGAGCCAACTTATTGGAAAAGACCCTGGATCGGGGAAGACTAAAGGCAAAAGAAGTGAGTGGCAGAGGATGAGATGGTCAAATAGCATCAGTGACTCGATGGAAGTACATCTGAGCAAACTCCGGGAAATAGTGGTGCACAGAGGAGCCTGGCATGCTTCAGTCCATGGGGTTGCAAAGAGTCGGACATGACTTAGGAATTGAAAAACAACAACTGCCTGTCAGAGCACAGCTTATGGGGGGGGGGGGGGAATGAGGCCTAGAAAGAATAGGAAACAGTTGAATATAGAAGACTAGTGTGGACAAAATATGTCACCTGTCACATCAGGAAACAAAGGATGTTGTGGCCATCAAGCCATGAGCCTTGCAGCAGCCCCAGACTGTGCACCCAAAGGGGATTCAGGATGGAGAAAAAGAGGATACTAGCCCAAGACAGTTAAGGTACATATGAAAGGAATGATCTCAATGAGCCCAGACTCTTGCCTCTTCCCATACATATGTTGTTGTTCAGTCACTCAGTCGTGTCCAATTCTTTGTGACCCCATGGACTGCAGCATGCCAGGCTTCCTTGTCCATCACCATCTCCTGGAGCTTGCTTAACTCATGTCCACTGAGTCAGTGATGCCATCCAGCCATCTCTTCCTTTGTTGTCCCCTTCTCCTCCTGCCTTCAATCTTTCCCAGCATCAGGGTCTTTTCCAATGAATCAGTTCTTTGCATCAGGTGGCCAAAGTTTTGGAGCTTCAGCTTCAGCATCAGTCCTTCCAGGGTTGATTTCCTTTAGGATTGACTGGTTTCATCTCCTTGCTGCCCAAGGGACTCTCAAGAGTCTTCTCAGGCACCACAGTTGAAAAGCATCACTTCTTTGGCACTCAGCCTTCTTTATGTCCAACTCTCACATCTGTACTCAAATACTGGATGTCATACCCTGTCCTACCACCCTGCATGGAACAGCCCATCACTCCTTGAGGATCAGAAGAGATGGAACCTTACTTACCAACTTAATATTTTCAAATGTACAGTTTAGTCGTGTTATGTAACCAACTTCTAGGACTTTTTCACCTCACAAAACCAAAGTTCTACATCCATTCATCAACGTCTCCCCAATTTCCCCTCCCCTCAACCCCTGGCAGCCACCATTCTGCCTTCTGTCTCTATAAATCTGACTACTCTAGATACCTCAGAAAAGTGGGATTACACAGTATTTATCTTTTGGTGACTGGCCTATTTCACTTAGCCACTTAGTCCTCAAGGCTATGTCTGCTGTCCGCCTTATAACATGTATTGGAATTTCCTTGTTTTTAAAGGCTAAATACTACTCCATTGTATGAATATATGGCATTTTGTCTAGCCATTCACTTGTTGGTGAACATTTATATTGCTTCCACTTATTCTCACCGCTTTTAAAAATTAGTGTCACCACTGGCTCACGGAAAAGAATAACCCACACTCTCTGACCTGCTTCCTACAGTGCACTGTCATCTGTGTGTCAGAGGCTGACCCTCCTCCCACTTTCTCCTATACCATCCCTCCTGTGTCTCCCTTCCTTTCTTACCTTCACATACATCCCTGCTCCCTCTCAACCGATCCCGGTTCTGGGCCTTTCATTTTATTAATGTATTTTTTTAATTATAGCTGAGATGTAATTGGCCTATGAGTGGGTGCATGCTAAATCACTTCAGTGGTGTTGGACTCTTTGGACCTTTTGCACTGTAGCCCACCAGGTTTCTCCGTCCATGGATTCACCAGGCAAGAATACTGGTGTGAGTTCCTATGCCCTCCTGCAGGGGATCTTCCCAACCCAGGGATTGAAACTGTACCTCTTATATCTCCTGCATTGGCAGGTGTATTCTTTACCACTAGCACCACCTGAGAAACCCATAATTGGCCTACCCACCATTGTGCAAATTTTTTTTCCAAAGTCAGTTCCCTTTATTAAATGGTCATTTTTCACAGACCAGAAATACAAAATAAAAGTAGAAATAGGCCCCGGTTAGGAGCTACAGACCTGCCCTCACAGGACCCCTGCCTGCAGCAACTTGTACAGGACAAGCAGCAGATACATCCCAAAGTTCAGGAAGGCAGGAGGCGCGCTGGGATCCGGCCCTGCCCTGCCCCCCACCCAATGTCTCCCCAGATTATAAAGAGCCATCTTCTGAAGCCTCAGAGTGAGACGCCTCCCTTGAGGCCCCAGGGAAGTGCAGGCTAGCAGGAAAGCTTGTTCATATGGTACAGAATCCAAGGACTACATTTCATAGGAGAAAACGGGTACCAAAACACAAGTGGGGAGACTGGGGCTGGGACGGGGCAAGCCCCAGGAGACAGAATCTTCTTCCTCTCTATTCATCAGATCCTGAGGCAGAGTCTTCTGAGCTGGGGAGAGTACTGGCTAGTTCCTCTTCTTCAGTGTCCTCTTCTTTTTGCTCTTGTTCTCTCTGGAAGAGCTCTCGTCACTGGACGCAAACTCTTTGCTCTTGAAGCTCTCGCTCAGCTGCCTTGATGAAGACTTCGATGATGAGCCCCTGGAGGGTATGGATTTCTTCTCCATCTTCACCTTGACTTTCTTCTTCTTGGACTTATCCCTCTTAGAGCACTCTCCCCAGCCCCCTTCATATTCTTTTATGGCTTTTTCATATTCCCTCCTGACATCCTCAGCCTTGTGATCCCACTCTTCTTTCTTCTCCTTGGGCATTCCCTTCCAGACTTCACCAGCCTTCTTGGAGAGATCCATGATACTGATGCCCAGATGGTCTGACTTGATCTTCTCTCAGCTGGCATTGAGCCACAGCATGTAGGCAGACATGGGCCTCTTGAGGGCATTAGGGTCTCTGCCCTTCTTTACCTCCATGGGCTTCTTGCGGCTCTTGCAGTCCTTGGCCATTTTGGCCTTTTTAAGCTGCTTCCGTTTCTTCTCTGCCTGGTCACTGTCACCCTCTATTACTGGAGGAGCTGGCAGAGGCGTTGCTGTCAAACTCCTCTGCCACGTCTTCCTCCTCTTCACCCGGGTTGAATGACCCATCAGTCTCTTCTCTGGAGTCATCGTTGCTGTCATTGGCATTCTCCTCCCGGATCTTGCCCTCCTCCTTCATCCACTCCAAGTAGGCATCATGCTGGTCTTCCTCCAAGTCAGCATATTCATCGTAGCTGGGGTTCATGCCCTCTTTCAATCCTTGGTTTTTGATGCTGAGTTTCTTGGCGTTGACAAAGTCGAACAGCTTTCCGTACTCTTCCCTCTCAATGCTGCTGAAAGTATACTGGGTGCCCTGCTTGGTCTCAATTTCAAAGTCAAAGGAATGCGTCGTGGTGGTACCATGGGCAAAGTTGACAAAGGAGATCTCGTCGAAGCAGGTGTGCATGGGCAGCCTGTGGATGTAGATAAAGCCCCGCTCCAGGGGGTACAACAGCCCTGAGCGGGCCTTCTGGAGCAGGTGATGCACTGGGCCCCCAAGTGCCCTTAGAAGTTGTCGGGAACTGTGATCTTGTGGTTCACCAGCACTTTCATGACCTGGCTGACCATCTCATAGAGGGATCCCGACATGTCCTTGGTGAGCTGCCCCTCGAAGGGCTTCTCCACTTCCTCCTCGTTCATGCTGAGCATCAAGGAGAAGTCCTCATCCTTGGAGAAGAGGAGGATGAGGAAGTGGTAGCGGGTCTGGCCCTGCTTGATGGGGGGGTCCGGGCTGATCACAAAGAACATCTGGCGCTGGTCCTTGTGGGCAGCAGGAAGAGACGCAGCACCATGGTGTAGGGGATCTTGTAGTCGAAGATCTTGTGTGCAGGTGCAGGGAGGTGGGGTAGATGCGGATGTTACAGTGGCCTCAGGGAGTCAGACAGTGCAGCTCCCGGAAGATGCAGATGGCGTCTCTGGTGGCCTGCATCACGTCCGCCTTTGACAGTACATTCTGGGAGAAGGCCTCATCAGGGTCCACACTGTCTTCCTGGGTGGGCGGCACCTAGAAGCACACCTCCATGAGAGAGACCTCCGTGTCATCATTCTGGTGGAATTCCGGTGTCACCCCATTCTTTCCTGTGGTGTACTGGGACACATTGCTGAGAAGGATCTCGAAGACTGGCTGGTCTCCAATGTCGAGGGAAAGCAGCTGCCCACAAAACTTCACGGTTCCCCAGTTCCAACCCTTCACACATAGGTCCTTCTCCATTAGCTCCAGGCAATAGTGAGTTTTTAAGAAATCAGAGAGTTTCTCAAATTCCGATTCTCCAAAGCCATCATACTTGTAGACATGGCCATTCCTCATGAGCAGTTTAAGCCCATGGCCCAGAGCTACCCAGGGCCAGATGCCTTCTGTCAACTCCCCGGCCTGGATGTTGTCCACATTGCCCGTCTTACTGTTCTTAAAGTTGATGCCCTGGCGGTTCAACCTCAGCCGACTGTCATTCATGGAGCCTTTCACCTCCTGATACACATCATTGAACTCGAGGGTTTCTGCCATGCTGACCTAGCCTTGTTGGTGCCCGCCAAAACTCCTGGGTGGGCACGCAGTTGCAAGGCGCGCTGGGGATCTCCTCGAGCTGGAGCCTCGCAGCCGCCAGCACCCAAACATTGGGAGCCCGGGGGCGGGGTGCATGGCAGGCAGGCAGGGGATGGTCCGGGTCACTGGGCAGGCTCTTCCTGCGTGTGCAGCCCCACATCCCGCCACCCACTGTGCAAATTTCAGGTGACAATGTGTCTGTTTGATACACTTACATATTGCAATATGATTACCACTATAGCATTAGCAAACACCTCTATCATGTCACATAATTGTCATTTCTATTTATGGTGAGGAAAATTAAGATCTAGTTTCTTAAAAGGGAGCTCTGGTATACTGGTGGGAAGGTAAATTGATGAAGCCACTTTGGAAAACAGTATGGAGATATCCAAAAAACTACCATATGATCCAGTAATTCCACTTCTGGGTATATATCTAAAGAAAATGAATATGCTAATTCAAAATGATACAATATGATTTAGCAGCTCCATTTCTGAGTATTTTTCTGAAGAAAAAAACAATAATTTAAAAACATACATGTATAAAATAAACAAGGTCCTACTGTATAGCATAGGGAACTATATGCAGTATTCTGAAATTAACCATAATGGAAAAGAACATGAAAAAGAGTATAACTGAATCACTTTGCTGTATACCAAAAGCTAAAACAACATTGGAAAGCAGCTATACATCAATAAAAATAAGAAGATAATGCACCCCTAAAAGAGAAAAGATACATGCACCCCAATGTTCATAGTAGCAATATTTGCAATGGCCAAGATGTGGAAACAACCCAAATGTTCAACAACAAATGAATGGATAAAGATGTGGCATATGTTGTATATGTGTAGTGGAATACTACTCAGGCATAAAAAAGAATGAATTTTTGCCATCTGCAACAACATGGGTGGATCTGGAGGGTATTATGCTCAGTAAAATAAATCAGACAAAAGAAAATACCGTATGCTGTCACTTGTATATGGAATCTAAAAAATAAAGCAAGTGAATGAATATAACAAAACACAAATAGACTCACAGATATAGAAAACAAACTAGTGGTTACCAGTGGGGAGAGTGAAGAGGGAGGAGCAAAATAGGAGTAAGGGACTAAGAGATACAAACTAGTATGTGTAAAATAAACAAGCAGGACTTCCCTGGTGGTCCAGTGGTTAACAATCTGCCTGCCAATGCAAGGAACACCAGTTCGATTCCTGCTCCTGGAAGATTCCACATGTCGCAGAGCAACTATGCCTGGGCACACAGCTACTGAGGCCATGCTACAGAGACTACTCCACAACAAGAGAAGCCACAGCAATGAGAAGCCTGCACACTATAACTAGAGAGTAGCCCCTGCTTGCTGCAGTTGGAGAAAACCTGAGTTCAGCAATGAAGACTCAGAGCAGCCAAAAATAAATAAATAAATAAATGCAAAAAAACCAAATATACTCGTTAAAAAATGCATAAAAAATTAAGTTATGAGGATATATTGTGTAACACGGAATATAGCCAATATTTTATAACTTAAAATAAGCTATAAAAATTTTGAATCATTATGTTGTATATCTGAAATTAATATTGTAAATCAATTCTACTTCAATTTAAAAAATTAAAAACATCTAGTATCTTAGCAACTTTGAAGTTTATAATGTAGTATTGTTGATTGTAATCACTATATTGTGTGGGCCTTTCATTTTAGACACCAGACTCTAACCCTGGGCTTCTGTAAGACTGTCACTGTTTGTTTTTCTGCCGAGAAACACATCATACCCTCTACCAGCTTCCAGTGCTGCTGGTTCCTAAGCCCGACGGTCCAGCTAGAGCTTTTCCAAGTCAGTAAATTCTCCTATATGGCCCCCTGCTGCCACCTGCTGGCTGTAGTCATTATTGCTTCTATAAGCCTGTTTCCTAAGGGGTTCAGTTCATTTCAGTCGCTCCCTCCTGTCCGACTATTTGCGACCCCATGGACTGCAGCACGCCAGGCTTCCCTGAGCTTGCAGAGCTCCAACTCCCAGAGCTTGCTCAAACTCATGTGCATCGAGTTGGTGATGCCATCCAACCATCTCATCCTCTCTCGCCCCCTTCTCCTCCTGCCTTCAATCTTTCCCAGCATCAGGGTCTTTTCCAATGAGTCAGTTCTTGGCATCAGGTGGCCAAATATTGGAGTTTCAGCTTCAGCATCAGTCCTTCGAATGAACATTCAGATTCGTTTGATCTCCTTGCAGTCCAAGAGACTCTCAAGAGTCTTCTCCAACACCACAGTCCAAAAGCATCAATTCTTTGGTGCTCAGCTTTCTTTATGGTCCAACTCTCACATCCATACATGACTACTTGGAAAACCATAGCTTTGACTAGATGGACCTTTGTCAGCAACGTGATGTCTCTAAGGGGTTAGCCCTTCCCATATCATCATCCATCATGGGATAAAATTTCCAACTACTTATAATTTTTTCCCTTCAGTATTTTCACCCTGCCCTGCTTTTAAAAGAAAGACCATTTAGCGAATCCATGTTCAGGTTACACATACTCTCATCAGATCAGATCAGATCAGTCACTCAGTCGTGTCCGACTCTCTGTGACCCCATGAATCTCAGCACGCCAGGCCTCCCTGTCCATCACCAACTCCGGAATTCACTCAAACTCACGTCCATCGAGTCGGTGATGCCATCCAGTCATTTCATCCTCTGTCATCCCCTTTTCCTCCTGCCCCCAATCCCTCCTAGCATTAGAGTCTTTTCCAATGAGTCAACTCTTCGCATCAGGTGGCCAAAGTACTGGAGTTTCAGCTTTAGCATCATTCCTTCCAAAGAACACCCAGGGCTGATCTCCTTCAGAATGGACTGGTTGGATCTCCTTGCAGTCCAGGGGATTCTCATCAGCCTCATCAAAATACAGAGAAAAAAACTCTCTGTATTTGGTCATTTCATTTTGCAAAGGGACAGAGAAAATTTCCAAAATGTTTATCCGCTCTCCTTATCTCCCTAGAAGCAGTTATATTATAATTAAATAAGTTGAACTATGGGTAAGTCTACAAAGTCCCAAGTTTTCTTTGAAACTCATTAAATGTTTCAAAAATCTTTTGAAAACATTTCAAAATAAAACAAGATTGTTTTTTGTTAACACAGACATAAAAATGAAACCTGTAGAATTACAAGAACCACTTTACAGACTGTTGGTTCATTTTGAAATAAGGTCATCCAAGAATGGAGAGTAGATCTTCTGCTTATGGATGAAACTAATTTGTGAATGGGCAAAACTGAAAACACGTAAAGGTCCAAGCCCAAGTACTGGGAGTAAGGTATTAAAATTGTGTTCCTAACTATATCTTTATACATTATAAAATGTTTATTTCACCTTCTCCCTGGCTTCCTGCTTTACCTTCCCACTTCACGTTGGACTGTCTCCAGCACATGTACATGATAGACATCCATCCTGTCATGACAGATGTAGTCAATGGCACTGGATATATTTTTTTAAGGTCAGTGTAAGAATGAAGGAGAGAGATGGGTGTCAAAGTTGATGATAGAGTCAGAGTAATGCCAAAGAATTTTCAAACTACTGCACAATTGCACTCATCTCACATGCTAGTAAAGTAATGCTCAAAATTCTCCAAGCCAGGCTTCAGCAATACGTGGACTGTGAACTTCCAGATGTTCAAGCTAGTTTTAGAAAAGGCAGAGGAACCAGAGATCAAATTGCCAACATCTGCTGGATCATGGAAAAAGCAAGAGAGTTCCAGAAAAACATCTATTTCTGCTTTATTGACTACGCCAAAGCCTTTGACTGTGTGGATCACAATAAACTATGGACAATTCTGAAAGAGATGGGAATACCAGACCACCTGACCTGTCTCTTGAGAAATCTGTATGCAGGACAGGAAGCAACAGTTAGAACTGGACATGGAACAACAGACTGGTTCCAAATTGGAAAAGGAGTACGTCAAGGCTGTATATTGTCACCCTGCTTATTTAACTTCTATGCAGAGTACATCAAGAGAAACGCTGGGCTGGAAGAAGCACAAGCTGGAATCAAGATTGCTGGGAGAAATATCAATAACCTCAGATATGCAGATGACACCACCCTTATGCAGAAAGTGAAGAGGAACTAAAAAGCCTCTTGATGAAAGTGAAAGTGGAGAGTGAAAAAGTTGGCTTAAAGCTCAACATTCAGAAAACGAAGATCATGGCATCTGGGCCCATCACTTCATGGCAGATAGATGGAGAAACAGTGGAAACAGTGTCAGACTTTATTTTGGGGGGCTCCAAAATCACTGCAGATGGTGATTGCAGCCATGAAATTAAAAGACGCTTACTCCTTGGAAGAAAAGTTATGACCAACCTAGATAGCACATTGAAAAGCAGAGACATTACTTTGCCAACAAAGGTCCATCTAGTCAAGGCTATGTTTTTTCCTGTGGTCATGTATGGATGTGAGAGTTGGACTGTGAAGAAAGCTGAGCACCAAAGAATTGATGCTTTTGAACTGTAGTGTTGGAGAAGACTCTTGAGAGTCCCTTGGACTGCAAGGAGATCCAACCAGTCCATTCTAAAGGAGATCAGCCCTGGGATTTCTTTGGAAGGAATGATGCTAAAGCTGAAACTCCAGTACTTTGGCCACCTCATGCCAAGAGTTGACTCATTAGAAATAAATCTGATGCTGGGAGGGATTGGGGGCAGGAGGAGAAGGGGACGACAGAGGATGAGATGGCTGGATGGCATCATCGACTCGATGGACATGAGTTTGAGTGAACTCCGGGAGTTGGTGATGGACAGGGAGGACTGGCATGCTGCAATTCATTGGGTCGCAAAGAGTCGGACACGACTGAGCGACTGAACTGAACTGAATGTTCTGGGAATTCAGCCTTGGGAAAGATAGTGGCTTTCTTGTGGTTAGATAAAAGGAATAGATTGCAGTCTAATCTAAGAGATATGAAAGAAGGAAGTCAGATTTCAGTTACTAGTGGCTTCAGAATTTGCTTTGGTAGGAAGCGGCTCAAGTGGCCATCTGTAGTAAAGGAAGGCCTTCTGGGAATCCATCTTTGAGCTGAATTTGTCTAACAATTTACATAAAGTTGAGAAAATGTTGATCACCATTGAAAAAATGGGAGTAGCTGATGGTTTAAGGGGAGACTTCAGTTTTTCCATTTTTCACTGCATTCTGCTGTACTGTACTGTCGATTGAAGAAAAATGCATGACCTGAAAGTGCAAATTATGTGTTATTTAGGGACCTCCTGGCAGGCTCCAGTTCATAGGGTCACAAAGAGTTGGACATGACTGAGCATGCATTGAGGACTATAGCTGGAGGACAGCCAGTCAGTTCTGAGGAACTGCTCCAAAGAGGTCAGGGAGGAGCCAGGATATACAGGAGGTTTTGCTGGGAAAAAATGTTGAACATCAAAAGATTACTGCTAAAGCAGACATTTCCAATTAATGATTTAATTTTTTTTCTTTTTATGAGACTATGCAAGAGTCTGGGGTCATTGAAATCATTCCTTGAATATGCATCTTAACTATCTAGGGCCCGTATCCTGTTTTTCTCCATTCTAAGTCCCCTCAGGGACACCACTGGAGCTGAGGAAGAGAGACAGCTATAGAGGCTGACTGTAGGCAACATTTGTTGTTTACTGGAATGGCAGGCAATGCTTGTTTGTCTGCATCGCTCTGCTGCTGCTGCTGCTAAGTCGCTTCAGTCGTGTCCGACTCTGTGCGACCCCATAGACGGCAACCCACCAGGCTCCCCGGTCCCTGGGATTCTCCAGGCAAGAACACTGGAGTGGGTTGCCATTTCCTTCTCCAATGCATGAAAGTGAAAAGTGAAAGTGAAGTCGCTCAGTCGTGTCCGACTCCTAGCGACCCCATGGACTGCAGCCTACCAGGCTCCTCTGTCCATGGGATTTTCCAGGCAAGAATACTGGAGTGGGGTGCAATTGCCTTCCCCACTGCATTGCTCTAGTAGGAAGTAAAGGAGAGAAACTGGACTCAGCTTCAAGCAAGGGATCAATGAAACATCCCTAGGTGTGCGGCAACTTCTCTTCTAGCTAGGTTGAGCTAAGGAAATATATATTAAAATCACATAAAACTTGTGTTGTCTGAAACCTTGGCACTCTGTTAGGACACTGGAGCCACACCAAGGTTATGAGTGGGGAGTCAAGCTGTAGATATTGTCCTGAAAGATGAGAAAAGGAGGGGATCTTTAGTAAATATTATCATGAAAATACCATCGCCAATTTGATATTTTCAGGTGGAGGGGCCAGGTGGATCAGCCCAGACATTACCAGGTAGACTTGCTGTTGACACAAGAGTCTGTTGATGGTACCAGGAGAAAACATATGCTAGTAGCTGAAATCACTGTGAAACATCTCAAAAAATACTGTCAGTGGAAGCAACCTAAAGGTCCGTCAACAGAGGAATGGATAAAGAAGATGTGGTACATATATACAATGAATATTACTCAGCCATAAAAAGAATGAAATAATGCTGTTTGCAGCAACATGGATGGACCCAGAGATTATCATACTAAGTGAAGTGAGCCAGAGAAAGACTACTGTCATATGATATCACTTATATGTTGAATCTTAAAAAATGATACAAATGAACTTATTTACAAAATAGATATAGACTCACAAGAAAGAAAACAAAACTTTTACCAAAGGGGAAAGGAGGGTGGGTGTAGGGAGGGATGATTTAGGAGATTGGGATTAACATATATACACTCCAGCTATCTAAATTCAAACTCATTCTCTTAAACACAATGTTTTACCTTCTAAGGCCCATGTGTTTAAAAAAAAAATAAAACTGCAAAGGTGCTTTAAAAGTTTGTAACAATACACATGCCCCCCACTTTGGAATAAACATTTATGGTGACATCATTGGTTACCTATCCAGCATCCACTCATTCCTTATCCTAAATATAGGTAACCAACAAGGACCTACTGTATAGCACAGGGAACTACCTTCAATATGTTGTAATAATCTATAAAGCAAAGAAATCTGAATAAGAATACACACACACACACACACACACGAGGGCTTTCCTGGTGGCTCAGTGGTGAAAGAATCTGCCTCCTAAAGCAGGATACCTGGGTTCAATCCCCAGGTCTGGAAGAGCCCCTGGAGAAGGAAATGGCAACCCAGGCAATATTCTTGCCTGGAGAATCCTATGGACAGAAGAGCCTGGTGGGTTACAGTCCATGGGATTGCAAAGAGTCGGACATGACTAAGCGACTAAACCTCCATACATATAGTATAACTGAATCCCTTTGCTGTACACCTGAAACTAACACAATATTGTAAACCAACTACACTTCAAGTTAAAAAAGAAAAAGAAAAAAAAACAAAGAACTACTGTCATTCCTAACACAAGAACAATTATTGATCAAATTCAATACCACACAAAAAAAATGTCAATCCCTGGTCAACGACTTAGTGGTTTTGAGCACTTATTTTGTACCCTGCTTTAGTGTACATGGTTTCATTTAGTCCTCACAATGATCCTATGAAATCTGTAGCATACCATCCTATCATCGGCAGCAGCAGCATCAGGAAAGTGAACTTTAGGAAATTAACTTGCTTGTGGTCACAAGGTTCCTGGAATTCAAACTCCAGCCATCTAAATTCAAACCCATGCTCTTTTTTTAATTAATTATTTTAATTGGAGGATAATTACTTTACAATATTGTAGTGGTTTTTGCCTTACATTGAAATGAATCAGCTATGGGTGTACATGTGTTCCCCATCCTGAACCCCCTTCCCACCTCCCTCCCCATCCCATCCCTCAGGGTCATCCCAGTGTCCAGCCCTGAGCACCCTCATGCATCAAACCTGGACTGGTGATCTATGTCACATATGATAATACACATGTTTCATTGCTATTCTCTCAAATCATCCCACCCTTGTCTTCCCCCACAGAGTCCAAAAGTCTGTTCTTTACATCTGTGTCTCTTTTGCTGTCTCGCATATAGGATCATTGTTACCATCTTTCTAATATATATGCGTTAATATACTGTATTAGCATTTTTCTTTCTGACTTACTTCACTCTATAATAAGCTCAAGTTTCATCCACCTCATTAGAACTAATTCAAATGCATTATTTTTAATAGCTGAAACTCATGCTCTTGAACACGATGTTTTACCTTCTGAGGCCCGTGTGTCTAGTTTTAAAACTGTAAAGGTGCTTTAAAAGTTTGTTACAATACACGTGCCCCTCACTTTGGAATAAGCATTTATGGTGACATCATTGGTTACCTATCCAGCATCCACCCATCCCTTATCCTGCTTCTGGAAGAAACCTGATTTTGTTGAAGCATCTGCCTCTTTTTGTTAGGCCTATGTAATTTGGGTGAAGGTGGCTCAACTTGATGGGTGAAGAAGTTCAGGCCCATTGTGCTAATTCCTTTGCTGTTGCCGGGAATTCAAAAATCCCAGGCTTAAAGCAATCAATCGACCTCATATTTACCCTGAAAATTGTTATTGCTCCAGAGGTGGGCTTAATGACCAAATTGGCCCAGAAGTTGTTAAGTAGAGAACATTTATAATTAGGTTTGACTAAAGATTCTCTGGAGAAGGCAATGGCACCCCACTCCAGTACTCCTGCCTGGAAAATCCCATGGACGGAGGAGCCTGGTGGGCTGCAGTCCATGGGGTCGCTGAGGGTCGGACATGACTGAGTGACTTCATTTTCACTTTTCACTGTCATGCATTGGAGAAGGAAATGGCAACCCACTCCAGTGTTCTTGCCTGGAGAATCCCAGGGACAGGGGAGCCTAGTGGGCTGCTGTCTATGGGGTAACACGGAGTCGGACACCACTGAAGTGACTTAGCAGCAGCAAAGATTCTCTCTCTCCCCCACCCAACCTCTGTCTCTCTCAATCTCTCTGTCTTCCTCTCTCTCTCTCTCTCTCTCTCTCTATCACACACACATAGAGCTGTCAAAATGGTATAGCACCTTGCATCATCCATCCCAAGAAAGAACTGAAAAATCAAACCAATACCAACCCGTCCAAGAAAGCTTTGCAGCAGTTGCTCAGTCATGTCTGACTCCACATAAAGAAAACTTCAACCTGGGACAAGACCAAAGTCCCATGCCCTTCTCTTCTCCTTGTTGTTATCAGTCACTCAGTCTTTGTGACTCCATGGACTGTAGCCTGCCAATCTCCTCTGTCCATGGGATTCTCCAGGAAAGAATACTTAAGTGGGTTGCCATTCCCTTCTTGATCCCACCCAGGGATCAAACCCGGGTCTCCCACATAGCAGGCAGATTCTTCACCATCTGAGCCACCAGGGAAGTTCTCCAATTCTGCTTTGGTTCAGGCTGTTGCCTAATTTTGTGGTGTTCCCTGATGTGCAGCAGCTGTACAAAGCCTTTATCTTCTATTTGAGTCATCTTTTTCACTATCCACGTGTCCCAACAAAATGTATTAAAGGAAAGAATAAAATACTTAGGAATATATCTACCTAAAGAAACTAAAGACCTATATATAGAAAACTATAAAACACTGGTAAAAGAAATCAAAGAGGACACTAATAGATGGAGAAATATACCATGTTCATGGATTGGAAGAATCAATATAGTGAAAATGAGTATACTACCCAAAGTAATCTATAGATTCAATGCAATCCCTATCAAGCTACCAACAGTATTCTTCACAGAGCTAGAACAAATAATTTCACAATTTGTATGGAAATACAAAAAACCTCGAATAGCCAAAGCGATCTTGAGAAAGAAGAATGGAACTGGAGGAATCAACCTACCTGACTTCAGGCTCTACTACAAAGCCACAGTTATCAAGACAGTATGGTACTAGCACAAAGACAGAAATACAGATCAATGGAACAAAAAAGAAAGCCCAGAGATAAATCCACGCACATATGGACACCTTATCTTTGACAAAGGAGGCAAGAATATCCAATGGATTAAAGACAATCTCTTTAACAAGTGGTGCTGGGAAAACTGGTCAACCACTTGTAAAAGAATGAAACTAGAACACTTTCTAACACCATACACAAAAATAGACTCAAAATGGATTAAAGATCTAAACATAAGACCAGAAACTATAAAACTCCTAGAGGAGAACATAGGCAAAACACTCTCTGACATACATCACAGCAGGATCCTCTATGACCCACCTCCCAGAATATCGGAAATAAAAGCAAAAATAAACAAATGGGACCTAATTAACCTTAAAAGCTTCTGCACATCAAAGGAAACTATCAGCAAGGTGAAAAGACAGCCTTCAAAATGGGAGAAAATAATAGCAAATGAAGCAACTGACAAACAACTAATCTCAAAAATATACAAGCAACTCCTACAGCTCAACTCCAGAAAAATAAATGACCCAATCAAAAAATGGGCCAAAGAACTAAATAGACATTTCTCCAAAGAAGACATACAGATGGCTAACAAACACATGAAAAGAGGCTCAACATCACTCATTATCAGAGAAATGCAAATCAAGACCACTATGAGGTACCATTTCACACCAGTCAGAATGGCTGCGATCCAAAAGTCTACAAATAATAAATGCTGGAGAGGGTGTGGAGGAAAGGGAACCCTCTTACACTGTTGGTGGGAATGCAAACTAGTACAGCCACTATGGAGAACAGTGTGGAGATTCCTTAAAAAACTGGAAATAGAACTGCCTTATGATCCAGCAATCCCACTGCTGGGCATACACACTGAGGAAACCAGAAGGGAAAGAGACACGTGTACCCCAATGTTCATCGCAGCACTGTTTATAATAGCCAGGACATGGAAGCAACCTAGATGTCCATCAGCAGATGAATGGATAAGAAAGCTGTGGTACATATACACAATGGAGTATTACTCAGCCATTAAAAAGAATACATTTGAATCAGTTCTAATGAGGTGGATGAAACTGGAGCCTATTATACAGAGTGAAGTAAGCCAGAAGGAAAAACACCAATACAGTATACTAAGGCATATATATGGAATTTAGAAAGATGGTAACAATAACCCTGTGTACGAGACAGCAAAAGTGACGCTGATGTATGGAACAGTCTTATGGACTCTGTGGGAGAGGGAGAGGGTGGGAAGATTTGGGAGAATGGCATTGAAACATGTAAAATATCATGTATGAAACGAGATGCCAGTCCAGGTTCGATGCACGATACTGGATGCTTGGGGCTAGTGCACTGGGACGACCCAGAGGGATGGTATGGGGAGGGAGGAGGGAGGAGGGTTCAGGATGGGGAGCACATGTATACCTGTGGCGGATTCATTTTGATATTTGGCAAAACTAATACAATTATGTAAAGTTTAAAAATAAAATAAAATTTTAAAAAAATGTATTAAAGATCCATTTTGCAATATTCCCAAGAAGGGGCAGATGGGAGCAGTCCACCCAGTTGCTGGAGTGAGGAGAGAATTTTATCATTTTATCATTGACATTGTTTATAATCAATGATGCCTAATGATGCTAAAAATCAAGCTGATTTAATCAGTCATTGTTTTAAATTCTCTGTAACAACAAATTCCTTATTGCCTGTACCTAAAGTGAGCCATTCTCACTGCCCCCTCTCCCCACTCACTACCCCAAAGTTCATGTTTTTTCCTACTCTTTCAAGATACCACTTTTATTATATGTCAATTTTCTTTTTTGAATTTTCTCTTCTATTTCATTTGTCCATCTATTCATATGCTAGTTCCACTCTCAGGGTTTTATAATATGTTTTATTATTTGATCATTCAGTTCCCTTATCATTGTTCCTTTTTCTTTCAGATTTTTCTGGCTATTTCTTTCCATGTGAATTTCAGGATCAACCTATTTAGTTCCATTCCTCAACTTCTTTATTTACAGTTCTTTTTCCTCAAGGTTTTCTCTTGAGCTGACAATGGAGTGTTAGTCACTCAGTTGTGTATTTAACTATCATTAAATATAGTTAATTATATTTTAATCACACCTGAAATAGAACAGTTGAAGCTTATAGTTTTTTATTGGACATTGCCAAGTCATCTGCCAAGATTGGGGGAAATTCCTCACTCTGTTATGACTTTAAACTTTTACATTTTAGTTGTTCTTTGACTAGGTGAGAAACTCAGTTGGTACAAAATTCAAATGGAACAAAAGGGTTTATGGTGAAAAGTCTTCTCACTGTTGTCTTGTAGACACCATGCTTTCCTCTCCTGAGACAGCCTATGTTGTCAGATTTTTTTCAGATAGTCTATGCCTATGCAAACAAATAGGAGAAGGCAATGGCACCCCACTCCAGTACTCTTGCCTGGAAAATCCCATGGACGGAGGACCCACTCCAGTGTTCTTGCCTGGAGAATCCCAGGGACGGGGGAGCCTGGTGGTCTGCTGTCTACGGGGTCACACAGAGTCAGACACGACTGAAGTGACTTAGCAGCAGCAGCAGCATGCAAACAAATAATTGGATCTCTTTTGCTTTATTCTCTTTTATCCAAATGGTAGTGAGAGGGTAACAGGCAGGAAGGCCAGGGGTCTCCAAATGGAGGAAATAGGCTGCAAGTGTCAGACATATTTTTATCTCTCCCTTAAGCAGCAGAAGGAAACAAACTCTCCATGGAAATGTTTTTCTTAGGCTATGTTAATGAAACTATATTTGCTTTGGAATTTGCCTTTCTTCAAAATGGTTCCACCTAAGACTAACTTTTTCCCTTTTCTCAAATCTTGGGCTGATAATAGCTCAACAAGCCAGTATTCATATCAACTGTTTTATGGCTGGGGGATGACATACCTTGTTCCAACCTATCTCAAAAATGCATATTGTGGGAGGGGGCCTGGTGAAACTCCATCAGCCTTGAGGTGTCTCTCTTGTCTGATTAATAGCTTTCTAACAGACATAAACAGGTTGCTAAAACTAGCAGGGGGGCACTCTCTGTCCCCCTTCTGATGTCTATGTCAGAAGCTTTCTCTGCCCCTTTTTTAACTTTAATAAAACTCTGCTATACAAAAGCTCTTGAGTGGTCAAGACTGGTGCCTGGTCCCAAAGTTAAATCTACTTCTTTGGAGATCATGAATCTGACACCATTCAACGTAAGCTATCAGTAGCACACTTTATGTCCTGTTCTGCACCATGTCTTTTCCACCTAAAAGTATTTTTAGGAAATCATTCCAAATTAGAACATAAAAAGCTTACTCCCCCTTCCCATGGATATATAGCATTTTGTTGAATAAATATACCACAAAGTACCACTCTTGCTACTCATATAAGTTGTTTAAAGATCTATTGCTATTATATACTGTATGATTCCATTTGTCTGAAATTCTAACTATTACAAGCTAATCTGTGGTGACAGCAAGTAGATCAGTGGTTGCTTGGGAATTGGAGATGGAGAGATGGGGATGTGACATCTGTCAAAATTCATTGAATTGTACACTTTAGATAGGTGCAGTTGACTTTCCCTAAATTACCACCCCATTAAAATTGCTTTTAACAAGAAAAGTTAAAAAGAATAATAAATTTTAAAATATATTAAAAGAACAAAAAAAATAAAATTACTTTTAACAAATCTATTGCTCTTACAAGCAATGCTATGATAAACAACTTTTACATGTGTTCATTCTCTCTATATCCAACTGTTTTCTCAATCATTTATTGTGACTTTGCAGCATTTCATTTTGTTTCCTTTTGGAAAGAATGATTTAAAAAAAATTTTTTTGGAATATAGTTGCTTTACAATATTGTATCAGTTTCTGTTGTACAGCAAAGGAAATTAGTTATATATGTATACATACATACCCTCTTTTGGGGGATTTGACACAAAATCCAAAAGGCTTTTCATTTGTTTAGTCATTCATTTGTTTTTTGTCTCTCTTTCCTCACTCTCTGCCCCCAGGAAAAAAGAGGACCTTTGTCTATTTCATTCACTATCTTTTTTTGGTGGGGGACGGAAATCAAGTCATTTGTTTGTCTTTTACATGAAAAGAGAAAATTGGGAGAAGGAGAACAAGAAGGCAACTAGTCAGCTGCTTAGATTTTTCTGTAGTCGGAATGGGACAACTGGTTTCAAGACAAGAATTGGATCCCTGCAGCAACATGGCAATGGGACTGGACCAGGAGTGGTTTGTTGAAGCACCATTTTCTACTAAATCTTACCCCAACCTAAGCAGGTTAAGATTACACTGGAAAGTATCACCATCTTATCCCCAAGGCACAAATGGTGCCTAACACACACAGAGAAGGTGTTCAATCTGTGGAAAGAAAGAGCATGAAAATGTCTATTTTCAGGATCCACTCCTAGGGAATGTGAGTACATATGTCTGTGATCAGTTCTGGGAATCTGTATTTTTAATAAACTCCCCCCCAGGTAATTCTGGTCATCAACCAGGTTTCAGGTCAGTTCAGTCTCTCAGTCATGTCCAACTCTTTGTGACCCCATAAACCGCAGCATGCCAGGCTTCCCTGTCCATCACCAACTACCGCAGTTCACCCAAACCCATGTCCGTTGAGTCGATGATGCCATCCAACCATTTCATCCTCTGTAGTCCCCTTCTCCTGGCCTCAATCTTTCCCAGCATCAGGGTCTTTTCAAATGAGTCAGCTCTTCGCAACAATGCTTTACTTCAGGCCAACCTAACTTTTCACGCAGGTTAAATGCAGCAACCTTCCTTCTCCTTCCTGCACACCACATCCCTTCTTAAAACGTTGCAGTGCTGTGGTAGATTACTTTCAAAGATCGCCACAAAAATCCTATCCATCCTGAGTGTCTTTTGCAATGTGATATTTTACCTCCTCCTATCAAGAGGTAGAGCTTATTTCTTACCCCTGAATCTTGTCTGGTTTCATAACTTGCTTTGAGTAATACAATGTGATAGAAATGATGCTGTTTAAGTTAAAGGTCTAGGCCTTAAAGGGCCTTACAGTCTCCATTTTTGCTCTTTTGCAAACTCTGTGGAAGAGAACAGAGGCACACAGCCAAAAGCCTCCAGCGAGGTCCCAGACACATGTGTGAAGCCATCTAGGATCCTTCAGCCCTCATGGAGCCATCCCAGCTGACATCACACAGAGAGGAGTCTGGCTGCCCCTGGTAATCCTTGCCCAAATTCTTAACCACCTGAATTGTCAGCAACTAAAAGGTACATGGCTTAAGCCTCTAAATTTTGGAGTAGATTTTACATTTATAATTAAAACAAATATTATTACACTGCTTTCAGGATAAAGTCCTAAATCTTTGTGTGCTTGCTGTGCTTAGTTGCTCAGTCGTGTCCGATTCTTTGTGACCCCATGGACTGTAGCCTGGCAGGCTCCTCTGTCCAGGGGAATTCTCCAGGCAAGAATACTGGAGTGGGTTGCCATGCCTGTGATGATCTGACCCCTGATTCTCTCTTTAACCTCATCTCTTGCCGATCATCCCCAGTCCAGCAAACTTTACCTTAGTCCCTAGGCTTCAGAGGGCTCCCCAGGTGGTGCTAGTGGTAAAGAACGCGCCTGCCAATGCAGGAGACATAAGAGACACAGATTCTCTCCCTGGGTCAGGAAGATCCACTGCAGGAGGACACGACAACCCACTCCAGTATTCTTGCCTGGAGAATCCCATAGACATAGGAGTCTTATGGGCTACAGTCCACAGGATAGCAAAGAGTCGGACACAACTGAAGCAACTGAGCACGCACGTTAGGTTCCAAACCCTGTTTCACTGTGCTCCTGACTGGAGTAAGATAGCCCTGGAGTTGTCCAAATTGTATGACCTGGGTTATGTTACCCAAACTCTCTTGGTTTTATTTTTCTCATCTTTGAAATAGGAACAATAATCGCACTTACCTCACAAGGCACAGGACTGTTGTATGAATTCACCAAGATTATGCAGGATGAGCATTTAGGATAGCACCTAGCACATTGACAGTACACAATAAATGTTAGTGATGATGAAGATAACAACTACTACATTCTCTTGAAGTCTATTTATTTTCCCCTCTAGATCGTAGATTCCTTTTCCTTCTGGAGAAGGAAATGGCAACCCACTCCAGTATTCTGACCTGGAAAATCCCTTGGACTGAGGAGCCTGGTAGGCTACAGTACATGGGGTCGCAAAGAGTCGGACACAACTGAGCGACTTCACTTCACTTTCACTAGATTGTAAGCTCTGTGAGAACAGAAGACACCATACTTTGTCCATTCTTGTATCCCCACTGTCAATAAATAATTGCTAAATACATGAATGTATCTGCAAGCTATATGTGTGTGTATATGTATATGTGTATATATATCTCCAGGCCAGAATACTAGAGTGGGTAGCCATTCCCTTCTCCAGGGGATCTTCCCAACCCAGGGATTGAACCCGGGTCTCCTGCATTGCAAGCAGATTCTTTACCAGCTGCTATCTGCAAAGCCCTACAGTGATCCCTCACTTTGCAATATGTAGGTGTATCAAATCAACACTTTGTAAAGCTTAAACTTACACAATATTATGTGGCAATTACATCTCCATAAAACTGGGAAAAAAGCAAAAGAAAAGAAAAAAACAGAACTTCAGGCATTTGTTTGGTCCACTTGTATAAACGTGTGCTAAGGATGTCTCAGGATCCTGATCAGATAGAGTCATAGAGTTGAACCTGATTCTTTGTTTATGGGGTTTTTGCTTTGACTGTTTTCTTCCAACATAGATGCTATAGCTGGGATCTCAGTTAATTCTTCCTCTGAAAGGGCCACAGAAATCTCTTAATTTTGTTATTTGTAAGGGCTTTGTTTTTAACACATTGAGTATCTGTTTGTAACAAATTTTATCATCCTGATTGAAGGAAAGAAATTTAGTGAGGTTTGGGGTTTGTTGTTTTGTAGAGGAAAGGCCATTTTCTACATACCATTTCCACTTTAAGCTTCTGCAAGGCTCTTCATTCTTGTTTCTGATGATAAGCATGGACAACTGCTGGTAGTCAAGGAGATAGGATCATTACTGCAGTGTGAGAGCTGAAAACATTCAGATGTGTCACATTATTAATTAATCTGCTGCATTATTTTTTCATCCTCTCTTAATACTAAGTCCCCTGATATTCTGGTTATTAACAAGTAACATAATTTATCCCTCAGAGGCCTTCACAGTGACATAATTGTGCTTTTAAAAACAGAACCGCAAAACAAGGCACAGGAAAATATATATTTTCTGACACCAGAGCCTACTTAGAAAGTTAAATAATCACATATTTTTTGACAATTTAATGGTGACTTACAACTTATTACATAACATAAAAAAAAACCTATGAAATGGAAATTACTGAGTTCAGTTTTTTGTTTGCTTATTAGTATTTTCACAAAAAGGCTCTTAACTTTCCCCACACTCTAATTATTTTTCCCACTTCCTCTCCCTCCAATCTCTCTTGAATATATTCCAGTCAGGCTTTTGTCCCTCCTTCTGTCAAAGATGCTCTTGTGTAAGTCCCTAGTGACCTCCATGTAACCAAATCCCGTGGTCCCTTTGTTCTACATGAAAAATGTTCTTCCTTTAGCCTCTGGACTTTTCTCCTAACTCACTGGTTATATCTTATTAAACACTTGAATTTTAGAATAATTTAGGATTCACAAGAAGTTGTAAAAATAATACAGAGAGGTCCCATGTACTCTTAATCCAGCTTTCCCCAAAGATAGCATGTGATATAACCACAGTATATCATCAAAACCAAGAAACTGACACTGGTACAATGACACTATATGCGTTATTTGGATTTTACCAGTTTTGCATGCAATCATTTTGAGACGGAGTGTATGGCACAGATTGTATATCCACTATCACAATCAGAACACAGAATGATTTCATCAACACAAAGAAACTTCCCCTTTTATAGTCATAACCTATCCTTAGCCTGTGGAAACCACAAATCTTTTCTCATCACTAAAATTTCATTTCAAGAGTATTATATAAAAGAAATCTTTGAGATTAGCTTTAAAAAAAACATTTTGTTGGAGTATAATTAAAACTATTGTGTTAGTTTCTGAGATTAATTCTTTTTCTTAAGCATAATACCCTTAAAACATGATAAAAATTCAAGTTGTTATGTATATCAAGAGTACATTCCTCCTTTTGGGTGAGTAGTATTTTGTTGAATGGATATATCACTGTTTATTTATTTGCACTTTAAAGGACATATGGCTTGTTTAGAGTTTTTAACAATTACAAATAAAGATGCAAAAATCCTTAACAAAATTCTAGCAATCAAAATCCAAAAACACATTAAAAAGATCATACATAATGACCAAGTGGGCTTTATCCCAGGGATGCAAGGATTCTTCAATATCTTCAAAGCAATCAATGTAATACACCACATTAACAAATTGAAAAATAAAAGCCATATGATTATGTCAATAGATGCAAAGAAAGCCTTGGACAAAATTCAACATCCATTTATGATAAAAACCCTCCAGAAAGCAGGCATAGAGGGAACATACCTCAACATAATAAAAGCTATATATGACAAACCCACAGCAAACATTATCCTCAATGGTGAAAAATTGAAAGCATTTCCCCTAAAGTCAGGAACAAGACAAGGGTGCCCACTTTCACCACTACTATTCAACATAGTTTTGGAAGTTTTGGCCACAGCAATCAGAGCAGAAAAAGAAATAAAAGGAATCCAAATTGGAAAAGAAGAAGTAAAACTCTCACTGTTTGCAGATGACATGATCCTCTACATAGAAAACCCTAAAGACTCCACCAGAAAATTACTAGAGATAATCAATGAATATAGTTAAGTTGCAGGATATAAAATCAACACAGAGAAATCCCTTGCATTCCTATACACTAACAATGAGGAAACAGAAAGAGAATTAAGGAAATAGTTCCATTCACCATTGCAACGAAAAGAATAAAATATTTAGGAATATATTTACCTAAAGAAACAAAAGACCTACATATAGAAAACTATAAAACACTGGTGAAAGAAATCAAAGAGGACACTAATAGATGGGGAAATATACTGTGTTTGTGGATCAGAAAAATCAATATAGTGAAAATGAGTATACTACCCAAAGTAATCTATAGATTCAATGCAATCCCTATCAAGCTACCAACAGTATTTTTCACAGAGCTAGAACAAATAATTTCACAATTTGTATGGAAATACAAAAAACCTTGAATAGCCAAAGCAATCTTGAGAAAGAAGAATGGAACTGGAGGAATCAACCTGCCTGACTTTAGGCTCTAGTACAAAGCCACAGTCATCAAGACAGTATGGTACTGGCACAAAGACAGAAATATAGATCAATGGAACAAAATGGAAAGCCCAGAGATAAATCCACGCACCTATGGACACCTTATCTTTGACAAAGGAGGCAAGAATATCCAATGGATTAAAGACAATCTCTTTAACAAGTGGTGCTGGGAAAACTGGTCAACCACTTGTAAAAGAATGAAACTAAAACACTTTCTAACACCATACACAAAAATAAACTCAAAATGGATTAAAGATCTAAACGTAAGACCAGAAACTATAAAACTCCTAGAGGAGAACATAGGCAAAACACTCTCTGACATACATCACAGCAGGATCCTCTGTGACCCACCTCACAGAATACTGGAAATAAAAGCAAAAATAAACAAATGGGACATAATTAAACTTAAAAGCTTCTGCACAACAAAGGAAACTATAAGCAAGGTGAAAAGACAACTTTCAGAATGGGAGAAAATAATAGCAAATGAAGCAACTAACAAACAACTTATCTCAAAAATATATAAGCAACTCCTGCAGCTCAATTCCAGAAAAATAAACGACCCAATCAAAAAATGGCCAAAGGACTAAATAGACATTTCTCCAAAGAAGACATACAGATGGCTAACAAACACATGAAAAGATGCTCAACATCACCCATTATCAGAGAAATGCAAATCAAAACCACAATGAGGTACCATTTCACACCAGTCAGAATGGCTACAATCCAAAAGTCTACAAGCAATAAATGCTGGAGAGGGTGTGGAGAAAAGGGAACCCTCTTACACTGCTGGTGGGAATGCAAACTAGTACAGCCACTATGGAGAACAGTGTGGAGATTCCTTAAAAAACTGGAAATAGAACTGCCTTATGACCCAGCAATCCCATTGCTGGGCATACATGCCGAGGAAACCAGAATTGAAAGAGACACATGTACCCCAATGTTCATCACAGCACTGTTTATAATAGCCAGGACATGGAAGCAACCTAGATGTCCATCAGCAGACGAATGGATAAGAAAGCTGTGGTACATATACACAATGGAGTACTACTCAGCCATTAAAAAGAATACATTTGAATCAGTTCTAATGAGGTGGATGAAACTGGAGCCTATTATACAGAGTGAAGTAAGCCAGAAAGAAAAACACCAATACAGTATACTAAGGCATATATATGGAATTTAGAAAGATGGTAACAATAACCCTGTATGCGAGACAGCAAAAGAGACACAGATGTATAGAACAGTCTTTTGGACTCTGTGGGAGAGGGAGAGGGTGGGATGATTTGGGAGAATGGCATTGAAACATGTATAATATCATATAAGAAACTAATCACCAGTCCAGGTTCGATGCAGGATACAGGATGCTTGGGGCTGGTGCACTAGGATGACCTAGAGGGATGGTAGGGGGAGGGAGGTACGAGGGGGTTCAGGATGGGGAACACGTGTATACCGGTGGCAGATTCATGTTGATGTATGGCAAAATCAATACAATATTGTAAAGTAATTAGCCTCCAATTAAAATAAATAAATTTAAATTTTAAAAATAAATAAAATTTTAAAAATTCAAAAAAAGAAAAAGTCCTTTAAAAAAAAAACCCTGTTGTCAAACAGTTTCAACATCTGTATTATCTCGATATTGGCAGCTGTTGATTGTGGGGTTTTTTGTGTGTGGTTCTTGGAATGGTGAGCAATTTTTACTGTATCTTGTACATTTTGAATATTAATTTATGAGAGTCTAGTGCCTATTTATATCTTCTGTTGTGGCACTCTGTAAACTTATTTATGTTAAGACACACATCTTGACCCACTTTTGTGGGCTGTGGTTCAAATATCCATTTAGTTTCAAATTCTTTGTACTCTTTTGGTCTGTTCATTTGTGTGCTACCCAGAAGTCAACCTGAAACCTGGATAGTGTTTCATACCAGTGTTTAGTTCTGAAACTTTTTGCTCTGTTGTTTCTGGTCAGTTTCATGTATGGACTACTCAGAAGTTTGTCCAGGATTTCATAATTTTTAAAACCATTTTTATTGGACCTTCCCAACCCAGGGATGGAACCTGCATCATAATCATCCTTTAAAAGCCTTCTATTTACATATCCAAACAGGCAAACAGTCCAAATTTTCCTCCTACTGCACAAATTACTTTGGGAGTACAGCGAGATCATGTCATCAAGACTGTCTGATGAGACAGCGTGTTCAGGAATAAACTGGTACTTCAGAGCTTCATCCAAAAGATGTTTACAAGTGCGATCAGCACAAATAAGATGATTTGCTTCCATAGACAGTAAGGTGTATTAGAATAGCCTTTTAACTGGTTGCCCTGATTCCATCCTTGCCTTGCCTGCATTCTGTTCTCCACTCTGGGGTAATCTTTTTCACACGTAGATCAGATTGTGTCAAACTCAGACCTCTGATCTGGTGGTGCCTCTCCTCTTGCAGAAAAATTCTGTTCAATCCCCTTGCTCTCTGGCTGTATCACATTGATCTTTGTGATGTTCTTAGAACATGCCAAACATTTCCTGCCTTTTAGTGCCAGCATCTGAGATTTCCTCTGCCGGGGATGCACTTGTTCCAGATAGCCAAATGGTCTGGTCCCTCACTGCCCTCGGGTTTCTGCTCAAACATCTCCTCCCTAGCCACCCTCTCCAAGAAAAATACCGTGTGTGTGTGTGTGTGTGTGTGTGTGCGCGCGCGCGTGCGCGTGTGTGTGTTTCTTTGCTCTGATTTACTTGTCCCAGTTATTTATTATTGTGTAACAAACCACCCCACACAGACTTTCCTGATGGCCCCGTGGTTAGGACTCTGTGCTTCCACTGCAGGGGGCATGGGTTTGATCCCTGGTGGAGGAAGTAAGATTCTGTGTGCCATGTGGTATGGCCAAAAAATAAAAGAAAACAAATCACCTCACGACTTAGTGGCTTAAAACAACAGCCATTTTATTTACTCACAATTTTGTGGGATGGAAATTCAGGCATTCTGGAGCCTCAGCTGGGATGGATTTAATGGCTGGGAACTGGCCTCTTAGGTACAGAACTTCACATCATGCTGTTACCTAAGTTTCTCAATTCTTCTCCATGATGGACTCTGCACATGGCCAGCTTGAGATTCCTCACAGAGAGATGATCTCAGGATAATTGGATTTCTTACATGGTGGCTGGTTTTCCCTTAAATGAAGTGGAAGTTGCCAGGCTTTTGGAAAACTAGATGCGGAATGAATCTGGCAACACTTCTGCAACACACCCTTGGTGAAGGAAAAGAAACAAGCCCAGCCTGGATAGAAGGAGAGAGAAAATAGACTCCACCACTTGGTGGGAAGAACAGGATGCATGTACAGGAGGGAAAGAGTTGATGATGGCCATGACTGTCTTTGGAGATGATTTGCCACAGCACTTATCACCACCTGGCACTATTTGTTTTTGTTTACACCACTAGTATGTAAGCTTCATGAGAGCAAGAGGTTGTCTGTTTAGTTCACTATTATATCCCCAGTGCCCAGAATGGTACCTGGCCCATAGTAGGCACTCAATAATTATTTTGTTGAAAATCCCTTTCAAGAGCTAAAATTAGCAGATTGCTTACTTTAAAAAAAAACCTGAATTACTGTCTCTACAATTGCTAAACTCTACTGATTCCTGGTCCAACATTTTACTATATATTTTTAATCACAAACTCACAGCACAAAGGGATGTTTACAAATTTTACTTGTGGTAAAAACACACCACATACCTTCTTCTAGGAACAGAGGTGGAGTCCTGACAGGTCTGTGGACCTGGAAAGAGACACACTGTTGTCCACACCAGAGTTTAAGAATGTTGCATGATTTTCCAGTAAGCCTCCTCTTCAGCAAATTCACATCCAGAGTCAACAGGAACATTCACCGGCCTAACAGATAAACCAATAACAGCTGTTATTCATTCTTAACTTTTCAAGAGGTTTTGTAGTTTCTAAGACACTTAATTAGAACATTGAAAAGCAGAGACATTACTTTGCCAACAAAGGTCCGTCTAGTCAAGGCTATGGTTTTTCCTGTGGTCATGTATGGATGTGAGAGTTGGACCGTGAAGAAAGCTGAGCGCCGAAGAATTGATGCTTTTGAACTGTGGTGTTGGAGAAGACTCTTGAGAGTCCCTTGGACTGCAAGGAGATCCAACCAGTCCATTCTGAAGGAGATCAGTCCTGGGATTTCTTTGGAAGGAATGATGCTAAAGCTGAAACTCCAGTACTTTGGCCACCTCATGCGAAGAGTTGACTCATTGGAAAAAACTCTGATGCTGGGAGGGATTGAGGGCAGGAGGAGAAGGGGACGACAGAGGATGAGATGGCTGGATAGCATCACTGACTTGATGAACATGAGTCTGAGTGAACTCTGGGAGTTGGTGATGGACAGGGAGGCCTGGCGTGTTCCGATTCATTGGGTCACAAAGAGTCGGACACGACTGAGCGACTGAACTGAACTGAAGACAATTAAAGCCAAGGAAAGAGGATATATAATATTTGGGTGACAGTAGGTAAACCGTGTGTTAGCCAGTTAGTGGAGTGCCAGGAGGCATGGGACTTTGTATCCATGTGCCAAGTGTACTATGGATTCCACCCACAGCTCCCACTCAAAGAGCATACCTTCAACATTCATTGTTAAGCCCTGTGATGTCCTGCTAGCCACATATATTTAGTGAAGGTCAAGTACTCTAGGGGATCTTCCCAACCCAGGGATGTTTCCTGCATTACTGGGTGATTCTCCACTCTGAGGAATTTAACTGGGAAATACCAAAATAATTGGACAATTGGTAGCTAAGATGGGCCATATGTAAGGGGTAATTAGAAAAAAATAGAAACTGAATAAAAGAAACATGAGGTACTGAAAAGATATCGATTTTGGAGGCAAACTGGTAGTTGGATAGAAATAAGCAGACATTCATAGAGTAGCTTAAGCATAATAAGAGCAGAGCACTAGGATGAAGGGCCACAAACTCTTTTTTTTTTTTTTCTTGCAGAATGGCTAGTCCAGTAACTACATCATGCCCAGAACTGGAAATCTGTTCTATCTTTTATGATATCTTTGGTTGAACTGGACTTTAACCTATTTGTGTTCACTTTTTTCCTTTTGGCTTTTCCTTTGGCCTTTTTCTTTTGTGGCTCCCGATTTTTTTTTTTTTAATTAATCTTGGACCCTCATCCTCTATTGAGGGATTGAAATAACATTTTGCTACATTTCTTTGGTTGTCCCTCCTGCCATCTTGGATTCCTCCTATCCTGATCCCCAGTAGATGCCCAAGGCAAATGCTCCAACACTGTGTTTGAAAGGAGTTTTTTCTATGTCTTAATGCCTGAAGAAACTGTTTCATTATTATGACCATAATACTTAATTTAGTGATCTTTTCTGCTTATTTTCTGACCCTGCTAAGAACCATAAGAGAGGGGGAAATTTACCCTCTTAGTACATTTCTCAGGAATAAGGAAAGAAAGTATAAGTAAGATTGGATCCTTTAAACTTCAAACCAACAAAGAGGAATATGGGATGAAAATAGGCTATTTTATTAAGAGACAATTGTGTTCACTTTGCTCAGTTCTTCTCTTTTACTTAAGTAGCAATACTCCCACAGAACTACAAAGGGAGAAAATACACTCCTTTCCTAGATTTTATGATTTTTCCTACCCACTGCATGAAAGAATTCTGGCTACCATCATAACCGCAATGCCAACTGCCAAGAAGAGACACTTGTGTGTGTGGAATACTAATTTACATAAGAGTTGCCTCTGAGCAGGGATATGCTGACTGGGCTCCTCTTCTTGCAAACCTCCCTCCTTTTGCAAGAGCCTCAGAGGCATTGGGACAGGTGTGCCTATTCATCAGTGACGAACCCTGGAGCTGGTCCACCCTTGTCTTCAGGGTCTTACCACTCTGAATAACAACAAAGCTGCTTTTTGTTAATGTTAAAAATAAATCTAAGATTCAACGGTGGGCTTCCCCAGTGGCTGAGCAGTAAAGCATCTACTTGTAATGCAGGAGATGCAGGCTCAATCACTGGGTTGAGAAGATCCCTTGGAGGAGGGCATGGCAACCCATTCCAGTATTCTTGCCTGGAGAATCCCAAGACAAGAATCCTAAGACAGAGGAGCCTGACAGGCTACAGTCCACAGGGTCTCAAAGAGTCAGACATGACTGAGCATGCATGCAAGATTCAACAGTGCAATCTCCTTTTCAGATCTCAGCTTAAGAAATTGAACAGGACAAAATTCTCCAATTTACATCTACTAGAGAATGATAACAGTTGTATGAAATAGAGATAGCTAATTGATCCACATACACCAGAAATTTGGAGTTCTCTAAATCTGGAAAGGCAAATGTGAAGGTAAGACAGTACTGTTGATAAGCATAGATGCACGTGCATGTGCACACATACACACACACAAACACACACATCATAAAACCACGGTGAGTGAAAGGCAGCTGTGGTGTAACTCAAGTTGAGGCAGGTGTCAAAGGCCTCCCATTGCCTCCTCCCACTTCTGAGACCCAGGAGAGGAAAGCAGGAACCTGGGGAAAAGGAAGCTTCTGAGGCAACACAGGCCTGGGTTACCCAGCTCCAGTGCCCTCTTCCTACTTCCACCCACACTGCCCATCAGAGGAGAATGCCATCTGCTTGTGGTATCTTCATCCATTCTTTCCTTTTGGATATCAGTTTACTAGGGTTATCCCAGTAGAATACCACAGACTTGGAGGTTTGAACAACAGATACTTATTTTCTCGCAGTTCTGGGGGTTGGAGGTCCCCTAGCACCACCTTGTATTTCGTAGAAGAGAATGTCAGAAGTCTCCTGTTACCCACTACTTGAGACCAGCACCCTCCCAACATTTTGCCAATATTCAGCACTCAGAAAGTCACAGCAGCTTCCCTTTACCCTGAGGCAAGTGTGTGAGGGACCTTTTTGTGGTTCTTCAAAGTTAGAACCCCCTGAATAATCCTTGGTGTGTGGATCAAGTTCAGCTTTGGCTCCCTGATATGGGTGTAGACCTGGATGACTCTGATTAAAAATTGCCTGTGGGAAAGAACATCAACAATCCCCAAAAGGAACTCACTAGGAAGGAAGGAGAAGTTGGGATGAACCCAGACCCAGCATAAGGGTAGTTGACAAGGCTGAGGCTCACTGGCGTGGCATTCTGTTGAGGAGAGATGCTCGCATGTGAATGGGGACCACAGAGCCATAACGTTTGAGCCCATGGGACGGACATCACTGAGGCTTGTATGAGGACCCCTACAAATGAGCAACTGTGCAGAGAGGCTGAATATCCATAAGACTAGGCAGGACTCAACTTCAAAAGCTACTCTGGGAAATTTTGGAAACAAGAGCAGCAGGGAACTGATCCCATTTTCCAGTTTTTGCTGGATGCATCCTAAGTAGTGGTTTCGAGCAAGCTCAGAGTTGTCCTGCCAGGATTCAAAGCCTACCTCAGCCACTTAGTAGGTAACCTTGGGCAAGTTATTCCCTGTGTTTCATTTTCCTCATCTGAAAAATTGGGGATAATAAAAGTCTTTCTTCACAGAGTCTTTAGAAAGATTTAATAACTTGGAATTGTGTTTGGCACATTAAGAGTTCAATAAATAGTAATCCTAATTATTGCTCTGTGTGTGTGTGTGCATGCGTGTTCAGTCATATCCAACTCTTTGCAACCCCATGGACTGTAGCCCACCAGGCTCCTCTGTCCATGGGATTCTCCAGGCAAGAATACTGGAGTGGGTTGCCATTTCCTTCTCCAGGGGATCTTCCTGACCTAGGGATTGAACATGAATATCATGTAAGTTTCCTGCATTGCAGGCAGATTCTTTACCACTGAGCCAGCTATATCTGATTTCAAAATTGTTATTATTTCACCTTAGGCTTTTGCACACAGGACTGATGTCCTTTGACTAGAGTAAGCCTCAGCATTCTTCAAAGCCTGGGAGCTGGAGTGAGGAGATCTATCAGGAAGGATATTGGATTCTCTACTTGTAAGGACAGAGGAAATATCAAGAGAATAATTGGACAACTTTTAAAAGATGTGATTTTTTTAAAATGAATTTGGTGAAGCAGGTTATACCTACAATAAATGCCTATTTTGATTTGGAAAATACAAATAATAAAAATCACTACATTCCTTCCATCCACAATCAATTAATTTTTTAACATAGTTCCTTGAACATTTTTCAACTCTTATATGAATTTTACATTGATTTTTTTCATGTCAATATGTAACTTATGGTGTTTTTCACCACATCATATGTAAGTATTTTCACAGACATTTAAAAAATATTAGCATAATTTTAAATGCCTACATAATATTCCATAAAATGTTTGTGTCCATATTCTCAATGATCTCAAGTTAATGAATATTTAGTGTATCCATTTTCTATTATTAAAAATATCACAACAAAAATATTGTTCACAGATCTTTATTCCCATTTTGGGTTATTTCCTCAAGTCAGATTCCTAAAAACAAGGTTACTGGATCAAAGGGAATAGATAATTTAAAAGCACTTTTTACATATTGCCAATTTGTTTTCCAGAAAAGTGATATCTATTTGCCCCACTCCACACTCTTACCAGCACTTTGCTAACTTAATGTTGTTTTAATCTTCATATTTTCATAACCAGTGAAATTAAAATGTTTTCAGTATTTAATAGTTCATTGTATTTCCATGATTGTGCCCATCTCTTTGCTGCTCATTTTAATCAAATGCCACCTATGTGAAAATATTAAAGTGGAATTTGGGAAAGAAAATGAAGGTGCTGGGATTCTAGGTGCTGGAAGTCACAGTCTGACTTGTCCCAGGTAAACTTTCTCCACATCCTCTCTTCCCACAACACCTTGGCCTTTGTATTGGGCTGGGTAGCAGGTGAAATGTGTGTCAAGCACAAGGCAAAGCAAGACATCATAGATTCTATTCATAAAGAAATAACAAACCGTTTTAGATTCAGAAACTTAATTAATCACAAAGGCAGCAAAAGGAGGAAGGGCAGCCAAAGCTATGCACTCCCCATGGGCCTGAAGCAGGGCAGCTCTGAAACAGAAAGGGCCAATTAACTGCAACACAGACAACAGGACACTGTGTTGCTGATGAGCCCATCTACACTGCAGCTGAATGTTTTCATTGCCTGCAGCTGTGCCTTAAGGGGGTAAGGCAGAAAGCTTCTTACTCATCAAAACCTAGGAGATGATAAGAAACTATGAAAATAGAAAGATGTCCTTCTTTCTGATGGCTAAGTAGTAGTCTCTCTCTCACAAACACACATCTCATTTATCCATTCATTCACTGATGGGCACTTAGATTGTTTCCACCACTCAAGGACATGATGCTAAGTAAGATAAGTCAGACAGTTCAGTTCAGTTCAATCGCTCAGTCATGTCTGACTGTGACTCCATGGACTGCAGCATGCCAGGCTTCCCTGTCCATCACCAACACCTGGAGCTTGCTCAAACTCATGTCCATCGAGTTAGTGATGTCATTCAAACATCTCATCCTCTGTCGTCCCCTTCTCCTCCTGCCTTCAGTCTTTCCAAGCATCAGGGTCTTTTCCAACGAGTCAGTTCTTCGCATCAGGTAGCCAAAGTATTGGAGTTTCAGCTTCAACCTCAATCCTTCCAATGAATATTCAGGGCTGATTTCCTTGAGGACTGACTGGTTAATCTCCTTGCAGTCCAAGGGACTCTCAAGAGTCTTCTCCAATACCATAGTTCAAAAGCATCAATTCTTTGGCGCTCAGCTTTCTTTATAGTCCAACTCTCACATCCATACATGACTACTGGAAAAACCATAGCCTTGACTAGACAGACCTTTGTCGGTAAAGTAACATCTCTGCTTTTTAATATGCTGTCTATGTTGGTCATAACTTATCTTCCAAGGAGCAAGTGTCTTTTAATTTCATGGCTGCACTCACCATCTGCAGTGATTTTGGAGCCCCAGAAAATTGTCTCTTACTGTTTCCATTGTTTCTCCATCTATTTGCCATGAAGTGATGGGACTGGATCTTAGTTTTTTGAATGTTGAGTTTTAAGCCAACTTTTTAACTCTCCTCTTCCATGCTCATCAAGAGGCTCTTTAGTTCTTCTTCACTTTCTGCCATAAGGGTGGTGTCATCTGCATATCTGAGGTTATTAGTATTTCTCCCTGCAATCTTGATTCCAGCTTGTGCTTCATCCAGCCTGGTGTTTCTGTAGGTGTACTCTGCATGTAAGTTAAATAAGCAGGGTGACAATATACAGCCTTGACGTACTCCTTTCCCAATTTGGAACTAGTCCGTTGTTCCATGTCCATGTTCTAACTGTTGCTTCTTGACCTGCATACAGATTTCTCAGGAGGCAGGTCACATGGTCTGATATTCCCATCTCTTTAAGATTTTTCCAGAGTTTGTTGTGATCCACATAGTCAAAGGCTTTGGTGTAGTCAATAAAACAGAAATAGATGTTTTTTCTGGAATTCTCTTGCTTTTTCGATGATCCAGCAGATGTTGGCAATTTGACCTCTGGTTCCTCTGCCTTTTCTAAAACCATCTTGAACATCTGGAAGTTCACAGTTCACGTATTGCTGAAGCCTGGCTTGGAGAATTTTGAGCATTACTTTACTACTGTGTGAGATGAGTGCAATTGTGTGGTAGTTTGAGCATTCTTTGGCATTGTCTTTCTTAGGGATTGGAATGAAAACTGGTATTTTCGAGTCCTGTGGCCACTGCTGGGTTTTCCAGATTTGCTGGCATATTGAGTGTAGCACTTTAACAGCATCATCTTTTAGGATTTGAAATAGCTCAACTGGAATTCCATCACCTCCACTAGCTCTGTTCATAATAATGCTTCCTCAGGCCCACTTGACTTCCCATTCCAGCATGTCTGGCTCTAGGTGAGTGATCACAGCATCGTGATTATCTCGGTTTGTAAATACCTTTTTTGTATAGTTCTTCTGTGTATTCTTGCCACCTCTTCTTAATATCTTCTGCTTCTGTTAGGTCCATACCATTTCTGTCCTTTATTGTGCCCATCTTTGCATGAAATGTGCCCTTGGTATCTCTAATTTTCTTGATGAGATCTCTAGTCTTTCCCATTCTATTGTCTTCCTCTATTTCTTTGCATTAATCACTAAGGAAGGCTCTCTTATCTCTCCGTGCTCTTTTTTGGAACTTTGCACTCAAATGGGTATATCTTTCATTTTCTCCTTTGCCTTTAGCTCCGCTTTTGTCATCTATTTGTAAGGCCTCCTCAGACAACCATTTTGCCTTTTTGCGTTTCTTTTTCTTGAGGACGGTCTTGATCACTGCCTCCTGTACAATGTCACGAACCTCCATCCATAGTTTTTCAGGCACTCTATCAGATCTAATCTCTTGAATCTATTTGTCACTGTTGGGTTGTTGGTCCTAGAACTTTCTTAACAGTGTGAGAATTTATTTGGAATAATTGTTCTGCTGTTTGTGAATTGTATGCTCAGTGGCTCTATGGTGGGGTTAATGGTGACCTCCTCCAAGAGGGCTTATGGCTACATGTTGTGTGACCCTGGCCTGCTGTACCCAGAGTCCCTGCCCCTGTGGCAGGCTACCGCTGACCTGTACCTCCACAGGAGACACTCAAAGACTCAAAGGCAGGTCTGGCTCAGTCTCTGTAGGGTCTCCTGGTGCACACAAGGTTTTGTTTGAGCCCTCCAAGCATCTCTGGTGGGTATGGGGTTTGATTCGAAATGCGATTTTGCCTCTCCTACCATCTTGCTGGGGCTTCTCCTTTGCACTTGGATGTGAGATGTCTTTTTTTGATGGGATCCAACATTCTCCTGTCGATGGTTGCTCAGCAGTGAGTTGTAATTTTGAAGTTCTCACAGGAGAAGATGAGCGCACATCCTTCTATTCCTCCATCTTGTACAGCAATCCATAAGGCAGAAAAAGGAAGACAAATATTGTATGGTGTCAGTTATATGTGGAATCTAAAAAAAGCTGAACTCATTTAAAAAAAAAAAAAAACAGAGTAAAATGGTGATTACCAGTGAGTGAGGGTGGGAAATAGAGATTGTGTTTAAGGGTACAAACTTGCAATGAGTAGTAAATATGTCCTGTAGAGCTAATGCACAGTAGAGTGAATATACACAATATTGTATCATAATCATCCCACTTGCTAAGAAACTAGAACTTAACTATTCCAAGCACTAAAAAGAAATAAACTAACATGTTAGAAATGCTAATTATCCTTACAGTGACAATCAGATTATAATATATAAATGTATCAGATTAGCATATTGATGGAGAAGGCAATGGCACCCCACTCCAGTACTCTTGCCTGGAAAATCCCATGGACAGAGGAGCCTGGTAGGCTGCAGTCCATTGGGTCACTAAGAGTTGGACACGACTGAGCGACTTCACTTTACTTTTGACTTTCATGCATTGGAGAAGGAAATGGCAACCTACTCCAGTGTTCTTGCCTGGAGAATCCCAGGGATGGGGGAGCCTGGTGGGCTGCTGTCTATGGGGTCGCACAGAGTCGGACACGACTAAAGTGACTTAGCAGCAGCAGCAGCATATTGATTTGATAAATTTACATATTGTATGTCAAGTAGATTTCCATTAAAAAGAAACTATCATATGACAGCTTCCTGGATTGGTATCTCCCAGGGAAGACAGGGAAGTGAGTGGGAAATGGCTTCACAACAGCTCCTTGCAAGCCTCCCAGGCTCTCATGTTCCAGAAGGATCAGAGGCATTCTGTCAAGACTTAGATGCAAATGTGGTACAAGCATTGACTCTCTAGTCTATGTGGATACACGCAAGATTACCAGGGCACTGTGGTGGAGCCACTCGTTACAAGGTACAGGTAAGGAGTCTTGGAATTCTGTCTAGACCACTTTTCAACTTAACAAAGTTTTGAGAAAACTCATTGGTTTCAGAAGCAGAACATATTAAGAAGAGGTGGCAAGAATACACAGAACTGTACAAAAAAGATCTTCATGACCCAGATAATCACCATAGTGTGATAACTCACCTAGAGCCAGACATCCTGGAATGTGAAGTCAAGTGGGCCTTAGAAAGCATCACTACGAACAAAGCTAGTGGAGGTGATGGAATTCCAGTTGAGCTATTTCAAATCCTAAAAGATGATGCTGTTAAAGTGCTGCACTCAATATGCCAGCAATCTGGAAAACTCAGCAGTGGCCACAGGACTCAAAAAGGTCAGTTTTCATTCCAATCCCAAAGAAAGGCAATGCCAAAGAATGCTTAAACTACCACACAATTGCACTCATCTCACATGCTAGTAAAGTAATGCTCAAAATTCTCCAAGCCAGTCTTCAACAATACGTGAACCGTGAACTTCCAGATGTTCAAGCTGGTTTTAGAAAAGGCAGAGGAACCAGAGATCAAATTGCCAACATCTGCTGGATCACCGAAAAAGCAAGAGAATTCCAGAAAAACATCTATTTCTGCTTTATTGACTATGCCAAAGCCTTTGACTGTGTGGATCACAATAAACTGTGGAAAATTCTGAAAGAGATGGGAAAACCAGACCACCTGACCTACCTCTTAAGAAACCTGTATGCAAGTCAGGAAGCAACAGTTCAAACTGGACATGGAACAACAGACTGGTTCCAAATAGGAAAAGGAGTACGTCAAGGCTGTATATTGTAACCTTGCTTATTTAACTTATATGCAGAGTACATCATAAGAAATGCTGGGCCGGATGAAGCACAAGCTGGAATCAAGATTGCCGGGAGAAATATCAATAACCTCAGATATGCAGAGACATGCATATGTCATATGCATATGCATATCATATGCATATGTCATCAGATATGCAGATGACACCACCCTTATGGCAGAAAATGAAGAACTAAAGAGCCTCTTGATGAAAGTGAAAGAGGAGAGTGAAAACGTTGGCTTAAAGCTCAACTTTCAGAAAACTAAGATCACAGCATCTGGTCCCATCACTTCATGACAAATAGACGGAGAAACAGTGGAAACAGTGACAGACTATTTTTTGGGCTCCAAAATTACTGCAAATGGTGACTGTAGCCATGAAATTAAAAGACACTTACTCCTTGGAAGAAAAGTTATGACCAACCTGGACAGCATATTAAAAAGCAGAGAGATTACTTTGCCAACAAAGGCCCACCTAGTCAAGGCTGTGGTTTTTCCAGTAGTCATGTATGGATGCGAGAGTTGGACTATAAAGAAAGCTGACTGCCAAAGAATTGATGCTTTTAAACTATGGTGTTGGAGAAGACTCTTGAGAGTCCCTTGGACTGCAAGGAGATTCAAACAGTCCATCCTAAAAGAAATCAGCCCTGAATATTCATTGGAAGGACTGAGATTGAAGCTGAAACTCCAATACTTTGGCCACCTGATGCAAAGAGCTGACTCATTTGAAAAGACCCTGATGCTGGGAAAGATCAAAGGTGGGAGGAGAAGTGGACGACAGAGGATGAGATGGTTGGAAGGCATCACCGACTCAATGGACATGAGTTTGAGTAAACTCCAGGAGTTGGTGATGAACAGGGAGGCCTGGCATGCTGCAGTCCATGGGGTTGCAAAGAGTATAAAATGACTGAGCGACTAAACTGATTGGTTTCAAATAGGCCATTGTCTTCACTACCCACAAGATCAACGAAAAACATGCACCTATAGCAATTTTTTCTTGCCAGAGAGACCCTAAATGTTGTGGATCGGCAGCTGCTGCAACTGGTTAACACCATACTTTCCTCGGATCCTGCTGTGTCTTTTTTTAAAAAAAAATTTTGTTGAAGTATAGTTGATTTATAAGGTTTCAGGTGTACAACAAAGTGATTGAAATCTATACATATCTTCTTTTTCTGATTATTTTCTCTTTTAAAATTTTTATTGCAATGCAATTGATTTACAAATTTGTGTTAGCATGAGGTATACAGCAAAATGATTCAGATATATGTATATATAAATATGTATATTCTCTTTTACATTCTCTTCCATTATAAATTATTGCAAGATATTGAGTATAGTTCCCTGTGTTATACAATAGGTGTTCATTGATTATCTAGTTTATATATAGTAGTGTGTATATGTTAACCCCAAACTCCTAATTTATCCCTCCCCTTCTTTGGTAAGTTTGTTTTCTCTGAGTTTATTTCTGTTTCTAAGTAAGTTCATTGTGTATCATTTTTTTACATTCCACATATAAGCGACATTATATGATGTTTGTCTTACTCTGTCTGGCTTACTTCACTTAATATGATAATCTATAGGTCCAGCCACGTTACTATAAATGGCATTAGTCCATTGTGGTTTTTTTTTTTTACTGCTGAGTAATATTCCATTTCAGATTCCTTTTTATTATAGGTTATTACAAGATATTGAATAAAGTTGCCAGTGCTATACAGTAGTACCTTGTTGGTTATTTTATATATAGTAGCATGTATATCTTAATCCCAAACTCCTAATTTATCCCTACCCCCTTTTCCCTTTGGTAATCATAAGATTATTTTCTATGTCTGCTTTTGTGTCTTTGAGCCATAATATGGCCCAGAAAGCAGGCTTATGGAACCACACCAAGATTACTGCATCCTATTCCTTGGTCTCACAAAAGCCTCTGATGATCTCAGTAACATTTCTGGGTCTTAGTATATATTGAGGATGTTAGGACTTACCTTAAAGAGGGATGGCACATATAAACTAGCATGGCTAATGTGCTAACTGAAATATTTTTCATTATAAATGGAGTGAAACAGCACTTCAGATGCTGAAATACAATCGTTATTTGGTGTTTTGTTTGTTTGGGTTTTGGTTTTTTCTTTTGCAGCCCTGATTCTTCAGAACAAAAAGACAGTGTTAAAATAGGTTTCTTGTCCTTTGGGAAATTCTTTAAACCCAGGAGGCCAGTCAAAAAGATCCTGTGACTTCTCTGTTGATAACTGTGTTCCAAACCTCTCACATGTGTGCTGTGTGCTAAGTCACTTCAGTTGTGTCCAACTCTTTGTGACCCTATGGACTATAACCCATCAAGCTCTCCTGTCAATGGGATTCTCCAGGCAAGAATATTGGAGTGGGTTGCCATGCCTTCCTCTAGGGGACCTTCCCAACCCAAGGATCAAACCCACATTTCTTATATCTCCTGCATTGGCAGGCAGGTTCTCTACCACTGGCACCACCTGGGAAGCCCATTCTGATCACAGGGCTAAACAAAACCAAATCATCATTCCACATGGATGTAGACAGAAAACCTCCACATACAGCCTGTATTAGTTTGCTAGGGCTGCTGTAAAAAAAAAAAAAATACCACAAATGGGGAGTTTTAAACAACAGAAATTTCTTGGCTCACAGTTCTAGAGGCTGGAAGTCTCAGATCAGGGGGTCTGTAGGGTTGGTTCTTGGTAAGACAAGGATCTTTCTGGGCCTTTCTCCTTGGCTTGTAGGTGACTGTCTTCTCCCTGTGTTTCTCCTTGGATTATAGGTGACTGTCTTCTCCCTGTGTTTCTTCCTAGTCTTAAGTCTGTGTCCAAATTTCCCCTTCTTATTATGACATGAATCATATTGGATAAGGGCCCACTCTTATGACCTCACTTTAACTGGATTACTTCTATAAAAACCCTATCTTCAAATAAGGTCACATTCTGAGATGCTGGGGGTTACCACTTCAACTGGAACAACAGACTGGTTCCAAATAGGAAAAGGAGTACGTCAAGGTTGTATATTGTCACTTTGCTTATTTAGCTTCTATGCAGAGTACATCATGAGAAACACTGGGCTGGAAGAAGCACAAGCTGGAATCAAGATTGCCGGGAAAATATCAATAACCTCAGATATGCAGATGACACCACCCTTATGGCAGAAAGGGAAGAGGAACTAAAAAGCCTCTTGATGAAAGTGAAAGAGGAGAGTGAAAAAGTTGGCTTAAAGCTCAACATTCAGAAAATGAAGATCATGGCATCCGGTCCCATCACTTCATGGGAAATAGATGGGGAAACAGTGGAAACAGTGGCTGACCTTAGTTTTCTGGGCTCCAAAATCACTGCAGATGGTGATTGCAGCCATGAAATTAAGAGACACTTTCTCCTTGGAAGGAAAGTTATGACCAACCTAGATAGCATATTCAAAAGCAGAGACATTCCTTTGCCAACAAAGGTCTGTTTAGTCAAGGCTATGGTTTTTCCAGTGGTCATGTATGGATGTGAGAGTTGGACTGTGAAGAAAGCTGAGCACCGAAGAATTGATGCTTTTGAACTATGGTGTTGGAGAAGACTCTTGAGAGTCCCTTGGACTGCAAGGAGATCCAACCAGTCCATCCTAAAGGAAATCAGTCCTAGGTGTTCATTGGAAGGACTGATGCTGAAGCTGAAACTCCAATACTTTGGCCACCTCATGCGAAGAGTTGACTCATTGGAAAAGACTCTCATGCTGGGAGGGATTGGGGACAGGAGGAGAAGGGGACAAGAGAGGATGAGATGGTTAGATGGCATCACCAACTCAATGGACAAGAGTTTGGGTAAACTCCGGGAGTTGGTGATGGACAGGAAGGCCTGGCGTGCTGCGATTCATGGGGTCGCGAAGAGTTGGACATGACTGAGCGACTTCACTTTCACTTTTCACTTTCATGCATCGAAGGAAATGGCAACCCACTCCAGTGTTCTTGCCTGGAGATTCCCAGGGACGGGGGAGCCTGATGGGCTGCCATCTATGGGGTCGCACAGAGTCAGACACGACTGAAGAGACTTAGCAGCAGCAGCAGCAGAAGTTAGAGGAACTTACCAAAAACTGGTCCAGTGTGATGATTTTCTTTTCTGCTTATTAGAAAAGATCTCATAGCTTACAGTTTCAGTACCCTTAGGACTTTAACTGGTTCTATATCCATGGTAGCAATCTTATTTCAACATTCCTTTTTATTCCCTCACTATATATTCCCTCACTATATATTCACTCTATATATTCACTCACTATATATTCACTCACTTCTCATATCCTTTTTGAATCAGCTTGTTAAACTTTTGGCTTCCTCATTAATGAATTAAATCAACATTTGATACTGGTTCACTGTCAATTTGTCTATGAATTATGTTTTAATATTATGAAATATATATTTCATATATATATAATATATGAAATATATAATATATATATGAATATACCTTGGTAGTATCCTTTTCAAGCAAAGGTTATCAACTAGGAGGCAGTAGGGTAAATAACTGTAAGATGGAATTGTCATTGTTAAAAAGCTGGACAAGAGATGTAGGAACTGAGTTTACTTCTGCCAGCATGGAAGAGTGATACAACAGGTTCGAAAAGAACTTACACTGTCTCAACAGGAAGTATAAGCATGAGTTTTCTAAAGAGTTTGAGAAAAAGAAAAATTTGAAATCACGCTAATTTAAAATTAAAATACCATGCCCACATATAAATTTCAAGATTCTGTTATCTTTCTCATAGGAAAGTTTTTAAAAAGAGTTTGACCAAATTTGCACTTCTGGTCATCTGAATGTCTGGTTACCTAGTTATCTCTGCAGATTAATAATCAGTCAGTAAATTTGCATTAGAAATTTTCTTCTTTGCGTATCTGACTCCCGTAGCTCATTTTTTATTGGTTTTCATCAGTTAGTACCTATGGGTTTCACTGTTCCCATTGAGATTTTTCATAATTGTGGCAGATCTGTAACACTGCCAAGAAGATATGGTCTTCCTATTCTTTTTCTGTATCATGTGCCATCATGCACACATTCTGAAGCCAATTAGTATATGAAAAATATGTAATATATGTGAATTCAGACCCTCGCTTTCCAAGAAGTAATATCCCTAATACTTTCGGACAAATGGCTTGTAGTACAGCAAATGGAATGGAAACTTCAGGGCCCTCCATTTGCATGAGTCCTGTACACACCTCAGGAGGGTTCCTAGCAATTTTGTATTCCTAATTTGTATTATTTTTCCTAGAAAAGACCCAAGCTAAGTTGTATAAACTACAAACCCTACAAATCCTGCATTTCTCTCTTAGGATCAACTGCTGTTGATCAGATGCCATTTCTGTTGTTGTTGTTTAGTCGCTAAGTTGTGTCCAACTCTTGGGACCCCATGGACTGCAGCATGCCAGGTTCCCCTGTCCTCCACTATCTTCCAGAGTTTGCTCAGATTTATGACCACTGAGTTGATGATGCTATCTAACCTCTCATCTTCTATCTCCCCCTTCTCCTTTTGCCTTCAGTCTTTCCCAGCATCAGGGTCTTTTCCAACAAGTTGGCTCTTCATATCAGGTGGCCAAAGCATTGGAGCTTCAGATTTAGCATCAGTCCTTCCAAAGAATATTCAGGGCTGATATCGTTTAGGATTGACTGGTTTGATCTCCTTGCAGACCAAGGGACTCTCAAAATTTTTCTCCAACACCACAGTTCGAAAGCACCAATTCTTCAGCACTCAGTCTTCTTTATGGTCCAATTCTCACATCCATAAATAACTACTGGAAAAACCATAACTTTGCCTATATGGACCTTTGTTGAAAAAGTGATGTCTCTGCTTTTTAATATGCTGTATAGGTTTATAAATGAATGAAAGAAAAGAGCTAAAGATTATGTTTTCTTGCCTGATTCATGCAGCTGGGTGTTTGTGGTGGGGAAGCAAAGAAGTGGAAAATGTGAAATCTAGCACAAAGAAATCTAGCAAGGCAACTCTTAAGGAAGATTTTGTCTAGAATGAGCCCTGACCTTTTTTTTTTTTTAACTTTTGCCAGGAACCGGGGCGGTGGGGGGGCGGGGGGAGACGGGACAGTAGGAAAGAAATCCTAATCTTAAAGTCCCAGGGACTTTCAAGCCTGCTTAGGTGTTGGCCATCTCTATATTAACCACTTCCTCATGTAAGATGTAGGAAACGTTGTTAAATATCCTTTTACTAAATTTTTTGCCTTGTGGCATCAGTTTTCTTCGCCAAATCTTTCTTATTGACTATTTTGGAATTGTATACTATACAATTGTTGACAAATAGCAATTTATGCGTTGGGATCTTTATGTCAGATTGAGAGCTTATGTTTTATCCACGTGCATAGAGGAAACTAGGAAATAAAATATATAATTTAACTTGGGTGAAATGGGAAGTAGCTCTTTTATTAATAAGATCCCAAAGGTAAAAACAAATTTTATGAACTAACACACTCTGAGTAGCTCTGTGGCTTTAGTTTCATCACAGTTTGTCCCTTTCCTGAAAAGTATTGAAATGAATGTCTGGAAAATGAAATTTTCACTAGAAGATTTTTTTAGTCCAGAAACTATTTTTAAAATAGTTTTCATTGGAACTGCTTTGCTGTAAAGTTACTGGAATGATTTTTATTATATGCTGCTAAAACCATTCACTTCTGAGACTCCTTTCCTGACTTTTCCACCCTCCCTGCTCCTGTTTCAGTTAAAAGTCTGTTTCCTTTGTCATTCTTTCTCTGTACTAACTTCCAAATATTGCTTGCTTGGTTTACATTAAGAATTTTCCAACAACAGTCAACAAGATATCCTATGCTAAGAGCAGTCAGAGAAATATGCAGTCTTTATAGTCTGATTACCCACAATTTTTGATGCTTTTAAAAAATCATTAGAACTGACTGATAAGAGGGTAAAAAAATAGATAAGAACTAACTAAAAGTTAAAGTATGAGAAGAGATGTTGGTTCAAAAATCTATAAAAAGAAAACAAATTATCTACATATATAGTTTTTTAAACCTCTCAATTTCTTCTTCAGTATATACACACACACACACACACACATACAGTTCATATACTGACAGAACTGACTCTTGCTATGTCATCTCCTCTGAGATGACACCCCAGAAATCTATGCCTTCCAGTATTTATTTGTTTGTTTAGTCCCCTGCCTTAGGGAGTCAGGGCCAACCCTGTGTTGTTACTGCACAGAGCAAGCTCCTTGCTGCTACAGCAGAGGCTCCAGTAAAGCCTTGCCTGAATTTCTTGTCTGGCCTCTGGTCAATTTCTATTGATTAAGGAGGCCAAGAACCCTGATCAGTAACATACTTTTTGATGCCCAGTGTAGGGCAATTGTTCATCAGGCACTCTATCAGATCTAAGCCCTTAAATCTATTTCTCACTTCCACTGTATAATCACAGGATTTGATTTAGGTCATACATGAATGGTCTAGTGGTTTTCCCTACTTTCTTCAATTTAACTCTGAATTTGGCATTGTACAGGAGACAGGGATCAAGACCATCCCCATGGAAAAGAAATGCAAAAAAGCAAAATGGCTGTCTGGGGAGGCCTTACATATAGCTGTGAAAAGAAGAGAAGCAAAAAGCAAAGGAGAAAAGGAAAGATATAAACATCTGAATGTAGAGTTCCAAAGAATAGCAAGAAGAGATAAGAAAGCCTTCTTCAGCGATCAATGCAAAGAAATAGAGGAAGACAACAGAATGGGAAAGACTAGAGATCTCTTCAAGAAAATGAGAGATACCAAGGGAACATTTCATGCAAAGATGGGCTCGATAAAGGACAGAAATGGTATGGACCTAACAGAAGCAGAAGATATTAAGAAGAGATGGCAAGAATACACAGAAGAACTGTACAAAAAAGATCTTCATGACCCAGATAATCACGATGGTGTGATCACTGACCTAGAGCCAGACATCCTGGAATGTGAAGTCAAGTGGGCCTTAGAAAGCATCACTACAAACAAAGCTAGTGGAGGTGATAGAATTCCAGTTGAGCTATTTCAAATACTGAAAGATGATGCTGTGAAAGCACTGCACTCAATATGCCAGCAAATTTGGAAAACTCAGCAGTGGCCACAGGACTCAAAAAAGTCAGTTTTCATTCCAATCCCAAAGAAAGGCAATGCCAAAGAATGCTCAAACTACCGCACAATTGCACTCATCTCACACGCTAGCAAAGTAATGCTCAAAATTCTCCAAGCCAGGCTTCAGCAATATGTGAACCGTGAACTTCCTGATGTTCATGCTGGTTTTAGAAAAGGCAGAGGAAGCAGAGATCAAATTAACAACATCCGCTGGATCATGGAAAAAGCAAGAGAGTTCCAGAGAAAGATCTATTTCTGCTTTATTAACTATGCCAAAGCCTTTGACTGTGTGGATCACAATAAACTGTGGAAAATTCTGAAAGAGATGCGAATACCAGACCACCTGATCTGCCTCTTGAGAAATTTGTATGCAGGTTAGGAAGCAACAGTTAGAACTGGACATGGAACAACAGACTGGTTCCAAATAGGAAAAGGAGTATGTCAAGACTGTATATTGTCACCCTGCTTATTTAACTCCTATGCAAAGTAGATCATGAGAAACGCTGGGCTGGAAGAAGCACAAGCTGGAATCAAGATTGCCGGGAGAAATATCAATAACCTCAGATATGCAGATGACACCACCCTTATGGCAGAAAGGGAAGAGGAACTAAAAAGCCTCTTAATGAAAGTGAAAGAGGAGAGTGAAAAAGTTGGCTTAAAGCTCAACATTCAGAAAACGAAGATCATGGCATCTGGTCCCATCACTTCATGGGAAATAGATGGGGAAACAGTGGAAACAGTGTCAGACTTTATTTTTCTGGGCTCCAAAATCACTGCAGATGGTGACTGCAGCCATGAAATTAAAAGATGCTTACTCCTTGGAAGGAAAGTTATGACCAACCTAGATAGCATATTGAAAAGCAGAGACATTACTTTGCCAACAAAGGTTCGTCTAGTCAAGGCTATGGTTTTTCCAGTGGTCATGTATGGATGTGAGAGTTGGACTGTGAAGAAAGCTGAGTGCCAAAGAATTGATGCTTTTGAACTGTGGTGTTGGAGAAGAGTCTTGAGAGTCCCTTGGACTGCAAGGAGATCCAACCAGTCCATTCTGAAGGAGATCAGTCCTGGAATTTCTTTGGAAGAAATGATGCTAAAGCTGAAACTTCAGTACTTTGGCCACCTCATGCGAAGAGTTGACTCATTGGAAAAGACTCTGATGCTGGGAGGGACTGGGGGCAAGAGGAGAAGGGGATGACAGAGGATGAGATGGCTGGATGTCATCACTGAATCGATGGACGTGAGTCTCAGTGAACTCCAGGAGTTGGTGATGGACAGGGAGGCCTGGCGTGCTGTGATTCATGGGGTCGCAAAGAGTCGGACACAACTGAGCGACTGATCTGATCTCATCTGTAGGGCAGTTGTCCCCTTCTGGGGAGCGGATACAAGCACCTCTAGGACCACCTAACACAGCTCTGTCGGTGACATGTGGCCACCTGAACCTCTTGTTTCAGCATCACCACATTTGGTAAGTCTGCCTTCCTAGCCCATGGGGGCCTCAGGACCCTCATTCAGCCATCACTTTCCTCTCTCCCCTTTGTACTTTTTCCCTCACCATTTTCCCTTTCCCCTTTGTCTTTTTCCCTCTCTTGAAATCTCTCTCTACTTCTCTCTCTGTCCTCTCTTACTTCTGTCCTCTCCTTCTGAGACAGTGGACATCAGACAGCTACAGCATCACTCCTCTCAGCTTGCGAGACCTGCTCCCTCTGGCCTGCAGTGGCTCACCTTGACGGGTGACAAGCAGAGGTGGGAGAGGCTCGCCTCACACTGTGCAAACCTTAATGCTTCCTTGATAGCTCAGCTGGTAAAGAATCCGCCTGCGATGGAGGAGACCCTGGTTCAATTCCTGGGTTGGGAAGTTCCCTGGAGAAGGGATAGGCTACCCACTCGTATTCTTAGGCTTCCCTGGTGGCTCAGATGGTAAAGAATCCACCTGCAATGCAGGAGACCTGGGTTCAATTCCTTGGTTGGGAAGATTCCCCTAGAGAAGGGCATGGCAACCCACTCCACTATTCTTGCCTGGAGAATCCCCATAGACAGAGAAGCCTAGAAGGTTACAATCCATGGAGTCTCAAAGAGTCAGATGCAACTAAACACAGCACACAGTACAAACCTTGGTCCAGTGGGCTCTCCCTCATAAGAGATTTATGAGAGTGATAGAGGTTCAAACCTCACATTCTATAGTGGCTGAAAGTACGACTGTCCCAATATTCTCACCTTTAATTTCCTGCCACCATGAGAAGTCCCATTAGGAACAGGCTGAAGTGGCAGATTTCTGTATTTTGGTGTATGCTGGATAAGAGTTTCACCTGTAGACTGCAGTGCCTCAGATAACATACAACAGTCTGGTTTCCAGGTTGATCACCCCAGTGGGCTGTGGACAGGATGCTCCCTCCTTCACTGGCCCTTTCTGGAAGCACGTGGGTTGGTGCCTGAATAGACGTCTACAGGGAACGCATTGAAACTGCAATCTCTCTCTCTCTTTCTGTCTCTTTTCATCTTTTCTGTCCCTCCTCTCTTTACCTCTCCTTTGATCCTCACCCCTGCCCTCCCGTCCCTTTTATCAAAAAATTTCTTGTTTGTGTCTTTCTTTTGTGACTTGTATCTGTTTGTGATATAGTTTTGTCTGTCCAACTGCTCCTGTAAGTCTCTGCCAACACTGTGGGCACAGTGGAGCACTTAGCCTTGAAATACAAACAACCCACATTGCCCAAGACTCCAGCCTTGGGTTACGTCAGTTCAGTTCAGTTCAGTTACTCAGTCGTGTCCGACTCTTTGTGACCCCATGAATCACAGCACACCAGGCCTCCCTGTCCATCACCAACTCCTGGAGTTCATCCAGACTCATGTCCATCAAGTCAGTGATGCCATCCAGCCATCTCATCCTCTGTCGTCCCCTTCTCCTCCTGCCCCCAATCCCTCCCAGCATCAGAGTCTTTTCCAATGAGTCAACTCTTCCCATGAGGTGGCCAAAGTACTGGAGTTTCAGCTTTAGCATCAGTCCTTCCAAAGAAATCCCAGGACTGATCTCCTTCAGAATGGACTGCTTGGATCTCCTTGCAGTCCAAGGGACTCTCAAGAGTCTTCTCCAACACCAGAGTTCAAAAGCATCAATTCTTTGGCGTTCAGCTTTCTTCACGGCCCAACTCTCACATCCATACATGACCACTGGAAAAACCATAGCCTTGACTAGACGAACCTTTGTTGGCAAAGTAATGTCTCTGCTTTTCAATATGCTATCTAGGTTGGTCATAACTTTCCTTCCAAGGAGTAAGCGTCTTTTAATTTCATGGCTGCAATCACCAACTGCAGTGATTTTGGAGCCCAGAAAAATAAAGTCTGACACTGTTTCCACTGTTTCCCCATCTATTTCCCATGAAGTGATGGGACCAGATGCCATGATCTTCATTTTCTGAATGTTGAGTTTTAAGCCAACTTTTTCACTCTCCACTTTCACTTTCATCAAGAGGCTTTTTAGTTCCTCTTCACTTTCTGCCATAAGGGTGGTGTCATCTGCATATCTGAGGTTATTGGTATTTCTCCCGGCAATCTTAATTCCAGCTTGTGCTTCTTCCAGCCCAGCGTTTCTCATGATGTACTCTGCATAGAAGTTCAATAAGCAGGGTGACAATATACAGCCTTGACATACTCCTTTTCCTATTTGGAACCAGTCTGTTGTTCCATGTCCAGTTCTAACTGTTGCTTCCTGCTGCACTCAGTATTCCAGCAAATTTGGAAAACTCAGCAGTGGCCACAGGACTGGAAAAGGTCAGTTTTCATTCCAATCCCAAAGAAAGGCAATGCCAAAGAATGCTCAAACTACCGCACAATTGCACTCATCTCACCCGCTAGTAAAGTAATGCTCAAAATTCTCCAAGCCAGGCTTCAGCAATACGTGAACCATGAAATTCCAGATGTTCAAGCTGGTTTTAGAAAAGGCAGAGGAACCAGAGACCAAATTGCCAACATCCACTGGATCATCGAAAAAGCTAGAGAGCTCCAGAAAAACATCTATTTCTGTTTTATTGGGTTACTTAGTGGGATTTTAAAAGACAAAAAGAAAAGACAGGAGCTTGCATTTTCCCCTCCTCTGCCTTTGCAATGTAACTATTCTGCCTGGGATCTCAAGAACTATATGATTCATCTGTAGTCCTCCAGATTGTTGGGAGAAGAAAGGGGCCCTTTTAAATTCAAATGGGAAAACCATGAGATCTCTGGTTCTGTCTTTCTGTAAAAATTAACTTGTAAATGAGCTGTACTCAATTGGTTTAAAGGAAATTGAGGAACTTCCTTCCCTGAGAGTCCCGTGGTTAAGACTCCATGCTTGGACTTCCCTCTTAGTCCAGTGCTTAGGAATTCACCTGCTGGTACAGGGGACATGGGTTCAATCCCTGGTCTGGGAAGATTCTACACACCATGAGGCAACTAAGCCCCTGTGCCACAACTACTGAGCCCATGCACCACAACTACGGGAGTCTGCATGCCCTAGAGACTGTGCTCCACAACAAGAGAAGCCACCGCAATGAAAAGCCCATGCACTGCAACTAGAGAGTAGCCCCCACTCACTGCAACTAGAGAAAGCTGGCAAGCAGCAACCAAGACCCAGTGCAGCCAAAAATAAATAAATAAATAAATAAATAATGAATTTCTAAAACTAAATTTAAAAAAAAGACTCCATGCTTTCAATGCAAGAGGGCCAAGCTTCTATCCCTGCTTGGGGAACTAAGATCCTACACACTATAGGACGGGCCAAAAAAAAAAAAGGGAAATACAGCCTCATATATATTCTCAAAAATATAGAAGAGGCTCACCATAATATGGGCTTTGCTTGTGACTCAGCTGGTAAAGAATCCACCTGCAATGCAGGAGACCTGGGTTCGATCCCTGTGTTGGGAAGATCCCCTGGAGAAGGGAAAGGCTACCCACTCCAGTATTCTAGCCTAGGGAATTACATGGACTGTATAGTCAATGAGGTCACAAAGAGTTGGACATGACTGAGTGACTTTCACTTTCACCAGAATACATTTTGGATTCATATGATCTGGGAAATATTCAATATTTAATTACTATCTGGTATTAAAGCTAGCTTAAGCTTGTGGGTTTAATTAATACAGACCCCTCTTTTGAGTTATCAACATTAAGTATACTACTTTTACTGTACCTAGGTTTACTGGAAGTCAATCAGTGCCTATTGTCATTGTTATGAAATCTGTTGATGGGAAAGACAACCTGACATTAATAAAATTTTTAAGCAAATGTAACTGGAATAAGAACTTTATGGTAAATGCTATAAAAAAGTATGTTTTGGAAACATCCATCTAAAATAATCTCTTCAAATGTTGGTAAGTTGAAGCTAAACTAAGTTGAATAATAGGAATTCATTTAATATCCAGGTCATTTCAAATAAAATAATTGAGAACATTAATTGCTAAACAGGTCTAAATTTACCTACTTTCATCTTCTTGTGTGAGAGAAACTAAAGATATCTGATGCCACCTTGAGATGTTTGTTTTTTTTTTTTCTTTAACCAATCTATAGAATGCTAATGTAGAAGACAGTTCACCGTTGCTTAAGGAAAGTAGGACGTGTGTTTTCAGAAAGGAAGATGTGAGGAATGGAAATATATTTTGTTGAAAGGGAAAAGGTTTTTCATCCTCCAGCTGGTTATTTCTGAATGGAAAGAGTAAGGAACAAAGTATGGCTTCAGAAAGTTACAGAAGGTTTTCAGAAAGGGAACATTGAGAAAAGAATTTTATATGTGGCGAGCGTCTTCTAAGTTGGATTAAATTTAATTAGGTAAATGGATTTTTATTAAGAGTAGGCTGTTACAGGACAGGATTTGGTTTTTCTCTCTCATAAGAGAATGAAGTTTTCCTGGAATGCTCCTTTTGATATCAGATTGTGTGAGTTTCTTTCCCTTTAAGTGATCTAAAATATTTTTTCCACTTTAGGTTAAGAAATAATGATTTCACAGTGACCCATGATTCTATCTGATCAAGCATTTTAAAACTATTTGAGACTTTTGACAGACTTCTCAAACATCAATTTCTATGGAAATTCTCTTGACTTCCAGTTAACTTTGGGGTGCTTCAAGGGGCCCCTGGAACATCCCAAAGAGAGATCCTAAACTAATTGGGTTAATCTATAAAGAGAGGTTTGCCACGTTCTCAGAGAACCCTGGCAAGTTTAGGGATAAATTTGTCAGGCTGGCGTTGATATTCTGTCTCACCTGGAAGGACATCATGGTTATTCTGCCTCATTCTTGCACCCCGGATGAAAAGGAGTGTATACCAAGAAATGCCAGGGAACTCGCAAATGGCCTGCTGCTGCTGCTGCTAAGTCGCTTCAGTCGTGTCCGACTCTGTGCGACCCTATAGACAGCAGCCCACCAGGCTCCCCCGTTCCTGGGATTCTTCAGGCAAGAACACTAGAGTGGGTTGCCATTTCCTTCTCCAATGCAGGAAAGTGAAAAGTGAAAGTGAAGTCGCTCAGTCGTGTCCAACTCTTAGCGACCCCATGGACTGCAGCCCACCAGGCTCCTCTGTCCATGGGATTTTCCAGGCAAGAGTACTGGAGTGGGGTGCCATTGCCTTCTCCGGGCAAATGGCCTACTGGCCATCAATCCACACTACCAAATTTATCAGGTAGGTGGAGATGCAATCCCAGAACATGACCCACCTGAGGACTATGAAGATTGTGTAGGCCAGGCTAGGATGAGATGTTGTATTACTTATCTATCAGAAGAAATGAAGAAGGTATATGATGAAGCCTGTAAATTATGATAAGGTCCAAGAGGTTACACAGGAAATAGATGAAAACCTGGCAGTCTTCCTGAGTCAGGTGACAGAGGCATTCAGGAAGCACACCAATATAGACTGAGTCCACAGAAGGGAGGACACTATTGGCCATGCATTTTATCACTCAGGCTACTCCAAAAGTCTGGGGAAAATTATAAAAGCTTGAGGCTGGGCCCCAAAACCCATTATCAACCTTGGTAGAAAAGCCCATCAAGGTCTCTAACAACTGAGACTTAATGGAAGAGGCCAATGAGGATAAGAGGTTAATAAAGAAAACACAGCTTTTATTGCTCTGATTCACCCACCACCTTGACGGGACCCTGGATGGCCAAGAAGGCTGGACAGATCACCCAGAACCTCCCTAGGCCCAAACCAATGTACCTTTGGTTGTAAAGGGAGGCATTGGAGGGAGGAATGTCCTGAGTGCCCTCCTGTGGGACACCTGAGGGGCAACTCCAACTAGCCCCAGTTCCTTGTGAATCTCTCAGATGAGAGATCCCCATACACCAATTGATGGGCCTACGTGGCTTCCCAGCTCCAGATCCCACACAATCCATCCTCATTACCCCAGTGGAGCCTTGGATCACCCTTGATGTGGCAGGTAGGAGAATTAAATTCCTTGTAGACACTGGAGCTGCCTCCCCTGTTTTGACTTTGCTGGCCAGCTCCCTCTCCAACCATAACTGTACTGACAGGAGTTGAGGGACAGCCAAAGATAAGGGGATTTATGCCTCCCCTTGTCTGCAGAATCGGGTCCATTATTATTACTCACTCCTTTTTATATATGCCAGAATGCCCTGTGCCCCTCCTCGGGAGAGATCTGGTGAATAAGGATCTAGACAGGGTGAAGTCCAAGGAGGTAAAGAATCTGAACGGAGAATGCATCTGTTAGTAGCCCCAGATGACCCACCCATTGGGCATCAAAATATCCCCCACAACATCCCCCAAGAAATCAGAGAACAGGTAGATTCTGCAGTTTGGGATACCTCGGTGCCAGGAAGGGCTAAATGTGTTCCCTCAATAAAAATAGGATTAAGGCCTGAGGAGAAATACCCCTGGAAGAGACAATTTCCCTTAAAGCCTGAGGCCCTGAGGGGACTCAAACTGTTGCTCAGCAAATCCCTAAAACACAGACCCATTACACCCTGCCAATTCCCTTGCAACACCCCCATCCTCCCCATTCAGAAGCCTAGCAGAGAGTATCAGTTTGTGCAACACTGACAAGCAGTGAGTGAGGCAGTCATCCCTATTCATCCACTGGTGACACCCATACCCCCTCCTCATCCAAGTGCCAGGGAACATCCAGTAAGTATTTCTCTGTTTTGGACCTCAAAGATGCATTTTTTTCTATTCTCTACATCCAGAATCTCAATACCTTTTTGCCTTTGAATGGAGGGACCCTGACACCTGGGGGCTAACCAATATACCTGGACAGTGCTTCCCCAGGGTTTTCAGAACAGCTCCCATCTTTTTGGAAATGCATTAGCAAGGGAACCGAGAGAACTGAGCCCTGAGAAGGGAACTCTGCTACAGTATGTTGATGATCGGTAATGAGACTAAACAAGATTCAGATAAAAACACTGTTAGGGTCCTAAATTTTCTGGCAAAAATGAGGATATAAAGTCTCTCCAACCAATGCTCAGATCTCACGGCAACAGGTTCCATATTTAGGATTTGTTTTGACCCCAGGGGCAAGAGCCCTGGTCACAGATGGAAAAAAAGCAATTAGTGCATTACCATCTGAAACCACAAGGGGGCGGCTTCGAGGCTTTCTTGGGATGTCTGGGTTCTGTCATATCTGGATTACAAATTATGGCCTTATAATGGCACCCCACTCCGGTATTCTTGCCTGGAAAATCCCATGGACGGAGGAGCCTGGTAGGCTGCAGTCCATGGGGTCGCTAAGAGTCGGACACGACTGAGCGATTTCACTTTCACTTTTCACTTTCCTGCATTGGAGAAGGAAATGGCAACCCACTCCAGTATTCTTGCCTGGAAAATCCCAGGGACGGGGGAGCCTGGTGTGCTGCCGTCTATGGGGTCGCACAGAGTCGGACACGACTGAAGCGACTTAGCAGCAGCAGCAGCAGAAGCAGGAAAATCCCTATATGAGGCTCTAAAGGGAGAAGAATGGGAACTCCTTCAATGAAATAAGGACCACTAGCGAGCCTTTGAGACGCTAAAGACTGAGTTGAGTGGAGCACCAGCACTGAAGCTTCCAAATTCAGACAAGCCCTTGAGAGAATCCCTTGGGCTGCAAGTTCCAAACAGTCCATCCTAAAGGAAATCAGTCCTGAATATTCATTGGAATGACTGATGCTGAAACTGAAACTCCAATACTTTGGCCACCTGATGGGAAGAACTGACTCATTTGAAAAGACCCTTATGCTGGGAAAGATTGAAGGTGGGAGGAGAAGGGGACAACAAAGGATGAGATGGTTGGATGGCATCACCAACACAATGGACATGAGTTCAAGTAAACTCTGGGAGTTGGTGATGGACAGGGAGGCCTGGCGTGCTGCAGTCCATGGGGTTGCAAAGAGTCGGACACGACTGAGTGACTGAACTCAATTGAACTGAACTTACCCTATATATTCATGAGAGGTCAGGGATTGCACTAGAAGTCTTGACTCAAAACTGAGAGTGGATCAGAGATCACTGGCTTATTTTTCAAAACAACTGGAATCAGTGACCCTGGGATGGCCAAGCTGTCTGTGGGCAGTAGCAGCCACAGCCCTGTTGGTTATGATGCTTTCAAGATCACCCTGGGACAACACTTAGATATGTTAACCCCTCATCAGGTACAATCTGTGCTGAAAGTCAAAGGACATCACTGGTTGACAGGAGGAAGGTTATCAAGATATCAGCCCTTCCTAATGGACACCCCTGACATTATCTTAAGGGTGAACCAAACAACAAATCCAACAGCTCTGCTTCTAGCTGTTGAGAGTGAAGACTTAGTGCATCAGTGTACAGAGGCCACAGAATAAACTTATTTCAGGAGGTCTGATCTTCTAGATGGGCCCTGAGGTCAAATGCTTTACTGATGAGAGAAGTTTTGTAGAAATGGGAACCCCCAAAGGCAGGGTATTCCATAGTCAGTCTAGATGAAGTTATAGAAGCCAAGACCTTGCCACCTCAAACACTTGCCCAGAAGGCTGAACTAATTGCATTAGTGAGAGCATTGAAATTAGGGAAGGATAAGAAATTGAAGATTTTTACTAACTCTAAATATGGGTTCCATGGGCTACATGCTCATGCTGCCATTTGGAAAGAAAGAAGAATGTTAACTGCTAAAAATTCCCCCATAAAACATAAAGATTTGATTCTGGCTCTTTTTGAAGCAGTGCAGCTTCTGACCCAGGTAGCAGTAAATAGGGCCCATCAGAGGGGTGGATCCTTTGTGAGTCAGGGGAATAGCAAAGCTGATCAAACTGTAAAACAGGCAGCTTGATCATAGGAATCTGAACAAGTTATGGCTCTAGTGATTGGTCCCCCAGAACTCCCTAGCCTTCACCAGTATTCCACACAGGAACAAGAACATGCTGAGAAATGGGCTATGAGAAGGGAATCACAGGGTGATACTAAAAAGGAAGATAAGATTCTAATCCCTGAGGCCCAACAATGTAAACTCACTAAGAGCTTACATGATGCCACCCGCTCTACGAGGGATGTACTATGGGACTTAATGCAGAAGGTCTTTTCGGTGAAGGGGCTTAAAAGAACAGTAAAATAAGTAATACATGCTTGTGATTTGTGTGCCCACAATAACCCACAGACCCATCCAATTCCCCCCTCCCCTTCATTATTCAGGTCAATCCAACACCAAGATACTTACCTGGAGGAACACTGGCAGTTAGATTTCATCCAAATGTGCCCACTGTCAGGATATAAACAACTTCTGGCATCTGTTGATACTTCCACATCCAATCTGAAGAGGTTAAGGACATCTGTAAGTCCTCTTTAAAATAAATAATTCCTCTGTTTGGACTTCCAAAATCCCTCCAGAGCAATAACGGGCCTTCTTTTATAGCCAAAATCACACAGGGGCTCACAATGGCCCTAGGAACAAGTACACACCTCTTGGTATGCCCAGTCTTCAGGGAAGGCAAAGAAAATGAACCATACTTTAAAGAAAACCATAGTGAAGCTCTGCCAAGAAGCTCATAACCCTGGACCAACTTGTTTCCTATTGTACACCTCAGGGTCCATGTAGCCCCAGGAGTGGTCTGAGGCTCAGCCCATTTGAAATGACCAATGGAGGCCTTTTCTTACTACTGACTTTCTACTGGATGAAGACATGAGCCAAGCCCTGAGATATATTATTAATCTGGGACAAGGTCAGAAGGCAATCCAGTACTGTGCCTCCAAGGCACTGCCCACTCCCACTAAAAATACAGAGGAAGGAGCAGTTCTTACACAAATAAACCCCAGGGACCAAGTTTTTCTTAAAATCTGGAAAGAGGGGTTCCTCCCAATACCAACTATTGCCAAAATGCAAGGGCTTCTATAATATAATTTTAACCACTTCCACTGTTGTCAAACTGCAGGGGATATCCAGTTGGGTACATTTATCCAAACCAAAGCGTTTACCTTCAGAAACCCTGCAGGTCACAGCAGAACAATACACCCATAAGCCAGTGGAAGATCTGATGTACCTATTCAAAAAACAGACACCATCAACAGATAAGCAAAATGATGTAGTATGTTGGCTCCTATTTGAAACCTTAATGTGACTTGGGACCTCTCTTGTTTCCTTGGCTAATGTGATTCTTGACAATTCTCTGACACTTGATTGCCTTCTGGCAGAACAAGGCAGAGGGGCTTCATGATTTTGGCAGAGGCAATATTGCCTTCCTTGTCTGGTCAACAGTAAAGGAAGCCCAAAGTTAACCCTGGTTCCTTCCCTTACTAGGCCCTTTCATGGCTATCGTTCTTCTCTCCTTTTAGCCCTTGTTTGTTTAACCTCTTGGTTAGTTTGCATCTTTTAGGCTCCAACAGTTTGAAATAAGGCTCATAATCATGGCTCAAGGAATTCAGTCCATTCTAGCAGTAAGTGGGCCAGGTTCCTACAGTTCCTCAGAACAGTCAGTGAGGGGCTTTTACACCTCTAGGGTAAGCTAGGGTCTGTGGTCCCTGTCCAGCAGGAAGAAGTTTCAAAAGAAGAGATCTTCAGCCCCTTGTTTGTTTAGTCACTCAGTCGTGTCTGGCTCTTTGCAACTCCATGAACAGAAACCTGCCAAGCTCCTCTGTCCATGGGATTCTCTAGGCAAGGATACTGGAGTAGGTTGCCATTTCCTTCTTCAGGGGATCTTCCTGACTCAGGGATCGAACCCACGTGCCCTGTTTGGCACTTGGACTTTTTACCCCTGATTACACCTCAAGAATGAGTGTGGAGTCTCTCAGGGGGAATGAGACAGGCCTGGGACCATTTGCCGGAGTGCTGCAATGTTTGCACCTGGACACACCTCTCCTCCAGCAACAAAATACAAAAAAACTATATGGAACTAAAAATAACTGTGTACATGTACAGTTGGGGCAAATACTGGACCCAAAAGATACAAAAAGACCAAAAATTCCAACTGCCACGTTTGAAGAACCTAGTGCAAAAACAGGTTATCGAGAGCACAAGCAGGGTGTAGAGAGCAAAAACAGAGTGTCAAGAGCAAAAGCAAGGTGTCGAGAGCAAAAGCAAGGTACTGCACATGCCCCCCTGCACACAATGCCACCTAATGGGTGGGCAAAACACCTAAGCTACCCCTCCAGCCTGACTCCTGGACACACTCCTACACTCACCCCATGGAAGGAGCAAGCTTGCCCCCAACTCAGAGAGTGACCAAGAAAGGGAACCTATTGTTTGTTCTGTCTCCTGCCTGGGGCAGCAGAGGCCCCAGTAAAGCCTTGTCTAGATTTCTTGTCTGGCCTCTGGTCAATTTCCATTGTTTGTGAAATGCCAAGAAAAATGTGATCAATAGAATCTAGTGAAAGTGATGTGTCATTTCTTTTTTATTTTATTTTATTTTATTTTTAAACTTTACAATATTGTATTAGTTTTGCCCAACATCGAAATGAATCCGCCACAGGTATACCTGTGCTCCCCATCCTGAACCCTCCTCCCTCCTCCCTCCCCATACCATCCCTCTGGGCCGTCCCAGTGCACCAGCCCCAAGCATCCAGCATCGTGCATCGAACCTGGACCTGCAACTCGTCTCATACATGATATTACACATGTTTCAATGCCATTCTCCCAAATCTCCCCACCCTCTCCCTCTCCCACAGAGTCCACAAGACTGATCAATACATCAGTGTCTCTTTTGCTGTCTCATACACAGGGTTATTGTTACCATCTTTCTAAATTCCATATATATGCCTTAGTATACTGTATTGGTGTTTTTCTTTCTGGCTTACTTCACTCTGTATAATAGGCTCCAGTTTCATCCACCTCATTAGAACTGATTCAAATGTATTCTTTTTAATGGCTGAGTAATACTCCATTGTGTATATGTACCACAGCTTTCTTATCCATTCATCTGCTGATGGGCATCTAGGTTGCTTCCATGTCCTGATGTGTCATTTCTGAAGTTACATTTTAAGAGGCCTTGCACTTCCCCCTCCGGCTCCCCCACCCCCACCCCCTGCCTCGCCCCACACCGCCCCCCACCGAGCCGTGCTGGTTCTGCAGCTCTGTGGCAAGCCGTGGAGTCTTGTTCCGTTCCGCGGAGTCTTGGTTCTGTTCCGCAGGATGAGGTTTGTTAAAGTTGTCAAGAACAAGGCCTACTTCAAGAGATACCAAGTGAAATTCAGAAGAAGGTGAGAGGGCAAAACTGACTACTATGCTCGGAAACGATTGGTAATCCAAGATAAAAATAAGTCCAACACACCTAAATACAGAATGATTGTTAGTGTAATGAACAGAGAAATCATTTGTCAGATGGCTTATGCCCGTATAGAAGGAGATATGATAGCTTATGCAGCTTATGCTCATGAACTCCCAAAATACGGTGTGAAGGTTGGCCTGACAAATTATGCTACAGCATACTGTACTGGCCTGCTGCTGGCCCACAGACTTCTTAATAGGTTTGGTATGGACAAAGTTTATGAAGGCCAAGTCAAGGTGACTGGAGATGAATACAATGTGGAAAGCATTGATGGTCAACCTGGTGCCTTCACCGGTTACTTGGATGCAGGACTTGCCAGAACTACTACTGGGAATAAAGTTTTGGGGGCCCTAAAAGGAGCTGTCAATGGAGGCTTGTCTATCCCTCACAGTACCAAACGGTTCCCTGGTTATGATTCAGAAAGCAAAGAGTTCAGTGCTGAGGTACACCGAAAGCATATCATGGGGCAAAACATTGCAGATTACGTGCATTACCTGATTGAAGAAGATGAAGATGCTTACAGGAAACAATTCTCTCAGTACATAAAGAACAACATAACTCCAGACATGATGGAGGAGATGTATAAGAAAGCTTATGCTGAAGTTAAAAAGAAGAGGTGGAACCGTCCCAAAATGTCACTTGCCCAGAAGAAAGATCGGGTAGCTCAGAAGAAGGCAAGCTTCCTTAGAGCTCAAGAACAAGCTGCTGAGAGTTAAACCAAACCACAATTTTCTATCAAGATTTTTCAGATAAGACAATAATAAATTCATTGAACAAGCAAAAAAATAAATAAATAAGAGGCCTTGCAGCTTCTGCCTTGGTCTCATGGAAAACTTATCCTTGGAGCCTTCAGCATCATATATTAAAATCGGAGTCATGTCAATATATGACAAAACCAACACAATATAGTAAAGTAATTAGCCTCCAATTAAAAGAAATAAATTTATATTTAAAAATCTGAATACCTTAAAGCTACCTTGTTGATCATACACAGAGAGGCTCTGAGATTTTATGTAGAATGATTCAGCCATTTGAGTTATCTCAGCTGAAGCTCTGGATGCAGCATGAAACTGGAATTGAGCTGTCCACCCTGGGCCCTGCTTAAATTACAGATTCAAGAGGAAAATAAATAATTGTTGTTTTAAGCCATTAAGTTTGTTACACAGCAGTGGATCATAGAAACACTCCTCTCTTTTCTCCTTCACTTGTAAAGTGTTTCCTTAGGTGAGTACAGAGTGAGCAAGCATGGGTCAGGTCAACTCGAGAAAAGGGACTTTTCCAGCCACCGTTGCTGGAGTAACTGGTTTATCCATGCTGTGAAGATATACGTCTTCAGTGCTGTCTTCTGAGAGGTAAATAACTCTATCATTTCTGTGGTCAAGACACTCAGGGGACCCAGATCATATCTGCAGCTTGTATCCAGGTGCAAACCCACAACTCAACTTCTTAATGCATATGCACATCCATCTATTTCACTGAACATGAAGGATAAGTTTCTATAGAAAAGCTATAACAAGAGTATAAGTAGCAGGAGGATTACAGGCAGAAGGAATGACCAATTTCTTTCTGGACTCTATAGACTTAGGACTGCCAGCACATGTGCCCCTTTAGGACCTGCTCCCCACTCGTGTTTGCAAAATAGAACTCATCCTATGACTGAAGCAATTAGACCAGGGGTGTGCACATGACTGATGAGTAACCATTCCATTATTGTGCATGGGTGTGAGCATGCTAAATCAGTCTGACTGTTTGTGACCCTACAGACTGTAGCCTGCTAGGATCCTCTGTCCATGGGATTCTCCAGGCAAGAATAATGGAGTGGGTTGCCATGCCTTCCTCCAGGGGATCTTCCCAAAGCAACCCAGGGATCCAACCTGAGTCTCCTGTGGCTCCTGCACTGCAGACGGATTCTTTACCACTGAGCCACTGGGGAAGTCCAATCTGTTATTGACTGCCCAACACTTTATCTGGTGATCTTCCTTGAGAATCTGAGCTAAGATATAAAGAGACTCTAGCATACACTTGGACAGAAAGGAATGAGGAATCGGTGAGATGACTCTTCTCAGCCATATGTATGCCAATGAGTAAGTAAAGAGTGCTGGTTTGCAGGGGGAAAAAAGCAGTTATAAAATTCATTGGCAGGGGAAGGAAGGGGGGAGAAAAGAAAGAAAAAGAAAGAGCATGAGTGAACTCTAGCACTAGTTCTTTTATTGGCTTTGAATATGCCCTAGTTTAAATAATTTAATTATTAAACAGTAATAATTATTAAACTATTTCATTTTTGGTTAGGGGTGATGGTGGGATGGGATTTAACAGAAAGGGAATTTTGTCTTCACTTTTTTTAAAGGATCCCTGAAAACACCACTCTTTGATATAGATTTTGTTTTAGGTTTAAGTTTCTCATTAATGAATACTTCAAAACCATGAGCTTTAGAGATTGTTTCTCTAAAATTAGTTTTGTTTGTTCATTAAAAGGAACAACATCACTGTGGGACAGAGCTCCCAAGGCATCAGAAGGCCTAAGCAGATACTTCTTTACTTCTCTCAGATGAATCAGAGAACAAATTTAGGAGGAGGGAGCCTTGAACAGTGCAGGCTCTGGATCTTTCTAGACCCTGTCTAACCACTCTCACTGTGACTACAGATTAGTCTCTTCACCTCTGTGGACCTCTGTTTCCTCCACTGTACTACATGGAAGTCACAATTTTAACCTTTTATGAATATAAAACATCTAAGGGTCTTACTCAAAACATTGTCACATAGACTTTTCATCTCACTCTGAAGAAGGAAAAGTGTGTACTGGTTAAAGACTCTATTGCCTAAGATCTGGAACTTAAATTAACAGTAATGTCTAATACTTGAGCACATGTACTTCTCTTCCTGATTGTGCAATAAATGGCAGGAAGTGAAAAAGGGAACATTCTTAATGCTCAAGTTAAGTCAGAGGCTCATTAAGGATATACATTAGATGTGAATAAGTGTGGGAAAGTAGAAAGTTAACCAAATTTAAGCCTACACAATCTGCATTTGATGTCCTACCAAATGCCAAAATACTGTGCTCAGAGAATTAAACCAACAACTTACTTTGGGTATTGTAGTAAAAGTCAACCCAAGCATAGCATATGTTAATATTTAATATTTAAAAAAAGTCTTCAAAAAAAATAAAAAATAAAAAAAGTCTTCAGACAAACCCTACAGCATTTATTGAGAATATATCTGATAGTTTATATGGCAATGCTTACGTCCTCCATGAGGCTATAAACTCCATGAGAACCCTTTTACCATTACTCTCCCCCGACCCCTCCTCTTGAGCCACTTTGGGAAAGAATAGGGAAAGGTTGTAAATGTTTCCTTCACTAGTATGCAAGCATTCATTTGACAAACGTCTTATTGAGCAATTAGTGTGGAGTTAAGCAAGGCTTGGGGGATTTAAAAAAAGACAGGGCTTTTGGTCTCGAGAAATTCACAGTTCCAATAAGGAGACAGTACAAAAATACTTATTTTTCTAAGTTCTTGTTCAATTTTAGAGTCATTCGCAGAAGCTCTAAGAAAGCACGTTAGAGAGGGCAAGGAGGGTCAGAAAGGTCGTTGGGGGAATTTCCTGGGGTGGGGGGTGACACTAGCCAGACGACGTGGGGTCAAGGATTGAGGCCAGTGAATTTCAGGACCCTTCCTGCACCAGCAGGAATTCCTGTTCCCTCACCAATAGCATCACAAAACTGAAGTCTAATGTCAACTAGGCTGCCCTTCCGGGTCTAGAACTTGGAAACTGAGAACCTAGGGCAAAAAGACCTGGCTGTCGCAGATGTACTACCGGCAGCCGGACAGTCCGGTTGAGTTCAAAGAGGGGCGGGGCAGGTTCGGAGCTGGGTCGGCTGTGCGGGAGCCGAAGCCGGCCGGACCAGCCCCTGGAGGCTGGCGCAGGAGCCCGGCCAAGATTGGTTGTGTTCGTGCGTCGACCTCTCTTCATAGGCCGCGCAGGGCTACTCGCGGGACTTTGATTGGTTCCCCGAGCGCTGAGCAGTCATTGGCTGCGGTGGGTCGTCAGGACAACTGAGAGGAAAAAGAACAGGGGTGTTGGGCCTGGCGGGCAAACCTGGGCTGCGGGCTACTGGGTGGTTCCGCGGGGCAGTGTTCAGACCGCTACGGGGCCCAGGCGCCCGGGGTTCACATTGCAACTCCAGGAGGTGCCTGAGCCAGCAGGCCGGCGAGGAGTAGCGGCCAGTGAGACCCGGCGGGCCAAGACCATGGGCTGCTTCTTCTCCAAGAGGCGGAAGGCTGAGAAGGAGTCGCAGCCGGAGGACGAGGAAGTGCAGCCGAAGCAGTACAGCTGGGACCAGCGCGAGAAGGTAGAGTCCCTTAGCGGCTGGTCTCAGTCCTGCTGAGCAGCTCGGCGAGGGTCCCCCGCGGCCAGCATCGCTAAGGGGGCGGGCCCAGCAGCTGCTGCTCTTGCGCGCGTGCTCTCTCCCGCAAGTTGTTGAAGTCGAAGTGAATGACTTTTGGGGGAGCCGTGAAATTGAACGCTAGAGAAGGCTTCAAGGAGGGCGGTGCAGCTCTGGATGGGGCCCTAGAGCTCATTGTCCAGGCAGTTGAACACTGCGGGCTTTCCCTCCTCTCTGCATCCTGCTCTCCGGTCCAAGAATGGACTCCAGAGAAGGAAGGAGAACCTGGAATGCCCCAAATCACGTCTGCTCATTTCACTTGCAGCGCCGAGCAGAGTTTTGTCCAGTCCTCGAGTTACACTTGGGACTGATCTCATCTCTTTTGCGGCTTATGTTCTTTCTGTGGCTGTTTTCTCTTTTGTCTGCCCTAGTCAGTAAATCTCTGGTGCCTCCTGATATATTCCACTGCAGAATTTTCTCAATGATGAAGTGGACCATTTGACATATACAGCCCTGCTTTCCCTCCTCTTCCCCGAAAGGAATGATGAAAATCAAATCAGTCTTTGGAATGTGTGTTAAGACTGTAAGGTGAAAATAACCTACATAAGCTAGGCAGTATTTTACTGTTGAATGAGTGAAAATGTCCTTATTTTTACTTTTCCCTATAGCCAGAAACGAAAAACCTTTGAACACGTCCACTACCTTTGAACAGTTTTAGTCTTACACAAAACACACTTAGTCATAAATTTCATAATGCTTCCTCTTTCTACATAGTTCTCCATTTATGTTTAGAAAAATACTTTGATAGATCCATTAATTTTTTTCTCTTCCAAACAAAATGATAAGAAGTTTTAAATGAGTGTTATGAACAGTTAATACAACTCCTTGCTTAATGAAACATATCTTTATCAATGAATGCTTTATAGTAAATGTTTTATTAATGATTTGTTTTCATAGACCATCCTACATGATTTCCAGTCCCCCGCAGAATTTATTCACATGAACTCGGTTCTCCAAGTGTCAGATTTTAAAAATTGGACGCTTTTTTACAGACTTCTCAGCCCCATCTTTCTGCCCCTGCTTCACAGGGTTCCATAGTCGGTTTATTCTATTTTATCCATACTTGATAGCTGCATTTTTTAAATTATATTTATTTATTTTAATTGATTGATAATTGCTTTACAATATCGGTTTGCTTTCTGTGATAATCAACATGAACTAGCCATAGGTGTACATATGTCCCCTCGCTCTTGAACCTCCCTCCCACCTCCCACCCTTTCCCACCCCTCTAGGGCCTTACAGAGCCTGGGTTTGAGTTCCCTGAATCATACAGCAAATTTCCATTGGGATAGCAGCATTTTATAACGTAGGAGTGGAAAGTACTGTACTTTCTGTCTGAAAGCAAGCCCTTTTAAAAATCTTTTATACTGTTAGAGAATTGCCAGCTTACATTTTGAGACAACAGAGATACCACATTTCCCAACATTGCTTTTTCTTTTTGGAATATTTTGTTCTTTTGGAATTACTAAGAATTCATTCTTGGGCCCCTCTAATTTATGATGACCTGCTAAGGTTGTATATGATTTTAAAGTTTTTTTTTCTGCTCCTTAACTCATGAGCTCGATATGGGTAGTGTGCATATGTTCTATATTAATCCAGTGATACTTTTATTGAGTTTAGCATGGTCTTGCTTGCTTGTAGAAGATTTTAATTGTACCTTAAAAGAAACAGGATGTAAATATAGCCCAGAGAACATGAATGAGATATATTAAAGGTATATAAACAGAATGGTTTGTATTAAAAGTTTAGATCTCTGTAATATGATCATGAAATATAAACAATTTTAAAGTTACATCATACAATTACCATTAAACTTGTAAGACTTAGCTGTAAAAACAAAGTGCATTGCCTGAAAAGTTTCCTTGCAACTTGGAAAAGTGGTGTTTAGACTTTTCCTTAGGTTACTTAATCAGTATCCTTATTCAGAGGCACCCTCAGGGATTTGGATTTTGAGTTGTGTAATTGAGTCAGTCTTAAGGGACTGAAGCTAGAAGAAATTGTCTCAATTAGAAAGAATGTTTGGGGACTTAAGTGTTGTCATGACAACTGATTTACTGTAATCAACAGTGTAAGAAGCTCATTTTCTGTTGCTGACTTTGAAAAAGAAAAAAACTTATCATACAGTTACTACATTGATAAGATGCAAAGTATTTTTGGATTGTAAGATCTGTGTTTAAATCATTTGGAAAGAAATGCTTGTATCCTTGTTATCTGTATGCTGCTTCCCATAGCTAGGCAAATTATTCAATATATATGTCCTCAAACACCAAGGAAGACTCACAATGACAAGAATTATTTTCCATGCCCTTGAAGAGCTAACTGGCATTTTTAAATTAAAACAAGAAATATTTAAGTACAAAGGAAGGATGAGTAGTACAGGAAAATAGCTTTCATTTTCTAGTTACTTATACCATTCTCTTCCTAGATGATAGAAATGGTGGCATAGGTATGAAAGTTGTGATTTTGAGCACAGACAATACATATTATATCCACTCAGTTTTCTGAGCTACAAAATGAAACCTGGTAAAGATTTCTCTACTATTTAGTAAGGTAAACGCCTGTCCTGAGGAAGAGAGGTTAGACAGTACTGGCTACTTCTGAGGACAGAACTTGGACAGGCAGAACCAATCTTAATACAAGGCAGATCATAACTCAAGAGTTGTTCATCACCAGAAGGGGTGGCTTTGTGAAGAAACAATCTTCATGTTGGTCAGAATATTCACATAGAGGTTGGATGGTGATTTATTGGAAAGAAGTATCTGCATTGAGTAGGGGGCTGTTTTTGAGTAGACGGTATTTTTAACCTCTTAAGTACCTAAGGTATTCTGTTATCCATGGTTGCCTAGCAAACTACCCCAAAACTTAATGTCACAGAATAATGGCAAGTACTTATTTTGCTTACAATTCTGCAATTTGTGTGGGGCTTAGCCTGGTTGGCTGTCTGCTCTGTGTGTCATCAATCGCGGCAACTTGACTGGGGGATGGAGGATCTGCTTTCAATATGACTTAATCACAGAGGTGGCTGGCAAGTTGATGCTGGTTTTGGCTGGAAGCTTAGCTGGGGCTAAGGGCCAGGGGCCTCGTCATGTAGCCCGGGCTTCCCCACAGCGTGATGGCTGGGTTCCAAAGGCGAGTGTCCTGAGACTGACAGAAGCTGCATGGCTTTTTCTAACTGCTCTCTTAAGTAATGTGACATTACTTCTGCCTTTTTTTTTTTTTTTTTGCCATATCGAAGCATGTGGAATTTGGGATCTTAGTTCCCCAACCAGACCAGGGATGGAACCTGTGCCCCCTGCCCAGAGTCCTAACCATTGGACAGCCCGGGAAGTCTCTGCCATATTGTTTACTAAGGCAATCACAGGTGTCACCTACATCCAAAGGGAGGGGTTCTCTTGATGGGAGAAATGTCAAACTTGTCGACTTGTTTTAAATCCTTTACATAATGTTGTTACTTAATGGAAATAACTAGTTCTTTCTTTATACATTTAAAAATAGTTTTATTGAGATATAATTAATAGGCATACAACAAGTTCACAGAGTTCTGTTTCCATCACTGTGATGTAATTTTTTAACATTTCATCCCTCACAAAAGAAACCCAGATCCATCCCTACTCCCCCCAGCCCCAGGAAACTATAATTTTACTTTCAATCTCTAGAGATTTTGTCTATTTGGGACATTTATCAGTGAAATCATGCAGTATATGTTCTTTTGTATACTTACACTTAGCATGTCTTTGAGATTCATCCATATTATAGCATATATCAATAATTTATTCCTTTTTATTGCTGAATAACCTTAAAATAGAGTAGATATTTTATTTAATCTTATTTATAAATAAATTTTATTTATTTTACTATCCATTTTGTTAGACATTTGGCTTGTTTTCACTTTCTGGCCGTTACATTCCACTCCTAAGTATATCCCAGAGAAATTAAAACATACTTCCACACAGAAGCTTGTACACAAATATTCGTAACAGCATTATTTGTAATGGCCAAAAAGTGGGAATAAGCCAAATATCTAGAACAGTACAATCATTTCCCCAAATTTCCTCATGCCCTTTTGTAGTCAACTCTGCCTCTAGCCTCTGATCAGTTTTTTTTTTTTTAATTGAAGAATAATTGCTTTAGAGAATTTTGTTGTTTTCTGTCAAACCTCAACATGAATCAGCCATAGGTATGCATATATACCCTCCCTTTTGAGCCTCCCTCCCATCTCCAGCCCCATCCGACCCCTCTAGATTGATACAGAACCCCTGTTTGAGTTTCCTGAGCCATATAGTAAATTCCAGTTGGCTATCTATTTTACATATGGTAATGTAAGTTTCCATGTTATTCTTTCCATACATCTCACCCTCTCCTCCCCTCTCCCAATGTCCATAAGTCTCTTCTCTATGTCTGTTTCTTCATTGCTCCCCTGCAAGTAAATTCTTCAGTACCATTTTTCTAGATTCCGTATATGTGTGTTAGAATACGATATTTATCTTTTACTTTCTGACTTACTTCACTCTGTATAATAGGTTCTAGGTTCATCCACCTCATCAGAACTGACTCAAATGTGTTTATTTTTATGGCTGAGTAATATTCCATTGTGTATATGTGCCAAAACTTCTTTATCCATTCATCTGTTGATGGGCATCTAGGTTCCTTCCATGCTCTAGCTGTTGTAAATAGTGCTGCAATGAACAATGGGATACATGTGTCTTTTTCAATTTTGCTTTCCTCAGGGTATATGCCTAGGAGTGTGATTGCTGGGTCATATGGTGGTTTTATTCCTAATGCTTTAAGGAATCTCCATACCATCTTCCATAGTGGCTGTATCAATTTACATTCCCACCAACAGTACAAGAGCATTCCCTTTTCTCCACACTCTCTCCAGCATTTATTGTTTGTTGAAATTTTGATGAGGGCCATTCTGAATGGTCGGAGAAGGCAATGGCACCCTACTCCAGTACTCTTGCCTGGAAAATTCCATGGACGGAGGAGCCTGTTGGGCTGCAGTCCATGGGGTCGCTAAGAGTCGGACACGGCTAAGCGGCTTCACTTTCACTTTTCACTTTCATGCATTGGAGAAGGAACTGGCAACCCACTCCAGGATTCTTGCCTGGAGAATCCCAGGGACGGGGGAGCCTGGTGAGCTGCTGTCTATGGGGTTGCACAGAGTCAGACACAACTGAAGCAACTTAGCAGTAGCAGCATTCTGAATGGTGTGAGGTGGTATCTCATAGTTTTGATTTGCATTTCTCTAATAATGAGTGATGTTGAGCATCTTTTCATGTGTTTGTTAGCCATCTGTATGTCTTCATTGGAGAAATGTCTGTTTAGGTCTTTTCCCCACTTTTTGATTGGGTTGTTTGTTTTCCTGGTATTGAGTTGTATGAGCTGCTTGGATATTTTGGAAATTAATCCTTTGTCAGTGGCTTCATTTGCTATTATTTTCTTCTATTCTGAGGGTTTTCTTTCACCTTGTTATAGTTTCCTTTGCTGTGCAAAAGCTTTTAAGTTTAATCAGGTCCCACTTGTTTACTTTTGTTTTTATTTCCATTACTCTAGGAGGTGGGTCACAGAGGATCTTGCTTTGATTTATGTCATCGAGTGTTCTGCCTATGTTTTCCTCTTAGAGTTTTATAGTTTCTGGTCTTACATTTAGGTCTTTAATCCATTTTGAGATTATCTTTTTGTATGGTGTTAGGAAGTGTTCCAATTTCATTCTTTTACATATAGCTGTCCAGATTTCCCAGCCCCATTTACTGAAGATGCTGTCTTTGCCCCATTGTATATTCTTGCCTCCTTTGTCAAAAATAAGGTATCCATAGATGCATGGGTTTATCTCTGGGCTTTCTATCTTGTACCATTTATTTTTTGTGTGTGCCAGTACCATACTGTATTGATGACTGTAGCTTTGTAGTATTACCTGAAGTCAAGAAGATTGATTCCTCCAGCTCCATTCTTCTTTCTGAAGACTGCTTTGGCTGTTCGGGGTCTTTTGTGTTTCCATATGAATTGTGAAATTTTTTTGTTCTAGTTCTGTGAAAAATGCCCTTGTTAATTTAATATGTATCACATTGAATCTATAGATTGTGTTTGGTAGTATAATTATTTGCATAACATTGATTCTTCCTACCCAGGAACGTGGAATATCTCTCCATCTGTTTATGCTATCTTTGATTTCTTTCATTAAGTTGAGTTCAGTTCAGTTCAGTCACTCAGTCGTGTCCGACTCTTTGCCACCCCATGAATTGCAGCACGCCAGGCCTCCCTATCCATCACCAACTCCCGAAGTTCACCCAGACTCATGTCCATCGAGTCAGTGATGCCATCCAGCCATCTCATCCTCTGTCGTCCCCTTCTCCTCCTGCCCTCAATCCCTCCCAGCATCAGAGTCTTTTCCAATGAGTCAACTCTTTGCATGAGGTGGCCAAAGTACTGGAGTTTCAGCTTTAGCATCAGTCCTTCCAAAGAACACCCAGGACTGATCTCCTTTAGAATGGACTGGTTGGATCTCCTTGCAGTCCAAGGGACTCTCAAGAGTCTTCTCCAATACCACAGTTCAAAAGCACCAATTCTTCGGCGCTTAGCCTTCTTCACAGTCCAACTCTCACATCCATACATGACCACGGGAAAAACCATAGCCTTGACTAGATGGACCTTTGTTGGCAAAGTAATGTCTCTGCTTTTCAATATGCTATCTAGGTTGGTCATAACTTTTCTTCCAAGGAGTAAGCATCTTTTAATTTCATGGCTGCACTCACCATCTGCAGTGATTTTGGAGCACAAAAAATAAAATCTGACACTGTTTCCCCATTTATTTCCCATGAAGTGATGGGAACAGATGCCATGATCTTCGTTTTCTGAATGTTGAGCTTTAAGCCAACTTTTTCACTCTCCACTTTCACTTTCATCAAGAGGCTTTTTAGTTCCTCTTCGTTTTCTACCATAAGGGTGGTGTTATCTGCATATCTGAGGTTATTGGTATTTCTCCCGGCAATCTTGATTCCAGCTTGTGTTTCTTCCAGTCCAGCGTTTCTCATGATGTATTCTGCATATAAGTTAAATAAGCAGGGTGACAATTTACAGCCTTGACGTACTCCTTTTCCTATTTGGAACCAGTCTGTTGTTCCATGTCCAGTTCTAACTCTTACTTCCTGACCTGCATACAGATTTCTCAAGAGGCAGATCAGGTGGTCTGGTATTCCCATCTCTTTCAGAATTTCCCACAGTTTATTGTGATCCACACAGTCAAAGGCTTTGGCATAGTCAATAAAGAAGAAATAGATGTTTTTCTGGAACTCTCTGGCTTTTTCCATGATCCAGCAGATGTTGGCAATTTGATCTCTGGTTCCTCTGCCTTTTCTAAAACCAGCTTGAACATCAGGAAGTTCACGGTTCACGTATTGTTGAAGCCTGGCTTGGAGAATTTTGAGCATTACTTTACTAGCATGTGAGATGAGTGCAATTGTGTAATAGTTTGAGCATTCTTTGGCATTGCCTTTCTTTGGGATTGGAATGAAAACTGACCTTTTCCAGTCCTGTGGCCACTGCTGAGTTTTCCAAATTTGCTGGCATATTGAGTGCAGCACTTTCACAGCATCTTCTTTCAGGATTTGAAATAGCACAACTGGAATTCCATCACCTCCACTAGCTTTGTTTGTAGTGATGCTTCCTAAGGCCCACTTGACTTCACATTCCAGGATGTCTGGCTCTAGGTCAGTGATCACACCATCGTGATTATCTGGGTCGTGAAGATCTTTTTTGTACAGTTCTTCTGTGTATTCTTGCCATCTCTTCTTAATATCTTCTGCTTCTGTTAGGTCCATACCATTTCTGTCTTTTATCGAGCCCATCTTTGCATGAAATGTTCCCTTGGTATCTCTAATTTTCTTGAAGAAATCTCTAGTCTTTCCCATTCTGTTGTTTTCCTCTATTTCTTTGCATTGATCACTGAGGAAGGCTTTCTTATCTCTTCTTACTATTCTTTGGGACTCTGCATTCAGATGCTTATATCTTTCCTTTTCTCCTTTGCTTTTTGCTTCTATTCTTTTCACAGCTATTTGTAAGGTCTCCCCAGACAGCCATTTTGCTTTTTTGCTTTTCTTTTCCATGGGGATGGTCTTGATCCCTGTCTCCTGTACAATGTCACGAACCTCATTCCATAGTTCATCAGGCACTCTATCTATCAGATCTAGGCCCTTAAATCTATTTCTCACCTCCACTGTATAATCAAAAGGGATTTGATTTAGGTCATACCTGAATGGTCTAGTGTTTTTCCCTACTTTCTTCGATTTAAGTCTGAATTTGGTAATAAGGAGTTCATCATCTGAGCCACAATCAGCTCCTGGTCTTGTTTTTGCTGACTGTATAGAGCTTCTCCATCTTTGGCTGCAAAGAATATAATCAATCTGATTTCAGTGTTGACCATCTGGTGATGTCCATGTGTAGAGTCTTCTCTTGTGTTGTTGGAAGAGGGTTTTGCTATGACCAGTGCATTTTCTTGGCAAAACTCTATTAGTCTTTGCCCTGCTTCATTCCGTATTCCAAGGCCAAATTTGCCTGTTACTCCAGGTGTTTCTTGACTTCCTACTTTTGCATTCCAGTCCCCTATAACTCCCAGTATGGTTGATTTTCTTTGAAGATGGGGCCTCTAAGGAAATAATTAAAGTTAAATGAGGTCATAAAGGTGGGACCCTGGTCTGACAGGATTAGTACTCTTATAAGAAGAGACATCAGAAAGCTTACCCTGCACTCACCCAGGAAAGACCATGTAAGGATAATTCAAAAAGGCAACCATCCAAAAGACAAAAAGAGAGGTCTCTCCAGAAACCAACCCCAATGGCACCTTGATTTTGTACTTCCCAGCCTCCCAAATTGTGAAAAATAAATTTCTGTTTAACTTAACCAGACTGTATTATTTTCTTATGGCAGCCAGCCTTAGTCTACTCAGGCCATTATAACAAGATACCATAGACTGGGTGGCGTAAACAACAGAAATTTATTTTGCACAGTTTTGGAGGCTGGGAGGTACAAGATCAAAGTGCCAGCAGATGCAGTGTCTGGTGTCAGAGATAAATACTGCTGGACATTAGTTAAAGCAATGAAAACAGATCTTGTTCAGTGACTCCTGACAGGGGAAACAGCTGAGTTCCATTCCAATTTGTGCAGAGGTGATTTAGGCCATTTAAGAGAGAATGAGGGATGGGGGAAGAGCAGGGCCTCAGTAGAGTCAGAAAAGTGAAAAATTACAAAGTTGGTCCTTGTAAATGAGAATAGGCCAGCCATGTTTGTTAGCTGGCAGTTTAGAAGTTAAGATCTTATCTTCCCACAGAGACTGGTAAACAGAGGCCCTGTCCTTCCTAATAATTACATTTCATAGCAGTGGCTCTCAGGTCCTTGAGAAAGACACTTCTAGTAAGGAATACAGTCACAGTTGTAAGCCTGTTTCAGTAAATGTTCTAAGAAAGGGAGGTCAGGGGCCTGTCATCAGATATTGGCTAGAACAAATAGTAAATGTTCATGCAGGGTTGAGCTTTTCTTGGGCAGGCATTTTAATAGGACATAGCCTTGTGCTACTAGAAGCCTTGCTAGAGTTTGGTCAAGTTTCTTAGTGCAAGGATTTGAATGGGCTTGCAGCGTGCCAAGAGTTCTGTATTTCTCACTGGTGAAAGCCCTCTTCCTGCTTGTAGTTAGCTGCCATCTTCCTGTATACTCACATGCCCTTCTTTTCCTCAGTGCCTGCCTGCATCTCTTCTTATAAGGGCATTAATCCCATCCTGAGGGCTCCTCCTTCATGACCTCCTCTAAACCTAATTGGGCTTCCCTCATAGCTCAGTCCGTAAAGAATCCGCCTGCAATGCAGGAGACCTGGGTTCGATTCCTGGGCCAGAAATATCCCCTGGAGAAGGACATGGCAATCCACTCTAGTATTCTTGCCTGGAAAGTCCCATGGACAGAGGAGCCTGGCAGGCTACAGTCCATGGGGTCACAAGAGTTGGACAGGACTTAGTGACTAAACCATCAAACAAACCTAATTACCTCCAAAGTCCCCACCTCCAAATACCATTAGAGCTTCAAGGCATGAATTTTGAGACAACACATTCAGTCCATAATACAGCCCAAGCCTAAAACAGCAGCTCAGTATTTTTGAAGTTAAGAATAGATTTTCTTTCTGCATTTGCAACAAGTCTTAACTACACTAGTGATATAGTACTAGTTATATTATAATTAATATAGTTGAAATTTCTGTATGTTAAATACTGTATGTTTATAATATATCATAAATCATTTCCCATGCCAAAAAAATAGCTGAATTCCTTTAAGAAGTATTAACTGTTTTATTTTTTATCTTTATCCAAACAGTGGTTTGTTTCCTACTTAATTCTGAGATAAATATGCTTGCAGACTTTTGAACTTGCTATCTGTGTCTTACACAAAGATAATTTGTCCAGAATCTTGAAGCCCAAATCAATTCCCCAGGAAAATACACACAAACTTTTACCTAAAAATTTTAAGGAGTTTCTGGTACAGTGAGAGTAACCATACTGAAGCTTGAAGATTTCCCCTTGCTCATTGAGTTTGAGGCCTTGGTAGCGACAGGCCAACTCCTGGGCTCTTTTTTTAAAAAGCAAAAACACCTGTTGGTGGCACTCTAGATCTTCTCATTCCCACTGTGGAAGGTGGACTGGTGCCAAGAGACAAGCTGAAGACTAGAGAGTGCTTTTTATCCTGCTTAAGGTCTAAAGCAGAACAACTTCAACCACTCTTGCATGTTGCTGACTAGATCAATATCCTATTATCCTGCTCCATGACCACATTCCCACCCCTTTCCACTGTTTGTGTTTTTGTTCTTTTGTCTTCATCATTCTTGACAGAAAGTTACCTAATTTTTAGATCCCCGCCCCCCACAGAAAAAAAAAAAAAAAAAAAAAAACCTATTTGGGGCTTTGCTGATATTTTCTACTGTATATTTGATTTCTAAATCAGTAGTCTCATATTATTTTTATCTATTTTCCTTCTACAGAAAGTCAGTTTATTGTACTTTTTATTGTCTAATTTCTTAGGATGGACATTTAATGCATTAATTTGAGAGTTTTTATTGTGGCTATTTAAACTCCATTTTTGATGTATTCCATAGATGGTTTTTTAACATTTAATCCTAAATATTTTAGGTTATCGATTATTAAAAATAGAGACTTTTCTTTACGATCTAGTACTAGTACATGAAAACGAAGATCATGGCATCTGGTCCCATCATTTCATGGGAAATAGATGGGGAAACAGTGGAAACAGTGTCAGACTTTATTTTTTTGGGCTCCAAAATCACTGCAGATGGTGACTGCAGCCATGAAATTAAAAGACGCTTACTCCTTGGAAGAAAAGTTATGACCAACCTAGATAGCATATTGAAAAGCAGAGATATTACTTTGCCAACAAAGGTCCATCTAGTCAAGGCTATGGTTTTTCCTGTGGTCATGTATGGATGTGAGAGTTGGACTGTGAAGAAAGCTAAGTGCTGAAGAATTGATGCTTTTTAACTGTGGTGTTGGAGAAGAGTCTTGAGAGTCCCTTGGACTGCAAGGAGGTCCAACCAGTCCATTCTAAAGGAAATCAGTCCTGGGTGTTCTTTGGAAGGACTGATGCTAAAGCTGAAACTCTAGTACTTTGGCCACCTCATGCGAAGAGTTGACTCATTGGAAAAGACTCTGATGCTGGGAGGGATTGGGGGCAGGAGGAAAAGGGGACAACAGAGGATGAGATGGCTGGATGGCATCACTGACTTGATGGACGTGAGTCTGAGTGAACTCCGGGAGTTGGTGATGGACAGGGAGGCCTGGCGTGCTGCGATTCATGGGGTTGCAAAGAGTCGGACACAACTGAGCGACTGATCTGATCTGATCTGATCTAAATCACTATCAAAGTTAATCACCACCCATTTTTCTTAGCTCTTCACCAGCACAGGGTTTTTACCTGAATTTGCTCCCAAGGAAATCTAGACCAGCAGTCTGAGTCCCAGCAGGTGTAGGGGAAGCATTGTTGTCTCAAGATTTGGGAGGGGGAGAAGCGAGAGCAGAAATCTGAGTTTCCTTTTCTGTTTTATCTTTCACACCCACCACAAGGGTTTTGCATCATTTCCCCTTTTCTTAGTGTTTTTCTTATTTGATCCATTTGAGATTGATCTTGGGCAGTTGGGAGCCAACAACTATGCTAGTTCAGTATCTTGGTAGAGACCAAACTGGAGTACTGTACCTTTATATATATGCGTCACATGTAAAATCCTAGAAATGGAATTGTTTGAACATCCCTTCCCACTTTAAACGTGTTTTGCCTCTTGTATTTTCTTCTTTTTTTTTTTTTCTTTTTGGTGCGTGACAGCGTGCTGTGCTATGCAAAATCACTTCAGTCATGTCCAACTCTTTGTGATTCCGCAGGCTGTAGCCTACCAGCATCCTTTGTCCATGGGATTCTCCAGGCAAGAATACTGGAGTGGTTTGCCATTGCCTTCTCCAGGGATCTTCCCCGCCCAGGGATCAAACCCGTGTCTCTTATGTCTCCTGCATTGCAGGCATTTTCTTTATGACTAGCGCTACCTGTACCACCAATATCCAATCACATAAACCAGAGCAGTGTTTTTTCAAACCTGTGGGTGGGTTAATAGAAAATATTAGGGATTTAACACAAAATAAGTGTAAGTGTTATTTTGTGAAACTTTAATTTCATTGGTATGTGTATACAAATATTCATATATATGTGTACTGGGCTGTGCTGGATAATGTTCTAATGTGGATTGTAGTCAAAAAGATTGAAAAAGCAGACTAGAGAGCTAGGTATCATGTTTGACTCATCCTTCTGCCTTACTTCCTCCAGCCACTGAATTACTAAATCTGCTGATTCTACTTCCTCAATTTCTCAAATTCATCCTATCTTCCTCTTCCCTGCTAACCACTGATCTAGTTCCAGCCCTTTCTGGATGACTGAAACCGTCTCTCCAATCCCTTATACAGTGGAAGTGAGAAATATATTTAAGGGACTAGGTCTGATAGGCAGAGTGCCAGATGAACTATGGACGGAGGTTCGTGATATTGTACAGGAGACGGGGATCAAGACCATCCCCAAGAAAAAGAAATGCAAAAAAGCAAAATGGCTGTCTCAGGAGGCCTTACAAATAGCTGTGAAAAGAACAGAAGCAAAAAGCAAAGGAGAAAAGGAAAGATATATACCCATTTGAATGCAGAGTTCCAAAGAATAGCAAGGAGAGATAAGAAAGACTTCCTCATCGATCAATGCAAAGAAATAAAGGAAAAAAATAGAATGGGAAAGACTAGAGATCTCTTCAAGAAAATTAGAGATACCAAGGGAACATTTCATGCAAAGATAGGCTCAATAAAGGATAGAAATGGTATGGACCTAACAGAAGCAGAAGATATTAAGAAGAGGTGGCAAGAATACACAGAAGAACTGTACAAAAAAGATCTTCACGACCAAGATAATCACGATGGTGTGATCACTGACCTAGAGCCAGACATCCTGGAATGTGAAGTCAAGTGGGCCTTAGGAAGCATCACTATGAACAAAGCTAGTGGAGGTGATGGAATTCCAGTTGAGCTATTTCAAATCCTGAAAGATGATGCTGTGAAAGTGCTGCACTCAATATGTCAGCAAATTTGGAACACTCAGCAGTAGTCACAGGACTGAAAAAGGTCAGTTTTCATTCAATCCCTAAGAAAGGCAATGCCAAAGAATGCTCAAACTACCGCACAATTGCACTCATCTCACACGCTAGCAAAGTAATGCTCAAAATTCTCCAAGCCAGGCTTCAGCAATATGTGAACTGTGAACTTCCAGATGTTCAAGCTGGTTTTAGAAAAGGCAGAGGAACCAGAGATCAAATTGCCAACATCTGCTGGATCATGGAAAAAGCTAGAGAGTTCCAGAAAAACATCTATTTCTGCTTTATTGACTATACCAAAGCCTTTGACTGTGTGGATCACAATAAACTATGGAAAATTCTGAAATAGATAGGAATACCAGACCACCTGACCTGCCTCTTGAGAAATCTGTATGCAGGTCAGGAAGCAAGAGTTAGAACTGGACATGGAACAACAGACTGATTCCAAATAGGAAAATGAGTACGTCAAAGCTGCATATTGTCACCCTGCTTATTAACTTATATGCAGAGTACATCATGAGAAATGCTGGGCTGGAGGAAGCACAAGCTGGAATCAAGATTGTTGGGAGAAATATCAATAACCTCAGATATGCAGATGACACCACCCTTATAGCAGAAAGTGAAGAAGAACTAAAGAGCCTCTTGATGAAAGTGAAAGAGGAGAGTGAAAAAGTTGGCTTAAAAATCAACATTCAGAAAACTAAGATCATGGCATTTGTTCCCATCACTTCATGGCAAATAGATGGGGAAACAGTGGAAACAGTAGCTGACTTTATTTTTTGGGCTCCAAAATGACTGCAGATGATGATTGTAGCCATGAAATTAAAAGACGCTTACTCCTTGGAAGGAAAGTTATGACCAACCTAGATGGCATATTAAAAAGCAGAGACATTAGTTTATGAACAAAGGTCCGTTTAGTCAAGGCTATGGTTTTTCCAGTAGTCATGTATGGATGTGAGAGTTGGACTATAAAGAAAGCTGAGTGCCGAAGAATTGATGCTTTTGAACTGTGGTTCTGGAGAAGACTCTTTTTTTTTTTTTTTAATTTTTTTTTTTAATTTTATTTTATTTTTAAACTTTACATAATTGTATTAGTTTTGCCAAACATCAAAATGAATCCATCACAGGTATACATGTGCTCCCCAACCTGAACCCTCCTCCCTCCTCCCTCCCCACACCATCCCCCGGGTCGTCCCAGTGCACTAGCCCCAAGCATCCAGCATCATGCATTGAACCTGGACTGGCATCTCGTTTCATACATGATATTTTACATGTTTCAATGCCATTCTTGAGAGTCCCTCAGACTGCAAGGAGATCCAACAGGTCCATCCTAAAGGAGATCCGTCCTGGGTGTTCATTGGAAGGACTGATGTTGAAGCTGAAACTCCAGTACTTTGGCCACCTGATGTGAAGAGTTGACTCATTTGAAAAGACCCTGATGCTGGGAAAGATTGAGGGCAGGACGAGAAGGGGACAACAGAGGATGAAGTGGTTGGATGGCATTACTGACTCAATGGACATGAGTTTGGGTAAACTCCAGGAGTTGGTGATAGACAGGGAGGCCTGGTGTGCTGCAGTTCATGGGTTCTCAGAGTCGGACACGACTGAGTGACTGAACTGAAACTGAACTGAACTCAAATCCCCATGCCATTTGTCTTTATTCTTACCAAATAATCATCCTAAAATGTAAATTTTGCTTATTTATTTCCTTCTGTGGTACCCTACTGCCCATAGATCACTTCCCAGTTTCATAATATGGCCCCTGCCTGTCTCTCTAGCTTTATTTGCTCCCATTGCAGTATCACTGGTAACACCAAAGCACTTTCCATTTTCCTCACGCTCCCTGAAGAGTTTTATTTTGTTTCATTTCTTTCGTTTTTGCCTGATAAGGGAAGGGAGATCCTTTACTACCATCCCTTTTACCTGGTGAACTTCAGCTTATTCATTCTCACTTTGAATAGGAAGTCTTATACCCCTACCTTCCCTACCCCTGGTGTTGCTTCTCTGTACTTCCAGAATATTGTGGGCATCTCTCATTACCCAGCCACATTATTTTATTGGTTTTTCCCCCAAAATTCAGATGTCCAATTTATTTATTTATTTTTAACTTTTTATTTTGTATTGGAGTATAACCAATTAATGATGCTGTGATAGTTTCAGGTGAACAGCAAAGGGACTCAGCCATACATATATATGTATCCTTTCACCCCCAGACACCCCTAACATCAGCCAGGTTGTTTTAAAATTATTTGTTTAGTTAGTGTTCAGTTCTTTCATGGAAAAAACTGGCCATATTCATTTTAGTGCTTAAAACAATGTCTGGCTCTTATTGGGTGTTCAGATGACTGAAAAGGTGAGTGACTGAAGATCTTGAAAGTTAAAGTGCTTTTTTCATTCATGTTGCTTATAGGTGACCAAATTGAGGCTAGAAAAGAGGCCTCTTTTGTTGCCTCATGCTACAGACCAATATTTCTTCTAGTACATTGTGTAAAACCAGATGAGTACAACATTTATTGTGTAATACTGAATAAGTCACTTTAAGCTAGTTTGCATATGATTAAGATGATTAAATTATTCCTTTGTAAATAATGAAGTTTTTGATGTACTATACCTATGGGAGCCTGTTTCTGGTACATGAATAGTTTTGCTTGAAATTTAATATTCACAAAGAGGTAAGACAGTGCAAGTAGATTTCAAAGTAATTTGGAGAAATCAAAATGGTCCTTTAATGACTATATTTTGAGAGGTCAGCTAAAATTTAAAAGATAATGTGACAGATTCCAGGTATACTGTTTAAAAGATTCTGTGGGTTTTAGTTTAAAATACCTAAAGCTAGAAATGGTGAAATTTGGGGGAAAAAAATTACATTGTAGGAGTAGCTTAATAAATGTTTGAATCAAATTTGTAGATACAAATTCTAACATACAGTGACTCTTATGCCTTCACGTTCTTCCATTTTCTGTAGCACGTTGCAGAAATCAGTTGGGGTTTAGAAAGTAAGACCCCAGGCATCAGTTTATAGAAGAAAAGAGACGCATATTCCAATCTGGGTGTATTTCCAAATTCAGAAGTTTTAAAGAAACAGTTTTTTTTTTTTTTTAAGTGAAGCATCAGAAAAAGAAAAGGGTCAAAGCTGAAATATTACTTAATATCATCCAATATGTTGTGTGTATGTATGAGAATTTCCCCAGTTGTTTCTAAAAATTACTTTTACAGTTGATATATTGAAACAGGATCCAGCAGTGTCCACACATTGTTTGGTTGGTATGTCCTTGAGCCTTTCTTTATCTATAACAGTTTCCTCTCCCTTTTCCCTCCCATGCCTTTTATTTATTTATTAAAAAAATGTTGTCATGTTTATTTTCTCACTATGTTGCAAAGTCATTAAGAGTTGGAATATATTATTTTATCATTAAAAATTGTTCCTTCCCTTTTAGGCACCATCTAGGGCTCTGAAAATCTTTCAAGTGAATGTCAAATGAAGTAGGTCTTCTGGGAATCCTAGCTGAGTTCCCGAGAACTAGGAAGGCCACTTTCTTCATAAGTCCTACCCAGTTTAGGGCATCATAAAAGGCTCTGCGGCTCTTAGTCTCCCCACTGTATCCACTAGGTTAGCCACAACCTACCAGTTTGAGATACAGGTAGATGTGCCTGACTGCCCCACCAAGAGATTGGACTGATTGGCCTCCTTCCATGGTTTCAATGACTAGAACCCAAAAGTAGCTTTCTACTTTGGGGACTGGGTACTCAGCTTATGTAAGCTTACTGGAACCTTGTGTAGGAAACTGCCAGGTCTGGTTATAAGAAAAGTTTGTGCCATCACTCCCACGCACATCAACCAGACATGTCTCCCAGGAAGCAGGTGTCCTGGAGACAGAGTATGTCAGGGCTCTACAATCTGTCTGTGTGGTTATTTGTGATCTTTTTTCTTTCCCTGTATTTATGAGGCTCCTGAAGGAGCCAGGAGTGTGTAGACCCCAGCTGGGGAGAGTAAAGGTGACTGATTCCAGTTTTCTGTGTGTCCTTAGCTCTGTACTTGCTTGTATCCCTGCTGGCAAAGAGAGCAGGCCTCTCCGTGTCCACGATCCCAGGCTTTCCACTTGTGTATTCCAAGGCTGGCAAACCTTGGAGCCTCTGGGCTCTGACACTAGACAGTGATCATTAAAACCTGGCTTGAGTCTCTGTTCTGGCATTTAAAAAAAAATTGTTCCTGACACCTAATAGGCAATGTTTGCTGAATAATGTTAATAATACTGAAGGTCTGTGTTTTGTTCCTACAGGTTGATCTGAAAGACTACATGTTCAGTGGACTGAAGGATGTAACAGTAGGTCGCTTACCTGGGAAAGTGGCAGGACAACAATTTCTCATTCAAGACTGTGAGAACTGTAACATCTATATTTTTGATCATTCTGCTACCGTTACTATTGATGACTGTACTAATTGTGTCATTTTTCTGGGACCCGTGAAAGGTAGCGTGTTTTTCCGGAATTGCAGAGATTGTAAGTGCGCATTAGCCTGCCAACAGTTTCGTGTGCGGGACTGTAGAAAGCTGGAAGTCTTCTTGTGCTGCGCCACTCAGCCCATTATTGAGTCTTCCACGAATATCAAGTTTAGCTGTTTTCAATGGTATTACCCTGAATTAGCTTTCCAGTTCAAAGATGCTGGGCTCAGTATCTTCAATAATACCTGGAGTAGCATTCATGACTTTACACCTGTGTCAGGAGAACACAACTGGAGCCTTCTTCCAGAAGATGCTGTCGTTCAGGACCATGTTCCTCTACCTACTACCGAAGAGCTCAAAGCTGTCCGCGTTTCCACAGAAGCGAGTAGAAGTATCGTTCCAGTGTCCCGGGGTCAGAGACAGAAGAGCAGTGATGAGTCATGCTTAGTGGTATTATTTGCTGGTGATTATACTATAGCAAATGCCAGAAAACTAATTGATGAGGTAAGGAGAAGAGAGAGAACCAAAACAGACATACACCTATATAGGAACAAACCACTTCCTGGAGAACATCCATTCTTTTCAAATTGGCTATTAGAAATACAGGCAATCCTTAAATTATAGTCCTCTGCCCACTATGGATTTATCTGAAGTTAGGCCTCAAATACTTTCCCAAAGAAACTTTAAAAACATAATTCAATTCTGGAAGCATCCATTAAGCACTCATTATGTGGAAGTTACTGTTACCATATTTCATTGATTATAGGATATGCCTTTATTTTCCAGTTTTGCTTCTCAGAAATGCCTCTTACAATTGATGGAAGTTTAGAGCTGATGAAATGTAATATATGCTGTGAGGAGAGATACACAAACAAAATTATCTGCCCTCAAATAATTTCCATTCTTTATCACAGTAGTACTACAAAGTGAAGCATGACCTTTTATAATTACTTACTGGGGAAATTTATCTGGAGTTTTTAATTGTTTAGGGTGTGAGAAAGACATTTAGGAATTCAACTTTTGGAGCTTGTTTTGACTGTGAGAGCAACCTCCACATTACTTTCCTTACTTCCCTTTGCCCTATTGCCATGAAGAGGAAGTTAGTGTGATAGAATGAGGTGGCAGCTGGGACGCCAGAGGTTGTAGGCTCATGATCAGGGGCTTTTAGTGCATTCAGGAATAGAGAAGGGTTCTTTGGGTAGCAACTTTCACTTGAGAAATAAGTGGGGATCTGGAGGTTAGGGATTCCAGAAGTAGTAGTTCTTGGTTGGTGGATGCTCCAATGGGGAGGCAGCAATAGGAAGTATTGATTATCCATTAATCAAGCTTTCTTCAGAAAGTCTCTTTGAATTTGAAAATCAAACTTCCAGAAATGGAGAGGCGAACGGAAAACTCTTTTTGAATGGATTTTTTTAAAGTTGTAACACTTCTGTCAAAAAGAATGGTTTTAGGGGAAAAAAAAACTACAAGTGACTGCTTCTCTGTAGTTTATACATTCCACAATGTAGAAAGCCCATGTCTGAAATCTTCAAAGTATATCTGAGGTCCAGTTTTCCAAACAACTGAAGCCAAGTATAATCTTAAGAATTTGATATTTTCTTTTTGATTATGCCAATCTGATAAACATGTGCTATGGATCTGGTGAGATGTAGAAAAAGTGCTCTGGCCTTTGAGCTGTCTAATCACATGTTAATCCAATATCTGAGGTAAACATTTTCATTATACTGTATGGTGATTTTTTTTAAAAAACCTACATACATTTTTCAAAAGAAGTAATTATTCAGGTTAAACTCCTTTTTGGTTGATAGTTCAAAGAGAACATAAAGAATGTATAATATGTTTAAAGAAAAAAAGCCATCGAAGCAAACACTGTCATTCTTCATGAGTCATCAGACATTCTTAACCTTTTAACTTGGTATCTGATATGTGAAATGACAGGTTGTGTGCACTTGAAAGTAACCTGACCAGGAAGATTTGTGTTCTTTATATAGCCTTCTGGATTACAGAATAACTGAAATAAAAATGCAACAATAACAAAAATTAAAATGATGACAATAATAATAATAGCTAACATTTATATAGTGTTTATTGTATAATATTTAAGTGAATTAACTCACTTAATTCAGAATAACCTATGAAATAGGTGCCATTGTTCCTCTTTATACAGATAAGAAATTGAGTCACAGAGAAAGTAAGTAACCAGCAAGAGGTCACTCGCTGGTAAGTAGCAGAGCCATGATTTAAATCCAGGGAGTTTGGCTTTGTAGACCATAGTCTTAACCCTTAAGCATGATACTGTTATGCTGCCTCAGAGGTAAAGGAAAGTTGATAAATGCCTGGTGGAGTAGAAATGTGACCAAAAGTGTGTGAAAGCAAAGCAGATACTACCCTCTAGCCTAGAAGGAAGAACCATGGAACTTTTTGGCTAGAGTTATCCTAACTAATTCTGAAATCACAGAATAAAGAGAACAAAAAGAAGAAAATACCAAGTACATGTGAACAGGGTATCACAACATGCTGAAAGACCAATGACTTACATATTAAGAGAGAGATTACATAGTTTTTTTAAAAAAAAAATGAAGCTAGAGTTCCCTGGAAAATATGTGTAGAAGCTAGTTAGTGCTGAGACGGAAAAAATAAAATGAGTCTTTCCATATCATAACACAAATGTCTTAAAACAGCTTAGACTAAAACTGTGATTGCTATCTCTGGTTTTGTTAAACCGTAGGAGTAACACAGAATTTTTTTCATACTGTTTTTATAAATTAAAGCTATTGTAATAGTTTTTTGAGATAGAAAGTATAAAACTTGGAGAGAGTAGGAAGTCTAGAAAAACTGGGTAAACCAGAAAACACATTCCATAGGAGTCAAGAGAAATTCTCATTGTTCAGTCGCTCAGTCATGTCCAACTCTTTGGGACCCCATGGACTGCAGCACACCAGACTTCCCTGTCCTTCACCATCTCCCAGAGTTTGCTCAAATTCATGTCCATTGAGTCAGTGATGCCATCCAACCATCTCATCCTCTGTCATCCAAGATGGTTGGATGGCGTCACTGGAGCCTCAATTTTCTCATCTAAAAATCAGATTTCCTGCTGGCTCTTAACTGCATCACAGATATGCATAGGATAAATTAAAGTAAAAGTAGTTTGAGTTGTTTGGAAGTAACCACGTGCATACGTGCTCAGTCATGTCCGACTCTTTGTGACCCATAGACTGTAACCCACCAGACTCCTCTGTCCATGAAATTGTCCAGACAAGAACACTGGAGTGGGTTGCCATTTATTCCTCTAGGGGATCTTCCAACCCAGGGATCGAACCCACGTCTCCTACTTCTGCATTGGCAGGCGAGTTCTTTACGACTGCACCATCTGGGAAGTAAAGTATTGGATAATTTAAGTTGGGTAGTTACTGCTACTTTCAAGTCTTTAAAAGTAGAATTTTCATGAAACAGTTTCTTCACATGTCTGCAGTGAAACATCAAACTAGATATACTAGTTTCATAGTTCATTATTTGTTTTTAGGTAATGGTATTTTGAATTAATCATCTTATTTTTTGTCAGTTTATGTGTCTGACTATAAAATGAGAGGTAATGAGCAGTCTAGGGAATTAGAAACAGATGTCGGATTGTTTCTGATATTTTAAGTAACTTTGCAGTCATCGTCTGGCAGTGATGTTTATGTAATTTTCTTCTACTTTTTTAATGGGTGTTTCTTTTTATTTCTGAGGCAGCCTTGAGGGCTCTGAAAAAGGATTTGAGTTTGAATCCAATTTGATGAAATAGTATGGGATAATGTAGCCATAGAATGAAATACTATCAAACATTAAAACTGATTTTATAGTAGAATAGTTGGAAAATGTTTACAACTAAGTGAAAATTTGTAGAATATTATGTATCTGATTTTTTTAAGTAGATAAGTCTGGAAAGTTATATATGCTAAAATGTTAATAGTTGTGGTTCTTCTTAGGAAGTGGATTAAGATCAGGGTTTTCTTTTTTTGTTTTTAGTTCTATGGATTTTACATAAAACCTGTATTATTTCTGTAATGGAACAAAAACTGGAAGGGTAAAAGGAAGTATACCAGGACTTCCCTGATGAAGTGGTCCAGTGGTTAAGACTCTTGAGTTTCCACTTCAGGGGGCATGGGTTTGATCCCTGGTTAGGGAACTTTTAAGATCCCACAGGCCATGTGGCATGGCCCAGAAAAGAAGGTGTACCTATTATAGCAGTGACATCCTTGAGTAGTGGCAGTTTGGTCAATATTTCTTTGTTTCTGTTTTTTTCTTAATATTCTATATTGAGCTTATTTGTTACTTTTATGATTAAAAATTTCAATAGGCTTTAATTGGCTGAGTCACTTTGCATTTTTTAAAAATCTATTTATTTTTAATTGAAGGATAATTGCTTTACAGAATTTTGTTGTTTTCTGTCAAACCTCAATGAGAATCAGCCATAGGTATACATATATCCCCTCCCTTTTGAACCTTCCTCCCATCTCCCTCCCCATCCCACCCCAGTAAGTTGATACAGAACCCCATTTGAGTTTCCTAAGACATACAGCAAATTCCCATTGACTATCTATTTTACATATGGTAATGTAAGTTTCCATGTTACTCTCTCCATAATTTTGCATTTTAAAAAACTTTTTTCATAATTATCTTAAAAATTAATGTGTACTCATTTTATATATGACTGAACAGTCCTATTCCTAAATATTTGCCCAAGATGGATGAAAATTATTATCACACAATAAATTGTGTTTGCATGTTTAAAAAAAATATGTACTTACTGTAAAGAACTATAGAAATAGAGTAGAAATAAGCTTTTTATGCTGTACCTTGAATTATCTTTGTAGGAATAGTTTTAAATTTATTTAGTCTGTAATCACATTTGAGCAAACCCAGGGAGATAGTTAAGGACAAGGAAGCCTGGCGTGCTGCAGTCCATGGGCTTGCAAACATGGTTATGACTTAGCAACTGAACAACAGCAGTCAGATTACTTGGATTCAAATCACAGCTCTGTCACTTAATAGTTGTGTGATCACGGGCAGATGTCTTACCCACTCTGTGCTTTAATTTCTCGTCTGTCAAATGAGAGTAATAATAGTATCTGTCTTGTAAGAGGGTTAAACATGTTATACATATAGAATACATAAAACTGCCTGGCACATAGTAAGTGCTCCATAAGCATAATCTATCATTGTTGTGCTAGACTATGTCAATTTGAATCATGGTTTTTAAAATTAACATTATTATATAAGCTTCCCCCATTATTATTTGTTATATTTAATGAACTATGGTATTTTATCATGTGAACATACCATAATTTACTTAACCATTCTCCTCTCATTGGACATTTGCGCTATCACCAAACTAAAGCTTATATTTGTTAGTTTCAGTCAAAAAAAATTTTAAATAATGCTTAAAATTTTGAGGGCTAATTTATGTTTCTTTGGCTCTTAATTGTAACAGTAAGCATAGCAGTACTCATTCTTAACCAGAACCATGCATCTGGAAGGAAGAATCTTGTGTATGTGAAAACTTGTTACAGTAAACACCCTGAATTACAGTTCTAACTAAAATGAAAATCAGAGTGCTGTGTTGCATTTTATATAGAAAAATTGTAGAATAGGAAAACATTGTTTTAGCCTCAGGTCATTTTAAAATCTGAATGAAATTTTATTTCCCACAGATGGTTGCTAAAGGCTTTTTCCTAGTTCAGACAAAGGAGGTGTCAATGAAAGCCGAAGATGCTCAAAGGGTTTTTCATGAAAAAGCACCTGACTTCCTTCCTCTTTTGAACAAAGGTACCTTCTGGATGATTGGTATATTTTTTGTGGTTATTCTTTTAAACTGCTGATTTGACTTACTCTTGCCTTTAGTATTTCTCTTACATTGTCTTCTCTTTGTCATTTGTTTTATGTTTTTCCTGTTACCATTCAGAAATGTCAAAATTTCACATCATTCAAAATGCCATATATAATTAACTAGACATTAGTGAAGTGAAAGGTGAAAGTGTTAGTCGCTAAGTCATGTCTCTTTGACCCCATGGACTATGGCCTGCCAGGCTCCTCTGTCCATGGAATTCTCCAGGCAAGAATACTGGAATGGGTTGCCATTCCCTTCTCCAGGGGTCTTCCCTACCCAAGGATCGAACCTGGGTCTTCCACATTGCAGACAGATTCTTTACCATCTAAGCCACCAGGGAAGCCCCAAAGACAAATGGAAGGGACCTCATACATGTAAAGCACATGCTTTACCACTGATCTGCAACCCCCACCCTGCAACTAGACACTACGCATTAGGTTTTTTCCTTCCCCTGTTCTATCATCTTATTTCTTGAAAGTCACATTTTATTATTATGTATTTTATCATCTTTAATTATTATTTTATTATTGTTGTATTATTATACTATAGTGAGTGATCATTTCCTTCTCCCTGCCAGTTATAAAGGACTTGATAAGGATTCTTTCTGCCTTCAGTGAGTGTGCTTTGACAGTACTGGAAAAGAAATAAGAAATATAAATCAAAGGGCATACCATTCTGTGTACTTAACATGATTGATTAAGTTTCTATGCATAATTAGAATTGTTTTCCCCAGTGGGCAAATGCCACCAGTAAATTTCAGATGCTGGAAATATGTCTACAAACAGAGGAACTAGAGTTCATGTGTACTTCTGAAGTGTTGCTGTTTGTCTCCATGTATTTGAAGGTGTCCTGATTCTAGAAGACAGAGTTCATCCGTCAGAGCAGGGATGTTGTTTGCTGAAGGCTCATCAGGCTTTTCTTGACTGGCCTGAGCAAAATATATAATAATACATAATGATGATTGGATATATCCTGGAAAGGGGGCACATCTGCATTCATATGCTCTTTATGTATAAATAAGTTAAAATAAACTGCAAAAAGCTATAGGAAAATATTGGAGGATTGTTAGGATAATCTTAATAACTAATGCTGGGTGTGATTCAGTCCTTAAGTATTAATACAATATATTTTATATACTTTTGTGATTCCTCTGGTAGTACCATAGACTGTCTCTAACCAGTGTATGAATCTATCCTAGATTATATATAGGAAATTATGACCTGGCTCCTTTGATGCAGCCTTATTGATACAGGAACATTCTGATGGAACCTGGAAAATAAATCTTTAAACCCTTAGCAGCTTTAAGAAAATTCAATCAAATAATAAGTGTAATAGACATATAAAAGTGTGAGGATTAGGGATGAAGTGGGCATATGAATAGACCTAAATTAATGATTTATATGCTTGTGTAATGTTAGTGAAGTGGTTTCATAGAATTGCTCTAACACAACCATAGTATGTGTTTTTAAGTCACATAACATTCCACATGGAAGAAGTGTTCTGTTCCTGCAAAAAGTAGAACTCAAACTAATGGACAGATGTTTTAAGAATTTCAGCAAAGCAATATATAAACAGCTTTTAAAATCAGAGATGTCCATAGGAAGTAGTCAGAGACTAATGAGGCCATGTCAAAAGGTCACAGGAGTCAGTTTAAAGGAATCTCAAGGAATTTCCACTGGTCAAATTTGGGACAATTTGAGCATCAAAAGCATGATGAAGTAGGGAGTATAGGTTCAATCCCTGTTTAGGAAACTAAGATCCCACATGCCACGTGGTGTGGCCCCCCCCCCAAAAAAAACCACAATAATGAAGGGAATTGATTTAACAACATCAGAAATCCATGCATCCATAGTGGTAATAAAAAAGAGGAGAGAGGAAATTGGCACTGGAACCATAGACCAGCATACCCAGTCATCTTGGAATCTATCTAACTGTATGGTCCTCACGGATATCATGAATGACTGCTAGATATTCCCATGATCCAGAAGCTTCCTATGTATGTGTTAGTCACTCAGTCGTGTCCAACTCTTTGTGACCCCATGGACTGTAACCCACCAGGCTCCTCTCTCCATGGAATTCTCCAGGCAAGAACACTGGAGTGGGTTGCCATTCCCTTCTCCAGGGGATCTTTCCAAGTCAGGGATTGAACCTGGGTCTCCTGCATTGCAGGCAGATTCTTTACCATGTGAGCCACCAGGAAAGCACTCTTCCATTAGCTTGAAATGACCAGTTCTCCAGGACCCCAAATGGTCTCACAGTAATAATCAGTTTCTCATCTAGGTGATCACAAACAAATCATCTGTTTAAAATTTGTTTTTATAATCTGAGGAATATCTCTATAAAATTCATCAGCCCATGCTTTTTATCTAATTTGTAAAATCAATAGTATTCAATATATTCAGTTAATAAATGTGCATTAAGCACCTGGAGAAGGGAATGGCAACTCCAGTATTCTTGCCTGGAGAATTCCATGGACAGAGGAGCCTGGCGGGCTACAGCCCATGGGGTCACAAAAAGTCAGACACAACTGAGCGAATAACACACACACACACAAGCATCAAACAAAAGGGTGGGCAGGGAGAGAGGGAATAAGGAAAGCTCTTCTGTTCTTTACAGAATACTGTGGGCTAATAAACATAGAAGGAATGATAGACTTCAGAAATCACTATTTTCCAAACCCTGATGTAATAATTAACTCAAAGGTTATCAATGAATGCTAAAACTATTGGGGTAAAAGTTGATGAGAAGTAGGATACACACATTCTAATTCAAATGGAAAGTGTGCCTTTACATCAGGGTACTTAGCATCAGTGATGGCAGAGCAACCTGGCATTGTATTTCTCCTGATGTGATGGTAATAATATACAACATCATGTGTGAAGTATTCTTGCCAAAAATATTTTGCCTGAATCTAATTGAGCCAAGATTTAGCTTCTAGTTTATAGAGAATAAAGGAAATCTGGAGACATGTTAAATGACACCATGAGGGAACAATGAGACAAATCAAAAATGGAAGACATTTTACAAGGCAATTGGCAAGGACTCTGCAGACAACACCCTTGGATAAAAACAATGGGGGACTGTTCTGGATTAAACGAAACCTATATGCAGGTAAGGAAGCAACAATTAGAACTGGACATGGAACAACAGACGGGTTCCAAATAGGAAAAGGAGTACATCAAGGCTGTATATTGTCACCTTGCTTATTTAACTTATATGCAGAGTACATCATGAGAAACGCTGGGCTGGATGAAGCACAAGCTGGAATCAAGATTGCCGGGAGAAATATCAATAACCTCAGATATGCAGATGACACCACCCTTATGGCAGAAAGGGAAGAGGAACTGAAGGGCTTCTTGATGAAAGTGAAAGAGCAGAGTGAAAAAGTTGACTTAAAGCTCAACATTCAGAAAACGAAGATCATGGCAGCTGGTCCCATCACTTCATGGCAGATAGATGGGGAAACAGTGGAAACAGTGTCAGATTTTATTTTTTTGGGCTCCAAAATCACTGCAGATGGTGATTGCAGCCATGTATTTAAAAGACGCTTACTCCTTGGAAGGAAAGTTATGACCAACCTAGATAGCATATTGAAAAGCAGAGATATTACTTTGCCAACAAAGGTCCATCTAGTCAAGGCTATGGTTTTTCCAGTAGTCACGTATGGTTGTGAGAGTTGGACTGTGAAGAAAGCTGAGCGCTGAAGAATTGATGTTTTTGAACTGTGGTGTTGGAGAAGACTCTTTGAGAGTCCCCTGGACTGCAAGGAGATCCAACCAGTCCATCCTAAAGGAGATCAGTCCTGGGTGTTCATTGGAAGGACTGATGCTAAAGCTGAAACTCCAATACTTTGGCCACCTGATGCAAAGAGTTGACTCATTGGAAAAGACTCTGATGCTGGGAAGGATTGGGGGCAGGAGGAGAAGGGGACGACAGAGGATAAGATGGCTGGATGGCATCACCAACTCGATGGACATGAGTTTGAGTGAACTCTGGGAGTTGGTGATGGACAGGGAGAGCTGGCGTGCTGTGATTCATGGGGTCGCAAAGAATCGGACACGACTGAGCAACTGAACTGAACGGAACAACTAAATGAAAGGAATGAACCTTAATTGGATTTTGGATTAGGGTGGGGTGAACTCTAAAGTTTTAAAAGTCATTTTGGGGACAACTGGGGAATTTTGAAGATGATATTATGGAATTATTGTTGTAGCCTTAAGTATGATAATAGTATTGTGGTCATTTATATAGGAGATGCATGCTGAAGTGTTATGATATCTACTATTTTCAAATGGCTCAGCAATGCAAAGTGTGTGTTTGTGCATGTCTGTGTGCATGTGTGTGTATGTGTATAGTGTGTGGCAAAGCAAATGTGGCCAAATGTTAGCATTTGATGGGTATAGGTGAAGAGCAAGGGCTTCCCACGTGGTGATAGTGATAAAGAACTTGCCTGCCAATTCAGGAGAGGTAAGAGACGTGAGTTCTACCCTGGGTCAGGAAGATCCCCTGGAGGAGGGCATGGCAACCCACTCCAGTATTCTTTCCTTGAGAATCCCACGGACAGAGGAGCCTGGTAGGCTGTGGTCCATAGGGTTGCAAAGAGTTGGACATGACTGAAGCGACTTAACATGAATGCAAGCGAAGAGCAAATGGATGTTTGTCATTCTTCCAACTTTTCTATAATATCTGGAATTTTTCAAAATAAAAGTTGGGCAAAAGTTTTAAGCTGCCAGTAGTGCATTGATTGACATGGAATAATGAACAGGCTGTCCGTGGAGATATTCCTGTAGGTATTGGAGGCATTGGGTCTTTATGTAAAAGTGGCCATCAGACATTCTAAGGAGAGTTTTTCAACCTCACCAGTATTTGATATTTTTAGATAATTCTTTGCTGTGATGGGTTGTTGTGTACATTATAGGATGTTTAGCAACATCCTTGGCCTCTACTGACTAGATGCCAGTAGCACACTGCCCCAATTATGGCAACCAAAAACGTTTCCAGACATTGCCAAATGCCCCTTCGGGGGCTAAATTGCCCCCAGTTGCAAACCACTGTTCTGAGAGGGGAGGGGAGTGGACTTACCCTTTGGAAAATTTGCTTTTATTTCAAATAGTTTTTATTTTAGAGTCTCTAAATTTTCATCATCATTTAAAGTAGTCACAGTTATTTCCTTTCTATTAATGAAGCTATTTGACAGCTTAATGAGGGAATTCATTGTGTTTTTTCATCCTGAGAATCTTTCGAATGACTGATTCTCAGAACTGCCTGGGGTACTATTAAAGATTTAAATTTCCAACTCCCACTTCAGGACTGATTCAAATATCTCTGAGATATTCCCTTGGCATCTGCATTTTACAAAGTTCCCCATATGGTTCTGATGATTAGTCAGATTTGGGTTCCTTTGTTTTAAAGGATCATTCATTCATTTATTCAGCAAACATAGATGAGATATGAGAAGTAGTAAAGGAAGAATCAGATAATATAGGGCCATGTGAGCCACTGTAGAGACTTTGGCTTCTAGTTTGACTGAGATGAAAATCTACTAGACATTTCTATTTTTTTAAATAAACTTATATTGGAATAATTTTAGACTTTCAGAAAAGTTACAAAGGTAGTACAGAGAGTTTTACTACTTACGTTCCTCTTATGTTGACATAAGCATGGTACATTTGTCAAAACTTTACATTGGTAAAATACTCTTTATTCAAACTATAAACCTTATTCAGATTTCACTGGGTTTTTTTTCACTTATGTCCTTTTTCTGTTCCAGAATTTAATCCAAGATCCCACATTGCACTTAGTCACCATATCTCCTTAATCTCTTCTAATCTATAACAGTTCCTTAGTCTTTCCTTGTTTTTCATAACCTTGAAATATTTGAACAGTACTGGTAAATTATTGTAGAATGTCCCTCGATTTGTGTGTGTCTTAGTGTTTTCTCTGGTTATACTGGGGTTTTGAGTTTTGGAGGAGAGGTGAAGTGCCTTTCTCATCACATCACATCCCATCACACCACACCGTAGGGCACGTGATAGCAACATAACTTAACACTGGTGATGTTGCCCTTAGTGACTTGGTTCAGGTGGTATCTGCCAGGTTTCTTAAACACTGTAAAGTTCCTTTTTCCCCCTTTCTATACTCTTTGGAAGTTCTTTCTATTTTTTTTTGGAAGTTGAATCTCTAAGAACAGTCTACACTCAAGAAGAAGGAATTAAGCATCACCTCCTAGAGAAAGGAGTATCTACATAGATTATTTGGAATTCTATATGAAAGATTTGTCCCTTCTCTCCCATTTATTTATTCAGTCATTTATGTCTGTCAGTAGGGGCTCACAGATATGTATTTTATTCTTTGGGTTATAGTCCAATACTGTCAAATTGTTCCAATTTTACTCTTTGGGAGCTCTTTTAGGTTAATTCCTCTGTCTCTTTGACATGCCTTTTATTTCCTTTTTTGGCATTATTGTGTTGGCTAGGTCTTGTTGTGTAGACTAGTGAAAAGAGGACATCTCTGCCATGTTTCTGATCTCAGGATAAAATGTGTTCAGTCTCACCATTAGGAATGATGTTAGTTACAGATTTTTTTCATATATACCTTTTATTAGACTGAGGGAGTTTCATTCTATTCCTGGTTTGTTAAGTTTTTATCACGCATGGATATTGAATTTTGCTAAATTCTTTTTCTGCATTTATTGAAATGACCATATTTTTTTTTAATTATTGAGTCATTTAATCTGGTCAGTGACTTTTGTTAATTTTGAATGTCTTACCAGCCGTATATTCCTGAGATGTATGCCCTTGATCATGATGTTTTATCCCTTTCATATATTGCTGGATCCAATTTGCTAATTGAAAATTTTTACATTTTTGTTCATGAAGCATATTGTGTCTGTCATTTTCTTTTCTTGTAGTATCTTTGTCTTGCTTTGATATTAGGGTAATGCTGGCCTCATAAAATGATTTGAGAAGTATCCTTCATCTTCTGTCATCTTGGAGAGATTATAGAGAATTAGTATCATTTTTTTCCTTAAATGTCTGGTCGAATTTGCCAGCAAAACCATCTGGGCCTGAAGACTTGAGGGGAAGATTTGTAGCTATACATTTAATTAATTTATTTATATATTACATATAGAGCTCTTCAAGATATATTTTTCATCTTGGGTGAGTTTTGATAGTTTTTGTCTTTGGGGGAATTATTTCATTTCATCTGAGTTATCAAATATATAGGTGTAGAATTTATAGTATTTCCTTATTCTTATTAATGTATGCAGAATCAGTAGCGATGTCCTTATACTCCTATTGGTGATTTGAGGCTTCTCCCTCTCCATTGGCCTTGATAGAGTTTATCACTTTCGTTGATAATTTCAAAGAAAGAACTCCTTGTTTTATTGATTTTCTCTATTTCTCTTTTAAGTTTCATTGGTTTCTGCTCAATGCTTATTTACTTTTTATTTGCTTTAGGTTTGATTTGCTCTTCTTTCTCTAGTTTCTTAAGGTTTTAGTTTGCATTACTGGTTTCATCTTTTCTAATAGAGTAATTCTCGTTATTCACAGTAAATATGTTCTATAAAGTTGCTGTGAATATTGAATCAGTGAGTACTGTACTGCTACTCCTAGGAGAAATGTAGGGCTAGGTTCCTGTAAGTCTCTGGTCACAGCATTTCTTTCAACCAATCAGTATAACCTTGTTGTATGTGTGTTTCTGTTTAAAACCCTCATTTAGTATATTTTTTTGATTCATTAACATTGAACTCACAGCCAACAGCACTATAACTTGTACCTGAATGAAGCTTATCTGTTAATAACAGATATTTTCTCTGTAAGGCACTTCACAGATTTCCTAAGCTTAAGAACATTAGACCGTACTTGAGCACTACATTTGAAGGCCATTTTAAATACCAATATTACCAACAAAATGTATAAAAATGTGGTACTAAATGGACTGTGAAAAAGCCACTTGTTTACAGAATGAATGCTTAAACAAGAAGGCAGAGCATCACTTTGTTCAAATTTACCTTGGAGCATGGATGTGAGGCAGCTCATATTTTTTGCCACTTTGTATATGTCCATGAATGACCATGAAAAAAGTGCAAGTATTGATATTAGGTAAAATATTTTGCCTGTTTGGTAAAATAAATTTTACCAAGTAAGCAATTAGCAAATAAGGAACCTGCAAATAATGAAGATTGACTGTATATGTATTTTGTGTTAGAAATTTTCCTTTAAGTGCTGCTGTAGTTGCATCCTGCCAATTTTGATATGATTTATTTTCATTTAACTCAGGGTTTGGCAAAGTATGGCCTACTGTATATTTTGTAAATGAAGTTTTATCAGAGCACAACCACACTTGTTTATTTATTACGTTTTGCTGCTACATCTCTGCTGCAGAGATGATTAGTTGTGGCAAACATTGTATTTAGACACTAAGCCTAAAATGTTTCCCATCTGGCACTTTACAGAAAATGTGTGCTGACCCCTGATGTAGTAGTTTCCCTTGAGACTTTCCATTTGATCCATGGATTATTTAGAAGTATAATGTTTATTTTCCAAATATTTGAGAGATTGTCCAGATATGTTGCTATTACTGATTTCTAGATTAATGATCTTATGGTCTGAAAATGCACGTTGTATGATTTCTATTTTCTTTAAAAAGTTAAGGTTCTTCCTAGTCTGTGTGCATGTGAGAAGAATGTATGATCTGCTTTCGTTTCATGAAATGTTATGTAAATGTCCACTAGATTGGTTTGGTTAATGGTGCTATTCAGGTCATCTGTATCCTTACTGATTTTCTGCTTATTTGTTCTATAAATTAAAGAGAGAAGAGTGTCAAAGTCTTCAACTATAATTGTGCATTTGTCTATTTATTTTTTCAAATCCTATCAGATTTTGCCTTATGAATTTTGAAACTCTGTTTTTAGGTGCATACACATCTAGAATTACATCTTCTTAAAGAATCCTTTATCATTATGTAATGTCCCTCTTTGTCTCTGATAATCTTCCTTGTTCTGAAATCTGCTTCGTCTGAAATACATCTACTGCAGCTTTTGTTTGCTCATCATATATTTTTATCCATTTTCTTTTAACTATCAAAATCTGTGTATCTAAAATGAATTTTTTGTAGACAGCGTATAGTTTGTTCTTGCTTTTCAATCCAATCTGACAGTCTCTGTCTTTTAACTGCTGTGTTTACACCATTCATATTGAAAGAGATTGTTATAGTTGGATTAACATCTACATCTTGCTAGCTGCTTTCTGTTCCACTTGTTCTCTGTTTTTTTGTTAACTCTTTTTCTGTTAAATTGGGTATTTTTTAATAAAACCTATTGATTGATTTATTTATACTTCTTTCCCTAAGTCTTCTTTAATGGTCACCTTTGGTTTTACAGTATACATATTTAAATAATTTATCCAGTATTCTTGGGCTTCCCTTGTGACTCAGCTGAAAGAATCCACCTGCAATACGGGAGACCTGGGTTTGATCCCTGGGTTGGGAAGATCCCCTGGAGAAGGGAAAGGCTACTCACCCCAGTATTCTGGCCTGGAGAATTCCATGGACTGTATAGTCCATGGGATCACAAAGAGTCAGACACAACTGAGTGACTTTCACTTTCACTTTATAATAGTACTGTACCACATGGCTTGTAGTTTATAAGGACCTAATAACATCATATTCTCAAATCTTCCTTCCTATCCTTGTGTCATTGCTATATGTTTTACTATTATATATGCCGCTGCTGCTGCTGTTGCTGCTAAGTCGCTTCAGTAGTGTCCGACTCTTTGCAATCCCATGGACTGTAGCCTACCAGGCTCCTCCGCCCATGGGATTTTCCAGGCAAGAGTACTGGAGTGGGTTGCCATTGCCTTCTCCATTATATATGCTACAAACACCTAATGCATTGTTTACATTATTAAACTGTCAGTTATTTTTTTCTTTTTCTCAAGGATTTTAATAGACATTCAAGAACACATTCAATTTATCAGAAGTTGTCCCTCTACAAGAGTTGTCTGCTGTTAATCCCCTAACCACAGAAACACTTCTGGGCATCTAGTATCTTTTCAGCAGAAACAAGAAATAAGGTTGCAAGATTATTGTAGTCACTCAGGAGAGAAATATTGTCCAGTAAGTCCATTATCATGGGAAGAGGTGGAGAGAAGGGAACAAATTCTAGATATGTTTTGATCGTTTGTACATAATATCACATATAAAGGCCTTATTTCTATGACTTATATACACTGCTAATCAGCAAAGAGAATCCAAAAGTCCAATAAAAAGAAGCAGTGGATATGAAGCATTCACAGTACAAGTAAGTGAGGAACTCAACATCCTTCATTATTAGAGAAACGTAAAATAAAAGGAATATGTAAAATATCCTTCAGTGGGAAAAAATGGAGGTACTTAAGAGTGTGATCTCAGTGTTGAATAACTATACTCTTTATTTCATTTTTTTAAGTTTTAAAAAATATTTATTTATTTTTGGCTGCACTACGTCTTTGTTGCTACACAAGGGCTTTCTCCAGTTCTGGTGAGCGGGGGCTACTCTCTAGTTGCAGCGTCAGGACTTCTCATTGCAGGTGTTTCTCTTGTTGCAGAGCACATACACTAGGCACACGAGCTCAGTTGCCTTGCGGCATGTGGGATCTTCCTGGTCCAGGAATCAAACTGGTGTCCTCTGCATGGTTGCAAGACAGATTCTTAACGACTGGACCACCAGGGAAGCCCTTTATTTCAGTTTTAAAGAAAGCTATGGAAGAAAAAGTTTTTATTTTTCTTTTTTATAGTCATCCTACTGTTTTAAACTTTTTACCATGGTTATTTCTAAATATTTTCATTTACCATTTGTTTGTTTCTCATGTCATTTATGCATGAGAATAAATGATTTTCTCCTTTTTTGATAATACAAGCTTCAACACAAGTGTAATGAAAGTTCTGGACAAGCCTTATTCACAATCTTAGAAATGAAGTAGCATTGTTTCCTCCATTTCTTCTTCTTACTCCTCTTCTCTTCTTTTCTCCTTTTCCCCCTCACTGTTCCTCCTTCTCCACAGTTGCCAGCATTTCCTACTGGTTTTCTCTGTTTTGTTCCTCTTCTTTCTTTTTTACTGCCCTTCTCTTCCCTCCCTTCTCCCTGAATTATGCATTATTTCTCTTTCACAGATTCTTACATGACTTCAAGAGAGCTTCTCAATAAAAGAGGGAATCAGTGTGATATATGAACTATTCTTCTCAAAGACTATTAGTCAAATATTCTTTTTTAACTTTGGAAAAAAATTCTTTAACAGTTACCATGCACTCCTAACTATAATCTTTCTTTATAAAAAATGAAATTAACAATTTATAGTAAGCTCTCTGTACCTCTTTTCTGAAATAATTTTCAAATTATTGAAATAAATGTAAAATGTCATTTTCAGAATCCTTTTTAGAATGTGTTTTCCTAAGTAGAAAGAGACAAATTGAGTCCCCTGATGATCTTGGCATTCTGCCTTGAGACAGTTGCAGACTTAAGTTTCAAGAAAAGTGATACCAGGAAAACCTGATGGTATCCTTCAATTGAAAGGAATAAGATCAGTTTCTCTGGGTGTAGGCAGATGGGTTTTATAGGAAATAACAGTGAGGAGCAGCTTTACAAAGAAATAGCTCTAAATTTCTGTTTAGAGTTCTGTCTTAATTCTGTTTTGAGTATTAAGCTATTACCCTACCCTATGTGTAGGATAAAACCAAGTTTCTTCTGCAGTTCTTCTTTTTCATGTTCACTGTCCTCAAGTTTTTCTGCAGTTCTTTTTCATGTTCATTGTCCTCAGGTTCTTTCTGCAGTTCTTCTTTTTCACATTCATTGTCCTTCTGTGGTACAAATTGATCCATATTGGTGAGAATTGGAACCTTAAGTGTCAACAAGGGACTTCCCTGGTGGCCCAGTGGCCAAGATTCCACACTCCCAATGTAGGGGGCCTGGGTTTGATTCCTAGGCAGGGAATGAGATCTATGTGCCACAATTTAGAGTTCACATGCTGCAACTAAGACCCAGAGCAGCCAAGTAAATAAATAAATTTTTTTTAATATTTTATTTTATTTATTTATTTTTTATTATTATTTGCAGAGGGAAATTTTTTTTTTTCATTTGTTCCAGGATTATGTGTAGCATTTAGTGGTCATGGCTCTCCCTCAATCCGAACAGCGTTTCAGTCTTTGTCTTTGGTGACGACGTTTTTTAAAGAGTTGTCTGAGGAGACTATACAAATAGCTGAGGAAAGAAGAGAAGCTATAGACAAAGGAGAAAGGGAAAGATATACCCAACTGAAGGCAGACTTTCAGAGAACACCAAGGAGAGATAACAAGCCCTTCTTAAATGAACAATGCAAAGAAATTTAGTTCCGTTCAGTTCAGTTCATTTTAGTTGCTCAGTCATATCCAACTCTTTCAGACCCCATGGACTGCAGCACACCAGGCCTTTCTGTCCATCACTAACTCCTGGAGCCTACTCAAACTCATGTCCATTGAGCCAGTGACGCCATCCAACCATCTCATCTTCTGTCGTCCCCTTCTCTTCCTGCCTTCAATCTTTCCCAGCATCAGGGCCTTTTCAAATGAATCAGTTCTTCGCATCAGGTGGCCAAAGTATTGGAGTTTCAGCTCAACATCAATCCTTCCAATGAATATTCAGGACTGATTGCCTTTAGGATGGACTGGTTGGATCTCCCTGAAGTCCAAGGCACTCTCAATAGTCTTCTCCAACACCATGGTTCAAAAGCATCAATTTTTCGGGGCTCAGTTTTCTTTATAGCCCAATTCTCACATCCATACATAACTAGTGGAAAAATCGTAGCTTTGACTAGATGGACCTTTGTTGGCAAAGTAATGTCTCTGCTTTTTAATATGCTATCTAGGTTGGTCATAGCTTTTCTTCCAAGGAGCAAGCGTCTTTTAATTTCATAGCTACAGTCACCATCTGCAGTGATTTTGGAGCCTTAAGTGCCAACTAGAAAAATATATCCACAACCTAAATGTTAAGAGTTGTGTTTTATTTGGGTGGAAAATTTTAGGAGTTCAAGCCTGGGAGACAGCATCTCAGGTAATCCTGAGACAACTGCTCCCTAAACTGTCCATTATTTTTAGAACAATTAAAAATAAGAAAAGTATAGACATATTTTACTGGAGGTTTTAGAGCATAGGAATGCCATGGTCCCTTTAAAATGTAGCTTTTATCATTCTGGTTACTCTAAGAGAAAAACGGAGAGACCAGCTGGGAGGCTGTTGCTGTAATCTAACTGAAACGTGATAATGGCTTGTTCCAAGGTCATGTTAAATAACATAGAGTTCATTAGATAGGATATCCAGAAATCATTTTTGTTTACTTCAGAGTCTCACATTTTTTTCATGACAGTTCAAATATTTAGATTTAAAGCTACTGCAAGCTATTTGATAAGACAGTCACATTAAAACACTAAAAACATGACCAGTGATCTTCTTGACCTCATAATTCAGTTTGAAATAATCACTTGAAGTAATCACTTTGAAGTCATTGTAGTCCTCGTCATTAGATGACTAGAGATGACTGCTGCTGCTGCTAAGTCGCTTCAGTCGTGTCCGACTTTGTGCAACCCCATAGACGGTAGCCCACCAGGCTCCCCCATCCCTGGGATTCTCCAGGCAAGAACACTGGAGTAGGTTGCCATTTCCTTCTCCAATGCATGAAAGTGAAAAGTGAAAGTGAAGTTGCTTAGTCGTGTCCGACTCTTAGCGACCCCATGGGCTGCAGCCTACCAGGCTCCTCTGTCCATGGGATTTTCCAGGCAAGAGTACTGGAGTGGGATTCCATTGCCTTCTCCAGAGATGACTAGAACTGCTTAAAAACGGCATTGTTGGTGGTGTAGTTTTTTTAAATCTAGGGTAATGCACACATGTTAATCAAAATTGATACACTTATCTGCCTTTTTGGTTAATGTTTCTTTGTTGGCAAATTAAGTCACTTATCAGAAGTTCTTAATGTTCTATTCAAAGGATAGCAACCAAGTTACATACTTGGGTAATTCTACCAAAACTGTATTTCCAAATTCTAGATTTTATTGTCTTTGTAGAATACAGGAACTTTCAGTAATAAATGTCTGACTTTATATATATATAGTGTGTATATATATTATACATATAATATTTATATATATAATATATGTGTGTATATATGTATCTATATATATATATGTATCTTTTAGTGATCCTGAATAAAAGCATATTCCATTCTATCCTAATTAAAACTTTCCATTCTCTGCAAAACTGGAAACCCTACATTATCAACTTTTTTCTTTTTAGTTCAATATTTATTCAGTTTAAAATGTATTTTTAAACTTTTTTTTGCAAACTTCTATATGTACTATCTCTACTCTAAAGTAGCTTCCAATGATTCCATGTGTACCCATACCCCAGTTTTATCAACTTTTTGCCATACTTTTAAAAATAATCTATATTCTTTTCTGCTGAAGTATTTTAATCAAGTTTTGATATGTCCTGTCATTTCATCCCTAAATGTTTCAGTATGTGTGTCCTAAACAAAATGAAGTTAAAAATGACTGTTTTCTTTTTAAATAAAGATATAATTTATATACTACACAAATGTTCTCCTAAGTGGTATGTATTATCACATCCAACACGATTAACAATTTCTTAATATCTACTGACTAGTCCATATTCAAATTTCCCTAATTGTCTAAAAACGTTCTTTATATATTTTTATGATTAATTTGATCCAGATCTAAAATTGGCCTCCTTACTCACTGGATATGGTTGTTTTGTATCTTATATCACTCTTAACCAGAAACAGGTGTTCCCCGTCCCCTGTTTGTTTCATGCCTTTGTCTTGTAAAAGAAACCTGGTCAATTGTCCCATAGTATGCATGGGTTTGTTTAATTTGTCCTTCTGTAGTTCTTGTGGATTAAAAGTTAAATCAAAGCCTTGTTTACACTCAGGTTTAAGGGGTTTTTTGGGGGGTGGAGGGTAAGAATATTTCACAGGTTGTACTCTTTTCTGTAATGAGAAGGCACATAATGTTTGATTGTTGTACTTCTAGTGATGCTAAGATTCTTAGGCTCAGGTGGTGACAATCTTTTTATTGTAGTTTCCAGTCAGTCTTCCCTGTGGGATACTAAAGCCATTGATGATTGTTGCCTGATCCAGTTATTTTATTAACAGTTTCAAAATGATCATTTTCTAATTGTGTCACTACCTCTGCATTTATTAATGGATATTAACAGAACTTCTTATACACTGAGATATTTGACTAACTTGAAATATGCTTCATATCAGAAATGCAAAGTAAATAAAGGAAAAATCATTAAACATCAATTTTCAGAGTAAAAAGTTGGTGCCCTAGCAACCTTCAGTGGTGTCCAATGAATTTTGTTTGTTTGTGTCTTTTTTGAATGTTATTATGAGCTCATGACTTTATGTATTCAGTATGTTTTAATAAATTGCCATCATTATTCCTTCTGATCTCACTATGTATCATCTTTGGCCATTAGTAGCCTATTCAAGCTGGCTCCTATATCCTTTTGATAAAACCCTATTGGTCTTTGATAGCCTGATTGTTTTTTGGCTCAACAAGATATTCCAGGTTGATCTTACTCATTTCTTGCCTCAGACATAGACTCATCCTTTTTTTTTTTTCTGAGAAAATATTCCTCAGTTATCTTCTTTACTCAGCACCTATCTTAATCTACATACTGTGATGCTGCCAAAAGTCAAACTTGTTCACTGTATCTAATTGTAGAGTTGACTGTGACATAGCCTGTCTTTTCTGTATTTGTTGTCTGTATTAAATCACAAGCCCTTTTCTCTCCTTCTTGTGCCTTGTTCTGAGGCACATGTCTACATTCATTTTAGTATTTCATTCCTTAATACTTCATTATTCTCCCTTGTTCCATATGGTTTAATAGATTTATGTCTTTTTTTCAAGAAATTTGTAATTTCCTGGAGGTCAGAACTTCTACATTACTGGGAGATAAAGAGCAAATCTATTAGGAATATAACTGAAAAAAATTGAATTGAATTGAAAGGCTTGTTTTGTTTGGCTGACTTATGGCCATGTTTGCCAATAACTTGACACCAGTAGTGCCAGTGCTACATTTAGATCCCCGCCCAAACTGAATCACTAATCTTTACACCAGAATTTCAAGTACAGGTGGTTTAAAAGTAATCAAATTAAGTATGGAAAAGGAGGCACAAATGTTCTATCCAGAGAATTAAAAAATAAAATTTGTTCTTTGGTTCTAGAATATAGTTTTATGGTACATTCAAGAAAACACTTTCAGATGATCATGACTTTTGGTACCTGGCCTCAATTCCTACTTGGCTTAGCTTCATTATTGGTGGCCCAAAACTTGGCTGTAAGTAGGAGAGTTGGAAGAAAGACTGGCTGCCTGGCAAAAGGACTTGAATAGCTTTTGATCTTATTTGTCATTTTATCAGCTATTTTTTTGTACTGCTAAATGGGTGGACTTTTTATGGTTTTCATAGAAGAATGAAAACCAGAAAAGCCAGACTATTTACAACACTTAAAAATGTGACACTAGACCTGTAATGGCACTGAAGCTACTTGTCATGTGATGAAACTCTATGTTAATTTGTTTTATGATTAGAGTAAAAGTAGCTGAAGTGATGTGTCCTATCTATCTACTCTCTTCTTTCTTTTCTCTTACCCCCAAAGAAAAGGCTGTAGATTTTTCAAGGAAGAATAAGAAGATTAATTTGAGAATAGATTTGTGTTCATGATAAGACAACACTTCCTGGGTTTGCTTATAGGTCCTGTTATTGCCTTGGAGTTCAATGGAGATGGTGCTGTGGAAGGATGTCAACTTATTGTCAATGAGACATTCAAAGGGACCAAGGTACAAGATACTATTGACTATATTTCAATCGAACCTTTCATTTCCTTCTCTTTTCATTACAATTAAATAGTACTTTTAGCACATCATGATTTTTAAAACTTTTGGTAAACAATCGAGAACTAAGCTTTGGTTTTTCCTTGCCAAACTGAAATTTTAATAGCTTAAAAATTCACAAAGTGTCTACGTGTTAAAAATCTCAATCATACGTGTTTCTAAAGTCAAATGTCTCACCAAATGTCTCTTCCTTTTTAAAAAATAGTGATATGTTGGGACTTCCCTGGCAGTCCAATGGTTAAGAATCTGTGCTCCCAGTGTAGGCAGCATAGGTTTCATCCCTGGTCAGGGAACTAAGACCTCACAAGCCGCACAGTGTGGCAAATAAATAAAAATAGTGATATGCTGAAAATGTTACATTTCTAAGATTGTATACTTTAAATGGACAAGCCTATTGCTCAGTGTTCACTTTTATTTGCTTCAGTAATACTTCATCAAAACTTGAGCTATATCTAGAAATCATTACATGTAGATGTGGTTGATGAGTCTAAGAATTTCAAATTTTTACTTAATATAGCTTAGAAACAAATATATAAGAGGATTAAATGAGTATATGTAACTTTTTTTATAAATATCTGAGAGGAAACGTTTGGTTTTGTAGTCTGATTTAGCTTATGGGCCTTTGAATTTGCATAATTTGAAGTACTTTGTCTTTTGTCTCATTTGATCATTGCACAAGTACTTAGGGAGAGGGCAAATATAATCAGATTGAATGGAAAAGGAAACAGAGAGAAAATGTTTATATGATTTGGAGATTTTAGATCTGAATAAGTTATAGATTATCTAATCCAACTTTCTCATTTTACAGATGTGGAAATGGAGCCCAGAGAGGTTGATTAAATTGTCAGCATCATTCAGCTAGTTATGATAAAGATAAATAGAACTCAGGTCTCCTCTGATTTCTGGCAGACATTTATAAAAAACTGTTTTTGAAGGGTTCTATTGAGTACTGCTTTGTTGATGTTTGGAAAATAGTTAATTTAAAATTAGTAAAATATCTTTAGCAGCTTTGAAAAAAATAATCTCAAATTTTGCTTCTTGGTCTATTGAGATTCTTATTAGAAAATAGAAGAAATTAAGAGTTCTTTACATAAATCTCTTTATTCAGTAGCTTTCATAATATTGGTTTACATGTTTTAAAAACTGAAATTCCAAGAGTAGTAAAATAAAACCAAAGCATTATAAAGCAAAGACTTTAATTATATCATAAATGCTTTTAAAAGAGCTGTATTTACATCATAGCTAATTGAAACTATACTGCATGAATTCTACAGAAAATCCAGAATTTCTTTTAAATAGCAAGCTTTTGACTGTTTGTGGAGGATGTGGGCTTTGGAATTTGGGGATTACTAATATGTTATTTTTTTCTCTTACATTTAACATAGATATTTGTATCAGAAAGCAAGGAGACGGCACCTGGAGATGTAGACAGCTTCTACAATTTTGCTGATATACAGATGGGAATATGAAGTGCAATGAGGAACCAAGGACTTCGTATTAAGCCCTTTTCAATTTGTGTGTTAGCAATGGGTTTTTTTTTAAACTGATGCTAAAATTGTTAAAGTCATTTTTTAAATAAATTGTTGAATACTGCATCATTTATGTGAGATTCGGAAAGAGTTCATTTTAAATTAAGTAGTTTTAATCAGCTTAAAAACCATTTAACCCAGTTCAGTGAGCTTGTAGGTTTTCTCTGCATATGATACTGTTATTAGAAAACAGAAGTGACTAGCAGTTCATTATTTTAATCCTAATTAAACATTCTTTCAAATCTCTAATTTACACTTTACTCAGTACTCTATAATACTTGTTTGAGAATATCTTCCATTTTCTTTTTTAATTTAGAAGGATTCCTTACTAGCTGATCAGTTAAAATGAACCTGTGTACATTTTTCTTGTATACATATCCAGTTAAATATTTGCTTCCTAGTTCCATAATATGGAAAATGAGATTTTGTGTACAGAGTTGACCTAATACTTTGTAAATTCAATTTTTTAATTAATAGGTATTTGATAACCAGTTTTGCAAGTAGCTCATGTTGGTATAACTGTTTAAAGACTACTTTAAACAGTTGTGAGTAGTATGCTTATTTGAATATATTCCACATTGTTTATTTTTTGAATAAAACTGTTAAATGACTCTTCTGCTTCCTGGTAGGAAAAAGTATATGGAATAATGAAACTATAGAAGCCCAATCACCAGCAGTTCACAAAGGTGATTACCGTTTTATCAACTCTTATGAGCTATTAGAATTAAAACAAAACCTTGCAGCATTTTTAGGTAAGAATACTTAAGCATCTTGATGAGTTATGCAGATTGTTAAGAAGCTAGATAAATTCCTATCAATCAATGTTCCAAGTCTGGTAAAAATTATTTTGGTTGCTTTAAAGCATTATTTTCCAAATCAACCTGAACGTAATAATTTACCAGGGGGCAGGAGGGAGCTACTTGTTTAAAAATCCACATTCTTGGACCAGTCCTTAGGTGCATTGATTCAGTGCCCAGGGAAAACTGATTTAAGAGGGTTGTTGTAACAGAAAGTAATCAGAAGATTTTGATAGGTTGATCTTGTGAGAAGGGACTGAACCTGCCATCTGCATCACGTGCTGTGTGCTTAGTTACTCAGTCGTGTCTGACTCTTGCAACCCCATAGACTATAGCCTGCCAGGTTCCTCCGTCCATGGCATTTCCCAAGCAAGAATGCTGGAGTAGGTTGCCATTTCCTTCTCCATACAGAGTAGCTAATTGGAAGTTAGCTTTCGTAGGTCTATTTTTAAATTTAATTCTATTTTGATAAAACTAAGACTGAAAAAAATCACTTGCAAAAATTCCTCTTACAATTGTTACTAACAATTTATTTTCATGTTTAAACTCTTTGTGGATATTTTCAGATTCATTTACAACTACTGTATTGTATGTCCAATGTTCAGAAATAATACATTAAAAGACTTTTCACTTTAAACTAATAAGTAATGTTGACCACCTACCCTGTGCCTCACCTGTATTAGCATCATATCATTTCAGTCTTTTTTATAAGAGCATTCTATATTACATAACCTCTCATTAAAATCAAAATGATTTTATAAGATGCAAATAAAAATCAGTGATGGATTTAATATAATTTTGATCATAATTTACAAATTAGCTTTGCCAAATAGTGGTCAGAGGGCATTAATTTTTCTCATAGGTAAGCTAAATTAAGCATATTCTTTCTGATCATAATTATATTATTAAATCTCATTATTCACAGTTTTAAAAATCATAATACTTTTTGTCTTCCAAAAATATAGTACAATGTTATGCAATGCTGTAGACTGAGTTCTTTATCTATGGTATTTTAGCAAAAACTCAGGAATATTACATATAAGGCAGATGTTAATTTAAAAATTTCCACTAAATTTAGTGTCTATTAACCAAAGCCTAAAATTTTATACTCTTCAGTTAGGTAAGAGCTTTTACCCAGATTTAACTTGTCTTTTAGGACAGTTCTTGTTTCTGAATGTTTGAAAAGATTTTAAAAAATAAGTAGTACTATGGTTGTTGTTTCTATCACCTTAAACCTTGATTATAATTAGTATTATACATTTTACTTCTGAATAGCTTTTGAATTCATGCAAATGTATTAGCAATGAAAACTTAGTAATTTTATTAAGTTATAGATGTTTGACATTATATTAGTTTATTTCTCTTGTGTCAATAGTACTGCTTTTTACTTCTATATATTTGTGTCTAGCTTTTGTATGTAATTTATCTAGTGTTTATAAAATGTGATTTGTAATAAATATTGTCAAAATGAAAATAATTTAACACCAATTTTTGAAGAGCACTTCTATAGTATAAATTTATTCATATGTGTACCAAAATTTGATCATGACACAACTTTTTTAATGATAAAAGTAAAATACAGTGGTCTAATCTGTCTTATATTAGTGAGAAATGAACTGTATGCCATGTTGTGTGTACAAAGCTCTCTGGAGAAATGCAGAGGAAGTAGAAAACTTATTTTAATCTGAGGAATTTCCAGTATCATGTTCCCTTTGTTAAAAGATACATTTTGTTATGATTGAATACTTACTAAGATTAGGCATGTTTTTCTTCCATACTTGAGAAAATAGCAAATTGTGACATACTTTCAGATTTATTCAAGTAGACCTTATTTTTAAATTACTACCAAATTTACCAGCCTTTCTATCTAGCTTCTCCCTCTCCCAGCCCATAAATCAGATAAACTTCAGATTGGTGAGTTTTTTAAATAACATTTATTATTATTATTTCTATGTATAAAGCTTCTACATGTACATTTAGAGCATTTGGGGGAAAAAAACAGAACTGTACAAGACAGCAGCAAAAATTACTTCCTGCTTATTGGATAATTCTTGCTGTGCTGAGTTAAAATTTTTTTTCTCATTTTTAACTCTATTTTCCATAGGAAGAGAAGATATTGTAATTAGGGTATGATTCTCCTTCAAAATCCATTCTAGAAAATATTTCATCCTTTAAAAGTATAATCTTAAAAAGTCAAATTTCATTTTAATTTTAGTAATGAAAACTTTTTTGTGAAAATCGTTTTGGGTTTCTTTTTTGGTAGAGTGTTTGAGGAGGGGAGATGACCCCCCTGGTGAAGGGAATGGCTACCCACCTTAGTATTCTTGCCTGCAGAATTCCATGGACAGAGGAGCCTGGTGGGATACAATCCAGGGAGTCACAAATAGTCGAACACAACTAAATGACTAACATACTTCATCCACACCTTAAAGTTGGAGAAGCTTTGTCCTAGACTATTGGCTCCTCAAGCGCTAAAATCAAGGCTTAGAAACCTTTGTATTCATAGAGAGTAGCTTAGGGTCCAGTGAAAGTTGCTCAATTGTGTCCTACTCTTTGTGACCCCATGGATTTACAGTCCATGGAATTCTCCAGGCCAGAATACTGGAGTGGGTAGCCTTTCCCTTCTCCAGGGGATCTTCCCAACCCAGGTATCAAACCCAGGTCTCCCACATTGCAGGCAGATTCTTTACCAGCTGAGCCCCAAGAGAAGCGCTTAGGGTCCAGTAATGTGATCATTATTACATTTAATAAATGTTTCTGATTGAATGAAATAATCCAGTGCTTCATTCTATTAATTCTTTATCAGATCTTAGTCTTTCCTGTAATTCCTCTCTTCACATACTCTCCTTGATTGGCTTTGGAATAAAAACATTATACAGTGTTTACTCCCTGCTCCCTGCCCCCGTGTTTTGTGTTGAAATAGTAACCAGGGTCTCTGCCCACTGAGGCTCCTAGGGAGCTTTAAGAACATCAGTGGTATGCATTGTAAACAGATAAGAGCACAGCAGTTTCTGACTTAACTTTTCATCTGATGTTCATATTCAGGTTTTATTTAATGAGCAAAGTCAAGTCAAAGTCATTCAGTCCTGTCTGACTCTGTGCAGCCCCATGGACTATACAGTCCATGGAATTCTCCAGACCAGAATACTGGAGTGGGTAGCCTTTGCCTTTTCCTTCTCCAGGGGATCTTCCCAACCCAGGGATTGAACCCAGGTCTCCTGCCTTGCAGGCGGATTCTTTACCAGCTGAGCCACAGGGAAGCCCAAGAATACTGGATTGGGTAGCCTATCTCTTCTCCAGCAGATCTTCCCAATGCAAGGATCAAACCCAGGTCTCCCTCATTGCAGGCGGATTATTTACCAGCTGAGTGTGATAATTTATTGCAGAAGCAGTTGGAAACTAATAAAGCCAGATTTCTGAGAACATCCAGGCCATATCCCAGTAACAATAAGAAAAGCTTCATGGTATTTCTGTTATTCAGAAATGTAATATATCTATCACTGAACCAATGTATTCAATCATTATCTGGTAATTATTTGCCCATCCAGTTATATATCCATTTCTCCAGTGCTTTTTATGGACCTCCATTTGGTTATCTAGCCTCTGGTCAATAATATAAGGAGGGGGCTATACACAATAAATACAATCAATGCACACAAATACATAACAAGTACACTGTAGGCTCACAAGTGGGCACAGAGTAGGTACTCAAATGGTTGGCACTGGTAGGCAATACATATGCTGTTGTTAGCTTATTTTGTAGGGGTACATGCCACAAATGAAAGTGAAAGTCACTCAGTCGTGTCCGACTCTTTGCCACCCCATGGACTATACAGTCCATGGAATTCTCCAGACCAAAATACCGGAGTGGATAGCCTTTTCCTTCTCCAGGGGATCTTCCCAACCCAGGGATCGAACCCAGGTCTCCTGCATTGCAGGCAGATTCTTTACCAGCTGAGCCACCAGGAAAGCCCACTTAATGAGGAAACGTGTTGCATAAACCTGAGTGGTGCACTGTTGATGCTGGGGCTGAGTTAAACAGCAGTCAGCTAGTTGCTTTGGGCTTGTGGGGAAAGTCACTTAGTCCCTCTCAGATGTTATCCTCCCTCTTTATCTCTTGACATCTTCCCACCTCAAGAGTGCTTAGGGATGAGAGTGGCATCATCATCAACAGAACACGTGCAGGATTATCCAGGGAAGTAGGGGAGGAGAAGAGTAACTCTGAGCTTCCTTTCCCTGAAGACCAGCATTATCATAGCAAGTAAGTGGTAGAGCTGGGGTTTAAATGGCTGTGTCTTAACCATTATTACAAAGAGAGGGGCCTATCAAAATTACTTGTGGGTATTTTTCAAAATATATATGGCCCTTCAGGCAGTTAGAAAATCTAAACAAGGTGATTGTGTAAAGCATTAAAGGTGGGGGAAGAAGATCAAAGATGGGCAGAGAAACAACATTCACATAGCAAAAACCAAAGATCCATCTTGACGTACTGTGGACAAAAAATGTGGATTGCCATCTCAGTAAACAACAATGTTGCCCACCATTAAGCCGTCAGGCACTGCAGCCCCCAACCCCCACCCCAAGGTGACCCTCAGAGAAATTCAGATGGAGAAAAACAGGATAATGGTTCTAGATAGTTAAGATGCCTATCAAAGGAACAATTTCAATGACCAGTTCATCTTCCCGTACACAGAAAAGCACTAAAATCAGTAACTGGAGATAACTGGATTTTTTGTGATTAGCAGTAATCTTTCGATGTTCAACTACTTTTTTGGCAAAAGCTCCTATATATCCTGGCCCCTCCCTCACCTCTTCAGAACAGTTCCTTAGAGCTATCTGAGTGGCTGGCTCCTCGGCTATAGTCCTCTCTCAGTAAGGTTCTCAAATAAAACATAACTCACAACTTTTATGTTGTGTGCTTTTCTTCAGTGGGCAGTACTGATAAGGAGTAATGTTACTTGTAGGTTACAAAACTAAGGTCTACAACAGTGTAACCACTATGCTACGTTATGTATAAGAACAGGGGAGATAATAAGTACACACACACACACATATATTCTTAATTTTGCAAAAAGGACTACTGAAAGGGCAAATCAAAAATTGCCCACAGGAGGCAAGAGGAACCAAGGGGGATGAGGTTAGAAGTGGGAATGAGACTCCTTACAGCTTTGACTTTTGAACTTTGTAAATATATTACCTGTTTTTAGATTTGAGTTGGGGGTAAAAAGCAGAAAGAAGGTGGTTAGAGAGTAAAAGAGGAAAAGAATAAAAACAGATAGAAAAATTCACGAGAATACTTTTGCCAAAGACTATTTTTTTAACTTGGGAGGGAATTCAGTCGCTCAGTCGTGTCCCCATGGACTTTGGGACCCCATGGACTGCAGCACGCCACGCTTCCCTGTCCATCACCAACTCCCGGAGCCTACTCAAACTCATGTCCATCATGTCAGTGATGCCATCCAACCATCTCATCCTCTGTCATCCCCTTCTCCCGCCTTCAATCTTTCCCAGCATGAGGGTCTTTTTCAATGAGTCGGTTCTTCGCATCAAGTGGCCAAAGTATTGGATTTTCAGCTTCAGCATCAGTCCTTCCAATGACTATCCAGGACTGATTTCCTTTAGGATTTACTGGTTGGATCTCCTTGCAGTCCAAGGGACTCTCAAGAGTCTTCTCCAACACCACAGTTCAAAAGCATCGATTCTTCAGTGCTCAGCTTTCTTCACAGTCCAACTCTCAAATCCATACATGACCACTGGAAAAAACCATAGCTTTGACTAGATGGACCTTTGTTGGTAAAGTAATTGGAGGGAATTTAGGGAAAGTAAAAAGTTAGTACACAGAGATGGCTGGTAAGAGATGACCTTTGGCTTGATACCTTAGACTGAATCTGAGGTCCAGATAGAAAAGGTGTTTCCTGAGTGACTGAGAGAGTTGAGGAAGAATCCAACTTGATGAAGGAATAGGAACCAAATAACTATCACGTCAGTGGCACATCTTCTGTTGCTATTCCTGTGCATTACTCTGCCCTCCTTGGCATGTGTTCTCCCTGCAGTGGAAGCATGGAGTCTTAACCATTGGACCACCAGGGGAGCCCCTCCCACTTTTTGCTGTGAGTGTCAATGCCACTTATATTTCAGAAGAGTGCCTCTAAATCTTCTCATGAAGATCCATAGATAGTTGTTGTCTTTTATTTTTTAAGATCACACTTTGTTCCCTGTAGCATTTTTCTCTGATAATCATTGCCTTGTTCTTTAAACTTTCTCCCACCTTGGTTCCTGTGATAATGATGCAGTTATCCACCATCAATGAATTCACTGAACGCTGCTTCTTGGGCCAGGCACTGTGCTAGATTCAATTTTTCCTACTTCTTTGAGACTTAGTTTCTTTGGATAGCTCATTTTTTTATTCTCTTACCTTCATTTTCCCTCTTCCATCTCAGCTGTCATCACAGTACAAGGGTCAGTTGTGAATCCTCTGCTTTGATCACCATGTCCTCTCCTTTGGCTCCATGAACCTTTCTCACAGCTTCAACCAGAACCACTGAGGACAGCTGTTTATCTGACTGCTATTGCTCAATCTTCAACTCTACCAAATATGTCCACTCCAGTAGTTAAATTTTAATTGTTCTCCTGGTCTCACCACATACTACACTGAACTCATCACATTTCTCCTTCCTAGATGGTCTCCCTGTCCTGGCATCTTTGTTTTCATTGATGACACAGAATTATCTCAGTTATACCATTGCCATTTTGGAGTCATAGTGGAATGTTCTTCCCCCACCCAACCCACCCCTTGCTAGACATTTTTTTGTTTTGTTTTTGTTTTGCTAGGTAGCTCTTAACTAGCTCTGATGTTGAAATGTTTCCATTCTCCATCCTCCCCTTTTCATGCCCATACTCATCAACTTAATGTAGCTGCATGGTTTTTATATGAGTCTTCTCACTAGAAACCCTACTTAAGATCTTTGCTTGCTTCCTCCAATGCATTCCATACACTGCAGGGCTTTGCCCTACATAGTAAAGAGCATAGCCTTTGGGGGTAGTTTTCTAAATTAATTTTTATTGGAGTATTGTTGCTCTACAATAGTTTTTGCTATGCAGCAAAGTGAATCAACCATACATATACATATACCCACTCTTTTTAGATTTCCTTCCCATTTTCGCCACCATAGAGCAATGAGTAGAGTTTCCTGTGCTATACAGTAGTTTCTCATTAGTATGTATATATCAACCTCAGTCTCCCTTTGGGGGTGGTTTTGTTACCATTAACCTCACAGCATCTTGTGACACTTCCTATTGTGGAACTCTTAAATTTCTCTCCCAAGCCAGATCGTCAACTTTTGGAGTAATCCAAATGATGAACACTTTCATTTTCAAGTCTAGGACCACTTTCTTAAAGAACAAAAATAACATAAAAAACCAAGTGGAGGGGAGTAGTGGAGGGATGAATTGGGAGTCTGGGATTAGCAGATGCAAACTATTATATGTAGAATAGATAAACAACTACTATGGATAAAGGTCCTACTGTATAGCACAGGGAACTATGTTCAATAACCTGTAATAAATCATAATGGAAAAGAATATGAAAAAGAATATATACATGTGTGTATAACTGAATCACTTTGCTATACAAGAGAAATTAACATTATAAATCAACTATAATTCAATAAAATACATTTTTTAAAAACTGAGCAACAACTACATGCCAGGTACTTCCACAAAATTAACTTTGGTATAGCCCACAGCAGCTATCACAGGATGCTGACAAAAGTCAACAGTTACTTGTCTAAAGAGCTCAGTCCTCCACTTTAGCCGTTTGATCTCCTGACTGTAGAATAGTCATGATCAATGAAAACTGATCTTTGCTTATGTTCCTCTCCATGCCTGGAAACTTTGATCATTCTTACTGCCCACCCCCTTACCCCAAAGCTTCAAATTCTGCCCTTCTTTCAGGACCGGCCTGATTTCTATCTCCTCCAGTAAGCCACTGGCCTCTGATCATTTGAACAAGTCAGATCAGAGTTGCAAAGAACAATTATGGATTTGAGAACCATCAGATCTGGATTTGACTTAAATTCTGCTATGTATACTACCTTTGTAGATCTCCAAAAGCCATATATGTCTATAGTTTTATCCTCTGTAAAATGAAAATAATGCCTGTTTTTCAGTTATTTTGAGTACTCAGTGAAATAAAGTAAAATTTCTAGACTAGTGTTAACTCTTCTTAATCATGCAGAACTCTGAAGTGTTACTTTTCTTGTGTCTTATTTTTCTAAAATGGCACAAAATTCACTGCGGACAGACACCAAGACTTCTGTACCTGCCATCTGTTAGCCTCAGGCAGCCAAATACTGCCTGATTGTAGATTTGAATACCAATGATTGTAGACTTGAACCATATCTACAAAACACCTTCACATCTCCATCTAGATTAGTGTTTGAATGAATAGCTGGGACCTATAACCTAGCCCTGTAACACTAATGGTGTTGGTTGGTGTTTCATTTTGTTTTTAAATTCCATCAGAACACTTTGATCTTTGTGAAAATAAATCACAAGCCTGAACAAGCTTCCAAGAAGAGAGAATACTGGTTGGATGAATACAAATATAAACACGTATAGGGGGCTCTAGTACTCTAGTTAGTGTTAGTCACTCAGTCGTGCCAGACTCTTTGCAACCCCATGGACTGCAGTCCACCAGGCTCCTCTGTCCATGAGATTTTCCAGGCAAGGATACTGGAGTGGCTTGCCATTTCCTTCTCCAGGGGATCTTCCCAACCCAGGGATCAAACGCGGGTCTCCTGCACTACAGGCAGATCCTTTACCGACTGAGTTACAAGGGAAGCCCTCTAGTACTCTAATGCAAATACCTAAGAACATTGAACTTTTATGAGCTGAGATGATGAGTCATATGTAACAAAGTCTTAAGCTAGGCAGCTAGGCAGCCCAACAACTCCAAAATGTGTTTAAGATCCTAGGTTGTATCCTCCTGCTCTGCCATCATGTTAACTTTTTTGTTATGCCAGTAACATGTCTTTCATACCTCTAAGTATGTGACTGCTTTCTAGGTAGAAATAACACAGAAGGGGAATGCCAAAAGGCCAGCTAAGTCTGTACTCTTCCATTGGGAAAATACTAACTTTCCCAGAAGTCTCACTCAGTGGACTTCTACTTATATCTCATTTGCCAGAGCTCAATCAAATGGCCATCCTACCTTCTAGAAAGTATTCCCTATTCTTACTGCGCATATTGTCTCCCTGGAAAATTGAGGTTCTGACAGTAAGATCAAAAGATCAAAATGACTATTTGGTAAGCAACTATCAGTATTTGCAACATGAAACTTACAATCTGTATAGTTTAGAATATACCATAAACAAATGGGAGGGGGAAAGTTTAAGAACATTTCCCCAAATAGCCCAAAAGTTTTTTCAGAGGAATAAAGAATGGAATGAGATCATTTGGGTAAAATATCTCAGAGGAGTAAAAAAATTCCCAAGAAATTTCTGAAGAACTTCAGGAACCAAATTATTGCTGTTGTGATTCAAAGAAACAAAACAACAACAAAAAAAAACATGTATACCATTCAGTTCAGTTCAGTTCAGTCGCTCAGTCGTGTCTGACTCTTTGTGACCCCATGAATGGCAGCATGCCAAGCCTCCCTGTCCATCTCAGGGAGTTCACTCAAACTCACGTCCATCGAGTTGGTGATGCCATCCAGCCATCTCATCCTCTGTCGTCCCCTTCTCCTCCTGCCCCCAATCCCTCCCAGCATCAGAGTCTTTTCCAATGAGGCAACTCTTCGCATCAGGTAGCCAAAGTACTGGAGTTTCAGCTTTAGCATCATTCCTTCCAAAGAACACCCAGGACTGATCTCCTTCAGAATGGACTGATTGGATCTCCTTGCAGTCCATGGGACTCTCAAGAGTCTTCTCCAACACCACAGTTCAGAAGCATCAATTCTTCAGTGCTCAGCTTTCTTCACAGTCCAACTCTCACATCCATACATGACTACTGGAAAAACCATAGCCTTGACTAGACAGACCTTTGTTGGCAAAGTAATGTCTCTGCTTTTTAATATGCTATCTAGGTTGGTCATAATTTTCTTTCCAAGGAGTAAGCATCTTTTAATTTCATGGCTGCAGTCACCATCTGCAGTGATTTTGGAGCCCAAAAAAATAAAGTCTGACACTATTTCCACTGTTTCCCCATCTATTTCCCATCGAGTGATGGGACCACATGCCATGATCTTCGTTTTCTGAATGTCGAGCTTTAAGCCAACTTTTTCACTCTCATCTTTCACTTTCATCAAGAGGCTTTTTAGTTCCTCTTCATTTTCTGCCATAAGGGTGGTGTCATCTGCATATCTGAGGTTATTGATATTTCTCCTGGCAATCTTGATTCCAGCTTGTCCTTCTTCCAGCCCAGTGTTTCTCATGATGTACTCTGCATAGAAGTTCAATAAGCAGGGTGACAATATACAGCCTTGACATACTCCTTTTCCTATTTGGAACCAGTCTGTTGTTCCATGTCCAGTTCTAACTTTTGCTTCCTGACCTGCATATAGGTTTCTCAAGAGGCAGGTCAGGTGGTCTGGTATTCCCATCTCTTTCAGAATTTTCCACAGTTTATTGTGATCCACACAGTCAAATGCTTTGGCATAGTCAATAAAGCAGAAATAGATGTTTTTCTGGAACTCTCTGGCTTTTTCCATGATCCAGCAGATGTTGGCAATTTGATCTCTGGTTCCTCTGCCTTTTCTAAAACCAGCTTGAACATCTGGAAGTTCATGGTTCATGTATTGCTGAAGCCTGGCTTGGAGAATTTTGAGCATTACTTTACTAGCATGTGAGATGAGTGCAATTCTGCGGTAGGTTGAGCATTCTTTCGCATTGCCTTTCTTTGGGATTGGAATGAAAACTGGTCATTAGAGATGCATAATTTATGGATGGCTTTGACTAGAGTAGAGAAGGCCTGGAACAGTTTTCATGGCCTTCTGTCTATGCCATAAGATCCTGGTGCTTATATCTTCAGAAAGTCAGATACAGAGACTTCTGAGAAGTCACTTAGATGATGGTTTCCAAAAGGATCCACTCTCTCCTAAGCCACACATGGTGCAGTTTACTTCTAATATGGAAAATGATGGTTAGTCTCTAAAGTTGAGCATCCTCTGGAATCAGTTCATCCCTTTTGAAATTTCCAATCTAGAAAAATCCTATCTAAGGAGAGAAGACAAAGTTCTAGATTCTGGATTTATACATAAAAGTAAAGACAGTGGTTGTATCATTCAGGATTCCACCAGAGAAACAGAATCAAGGAATTGGCTTAGGTGATTGGGGGCTGGCTAGGTAAGTCCAAAATCTGAAGCCTGTAGATGGGGGTATCAGGATGGGCAGGCTGAAGCTCTGAGGCACAAGCTGATGCTGCTGTTTATGGGTAGGATTTCTTCTTCAGGGAAGCCCTAGCTCCTAAGGCCTTAAACTGATTGAATTAGGTCCACCCAGATTATCTAGGATAATCTTCCTCACTTTAAGTCAACTGTTTATAGACTTGAATCATATCTACAAATTGCCTTCACACCCCTATCTTGATTACTGTTAAATGAATAGTTAGGAACTATAGCCTAGCCCTGTAACACTAATGGTGTTGCTTGGTATTTATTTTGTGTTCAAATTCCATCAGAACACTTTGTTCTTTGTAATAATAAATCACAAACCTGGATGAGCTTCCAAGAAGAGAGAGAGCCAATATTATCAGTCTGTCGCATCAGCATTAATACATATTTGGTCTATAAAGGTCATTAGCCAGCTGGTAACAGGAAACTTCATTGATTATAACTCACCCATTGGGTGTATGCTATTGCTTGATTCCACTAAATTGTTTTCAGCTTATTGGGCTTCCCTGATAGCGTAGTTGATAAAGAATCTGCCTGCAATGCAGAAGACCTGGGTTTGATCCCTGGGTTAGGAAGATCCCCCGGAGAAGGGAAGGCTACCCACTCCACTATTCTGGCCTGGAGAATTCCATGGACTATCCATGGAGTCTCAAAGAGTCGGACACAACTGAGGGACTTTCACTTTCTATTGGTAAGAAAACTAGTTCTCCAACTAAGTTGCAGTTTCTTCCTAAAAAGGAACAAAGTATTTCAAGGAATAGGTGTGTATTTCTTCATCTGTAAATCATGTATTATCTATTTATTTGGCTGTGTTGCACAGCTTTTAGGATCTTAGTTTCCTGATCAGGGATTGAACCCAGGTCCCAGCAGTGAAAGTGCTGAGTCATAACCACTGCACCGCCAGGGAATTCCCATCATGCAACAAATGTTTAATGAATATTGGGCTAGATTAATTGACAATTTTTACCTTCACTTGATATAAAAATGGTGGATGTTTTAAATAATGAAACCTACACAAGAGTAAAAAGCATTTTGTTTGAAGCATATTTACTCTCTGTTAATGGTGTGGGGAAAGTTATTTTCTCTCTCAATCTCAGTCTGTGTACCTGTGAAGTGGGAATAATGATTACTATCTGGAGGGTTTGGGGAAGGATTAGATGACAAAATGTAAGTTGAAACACTTGAAACACACTAGATTCTCCGTACATTGATTTTCTGTCTCCTTCCATGGTAGCCTTCACAAGTGAAATCCTGTGAATTAAAAGTTCTCTCCAATGTTCTTTGCAGATTGTTTCTATTTGATAGAATTATTTTGGATATCAATATATAGCAAAGAATCAACCGAGGTTACCAGTGCTTGTGAATTTATCACACTGGCTATACTCTTTCACTGTAGTTTCTTTTGTATTCACTTACGTGCATGTTTACATGTTATCGTTTCAACCACGAGTGCAGATAAAATTCTCCATGTGTTTACAATTGCTTTTTTGTTTGAAAAATCAACACTTTTTCAAATTTTATCTGAAAATGTTCCTGAGTCATAGACGCAAAGTTCTGAACAAAAGTTAGGTGTCATCAGATTTCACAAGTCTGAATTATTTGGCTGAGGAATATTTGGCTGAGGAAAAGGGAGCATATCTTAAATTCTTTTCCTTATCAGTCTTTCTCATGTGGCCTGGCAGATGCACGGGTTATTTTGTTTTATTATTAATTGTTAATTGTGGCTCAACTGGTAAAGAATCCACCTGCAATGCAGGAGACCTGGGTTCGACCCCTGGGTTGGGAAGATCCCCTGGAGAAGGGAAAGGCTACCCACTCTAGTATTCTGACTTGGAGAATGATGGCACCCCACTCCAGTACCCTTGCCTGGAAAATCCCATGGACGGAGGAGCCTGGTAGGCTGCAGTCCATGGGGTCGTGAAGAGTCGGACACGACTGAGCGACTTCCCTTTCACTTTTCACTTTCATGCATTGGAGAAGGAAATGGCAACCCACTCCAGTGTTCTTGCCTGGAGAATCCCAGGGACGGGGGCGCCTGGTGTGCTGCCGTCTATGGGGTCGCACAGAGTCAGACACGACTGAAGCGACTTAGCAGCAGCATATAGTCCATGGGGTTGCAAAGGGTCAGACATGACTGAGAAACTTTCACTGTCACACAAATAATACCATTTTATTTTCCCTGAGAAAAATGGAAATAAATCTAAAATCCTCTTTGATTCCTACTCCCCATTGATAACTACCATCATCAATTTGGTCTGTATTCTTCCAGACCATTTGTCTATGGATTTACACATATATTACAGTACACAGACAGATGAAATTAAATGGAAAGTAGCTCTTTTGCTTGTCTAAGGAAAATGGGGCCTATTATTGATTTTTATCATATAAAATTGGTGTGATGGGTAAGAGAGACTGGAAAGAAAAGAGAAGGATGGAAGGTCTTGCCAAGAGTGATAATTTAGTTCACTGTATTTCTTTGGCCTTTTCACTTTCAGTCCCCCTGAGCCCATTTCGGGCAAGCTACACATCATAATGTCTGCACGATAGCATAGGCAGTATAAAGATCTTGCATCCAGTTTCATCAAGGACTGGCTCAACAAAGACAGATACACAGTCCCCTAGGCCTTCTGAAAGTCTCTCTCCACTGAAGTCCAAGCATTAGTACTTCTAATTTACAAATTAAAAAAAAAAGAAAAATAGTTTTGGCTTTAAAGTGCAAGCTGAAGTCATCATGATGGCAAATTCTTTCTGTTTTCCAAGTGAAACAAAAATCTCTTTGTTAATCATTTCATTAATTTCTTTTAAATGATGAGGTAACTTCATGTTCCAGACAAGAAGAAAAGTCCATCATAAAGAGAATCTGGTGCTGGAAAGAGGAATGTGGGCTGGCCAGATACCACAGGACTTGAGGAAACATAGAGGTGAGGTCCCTGGTTTCTCAATATTCCAGATTGGGTGCTGGAGAAGCCTGAAACCTAGAATCTCCAATTATAGCAGACCGAAGCAAACAAAAACAAACAAAGTCAAAGAAAAACCTGTTCTTTCTGGCCAAAGTACCTGGAAAGGAGAGAAACCCAGTCCAGAGGAGAGAAACCTTTTTGACAGCAAGAGAGGACCGGCACTAGACTTTGGTCCTCCGTTCTGTAGCTGTAGTCAGCTAGGGAAAATGCTTTCCTATGCTTTCTTCTTCCTCAAAGAGCACAAACTGTGTGAGTGGGAGTGCCGTAGCACCAGACGGCCTGGGAAGCCCTCCCTACCCCCACTCCACCCCTCATGGAGAGCAAGCTGGAGCCACAGTGGCAGCCACACTGGCATGGGTGGGAGTAGGGGGGAGGGGAAGGTGGGGGTGGGGATGGTTCTGTGCTCTGCCGGCAAGAAATCCACACCACTGTGGCCCACCCGGCAACACCAGGTAGCCAGGGCTAGCACTTTCAGCCCCAGCAGGCCTGGCATCTCCCAACCCCCTCCCCTCAACCTGGTGACATGCCAAGACCAGGGAGGCACAGGATCTCCTGACCCCCATCAAGTGGCAGGTGGTGGGGAGTCACTTTCCTCTCCCACCACGGGTGTTGGCTGAGAGCACACGGGGGAGTTTGGATCTCTGTCACTCCTCTCCCACAAAGCACAAAGAGAGGATCCAGAGAGCCCCTCCCCCTGCCTGCTGTGTCAGTGGAGACCAAGTGAGAGGTCTAGACTTTTACCCTTGTCTGCCAGTGGCAACTATTGCCCTCATTCTCTCAATAAGAAAGTGAAGAGAGGATCTCAAAGAGGAGGGAGCTGGGGCGGGATTCTTTAAATCTGTATAGAAGTCCTGGAAAGATACCTGACTGACCACAAGGAAAAACCGACTAAATCAACATGTTTGAAGGTCTGAGAACTGAACTACAGTGTGGAATACCTCTTCACTTGTCAAGGTCGTTTCAAATAGTACACAAACAAAGCAGACAGGGATAGTACTGCAAAGGTTCTAAAAACAAAATTGTCATTGGAACCACAGCCCACAAAAGAAGGCTAGCACCTGTACACTAAACCTCAATAGGATTACTGCCTGCTGAAATAGAAGATTTAAGTAGTATCCAGAGTCTCCTAATGTGCAAAATGTCCAAGAGACAATAGAAAAACACTCATCATACCAGGATCTAGTAAAATCACACCTTGACTGGGAAAAGAGAATTAACGGATATACCACTGAGATCAATCAGAGGTTATAGTTATCTTGAATGAACTTTAGCGTAGCTGTCATAAAAAATGTTTCAGTGAACAATTACAAATTCTCTTGAAACAAATGGAGAGAGAATTCCCTGGCAGTCCAGTGGTTAGTACTCCCTGCTCTCACTAGACTATGATTGAGGACAGAACAATAATATTTCTCCAATCTGAACAAAAGAGAGAAAAGAGGGGTAAAACTTCCCCTGTTGTTGGACAGTAACAAAAAAAGTGCTAATATTCATAAAATTGAAGTCACTGAAAGAGAAGTGAAAACGAATTCAAAGAAATAATGGCTGCAAATGTCCCAAATTTGGTGAAAGACATGAATTTACAAATTCAAGAAGCTCAGTGAAACCCAGATAGGAAAACTAAAAAATATCCACACTAAGACATATCATAAATAATTTCTGAAAACTAAAGATAAAGAAAACAAATCTTGAAAGAAGCTAGAGGGAAAAAAATGCATTATCTGCAGAATAACACTGATTTAGATGATGGTGAATTTCTCATCAAAAATTACAAAGGCTAGAAGGAAGTAACACATTTTTCAAATGATGGGAGAAAAGAATAGTCATATCTGGGAATTCACTGGTGGTCCAGTGGTTTAGACTCCATGCTTTAACTGTTGAGGGAATGGGTTCAATTCCTTGTTGGGGAATTAAGATCTGCAAGCCGTACAGTACAGCAAAAAAAAAAAAAAATCAAACCTGAATTCCATGATCAGCAAAATATCCTTCAGGAATAAAGGGGAAATAAAGACATTCCTGGATAAGAGAAAACTTATAACATTTTTTATTAACAGACTTACTATTAGTGAATGGTAAAGGGAAACTCTCCAAACACAATGGAAATGATAAGAGAAGGAAGCTCGGAACTTTAGAAAGAAAGGGAAACAAGAAACCATCACAATATTGTAAAGTAATTATCCTCCAATTAAAATAAATTAATTTTAAAAAATGAAGGGAAACAAATGTGTCAAAATAAGGATAAATATAGTAGATTATCCTTCTCATGAATTTTTTCAATCATGATGGATTGTTGAAACAAAATTATAACACCATCTGATGTTGGGTTTCATGTATACAGAGAAATAGATAAGAAAACTATATTTTAAAAGTGGGAGGGTAAAGGGATATAAATGAAAATAAGATTTCTACACTTTACTAGAATTGGTAAAATTATGGCCATAGTACACTGTGATATTACATATGTGTATTTTAATACCTAGAGCAAACATTAAGAAAACTATACAAGGAATTCCCTAGTGGTCCAGTGGTTAGGCCTCTGTGCTTCCACAGCTGGGGGCCTGGGTTCAATTCCTAGTCCAGGAACTAAGATCCTTCATGCCATAAGGCAGGGCAAAAAAAAAACCAAAACTATATAAAAGGATATACTCAAAAAAACAATGCAAATCAAAATGGAATTCTAAAAAAATATTCAAGCAACCTACAATTAGGCAAGAAAAGGAAAACAGAGGAATGAGAAATTGAGGGGAAAACAAAAAGCAAATAAGAAAACATTAGACTTTAGCCCTAAGGTATCAATGACTATGCTAAAGGTAAATAGTATAAATACATGAGTTAAAAATAGCTCTGTATTTTAATGGCATTTAACAGAATGGCTTTTAAAAATACCCTACTATATGTTGTCTACAAGAAACTCACTTCATGTATAACATGGATAGGTAGAAAGTAAAATGATAGAAAAGGATATACTATTTAAACATTAATTTATAAAACTAGGAGTGGCTATATTAATATAAGATAAAGTAGACTTCGGAGCAAACAAAATTATAGGGATGAAGAGGAATATTACATAGTGATAAAAGAGTCAATTCACCAGGAAGACATAGCAATCCTAAATGTGTATGCACCAAACACAGGGCTTCAAAACACATGAAGTAAACTCTAATAGAACTGGAAGGAGAAACAGACATATCTATAACTATAGTTGGAAACTTCAATACTCATTCTCAGCAATAGAACTACTAAACATAAAATCAGCAAGATTATACAGCTCAACAACATCATAAAACAAGAGGACCTAATTTATAGGACACTCCACCCAAAAACATAATTCACATTCTTTTCAAATACCATTCACCAAGATAGCTCATATTCTGAGTCATAAAACAAACTTCAACAAAATGTCAAAGAACTGATATCATACAGAGTATGTTCTCAGACCATAATGGAATCAAATTAGAAATCAATAACAAAGTCAACAGGAAAATCCCCCAATACTAGGAAACTAAATAACACATTTTTCATTAATCCATAGGTCGAAAGGAAATCTCAAGGGAAATTTTAAAAAATATACTGAACTGAATAAAACTGAAAATACAACACATCAAAATTTGTGGAATGTAGCTAAAATAGTGATGGCATGGGAATTTAGAACTAAATGCTTACATTAGAAAAGAGGAAAGGTCTCAAATCAATCATATAAGCTCCCATTACAGGAGACTAGAAAAAGAAGGACAAAAGAAAATGAACCCAAAGTGAGCAAGCAGAAGGAAGGAAATAACAAAGATAAGAACAGAAATCAATGAAATTTAAAAACAGGAAAACAATAGAGAAAATCAATTAAACAAAAAGCTGTTTCTCTGAAAAGGTCAATAAAATTTATAAACCTATAGAACTAATTGACTAAGATTAAAGAGAAGACATAAATCACTAATATCACAAATGAGCCAGAGAAATCTTTTCACAGATCCTGCAGCCAATTGAAAGGGAAATAAAGTTCTCAACCCAGTACCCAAAGTCTTTGGAAGAAAGATGCTATGGAAATGTTTGCCTATAGCAAACATATAGTCAATCCGTGACCAAAATATTCATTTAAAAATGTCACTATTTGCTTTTCTCTCCCCCTCTCTTTTTTTTTTTTTTTTTGGCCACATTGTGTGGTTTGTGAGATCTCAGTTCCCTAACCAGGGATTGAACCCAGGCCACAGCAATGAAAGCCCAGAATCCTAACCACTAAGCCACCAGAGAACACCCCCAAAATGTCACTATTTGGAAAAGAAACTTGCAAATTATTGTATTTCTTTGACATTAGGAACACCCCCCCCCCAAAAAAAAGCTACCATATGATCCAGGAATTCCACTTCTGGGAATATATCCAAAGGAATGGAAATCAGGATCTCATGAAATATCTGCACTCCTATGTTCAAGGTAGCAATATTCACAAGAGCCAAGGTATGGAGGCAACCTAAGTGTGTCAACAGATCAAGTAATGGATCAAGTAAATATGATATATGTGTATATATATATTTATTTATATACCATATATTCAAGAATATCACTCAGCCTTAAAAAAAGAGAAGGAAATCCTATTATTTGTGACAACATTGATGAATCTGGAGGGCATTATGTTACGTGAAATAAGTCAGAGAAAGACAAATACTGCATGGTATCACTTACATGTGAAATTTTTAAGTTAAACTGATAGAAACAGAGAATAGAATAGTGGTTGCCAGGGACTGATGGAGTAGGGAGAACTGAGAGATGTTGGTTTAATGGTACAAACTTCCAGGGGATTCCCGGGTGGTTCAGTGGTTAGGACTCCATGCCTCCACAACAGGGGACACAGGTTTGGTCCTTGGTCTGGGAACTAAGATCCCACATGCCACGTGGGCAAAAAAAAAAACAAACAAACTTTCAGCTATAAAATGAAGAAGGTCTGAGACTCTAATGTATAACATTGTGAGTATAGTTGATAATACTATATTGTATAATTGAAATTGCTAAGAAAGTAGAACTTAAATGTTCTCACGAAAGAAAAAGAGAGTAAATATGTGAGATGATGGATGTGTTTTTTTTTGTTTTTTTTTTTTTTGTTTTTTTTTAAGGAATACTATGGGGAATTCCCTGGTAGTCCAGTAACTAGGACTCTGAACTTCGACTGCAGGGGACATAGGTTCAATCCCTGGTCAGGAAACCAAGATCCTGAATGCCATGTGGTGTAAAAATAAATAAATATATTTTTCTAAAAAAGGAATACTATGAAAAACCCTATGTGTATAAATTCGACAACTTAGATAAAATGGACTGATTCCTTGAAAAACACAAATTATCACAACTCAGAAAATATGAAATTTATAATCTGAATGGTCCAATAACTATTAAAGAAATTAGATTTGTAATTTAAAAGGTCTTGGGAAGAAAAGTTCCAGGTCCACATAGTTTCACTGGAAAATTCTACCAAACATTTAAAGAATTAACACCAATTTTCCACAGTCTTTTCCAGAATATCAAAGAGAAGGGAGCATTTCTGTGTAAGGGGTTTCCAAGACCATCCCTGTGCTCATGCACAATGATTCACTGGGACCTCAGCATACAATCAGACTCAAGGCTATTATTTATTACAGTGAAAGAGAACGGAGCAAAACCTTCAAAGGAAAAAGGCACATGGGCAAAATCCAGAGAAAACCAGGTACAAGGTTCTAAGAGTCCTCTCCCAGTGGAGTCACACAGGATATACTTATGTCCTCCAGCAGAGTTGTGACAACACATGTGAAATGCTGTCTATCAGGGAAGCTCATTAGAAACTTAGTTCCTAGGGCATTTATTGAGAGTTGATCATATAGGCACTCACTGCTTAGCACTTACCAAAATTCCAGACTCCCAGAAGGAAAGCAGATGATCAACATAAACCATACTGTTTGTACAGTTTAGGCAGAGTGGGCTATTCTTATCAGTCCTTGGAATGGGAGGAACTCACCCCAAATCCAAGTTTCCAGATGCCATCAAAGAACCAACTTTGCAAACAGGCCTTTCAAAGGATAACAGTCAGCCTGCTATGTTAACTCTTCCGCACAGCTTGGAAATCAGGAGACTTGAATTTTAGTCCCAGCATAAATCACATTTGTACAAACAGTTTAGGCATAGTGAGTCACTCTTATCAGTTCTGGGGATGGTGGAAATCCTCCTGAAATCCCAGTTCCCAGAGGCCCACCAAGGGCCTGCTATGTTAACTCTTTTCTGTACAACTTCTCTACTCATATTATGAGGCCAGTATTCACCTAATACAAAAACCAGACAAACACACTATGAAAAAACTCTCCAAACTTCTTTTAGGGACTTTGACACAGAAATCTGCAACAAATTATTAGTGATATAGAATCCAGAAAGGTATAAAAACAATTATACCATCACCAAGTAGGGTTTATTCCAGTTATGCAAGATTAGTTAAAAAATCAATATTCAATCAATGTAAACTAAACTATGATATCCACAGGCTATAGAAGAAAAATCATATGTTCATATCAAGTAATGTAGAAAAAGCACCTGACAAAATTCACCATTCATTCATGATAAAAACTCTCAGAAAATTAGGAATAGAAGGGTATCTGCTCAACTTGACAAAAAAAGCATCTACAAAAACAAATACACAGCAACTAACAGTTTTCTTAATGGTGAAAGATGGAATGTTTCCCCCTAATATAGGGAACACGGGAAGGATGTCTGCTCAGGCCACTCTGAAAGTTCTCATCTGCACAATAAGGCAAGAAAAGGAAATAAAAGGCATACTGATTGGAAAGGAAGAAATAAAACTGTCCATATTCATGGACAACATGATTGTCTGTGGAGAAAATCCCAAAGAATCTACCCAAAAAACTGCTAAGACTAAATAATAAGTGGATTCAACAAAGTCAAAGGCTTTCCTCAGCTGCCGCTAAGGTACACGGTCCTTCCAAGGAAGCTAAGGCCCCGCTAGGGTGAGACCCTCACTTCATCTGGGCGACTAGCAGGGTTCCTGGCAGCCCCCACCAGGCACTTGCCTGCACCATACTCGCATGCACCATAGCCTCCTTGGAGCTCGCCTGCATCTACTCGGCCCTCATCCTGCAGGACACAGAGTGTAAGATCAATGCCCTCATTAAAGCAGCCGGTGTAAATGTTGAACCTTTCTGACCAGGCTTGTTTGGAAAGGCTTTGGCCAATGTCAACATCGGGAGCCTCATCTGCAACGTGGGAGCTGGAGGACTTGCCCCAGCAGCTGGTGCTGATCCCGCAGGAGGTCCTGTCCCCTCCACCATTGCTGCCTCAGCTAAGAAGAAAGTAAAAGCAAGGAAAGAAGAATCTGAAGAGTCTAATGATGACATGGGCTTTTGTCTTTTTGACTAAACCTTTTTAGTAACACATTCAATAAAAAGCTGAGCTCTTTGCTGAAAAAAAAAAAAAGTCAAAGAATACAAGATCAACACCCAAATTAACTGCATTTCTATATATTAATAAGGAATAAAGAAGGTGAAATTCTAAACACAATATTATTTACAGTCACTCCAAAGAAAATGAAATATGGTATACACTTAACAAAACATGTACACGATCTGCATGCTGAAAATTCCGAAATGCAATGAAAGAAATCAAAGAATATCTAAATAAATGGAGAGATATATATTGTGTTTATGGGTTAGAAGACTCAGTATAGTATAGATTTCAATTTGCCCCAAATTGATCTATAGTTTCAACACAATTCCTATCAAAATCCCAGCAAGGTTCTTGTAGATAGAGACAGGCTTATTCCAAAATTTATATAGAAAGGCAAAAACCTTGAATGGTTAAAACAGTTTTGAAGAAGAATAAAGAAATACATACCTACAGTAATCAAGATTGTTTGGTGTTGTACAGCAGAAACCAATTCAACATTGTAAAGTGATTATCTTCCAATTAAAAATGAATTTTAAGAAAGACTGCTTGGTATTCACAGAGGGATAGACAGGTATAACAGTAAAACAGAATAGTGAACCTAGAAATAGCCCCCAAACAGCCAAATACAACATGCCCAACTGATTTTGACACAGGTGCAAAAGCAATTCAATGGAAGAAAAAATAGTTATTTTAACAAATTGTGTTTCAGCCATCAGACATTCATAGGCAAAAATATGAACCTCGATCTCAAGTTCACATTTTTTACAAAAATTAATTCAAATGAATCATGGCCTTATATATAAAATATAAAACTCTAATACTTTTATGAGGAAATACAAGAGAAAATTTTGTGGGACCTAGGGCTAGGTGAAATTTTTCTCAGACGTGACACCAATTCATCACACATAAATGCAAACGTTGATAATTTGGACTTCATCAAAATTAAAAGTTTTGACCTTCAAAATCTCTTAAGAGGATGAAAAGACCAGTTACAGACTGGGAAAAATATTTGCAGATCACTTATCTGACAGAGAACTTGTATCTAGAATATATAAGGAATTCTCAAAATGTAATGGGCAGGGCTTCCCTGATGGCTCAGTAGTGAGGAATTCGGTTGTCAATGCAGGAAACACAGGTTCAATCCCTAGTTCAGGAAGATCCCACATGCCAGGGAGCAACTAAGCCCCTGTGCCACAACTATTGAGCTTGTGCTCTAGAGCCTAGAAGCCACAACTACTGAGCTCACGTGCCACAACTTCTGAAGTCTGCATGCCCTGGAGCCCGTGCTCCACAGTAAGGGAAGTCACCACAATGAGAAGCCCCCGCTTGCCACAACTAGAGAAAAGACTGCATAGCAACAAAGACCCAGCAGAGCCAAAAAAAAAAAAATAATAATGTTGTGGGCAAAATACATGAGCAGACATTTCACTAAAGAGGATATACAAATGGCAAATAAGCATATAAAAAGATGTTTAACAACATCAGCTATTGGGGAAATGCAATTTAAAACAAAGAGGTATCACAACACATCTATTAGAATGATGAAAATAAAAACATAGTCAAAAACAACAACAACAACAACAACACATAGTCACTATACCAAATGCAGGCAAAGATGTAGAGAAACGATCTCTACATTGCTGGTGGGAATGTGAAATGGTATAGACAGTCTGGAAATTTTTGGCAGTTTCTCATAACACTAAACATACACATACCATCCAACCCAGCAATTGCACTCCTGGGTATTTGTCATGGAGAAGTTAATGTTTACACAAGAAACTCTGCATGAATATTCATCGAAATTTTATTCTTATACACAAAAATCGAAAACAACCCTAATATCCATCCAGGTGAATAGTTAAACTGTAGTACATTCATAGCAATATTACCACTCAGCAATAAAAAGGAATGATCTATTGATATGTGCAACTACTTGGATGAATCACAAAGAAATGATGCTGAATGAAGAAAAGCCAGTAGATGAATCACAAAGAAATGATGCTGAATGAAGAAAAGCCAGTTTCAAAAGGTATGATCCCATTCACATGTGATAAAATTGCACAGTTCTATACATACAGACACAGAAATGAGTGCATTTAAAACTGGTGAAATCTGAGTAAGGACTGTGGCTTGTACTAATGTCAATATCTTGGTTATGTAAGATATTACCATTGGGGAAAATTGGGTGAAGAGTACTTGAGACTGTTTTGTAATACTTTTTTTTTTTTTTTTACAGATCCTGTGAATCTATAATTATTTCAAAGTAAGTATAATATTGAGGTAGGGCTTCCCTGGTAGCTCAGCTGGTAAAGAATCTGCCAACAATGCAGGAGACCTGGGTTCCATCCGTGAGTTGGGAAGATCCCGGGAGGAGGGCATGGCAAACCACTCCAGTATTCTTGCCTGGAGAATCCCCACGGACAGAGGAGCTTGGTGGGCTACAGTCCACGGGGTCGCAAAAAGTCGGACACGACTGAGCGACTAAGGACAGCACAGTCCAGCAATACTGAGGTAAATAAAAGGAGGATAATAAATAAACGAGGTAAGTCTGAAGGACCACGAATATTTTAGAATTCACATATTTGCACGTTATGAAATAGAACTACATCTTTAATACTGAAAACAGACAAAATACAAAAAGAGCCCACATTTTTGTTTAGCCTAGAAATGTGAATGAAAACGACAATTATGAGTTCATGGGAAAGAGTTTGCTGCTTAAACATCTGTATGAGTCAGTTTTCCACCAGAGACAGACACACAAAGACGCACACACAGTCACACTTTTATTCATTCATTGATTAGAAGACATTGGCTTACAAATGTGGGGCAGGCAAGGCAAATCCAAAATCTATAGGGCACGCAATCAGAAAGGAACGACCAGACCCATCCAGATTATCCAGGATAATCTCCCTCACTTTATGTCAACTGATCAGGAGCTTTAATTACTCGAAAATACCTTCAAAGCAACACCTTGGTTAGTGTTTGACTGAATAACTGGGGGCTGTACCCTAACCAAGTTGACTCATCAAAAAGCCACACCTCATAAACCACTTGTGCCTGCAACTGAATAAATTTATTCTGTGAATAGCCACTTCGGCTTGAATATTATTATAGGTGTAATTTAAGCGCAAACGGCTTAAATCAATAGTGACCGACAGCAAGTTGCATACAGGAGGGTCCACTTATAGAACTTCAGAGTTGAAAGGGGCCCTGAAAAGCTTAGGTAGTATTTCAGCACAACCCAGGCACCTCCCCGTCGTCGGCGTCTCCAGCCCTCAGAGGTGGTGAGGCGCCTCCAGGCTGCAGCGCACCCAGCAGGAGCTGAGAGGAACCCACCTGGAGCCCCGCGCGGCGCGTGCGGGAGCAGCAAGTGGGCGGGGCCTCAAGGCGCGCGGCGGTGGCAAACTGCGCCCGGCCCGCCAGAAGAGCGCGCGGCGGTCAGAGCGGTCGGACAGCAGGGAGCCAGAGACGGGTAGGGCGAGCGCGGCCGGCGGTTGGCTGCGGGTGGGGGGGCGGTTGGAGTGGAACGCGGAGGTTGGGGAGACGGTGGAGAAGGAAGGAAGGGGAAGAGGCGGAGCGTGGGAGCGCACAGTGTCAGGAATACAATAGTGTTCCGCGCCGCTTCAGCCGCTGCCGCCGCCGCCTCCTTCGCTGCCGCCGCCGCCCAACCGCCTGCCCAGCGCTGAGGCCTGACGGGCCGGGCGGGCGGGCGAGGGCCGAGGGCGGGAGCTGAGGCGCGGGGGCCGGCCCCGGCGGATCCGGCGGCGGGGCGGAGGGCGGGGGGTAAGGGAGGAGATTAGGGGGCAGGTGCGAGGGAGGGGAGAGAAGAAAGCGAGCGGTTCAGGGGGCGGTTACCACCTCTACCGGACTCGCCCGGCACGTTGCCGGGCCCTAGTGTGGAGCCGGGAAGGAGCAGCGGTCGCGCCGCGCTAAGGTAGGCGCCTCTGACTGGACGCGGGGCGAGCGGGTTTGGGGGGCGTCGCGTCGGGTGGGTAGCGGGAGTGGCGGCCTCTGGGGGTGGAAACAGGCGCCACGGAGCGCAACGTCCCAGACCAACCTCGCCGCGCTCCGGGTCGGTCCGGCTCCACACGGCGGTGGCCTCCGGCGTCCCCAGAGCCTTGGAGCCGAGAGCGTGTGTGGGCTGAGGTAAAGTGCCCGGTGGCTCCTCGGCCGGCTCCGGGCAGCGCTGGGTGGCCGGCCCGGGGGCGTGGGTGGTGGGGGCGGCCGGCCGTGTTCGGCTGCGGCTACACTCGGGCAGAAATTGAGCGCCATAACTGTTGCGGCCGTTTCCTCCGGTGCCCCCTCCTGGCGCCCCCTCCCTCCCGGTTTACTGCCTGCTCTCGGGGCTCCCGGGGTCCGACTCGCGGCGTGAGGACCCGCTCTGCGGGCCCCCTGGGGCCGGATGCTCCAGGGAGCGGGGGCGCACCCCGACTGTTTCGCTGTTGAGGGGCGGGAAGAACCGAGTCCCAGAGACTGGGGGCCGGGCGGTGCGGGCGGCGGCGTGGTCCCGCCGTTGGTGAGCCCCGGCGTCCCGCGGGCTGACGAACTTTCCCTCCCCCTCGCGTTATTGTTCCAGAGCTGCCGGTCCCGGGCCGCCGCGACCGGCGAGTGCCGGGCGGTCCGGGGGGGCGGGGGTGGGAAAAACGGGAGGGCTTTCCGAATCTTACGGGAAATTTTTTCCCACAGCTGGGCACGGCAAACTTAACTTTTCTCAGCGATTGAGTTGGTTTTATTCCCCACGCCATGGGGATATCGATTAAAAAAAAAAAAAGTCTGCCTCCAATCTTTTCCTCTCGCTTTTCTCGAGCTACTGCTTCGGTAAAGTCCGGCTTTAAATTGCACGCGGTAACCAACCTGCGTTTATTATTTGTGAGGGGGGAAAGCGGGCGAGGGACCTCGAGTGTGGGACCATAATGGTGGTATGTGAAGGCATGTTTAAAAGTTGGTATCATTGTGTAGCCCTGGGACATATGCAGCTCCTAAGCATTTGGCGAGAAACTTGTTTGGCCGCTTCTCTGACTTTCTGAGATGCAAGGAAATCCATGCTCTCAGATGTTCATGGGGTTGTTTTTGATGTGAGATCCGTTTATCTGTAAAGCTGAGGATGAGATCCCCGTGTCCGCCCCCCCAGCGGGCCTCCTCGCCCCCCCCCCCCCGCCCCCGCGCGCGCGCCTGATTGTGTAAGAAATCAAAACCGTGTTGATGGTGATTCCAGTGGCCTGGAGGGAAAGGCGACCTCATTCTCTGATAAAGATAACTGTCTGCTTCTCTCTAAACTGGCAAAGTAATGGAAAATAATTTAGGTAAAGACTGGTTGCACAACATCTTGGCTTAGTTTAAGCAACCCAGAATCCACTTTCCCAGAGTAGTTCTCTTAAATACCTTCCCTGCAGCTATTTCTTGTCAGCCTGGGGGGTGACACTGGGGCGGGGGGAGAAAGGAGTCGGCCTGAACAAAGCATTGTATTTTTATTTAATACTTTCATAATATCTGTAAACAATGGGAATGTGGATCCTAGGCCTCTGCACCCTTTGAATAGTGTAGTTCTCATGCTTTCATAGCATCATGTGGATAAGTGAAATATATGTAGGTTTTTTTTCCCCCTCTTCTGTTTAGCCTAGGAGTAAGGATCCCACCTGCTAACTCAGGAGACTTGGGTTTGATCCCTGGGTCGGGAAGATCCCCTGGAGGAGGGCAGGGCAACCCACTCCGGTATTCTTGCCTGGAGAATCCCATGGACAAGAGGAGCCTGGCGGGCTATGGTCCATAGGGTCGCAAAGAGTCCGACTTGACTTAACAGGCAAGCATTCTATTTACCTTTATAACGTGTCATTTTCTTTTTCATCTAAAGTGAGCTCTGAATTTAAATACTTGAACTATAAGAGGGTAAAAACTCCAAGGGTGAAAGAATTACATGAGATCTTCTCAGGGTTATTTACCATCACTGACACCTTTTCTTCAACTATGCTCTTCTCTACAGTTTTGTTTGCTAGAGAAGTGCTTGTAACCTAGTCTTGGTGCCTTGACAGAGTTTCTTGCATTCTTTGTCCAGTCATTTCTGAAATATTCAGGGGTCCTTGTCTGGTTCTAGAACCTACACTTTCGTTCTCCTACTTTTCTGAGTCGTGTTTCTGTGAGTTGGTGAATCATGGTCACAGGTAGGGGAAAGTGAAGAAGGGCCTCCCAGTCCTTCCTGAAGTGTTTGTGATTAGTTGGCCGCCAGGAGTGACTTGGAAGCAGCCTGAGGGGCACCTGTGACCCACCTTCTGGCCTGTAGAGAAGGTTCCCAGGAGCAGGACAGATGATGGTTCATGGCTCTCATAGTTGAGTTGTATGGGTTAGCGAAAGTTAAAATATTTAAGAACAAAGGATGTTGAAGGCTGTAGGTTGAATATGAATTTCTTTGGTAATGCTTGTCTTTTTTTCTCCTTTGTCTTCCACCAACTCTATCAACCCATTTCTCCCCTAAGCTACACAAAGCCATTTCTTCTTTCTGCATACTACTTTGAGGTATGGCTGGAACTAAGCAAGTATTTGGGGGGAGGCAAGAGGCAGAAAGCATTGGGTGTTTTTGAAGATAGGGCATTACAGAGGGCTTTAATAATCCTTGATCAGGGATACAGAGGTTGAACATTGTGTAGGACATAATGCATCTACTTCCTCATAGAGCTTACACAAAACAGGAGCTGAGGAAGGTAGAGATCATATGCTGGTTTACATTAAGAAAATCTCATCCGAGGATAACTTACTATGATCTTTATTTGTCTCACCTTATAGGTGAGGGTTGAGTGTTGGGTGACACCCATGTGGCACTCTTCTGAAATGGCTAATATGGGGACACTTGAATGATTTACAAGTTTCTACCTGTTGTCCTACTTACAGTGGCTAGGAAAGCTGAAGCATTCTGGTTTGGGGAGTGGGGAAGGTCTAGGACGAGTAGGTAGAAGTGATGCATGAATAAAAGGGTGCTAGCAAGTGGTTGTTACAGACCAAGTAACTACCGCTTTGAGTTTTCTGTTTTCTGGAATCTTTGTGATTCCCCTAGGGTTATTTTTTCTTACTCCCTGTAAGTCTCTCCATAGACAATAGCAGCAAAGCTCTTACCATCTGATCTGTCTCTGTGCTTCTCTTGTGTGGGTGGAACAGTGAGCAAGAAAGTGTGAGGAGAATTTGCCTGGCCCCATAACTGAGCTTGGGGAAGGGAAAGTAAGGACTCAAAGGGTAGCTGACTGAAGAAAGTAGGGTGCCTGGTGTGGGGAATAGTGCTGGAGCTTTGTCCAATAGGATACCTATGTGTTCATTAGTACTCTTCAAGCAATAAATAATTTAATCTCTGTCCCAACCCAGAAGTGGTGGCTGAGCCCTGTTGCCCATGGGATTTTTGTCCTTTGATATTGGCTGACAGGCAAGGAAACATGACTGGAGTGTGTTTTTTGGACCAAGTGACAAGATAATACGAAACCAGCATGGCCAGTACCTTGTGTGTTCAATCTCCTGGGAAAATCTTTTTTTTTTTAATTTCAAATTTTCAGAACATTTCATTTTGATATAATTACAGAAAAGTTGCAAAAATAGTACAAAGAACTCCTGTATTCCTTTTGCTCAAACTTACCATTTACTAACAGTTTGCTCCCATTTGCTTTATCATTTGCTCTGTTTTCTTTTATGACCCATTTGAAAGTAACCATTGAGATATTTGTCAAAGGCATCCGCTCATGAGGGTGGCTCGAATGCAGCTGCTGGGTATAGCAGAATATTGGTGAGTGGTCTACCTAAAGTTGTAAAATACACATTTGTAAATAACATGGAATCTCTAATACTAGATATAGAAATCATTATCAATTGTAAAAGTGGTTAAGATAAACTCCCTTTTTGTTGTCATTTTTGTCAAGTTTGTTTTTAGCTATGCCAAACTTTAATATTTTTATGAAAAGTCATTCCACCACTCCCCAACTTTGTACTTATTATATATTCTCCAACATTTTAATTTATTTAGCAAATTTGTTTGCTAGGGGTATAAGACGTGAAAGATATTCATCCCCTTGAAAGCTCAACATCCGGTGGAAAGGTAAGGAAATCTACCATCTCAATCAAGGGGAAGAGTATTCTGCTGAAGGAATTTACATGGCTGATTGGAACATCAGGCTGGTTAAGGATTTGAAGAGTTAAATACCTGGGAGTCGTTTGAAAAGTATGTAAATGTGAAGATTCATTTTTTCTGATGCTTGCTGCTCTTAGTTGACAAGGTTCATGAGTTAGAGAAACCTTTGGTGTCATATACAGCACAGGCTGTAGGGTCATGCCAACTTGGATTTTAATCCATCACTTGATTTTGACCACTTAATTTCACTGTGCCTCGGTTTCTTCATCTGCCAAAACACACTTTTGAGGTAATAATTGCTCTATAAACATTCATCTTCCCTTCCAGAATTGCATTATGGGGGAAATAGCATGAACAGGATTAGGTATTAAGGTGAAATCCAAGGAGGTGTTTCTATTTTTCTACAAATAAATATCTAATTACTAATCGTACTAAATTGTGATGAAGATTACTATGAGGTAATAGCTATAACAGCAGTGATGATTTGTTAAGCATTTTTTGTGTGCTAAGCATTGTGCTAAGTGCTTATCACAGGGTTTCTTTCTGAGATATGAAGCTCAAAGAGGTGAAGCAATGGTAACTTGCCTAAAGTCAAACAGCAAGTAAGAGGTAGAATCCTTCAGAGAGGGAGATGGAGACCAGCATGGTGCCTTGAATCCTGAAGACTTAGCAGGAAAAAGCAGGGAAAAAGAGAGAAGGGATTGCCAGGCAGAGGGAACAGCAGGTGTTGTAAGGGCACTGAGGTGGGAGAGAGGTGGTAAGGATTCAAAGAGGTTTGACTAGGACCTGGAGAAAGAGATGAGACAGGCAGGGTAAGATTGACAGGGTCTTAGGGGACCTCGTTAAGGAGCTTGTGTTTTACTCCAAGGGCTGTAGGAGGCTGCTAGAAGGTGTTTCTGTGTGTGTGTGTGTGTGTGTGAATCCAGAAAGGCATCTCCTGAGGCCTAAACAAAAGTGGCTTAAGAGAGTCATTTCCCTTTTAGTGTCTCACTTAGTGATCCAATAGAGGCAATGTTTCTGGCCCAAATGTGTAGATCTTAAACAGTTTTTACTGCCGGCCATTAACATGGCTAAAAAGAGTTGCTGTGATGCTGGAAGAAGCTGGTCCTGTGGAATGCTTCTAGGAGGTTTAATTGGGCTCTATTACCTGATGCTTTTTAGGCTGCATTGAGGGAGCTCTTTGAGCTTTCACCAAGCCCTGTCAAATGGGGAAGCAAGTAGAATTGAAAGAAAAAGTAATTCCTAGAAACCTGAGTTCATGTTAGAAATGGAACTGTTGACTATAAGACTTTGGTTTAAATATATCATGATAAAGATGCTTCATTGACTAAATGGAAATTTTTTGTGTTGTGTGTGTGTGTGTTTTAGTGTGTGCCATCTGTGATGGCAGACAGTGCATTTGTGAGAATCCAGGAGGACTCAGGAATTTTTTTGGTACTTATATATTTATTCTCATCCAGGTACTGCAGGTTTTTCTGTTTGGAACTATTATGTGCAGAGTAAACTTCATAGGGGAAGATCAGTGTTCTCTTCCCCTTTCCATATGTATTGGACCACAGACATATTTACTTTGGAGTAGCCTATGTCAGTTAACTTTTTTTTGGAGGAGGAGAGGGAGGGTGGTTAGCTGGCAAATGCATGATCTAGGATGGCCTTGCTCATACATCTGGTAGTTGCCAGGCTGGTTGGTCTAGGAGGCCCTAAGCTGGGATGGCTCATCCTCACTCCAAGTGGTCCCTCATCCAGCTGGCTAGTTTGGACTTGTTAACATCATAGTCTCAAAGGCACAAAGAGTAGCAGATGAGAGCAAGCACCAAGGCAAAAGCACTTCTCAAGTATCTTGTCTGTCACATTTGATACTGCCCCATCAGCCAAATCACAGAAGTTCCTTGGCCAAGCCCAGAGTCATTGTGGGAGAGGACCCTCCAAGGCATGGACACAAGGAGATGTGAGAAAATTGGGGACCATTACTGCAGTAATGCATATTAATTATTAATGAATATAATCTGTTTTCCTTTGATAAATCATTTTAAACACTTACTTATAAATGTAGTGTATTCTTTTTTTTTTTTTTTTTTTTGCCACACCACACAGCATTATGAGATCTTAGTTCCCCAAACAGGGATCAAACCTGTGCCCCTGGCGTTTAAAAGCACAGAGTCTTAACCACTGAACCACGAGGGAAGTCCCAATGTAGTGTATTCTTGAAACTAAATAATATGATTGTGCCATCTCTCTTTTATCAAGTTTGAAGCTGAGTGATGGTTTTTCTGGAAGGAAGCCAGAGGGTGACATTGTGGCTCAAGATATAGTCTCATGAGTGGCTTGTTGCTCACTGATCTTATATGGCTATTATCAAAGGAGCCCCTGGGTTTCCTCAACCTCTGGTTCAAGCTTTAGCACAAAAACTGTAATGTGCTAGACTGCAATAGGTTTTGAGGTCAAGCAAAAAGACAGTTAATTGGGAATCCATCACTACCTGAAAGATGAGAGAAACATTTGCAGCCTTTCTTCATAACCTTTATGTGAGTTACAGTTTTACCTAAAAGAAGAAATCCTTATTTGGGCATTATAATAAGGACAAAGAATTCTGTTGCTGCTGCTGCTGCTGCTGCTGCTAAGTTGCTTCAGTCATGTCCGACTCTGTGCAACCCCATAGACGGCAGCCCATCAGGCTCCACCGTCCCTGGGATTCTCCAGGCAAGAACACTGGAGTGGGTTGCCATTTCCTTCTCCAATGTGTGAAAGTGAAGTCGCTCAGTCTTGTCCGACTTAGCGACCCCATGGACTGCAGCCTACCAGGCTCCTCCGTCCATGAGGTTTTCCAGGCAAGAGTACTGGAGTGTGGTACCATTGCCTTCTGTTAGGTATGTTTTATTTGGTCAGAATTTTAAAATCTCTGTGTGGTTGCAGTGAAGAATCCACTGTTGTGCTACAGAGTTAGTGGCCAGCGATTAGTAATTTGGGGCGTCAGCCGGCCTTTGCTTGTGACGATTTTAGAAGTAATACCTTTTACATACCTGAAATAGGTTTTGCAACCAGCTTGTGGCCTGAAATATATTACATGAAAATTCAACTGGATCCTAGTAAGCACGTGGGGAAAACTGAGTAGAAGGCTTTATTTTGTACATCTTAGAGCTCCAGAAAATTGCCTGGTGATAGAATCTCAGTTTCTTTTTTTTCCTCTTAGGAGAAAAACTAAACATCCCTGATATTTTAAAAGTCAGTGACTTGGAAATAGCCATCAAAATTATAAATGCACATATCATTTGACCCAGCAAACACTTGCAGAAATGAATTCAACAAATACTTGCATATTACTTGGAGTATTGCTTATAATAGCAAAAGAGTGGTTATAGCCTAAGGATCAATCAAGGCTTGATTTCCGCAGTAGAATATTACATTGATATCACGTGATCTTCAAGATGTACAAAATGAAAAAGCAAGAAATAGAGCACTGTATATTGTATACTACCATTTGTGTATAATAGTGGGGCAGTAATACATGCATTTTTGCTTATATAAGCATAAAATATTTCTGAAAGGATATTCAAGACACTGAGCTTTGGGGCACACATGGCTGGGATAGAGGGAGGGAAGGAGACTTCATTGCATAGACTTTTATGTATGCTGCTGCTGCTGCTAAGTCGCTTCAGTCGTGTCCAATTCTGTGCGACCCCATAGAGGGCAGCCCGCCAGGCTTCCCCGTCCCTGGGATTCTGCAGGCAAGAACACTGGAGTGGGTTGCCATTTCCTTCTCCAATGCATAAAAGTGAAAAGTGAAAGTGAAGTCAGTCAGTCGTGTCCGACTCAGCGATCCCATGGACTGCAGCCTACCAGGCTCCTCCGCCCATGGGATTCTCCAGGCAAGAGTACTGGAGTGGGGTGCCATTGCCTTCTCCGACTTTTATGTATACTTTTGGAATTTTAAGCCATGTGAATATATTACCCTATTTTAAAAATGAAGGACATTTATCTAAAAAGAAATGGTGTATGTTTATGGTGATATGAACTTCCATTGACCTGGTCAGAACTATCCTTGGTAAAAAATATATCCAGCCAGTTTTGTTTCCTAGAAATGCCTCAGAATAGCATACTTCTGAATGTTTAACTATAGCCCTACCTTTTCCAGAATGTCATATGAATGGAATAGATGCAATATGTAGCCTTTTTTGGTCTGATTTTACTTGATTCATCTAATAATACTTCTTTCCTTTTTATCATTGAATTGCATTCCATTGTATGGATGTACCACAGTTTGTTCATTCACCTGTTTGAGGACACAACTTGGTTGCTTCCAGGCAATTATGAATAAATCTGAATAAACATTTTGTGTGGATATAAGTTTTCAGTTCACTTGGGTAAATACCTAGGAGTGGGATTGCAGAGTTTTTATAAGAAACTGCCAAACTATCTTCCAAAATGGTTCTCTGTCATTTTGCATTCCCACCAGCCATGAAAATGAGTGTATGTCAAAGTTCATCTTCCTGTGTATGGATGTCCAGTAGTTCCAGAACCATTTGTTGAAAAGACTGTGTTTCTCCATTGAATTGCTTTTGTACTTCTGTCAATGCTTGTGACATATGACAATGCTTGTGTGGGTCTATTTCTGAGGTCTCTATTCTGATGAATTGATCTGTGTGTCTATCACTTTGCCATTACCACACTGTCTTGACTACAATAGATTCATAGGATTCTTGAAATCAGGTAATATGAATACTGTTATTTTTTCTTCTTTATCAGAGTTGTAGTGGTGAGAGAGGACATCCTTAATTTGATCCAATCTTCGAAAGTATTCCATCTCTCACTGTTAAGTATGCTGTTAGCTGCAGGGTTTTTTTTTTTTAACTCTCTTGTGCTGAAAAGGGCTTCCCAGGTGGTACTAGTGGCAAAGAACCCACCTGCCATTGCAGAGATGGAAGAGATGTGAGTTCAGTCCCTAGGTCGGGAAGATCCCCAGGAGGAGGACATGGCAACCCACTCCAGTGTTCTTGTCTGGAAAATCACATGGACAGAGGAGCCTGGTGGGCTACAATCCTTGGGGTCACAAAGAGTTGGACATGACTGAAGAGACTTAGCATGCACACACACTGAAAAGATTTAATATAGGCCTAAGGGTGCTATCTTTAGAAGTCCTGCTTGAAAGATTGACCCTTGACTGGTATCTGGGAAATTGGCTTTTCAAACATTTTTCTAATTAACATTTTTAAAAATTTTATTTGGTTGTACCAGGTCTTGGTTGTGGCATGCACAGTCTTTGATCTTTGTTGCAGTGTGTGAATTCTTTAGTTGCAGCATGTGGGATCTAGTTCCCTGACCAGGGATCAAACCCAGGCCCCCTGCATTGGCAGTGTGGAGTCTGAGCCACTGGACCACCAGGGAAGTCCCTCATTTTTGAAACATTTTGAAAAGAAAATATTATATTCTACATTCATTTATTCCTTTCCCAGTGCTTTTCATTTCTTTATGCTAATCCAAGTTCCTACCTTATTCATAATCTTTCTGCCTGAAGAATGTTCCTTTTAACATCAACTTTTATGCTAGATATACTGTCAGTAAATATTTTGTTTCTGTTTGAGAAAGTCTTTTTTTCCCCTCACTTTTGAAGGACATTTTCATGGAATGTGGAATTTTCATGGAATGTTGACACTTTTTTCCTCTCTCCATTGTTGCCTTGCTTGCGTGGTTTCTGGTAAGTCTGCTGTAATTCTTTCTTGTTCTTCCATAGTTAATTTGTCTTTTTGCCTCTGGTTCCCTTTAATCACTTTGTATTTGCTTAGGTGTGGCTTTCTTTTTTTCATATTTATGCTGCTTGGTATTCTCTGAGCTTCTTGTATCTGTGGTTTGTTGTCTGTCACTAATTTTGAAAGTTCTCAGCCATTATTTCTTCAAATAATTATTGTGCCCAGTTCTCTTTTTTTTCTTCCTTCTGGGGTTCCAATTACAAGTATGTTATTCTGTTTGATATTGCCCCACAGTTCTTGAATGCTGTGTTCTATTTTTTTCTCTTTTGTCTCTTTTCATTTTTATTGACCTGATCAGTAAACTTGATCTGTATGTTCACTTATTCTTTCTTTGTCTGTGTCAGTTCTGCTGTTGAGCATGGTGTGTTTTTACTGTTTTCATACTGAGCATTTCCATTTGATTCTTTATCACAGTTAACACCTCTTTGGTGAAATTATCCATCTGCTCTTGCATATTGTCTACCTTTTCCATTAAGAGTTTTTAGCATAGTAAACATAATTCTTATAGATTTCATTTCTGATAGCCCCAATTTCTGTGTCATACTGAGTCTGGACCTGATGGTTGTTTTGGCATTTGGAATATCTTCCTGCCTTTTATTATACCTCGTAAATAAGCTGAAAGCTGAACATGGGTAGGAGAACACAAGTTTTCTTCTGCTAGGCCTTTAGTGTGGGGATTTAAATTAGTCAGGAGTTGGCCTATGTTCCATCTTTGTTTTTGCTATGGGCACCAGAGATTTCTGATTCTTCTAGTGATTGATACCTTCTTTTTGACTCCTGCTTAGCTTTGGGTTTTTCCTTGTGCTGTTTCCCAAGAGGAAAGAGGGCTCTTATAGCCCTCCCAGTTGTATTCCACCATTGCTAACCCAGTAGCTGGTTTGCCAGGTGGTGGTTGGTGGGGGAGGAGTTCTCTGATGATTTGAATAACTCTCAGGCAGGTGCTGGAACTGCCTTTAGTGTGTCTTGAGTGTGTCCTTCATAAAATTTCCTGCCCCGCTTCCAGGGGTGGAGCTTCTTTTTCTTTTACCTCTGTTCCTTCTCCCAGCTGCAATGAGTATCCACCAGTATCCTCAAGCCAGAGATTTTAAGTCCACCCCTCAAACCCCTGCAAATTAAGCCTTTTGTTCTGTGTGATAGATAAAGGAAAGGGGTCTGAGTGGATTTCACAGTGAGTGCTGTTTTCCTCAGCCAACCAGCACCTTGGTGGAAGCTTTGACATTTTTCCTAATCCCTGTAGGAACCTTGTGGGATTCCTTTTGGTAAAACTTGAGGATGGGAAACCCCACCCCCACAATGTGGAGCCCAGGAACTTCATACTCTCATGATGTTTCCATACTCTGGTCTCCAGTAATTTGTCAGAATCTCTAGTTTAATCTTCCTCCCAGCTTACACATTCAGATCCTGTGTCTACCTGCAGGCACCAATCTCTTCAGATAGTGGGATGGTGGTTTGCCCTGTGACTTCATTTCTCTGATAGGGCCATTGGACATATCAAGAGGAGTCATTGATTTTCAGTGGATCTAGCTTCTTTCTTGTTGTAAAGGTGGAAATGATGGCCTCCCAATACTTTACATGACCGAACTGACACTTAAGTCCTCAAAGAAAGTTTTAATTTACATAAATGTCTAGTATGCAGCCCACAGAAACTTAGTGCAGGTTAGTTTTTTCCCCCTATTTTTATTTTTCTCATACCCTTGAATTTTATAGTTGTATGGTTAGGGAGCCAGGAATAATTGATTCTGGTTTGGCTTCTGCCTATTTTAGACTTTAAAAACCTCTGTACCACTGGCGGTATGTTAAATGTTTGTCTTGCTCTCTTTCAAAATTCTGTGTGTGCCTTTGTAATTATTGAGTATGTTGTTAGCAGTCAATAATAATTTGCTTCATTCAAAATTAGAGCATGGTTTAGCCTTTCTAGATTATAGGGTTTGTTGGTGACCATGTGTTTGTCATTTTTATTCTCCACATTTCCAGGTGCAGTTCAGTTCAGCTAATATTTGAGTGCCCACTGTGTTATGAGTGAGGCACTAAGTGTTAAGTAGAATACAAGCCTAACCTGGTAAATAGAGTAACCAAGGGGTGCCTGAAGGCAATGGAAGCCCCATGGATGGAAATATATTGTAACTTGGGAATCATCTCCATTTTAATTGAGAAGGATTTTTAAAATTCTTTTTAGATTTTTGTTTTTAATTATACTAGTGATGCATGAATGCATTCTAGTAAAAACTGAAAAGTTGTAGAAAGAGCCATGGTTGTCCATGACATCCTTATGACATTCATTCCATCACGTTCTCCTTCCCAGAGTTAATTTTGGTTACATACTTTTGTTTTCGTCTGCAAATTGCTATATTAAATATATCATCTAATAAGTTTTTTGCTGCTGCTGCTGCTAAGTCACATCAGTCGTGTCTGACTCTGTGTGACCCCATAGATGGTACCCAACAGGCTCCTCTGTCCCTGGGATTCTCCAGGCAAGAATACTAGAGTGGGTTGCCATTTCCTTCTCCAATGCATGAAAGTGAAAAGTGAAAGTGAAGTTGCTTAGTCATGTCCAACTCTTAGCGACCCCATGGACTGCAGCCTACCAGGCTCCTCCATCCATGGGATTCTCCAGGCAGGAGTACTGGAGTGGGCTGCCATTGCCTTCTCCAATAAGTTTACTGAAATACTTTTAATATTTTTTGGCCGCACCACATAGCATTTGGGCTCTTAGTTCCCCAACCAGGGATCAAACCCATGCCCCCTGCAGTGGAAGCACAGAGTCTTAACTTGGACTTCCTTCAGGGAAGTCCTGTGAAATACTTTTATTTTTAATGAAATAAGCATCCAAATTCATTTAACTTTTAAGGAATGTTTATTAGAGGTAACTCATCATTCCGATTGGATGTGTGGCCTAATCATGGTTCTTTGCTTCACATTATAATTTAACTCTTCTAATTTTTAAACCTGAAAACTAGTGTTGGTGATACATTGAACTGTAGAAGGTTATTGTGAGTAAATGAGAAATACAGAAATTAGTACTGACCAAAAAGATGATGACCTGTTGCCTTTTTCTTTATCTTACGGTATATATGACTTTTGGGGGGATGTGTATAGTTGTGTGGATTTTGACACATGTATATAGATCAGTGTAACCACTGTCAAAATCAAAATATAAAACAATTCCATCACTTCAGGAAATTCCTTTGTGCTACCTCTTTCAGTCACATTCTGTTACCACCCCAACTCCTGGCAGCTACTGATCTGTGCTCTATCATACTCTAGTTTTGTCACTCTGATGTAACATAAATGGAGTCAGACTATATGTAATCTTTTGAATCTAATTTTTTTTCACTCAGCATAATGCTTTTGAGACTCATCCAAGTTGTGTGTTTCAAATGGCTTGTTCTTTTTTATTATTGAGTAATCTTCTATTATATGAATGTACCACATTTTGGTTGTTTCCAGTTTTGGGTGATTATAAGTAGAGCTGCTATAAAAGTTCACATGCAAGTGTTTGTGTGCCCATAAATTTGCATTTTTTCTAGGGTAAATACCTGAGCGTGAGATTGCTAGAATTACACTGCCATTCATGGTAAAACTAGTTAGCTAAAGTTTGAATGCTAGAATGGATAGAATAGCGAAGAGCCAAGTTGTTTAAATCTTGCTTTTGCCTTTTTCTAGCTATGCAACCTCGAGTGAGTTTAACCTCTTTGTGCCACAGTTTCTTTATTTGTATAGTTTTAATTGAGTTGTTTTTTTTTCCTCGCCTCTCCACATGGCTTGTGGAATCTTAGTTCCTTGACCAGGGATTGAACGCACACCCTCTGCATTGGAAGGTGGAGTCTTAACAACTGGGCTGATGGGGAACTCCCCAGTTTCCTTGTTTGTAAAATGAAGTTCATATGGGCTTCCCAGGTGGCACTAGTAGTAAAGAACACACTTGCCAATGCAGGAGGCACAAGAGACACTGGCTCAATCCCTGGATGGGGAAGATCCCCTGGAGGAGGACATGGCAACCCACTCCAGTATTCTTGCTGAGAGAATCCCATGGACAGAGGAGCCTGACAGGCTACAGTCCATGGGGTCACAGAGTCGGACACAACTGAAGTGATTTAGCATGCACGGGATTATTGTGTGGAATTAATGGCAAATTAAGAATAAAATGCTGATCAATGTCTGGCAAACAAATACATTATTCTTATCATCTCATGTTTAATAGAACCTTTACTTGTCAGAAACATTTACCTTTAGTCAGCTAAAATGGAGAAATTAAATAATCCATAGGGGTGGCGTGTTTGGTAGGCAAGTCTTCAAAGCATGTTGTCAATGAGTGAAATCTTAAAAGTTGTCCTTAGTGGTGAAAAAGTTTAGGATCATATAGATGTATGGGAGTCCTATATAATATCTGAAGTTTGGACCCACTTTTGGACAACCCAGATGCCTACTGTTAATGGTTTTCCTTGTCCTCCCAATGTTAAAGAATCAGTTCACCAAAAATTTAGTGTATTGCTATATTTTATAAAGAAGCTGCAAAAAGCTCAGAATCAGGTAGTTCAGAATCAACTAACACTCTTTGAGTGCTTGCTGTATACCAAGCCCATGTCTAGACACTCCTCAAGTATGTATATAAACCTGAGTATCTTCCCCATGAAATAATTTGGATAATCACTAAATGTTATTTTTATACTTTTTAAAAAAACTAACTGTTAAGGACACTAATGAGGCATGATTTCTGGGAACCTCCATGATATGAACCATTTATGATTTCTTAGATCCTAAAATAAAACACATTTTTAAAGGAAGTCTCCCCAGTTTTGAAGAGCACATTGAGAGAATTGGCAAAAACTCAGCATGCCCACTCAGATCTCTACCTAGAACACTATGTCATTAGGAAATGCAGTGGAGTCCCTTTCTTGCATAACTGCTATATACTGTGGTCTGGCTCAGTCTGAGCAAGCACCAAGGGCAGAGGAGATGTGTTTTCCCCTTGAAGAACTTTTTCCTATCCTGTGATGTACTCACAAAGGGCCACCCATTCACCTACCAGATAGTAGATGAAGCCCTGTATATGCAAAAAGGAACCTAAATATCCTTTCTTTTCCTGTCTGTTAGTTGAGCTGTTTGTAATGTTTTCACATGATACAATCCATCAACTGAGGACAGTTCTTCACCTGGAATTTCAGAGCAACTAGGTGGAACAGTCTGGGAAGTCATTTCTGAGTTGTTTCCTCACTGCCTCCCCTCTACCAATACCACCAGCACTCCAGTTTACCTGGAGCCTTTCCTCACAACTAGATCATCCTGTCCTCTTCACCCTGCCAGTCAGTCCTGCCTGGGCCAATTCCAAATTCTTGGAAATTCTAGCTTAGCAGGAGATTCCCCACTTCCCCAAAGGCCACTCATTTGGATGTAATCCTCTACACTATATTCTCTCATTTTAAGTCTTGTCTTTTGTATTCACTTTGGCACCTAATGCCATACTTCCTTACTCTGTGACTTATTTCATATACACATGACCTGAAGGTTACAACTAGACTTCCACTCCCATGGTGCTAGGAAGCCTTCAAATTCTCTACATTTTATCTCTCAGAAATACCTGAAACAGAATTGTTGCCTGCTGATGTTTTTATTTTCTATTGAAGTATAGTTGATTTACAATGTTGTATTAGTTTTAGGTGTACAGCAGAGTTATTCAGATACATATATATGTATGTATATAAGTGGCACTAATGGTAAAGAACCCGCCTGCCAATGCAGGAGACATAAGAGATGTGGGTTCAGTCCCTGGTGGCTCAGACAGTAAAGAATCTGCCTGCAATGTGGGAGACCCGGGTTGAATCCCTGTCTTGGGAAGATCCCCTGGAGAAGGGAATGACAATCCACTGCAGTATTCTTGCCTGGAGAATTCCACGGACAGAGGAGCCTGATGGGCTGTAGTCCACGGGGTCACAAAGAGTCAGACACGACTGAGTGACTCACACACACACACACATTCTTTTTCAGATTATTTTCCCTTATAAATTATTACAAAATATTTAGTATAGTTCTTTGTGCTATACAGTAGGTCCTTGTTGGTTATCTGTTTTCTGCCTGCTGTTCAATTAACAAACCAAATATCACTTCTCATTTTGTGTTTAAAAATCACACATAGCATATTCTGATGGCCACGTAAGTACTGTGGAAAGCAGTAATTTGGGGGAAAGAAATACACATTTTGCAGACTGTCAAAAGAAAACTGATATTTTCCTATGTTGCCAATGTGAAAAGTGTAGCTATACAGTCTGCCTGGGCAGAGCATGGCTTCACAGTATAGATTACAGTCAAAACTGCAGGCAGCTTTCACCTGGCTCCATCATGGTTTCCAGCCTTTTCCATAACTCCTTGCCTACTTATAATATTAAGGAGCACTAGGATTTTTTCTTTTGAAATATAGACAAAACTTTGACTGTAAACAGTTGTATCCTACTTGTCACACATGAAACTTGCATCTTACACAGGAGAGAGGGGTGTGTGTGTGTGTGTGTGTGTGTGTGTGTGTGTGATGAGTCTAAGTTTAGCTCTCTCTAGGAAGGCAATGGCACCCCACTCCAGTACTCTTGCCTGGAAAATCCCATGGATGGAGGAGCCTGGTGGGCTGCAGTCCATGGGGTCGCTAAGAGTCAGACATGACTGAACGACTTCACTTTCACATTTCACTTTCATGCATTGGAGAAGGAAATGGCAACCCACTCCAGTGTTCTTGCCTGGAGAATTCCAGGGATGGAGGAGCCTTGTTGGCTGCCATCTTTGGGGTCGCAAAGAGTCAGACATGACTGAAGCAACTTAGCAGCAGCAGCAGGATAACCTTATATGCAGAGTACATCATGAGAAACACTGGGCTGGATGAAGCACAAGCTGGAATCAGGGTTGCCGGGAGAAATATCAATAACCTCAGATATTCAGATGATGCCACCCTTATGGCAGAAAGCGAAGAAGAACTAAAGAGCCTCTTGATGAAAGTGAAAGAGGAGAGTGAAAAAGTTGGCTTAAAAATCAACATTCAGAAAACAAAATCATGGCATTCAGTCCCATCACTTCATGGCAAATAGATGGGGAAACAGTGGAAACAGTGGCAGACTTTACTTTGGGGGGCTCCAAAATCACAGCAGATAGTGAGTGCAGCCATGAAATTAAAAGATGTTTACTCCTTGGAAGGAAAGTTATGACCAACCTAGATAGCATATTAAAAAGCAAAGACATTACTTTGCCAACAAAGGTCCGCCTAGTTATGGATGTCAGAGTTGGACTATAAAGAAAGCTGAGCGCCGAAGAATTGATGCTTTTGAACTGTGGTGTTGGAGAAGACTCTTGAGAGTCCCTTGGACTGCAAGGAGATCCAACCAGTCCATCCTAAAGGAAATCAGTCCTGGGTGTTCAGTGGAAGGACTGATGTTGAAGCTGAAACTCCAATACTTTATCCACCTGATGCGAAGAGCTGACTCATTGGAAAAGGCCCTGATGCTGGGAAAGATTGAAGGCGGAAGGAGAAGGGGATGACAGAGGATGAGATGGTTCGGTGGCATCACTGACTCGGTGGACATGAGTTTGAGTAAACTCCGGGAGTTGGTGACGGACAGGGAGGCCTGGCGTGCTGCAGGCCATGGGGTCATAAAGAGTCAGACACGACTGAGTGACTGAACTGAGTAACTGAGGATAACCAATTAAATCCAGAATAAACATTTTTTTATACTTCTAAATAAGCTTACTTGTAAAAACTCCAATTATGCCCGTTAACTCCTTGAGCAGAATCCATGTAAGCACTTGTCTTTAGGGAAACTGTCTCTAGGCTGATTTCTTGCCATGATCTCTGTACCACTCCAGGTCCAGCTCAACTTCCTTCCAAATGGCTGTTCATAAAGATGCAGGTTGTAAAGGCCTCTTCCGTATACCCACTTCTGCCACTAGGCCACCATGCACCCCTCACTGCTCACTGCATAGTAGGTATATCTGTACTCCTGAGAGCCTAGCAGGTAAAGTCCCCCACAGCCAAGTATAACCTTTCCCATCATTCTTAATACTTATGTCTGAAATCCTCTCCTCTACCCATTGTACCCAAGTGTGCATTCACTAGAGTCTAAACATGCCATGAGTCATCCTGCCACTCCGTCTGTACTGACTCTGCCTGAAGTTCTGCACATTCCTCTGTGTTTGTTCTAGCTGCATGTTTCTCAGGATCCACTCAGAAGCTCATATTTTTTTTCACCTCAGTGGTTCCTACCGTCTCTCAAGGCTCAAGAACTATGTGCTCAACACTTATATTCCCAAATGGGATAGTGTGATAGAGTGCTTAGTGCCCACCCAATCTTACATCTCTGTATATATACCACTTTACAGTGTGACTTTGCAGCTCCTCCCATCAGGAGGTGGAATATATTTCTCTACTCCATGAATCTGGGCTGTTTTTGTAACTTGCTTTGGCCAATATATGCAGCATGAGTAACTCTGGGTGACTTCTGAGCCTAGATCTCAAGAAGTCTTGTATCTTTCCTCTTTTTCCTGGGAACTCTGAAGCAACCATGTGAAGAAGCCCAAACTAGTCTGCTGGAGGAAGAGAGATGGTGTGGACAGGCCAGTCAACAGCCAACCATTAGACATGTGAGTGAGGCCATCTTTATTCAGCCCTAATCATATTGCCAGATGACTAACCTCATGAGGGACTCTAGGAAGGACTAGCAGAACCACTCAGCTGATTCTCGCCCAAATTGCTGATGCAGAGAATTATGAGCAAATAAAATGGTTGTTATTTTAAGCCACTAGGTTTCGGGGTGAATTGTTTCATGCAGCAATAAATAACTGAAAGGGCAGATTTTGTTCTGCTGTATTCCTGGCTTCTAGAGAGCATGTCCATGATAGGTTTTCAGTAAGAGATTGTGGATAACTGTCATTATCATGTCATTCCTCTGTTTACTTAGTAAGCAACCAAACTTCCCAGTCCTCATGTCTCTCCCTGGCTCTCAAACAATTCAAAGCTTGAGCTCAACACTGTCTTCCAGAATGACACCTTGTAGTTCTCTTTTGCTCCACTGGACCAACATCCATTCACTTGCTCCCTTCACACCCCTGTGACAGGTTGTATCTCTCAGCTCTACTCTGCATCCCTCATTACTTACCTCATTCACTAACTCTGAGGGGCCAACCCATGGACTGCCTCAGTGCCATAAAGCTGTTCTCAATTTCCCAGCCTTCCATCATCACTCTGAACCCTCACTACCTGATTCACATGTGCTTATAGTTAGGAGAGACCCAAGAGATTGTCTAGGACAACCCCTTCTAGTTATGAATGAGGAAAGAAGGTCTCAGATTAAAAAAAATAATAAATGGCTTATTCAGGGTAATATGGTGGCAGTCTCAATACCAGAACCCACATGTCATGTAGATTATCACCTAGTAGATTGCTTATTTATGCTTGGTTCCTGTGTGTGCAACTGTGCCCTGTGATTTAGACTGTGGAAGTTCTTTGGAGACAGACATAATATCTTTAACTTCTGCTTTTTTACACTCTCCTGCTATCCCCAAAGACTAACCAGTAACTATTGGACACATCAGTAGTCAATAAATACTTGTTGATTAATTGACATTTAAGAGGAAATTATGCTTGGAACTGTTTTGTATTTGGTTTCTGATGTTAATTGCAACCATAGGTATTTGTCAAAACTTGAACTGTATATTAAAAAGGGTAAATTATACTGTGTGTAAATTTTTCAATTAAGGTATAATTCAAAGCAATTATGCTGAAGAGATCTATTTATTTGATAAAAGTGGCTAAATATATAGGTAATGTATTACTGTGAGAAAATAAATTTGTACATAATAGGCACTCAGTAACGTTAGTTTCCTTCCTGTACACAAATGCTTCATGATTACCTGTCAAAACTATGAAAGAAAGCATTCCTGTCCTAGGAGATGCCTGGATCTCAGATGACTTCTAAGATACAGTGATTGGTTTGAAAGGTAAATAAATTATTATTTTGGAATGTATGTGTAAAGTAAAATACAGAAGTGCTACCACACTATTCTAAAGGTGAGCCCCCTAGAACCTTAATTTTATTTCCAAAGATTTAGACTCACTTATAAAACTATTAACCCTCTGTTAATAGAGATTATTTTAAAACTTAAAAGTAATACAAAAGAATGATCAAATGTCCTTTCATTGTCATCCTGGAGCATTGTCCCTGGGTGGATAGGCCCACCCAGGGATTATTTAGTTCTCTAGGGAATTACATCTTTGCTTGGCTTATTATTCACTAATGATTAGGAGCTAGACCTTTTGAAGAGACATGTTAACTTACAGATTTTTGTCTGATAGAGATGAAAAAAAAATTTATGTTCGGTAGAAGAAATAATCCCGAAGACTATGGATTAACTGTCCTATAGTGCATTAACCACATTTCTATCTAATTTAGCTATCTTAGCCTTTTTACTTTCAGTATCTATATATACTGAGTCTCTCAAACATTCTTTGAATCAGCCTTGCATAATTCTGGGCCCTCACTAATAGTCTTTGACATGTTCATTCTGTATTTGTATATGAGTCATGTTTTTAATTTTGAAAATTATATTTTGACACTCCAGACATCATATGATGTTGTCTGTGGACCATGCCCCATCCTATACAAAGTCACTGAAATCTACTACTGATTGCTGGTTTTAATGCTGTATGAGCACCTTGAGATACATTTTTGATCATGCTGGTACCTAAAGAGATCTTCTCAGGAAAAAAACTAAGTGCCTCTGCAAGTGCTCAAGAAAACTGCAGAAAGACTTTCTGGAACTACTCCCACAAAATTCGAAACTGATGTTCTTTCCTATCATGTTACTGTTCTCTATCTATAAACCAAGAGGATGGCATTAAGAACCGTGGTTTTAGAGATCCAGAGCAAAGAGACTCACACTGGGCCCTTCTTTCCTGTTAAACACTAATCCTATAATCTGCTTTTGCTAGTAATGGCCATAAAATAACTATATCGGGGCACTAAAAATTGATAAACTAGAAGCTGCCTCAAAAATCTAATAGCTTTGGCAAAATATACTGCAGCTTGTTGTGATAGAGCTTCCTTTTCCCTAACAGGTTTTATTTTAACACTTTCTTTTTCACACCACTGAATAGCATAATCAAATTAACAAATTCAGCAAATGCTCAGTGAGTTCCAGGTACTAGGCACTACTCAACCAGGTACTAGGCACTACTCAGCCCTGACTGCCCTCACCCCCTTCCCTAAGCAGGCTCAGCTAGTACTCAATATCAATCATTGATTTTCAGTTGTCCAGGATGAAAATGGAGACTAGAACCCAAATACAGGGTTGCAGTCTGCCCTGTTGTCACCCAAAAGATTTAAAATAGAGTCAAGCAAAAGAATGGATCTGTTTCACTTTAAAACAATTTAATGATCTACAACACCACTGAATATTTAATGCATACAGATTTGAAACATACTGAGAAACAGGAAGGGTGGGTTAAAACATGGTTCACAAACAAACTGGTGTTTATAAATATTCTGAAATCACCTTGACAACTTTATTGAAAGAGGTATGAAACAAATATCTTCCAATAAATATTCAAACTCAGAAATAATCCAAATGTGCCCTTTCTTACAAAGACCAAAGAGCCACGTTTCCATGCAGTGTAGGGAATCCTCTGCAAAGGAAGTCTGAATCAAAATTCTAAAACACCAGAGAGGAGGGGGTGAAGTGGGTTGAGGCTATGGAACAGGAATAGGAGAAAGTTTTTCAACCTACCTTTTCTCTGGTGATTATTAAAACGAAATTCTGTAATAGTTCACAATAAAATGCTTTTGAAAAATAATCATTTTGGGCCAGCTTTGCGTTGGGATGTAGGGAGCTGGAAGTAGTGTTGCTCTTACCCTTATAATTTAGCCAAACTAAATTAAAATTCATGACCTTTATTGAGTCCATCAGAGAGTAGTATTTTACTCAAGTATTTGTTGAGAAGAATATTTGTTCAAATATTTCTGCTCATTTTTAAATTTAGTAGTTTTCTTACTGTTGTGTTTTGAGAGTTTCAGGGGTTTTTTGTTCTGTTTTGTTTTGTTTGGCTGCACTGTGCAGCATGTGGGATCTTAGTTCCCTGACCAGGGGTCAAACCCACATCCCCTGCACTGGAAGCATAGAGTCTTAACCATTGGATGCCAGGGAAGTCATGTTCATGTTTTGTTAGATTTACACCTGAGTGTTTCATTTCTTTGAAGCTGTTGTAAATGATACATGTTTTAAAGATTCAGTTTCTAGTTTATTGCCACCATATAGAAATATGATTGATTTCTGTATTGACCTTATATCCTGCTTCCTTGCTAAGCTGTTAGTTATAGGACTTAAAAAAATAAATTCTCTGATATATTCTAAGCAAACAATCATGTTGTTTAGGAGTAGGGATACTTTCATTTTCTTTCAATCTGTATACCTTTTATATATTTTTTGTCTCTTATTGCACAGGCCAAGATTTCTATTATGAGCTTTAATAAGAGTGATGAAAGAGCACATCTTTTTTTTTTGTTTCACCTTTAAGTTCTTTATCAAGTTGAGGAAGTTCCCTTTTCCTAGTATGCTAAGAGTTTCTATTACAAATGCATTCTGAATATTGTCAGATGCTTTTGTCCTCATCAACTGATACGATCATTTGGTTTTTCTTTCTTAGACTCAATATGTTGATTATACTGAGTGACTTTCAAATATTGGACCTGCCTTGCATTCCTGGGAGAAACCCCATTTGGTTGTATATGTGTGTTCAGTCGCTCAGCTGTGTCCAACTCTTTGTGACCCCATGGAGTATAGCCCACCAGACTCCTCTGTCCATGGAATTTTTCAGGCAAGAGTACTGTAGTGGGTTTCCATTTCTTCTTCCAGGGGATCTTCCCAACCCAGGGATCGACCTTCATCTCTTTGCATCTCCTGCATTCACAGGCAGATTCTATAACACTAGTGCCACCTGGGAAGCAAGGTGTTAGTTTTTTGTTTTTTGTGTTTTTTTGTTGTTGTTGAGGGTATTTTCTGTTATATTCCTGAGGGATATTGGTCTATAGTTTTCTTTTTCGTATTATGTTTGGGTTTAGTATCAGGGCTTTATAAACTGAGTTGGGAGAAATTCTATCCTCTACTGTTTTCTAGAAGAGATTTTACAAAATTAGTGTTATCTTTTCTTTAAATGTTAGTTCAAATTTGCCAGCAAAACTATCTGGGCCTGGGCATTTCTTTCCAAAAAGATTTTTAGCTATGAATTGAATTTCCTTAATAGATGGAGCATTATACAGGTTACCTAGTTCATCTTCAATGAGTTTTAGTAGTTTGTGGAGTTTTGAGGAATATATTTCATTTAAGTTATCTAACTTACATGCATAGAGGTATTCATCATTGTATCCCCCTTATTATCTTTTTATGTCTGTGGGGTCTATAGTGATAATCTCTTTTGTTCTGCATATTGGGTAATTTGTTCTTTTTTTTATTTCTCAGATAAAGTAGAGGTTTATCAATTTTATTGCTCTTTTGAAAGTACCAGCTTTTGTTTTCATTTATCTTTCTCTGTTTTTCTGTTTTCACCTTCATTGATTTCTGCTTTATCTTGATTATTTCCTTTTTCTGCTTGCTTTGAGTTTATTTTACTTTTTTAAATAGTTTCCTAAGGTGGAAGTGTAGATTATAGTTGACCCTTGAACAATAGGGATTTGAACTGCATAGGCCCACATATATGTGGATTTTTTTTCAGTAGTAAATACTACAGTACTGCATGATTGGTTGAATCCACAGATGTGGAACTGCCAATACAGAGGAACAGACGTTATGGAGGAACCATGGATAGGGAGGGCTGACAATAAATTAGATAAGGATTTTCAACTGTGCAGAGGTTTGCCACCCCTGGCCCCTGCATTGTTCAAGGGTCAACTGTATTTATATGAGAACTTTTTTTTATCTAGATTATTATTTATTGCTATGAGTTTCCAAGTCAACAAGTTGAGTTATGTTGTATTTTCATTTTTCTTTAATTAAAAATATTTTCTAATTTCCCTTAAAAGTTTATCTTTGATTAATGAATTATTTAGGTGCATGCTATCCAATAGCCAAGTGTTTGGAGCTTTTCCTCTTCTCTCTCTATTGTTAATTTCTGTTTTATTTCCTTTATAGTCAGGGATCATATTCTTTATGATTTCAATTCTTTTTATGTTTGAGGTTTGTTTTGTGGCCCAGGATGTGGTCTCTCTTGTTGAAAGAATATATATTCTGCTATATTCTGCTATTGTTGGATAGAGTGTTCTGTACATATTGGCTAATTCCACTTGGTTGATAATGGTGTTCAGTTCTTACATATTCTTGCTGATTTCTGTCTACTAGTTCTGTATATTAATTAGAGAGCAATATTGAAACCTCCAACTATAATTGTGGATTTTTCTGCTTCTGATTGTAGATCTAAGAGTTTTGCTTCACCTATTTTGAAGCACTGTTGTTAGGTGTTTACACATTAGGATTGTTAAGCCTTTGAGGCGAATTAAATAACCCTTTTAGCATTATGATACTCCCTTTATATCCCACTTTATCCTTTAGGTGAATATACATTTATTCTATTATTATATATAGTTGAACAGGCGCTATACACAAAATTGTATGGTTTAAGTTTTTTTTTTTTTTTTTTTTTTGAGTGGGAAGGAATTTGGGTCTCAGAAGTTTTTGTGAGCCTGCTACATGTTTTCTGGCAGTCATTTAAGTGGGTTTTTTAAAAGCCCCTTGAAGAAAATATGATAAAAGTTGGTTCAAGAAAACCAGCAATTAGATTTCAAAATTAAACTACCTGTTAAGATAGTAAACCAAGAACTGGAAAGAACTGGGGCAATTCCTCTTCCACATTTCCTATATACCCAAATCCACCCTGGGAAACAGAAGCCTAGTCTAATGGGAAGACATGATGCAAGCAGAATGTGGTGGCATGCCCAACCACAACTGATGGCCTGGCAAGTTTGTGGAATGATGAGGCTCTTGAGGATAGTTTGAGCAGGGATGAGAAAAATAGCTGTAGGCAACACATAAAATTGGAAACCAACTGAAATTGTGTTGACACCAACTACATGACTTTTCTCAGTAGCCTTATGGGAATGGATAAAGTGACTTGACCCATAATAACACTGATTAGACTTTGCAATGTTATTTTTAAATAAAACCAACCCTATTTCCCCCCTAAGGTGGCTTAGAGATTTCATAATGGTCACCAAGTAATACTGCAGATAAAACATTTAAAGTTTTGGTCCAAGCTTTTTCTGTCCTCCTGCACTTGAAAGGTATTTGATGAACACCAATTTCCCAATCCTAGCATCACTAGGGAGAAGGCAGTGGCAACTCACTCCAGTATTCTTGCCTGGAGAATCCCAGGGACAGAGGAGCCTGGTGGGCTGCCATCTATGGGGTCGCACAGAGTCAGACACGACTGAAGCGACTTAGCAGCAGCAGCAGCATCACTAGTTTACAAATCTTAAGGCTAATTAACTCCCTTCTCATTTACCTAATGTGCAGTTTCCATCTGTTTCAGTAACCAGTGTAAATAGCGTGGTTATTTTGCATGAAGTTCAATATTCTGCAGATCCCAGTTTTGTGATTGAACCAGGAACTGCCACCTTTTATGTGAATTTTAGTGGTACCATGGAGGCCAAAGCATTTTAATTTAGGTTAGCCAGGATGTTTCATTTGTAAAACCCTCTTGCAACAGGTTTATTCAGTTCTCTTTAAAATGGTGGCATTCCTTTACTTTTCACCTTTCAGAAGCAGCAATTACATAAATTGAATATTAGATTGTCTAAAAATGTGGGCCCTATCAACTTTCATTGTTTTTCTGTATATGATCATGATAAAGGATTAAGACATCCTTCATATTGCAAAGGAAAATCCAATTTAAAAAGTTTGTCCTTGTCAAACTCCATAAAATAGCCACTTTAGAGTAAACCAGCAGAGCATTGTATCACCCCCAAAAAGCTGTAGATTTCATCACATGCACCAATAAATCTGCATGGCTAGTTTCTGCACTTTTCTTTTACAGAACTTATTTTACACCGATTGTACCAAACAGCATTTTAAACACAGATATATCAACTCTCTCATAAAGCAAAAACAAAGACATTTCCCATATTAGAAACAAGATACAGCATCACTTAAAGTCTTCAAACATTACTGCACTTTAATTTTCATAATTTGACACTGCATTCAGTGAAACAATCTGCAGAAAACTAGTTTTAACAGACAAATTAAAAAAGCACTTTTAAGCAGACATTTATTAGGTAAGAATTTTACAGACATTACTTACATTAATGGTAATGGTAGAACTGGAGAGTATTTTACCTTTATTCCTGTAATTTTCTTTGCTCTAAATTCTTTGTTTTGATTAGCATTTGCATCATATCTTTTTTCATCTTTTACCTCTCATCTACCCATATCATTATATTTTAAATTATTTTCTTATAGTCTGTGTAGTGAGGTTGTGTTTTTTTTTAATTTGTTCTGACAGTCTCTGTCTTCTAATTGTATGTTTAGACCATTACACTTAATGTATTGATATGCTTGGTTTAAACCTACCATTTTATCATTTTTTATGTTACCTCTGTTATTATTTCCTCTCTTTTCTACTTTCCTGCCTTTGGGGATATTTGAACATTTTTAGTGCTCTATTTTAATTCATCTACTGTGATTTTTGAGTTTATTGCTTGGCATATCTTTTGTGTTTGCTCTAGGGATCATAATATACAGCTTTGCACAGTCTACTTAGAATCTATACTTTACCACTTCAAGAGGAATGCAGAAACGTTATACCCTGTAGGTTCCTTTATCCTCTGCCCTTTATATTATATGTGTCTTACCTATTGCATCTACACATTTGAAAATCCCTTCACACATTCATTATTTTTGCTATCAGCTGCCAAAAACATTTTAAATAGTTCAAGAGAAGAACAGTATATCTACCCAAATTTTACTATTTATATTGCCATTTATTCATTCCTAATGTGCTAAATTTCTTTCTGTTGTGATTTCCCAACTGACTGAAGAGCTTCCTCTAACAATTCTTTTAGAGTAGATTGCTGCTATAAATTCTCATTCCTGAAGGATATTTTTGCTAGATATAGAATTGTATGTTGACAGTTCTTTTTTCCCCACACTTCAAACATGTTGTGTCATTTCCTTCTGAATTCCATGGTTTCTGGTAAAAGAAATCCACTGTAATTCAAATTTTTATACCCTGATAAGATAATGTGTTTTTCCTCTGGCTGCTTTCAAGATTTTTTTCTTTGTATTTATGTTCAGAAATGTGATTTGGATATGTCTGAAAACAGGTTTTTTGGCTTTATTCTGTTTGGGATTTTTCACTGCTCAGGCTATTCAAAGTCCTATGAGCAGGCTGTGGCTCCAGAATAGATTGGAATAATAATGACAGAATACTTCTTATGAAAGTATATTTGCTTCATAGGGACCTTCACACAGTAGAAAAGAAATTTTTCTGTATATTCCAGATAGAATTTAACATTAGTGAATTATAGTTGTAACTCCTGCTCCCTTTCAGTGATGTGGAAGATTATTGCAAATGGACTAGAATGGAGAGAACTGAGCTTCAGAGAGAATGAGTTTTGTACTTTTACACACCTAGTAAATTTGCAGGTCTCTAATTTAGTGTTCAAGTTCTGCTTACATTACTATAATATGTTCTTATGCACTTACAGAATTTATCCCTCCTCCAAAGCTGAAATTTTAACATAAGTTTATGATGAGATGCTGGTTTGAAATGTCTGCTTTTTAAAAAAATCAGGGAAGGTCTGAAATTTTAAATTCCTTCAGGGAGGCATCGAGTCTTGGTTTGAGCAAAGACTGGTACACTCTAGTGTGCCAGCTAAATCTGGCCCACTACCTGTTTTTATACAGCCCATAAGCTAAGAATGGGTTTTTCTGTTTTTAAGTGGTTGAAAAAAATCAAAAGAATATTTGATGACATGTGACAATTATATGAAATTCAGATTTCAATGTCTATGAGTGAAGTTTTATTGGAACAAAGCCATGTTCATTTATTTACATAAATGTCTGTGGTTTCTCTTATACTGTAATGGCAGAGTTGAATAGTTAAGACAGAGGCTGAGTGGCCTGCAAAGCCAAAAATATATACTGTCAGGTCCTTCACAGAAAAAGTTTGCTAACTCCTTATTTAGAACAATGTCCAGTGAATTGAGTTAGAATGTCATTAATCTGAACTGTGTGAAAAGGGTAACTGAAATTCAAACTTTGCTCTTTGAATAAGTGTCAGGTATAAGAAAAGTAGAAGATAAGAATCATTAACTGATTGCAGTACTAGTCTATTGACATGTATTAAATGTTTTCAGTTCTGTAATATTCTGTTCTTTTCAAAGTAGCCCTTTAGGAAATCCTGCATTTGCAGCACCATGAACAAACCTGGAAGGCATTATGCTCAGCGAAATAAGCCAGAGAAAAACAAATACTGCACGGTATTACTTACATGTGGAATTAAAAAGACGGGGGGGGGGGTCAAACTCATAGAAACAGATTAGAATGATGGTTGCCAGGGGCTAAGAGTTGGAGGAGATGGGGAGAGGTTGGTAAAAGGGTACAAACTTTCAGTTATAAGATGAATAAGTTCTGGGGATGTAATGTACAGCATGGTCACTATAGTTATCAATACTCTATTTTATACTCGAAAGTTGTTAAGAGAATGCTAGCTACCATGGTCTCAGTGGTAAAGAATTAGCCTGCAGTGCAGGAGATGTAAAAGACACTGGTTCAATCCCTGGGTCGGGATGATCCCCTGGAGGAGGAAATGGCAACCCACTCAAGTATTCTTGCCTGGGAAATCCCATTGACAGAGGAGCCTGGCGGGCTATAATCCATGGAGTTGCGAAAGAGTTGCGAAAGGCCACTTAGTGATTAAACAAGAGAGTAGATCTTAAATGTTCTCACCACAAAAAGATAAAAAGGTAACTGTGAAGTGTTAACTTGATGGTGGGAATCCTTTCACAGTGTATAGGTATATCAAATCAAATCATCACATCATGCACTTTAAATAGATTATAATTTTATTTGTCAATTATACCTCAGTAAAACTGAGGGAGAAATTAAATAAAGGCAAAAAGTAAAATTAGCCTTTCAGATCAGGAGGAATTGATTAGAAGAAAAGGCAGAACTGTTTCTACCTGGTTGAAGATGATTGTCAGTTGGAGGTATATGAGGCCCAAGGTTGGGGGGACTTTGGGAGGTTTTCTTGGCTGGACGAGATAAAGGTCATTATTTAAATTTTGTTTTCCTGCTTCTCTGGGCTTTTGTGAGTCTTTTTCTTTACGACTAATGAGAGGAAATGGCTGATCACTTTTAAATGAAGAGGGAAGCCCATCTCAGAGCAGGAATCATTGCCACTCAACCCAACCCCTATAGGTGGGCCTTTCCTCTGGGCTTACTGACCTGCCTTGCCAGCTGCCATCAGAAGTCCATTGAGATGTCCATGGCCTGTTTCTGCTATAACCTCTTCCCTCCATCTCAAGGACCAAATGAACCACATCTGAATTATGCACGCATTTAAGGACTTTTTTAAGTCTGAGTGAACTTCTGTTGCCCATTAAAATTTAAACATCCCAGGTGGGTTGCCTATCATAGAGTTCCTAGCAACAATCAATTTTAAATGCACAATATACATTAATTTTTAGGGTAAGAATATTATCTTGATTTGGAAGCTTACCTTTTAGGTGACAGGAAAACAAATTTCTCTGTACTATGCATGCATATGTATTTTCTATGTATATGTGTTCTATAACTTTATAGCCACTCTTGGATATATTACTATAATGAAATATAGCTGTTCTGAATGTCCTTGGCCACACCATTCTGGAGGTGAAAGCAGGGTTTGAATAACAGTCCCTTAGACTTTTGCTATTTCTGTTATAGTTCTACAGCTTCCAGGGAAGTCTTCAAACATACCCAGTTTACTCTGGAGGTATCTGGTATTTTCCTGAATAGGTATTCTAGATCTCCAAGTGTCATCTCGCTCCTCTCCTCTTTCCTCTTAGCACCTTTGGTGACCTCTGGGGCAGGGTCCTTGATGGGCTTCTAGTGTTTTTAGCCGCTATAGGTTCTCCTGTGTTTGTACAGCCTTCAGTGCTGCAGACACCACTGACATGCCTGATTCTGTCCACATGGATGACCCAGTCATACAGTACCCAGTTAAAGGTACTGGTGTGTGTGCTATGACCCTTGACTCTCTCTCATCCTCCTGCTGCAACTGGATCTTACTGGATTCTGAACCAAGTCCTTGAAAGCTAAGCTTTTACATAAACCTGAATAACACCCTTCCCTCCCGTTTTCTGAGTCATTCCTTTCTCATACCTTGGGGTATTGCCTCTAGATCCAGTTGATGAGCTACCGTCTTCCTTGGGAACCCCTTCTTTACTAGGGAATTCTTGATCCCTCAAGAAACTAGATTCTTAGTAAGATAGACTGCACACCTGACAGGTGAGAATCCACTAGTGTGTTAATCACCTTCTACTCAAGTTAGGCCCCTCTGTAAGTCTGTGTGTAGGTACTGATAATATATGCCCTGTGGTACATATCCTTGAAGAGATTTTAAAACTGGACAGCAACTATAGGAAGCCCAGAGCTTATTTTCTACTTTTACCTAAACTAGGCCATCTCTTGCATTCATCTGAGATGTTAGCATTCATTTGGCCTTCTCCCTGCCCAAACATTCTGCCATGTACCACCTAGTGCCCATTTCAGGCCTGAGTAGTTGACCTACCTATCCAGTGTTGCTGTTTCATAGAAGTTGACTATCATTCTTCCCAAATCTTCATCTACTTTTGTATCCTATTCCAAGAATTGTTATCCTCTTTTGTTCTAGTTTCTCGAGGCAAGTGCTTTGATTATTGACTTGAGACTCTTCTTTCCTAATGTATTTAGTACTATAAACTTCCCTCCTAACACCACTTTAGCTGTGACCAACAAATTTTGATATGTTCTATTTTCATTTTTATTCAGTTTAGTGTATTTTAAAATTTTCCCTTGATATTTCCTCCTTGACCCATGGCTTATTTAGAAGTATGTTATTTACTGAGATTTTCCTGTTGTCTTTCTGCTCTTGATTTCTGATTTGAGTCCATTGTAGTCAAAAATGCACTCCACATGATATCAATCCTATTAAATTTGTTGAAGCTTGTTTCATGGCCCAAGATATGATCTATCTTGGTATATTAACTGTGGGTGCTTGAAAAGAATGTAATCTGTTGTTTTGGATGCAATGTTCTACAGATGTGAATTATATCCTGTTGGTTGACTGTGTTTGTTGAGTTCTTCTATCAGTATATCCTTGCTGATTTTCTGTCTACTAGTTCTGTCAATTGTTGAGAGAAAAATTTTGAAATCTCCAACTATGACTGGATTTATCTGTTTCTCCTTTCAAGTCAGTCAGTTTTTGTTTAACATTTTGCAGTTGTTTTTTTAGAGCATACGCATTTAGGATTGCTATGTCTTAGTAGATTGACCCTTCTATCATTATTTAATGTTCTTCTCCATCTTTGGTGATTTTCTTTTTATTGATATTAATATAGCCACATCTGCTTTCTTTTGTGTAATATTTATATCCTCCATTTTTTTCACTTTCAACCTACTTATATCCTTATATTTGAAGTGAGTTGTGGCAGACAACATATAGATATATCATGTTTTTTAACCCACTCTTTCAGTCTCTCTCTGTCTTCTAATTGGCTTATTTGGACCATTTATATTTGCTGGTCATTCAGATACCAATAAAATGTCTTATCTATAGGATGTATTTTCTAGATTTGTGTCTAACTTCTTCATGAGTGACTCTTAAATATATATTATAATGAAAAGCTCACTAGATGAGGAGCCAAATGTCTTGGGACATAGGCCTTCCTTTGCCATACAGCAATTCTGTGACATTGGACAAATGATACTAAGCAGATCCATCTAAAAATGCTCACTGAGTTTCTGTTGGACGCTAAATACTGGGTTATGTACTAGAAACATAAGACATGACATACTCCACCTTCCTGGAATTTAGAGTCCACTGGGAGACATGTACAAATGATCAAATGATCACAGGGGATGAATATTATGGTAAAGTTTAGTATGGGCATTTTAAAGCTTGGTAGTGGGAGGGGAGATTAGGTAAGGCTTCCAACAGAGATGATGACTGTGATGAATTTTAAATGACTGGTAGAGACTGACACGGAGAAGGCAATGGCACCTCACTCCAGTACTTTTGCCTGGAAAATCCCATGGACGGAGGAGCCTGGTAGGCTGCAGTCCATGGGGTCGCTAGAGTTGGACACGACTGAGCGACTTCACTTTCACTTTTCACTTTCCTGCATTGGAGAAGGAAATGGCAACCCACTCCAGTGTTCTTGCCTGGAGACCCAGGGACAGGGAAGCCTGGTGGGCTGCTGTCTATGGGGTTGCACAGAGTTGGACACGACTGAAGCGACTTAGCAGCAGCAGCAGCAGAGACTGACAAGGTAAAATGGAGCACAGGAAGAAAATTTAGAATATTTCTGAGTTTTTGTTTTCTTGTGTTCAAGGAGATTGGCAGTCCAATCAAAAAAAAAATTCAGCTCCTCAACCCCTGAAAACACATTTAATATTGTGTAATCTTGATATCCTCAGGCCTTGGCATCCTGTGGCTCTGTTTGTACCCAAATTGCGTGGTTCTTGGTTCTACTGGCTCCTGCTGGTCTTTCAGGATCCAGCAAAGTGTTCGTGGGGTATCTTACATGTCTTATAAGTCAATATCAATTAAAGTCATTATTCTATGTAAAATATTTATACAGTAGATGCTTAGGATAGATGGTAGGGAAAGGGACGAATCATAGTCTTTAAAGGACTATTAATTTATGTTTGATATTTTTCACGTTTCTAATTCCTATATTCACCCTAGTGGTGTCTTTGTATAAAAGTAAGTTTTGTAATAGTTGTTTCCCTCTTCCTAAATAATGCTTGTATTTATTAGTAAGGATTAAATAAAAAAATTTTAAATTCTTTAACTAGCTTAATTATTCTTAACTCCCTTTTTGAGAGTTCCCATGGTTTTTCTAATAATTGATAAATATATGGTAATACAAAATACAGGAACTACAGGGTAATCTCCTTATGGTGTTCACCAGCAGTCATGCCTTTTAGAAGAGTATCTGGCTTGGGAAAACATGGAGAATAATAAAGAGTTGGAAAGCAAGACTTTAGAGTAGCTGGTAAAGCATTATGATTATTGACTCTGCAAAAGAGAAGGTTGAGGGTACTCCTTCAGTACTTGGGGACATTTTAAACAAAATTTGGTAGTGGCCAATTATAACATGAGTACTAAAAATAATATAAGAACTTTATTGCTATGATGGGTTTAGGAAAAGAAGGAAGTATTTCTAACAACTGTTGAGATGGATTCCAAAAGTATATAGTAGAATTTCCTAGCTGGGCCTGAGAGAAAAATTTCAGTCTCCCTTTTAGGAGTTCAGGTAAATGTAGAGAACTTAAGAGGCAGTGGGGCAGGATTAGGAAGGGGCATTCTTACATCATCACCCAGCCTTCCCATAGAAGTAACATGAACTAATGGGGAAATATGGTTTTGGGAATCAGTTTATGGGTAAAAACCTCAGGTCCATAATCCTTCACTGAGGCTCTTTTGTATAAATGGATAATATCACATGACAGGTATGATTAAATGAATTAAAGTATATGAAGTATTTACCACAGCAAAGGGTACCCCTATGATACCCCAATCCCCCTCTTTATATTCTGTCCCTAGCTTGGCTCCCCAAATTCACTGCTCATCCATCTCTTATACCACCCTATAATCTACAGAGTGAATATTCTGGTCTATGCAGAATTACTTATTTCTTTGTCTGTTAGCTTGTCAATTTTATTTTGTTTTTCGCATGATGTGCCTTTCCATGCCATCATGTGTGTTACGCTCTTCACCTTGGAGAATTCACCTTGGTCCAGGGCTGCTTCTACTTGGTGGACTCCAAACTCCAATAAGGATGGACCCCTACTTAGGAATTGACTTAAGGTCACTTAGCTCTTGAGATCTGATCTTTATAAGCCAAGATGACAATTTATTGATATATAGTGGAAATTTAACTGATTGCATGTTGGTATGGTAGTCACTTCACACCAGATTGCAAGAGCCATTTGTACACATCACTTTCAAACTCCATGATGAGTGACATCATCTTAATAGCTTGAAATTGACCATGGTGAGAGTATCTACATTTTAGAAATCAGTAAACTACAAATCAGAGCTTTCCCCCACCCTCCTGGAGAGCCTGTTAAACATTTATCAGCATACCACTGATACTATCTGTCTCTTTGGGCAGGTTGTGTGGGAAGCCAAACCATCTTCACAAGATTTTTACATATAAGTGTGGACTTGGACCAGGGACTTTAATGATTCTCATATTTGATGTTAGCATGAGAGCTGCTTTTCTGAAACTGTGGTGTTCCAGTTCTTCAGCCCAGAGGGTTGGGTACTTATGAGCCCTGTCTTCTCTGAGCCATGCTTAGATGGGAACTTCTTACTGTGTGACTTTCCTGTTTGCAGTCCTGATCTACTTTTTATTCTGTCTTTTTCCATCCTAAGTAGAACATAAAATGTAATTTTATTTTTGCTCCTAGCTGTAGTCAGTCATATCTCAATCCTGCTTCCCTGAAATGAAGTCAAACTGTTTGTTTGTTTGTTTTGCATCCAGGCCGCTCCCAAATTAATTTGTTGGGAATTTTAGGTGTTGAGCATTTTGGTCACCTGTATAGGCAGTATGAGGGTTTGCCCCCATAGGTGTTCAGTCACATCCAAATGTGGGTTTTACTAGTCATTTCTCAGAGTAAACACCTGCATTTTGCAATTCTAGGTTCTTGAGATGTCTCATACTGAGAGATCCCATGCTGTTTGGTTGGTCCACATCCTGATAGTGGGTCACGTCCAACATGGAATCTCCATACTGTCTCTGGATAGATTTAGTCACTATCCTTGCATGCTCCTAGGAAATTTGGAGCCTTCCCTTCTTTTTCTATTAGAAACCCTGTCACTCTGGTAATTTGTTTTCCTCTCCTTATCACTCCACCAGAGCCATGAGCTCCTTGAAATTACAGGCCTTGCAGTTTTATCTGTCCCTGTATCTTTAGTATTGAGCAAGGTATCAGGCCTGTGGGATCTTGTATGTAAATTTAGATTGTGGGTAAATTAACAAATAACATTCTTTGAAATTAGGGAATGTGGAAGTTAAGTTAGCCTGTGGGAGTTTTTTGTTTTTTTTTTTTTAATTTTAAATTTAATTTTATTTTTAAACTTTACAAAATTGTATTAGTTTTGCCAAATATCAAAATGAATCTGCCACAGGTATACATGTGTTCCCCATCCTGAACCCTCCTCCCTCCTCCCTCCCCATACCATCCCTCTGGGCCTATGGGAGTTTTTAAAATTAAGATTCCTTAAGTCCAAATTTTACATTGTGGGTTAAGAATCAATTCCAGACAGCCTTTTTGCCTCCTTTATAATATTTTTCAACTCTGATAATTGCTAAAGTATGTGAAATTGCCTTTGGGAAAATTCCCTATACAGGAAGGAACATGTAAAAGAATGTCACTCTTGGGTCTCCAGCTTTGTCCTAGAATTATGTGGACAAATAAACTAATCCTACTATTTACAGGATGGTTTCTTCTCTGTGGATATACAAGGGCTGACTTCTTTGATGCTGATTCATGAAATTCTGCCTGTTTAAAGGATGTCTGTGTTCTCCCTGCAGTTATATTGTGGGCTTGCTTTCAGATCAGTCGCTCAGTCATGTCCGACTCTTTGCGACCCCATGAATTGCAGCATGCCAGGCCTCCCTGTCCATCACCAACTCCCGGAGTTCACTCAGACTCTGGTCCATCGAGTTGGTGATGCCATCCAGCCATCTCATCCTCTGTTGTCCCCTTCTCCTCTTGCCCCCAATCCCTCCCAGCATCAGGGTCTTTTCCAATGACTCAACTCTTCGCATGAGGTGGCCAAAGTACTGGAGTTTCAGCTTTAGCATCATTCCTTCCAAAGAAATCCCAGGGCTGATCTCCTTCAGAATGGGCTGGTTGGATCTCCTTGCAGTCCAAGGGACTCTCAAGAGTCTTCTCCAACACCACAGTTCAAAAGCATCAATTCTTCAGCGCTCAGCCTTCTTCACAGTCCAACTCTCACATCCATACATGACCACAGGAAAAACCATAGCCTTGACTAGACGAACCTTTGTTGGCAAAGTAATGTCTCTGCTTTTCAATATGCTATCTAGGTTGGTCATAACCTTCCTTCCAAGGAGTAAGCATCTTTTAATTTCATGGCTGCAGTTACCATCTGCAGTGATTTTGGAGCCCAGAAAAATAAAGTCTGACACTGTTTCCACTGTTTCCCCATCTATTTGCCATGAAGTGATGGGACCAGATGCCATGATCTTCGTTTTCTGAATGTTGAGCTTTAAGCCAACTTTTTCACTCTCCACTTTCACTTTCATCAAGAGGCCCCTTAGTTCCTCTTCACTTTCTGCCATAAGAGTGGTGTCATCTGCATATCTGAGGTTATTGATATTTCTCCCGGCAATCTTGATTCCAGCTTGTGTTTCTTCCAGTCCAGCGTTTCTCATGATGTACTCTGCATATAAGTTAAATAAACAGGGTGACAATATACAGCCTTGACGTACTCCTTTTCCTATTTGGAACCAGTCTGTTGTTCCATGTCCAGTTCTAACTGTTGCTTCCTGACCTGCATACAGATTTCTCAAGAGGTAGATCAGGTGGTCTGGTATTCTCATCTCTTTCAGAATTTCCCACAGTTTATTGTGATCCACACAGTCAAAGGCTTTGGCATAGTCAATAAAGCAGAAATAGATGTTTTTCTGGAACTTTCTTGCTTTTTCCATGATCCAGCGGATGTTGGCAATTTGATCTCTGGTTCCTCTGCCTTTTCTAAAACCAGCTTGCACATCAGGAAGTTGACGGTTCACATATTGCTGAAGCCTGGCTTGGAGAATTTTGAGCATTACTTTACTAGCATGTGAGATGAGTGCAATTGTGCGGTAGTTAGAGCATTCTTTGGCATTGCCTTTCTTTGGGATTGGAATGAAAACTGACCTTTTCTAGTCCTGTGGCCACTGCTGAGTTTTCCAAATTTGCTGGCATATTGAGTTCAGCACTTTCACAGCATCATCTTTCAGGATTTGGAATAGCTCAACTGGAATTCCATCACCTCCACTAGCTTTGTTCATAGTGATGCTTTCTAAGGCCCACTTGACTTCATATTCCAGGATGTCTGGCTCTAGGTCAGTGATCACACCATCGTGATTATCTGGGTCGTGAAGCTCTTTTTTGTACAGTTCTTCTGTGTATTCTTGCCATCTCTTCTTAATATCTTCTGCTTCTGTTAGGTCCATACCATTTCTGTCCTTTATCGAGCCCATCTTTGCATGAAATGTTCCTTTGGTATCTCTGATTTTCTTGAAGAGATCTCTAGTCTTTCCCATTCTGTTGTTTTCCTCTATTTCTTTGCATTGATCACTGAAGAAGGCTTTCTTATCTCTTCTTGCTATTCTTTGGAACTCTGCATTCAGATGCTTATATCTTTCCTTTTCTCCTTTGCTTTTCACTTCTCTTCTTTTCACAGCTATTTGTAAGGCCTCCCCATAGCCATTTTGCTTTTTTGCATTTCTTTTCCATGGGGATGGTCTTGATCCCTGTCTCCTGTACAATGTCACGAACCTCATTCCATAGTTCATCAAGCACTCTATCTATCAGATCTAGACCCTTAAATCTATTTCTCACTTCCACTGTATAATCATAAGGGATTTGATTTAGGTCATACCTGAATGGTCTCATGGTTTTCCCTAGTTTCCTCAATTTAAGTCTGAATTTGGCAATAAGGTGTTCATGGTCTGAGCCACAATCAGCTCCTGGTCTTGTTTTTGCTGACTGTATAGAGCTTCTCCATCTTTAGCTGCAAAGAATATAATCAGTCTGATTTCAGTGTTGACCATCTGGTGATGTCCATGTATAGAGTCTTCTCTTATGTTGTTGGAAGAGGGTGTTTGTTATGACCAGTGCATTTTCTTGGCAAAACTCTATTAGTCTTTGCCCTGCTTCATTCCGTATTCCAAGGCCAAATTTGCCTGTTACTCCAGGTGTTTCTTGACTTCCTACTTTTGCATTCCAGTCCCCTATAATGAAAAGGACATCTTTTTTGGGAGAATGTGGTCCACTGGAGAAGGGAATGGCAAACCAGTTCAGTATTCTTGCCTTGAGAACCCCATGAACAGTATGAAAAGGCAAAATGATAGAATACTGAAAGAGAAACTCCCCAGGTCAGTAGGTGCCCAATATGCTACTGGAGATCAGTGGAGAAATAACTCCAGAAAGAATGAAGGGATGGAGCCAAAGCAAAAAGAATACCCAGCTGTGGATGTGACTGGTGATAGAAGCAAGGTCCGATGCTGTAAAGAGCAATATTGCATAGGAACCTGGAATGTCAGGTCCATGAATCAAGGCAAATTGGAAGTGGTCAAACAGGAGATGGCAAGAGTGAATGTCGACATTCTAGGAATCAGCGAACTCAAATGGACTGGAATGGGTGAATTTAACTCAGATGACCATTATATCTGCTACTGTGGGCAGGAATCCCTCAGAAGAAATGGAGTAGTTATCATGGTCAACAAAAGAGTCCGAAATGCAGTACTTGGATGCAATCTCAAAAACGACAGAATGATCTCTGTTCGTTTCCAAGGCAAACCATTCAATATCACAGTAATCCAAGTCTATGGCCCAACCAGTAAGGCTGAAGAAGCTGAAGTTGAACGGTTCTATGAAGACCTACAAGACCTTTTAGAACTAACACCCAAAAAAGATGTCCTTTTCATTATAGGGGACTGGGCTTGCTTTACTCACTGCAATTTTGACTTTACGTGTTCTGTTCCTAGTCACTGCCAATGAAGATTCAGGTTAAGTACCAAGTGTTATTGATAGGCAGACAAGAATTCAAAGGAAGGGAAGTTTACATGCTAAAGAAGGATAAAGGGGGCAAACGGAGTAGTGGTGGTGGCAGTGAGCAAAGAGAGAAAGCCTTAATTATATGTACATATAGCATAAGCAACAGTCTAAAATATAAGTGAAAGTAGAATGTACCTGAAGAGAAAGTGAATAGGTCGTAATTGCACAACTGTATTCATAATCTCAAAGTGAGCGCATCCATTTAACCAGTGCCCAGGTCAAGAAAAAGAACATCATCAGCACCTCAGAGGGCCCCTTCTTGACAATGACTTTCCCCTTCCCTCTACCCTGAAGGTTACCAAGTTAGTGCTATCTTGAATTCCATCAATATAGATTAATGCCATCTTTTCACTTTGTGTAGATGGAAAATACATGTATATAATACATCATACGGTTTTTAAAAATCTATACTGTGATGAACATGTCTCATCTGAACATTCTCACACATCTTTTGAGGAACAAATGTGTGCATTTCTGTCAGATATATAACTAAGAGTTGAGTCATAGGGTATGCTTATGATAAGCTTTAGTAGAAGTTGTCAGACAGCTTTTCAAAGCATTTTTACTAATTTCCATTCTTGCCAGCAGCATACAAAAGGTACCATTTGTTCACATCTTCGATAACACTTGTGTTATTAATTTTTTTTTAATTTTTATTCTCAATATTGTATTGGTTTTGCCATATATCAACATGAATCCGCCACAGGTTCTTTACCCCTGGGCCACCAGGGAAAGCCCTAGGCAACCACTAATCTACTTTCTGTCTCTACAGGTTTGCCTTTTGTGGGCATTTTGTATAAATAGGTTCATACACTATATGCTCTTTTGTGTCTGGCTTCTTTCATGTGTCACATTGCTTTTGAGATTCATCCATGAATATGCCATGTATCAGTAATTCATTCCTTTTTATTGTTGGATGGTATTACATTATATGAATATAAGACATGATTATTCTCTGTGGATGGACATTTTTGGTGTTTCCAGTTTGGGATTCTCATGAGTAATGCTCCTGTGAACATTTATGTACATGTCCTCATGTGGGCATATGTTTTCATTTCTCTTGAGCAGATTCCTAGGAGTAGAATTGCTGAGTTGTGTGGTAAATTTATGCTTAACTTCTTAAAGAAACTGCCAAACTGTTTTCCAAGGTGGCTGAACCAAGTTATAGACCCACCAACCCCTGGAGAATGTTCCATATTCACTTGAAAAGCATGTGTATTTTGTAAATGAGAGGTGTGTTTTGTAAATGCCAGCTAGGTCAATTTTGTGGTAGTGTTGTGTAAGTTTTCTATATTCTTGCTCGATTTTCTTTCGAGTTCTGTTGCCTTATCTAGTTCTGTTAGCAAAAGTGGGATGTTGAACTCTGTTAGTGTGAATTCTCTGTTTCTTCAGTTCTTTGTCTTTAGTTTTCAGCAGTTTGATTATGATGTGTCTGGGTGTAGATTTCTTTGTATTTATTATGTTTGATATTCTCTCAGCTTGTTGGCAGTTTTCAGCCATTTTTTTCTTCAGATATTTTTCGACAACACACTCTTTTTCTTCTCTGTATTGGATTCCAGTTACACAAATGTTAGATCGTTTATTTCTATACTACAGGTCTCTGACACTTTGATTCCCCCCGCACAGTCTTTTTTCTTTCTGTTATTTAAATTTACTACTTAGTCTGTTTTCAGTTTCACTGCCTCTTGCATTCTGCTATTGAATTCTTCCAGTCAGTTTTTTATTTCAGTTATTTTATTTTCCAATTCTAAAGTTTTAATTTGGTTATCCTTTATATCGTCTCTGTACTTTGCCAATAACTTTCTGTTTACCTTTATTTCAAGAGTGTTCAAGTCTGGTGATTGCTCATTTGAGCATTTTTATAATAGCTGCTTTTACCTACTTGTTAGATAATTTCAACATTTGGGTCATCTCACTGTTGGCATCTGTTGATTGTCTTTTCCCATGTTAGTTGGCATTTTTTTTTTTTTAGGTTTTATCCTGGACATTCTGAATATAATTAGACTCTGGATCTTGTTTCAGTCTAATGGAGAATGTTGATTATTTGTTCAGCCGTCAGTTGACCTGGTTAGGTTTTGACTGCAAGTTTCAGCTCACTTTCTGTAATGGGCTGTAGTTCCAATATGAGTTCAGTATTCAGTGCCTTTGCAGTGCTATTTAGATCTGTCCCATGTGTGATGCTCACTGGTCAGTCTGAGACCTGAGTGTCTCTTAGCTCAGTTCTCAAAGTCTTTGACACGCTAATTAGGATCAAATCCACACATACACGATGGGGTGGTGATCACAGTTGTTCATAAGCAGCTTTATGGGTTAGCTTTCCTGAGGTCTTCCCTATTCATTATTACCTTACCATGGTACTTTCTGGTTTTTTAGAGGTTTCCTTTCCAGTCCTCTATAGTCAGGAACCACCTGCTTTCATGATGTACTGCCTCCAGGGCATAAAGGACAGGCAGACAGAAAGAAAGCAAGAAAAAACAGTGGGACTTGGTTTTGCCCTTTTGGAGCTAAGCTATAAGCTCCACCAAATGGAATGGAACGTTCTTTCCCTCAAGAGTTTTAACTCCTACAGTCTCACTATGCCAGTCAATTTTGTTGCTATTGGCACAACCTCCACCATGAGATTTTCTGGATATGAGAGAAAGGAGGAAAAGGAGAGAAAACCCCAGGGAATTTCCCCCCAGTCTTTCTGAGTTTTAAAAGTTCCCTTTTCCAAAAACAGCTCCTTGAGCCAGAATATGTGTTCTAAACATAGTGCTCACTTTCAGGTTTTGGTATGTTTTCAGGCCAGGGAATACTGGAGGAAAAAAAGGAGTGAAGTTCAGTTGTACTGGGCACTCTGATACTCTTTCCTGATTCACCTGCTGATAATATACTTTCAGGAATTCTGTAACAGCTGCCCAAGCATTCTATGCAGATTTTATAGCTGCTGCTTTCAGTGGACAGAAAGGTAAATATGGTGACTCCATCTTACTTGCAACCAGAAGTCTTAACTGGTATTTTAAATGATGTTTTCAATTGGCTTCCTCAACTCCCCAAAGTATTTATGTCTCTGAAATAATAGTTTCAAACATGCAGTGTTTGGTGTAGTTAAGTGGACAAAAGTTTCTAAGTGTAAGCAGAGAAGCTGCACTATTGGCAGAATCATCATCTCCTGAAAAAGCCACTTTTCTGCAAGGCATATATGGTAACTTCATCCGGAAGCACAGTTCTTTGTCCTCATGCAGCATATCATTGACCTCCTTGTTTTCCTTGGCCTTGCCTCTTTGTCACATTCTCTTACTTCTGACCTGCTGTTTTTCAGTAACCTTTGCCCCTCAGGACTTCATTCATCAACTCCTTTCTCCTCCTACTCCCTCCCCCATTAGTCTCTAGTTTCCCTACACTCTCTTATTGCGAACATTACATTCTTCCATTTTATCACCAGACCCTGTCTTCCATGGATAAATACACTGCTCTTGGGATGTAAGTGCTTAAACTTGAAGGATGGAGAAGCTAGGCTGGGGAGATGGAGGATGAGTAAGCAGCTTTTGCTTATAGATTAGGGCCAGACCTGAGTCCCTGCAAGGCATTGTGGTGGTCTAGCCAGCTGCTGTTTCAGCATATTAAGGCTTTTCCTCTCATACAGTATTTCTGGTGAGAGTGGGTCCAGGTCTGGTGGAGCTCCAGCATAGCCAGAAATATTGGTCCAAAAAGAAGGTAGTGCTCAAGCCACACTAACCTCATTAACTTGGGAATAAATCAGAGCCTTCTGAGCTATTTTGTTTTGCTGTTAATTGTGAGATTTAATAGGAAGAAACTATTAAATAAGTTACTTTTATGCAAGCATTTCCTATTGTTTGTTATGGTAGTACAGAATTACTGCAGGAAGGAAATCCTAAAAGGGCAAAAACACGTGGACAAAGCACAAGTTTTTAGGTTGCAGCACACTTTCAATATTTTTATGGTGGAAGCATAACATTCCTTAAAAACCACAGTGGGCTTCCCAGATGTCTCTTCAGATCCGTCAGGTTCCAGGCATGCAAAGACTGCTCAACTCATAATCTTCTGGGCCTGTATTAACTATGTATATTAACTATGTGTAGATAAAACTTGTAGGTACACAAAAGATATGGTACTTTTTGGAAAGAAAATCATCAGGTACAGCATGTTGTCTCATTTACTCCCACTGAAATTCATTATCTTCTTGTCTGAGAACAGGGCAGCAGCAGGGAGCTGCCTGAGTTCTGACCCACTGTTTTTATTGCCAGACTGGCCCTCCTTACACAAGGACAGGTCAATGATACTCTTTTCCCCTGATTAAATTTTTATTTTTTCAGGTCAATGATAACTGTTTTTCACTGCTAAGATTTTTATTTTTTTTCTTTTGGTAGTAGCCAAAGCAACTAGTTAGAATAATGAGTGTGTTTTCTTTTTAACTCTTTCATTTTACACAGTAATGCTCATTTCAGTGGCATGTTTCTGTGGAGATCTCTTTCACTATCAGAGCAATTTGACTTTGGTACTAGAAAAACAGTAAGTCACAGAAACAGTGATTAAATAGGCAATAGTTAATTATGTACATAAAGTCAACCAAGGCATGAGAATTAAAGTGAGCTTTATTTAAGGCCAGTATAGTTCCTGAACATCCCCTGCCCGCCCCCTAAACCTGTAATAATTTTCAGGCCCAATTAAGTGAATTTTTCCTCATTGATTGTGAAATATTCCCAGGTAAAACCATTAAAGGCTATATTGATTTTGGATTGTTGCATTATTTTTTAAAGTTTGTCTTGGGATAACTGTTGAATTTTCCAGAGTGTGTGAGCTCTAAACTGAGGTTCTTACCTAACCTTGATGGAACCTGAGAGCTAGAAGGGCTTTGGGGATCATCAAATCCAGGTACCTTCCCAGTGCAAGAATCCTCTCCACAATATTCTGTCAGACAGTTGTTTGACTCTTTACCACTTTTCTCCCCAAAGAATATATATATTTTTCCTCCATACATTTTTGATGCTATTCACTTATCTTTCCATGATAGATCATTTTCTTATTCCCAAGCCAAGATGTGCCTTCTAGGGTCTCTCACCATTATTCCTAGCTTCTCCATTACTGCACAAAGCAAATCTCCTTCACCCAACATAGTTAAAGCCATCTATTTTCCTACTTTCCCTTTCTCCCACCTGTGACCCCAGGCTAAAAAAGTTAGTGGTTCTTTCAACAGCTTCTGTCAAGGATTTTTAACGCAGTGGAAAATTTAAAGAATAATATAATGAACCAACCAAAATTATCAACAATAAAGATTTTATCGGGCTTCCCTGATAGCTCAGTTGACAAAGAATCTGCCTGCAATGCAGGAGACCCTGGTTTGATTCCTGGGTCAGGAAGATCCGCTGGAGAAGGGATAGGCTACCCACTCCAGTATTCTTGGGTTTCCCTGGTGATTCAGCTGGTAAAGAATCCGCCTGCCATGCGGGAGACCTGGATTCAGTCCCTGGGTTGGGAAGATCCCCTGGAGAAGGGAACGGTTACCCACTCCAGTATTCTGGCCTGGAAAATTCCATGGACTATATAATCCATGGGGTTGCAAAGAGTCGGACACGACTGAGCAACTTGCACTTCACTTCACGATTTTATCATATTTTTCTTAAGTAAAAGAATTAAAGCATTACAGAAATGGTTATTTCTCCTTTGATCACCCCTTCTAGTGTCTTCATCCTCCCTCTCAGTGTCATGCATGCATACATATATATATATATATAAACAACATATAGACTTGTTTTAATTTACACAAATGGTGTTATTATGGATGTGTCTATATATTTTGTCCATACAGCAAATGTCTTAAATCTTTTCATATGTTTTGTATTAATTTTCCCGTACTGTGTATTGTATTAGTCATTATATATATAAAACATAAAATATTTGGCTGTCTGTCATCTGGGCATTTGGTCGGTAGTTCTGCCTCTCTTGAAATTAGATGATGTGGCTATGTGACTTTCTTTCGTCAATAAAATGTCAGTAAAAGTAACAGGTGCATTTTCAAATGGAAGTTTTAAGAGCCAGTATGAGATTACCATATTTCATTCCCCTGACAAATAGAGATGGGCTCTCCCTGTCAGCCTGGGCCTGAGAAAGTCTTGGACTTTCCTGCCAATTCACTTTTTAAACATGTAGTGTAAGGAATAAATAGACTTGCTGTATTAAGCCACTGGAGAAGGCAATGGCACCCCACTCCAGTACTCTTGCCTAGAAAATCCCATGGACGGAGGAGCCTGGTGGGCTGCAGTTCATGGGGTTGCTAAGAGTCGGACACGACTGAGCGACTTCACTTTCACTTTTCACTTTCTTGCACTGGAGAAGGATATGGCAGCCCACTCCAGTGTTCTTGCCTGGAGAATCCCAGGGATGGGGGAGCCTGGTGGGCTGCCGTCTATGGGGTCACACAGAGTCGGACACGACTGAAGCGACTTAGCAGCAGCATTAAGCCAGTGAGATTTTAGGTTCCTTTCATTAATTTGGCAAACTTATCCCATCCTGATTTATAATTACACCTACATCACTGATTTTAGCAGCTGCAAAGGATACTTCACAGTTTGAATAGACCTTATTCTATCTAGCCATTCTCCTATTGACAGAAGAAGCCTAAAGATTTACTGAATTTTGCTATTATAAACAGTTTTGTATTGGTAATTGTGTAAATTTGTGAGTTTCTCCAGAATATATCATCTAGAAATAGGATTAGCTGGATCACAGGGTATGGATATTTTCAGTTTTACAGGATTCTGTCTTTGCTATCTAAAGTGGCTATATCAATTTACATTCTCACCTTTTCAACTGTCATTTGTGTGACATGATTCCCAAACCTTTTTTCTAATCTTAGTTCCCCTCTCTGGATTCACTTTTGTTGGTTATTGTTTCTTTGTGATACTGAGACTGGAACTTGCTTGTCCTGTTGTTGTCCAACTGAGGTAGATGATATATTTTTGAATCCAGCCCAAGTTGAGTAGCTGTATCACCCTGGGATATTTGCTGACATAGAAAACTGAACATCTATCATCCTGTATTTAGAATATATCCTGTATTTAAGAGTTTAAAAACTTCCAGTGGCTTTACATATGTTCTCATTCAATTTCATACTGTTTTTGCTTATATTAGCTTTTGACTTTTGCCCTTTCCTCTGATGTTACCCCTCCTACGTCAGTAATCCTAGGTTCATCTACATTACTGATCAAAGTTTGGATCAACCAGGGCCAAGGACATAGCTCTGTGTCCTACCATGCGACACGTTTCAGGTTTGCCTGTCTGCAGGATTCTCCATCTTATCAACTGGAAAATCCTGATGGCCTTTGTCAGCTACGCCACATATACTCTAACTAAAAAGAATTATCCCAATAAATGAATTGAGTGACTGGAACAGAAAGAAGTCTGGGGTAAGTTGGGTATGTCATGATTTTAGAGAGTCTGTGGTGAGTGTTAGTGATTATTTTTTCTTTTTCAAGTACTTATCCAACTAGTGCTTTATTAATCTGGTATAGAATTTAATTTGGAGTGAGATTCAAGTTTTTTATCAGTAATAATTATACCCTTTGAAAATAAGAGAGATTTTTGCCTCTCTGCAGTCTGTTCAGAGGTCTGGTTTTTGTGAGTTTTCATAGATGAAAGGAAGTGATTCTGCTGTCATAGCTGCAAATAGTTTTTTATCCCTGGGGAGAGGAACAGGGAGGTTTTTAGGATTATGAGCAGCCGAATGCCTGTGCTCTCTTCCCCAGCCAATGTCTTTTCTTCCAGCAACAGAACCAGACCGTTTCATGGTTTAGGAACTAAAAGGATTCCCTCGGCCAGTAGCTGACATTAGGCTTGTTGATGGTCTTTCTCTTGTTCTTTGGGACCAACTGCATGTCTAATTCTTGTTCCTGTTTTTGTATTAGGTTTCTTAGTTACATGTGTCAGCATCCCAACTCAGATTAGCCTAACAAAGGAAAAGAAAGTTTACTGGTTTATGAATAACCCCATGGATGGCTGGCTGCCTTTAGAAATGGCTGCATTCTCTCACTCATCACATCCCTGATCCTCCTCTCACATTTGCCTTCCTCTTAGTTTCACTCACAGGCAGGCTCTCTGCAGCAGATGCATTACTTGTTTTCCAGTACTTTTGTCAAAACCCTTGAATGACTTGTTGATCTAGCCTGGTTCATGTGCCTTAGGCTCAAGAGATATGTATGTGTTGGGAAGCGAGGCAGAGATTGCCCTTACCCAGACTGCATGAACTGAGAGTTAGCCCTCATTCATTCCTCTTTCATTTTCATACATTTGCTTAGTGCCCACTGTGTGATAGATGTCATATTAGGCTCAGGGGTTATTATAGTGAACAACATAGTCAAAGTCTCTGCCTTCATTTTTTCAAAAGATTTTCTGATTATTTGGTTGTGCTGGGTCTTAGTTGTGGCAGGCAGGATCTTTAGTTGTGGTAGGTGAACTTTTGTGGCATGTAGGATCTAATTCCCTGACCAGGGATCAAGCCACTGGGCCACCAGGGAAGCTCCATCTCTGCCTTCTTGAAGTGTATAAGTGTTTTATTAAATGGACTTTAATCTGCTCACAGTAATAAAGGAGGAGTTACTGGTGCCGGAAGGCAAATGACAGGGGTTCTGACCTACTGTGGGGCAGGTAAGGGAATGCTACCCTGAGGAAGTGCTTCATGGATTGAAATCTGACATGAGTAGGAGTTAGCTGTGGGAAGTAGATAGGAAGATTGATGGCCAGCAATTGGTGGAGGAAGGTGGAATGTAAAGGGCCTTGGAGGTGGAAAGGAGCACATTCCAGGCACTGAAAGAAGGGCAGGATGTTTGGATCATAGAGACTGAGGGGCAGAGAGGTACATGTGGGGCTGGAGAAGTAGGTTGGTGCCACTTCTTGCAAGGCCTCAGGGCTTGGCAAGAGGTTTGGAAACCATATAAATAGCTCTAGTCCGTGTGGGTAACTCACTTCCTTCAGCTGAGTCTAGATAATTAACTAGCCAGGATTACCCACATGGTTGGGACTTAAATCTAGGCACATCACAGTATCTGTCACGCGTCTAGACCTGGCTCAGGCATTGCGTCTCCCAGGAAGCAGTCCTTCCTGCCAGTGGGAAAGGGTAGGTGTTCCTCCATTCATGCTGCTCAGAAGACTCTCATGGTTTTATACCCCATCTACACCTGGGCAGGACATGTTGATGCCAACCCAGGCTAATGATTGGCACTTGTGTAAAAAAGTGTTGTCAAAGCAGGCCTGACTTGGAAGGGTCCCTTTGCTGGCATCTGGATCTTGGTTTTCAGGGGGATTCGCACCAGTACCATTCCCAGAACTGAGAAGGGTGGCCCAGTGTGCCTGAACTGTTTATACAAACAATGTGGTTTCTGGTGAACACCTGCTTTCCTTCTTGAGGTCTAGAATTTTTATATTTGCCAATCAGAGGGTGCCTATGTGGTCAACCTCCAATCAAAATTATGGGCACTGAATCCCTAATGAGCTTCCTTAGTGGACGAGCTTCCTTAGTGGACAACATTTCATGTGTGTTGTCACAGCTTGTTGCTAGGGAAATTAAGGTATCCCATGTGACTCCACTGGGAGAGGACTCTTGAAAGTTTGTGCCTGGTCTCCCTGTATTTCAGTCCACTGATTTTGCTTTGTATCTCTTCACTGTAATAAATCATAGGCGATGAGTGGTTATATGCTGAGCTCTGTGAATCTTCCTAGTGCATCACAGAACTTGGGGTGGTCTTGGGAAGTCCTGACACAGCACCCCTGAAAAACCATTGTTAAGCATTTTTCAACACTTATTTTCGAAGGAGTGAATGAGTCTGGTGAGGAGCTAGGGCAGAGAAAGAGGCTCTCTGGTGGTGGCACTGACTCTACTCTCCTTTTGTTGGTTCTAAACTTGTACTTTCCACTCTACTGAACTTTAGGCCTGTGGAGGCCTGCAAGGGAACCTGTGACTGGGGATCAATGGAAAGGTTTTACACTAAGGAGTCACGATCAGATTTACATTTGGGGAAGAATAAATGCCCAAGAATTGTCAGGAGAATTTGTAAGTAGAGTTTGCTTTACCAGAATAAAACTTATTACAAAGCCAGTGTCATAAAAGTAGTGTTATAATGGACTAAAAATTTGATGTAACAGCCAGATTTCCTGAATTCCAGCCCACGTACCTTCATCAAATTTTTATTGAGTTCTTTGATAAACTCTGTAAGAGTGAACATGTGAAACTCAGTTCCTTTTCTGGTTTACTTCTAAGACAGATTATGCAAAAGCAAACATTATTTATACTGTCTGCAGTGGAACCCTCTGAACTTCTTTTTAGGTGGTTGGGATGCTGTCAGCTGTCAAAGTAGGAATGTGGGGTTCTGAATTCAGAACATGGGGAAAACAGTAACTAAATAATCAACTTTTACTCCCTCCTATGAATTGCTGATATTTCACATGCTAACAGCTTAGGAGTAATTTTGGCACTTTGGAGTTTTATAGTTTTTCAATTGGTAAAAAATATTCCTATTTTCACAATCTGCCACCATTGTTTTATCTTTCTTTTCATGTCAGGGCTGATGTTTCCTAAGGGGAAACCTAATTAGACCATGTGATAATCTTCTTGGGGAAATAGAGAAAGTTGGTTATTTAAAACACTAGATGAAAGATCTTATTTTCTTCAAAAACCTTTGAAAGAATAAAACATCCTGTACTGAGGGAACAGAGGTGGGATGATGGAGTTCTGCTGTCCCTGTTTTGCATTTCTGTCAGTAAACTTGAAAGCACAGGATCTTCTGACCATTGAAGCTGAAATTATGTATTCACTGTTTCTCATGAAATAACATTTACCATTAAAAAGAGATTGCATTTATATTTGTCTTGGGAAAATTTCTATGCAGGAAATTCATAAGTTCAAGACCCGCAATAGTACACAAAAGCATCACATTGATTACATGTCCCATGTATTGGCTGATTCCTGAAATAGTGTCTCAGAAGGATTAAAATTGAGCCTCTGTTCTGAGCACGTGGTGTTGACTGTGGCTTGGGAATGTGCCAGTTAGTCGCAGCACCTGCGCCTCCTCACAGGGTCTTGTTGCTGCTGTCCAGGAAGATGGAGGAAAACTGCCTCAGCATTCCAGCCACAGATGCAAGGCTAGAAATCCTGTCTCTGAGGCTTCTTCTCCTGCTCTGACTAACAGGAGATCCAGAAACAATAGTCTAGCCAGCTGGCTGCAATGCTGGGGCAGGAAGAGCAGCAAAAATGAGAATAAAATCATCTCCCCCCAACCCCCAAGCCCACACTGATAATAACGATTAGACACCTTTTTGTTGACAACCTCATCTTACATTAAACAACATTTAAGAATCCTGGGTGTGATGGCCTATTTGCAGTGTGTAAATAGAACATGGGAAGAGGATGCTCAGATCTGACCTAGAAATTCGAGATGTAGGTGGAGAGACCTAACACCCCACTGGGGACTCACAGGCCAATTACCTTGAGTCTGGTAACTGGAATACAACTCCTAAAGGAAACTAGGTGTTTTGAACTAAGAAATAATATATGTATAGGTGAGGCTTCTTGCATTTTTCCTTTGTTTATTATAAGTCCTCAAAAGTTCATAGAAATTAAGGTTTTTCAGAGTGTGTGAGAGCTTTGGAGACAAAGGAAGAGAAGCAAAGGATAGGGCCTTTTCTTTTTTTTTTTTGTTCGTGAGCAAGATCCTGCCGTATTAGATGGAACGATATGAAATTGCTGATACTCAAACATTTTTACCTTCAACAATGGCAATTTCATATGATTTAACTTGATATGTCTAAACTAATTTCACCACACAAATGCTTTGAAAATATTCTCAGCTTATTTTATTGGGCATAACTTCATCAGAGGAGGAAGGAGATCATAAATTCTTACAAAGTCATTTATAAAAATTTATGACATAATCATCACTTATCAAATATGTTCTAAGCAATTCTATTGAAGTATAACTGATACATTAAAACCACACATTCCATTGTATACAATTTGATGAGTTTGGACTCTGCATATACCTGTGAAACCATCACTACAATCAAAGTAATAGACATATCCATCACCTTCAGAAGTTTCCTTATGCCTCTTTTTTGTGATAAGAACACTTAACATGAGATTTACCCTAGTAGATCTCTGGAACTTAATTCATCTTGCAGTTTTGAAATTTTACACTGATTGAACAATAATGTCGCATTTTCCCTTTCTCACAGTCCTTGGCAACCACCATTCTACTGCCTGATTCTGTGAGTTTGACTATTTTAGATACCTCATATAAATGAAATCATGCAGTATTTTTCCTGGCTTATTTCACTTAGCATAATGTCCTCCAGGTTCATTCATGTTGTCATAAATGAAAGGATTCCCTTCTTTTTTTAAGGCCAAGTAATATTCCATTGTGTGTATATACCACATTTTCTTCATCCATTCATCTGTCAAATGGACATTTGGATTTTTTTATATATCTTCACTACTGTGAATAATGCTGCAGTGAATATGGGAGAGCCAATATCTCTTTGAGATTCTGACTTCAGTTATTTTGGATATATGTGGCTAACAGGTGTGTGTGTGTCTATATATATATAAAGGTGCTCAACATCACTAATCATCAGAGAAATGCAAATCAAAACCACAATATCACCTCACACCTATTAGGATAGCTATTATATATAAAAAAGCTAAGTGTTGGTGAAGATGTAGAGAAATTAGAACTCTTTACTCCCACACTATTGGTGGGAATGTAAAATTGTGCAGCCACTATGAAAAACAGTATGCAGATTCTTCAAAAATTAAGAATAACAGCTACCATGTGATCCAGCAATCTCACTTACAAAAACAATGTTTGTTTTTAACTTGGATATTCTTGAGAGAGAATCCCAAAGAAATCCAGAGCCCCAAGGCCTGCTGCCTTAAATATAATGGCATTGTGATCAGTGGTCTAGATAGACTGGCTGCTGCTGCTGCTAAGTCGCTTCAGTCGCGTCTGACTCTGTGCGACCCCGTAGACAGCAGCCCACCAGGCTCCCCCCTCCCTGGGATTCTCCAGGCAAGAACACTGGAGTGGGTTGCCATTTCCTTCTCCAATAGGTAGACTGGGGTAGCCTGGAATTTTTAGTTCATTTCTGGCTCAGTACCTCATTCACTAGGCTTTCTTAGGCAGTCATTAGGCCTGACTATAAATCAGTTGTTATTCTGACATTTCATAACTTCGTTCTCAAAATGCATGTTGGAGACACTCCCTTGTTCATAATGTTTTTGGGGCTCTCCTTTTTGGAATTACCTTTGGAGCCATTTAATAAACCACATGCAGAATTGATTATTCACTTCATTCATTCAATAAGTGTTTCAGTTTTTTCAAATTTATTTATTCTTTTTATTGAAGGATAATTGCTTTATAGAATTTTGTTTTCTGTCAAACCTCAACATGAATCAGCCATAGGTATACATATATCCCCTCCCTTTTGAACCTCCCTCCCATCTCCCTCCCCATCCCACCCCTCTAGGTTGATACAGAACCCCTGTTTGAGTTTCCTGAGCCATACAGCAAATTCCCATTGGCTATCTATTTTACATATGGTAATGTAAGTTTCCATGTTGTTCTTTCCATACATCTCACCCTCTCCTCCCTGCTCCCATTTACAAGGTTGGCCACTATATCAGATACAGAAGCAGATGACATGGACATAGAAGGTGGTCCAGGGAAGGAGTGTGAACAGATCCATGTGTGCAGGAAAGCACCAGGACATGTGAGTGGGGAGCAATGAGTGGCGCATCTTCCCTAGAGAAGAGACTGTGCAAGGAAAATAACACTGGAAAGGTGACCCACAGCCACATTGTGGAATGCCTTGGATACTAAGCTTGGGAGTCTGAAATTTGTGCTGTGAACAGTAGGGAGCCATTGAAGGTTTTATGCTTTTAGAGTTTTTAACTGCCGCTAATGACAGTAGAATTGGAATTGTAAATCAGTCTTGCAATTTATTTTCCCAGCTTGTTACTGACTAAAACTGGTTTTACATACCTCCATCGCATGCCCATTTGAATAGATTTTGAATAACATTTGATTGTTTCCAAAAGTGAAATTCATTCTCAAAGGAAGAAAAATTGCTTCCATTGACCTTATTCAAAGAAATATGATACGCCAAAGGGACAGAAAGCAAATTCAAATAAAAAATGTCCTAAGTGTTTTGAAGAATTGCGTTTGCTTCAGAGAGTCTCTTGGAAGTCAGCCTATAATTGAATGTGTGAATTCTGGTATATTTGGGTTTTTAATTACTTCATAGTTACATACATCTGTGTAATTACCCTTTTGAGTTGGTATCTGCCCTGTCTTTACTGGAGTACACTGAAGGGTAACAGTGTGCAGATAGAGGATGGGGATTATAAATAAAAAGAATAGGGGTTCCAGTAGCAATGCTGAGTTCTCTTCAGGTGAGGTATTAGGGGTGTGGGCCATGTTAACTAGTTAAGTGCTTATTGTAGGTACCACTGCCTCTGGTCTGAAAAAGTACCTGCCTTGGCATCAGGTAGGATAAGAGACTTACACATAGAGTGACATTTGCTATTTGTGTGGCCGTTATTACAAATTTCTTCTTTGGGATCAGATGGTTGACTCCCTCTGTGATCTTGGCATTAGCTAGAGTACCCTTCTAGAGTACTCTAGAGTACTCTTCTCTAGTGGAGCCCAGCAGTAGTGCCTGCTTTGGAGAAGTATTTACTGTCTAAAGTGTCAGTATAGTAGGGTTGTGGTATGTAATGAAATTTCCATTCTATATTTAATCATTAAAAACTGACTTCTAAATTCTATCAGTTAACTCTTGCTGTATACCTTGCCACTTCAGAAGTTAGTGGCTCAATGTAGTAATAATTATTTATTCTGTGAGTTGGCTATTTGGGCTGGGTTCTGCTGACCAGTTCTGTTCTTCGCTGGTCTCCTTTATGCCTGTGGTCAACTATAGATCAACAGGGAGCTCTACTTCTCAGGTTGGCTATGACTGTCAACTGGGACAATGGTAGAGGGTAAGAGTATTGGGCTATCCATCTCTTAACCTACAGCAGTCTACCCAGGCTTGTTTTCATAATAGCTGGGCAGGCCTCTTGAGGCTTAGAATTCGCATAGCATCACCTCTGCTACATTTTCCTGGCCTAGGCGAGTCACAAAGCCAGTCCAGATTCAAGGAATGGGAGGGAGCTTCAAAATCGCCTTGAAAGAGCATAGATAAGAGAAGGTGGAGAATTGAGAGCATTTGTGCTATCAGACAAATGCAGATTTCTCTTCTTAAAGGCTTCAGTTACTTCTGTAACATTTAAACACTCATGTGTTCTGTATATTCACATCATTTGTATTCACAGGGTTAAAGACTGATCAGAAACAAATAAGAAAATACTAAGTTTTTCACAAGTCAGAGCCGTGATTATAGCCCTTTTGTGAAGTTGGCTTTTTGGGGGTACTTGGATGTTCTGAATGTGCCTCACATTTTAAATCAAAGCTCCTCCATCCATGGGATTTTCCAGGCAAGAATACTGGAGTGGGTTGCCATTTCCTTCTCCATGGGATCTTCCCAGCCCAGGGATTGAATCCGGGTCTCCCGCATTGCAGGTAGACTCTTTACTGTCTGAGCCACCAGGGAATTCCTTTAACTTTGGATCCTTGCTACTAAGTGATGTGACAAGCATAAATGGAAATTTTAAAATGTAGCCACAGATTCTTTGACATTACCCTGATCAGGAGGTAGAGCCTATATCTCCTTCCAGTTAAATCTGGGTGGGCTTGTGAATGTTTCAACCAGTGTGATAAGAGTATGTGATTCTGAGGCTAAGTTATAAAAAGCATGTAGCTTCTGCTTTGTTCATTAGAACATTTATGCCGGGACTCCTGAGCTGCCATGTAAGAAGTCTGTTTACCCTGAGGCTACTATGCTGCAGAGGCCTTGTGTAGACACTTCAGAGGTAGTCTCTGCTAAGCCCAGTCATCTCTGTCAAAGGGGCTAGCTGAGTGAAGAATCCTCTAGATCATTCCAGCCGCTTTGAGTCTTTCCACCTGTGGTCCCAGACATCATAGAGTAGAAAAACAGCATCCCTGCTGTGTGTCACCTGAATTCCTGATTCACAGAATTTGTAAGATGATAAAATGATGATTCTTTATGCCACTGTGTTTTATAGTGGTTACATAGCAGTAGATAACTGGAACAGCAGAAGTGAATGGCCATGGCTGTATTCCAGTAAAACTTGTTTCATGAACACTGAAATAAGATTTTTCATGTCATAAAATATTCTTTTTTTTTCCAACAATTAAAAAATGTAAGGGCCATTCTTACCTCATGGGCTATACCAAAAATCAGCAGTGAGCTAGATATGGCCTATAGGCCAGAGTCTACTGACCTCTGCTCCAAAAGATTATGTTGTACTTGTAACATTTAAACCTAAGGGCTTCTGTCAAGATGGCTCTGCTTTCATGCTTCACACTCATTTCTCCTGTCTAAATAAAGTTATAATAGATAAAATAAAAAATTAGAAAGACAATCTGTGATGAAGAAAAGATAAATCTCTGGACCAGAAACATATCAAATAGTAAGTGAAGATTATTAGTCATGAGCTTCTAGTTACTGACCTACTGGACTCTAGATCCAGAAGAAGGTAGAGATGGCTGGGAATTGTTTTTCTGTAGATAATGGAAAATCAAAACACTCTGTGATTGGAGGAAATGATCCCTGGCTGTGCAAAGTCAAAGGTTGCTCATGAATAGAGACTGAAGAAGATGTTACTTCTGTTTGTAGTGGCAGACAGACAAGCAGAGAAACTGTTTGCCTTGTGTGTGTGTGTGTAAAGTTTACTGTCTGCAGCTGTACTTTTATCCCTATTGGTGGGATGGGACGGAGAATGCTGGGAGGAAGCCACTCTCAATGGAAAGGGTCAATGAAGAAGGAGGGAAATGAACTTTCTCCAAAGTTAGCTTACAGACTAAAACCTCAAAGTGAGAACAGTTGTCCAAATTAGCCACCAGCAAATACATTTACTCCAAATGAGAATCATTTTAGAGTGATTTTAAAGTTTATTTTAAAAGAGCTAAAGAAACAGTAACTTCCACTATAAATTTCTTAAAAACCCTAGCCATATTTGGTAGGAACTCATATTCTAGTTAGGGTAGGAACTCATATTCTAGTTAGGGTTAGGAGAAGGAAATGGCAACCCACTCCAGTATTCTTGCCTGGAGAATCCCATGGACGGAGGAGCTTGGTGGGCTACAGTCCACGGGTCGCAAAGAGTCGGACACGACTGAGCGACTTCACTTTCACTTCACTTTCATATTCTAGTTGGAGATTTTTTTTTTTAATGAACACCATAATATTATACCTCTTTAATAATATTTAACTTTCTGGAACATATTTTCCCCGTAAGAAATTTATAACTTTTTTTTAAACATGTATCGGTGACTACAAAATAGCTTATGTAAGCGATGGTGCTGTACACAGCCCACTCTGAGAGTATACTGCTTTGGCGGCAATTGTCAAGGGGGTGAGTCAGACAAGGGAGGCTTTTTAGAAGAGGTGACATGTTTGCTAAGCCTTATGAGAATGAGTTTATGTGTTTGCAAAGTGAGGAGGTTAGAAGAGAGCCTTCTAGGCAGAAGGGATAGTATAATTATATAAAGCAAAGGGGTGAGATGCAATGTGAGTGTGGAAACTACAGAGGTTCAGCATTGTTTGAGCATAAAACTGGAGCATAGTGTATTGAGGGATAAAGCTGCAGAAGTAGGTGTAGCTCAACTTTGGAGGATCTTGTTAGCCTTGATGAGGACACTAATAAAGATCTAGGAGCGAAGGGAAGCCATTAAAGTTTCAACAATGATGGGGCATGGTCCAATTTGTGTTTCAGGTAAGTCTCTGGCATTTGGGTAGAGGGTGAATTGAGGACAAGATCAGGAGCCGCAAGACAAGTTAGGAAGCTGCTGTTGCAGTTTCAGGAGATGGTTAAGTCCCAAGCTAGAAAAATGAAGGCTAAAATGGGATAGGAATATTAATTTAGAAGATTATTTCAGAGGTTAACTTGGCAGGGTTTGATGAGGATGTTCTAGGATGAGAGAAAGGAAGAGTTAAGGAATGTTTTCTAGATTTTGCAGCTAAGTGGAGAGTGCCAATTGAAACCACTAGAAAGGAGAAAACCAGTAGAGAAAAGATAATGGTGTTGGTGTTGATCACCTTTCAGGTTGATGTATCTGGTTGGTGGGGGTTGGGGATGTGTGTAGGAGGATGGTGGTGGTCGATTTTTTTTCTTTTTTTATCTTTTCCTTTCCTTCCTCTGTCCTCCTATGCCTCTTTCTATTCTGGAAGCCATAACGTGGGTTTAGTGTAGTAGGGCACTTTGGGGAGACACCACCACTTACAAGATGGTTAGAGGAAGAAAAGGGTATGAGGAAGCAATACAGGGAATCCGGAAAAAAGCCTTTGGAAACCAAGGAATCTGTTTCAAGAGGGAAAGTGGGAGGGAGGGACTGAACGATCATATGTCAGATGCAACGTACAGATACTTAAGAGATGGGGGTTGAGACTGCACAAACTGGTGACTTTGCCAAGAACTCTATAGAAGCTAATTGAGGAGTGACTGAGAGCCAGGAAAGGAAGACAGACCATAGACTACATTTTGAGAAGTTTCCAAAAGAAGGGAAAGAGATTAGGTATTAGAGAAAAATGAGGGCTTCCTGGGTAAAGAATGCTAGTAAAGAATCCACCTGCAATGCAGGAGACCCCGGTTCAATTCCTTCCTGGGTTGGGAAGTTCCCTTGGAGAAGGGATAGGCTACCCACTCCAGTATTCTTGGGCTTTCTTGGTGGCTCAGATGGTAAAGAATCCTCCTGCATTGTGGGAGACTTGGGTTTGATCCTTGGGTTGGTAAGATCCCCAGAAGGAGGGCGTGGCGACCCACTGCAGTATTTTTGCCTGGAGAATACCCATAGACAGAGGGGCCTGGCGGGCTACAGTCCATGGGGTCGCAAACAGTTGGACACAACTGAGCAACTAAACACAGCACACAGAGAAAAATGATGTAAGGCAAGAGATAATTTGGGAATAAAGGTAGGGAGAGATTGGAATCTGTTAACAGAAACAAGTCTTAGTATAAAGGCAGACTTTTTTCGTCATAGAAAGTTATTCTTTGTTTAGAGCTGCCTAAAAATGAAAATGGATTGCCTTATTAGATAGTTGCTCCCTGTCACTGGTGTGGTCAAATAGAGGTTAGATTTAGATATGTAAAAAGATATATTGGTTGGTGAGTGTCTTTGGGTGTTTTAGTCTCTGTTCAATTCTCGACACTTTGCCCAAAGTTGTTTTAAGCATTATAAACTGATGAGTTATTCTGTGGACTTGTGTTGCCTGGCAGTTCTCCATAAATTGATCAAATCAATGGACCAAGTTAACTTACATACCTTTGATCTTGAAGGATGAAATTAAACTGCAGATTCTCAGATAAGAAAATATTGAGGCTCAGTGTCCAGGAAAGTTTCATCACTATGACAGTCAATCATGGTCTGAGTTCACAGGTATTTTTGACAAAGTAGTCATTTTCCACACACAACAGCAAAGCCTTTATTTCAGATTTTTGAGAGTTTTATTTTTTATCTGTCCATCATTTTTGTAAAACACTGTTCCTTGTAATAATTAAAATTGCACTGAGATGGATAGAGAAGAAAAACCTGTTTCCTTTCCTCTTTCTGTGATTCATATTCCTATATGGATGCTTTTAGTTTACATGGAAGTTTGTTGTTTTTTAAGGGCCAAGAGCAGATAGTTTCCATCTATGCTCTCTAGTCCTCATCTTAGATCTTTTTAGTGGTTCTTTTGGGTCGTGTTTAAAACAGTTCAGGGGTAAATTTTGCTGTTAGTCTCAAATGACTACTTATCTGTATCCAAATCTGGCTTCCTGGGGTACTGAAGCATGAACGGCATAAATTACTGAACTCAACTAATTCTCAGAAAGCCACATTTTAGTCAGTACTTTCCAGCTTTCTCACTCACTTCTTTTACAGAACTAACAAGTGGTATAACTAATTACTTAGACTTTTATTCCTTCTCAAGTTGTACATTTTAAATTCTGTTAACCTTTTGAAAATGTTAATATGTAGTAAAACAACAAATCCATACAGAGAAACTGGAAAATGCAAGTATTGGGGAAAAAACAACTCCCCTGACCCAAGAATAAGCACCAGGTGTGGTGGATATTTATCTTTTAAGGAAAAATAGATGCATCTTTGTTACGAACTGACTTTCCTTCTTATGGCCCTCAGATAGGGAATCAGCCTCCCAGTTACTTCTAGGCCTGTAAATTTTACTTGTTTCTTTGTTTCCTTGTTCTGAGAGAATGCAGTAAGTGAAAATCTCTCAGGTTGATTTTCCTTTCTTAATACTCTTCCCATCATGTTAGGGACATGAATAAAATGCCCCTTTAATCGTATACTTAAGTTTTTAACAGTCACATTTTTTATCTTGAAATAAGAGATTTTGAGATAATATGTCTAAATTTAGAGAGGAATTGCAAAAATAATATAGAGAGCAAATTTCCTGTTCCAAACAAAATGGAGTAAACACATTTCACAGTGTTCGAACTAAATACAACAATACAGGTAGTTTAAAAGTAAATGGGTGGAAAAAGACATACCATGCACATGCCAATCAAAAGAAAGCTGGGGTGGCTATACTAATATCAGATAAATTAGACATCAGAGCAAAAAAAAAAATTACAAAAGACAAAAGGAGCACCGCATAATGATTCAGAGGGTCATTCCACCCAGAAGACAGGACAGTCTTAAATGTGTATGCACCAAACAACAGAATTTCAAAGTACATGAAGCAAAACTCTAGATAACTGAGAAATATTAATAGATATAAATCCATAGTTATAGTTGGGAACTTCAGTAACATATACTTACTTTTCAAGTGCACATGTAATATTTACCAAGATAGACTATATCCCAGGTCATGAAAAAAAAAAAACCAACAAATATGAAAAAATTAAAATCATACAGAGTATATTATCTGACCATAATGGAATCAGACTAGAAATGAAAGACTACAGGAAAGTCTTCAAACACTTGGAAACTAAACAACACACTTATTAATCCATGGGTCGAGGAGGAAGTCTCCAAGGGAAATAAAATACATTGACCTGAGTGAAAATGAAAATGCTGCATATCAAAACTTGTAGCTTGTAACAAAATCAATGCTGAGTGGGAAATTTATAGCACTAAGTGCTTATATGAGGAGTAGATGAAAAGTTACAAATGAATAAGCTTCCACCTTGAGAAAATAGAAAAAAGAAGAGCAAAATAAACCGAAAGTACGCTGGAGGAAGGAAATAATAAAGAATAGTTAATATAATTGAAAACAAAAACAATAGAGAACAACAATGAATCCAAAAGTTGGCTCTTTGGAAAGAGAAATTCTGACTTAATTGGTAATGGGTGCAGTTTGGGCGGTGGAATTTTTACAATCTCCCCAGATGATTTTTAATCCCAGAAAATGTTTAATAGGGATTGAGAATCTCTGCTGGGGAGGCCAGATAATTTTCTCAGGGTTTAAACTGTGTTGGCATCTATTGCCCAGCCACTTTTCATTTCTCCTGAGAAAAATTTGTAGCCGTTTCATTTTCTCTCACTTTTTGTTGTCCTCAAAGTCAGTGCTGATCCTTTCCCTTATATGTTAACTTCCCTGTCTGACTACTCTTTGGCCTTTAGTATATCTCTGAACAGAGGTGAACATTTCACTGTAACCCCCCTCCACTTCACACCCACACCACCTTGATTGATTTGGGATTAACCCCAAAACCCCCCTCTGATTGGTTTGTCATACATCACTGGTCACTAGCTTTAGGCTGTGATCACCCAAGCCATAGTAACAGTGTGTCTAGCGCACCTGGTCTTGTGACCTGTCTCTGAGGGAGCCAGAAGACTTGGTTTTTCCATTCTGGTGGCCAGTGCAGTGCCTGCCCTCTATTAATACAGTACTAACAGTTGATGTGCAGTGGATTTGCTCTTGCTCAGTAAGTTTGGGGTTGTTTATTTGTTTGACCTTACATGTGAGACCTGTTATTCTTTCTAAAATCTGAGGTAAAGGTATTTTTCCTCCTAATAAATTCTGATGATCATTTTAAATCAGGTAGATGTTATTGTAAATGTATTAGGGGTACATGTGACTAAATTTAAATGTGGAAGCAACCCACAGCAGGAGATAAGACATAATGAAAATCATTATTTTTTAAAGTTGTTTTGAGTTTCTATCTAGAGAAAGAATTATGTATTTCATAGTAAAAGCTTTTGTTGATTCACTTAATTTTTAAGAGGTCTTATTTGCAAATGGCATTTTATCTTAAAAGGATTTATGCTTTGTACATATATCTCTTTATTCTTAAGATGCCAAACCTATATTTATATAGGTAGTTGAAATTGTTGAATATATGTTATAAATTAAAAAGAAAATGTGGGGAATTCCCTGGTGGTCCAGTGCTTAGGACTCTGCACTGTCACCGCCATGACCCAGGTTCAGTCCCTGGTGGGGGAACTAAGATCCTGCAAGCCATGAGGTGCACTCAAAAGAAAAAAAAAAGAAAGAAAATGTACTACTAAGTTTTAAAAAGTTATTAGAACTGAGGCCTTTTTGCTTAAAAGACACAAAACAGATTTTAATTTAGAAAGGTTCTAGGACCATTAGAATAGGCCACCCAAGCTAAAAACCTTCCAGTGAGGTCTATATTATCCAGTGGGGCTGAGAGATTGGGAAGGAGGGAGTGTTGTTAGGATAGTGATAATTCAATTGTATGCTTCCAATTTTTAATAGTCTATCATTAAAAGAAAGGTTTCTTATAGTTTAGATCAGAGGTTGACAAGGTGTGACCTGTGAGCCAAATCTAGCCTGCCACCTGTTTCTGTATGGCCTGGGAGCTAAGAATGGCTTTTAACATTTTTAGTTATAGGTTTAGTGAAGTGTTCAGTGAATTTGAAAAATGAATAGTATAAGTGAAAATTATATGAAATTTGAATTTTAGTATGATAAAGTTTTATTAGAACAGAGCCACGATCATTTATTTGTTTATGTATTGTCTGTGGCTGCTTTTGTACTACAATAGCAGATTTGAGTAATTGCCATAGAGACCATATGGCCTACAAAGCCAAACATATTTGCTATCTGGTTCTTTACAAAAAAAGTTTGCTGAACCCTAATTTAAACTCCCTTCCCAATGTGGCCTTCCCATGCAAGATGATTTCTACCCAGGAGGTTTGAAATTTGTTAACATGTCTATTAACATTAAAGAGGGTAAGCCTGTTTCCTGGCAACAGGGATAACTGTGGTTGACATAGAAATACTTTACTGAGTGGCAGGCACCTATCTAGGTAAATTTGTATTTTTTTCTTTTTTCTTTAATGATTTTTGAGAGCTTTGGAAAAGAGTTGACCTCCAGACTATTCATCTGATCATAGGAGACTCATGAGTCACACAATGTGTCTTTTAATTTTTAAAAACAAGCTTTAAAATGACTGAGATGAAGGCAGGTTTATTTTTAGAAAGTACAGAAAAGTTCATCTACTTCAACTTCTGGTATCTTTTTTAAAGACAAAGGAGAAGCAGTAAAATATGTAGGGTATGTTCTTTTTCTTCTGATTTGTTTACTCTGTTCTGTATTTATGGTTTTAGTTACTGGACTACTCAAGAAATACGTTTATAATATTTATGACTTCTGTTTAAGGAAAAGTTTGGGAGGTTCTTTGCCCACATGGGCAGGAATTGATCCTTAAGGATGAAAGAAGTGTTCTACTCTGGTCTGACTAGTGGCCTAACTCAAACATCTCTCTCCATTAATGGCTCCGAAGGGTATTCCTGAAAGTCTAAGGGAGCTGGACTTTCAGATGTTCTTTTACTTAAGGATTACTTCCAAATACCATCATGGATTTATCTTCCCTGATTTTTATCTCAGTCCTTCTTGAACCTGTTTACATTTTCATTCTGTTCCACTTCTTGAGCTGATGAGTTCTCTAAGTTCCCTAAGCATTGCTCAAAGTCCTGCTTTCTTTTTGATAAAATTTCCTTTAGGTTACAGGGAGTGCCCCTTTGTTACTTTAACTTTGTGATTGGGTGAATAAAGTCAACAATTTCCACACTCTTCTTGATTCTTATCAATCTGTTTCATTCTTGTAGAGCAAGATTTCTCAGCCTTGGCAGTATTGACATTTCGGGCCAGATAAATATGTGCATTGCAGGATATGTAGCAGCCCCCTTGGTGTCTATCCCCTAGATGTCAGTAACAATGCCCCTTGCCAGTTGCAACAACCAAAGATGTCTCTAGATATTGCCACATTGTCCCCAGGGAACAAAATTGCCTTCAGTTGGAAACCACTGCTTTAGATATTTGTCTTTGTCTTTTCTAAACTGTAAGGTTTGGTGCTTTGGGGACTAACTTTATAAATATGGAGGTTTATATATCCAATTAATTATATTGTGCTTTTCTGGATTTTTTCCAGCCCTGCTTGATGTCCATCTTGAACAACAGTGAGAATCACTTTCATAGTTTCAGTTTTTCAAGTCAGGTGCATCGTTTGTGAGTGACATGGGGAACAAATACCTTGAAATCTTAGAAGTTTTTTCTAATTATAAACGTCCTGTGTGTACTGTAAAAAATGTGGAGAATGGAAAAAAAATGGAAAGAATGTTTGTCACTCAGAAAACTTCAGTGTTATTGATGCAACTAATGTCAGTAAATTGGTTTATGGCCTTTATTATTTTCTATATATTTTATTTCATAGATACAGTCTTGCTATAAAACTAATTTTATACTGTTTTTTCCACAATGTTTTAACATACACATTTTCTGTATATCATGTTTAAATAATTGAATGAAATACCATAATATTAATATACTTTACTCCTCTTTTGTTTGATAGCTAGATTTCATTTATTTTTATTAGGGAGCTTTAATGAACATTTTGTTCATAAATCATTTTCTGTGTTTTGGATTATTTTTCAAACATGGATGTTGGAAGTAGATTTCCTGGATCAAAGGGTGTGGATATGTTTAAAGTGGAGCCTCAAGTTATTTTTAAGCTGCTGCATAACCCCATAGATGGCACTCAGTTGTGGCTCTTTGCACTGACCATGCATTTCATAAGTATGTCTGGTGGGCATATAGAAGGAAAGAAAAGGGCTATGTTTGAGTTAATCACTTTTCCTGCCCCCTGCTCTTCTGGAACATTAATGGGGAATCAAGAAAGTGAAGTTGCTCAGTCATATCCAACTCTTTGCAACCCCATGGACAGTAGCCTGCACCAGGCTCCTCCATCCATTGGATTTTCTAGGCAAGAGTACTGGAGTGAGTTGCCATCTCCTTCTTCAGGGAATCTTCCCGACCCAGGGATTGAACCCAGGTCTCCTGCATTGTAGACAGATGCTTTACCGTCAGAGCCACCAGGGAAGTCCTAATGGGGAATCAAGTAGCCACCAAACCACAGACTTAGATTCTCAGCCCCAAATAATCCTAGTTGGGTTGACTTCCGACAATGCTCCTTTAAGAAGGAGTTTCACCCAAGAAAGGCATTTACTTTATACTATTGTATTTTGCCTGGCTTACAGCACTTAAGATAAATCAGAATCCTGTTAATCATTTTGAGTGAGATTATAGTAGGAATAAGATCTGAAAAGGCTTCCCTGGTGGCTCAGACGGTAAAGCATCTGTCTGCAGTGCAGGAGACCTGGGTTCGATCCCTGGGTTGGGAAGATCCCCTGGAGGAGGAAATGGCAGCCCACTCCAGTATTCTTGCCTGGAAAATCCCATGGATGGAAGAGCCTGGTGGGCTACAGTGCATGGGGTCACAAAGAGTCGGACACGACTGAGTGACTTCCCTTCACTTCACTTCAAGATCTTAAAACTGCCTTCAAATTACTGTTCTCAAGGGTGCAAGGTGAGGGCTGGTACATATTTCATTTCTGCCAAAACAAAGGAATACTCATTGTGGGAGGTAAGGAAGAAAATAATGCCTTTCTAAAGTCTGCACCCTAAATAGAAGACTAGAATATAAACAGCTAAATAACAAATCCAGATGTAAGACAATGAGGTGCTTTGCACTGTACTTATTTATGGTTTTGCTTAGCAAGAAATTTTATTCTAAAGTACTTTTTAAAGTGTGCCTCCAAGTGAAGTTTCACATGTTGTTTTAGGGATGGCCGTAAGCAGAATCTGGGACTGTATTTGAATGTACATGATTTGTTGAGGGAGTGCTTTCAGGAGAAACTTATAAGGGAGCAAGGACAAGAAGGTAGGAAAGAGGAAGGAGCTAAAGTGAAGATATGGTCTTAGGAAAGTGTAGCCTTAGCCAGTCATGGTTAGGGGCAGGTGTAGAGCAATTATTGGCTGCTGGCTGCCCCTGGGAGGGAAAGAGAGTATAATCTCCCTGGCAGGACTCCAGCCCTTGGGGAAGGGGACAGCTGTGAGCCATTAGCAGCCAACAGGCAGTAGCTGGGAGATGGGTATGCTAGCTAGTAAAGGAGATCTGGGTGAGGCGTCTTTTACTCTTTCTCATGTTTACATTGTGCAGGACTCTGTGCTGAGACCTGGGGGTAAAAGATGAATTTGACATAGTTACTGCTTTGAAGATGGTTGTGGTCTTGTGGCAGGGCTGACCATGTAAAGAAATATTTACAGTGCAAATGAAGAGCACTTTACATGGACTGAAGTATAGAGAGAACCTTACTGAGGAGATCCAACAAATGAGTCAGACCAGGTTGAGAGAAAATGGGATGGTCCAGGTAAATAGGCAGGATACTGTAGGCAGAGGGAAGAGCCCTGTCCAAAGGCTGGCAAGTGTGAAACAAGATGATACATTCATGGAATCACATGGCGCATAGCAAGTGCAGGAAGTAGGGGAGCAGCAGCTGATGAGATCTGACAAATTGAAGCTGGAATGCTCTGGACCTAGAAGGCCATGCTCAGGAAGCTTGGGCTTAGAAGGGGCAGCATTCCTGCTGTTAACTCCCTAGCCTGCCTCAGGTCTCAGGGTCAACTTGGAGTGTCCATTCTCCATATACTTGCCAGCTATGCTCTGCCCTCTGGTGGCCATGTAGCTCCAAGCATGTTATTTAAACATTTCTGGTGGCTCAGGCAGTGAAGAATCTGCCTTCAATGCGGGAGACCAGGTTCAATCCCTGGATCAGGAAGATCCCCTGGAGAAGGAAGTGACAACCCCCTCCAGTATTCTCGCCTGGGAAATTCCATGGACAGAGGAACCTGGTGGGCCTCAGTCCATGGGATTGCAAAGAGTCAGACATGACTGAGTGACTAACACTTTGACTTTGAGCCCCAGTTTCCTCATCTGTAAAATGGTGGCAATGATATTTATAGAACTGCTGCTGTTCTATAAACTTGATTAAAGGTAATAAAGACAGATCTAAAGGTTTACCATCATGGAATTATTCTGCTGATATTTACTGTTCTTTGTCATTTTTCTATAGTAATTAAAACAGCAGTGATCACTGAAATAGATCAGTGGACTTTAACAGCCCAGACCCCCAAATTTGCTTGCTTTGTTTTCTTTAAGTTATAAGCAACCCAGTTTCCGGGACTGGTATTATTGGTGTTAATCTGTTTCCTAGGCTCTTTATTGATAATACAAGATTTTTTGGTTTCCATCTATAACAAAAAAGGATTGTTACTGTATTAATTTAGAAAGTACCATATTTGGGAATTCCCTGGTAGTCCAGGGGTTAGGACTTGGCACTTTCACTACTAGGGTGTGAATTCAGTCCCCATGCATGTCTCATAATTTTTTGCTGTAAACTGGGCGTTTTAGATAATATAACAATTCAGTACCGGCACCCTGCCGCCCGACCCCAGGGCTCTTTATTATTTGCTTATTTACTCTTTTAGTGACTAGCTGCATTATTTTACTGAAGTCTGTTTACTCTCCCCATTTGCCTGAAAGTGTGTGTAGTCTCTCTCTGTCTCTCTCTCTCTCACACACACACACACACACAGATGCTTAAACCACTGGAAATTTTATTTAGAGACATTAGGTTTCCCAATATAGGAGCTTTCTGTAACATTCCTTGGCACTGAAATACTGGGTTTCATTTGTCTGGGCTTCCCTGGTGGCTCAGAAAGTAAAGAATCCACCTGCAATGCAGGAGACCTGGGTTTGATCCCTGGGTTGGGAAGATACTCCGGAGAAGGAAATGGCAACCCTCCAGTATTCTTGCCTGGAGAATCCCATGGACAGAGGAGCCTGGCAGGCTATAGTCCATGGGATTACAAAGAGTTGAACAAAACTGAGCAATTAACACTTTTTTTTTTTAAGCATTCCTTGCGATAGATGTAACTTTAAGTTAAGCTAGTTGTTTGTCAGTTGGGAACAAGGGAGAAAGCGCAAAAGGGGGAAAAAGGGCAGGCAGAAAAGCAATGGGTTGTGCTTTCAACCATTTTTCCTTTTTGCATTTCTTTTTCTTGGGAATGGTCCTGATCACTGCCTCCTGTATGTCACGAACCTCTGTCCATAGTTCTTCAGGCACTCTTATCAGGTCTAATCCCTTGAATCTATTTCTCACTTCCACTGTATAATCATAAGGGATTTTATTTGGGTCATACCTGAATGGTCTAGTGGTTTTCCCTATTTCTTCAACTGAAGTCTGAATTTGGCAATAAGGAGTTCATGATCTGAACCACAGTCAGCTCCCAGTCTTGTTTTTGCTGACTGTATAGAGCTTCTCCATCTTTGGCTGCAAAGAATATAATCAATCTGATTTCAGTATTGACCATCTGGTGATGTCCATATGTAGAGTTGTCTCTTGTGTTGTTGGAAGAGGGTGTTTGCTATGACCAGTGTGTTCTCTTGGCAAAATTCTGTTAGCCTTTGCCCTGCTTCATTCTGTACTCCCAACACCAAACTTGCCTGTTACTCCAGGTATTTCTTGACTTCCTACTTTTGCATTCCAGTCCTCTATAATGAAAAGGACATCTTTTCTGGGTGTTAGTTCTAGAAGGCCTTGTAGGTCTTCATAGAACCATTCAACCTCAACTTCTTTAGCACTACTGGTCGGGGCATAGACTTGGCTTATTGTGATATTGAATGGTTTGCCTTGGAAACAAACAGAGATCATTCTGTTGTTTTTGAGATTGCATCCAAGTACTGCATTTCGGACTCTCTTGTTGACTATGATAACTACTCCATTTCTTCTAAGGGAGCCTTGCCCACAGTAGTAGATATAATGGTCATCTGAGTTAAATTCACCCATTCCAGTCCATTTGAGTTCGCTGATTCCTAGAATGTCGATGTTCACTCTTACCATCTCCTGTTTGACCACTTCCAATTTGCCTTGATTCATGGACCTAACATTCCAGGTTCCTATGAAATATTGCTCGTTACAGCATTGGACCTTGCTTCTATCACCAGTCACATCCGCAACTGGATATTGTTTTTGCTTTGGCATCATCCCTTCACTCTTTCTGGAGTTATTTCTCCACTGATCTCCAGTAGCATATTGGGCACCTACTGACCTGGGGAGTTCCTCTTTCACTATCCTATCATTTTGCCTTTTCATACTGTTCATGGGTTTCTCAAGGCAAGAATACTGAAGTGGTTTGCCGTTCCCTTCTCCATTGGACCACATTCTGTCATGACCAACCTACACAACATATTAAAAAGCAGAGACTTTACTTTGCCAACAAAGGTCCATCTAGTCAAAGCTATAGTTTTTTCCAGTAGTCATGTATGGATGTGAGAGTTGGACTATAAAGAAAGCTGAGCAGAGAATAATTGAAGCTTTAGAACTGTGGTGTTGGAGAAGCCTCTTGAGAGTCCCTTGGACTGCAAGGAGATCCAACCAGTCCATCCTAAAGGAAATCAGTCCTAAATATTCATTGGAAGGACTGATGCTGAAGCTGAAGCTCCAATACTGTGGCTACCTGATGCAAAGAACTAACATTTGAAAAGGCCCAAATGCTGGGAAAGATTGAAGGTGGGAGGAGAAGGGGACAACAGAGGATGAGATGGTTGGGTGGCATCACTGACTCAATGGACATGAGTTTGAGTGAACTCCGGGAGTTGGTGATGGACAGGGAGGCCTGGCGTGCTGCAGTCCATGGGGTCGTAGAGAGTCGGGCATGACTGAGTGACTGAAATGAACTGTGCGTTCAAAGATGGGACGTGCCTCACTTCTTTCTTCAGCCAGCCTTGTCTTATGCCTTTCAACCTTGGCCTTTGACAGCTCTACCTTTCTAACTGCTTTTCCTTTCTTGCTCATCTCTTATTGGGGATCCCTGACTGATAATGACCCTGTGGCTGCCCCTCTTTGTTTGGTTGAATAGTGGTCATGTGGCCACATTTGACATAGGACTTGCCAGTCCTATGTCATTCATCCTCTGCAGCTTAGATTTCCTCCTAAAGCTAGTATGTGGCCTCACCCAGTCTTTCACACTCTGTAATGGGGAGAATTTGGTAGAATTCTTCTCCCACCACTCTAGGTCATTTGAGAATATTCTTAACAAAAATAATATGATTTGTGTAATTCACCTGCTGCTGCTGCTTGAGCAGTGTTGACTGCCCTATGGGATGGATCTGTGTGTTGAGTATTTATTCAGTGTTGCCTTCTCTTTCCCAGGATGCGTCACGATGAAGCGCCATAGAAATATCAGCAGCAGTGACAGTTCAGAGGACAGTGAGTAGAACCAGCCAACAGCTGGTAACTCTGTATCTATAATCTTTTAGAGTTTCTTTGACTTGAGAACAAGCTGTTTCATGCTTCTTTCAATGGGTTAAAAAATGTTTCTAAGAAGGAAAACTTGGGGTACCATTTTTCTTACTTGTTTAAATTCCTTTAGACAGGTAAGTTAGATGAGATAATTGGTTTTGTGTGGCATATAGCATTTTGTTTTGCACTTTTTATTTACCCAGGCAACAAAAGCCACATCTACCAATGGAACAGTGCTTTTCTAGAAAGAAAAGTGTGAGAGCATAAATTGTAGACCCTATAGTTTTATTTTAGCTGAGGTGCTAAGTGTTTGGATGTGTCATCATTTGTAAAAGACAACAACTTTATTAACAGTAGCATTTGGGAAAATGCTGAAGGATAGGCAGATTACTTGCTCCACATTTTTAGTTTTTTCAGTTGCTTTTGCGGATACTTTTTCTCTAGATGGAACATAAATTGTCTTGTTCTAAATTATAATGAAGTATGATTATACCAAATTGAATCTCCTCAGTATTAGCATTGTTGAAGCTTTTGCACCCTGGGATGTCACCTATAAATGTCATTAAACTCCTTTATGAGGCTTTTGTGGTTGCAATTTAACTATTTTCTTCAGTGATATGAGGTCACTGTGCTCTTCTCCATCATATATTTCACACACTCTTGGATGACATTTAGTTATAATAACAGGTAATAAGTCTCAGTATTTTTTCTAATTATCTTTTACAGATCCTTGCACTTCCTCTACTTTTGGCTCAATGTATAGGAGCAAGTCAAAAATGCCAAATGAACGCAAGAAGCCTGCCGAGGTGAGATCAGATATTAAATTTTTAGACTTAAAAAATTAGACAGCTACCTTCTGCCTACATACCTACAATACCCAGATCTTAGAGATGTGAGTAGTAAACAGTGTTCCAGTGGATAGGCTTGTATTTCTGATGAAAACAAGTCTATCTACTTTTTTTTTTTCAAGAAAGATTCCATTTTATTTTTCCTTTGGGAAAACAGTGGTCTACACTCTGCTTTCATTTTAGTAATGGCACCTAAGTGCCTGGCTTTAGAATATAAATCCTCCTCTAGCCAAGAAGTCAGAGTAAGCCAGAGAATTGGGATGGACCAAAAGAGCCAATGATCTGGTCTATGATAGGAAAGAGCTAAGTTGGTAAGTGGGAGGCAATGCAGAAAGGGTAGATGAAGAAGTCATTGATAGAGAAGAAAAAGACTGGATTGGGGATCTTTGGGGCTATGGTAAATATTCACAGCCTTCAGGGCACTACCATGAAGCCAGGAAAAATGGCCCAGTCCTTGTGAGGCTGGTCATCTTCTGCCTCAAGGGCAGCAAAGTGCCAGAGTTGCACTTGGATTTGGGAATAGTTTAGTGGATCTTACAGACTTTCCTCTGTGATAATTAAATGATGAGAAACTGATCTTGCCTATCTTTGCTTCTACTATAAGTAGTCTTGCTTGGCTGCAAAGGAAAAAAGAATGTATTAGTAAACTATTGCAGCATTATATGTTATCACAAAGTTAGTGGCTTAAAGCAGCACACATTTATTATCAGTTTCTGTGGGTCAGGAGTCTGGCTACAGCGTGACTAGATTCTCTCTGTTCAAGGTCTTTCAAGGCTGCAGTCAGTGTGCTGGCTGGGCTGTGTTCTCATCTGGAAGTTTGACTAGGGAAGAATTTGTTTGCAAGTTCATTCAAGTTGCTGGCAGAATTCATCTTCTGGCTGGAGTACTGAGAGGTCCCTGTTTGTTGTCATTGTTGGCTTTTGGTAGAGGACACCCTCCACTCCTAGGTTGCTTATAGTTCTTTGCCATGTGGCCTTCTCCATGGGTCCTCTCAAAACACAGTAGCCTACTTTGAAATCCAGTGAGGGGAGAGTCTTTTACTCCAGTCTGACTGAGGCTTATATAACATAATCATGAGAATGATGTCCCATCATGTTTGCCATTTTCTATTGATTAGAAAGAAGGCCAGGTTCAGTTTGACCTCATGCAGGTGTGGTGGGGGGAGGCATTGCTTTCGGGTGTCAGAGAGAACATTTCTCCCTTTCTCAGAGATCACTTTTCTATTTTTGCCAGGGATCTTTCTGGGCACAGTAGACTATCAGTGTGTATTTATATGTGTCTGTGTCATACAGAAAAACTTAGGAAATAAAATACACATAAACAGGAGCAAAACAAATTTCCCATCTATCCAGAGGTGGCTTTGACTGCAGATTTGATGAGAAAGAAACCTTGCTACTTTCCCATTTAGGACAACCAGTCCTAGAATGTAAAGTGACTCAAGAGCTTTGGGTCGCAAGGCCTGCTGCCTCCAAGTCAGAATATCATTCTTTTGCAAAAGATTGAAGACCTGGGCTACTGGAAGCAAATTTTTTTCATTTATATGCCCCATTCTGTTACAAAAGAAAGAAGCTGATATTGTATAGCAAAACCAGCCTTGGCATTAGAAGAGATTGATTCCATGTTTTGCTGGTTTATTTCATCTCTCTGAGGTAATTTGTTTTGTTGTTATAACATGGACATTATCACATCTACCTCTCATAGGTTCCATTTATTGAAATTTTATGTGCTAGAGCTTTATATTAGATTGTCTGATTGTTTCCCAAAAGTAAGCAATTATAAAAATATTCTTAGATGCTTCCATCATTTGAAAATCTTATTTAATAACTTATTTATATCTGTATGAACTCATGTATATTTATTTTATACTTTGGATTATAATCCAATACTACATAATATATTGTGTTGCTAAAGTTAGTCTGTAATCAGTGAAATTATCTCTTATTTTTCTCTTTTCAATTTCTATTGACTTCTGCTCTTATATTTATTATTTTCCTCCTTTTTGCTTTAGTTTTATTTTGTACTTTTTTCTAGACTCTTGAGGTTGATGCTTAGGCTTTGAAAGTTTTCCTTTTTTCTAATATAAGAATTTTAGTGCTGTAAATTTCCCTTTAAATACTGCTTAGCTTCACCCCATTAATTTTGGTATGTTTATTTTCATTTTCATCCATTTCAGTATTTTTATTTTCCTTGAGACTTCCTCTTTGATACGTGTATTATTTAGAAAAGTGTTGTTTAGTTTTTGAGCATTTGGAGACTTTTCTTGCTATCTTTCTGTTACCAGTTTCTAGTTTGAGTTCACTTTTGTCACAGAACATAATCTGTATGGTTTTAGTTCTTTTGCAGGTGTCAAGGTTTGTTTTCTGGCACAAGATATGGTTTATCTTGGTGAATATTTCATGGGCACTTGAAAACAATGTGTATTATGCTGCTGTTGGGTCCTATTAGTTGATGGTACTCTTCTGTATCCTGGCTGATTTTCTGCCTAGTAGTATTATCCGTTGTTTAGAGATGGCTGTAGCAGTCTCCAACTGTAATCGTGGATTTGCTTCTTTCTCCTTTTATTTCTATCAGATTTGCTTTGTGTATTTTTAAGTTCTATTGTTAACTACAAACATATTTAGGATTACTGTACCTTTTTGGTGAATTTATCATCATGTAATGTCCCTCTTTGTCTTTGGTAATTTTATTTTTCCTGAAGTCTATACTATCTAATACTAATATTGTTTCTGGCTTTCTTTTGATCCATGTTTATATGGTATATGGTGTGTATATATATATATATATATATTAGGGAACTTAGGGAACTAAGATCCTGTAAGCTGCATGCCACAGCCAAAAAAATAAACATACCAAAATTAATGGGGTGAAGCTAAGCAGTATTTAAAGGGAAATTTACAGCACTAAGTATATTTTTCCATCTTTTTACTTTTAATTTACACATACGATTTTTATTTGAAATGAGTTTCTTATATAGTTGGGTCATTTTTTACTCTATAAATCTCTTGTCGCTTTATTGGCATATTTAAAACATTTATATTTAATGTAATTTTTATTATGATTTGGTTTAAGTCTGCCATTTTTTTTGGCTGTGGCATGCAGCTTACAGGATCTTAGTTCCCCAACCACGGATTGAACCTGAGACCTCAGCAGTGAAAGCAAAGAGTCCCAACCACTGAACCACCAGGGAATTTCCCCCATATTGATTTTTCTATGGTGGCTTTTAAGATTTAAAGACATATATATCTTTGTGTAGATTTTTAGTGGTTGCTTTTGAGAAGTAACCTTTTAAAGAGAGGCCCATCTTCCAAAATGACTTATCAGTCTACTGTTCTCTACATTTTATATATACTATTTTGAGTGAAGTAAAGGAAGGCTACCACCATTTAGGTTTGTTTATCCACCCCTGACTTTTATCATATAATTATTTAAATATTTTCTCTACATACATTGACAACTACATTAGACAATGTTAGAATATTTGCTTCAACCATAAAATATTATTATAAAATTCAAGAGGAAAGGAGTAGTCTATTTTATTTACCCATATTTTTATTCTCTTGTTCTTTCTTTATTCCTGATATTCCAACTTATTCCTTTTGTTTCCTTTCTCTATGAAGAACTCCATTTAGCTATTCTTTTAGGGGAAGTCTGCTAGTGATAAATTCTCTTAGTTTTCATTCAGTTGAGAATGTCTTGGTTTCACCTGAAGGGTATTTTCACTTAATATAGAATTCTGGTTTGACAAAACTTTTTTTTTTTTTTTCAGCACTTGAAAAATGTGCTAGTTCCTTCTTGCCTCCATGGTTTCTAATGAGAAATCTGTTCTCATTCAAATGGTTGCTCTCCTATAGGTAATCAGTCATTTCTTTTCCAGTTGCCTTCAAGATTTTTCTTCATCTTTAGTTTTCCAAAGAAAACTTTACAACTGCATACCTGGGCATGGATTTCTTTGGATTTATCCTGTTTGAGATTTGATTCTAAGTTAGATTGTATAATCTAAGTTTATATCTTCTGCCAATTTTGTGAAATTTTCAATCATTATTTCTTCAGCTATCTTTCAGCTTCATCTTTTTTTCTCTTCTTCTTCTGAGACTTGAGTTGCTTGAATGTTAGATCCTTTATTATTTTCCCACAGATCCTTGAGACTCATTTTTTCCAGTGTATATTCTTTCTTTGGTTAGATTAATTTCTCTTGTTCACTGATTCTTTTTTTTTTTTTTTTTTTGATAGGTAAAAAAATTTTATTTACTTACTTACATTTCTCCTAAAATATAAAAACCTGAATGGTTTCCTGAATTTCAGCTTTTGGCAGTAAATAAAGGTCAATGCAAAGAACAGTAAGCCCCAACTTTCTGTAGCAGCTTTTTATTTTTCTCTGAAAAAGAGAGTCCATTTTCCTAAAGAGACATTCATTCAGATGAGACATATATGAGGGTTTTTTGCTAAATTGCTAAAAATCATATAATTCCTGTAACTCTAGGTAAGAATTACAACAGGAAGAAAACATTAACTTAAATACTCCAGGTCACTGCAAATCCTGCAAAGTCCCTGGTGTCTGTGACAGGAGAAGAATCTGACATGTACATACTTGAACTAAAATCTAGGCCACAATGCTCTAAAACTTCATTTACTGGTCTGTAATTCATTAACAGACTGTAAGACTTACTTAAATCTAATTATGTGGTAACAAGACCTGAGAGTGTTTTGTAAAAGTTTGTTTTAGAAATCCTTAGATAAACTTAATTTGCTAATTTTCTATTCTGTTTTCTATATTTTTCTTTGTTTCATTGGTCTCCTTTGCTTTCCACAAATTCCTAAGGACAGTCCCTAAAAAAATTATTAATTCTGTTGTTTGGTTGGAGGTGAACTTTTCCCAACAGTCTTCAGGTCTGTGGATGTCCAGAGTATAAATCTGGTGAGCCACATGGGCTCCTATAGCAGCCAGGGGAGTGTAGTAGGGTGCAGTCTGGCCGCTCTTCACTCCCACCAGGCTCAGCGCCCCCAGCAGGCCACACTGAAACCGCTGAGCCACTTCTTGGTGTCTTCCCAGAACTGCAGTGCCGTGGACTTAAGCCCGATCAAAGCATCATCTCTCTTATTCTGATGGGCATAGATAGTATCGTGTATTAGAGTCCACATAATTCCAGAAAAATAAAGAGGAAGGCAAACAGATGGATCACAGGAACCCTTGATAGCAGACCACCCAAGTAATGCTCCTCAATTAAATGTCAATTCCAAGGCTAACTGAGGCCAGTATGTAATTCCTTTCTTTAGTGGGTAGGTGATGACAAGAAGTAGGGATGCTGCTTCAAGAGCTGTAGTAATTCAGACACAGAAGAATGCCCAGGGCCAAGGTCAGCTGTTCCCCAAGAAAAACAAAGGATCAAAAAGTTGAAATGTCTCCAGCAGCTATTGGGCGACTTGCTGTTCTTGTAACCTTTTTATCATAGTCCTGGTTCCACATGTCATTAATAGTACAGCCTGCTTCACACATCAGAACAGCTCCAGTGCCAAGGAGGGATAACATGTACCAGTCTGGGAGACAACCTGGGTCCGCTGCCAGACCAGTGCTCCAAGTACATGGTAAACAGAGCAGCCAGGTTCCTAGGGGCTTGTCTAACCGCATGAGGCACAGGTAGGGCAGCAGAGGGCGGGGACCGAGTTCATGATCATGGCTGCCAACAGGCTCAGTGGATGCCCGCTTGGCCCCTGCCCGGCCGAGGGCTGCCAGTTTGCAGCATGGAGCCCATGGGCCATGCATACAAGGGCCAGGAAGCGGCTGCCTGAGCCCCACAGCCACTCCTGCACCCCAGCCCTCAGGCCCCATGCTGCCCACTCCCAGCTCCTGTCCCCTGATTCTTTATTCTGTTAATTCCATTATTCTATTGAGCCTATAGTATGTATTTATGTCAATTGTTATGTTCAATTCAGTCTCTCAGTTGTGTCTGACTCTCTGTGACCCCATGGACTGCAGCATGCCAGGCTTCCCTGTCCATCACCAACTCCCGGAGCCTACTTAAACTCATGTCCATTGCATCGGTGATGCCATCTAGCCATCTCATCCTGTGCTGTCCCCTTCTCCTGCCTTCAATCTTTCCCAGTGTCAGGGTCTTTTCCAATGAGTTGGTTCTTTGCATCAGGTGGCCAAAATATTGAAGTTTCAGCTTCAGCATCAGTCCTTCCAATGAATATTCAGGACTGATTTCCTTTAGGATGGACTGGTTGGATCTCCTTGCAGTCCAAGGGACTCTCAAGAGGCTTCTCCAACACCACAGTTCAAAAGCATCAATTATTCTCTGCTCAGCTTTCTTTACAGTTCAACTCTCACATCCATACATGACTACTGGAAAAACTATAGCTTTGACTAGATGGACCTTTGTTGGCAAAGTCATGTCTCTGCTTTTTAATATGCTGTCTAGGTTGGTCATAGCTTTTCTTCCAAGAAGCAAGCGTCTTTTAATTTCATGGCTGCAGTCACCATCTGCAGTGATTTTGGAGCCCAAAAAAATAAAGTCTCTCACTGTTTCCATGGTTTCCCCATCTATTTGCCATGAAGTGACAGGAGCAGATGCTGTGATCTTAGTTTTCTGAATGTTGACTTTTAAGCCAATTTTTTCACTCTCCTCTTTCACTTTCATCAAGAGGCTCTTTAGTTCTTCTTTGCTTTCTGCCATAAGGGTGGTGTCCTCTGTGTATCTGAGGTTATTGATATTTTTCCTGGAAATCTTGATTCCAGCTTGTGCTTCGTCCAGCCTGGCATTTCTCATGATGTACTCTGCATATAAGTTAAATAAGCAGGGTGACAATATACAGCCTTGACGTACTCCTTTTCCTATTTGGAACCAGTCTGTTTTTCCATGTCCAATTCTAACTGTTGCTTCTTGACCTGCATAAATATTTCTCAGGAGGCAGGTCAGGTGGTCTGGTATTCCCTTTTCTTTAAGAATTTTCCAGTTTGTTGTGATCCACACAGTCATAGGCTTTCAGTTCAGTTCAGTCGCTCTGTTGTGTCCGACTCTTTGCAACCCCATGAATCATAGCACTTCAGGCCTCCCTGTCCATCACCAACTCCCGGAGTTCATTCAGACTCACGTCCATCGAGTCAGTGATGCCATCCAGCCATCTCATCGTCTGTTGTCCCCTTCTCCTTCTGCCCCCAATCCCTCCCAGCATCAGGGTCTTTTCCAGTGACTCAACTCTTCACATCAGGTGGCCAAAGTATTGGAGTTTCAGCTTCAGCATCATTCCTTCCAAAGAACACCCAGGACTGATCTCCTTTAGGATGGACTGGTTGGATCTCCTTGCAGTCCAAGGGACTCTCAAGAGTCTTCTCCAACACCACAGCTGAAAAAGAATCAATTCTTCGGCGCTCAGCTTTCTTCACAGTCCAACTCTCACATCCATACATGACTACTGGAAAAACCATAGCCTTGACTAGACAGACCTTTGTTGGCAAAGTAATGTCTCTGCTTTTGAATATGCTATCTAGGTTGATCATAACTTTCCTTCCAAGGAGTAAGCGTCTTTTAATTTCATGGCTGCAGTCACCATCTGGAGTGATTTTGGAGCCCCCAAAAATAAAGTCTGCCACTGTTTCCACTGTCTCCCCATCTATTTCCCATGAAGTGGTGGGACCAGATGCCATGCTGTTTGTTTTCTGAATGTTGAGGTTTAAGCCAACTTTTTCACTCTCCACTTTCACTTTCATCAAGAGGCTTTTGAGTTCCTCTTCACTTTCTGCCATAAGGGTGGTGTCATCTGCGTATCTGAGGTTATTGATATTTCCCCGGGCAATCTTGATTCCAGCTTGTGCTTCTTCCAGCCCAGCATTTCTCATGATGTACTCTGCATCATAGGCTTTGGCATAGTCAATAAAGCAGAAATAGATGTCTTTCTGGAACCCTCTTGCTTTTTCAGTGATCCAGTGGATGTTGGCAATTTGATCTCTGGTTTCTCTGCCTTTTCTAAATCCATCTTGAACATCTGAAAGTTCACGGTTCATGTACTTTTGAAGCCTGGCTTGGAGAACTTTGTGCATTACTTTGCTGGCTACTTTGTGTGATGAGTGTAATCGTGCAACAGTGTGAACATTCTTTGGCATTGCCTTTTTTGGGGATTGAAATGAAAACTGACCTTTTCCAGTCCTGTGACCACTGCTGAGTTTTCCAGATTTGCTGGCATATTGAGTGCAGCACTTTCACAGCATCATCTTTTAGGATTTGAAATAGCTCAACTTTAATTCCATCAAGTCCACTAGCTTTGTTCTTAGTGATGCTTCCTCAGGCCAACTTGACTTCGCATTCCAGGATGTCTGGCTGTAGTTGAGTGATCACACCATCATGATTATCTGGATCATTAAGATCTGTTTTGTGTAGTTCTTCTGTGTATTCTTGCCACCTCTTAATCTCTTCTGCTTCTGTTAGTTCCATACCATTTCTGTCCTTTCTTGTGCCCATCTTTGCATGAAACATTCCCTTGTTATCTAATTTTCTTGAAGAGATCTCTGGTCTTTCCCATTCTATTTTTTTCCTCTATTTCTTTGCATTAATCACTGAGGAAGGCTGTCTTGTCTCTCCGTGCTATTTTTTGGAACTCTGCATTCAAATGGGTATATCTTTCCTTTTCTCCTTTGCCTTTTGCTTCTCTTCTTTTCTCAGCTTTTTGTAAGGCCTCCTCAGACAACCATTTTTCCTTTTTGCATTTCTTTTTCTTAGGGTTGGTCTTGATCACTGCCTCCTATACAATGTCACAAACCTCTGTCCAAAGTTCTTCAAGCCCTCTCTCTATCAGATCTAATCCCTTGAATCTGTTTGTCACTTCCACTGTACGGGATTTGATTTAGGTTATACCTGAATGGTCTAGTGGTTTTCCCTACTTTCTTCAATTTAAGTCTGAATTTGGAAATAAGGAGTTCATGATTATTGTATTATTTCATTTCAAATTTTCCATTTGGTTATTCTTTATATCCTCTTATTTTTTTGCTGAAACTTTCATTTTTTTTAAACATGTTTGTAATTTCTCGTTGAAGCATTTTTGTGATGGCTGCTTTAAAATCCTTGTCAGATAATTAAAACATTTGTGTCATCTTGGTGTTGGTGTCTATTTATTGGTTCTTAGTATTCTGAGAAATTTTCTGTTGCATCCTGGGCTAGGTTTTTGTGGGGCAGGGCGGGGAGGGGTATTATGTTAACAGACACCAGGTCTTTAAAAACATTTTTTTGTTTGTTTGTTTATTTCATTTTGGCTATGCTGGTCTTCACTGTTGCACAGGCTTTTTTCTAGTTGTGGAGAACAGGGGCTACTCTTTAGTTGCAGTGCGTGGGTTTCTCATTTCAGTGACTTCTCTTACTGCGGAGCATGGGCTCTAGGGCAAGTGGGCTTCAGTAGTAGCACCACATGGGCTCAGTAGTTGTGGCTCCTGGGCTCTAGAGCACAGGCTCGATAGTTGTGGTGCTCTGGCTTAGTTGCTTTGAAGCATGTGGGATCCTCCCAGATCAAGGATCAAACCCGTGTCTCTGGCATTGGCAAATTGTTTCTTTACCACTGAACCACCAAGGAAGCTCAGACACTAAGTCTTATTTAAATCTTTTTTTGGCAGGCCTCCATAATAACCAGACTGGTGGGGAAGAGGCGTGCTGACTTTTTACCACCAGTTGCAGATTTCCCTACATTCTTTATCCTAGTTCTGTTATCTCTCTAGGAAGGTAGTTCTGTTCTCTCTCTGGGAATGGGGAAGGGTATCTCATTACTTCTTGGCAGGGGTGGAAATCCGCATTTTGTTGCCTCCACTTATAGCAGGGAGTGGTGTGGTAACAGGTACTGCATTACTGATGGACAGTGGCGACAGTCTAGGCTCCCTACCCAGTCTCTACTGATATCACATTGAGGAGGAGGAATGCCTTGTTATTGCTAAGTGAGAGTGGATGTCAACGCCTTTCAGATGATGTTATTAGTACCATAGGGATTGTTCTTTTTTAAAAAAAAAACATTTTTATCATCTTTTTAAAAATATTCTTACAGCATATAATTCATCTACTTAAAGTGTATAATTCAGGGGGTTTTAGTATATTCACAGAGTTGTGTGGGTAAGCATTACCACAATCTAAATTTAGAACATTTTCATTACCCTAGAAAGAAACACCCTATCCATTAGCAGTTAACTCCCCGGACCCCACTCCCAGCCACTGGCAACCACTAATCTAATTTCTGCTTCTATGGTTTTGCCTATTCTGGACATTCCATATAAATGGAATCATACAATATATGGCCTTTTGTGACTGGCTTCTTTCACTTAACAACATTTTCAAGATTCATCCGTGTTGTAGCGTGTATCAATACTTCATTTCCATTTTATGACCAAATGATATTCCATTATATGCATATATCACATTTGAAAAATCAGTTCTTTAGTTGATAGAAATTTGGGTTGTCTGCATTTTTGGAATATTATGAGTAATGATGCTGTGAGCTTTCATATACATGTTTTTAGGTGGACATATGTTTTCAAAAACACCTAGGTGTAGGATTGCTGAGTCCTATGGTAACTGTTTAACCACTTGAGAGAATGCCAGACTGTCTTCCAAAGGGGCTTAATCAGTTTATATTCCCACCAGCAGTGTACAAGGGTGTTTGAAATTAGTTCTTACTATGGGTACCAGAGACTTGGCATTCCTCTGGTGACCCTGTTTTTGTCTCCTTTTTTGACCTTTTCCTTTATGCTTGTCCTCAGAGATTTTGTCATCTGCAGCTCTTCTAGTATAGCTACTGTTATCAATCAGGCTTTAGTGTGGTGGTAATGGTATTAAATATTTAGGATATTTAGGAGGGATAGTGTTCTCTATTCTTCTGATTACATCTCAATCTCAGGAGCATGTAGTAGTCCTGTGTTTGGGAGCAGGGTTGGAGAGTGGCCTTCAGGGATAGAGCATTTTGCCCCTGCCCACTATTATCCTGTCTGCCTATAGCAGGTATCCTCTAGTATTCTCAGTCTGTGTCCTTGAGATTCTCTCTCTTGAGATTAGGGCTTTTTTCTCCCTTGAGTAACACAGGGGAGCTGAGGCTGGGTGCTTCTCCCTTCCCATAGCACTAGTCAAATTATTTCAGTGCCCTCACTTGAAATCCTTCCTCTGTAGATGAAGCCTTTTGTTCAGTAAGGGAGCCAGGACACTGAACACCAGCAACCCAGACAGTACCACTGGGGGAGCTTTTTCTCCAGGTTCTCTCCCTAACTTCCCTGTGAGATCGCTCCTAGGTTTCTAGAGAAAAAGCTTACAAGAAGGTGGGAACTCCCTATGAGTACAGCCCCCAGAAACTTCATATTCTCATAGTAGTCCCCACTTGGCCCCCAGAGATTCATCAGAATTTCTAATTTAATGTTCCTACTGTGACCTCTGCCCCAAGAAAGTAAATGCTTCTGTCCTATGTCTCCCTGCAGGCATGGTTGTCTCTCTTTGAGCCTGACCATTTGTCCTGTGACTCATTTCTCTAATGGTTTCCAAAAAATCGTTAATTTGCTGCCTCTCCTGCCTTTTTCTTCTTGTAAGGATGAGAATTTCTTTTTTCTGACTCTCTACAGGTCCAAGATGAAACCTCATGTGTTTTGTTTTTTTTTTTTAAACTAGGAGTTAATCATTGAAATGCAGTATAAATGATCTTTTTCTCTGAGGCTTAATTGGCTACACAGATAGACAAATATTTTCTTTGATGTTTAGTGCTTTGCTGAGATTCCTGTGTGTGCCTCCCCCTGATTTATCCTCTAGAGAAGCATTTCCTAGGGCTGTGTGAATTCCACATACGTTTAGGGGCTTTGATACCTTGTGAAAATTGTATGCAGACTTTTAAGGATATGTTTTTATGTATATTTTTTTCTGAGCTAGTAGCCTTCTTCTGATTCTCAAGTGGGCCCCTATTCTTGAAGAAGTTTTTAAAAAGCTAATTGCTGTAGAAAAAGTTCATAGTACTAGGTGACCAATTTGAATATATTAAAAAATCTTTCATTCTTTCTCAAAGCCTGGATATTTTCACCTAATATTAGTCTAACTGGTCTATGAAACATATCAACCTACCTTAAAAGATTGACTGTGTGTCTCCTCTAGGCCTAGAGTCTCATTCGTTACATCTGAGACTTTCATAGCAGCAGGGTGAAAGCTCATATATTTCAAGTCAGCAGAATACACTGCATACTCTCAAATAGAGCCTATTCGTATCATTTTACCTGTATCTCTAACAAACTTGATTATTTGGTTTTCTGACCCACAGCAGATAAAAAGTACTAAGCTTGCAAATGCACACTTATTGCACAAAAAGGGACATTGAGGAATGGGAGAAAAACTTTGAAAGCAAACTTCAGTTGTCATCTCTTATGCGAAAATTGCTCAGATCTTCAAGTCAGACTCAGTTGCTCCCACTCCTCCATTACCAGGATATATCAGTATCATGGTAAATACCTCTGTGATACAGGGTAGGAGAATTATCAAACCTATCTAAGCAGCCTAAAAGTACATTGCTTTTTGGGAATCAGTGTTTCAGTTGATGTCAGCCCATAGCCATCAGAAATGTCCTATTTATTCTTTATAAGAAACCTAAGAATTATTTTAAACTATCTGAAAGATATGTCCATGATTTTTAAAGCTTTAAACTGAGAAATAAGTTTCGCTTCACTGGAAAAACCACTGTGGGACATAATATCTTGACAACATTGGCTATTTTTGTTTATAGAAATTCTTTGCTAGGCTTTCTCTGCTTTGAATGGTTTATTCTTTCTAGATAACCTGAAAAGTCTCTTTTTGCCTTAAGATTTATAATTCTAAGAAAATCACTTACAGTTTATTCCTTTTGATTAGATATAGTTACTGTGTTTGCAGCTGTTTTTTCTTTTTTAATACTTTTGGGGTGACATCTGTTTGTCATCAGTTATGTATAGTTTTAGATTTAGTGACTATGAATCAAAACTGATCAATCTTCTCTGCTTCATTATACATGGACCAGACAGTGTTCCCCTTTGTGTCATATAGGAAGTAAATGTTTTGGCTTTTCCTCTAAAAAATGTCACAGAAATGTTCAGACTAGCTGTGCTTTAAGAAACTGCCCACTGAGAGATGTTAATGAGAACAGTAAAAGCCAGAGCTGTCCATGAAGGGCATTTTCATTTTGTGGCTCTGGCAGGTTAAGCATTGATATTCTAATTGAATTCGTAGTGAGGCCTCCTTTGTTTCCGCAAGCATCTGAGGGGCCAGGATGGGCATGCACTGTTGGACTTGGCATAGCTGCTGGGCTGTATGTTAGGCTGTGAATTCCCTCTTTGACCATAAATGAGCAGATATCTGGTAAGTACAAAGTCTTTTTGTTTCAGGAACTTTTGGGGAAACTACCAGTGCATATAAAATAGGCACACAATTAAGAACTTGTAAAACTTGTAAACTTCATTACCTAGGTCAGTGTCAATATCCAGATCCGTCATTCACAATCTTTAATTTAGCAGCAAATACCCATGTTTCATTCTGTGAAGTTTCTGCATTACCTCGTGACCTATAGAATGTTGGTTAAAGTTCTCGATGGGGCTCTTGCTTGGGAACACTGTCTTTGGAAGTCAGACCATCCACGTTTTAGTTGAGCCATGAATTCACGTCTCCTTTTACCTATCAACAATTAATTTATGGACTGGAAAAGAGAACTTTCTGCTTTTAGAACTAAAGCTGAGACTATGTTGATGATAGTAAAATAACTGCAGCTGGAGTTTATTTACCAATTACCATGAGCCCAATACCATACTAAAGATCTTTACATAAATTCACCTATTTAATCCATACAACTACCCCAGTGAGGTTAAGGGTTCTTATTCTTGTTTTACAGATAAGTAAACTGAGACATAGACAATTTAGACAACTTCCCCAAACTAGTAAGTGGTAAAATTAGTAGACCAATCCCAGCAGTCTGTCCCTAGACACATATTCCTTTCTTTATAAAGATTTTTAATTTATTTTTAACCATTTGAAACATTTGTTTGGTTCAAATATCAAACTGTGAAACAAAATACATTCAGAGAGATCCAGCTTTTGTCTCTCTTGTCCCTGTTTTCTCCCCTTTTCTCAGCGTTAAATGGTTTTCTTTGTAAGTTCTTGGCTTATCTTTTTATTGTTTCTTTATGAAAATAAATACAAATATGAATGTATGTGTGTACTACTATATATGTATAAAACTGATACCTCTATCAGGATACACTATAACTATTTTGTTTGCCCATGTTTATTTTAAAAACCTTAAAAAATACCTTTTCTTACCAGAAGCAGATTCATGAGACCAGTCTGGTAAATATATTTTGTATCACTTTGCAGATATCTTCCTGAGTACTGAACTCGCATTCCTATCCCCTCTTCAGCATTTTATGTTCTGCCTCATACTTGAAATGTTTGACTTCTACAGCAAGATAAGGCAGACTCTTGCACTCTGCCTTGAGTAAAAATGCTTCTCTGGAAACCTTGGATCTGATGCTATTTAATCTGGCTAGCTTGTTAAATTGAAATCAAGCTTACCATATAAGTCTTTTTTTCTAAAGGTGGAAGAGAGAATTACAGTAGTCATTGGATTTAGCTTTCATTTGCTTAAGAAAAATAGGTATGAATTGATTGGTATTTCTACAGTCCCAGGTTCCCCAGACTTCACAATGTTCCTGTTCCCTGGAAGTTTGCTGTTTCTGAAGCAATGGACAAGAGCCAAGTTTCACTGGCCTCTGCTTTTTTCTCTTTGTCTAGAGTCTTCAAGTTTCTCTTATGTTTGGTAAATGTGTGTATTAGTTTCCTAGGGCTGCTGTAACAAATTACCACAAACTGAGTGGCTTAAAACAACAGGAATTTATTTTCTCACAAGTCCAAAATCGACCAGATTACTCCCTCCAGAAACTTTAGGGAAATTCTGTTCTTTGCTCTTCCAGGTTCTGATATCTGTCAGCACTTACTGACTTGTGGATTAATGAATCATTCCAGTCTCTACCTCCATGGTTGTACTCCCTTCTCTTCTGTCTCAAATTTGCCTCTGGCTTTCTCTTATAAAGACACTTGTTACTGGATTTAAGGCCCACCTGGATTTTCCAGGATTATCCTTTCATCTCAGAATCCTTAGATTATTTTTATCTGCCAAGAACTCATTTCTAAAGTAATGCAACATTGACAGGTTCCATAAATTAGGATGTGGACATGTTTTTGGAGTTGGGGGGGGCACCATTCAGCCCACTTCTGTGTCTCTAGGCTAACTTAGAAAATGCTACAGAACAGATTTTTGTAAGCAATTTTATCAGGTATGAAGACATGGTATATGCTGTGTGATTGTTACTAAACCCAAAGCATGACTTTGCAGTCAGTTGATATATTTTGAGAAATATATGAAAAATAATGAAATATTTTAGGAGGTTGAAAAATACTTGGTTGTAATAGTCTTTCCAGAGCTAAGGTAGGATTTCCCACAGAACCCTGTTTCACAGAGGCAGTAGTTGAGCACAATTGTAAATTGCTACCTCTTCTTAACCACTGTCTCATTAAAGGCATTCTGGTAATTTATAGAGATGGTTCAGAGTCTTCAGCAAAATGGTGATTCAGTTTCTCCCACTGGCCACCCAGAACACTGAGCCCTGTGCAAAATATGTTAATAGATATGTCTGTGATCCTCTCTTGCTTCCTTATACAAAGCATTATGTAATAAACCTCCCATTTTTGTTTCCTATAGACTTAGCTTTCTCCCCACACAGTAGCCAATTAATTGGCTAGGATTCTTCATAGGAAGGTCATTTTGTTACCACCTCATCACCAGCATGTTCAACGTTGGTTTCCTGTTCAGGTCATGTTATTAATTCTAAATCTTCCCTAAATGAAACCAGTAGGCATTTGCAGAGTTGTCCCTGCAAAGTAGCAAATGGAATGAGTCCTTATTCATTTAAATGACATCATTGGAAGGACTGATGTTGAAGCTGAAACTCCAATACTTTGGCCACCTGATTCAAAGAGCTGACTCATTTGAAAAGACCCTGATGCTGGGAAAGATTGAGGGCAGGAGGAGAAGGGGATGACAGAGGATGAGATGGTTGGATGGCATCATCAACTCGATGGACATGGGTTTGGATGAACTCTGGGAGTTGGTGATGGGTAGGGAGGCCTGGCATGCTGCGGTCCATGGGGTCACAAAGAGTCGGACACAACTGAGCAACTGAACTGAACTGATTATATGATTGTTCAGTCCTGTACTTTGTGAAATGTCAGTTTAAACAGACTACACCAACTGAGAATTAATTGCTTTATTGTATCATACTCTATACTTCAACTTTCATGGTAATGATGACCCTATGTGTGAAACAGCAAAAGAGACACAGATATAAAGAACAGACTTTTGGACTCTGTGGGAGAAGGCAAGGGTGGGATGATTTGAGAGAATAACATTGAAACACGTATATTACCATATGTGAAATAGATGACCAGTCCAAGTTCAATGCATGAAACAGGGCACTCAAAGCCGGTGCACTGGGACAACACTGAGGGATGGGATGGGGAGGGAGGTGGGAAGGGGGTTCAGCCTGGGGGACACATGTACACCCGTGGCTGATTCATGTCAATGTATGGCAAAAACCACTACAATATTGTAAAGTAATTAGCCTCCAATTAAAATAAATTAATTTTTTAAAATGTCTTGAACTTGAGAGGTCAGAGAAAGCAACCCAATAGTGTTAAATTCACAGTATGTTCTCCATTTATTGGATAAATCAAATTTAAAAAATCACCAGAAAAAAAAGAATTCAGCAAGGTGGCAGGATATGACATTAACATATAAAATCAATAGCTTTTATAATCAAGTGGAAGATGCCTAGGGCACGTTGTAATGCAGGAAGTTTAAAAAGTACTCAAAAAAAGAGTGGGATGTGTCAAAAGTGCATAGGTGCAAGCCAACCTGAAAGAGCTCCCAGTGACCAAAGGTAGAACAACTTGAGCATAAAGTTGTTAATTAACAGTAATACTGAATTATAACCCAAAGAATAAAATAGATCCATGAGGTTCTAGAGGCTTCCCTCATAGCTCAGTCGGTAAAAGAATCTGCCTGCAATGCAGGAGACCTGGGTTCTATCCCTGGATTGGGAAGATCCCCTGGAACAGGGCATGGCAACCCACTCCATCTTGCCTGGAGACTCCCACGGACAGATAAGCCTGGCAGGCTACAGTCCATGGGGTCACAAGAGTCGGACACAACTTAGCAACTAAAACAACAAACCACCATATAAGGTGCTAATGATATAAATAAATAATTGAATGAATGAACAAAAAAATAAATTAGGGAGAAGGGGCAGGCCTTTTTTTTTTTTTTACAGAGGAATTCCAATTCATAAATGTAGGGCTGGTAGAACTAAGGAAGATAACAAATCACCATTAGAATACCATAACAAAAGTAATAACTTTTGCGGGGAAGAAATATATCTGTCAATGCTAAAATTAGTTCATGACAGTTTGAGGAGAAACAGGGTGTTTTTTATAATCTCAGAGTACCTCCTCTAAGATATTTATTAAGTAGAAAGGAAAATATAGTAACCTGACAGCTGAGAAAATCAGCAAGACACACTATCTTAACCAACTGATCGAGTTTAACATTACCACTAAGATGACACTGGCATCATACATTCCTTATATAATGGGATAAGAGAGTCATAGCATCCTTTCTGTGGCGTTTTTGCTCAAAAATGAATAACCTCAATCTAATCATGAGAAAATACCAGACAAACCCAGATGGTATGGACATTATATAAAGTATGTGAGCGGTACTGTTCAGAAGTGTCAAGGTCTGGAAAGAAAAGGAGAAACTATCACAAATTGAAGGATACAAAGGATACATGACAACTACTGCAAAGTGTGATTCTGGATTGAATTCTGGAACAAAAAGACATTGGGGGAAAATTAGTTGTAGGTGAATGTTAATTTCCTGGTTTAGGTAATTGTAATCTGGTTATACAAGATGTTAACATTAGAGGGAAATATAAGAAGGATATATGGGATCTCTGTATTATTTTAGTAACTTCTCTGTAATACTAAAATTATGTCTATGTAAATAATTTTAAAATAAGGTGATAGCTAAATGATCATAAGTTATCATAGGATACTTGTTGATTAATTTGAGAGAGTTAAGGATTTTTGTTTTACATAGACTTTTTAAGAGTAACCTGTACTGTTGATTTAAATTCAAGGAGCCCAAGAAAATTTAGGAAGAACCCCTTTACTCTTTATTAAATCCAGAACAAGCTGACTTTCCTGTCAATTCTTCACACCCTTTCCAAATAGAAGTTGATGTGACCATTTAGGAAGTTAGAGATGTCTCTTTTGTTGGAGTGCAGAGTGGGTGGGGATGGTCTTTTTAAAAGAACATTAAATGGTGTTAATTCCATAGTGATGGTCTTCTCAAGGTGTGTGCAATGTCTTACCAGGTGTTCCGGAAGGACCTTATCAGTGCCATGAAGATTCCAGACTCTCACCATATTAACCCTGACAACTATTACCTCTTCACGGATACATGGAAGGAAGAATGGGAAAAGGGAGTCCAAGTACCAGCCAATCCAGACACTCTTCCACAGCCTTCCGTCAGGTATTTTCATGGTTGTACCTTTGATTTAGGGGATGAATGCTCTTACGGTTGTCTGTGAGCTGCTTGAGGGGAGACTTTGAGTGGCTAACTATACATTTATAATGCTAAGTCACATACATGTTCAGCAATTCATTCAGACCAATGGCAGATTATACCAGACTAAGATAGGTCAGTAGTCAGTCAGACTCTTTATTTAGGGATATAACACGTACCTATTCACAGGATAAAACTGTTTGAAGTCCAATCTGAAATTATGATAAGGTTTTGGAGACCAAGATTTCCCAATCTGACTCAACAATCAGTAGCATTTATTAGCCTTTGAAGAGAAACAGAGCACTAATTACATAACCCCATAATACCCCTATTAATATATAACTCCATGAGAAGTTGCTTCATTTTAATAGGGGCCTCATAGTGATAGCATCTGTAAACAGAGGGCCAAAACATACAGAGTTTTTAAAATGCATAAACCCAAATGAAAGGGGATAACTGGAATAATTGGGTTGACCATAAGCACACAGCCTTCCTTTGCAAAGACTTGAGAAGAAGTTTAAGTAGGAGAGTATTTTTTGCCAAGAGGACATAGTAAGTTTAGCTGTTCAAGAGTAATGACTAGTTTTGGAAGCCATTTTTTCCTCCTGGTCTTTGCCAGTGTTTTGCATGAAGGCCAGCATGAAATAAAATGCTTGGTATAAATTTAAATGAATGAGTGAGGGAAGGAAGGAAAAGGAAGGAATAACATCAGATAAAGGGGCTGGTGGGACCTCCTGGTTACTATGAGAAATTGTACATCTCTTTGTACAGCTATCTATTTCTAGTACATATTAGGTTCTTAAAGATCAGAGACCACATTCTTGAATTTTTGGCCACTAGCATCAGGTTCTTGGAGAAGGAAATGGCAATCCACTCCAGTATTCTTTCCTGGAGAATCCCGGGGGTAGAGGAGCCTGGTGGGCTGCCGTCTATGGGGTCACACAGGGTCAGACATGACTGAAGCGACTTAGCAGCAGCAGCAGGTTCTTAGGTCTTAGTCATGTTCCAGAAATGCTTGTCAAATCACTTCTAAAAATGCAAGCCCAGGCTGTCCCACCCACAGAGAGACTGTCTATTCTCTGTTAAGAAAAACTTCAGTCTTGCCCAACACACATACGTACCCTCACTAGCTCATCATCATTGCCACCATCCTCTAGAAATCACAAGAGTATCATGAATGAACATAAGTCAGACATTTTCATGTCTTTACTGTCAGTATTTTTATATACTGTTGCAGTAATAGCAAGGAGCCTAGACTACCACCTTAAACCAGTAATAATCATGTATCCCTCTCTTTCCCATCTGTAGGAGACTTTAACCACTCCTTAGAGGTGATGAGGACACCTCCCCCTGCCACATGGTATCAGTGAAGACCATATAGGGAGCAGTAGTAAAGTTATCTTACCAATCCCAGCAAGGGAGGTATCAGTGGAGGCCTGGTGAGAAGCCAGAACTCTCAGTCTCCCCCAGTAGTAACAAAGAATTCCTGCCCCTGAATGTCAACATAGGCCAGATGGTGAACCAGGACTTCTACAATCACATAACAGTGATGAGGCGATATCCTCCCCAACCAGATCTCCAGCCAGAGCAGTGTCAGAGGAAGCCAGTAAAAATAAAAGGTTTAAAGAAGATCCAGAGTCTTGTAGCATAATACCCAGGTTCCAGTGGAAAAAAATCACTCATATCAAGAACTAAAAAGATCTCAACTTGATCAAAGATAATCAGTAGCTGCCAGTACCAATGTGACAGAGATAGTAGAATTGTCTAACAAAGATTTAAAAGGAGCCATCATAAAAATGCTTCAGTGAGCAATTATGAACACACTTAAAGCAAAAGAAACAGGTGTATATCCCCCCTCTTTCATACCTGATATTGGCCATTTTTATCTCCTTTTTTACTTGCTATAGGTTGGTCATTTTTATTGACCATTTCACAAAGCCATCTTTTTATCATGAATTAATAAACATATTCATTGTCTCATGAAACCAAACAGGCCCAGGTTGCTTTCTGTTTATCTGAGTCAGCTCTCTATAAACTCATTTCTCTCAAACTTGCTGTGTAATAAAAACCAAGATATTTCATTTCTTCTTTGCAATTAACAAGAGATGGCAAAGGGCTCAACCCTCTAAATCAAAGGGTTCTTGATTCAGAATCAGAAAGTACTTCTTCTTGGGCAGAAGGTTCATAGTCTCTTGCGTTTTCAGTCAATTCAATATCTAACTCATCAGTACTATCTGTACTGTAATCTATTTCTTCAAGGAATCGAGGTTCATCTTCATCCATAACATAAGTGGCGGGGGGCTAGTTACTTTGCAGCTCCATTCAATCAAGTCATTTTCAAAATCAAGCAGACGGGAAGGCAGATTATATTCGAATGGGGATATCAGTCTTTTCAAACATGATAGGCCGACATAAAATTTTGCTCCCATCTCTTCCAATTCTCGAGTACCAATCTGTAAACCCTTATATGTTCCCTGATCACAGCCACACAAAGTACTCTCCATGGTATAGCTTCTTTGTGCTTCTGTCTTTCTCCAAACTACAACACGTGCTGTAGATTCTTTAGATTTTTCTACTGCAAAGCTATATAGCTGCTCATGCAAAATGAGGGGCAGTATGGCTCAGAATCTTAGGCAGTGTTCTGTATCCCACATGTTCCACAGCATCACAGGAAGCTGCATTGTCATTCATATGCCACACTGTCTGTTTGGTGCTGCAGCCATACATAAATAACATTCTTCTTTCAGGAGTGGCCAAAATAATCACAATAAACCAGTGGTAAACACTTCACTGCAGTCAGGTGTTATAGCAGACCCTTGACATGATAAATTGTAGGATGTAAATCTGAATTTGGAGTTTGGTTTCATTATCTTTTCTGTTTTTAATTTATTTCTGCTCTTATCTCTACTACTTCAATTATTTTACTTGCTGTGGATTTATTTAGCTCTTCTAGTTTCTTGGATTGGGAGCATAGCTTATTGATTTGAGACATTTCCTCTTTCCAATATGAGCATTTAATGTTATAAATTTCCCTCTTATCACTGCTTTAGCTATGTCACAAAAAATTTGATGTGTTATATTTTCATTTTCATTCGTTTTAGTGTATTTTTTCCTTTGAGACTTCTTTTCTTCACTTTTTTCCCCTTGAGACTTCTTTTATTTAAAAGTGTGGTTTTTACTTTATTTGAATATTTTCTTATCTTTCTATTACTGATTTCTAGTTTTGATTCCATTGTATTAGAGAACACTCTGTATAATACCAATTTGTTTAAATTTGTTGAGTTTTATTTTATAGCCCAGGATATGGTCTATCATGGTATATGTTCCATGGGTGTTTGAAAATAATGCCTGTGCTGCTACTGTTGGGTGGAGTATTCTATAAATGTCAGTTCAATCCTCTTAATTGATAGTGTTGAGTTCTTCTATCTCCTGGATGATTTTCTGTCTGTTCTATCACAGAGGTTGAAGTCTCCAGCCATAATTGGGAAGTTATTTTTTCTCCTTTCATCCCAATCAGTTTTTGTTTCAAATATTTTGTATCACTGGTGTTTGGTGCACATATATTTATGATTGCTATATTTTATTGGTGAATTTATCCTTTCTTTATTATGTAATATTCCTCCCCATCTCTGGTAATTTTCTCTGCTATGAAAGCTACTTAATCTGATACTAATGTTGTCACTCTTGCTTTCTTTTGAGTAATGTTTGTATTTATATCTTTCTCCTTTATTTTACTTTTGACTTATTTATATGCTTCTATCTTAAGTGTTTTTGATAGCATATATTTGAATCATGTTTTTTAATCCATTCTGCCAACCTCTGACTTAATGTGTTTAGACCATTTACATTTAATGTAATTAATGATATGTTAGGGCTTAAGTCTGCCATTTTATTTTATTGTGTGTGTATATGAGTGTTCTCTGTTTTTTATTTTTCTCTTTTGTTTTTCCTGCCTTCCTGGGGGTTATCCAAACAAATTACCACAACTTACTCAATGTGAAATAATCAGTTGAATAGCCTCATAACTATTAATGAAATTGAATTTGTAGTTAAAAACTCTCCATAAAAATACCTCCAGGCCCAGATGGTTTCACTGGGAAATTCTACCAAACATTTAAAGAAATAAAAACTGATAATACTGAAAGAGAAATTTGAATCAAATTCAATGTAGTTATTGAATAAATAGTTGAACATGGGAATGTGGATGCACTGTTGCAGTTTGAGAGGCTCTAGATATGCAGCTGCTGCTGCTAGATATGCAACTAGAGGAACTTAATGAAGGCAGACATACAGACATGAAGAAAGTGATTGTGATGAAAAGAATGAAGATGTTCCAGATAAAATGATGCCAGAATAAAACTTCACATTAAAGGACCTCTCAAAAAATTTTATAGCAGTGAAAGCACAAAGGACAAAATGTTGGAAACTAATCCAAGTTCATAGAGTAGTATGACAACTTTCCAGGACATAGAAGAGTTGCTTATTCTGTTTCATAAGTTTTGTAAATTAAGAATTAAGCACTGTACTCTTGATAAGTTTTACAAAGAGATAAAAGAGTTTAAATTCTCAGTGTTTCAAATGATAGGGTATCAAATACATATCGGTTTTAATATTTTTTATTTCCCTATATAGTATAGCCAACAATAAGAGAGTAAAATGTTTTGACAAAAATGTTAAAGGTCACTGAAAAATCATAATTTCCCCAGTGATTATTAAGATTGCTTTTCACAGTTTCAGTTTGCACAGTCATTTTTACAGTACAGTACCACTGTGCAAAGTGAGTACTACCTGCTTTGGTGACAGCAGATCATTGGGTTTTTTGAAAGTGGCCAGTGGAGCAAGAGGATATAAGAGAACTTTTAGAGGTGATGGTTATATTTATTATCTTGCTTGTAGTTCTTGTTGCACAAATTTATATATCTGTCAGAACTTGTTAATTTGTACATTTTAAATATATGTAGCTTGATATGTCATTTATACCTCAATAATGTTAATAAAAATATCATCCATGTATATAACTATAAATATATGCAATCATGACAAATACAAGAGTGTGTAGATGGTAAGAAAATGTGGTAGTGGGCACATGACAGCACAGCAACATGTGATTAGAAGAGAAAAGGAAGAAAGACAACAAATTTGACTATAAGCTACTTAAGAGCAGAACCCTTACTGCCTAATAGTAGGTTTTCAGTGTATATTTATCATTGTAAAGAGAATAGGATGAAGGAAGCAAAGAGGAAAGTGGGTGGGTTTTAGGAAAGAAAATTAGTAAACAACCAAAAGATGTTATAGTTGACCCTTGAACAACGTGAGCTTGAACTGTGCAGGTCCACTTATATGTGGATTTTTTCAATAGTAAATACTATAGTAATACGCAGCCTGCAGTTGTTTGAATCCACAGATCCAGATCCACACAGATATGGAGGGCCAACTGCAAATTATATGTGAATTTTTGACTGTATGAGGTGTCAGTACCCCTTACTCCTGTCTTGTTCAAGGGTCAACCATACATTCCTACCAGCATTTTATGAGGATTCCATTTTCTCCACATACTAACCAACACTTCTATTTTTTTAATTATAGCTATCCTAGTGGGTATGAAGTACATCTCATTGTGATTTTGCGTTTGCTTGTTGGCTAATGATGTTGAGCATCTATTCTTTATTATTATTTATTTATTTGTGTATTTTTGGCTATGTTGGGTCTTAGTTGTGGCACCTGGTCTCTAGTTCTGTGGTACAGGCTCAGTAGTTACCCCTGGGCATGTGGGATCTTAGTTCCCAGACCAGGGATTGAACCCACATCCCATGCATTAGAAGGTAGATTCCTAACCACTGGACCACTAGAGAAGTCCTAACATCTTTTCTTTATGTGCTTACCAGCCAGTTGTATGTTCTTGGAAGAGAGCTTTTGTATTTTATTACAAAGAGAAAAACCTTTTATGTGGTTAGCAAATACAATGTTTTGGTTTTTTTTTTTTTTCCTTTCCTGTGAAACATTACTGTTCAAACTGTAAAGTGAAACATGTCAGTTCATCTCTTTATGTTCTGTCATATTCACTTTGAAATGGCTGCCTTTGGCTGCTGAAAATCTAGCCTTTTAGTGAAAAGGGTGATGATGTCCCCCTGACCAGCAGTTGTAGAATGTTCCATTTTTACTTGATGCATCCATGCATACCTCCTATGTATATCTCTTCTTTGGGGAAATTATTCACATATTTTGCCCATTAGAAAAATGTGTTATTTGTCTTTTTATTGTTACATTGTAAAAGTTCTTTACATAGTCTAGATACAGGTTTTTTTTTTTTTTTTACCAGATACATGATTTGCGAATAATTTCTCCCATTCTCTGGGTTGTCTTTTCACTTCATTGGTGGTGTCCTTTGAGGCACAGAAGTTTTTAATTTTGATGAAGTTCAGTGTATCTATTTTTTTCTTTTGGTTGCTTGTCCTTTTGGTGTCATATCTAAGAAATCATTACCTAAACCAAGATGAAGTTTTATACCTAGAATTCTTCTCAGAATTCTGTAGTTTTAACTCTTATATTTGGGTCTTTGATCCATTTCAGTTGATTTTTGTGTATGGTGTGAGGTGTTAAAGGTCTGACTTCATCCTTTGGCATGTGGATATCCAAGTGTCCCAATACCACTTGTTGAGCAGCTTCCTTTTTGAAAATGGACACCACATCCCAACCTCAACCACCTTGGTTCCACCAGGCTGCTAAGAAAGAAAGCATGGTTCTTGAATAACCAAGAAATCCCAGTTCCATTTTTTTAAATCCCCTTTCACAAATCTACCAAACTGATTTTTTTTAGCTATTCCTATTTTGAACTGAGATGCTAATTTCTCTACTGTACCTTTCACTCTGTCCAAAGATGCTACTTTTCCCTACTATATAGGACAATATCAGATATGTTCCTTTTTATTGGTTAATTTTATAACTTTTTATGTTAGTGTTTCTTTTTGTATGTTTTTGTTGTTTTTTTCATAGATTACAAATTTCCTAGCAGTTAAGGAGGTGCCTGGTAACAGTGTGGTTATTTACACTATTGAGAGAATACTTAGTTTTTGAAATTAAAAGATGTAGCTTTATTCTCAAAATAAATAGAAGTATTTTCTTCTGACACAACTTTAGCCAAATCTAAACAAATGTAAATGTTTCATAACAAACCCTTTCTATGATTGCTTTTAAATTTAAAACTAATATTTTCAATGATTATATATTACTTTCATATACAAAGAAATATTCACAGGGTGGTTTATGCACATAAAACTCAAAACCTGCACCTCGAGAATCAGTGCTAGATTCATCTTTGAAATAGTGATTTTAGTTTTGACCAAACATTATTACATTAAATTAATATTACATTTTTAAAAAATAGAAATGTTCACTAATACTTATTTAATGGTAAAAATTCTTCCTGCCTCCCAAACTTAAAAAATTAATGTGTGTGTAAAAGCATGAGGACATTCCTTGATTTTGTGCTAAATGTTTTTAATAAAGAATGTTTCAGCAGTTCACCATACCATAGAAAAAGTATCAGAATGTAAAAATAAAAATCTTTTAATATATTATTTTGAGTTGACTCCTCCATATTAGTTTTAGTAAAATTTAAACCTTGTTGGTTGGTTATCTCTAGAGAGAATATCCCAAAATATAAATCTGTTAGAGAAATTTAAGAATGAATCTAATGTAATGCAGTAGTTAAGTGGAAACAAACATGAAAATACAGGGAAATAACTTTTTACCATTATGTATGTATTAGTCATGATAGGCCAAATGCTATAACAAACATCTCCCCAAGAATCTCAGTATCTTAACACAATGAAGGTTTTATTTTTTGCACATGTCTCCATCCAGTGTGGGTTTGGGATGTGAATCATCTCTGCCACTCATAGTCATTCAGAGACTCAGGCTCTTTTTTGGAGTGGCTCCTCTATCTGCTAGGTCTTTTCCCACTCTTCCACCCCCAGACTTTTAAATCCAGTTTGCAGGAAAAGACAAGACAGCATGGAGGGTGATGCAGGTAGATTTGGAGGGGGTCTAGACTTTGAAGTAGGTGATCTGCACATATGCCATTAGCCAGAACTCATTCATATGGCCCACCTAACTGCAAAGGGTACTGGGGAATGCAGCCTTGCTATGTGCCTAGATGGAAAACATCTAGGGTTTGGTGAACATATTAGCATTTCTCTCTTACACTTTGGTAGTGGCATTACAAACTCAAAGCTGCATGAGCACAGGAGCCTTACTGATTTTATTCACCACTGTAACCCTGTAGTTGATGCTATGATGTGTATTGCCCAGATTCCCATTTAGTATTAGGACCTGTCCACATGATCAGGATAGCCTGACTTCTTACATGGCAGCTCTGGGCTCTAAGAGTGAGTATTCTTAGAGATAAGAAGTAGAAGGTGCCATTCTCAAGGCCTGGACTCAGAAAATGGCACAGTACTACTTCTACTATATTTTATTAGAGCAGTCTCAGACTGAAGAGGAGGGAAATTGACCCTACCTCTTGACAGGACTGTTAAAGGATTTGTGACTATCTTCAATCCATCACAATAGTAATGTTTGTAATGTTTGTATTTGAGTTACTTGTCTTATTGCCTACAGCCAGATTAAGTCAATCAGCTAGAGAAACTTAAACACTAATAAAACTAAACATGCTTTTTATTTATTATCTAAGTCACAAGATTGTCAAGATACTTCAGAATTGTGTTTTCTAATAGACTTATAGAAGAAATTTTGGATGTATATGAATTGACATGTTTCTTGGGTCCTAGAATTACTCTTATTCATTGCTGTAGTAACTGAAAAGGGATGGAAAAAGATACAGCAGATTAGGTGGAGCAAATCCGTTTAGAAGTGTTCTGGCTTTCAGGTAAGGTTTTCCTCTCTGTTCTATTGTCATTTCTGCAATTCTCTTGTCCTTTAGGATAGTGTAGTATGTATATGTGGTGATTGAGGTGAGGGGTACAGAGAATTATGAAACAGAGCCATCTTGCACTGCAAGTTTCAGCTATTTAGATAAGCCTGTTCATTACCACAGGAATTTTTTGAAGTTAAGTTCAACAAATAAAAATGATTGTAACACCATTACATGTTTTTTAGGTAGACTGGATGATTTTGATGCTCATCAGTGATAAGCTTCAGATAGTTTTTGTTTTGTTTTCATTTGTTTATTTAAAATAGTTACTTTCACAGTAAGGGTCCAATGGAAGGAAAACAATGCTTTATGTTTGTTTGAAAGGAAGCATGCATTATAAGTTATATTACACATAAATGGTTAATGTATGTGTGTGCTTGTGTGCCCATGCTCACTCGCTCGGTCATGTCTGACTATTTGTGGCCCCATGGACTGTAGCAGCCAGGCTCCTCTGCCCTTGGAATTTTCCAGAATTCTGGAGTAGGATGCCATTTCCTTCTCCAGGGGATCTTCCCGACCCAGGGGTGGAACCCTCATCTCTTGTGGCTCCTTCATTGGCAGGCAGATTCTTCACCACTAGCACCACCTGGGAAGCCTTAGATTAATTATTAATTGACTTACTGTAGAAACAAAAACATCAGAACACAAATATTAACTGTATGTGTGTGCTTATACAATATGTACATGCTGCTGCTAAGTCGCTTCAGTCGTGTCCAACTCTGTGCGACCCCAGAGATGGCAGCCCACCAGGCTCCGCCATCCCTGGGATTCTCCAGGCAAGAACACTGGAGTGGGTTGCCATTTCCTTCTCCAATGCATGAAAGTGAAAGTGAAGTCGCTTAGTTGTGTCCCACTCTTCACAACCCCATGGACTGCAGCCTACTAGGCTCCTCCGTCCATGGGATTTTCCAGGCAAGAGTACTGGAGTGGGTTGCCATTGCCTTCTCTGACAACATGTACATATGTATGTACAAATAAATGGGAATATTCTGTAGCTTGCTTCTTTCACTTAACAAATATACTTCTGAGTCATTAGTGATATTGAAAGAGAGGATGATTAGATATCCAGAGAGGCCCCTATTTCTCCTTGGAATGTAAATGTTTGATTAGGTTACAGACAGCAGTACTTTCTTCACTAAACTCTAGACTCAAATAGGTAAACACCAATGCAGCATTTCCACTTGGATGTCCAATAGACATCTCAGACTTAAAATGTCCCAAACTGAATTACTGATATTCTTCCCAGACTAGTTCCACCTGTAATTTTATACATTTAACTGATAGCAGATTCATTCTTCCTGTTCAGTCTTTCAGACCAAAATTCATAGAATCATCTTGCCTCATACCCCATATTCAATATCAAAGGAGATCCCCTTGGTTCTACTTTCAAGATATATCAGATTTCATATATATAAGTCAAAGGAAGAATGGCCCCTAGTGATATATGGGACCACAAGCCTGCCTCTCACTCCACTGCTGTATTTCACCATCATACTTCTGTCACCTCCCTGTACTGTCCTTGCCCCACTCTTCAGCTCTTTTTCCTTTCTGTTTTAGGCAGCAGCAGTCTACCATTTTGCTTTCAGTTACGAGAATCAATAAAGAGTACTTTTATATACACATCTATCTTATTTAAAGTTTAAAGCAGTCTTTTGGTGGTTTTTCCAGTTACTATTACTGTATAAATTGCTTTTTCAGTTACTGTTGCTCCCCAACTTATTGTCAGGCAACCATGTTTTTATACTTATAGGTTCTGTGGGTCAGAAATTCAGACAGGGCACAGTTGGGATGGTTAGTCTTTACTCTATGATGTCTAGGGCCTCAGTGAGGAAGACTTGAAGTTTGGGGTGACTCAGTAGTTGGGAGCTGGAATCATGTAAAGGTTTTTTCACTAACATGTCTGCTCCCTGGGCTGGGATGATATAAATATTGCACATGGTCTCTCTGTTTGATTTGGTTTCCTCATAGCATGACAACCTCAGTGTAGGAAGACTCTTCACAGGCCTTAGGTACAGGGGTCCATATGCATGTGTTCCAGCAAACAGGGTGAAAGCTGTTTTCCCTTTTATGACCCAGCCTTGCAATTCTCATAGCATCACTTCTGCTGTATTCCATCCGTGGAAACAGTCATATTACCCTCCCTGATTCAAGATGAGGGGAAATAGACTTCACCACTTGGGGGAGGGGCAGAGTCACATTGTAGAAGAGCATGTGGAATTTTTTAAATACCTTCTGTCATAGATGTTATAATTGTCCTTTGTTTCATAGATGAGACATGGAGTCTTGCAGAGAAGCAAGAGTGGCAAGATTAACAAGGGACATCTTGGGAAACTATTCCTAGGGATATTATTAAAAGGGGCTTCTATTTAGTTAGCTTTTAAGACATTTACTCAAGCCTTTTAGAAGTCCATGATGTTATGGTATTTGTGCAGTTTTTGTGCTATTCACAAATGATTCTGAGCCACTCATCAGGAAATGAAGTCTCTTTGATAATAGTCTCTCCCTGTTAAATATTTAGATCAACTAGAGGACTCAGTGCGCATAAAACACTGGAAGAGGCTATAGGTCAGCTTAGAGTGGTTCCAGCTTCCTTTTAATGCCTCTTTAGTGTCATAGCAGTGTTCACATGGGCCAGAGGTTAGCTGACCTACCCTGAGGAGCAGATGGAGAGGCCTTCTTTCTGTGAGGCTAAGCAGGTGTGGTTGTGGGTCCTTTGACCAAAATTGGTCATCCAGGAAGTTATTACACATTCATTTACATTCAGGCATCCAAATTTAAAACTGCACTTACTACATCACCCTAACAAAATTGTTCATACCTCTAGACTTGTGTGCTTTTGCTATTTTGTTCAGTGATCTGATGACCATTGAGAGAATGTCCCTCTACCTAGTGTATAGTGGCCAGAGAAGAAAATCACCAAGGAATGATCCTGGGATTTCCACCAGCTATAGCAATATAATGTGTATTTGAAGATCTTAAAGCTGCATTTTACAAAACCCAATGCAGTATTTTTTCACTTATTGTTATAGACCTTCCCTCTATCATAAGAATTTCTGCTTGTGGGTATCCTTTGGCATTACTGTTTCAGCCTATAATTTTTTTTTATTGTCGTGGTCTTAGTCGTTAGATTTAGACATATGAAAAGATGAATGAGATAATATCATCATCATGTTATAAATTTTGCATTGAAATATACACACAGAAAGATAACTAATGCATAACTATATAACTCTGTTTTCATGATACACTTGTTTAACCTCCACCCAGATCAAGAAATAAAGCATTATCAGCACCCAAGAAGCCCTCCTTCTCCTTCCCACTGACTTCATTCACCATAGGTGACAGTTTTGCCAGTTTTTAACCTTCATACTGAGACTGGATTGTTTTGTTCATCATTATGGTTGTGAGATTCATCCATGCTGTTGCATGTAGCATTTCATTAAGTTTCACTTCTGTGTAATATTCCATTGTGTGAATATACCACACTTTATTTATACATTCTGCTTTTGATAGATATTTGGGTTGCTCTCAGTTTCCAGCTATTATGAAAAATGCTAATATGGACATTTTTGTTCATCTTTTAGTATATATATGTATGTGTACTTTTTAAAGTATATTCCTAGGAGTGGGTTTGCTAGGTCATAGGGTATGCATATGTTCAGCCATAATATCTGCTGCCAGATAGTTTGCCAAAATGATTGTACCAGTTCACACTCCCAGCAGCAGTGGTCTGTTTGCTCCATTTCCTTGCAAGCACTTAGTATCTTCAATTTTTAGTCAATCTTTTCAAGTTTAGCCATTCTGGCAGGTAATGATGATTATGATTTCAATCTGCATTTCTGTATTAACTGATGAAGTTGAGAACCTTTTGAGATTTTTGCCATCTGGATAGCCTTATTTTTGAAGTGTCTATTCAAATTTTTTGCCCAGTTTTTAATTGATTTATCTGTCATTTTCTATTTGATTTGTAAAAGTTTATTATACACTGTTGACAAACAGTATTTCCAATCTCTTCCTTTATGGTTAATGACTTTGTGTCTTACTTAAAATATCTTTGTCTATCCCAAGGTCATAAAGATATTCCTTTTTATTTTCTTCCAGAAGCATAATAAATGTATTAGTTTAAGTCAAGAACATCTATAGGTCTACCTTTTTCCACAGGGAATTTGAGGCAGTTAAGATGAATAGATAAGCAAAATATTATTCCTATTAGAAAAAGATGAATCTTGAAAAAAATATTCTATAATTACCTCATAAAGCATGCACCAAAAAGCACAGCATATTTAATCTCATGGACTGTGGAGAATTCATACGCATGTCTTGGCCTTTTCAGTTGGGTTCATTTCAGTGGGAAGCAGGCCTCATTTAGCATTTCCCAAATTTTTAGCTTCCATCAATTATTTTAGAGTTCTACTTTTTCCTCAAATATTTTATTGCCTTTGGCTTTAAAAGCTCCATATGGTTTTTTAAAAATTAAAATATGTGATTGCATATAGTTATTTTATTCAACACACATTATTTGGAATCATAAGTTTCTAGAAGAATGCTTAGGAAATGTTCACTCTATATTTACAGAGTGGACTGTGCCTCTGTATATTAGGTTGGTACAAAAGTAATTGCATTTTCAGACCATGAATTTTAAATCATTATAACTAGGCTCAAACACATCTTTATTAATCAAAATAGGAACCATTACAATCAACACATTTTTGCTAACGAGAAATAGGTTTGTTTATTCCTGTAGTGCAAAACTCCATGCTTCAGGATTCAGTGAACTCAGAAAGTATTTTCTGCCTTCTGCTGGTTGTGGAAGTGTTTTCCCTGAGAAAAGTTGTCAAGATGCTTGAAGAAGTGGTAGTCAGTTGGCTAGAGGTCAGGAGAATATGGAAGATGAGGCAAAACTTGATAGCCCAATTTGTTCAACTTCTGAAGCATTGGTGATGTGATGTGCAGTTGGGCAGGCATTGTCGTGGAGAAGAATTGGGCCCTTTCTGTTGATCAGTACCAGCTTCAGGTGTTGCAATTTTTGGTGATCTCATCAACTTGCTAAGCATATTTTTCAGATGTAATAGTTTTGCTGGAATTCAGAAAGCTGTCATCAATCAGACCAGCAGCAGACCACCAAACAGTGACCATGACCTTTTCTTGGTGCAAGTTTGGCTTTGGGAAGTGCTTTGGCACTTCTTCTCAGTCCAACCACTGAGCTGGTCATTGCTGGTTGTCATATAAAACCCACTTTTCATCACACATCACAATCTGATCGAGAAATGGTTTGTTGTTGTGTAGAATAAGAGAGACACTTCAAAATGACAATCTTTTTTTATTTTCACTCAGCTCATGAGGCACCCACTTAATGAGTTTTTTCACCTTTCCAATTTGTTTCAAGTGTCGAACAACCGTAGAATGGTCAATACTGAGTTCTGCAGCAACTTCTCATATAGTTGTAAGAGGACCAATTTCAATGATGCTCTGAATTGGTTGTTGTTACTTCTGATGGCCAGCCACTATGCTCCTCATCTTCAAGGGTCTTGTCTCCTTTGCAGAACTTCTTGAACCACCACTGCACTGTATGTTTGTTAGCAGTTCCTGAGCCAAATGCATTGTTGATGTTGTGAGTTGTCTCCCCTGCTTTACAACTCATTTTGAACTTGAATAAAAAAATTGTTTGAATTTACTTTTTGTCTAACACAATTTCTATAGTTCAAAATAAATATAAAATAAACAGCAAGTAATAGGGCATTAGCAAAAAACATAAAGCAAGAAATGTACATTAAAATGATGTGTAACATAGCCATGTTTATTTAAGGATGTATTCTAATATCAAACAGCAAAATTCAACAGTGCAAAAGCACAGTTACCTTTGCACCAACCTAATATAGTTATGTGTATTCATATGAATACATTAATGTTTATGAATCATTCTATATACATAGTAACTCTAAAGTAGGGAAACTGGCTCCAGAAGCCTTCCAGAGAAACAGTTTTCACTATTTTATATATGTATATATATTTCTTTTTCTCTTTTTTAGATGGCTTACCCTGTTCTTTGTATATCTATGTCTTTATTTTTTAGATGGCTTACCCTGTTCTTTAAAATTTCCAGGGAATAATTATTCAGATCCCCTCTTGGTTATGTGTTCTAATACTTCATGTAGCATCTAAAACATTGATTATGGAGCCAGTCATTGGTGTGAGAATTTCTGTTTCTTCCCTTATTTGGTTTCCTTGCCTTAGGATCTTAAGTATCAGGAGAGGTTAGGGGAAATATGGGTTGACTCAGGCCTGCTAGATAATATGTTGGAAGAATGGGAATCTTTCATCCCATTGCCTTATCCTGGCCCAGACTTACATTTATGGTTGATAAATGCCTTAAGTTTGTATAAATCTATAGCTTCTTGGCTTTAACTCATCTGTATAAATAGTGAAAATAAGAGATATAAAAATAACAATGGCATTATTAATCATCCAGCTTTTACTGTACACTGTCCTAAGCACTTTATGTATTTTATTTCATATAATCATCATAATAACCCTATAAGTTTGATACTATTATAATTTATGATTATCATCCTTATATTTTAGCTAAGAAAACTAGACTTTATAGAAATTAAGTAGTTGCCCAAGATCACCACGTGAATGAGTGGAAGTGAAAAACAGATGGTGTGAGTCTATAGCCTCTACTCTTTACTACCATCCAGTATGGCCTCTATGATAGAAAACATGAGTTTAGCTAAAACTTACCTTTGGTGTGGAATCTGGCTGTGCCTTTGTACAAGTATCACTCCTTCTGCTATTTCCCCTTCTAAATAAATGTGGTGGCCATTGCACCAAGAACGCACAATGCAACATTTTATTAGAATGAGTGGTAGTAGGGACTTAGGAGCCGTGGGGTAAATGAAGCATTTCATTAAAAGTCAGAATATTCACAGCAAATGACAAAACTGGATTTGCAGAACCATTTGCCTTCTAAAAAGGGGTCTTATCATGCCTTTCAGTTGGCAGAGCAGGGGATTTCCCCAGGGTGGGGAAGGATAACATTTAGCTCCACTGCATGGCCTGAGTGCTGTCTAGCCATCCAGTCAGTGCATGGCATCTCTCATTCATTGATTGTTATCAGTGTCTTTTTTTGCTTTGCTAGGGTTATGGCCGACAAGAAAAAAGAGGTCCTGTTTGTCCGGCCCCGGAAATATATCCAGTGCTCCAACCCAGAGACCACAGAGCCTGGCTACATCAACATCGTGGAGCTGGCGGCATCTGTGTGCCGCTATGACCTAGACGACATGGACATCTTCTGGCTCCAGGAACTCAATGAAGACCTCACAGCAATGGGTAAGTTGTTTCCTCACATGTAACTTGTTCCTTGTCTGAATTTGTTATTTTTTTTAAGTTGTCAGGACCATTTAACTTGCTTTCATTCTGTGGCTTCCTTTCTTTTCTGGGCTCTTCATTTATTTTCCTCTTGAATCTTAATGAGGCATTTCCTGAAGTGCATAAATATATTGAGGTAGAGCAGTGGTATTTAAATCTGACCTTTTCTTTCATTGTTTATGGTAAATATCACAGATCAGAGATGGCATGTAGGTTTCATGAGGCCATTTCCCATTTCTGAGTATGAGACTTGTCCTGGCTGGACTTCGGGTTGAGAAGGATTCTGAGACTGGTTCTTCACTCAGCCCTGGAAAGTACTATGATCAGTGAGCAGGGCCAAGGGTAGTGGCACCTCTAACATTGCCACCTAATGTCAAGAAGCTCCAACTTTAGCATTAGGCAGCACCACTGCAACTGACAGGTTGATATGACCAAGGATGCCTTAATGAAGGACTTAGAATTTTGCTGCCTGAAAGAAGAATGGCAGGCCTAAGGCAAAACATCCCCAAAGCAGTTCTTAGCTACCTCAAGTGAGTTCTAAAGTTGTCGTGCAACTCTCAAAATATAGAATAAAATGAAGCAAAAACAAGCAAACAAAAAAATTGGAAGTAAACATAGTAGTAATTTTAAAGTAAACATATGCCATACAGTACCATACCAGCAATGTTTGGAGATTCTGGGCTGAAAGGAAGTTCACCTTATACTTACACATAGTTCTTTTTGACCTGTCTTCCATCTAAACAGTGTTTAGGTCCAAGCGGTCCTGTGAAACTGGGTGGTTCTTAACTCTCTGTATGAGATACAGTAAAGGATACATTTGCTTTTGTTTGAATCACATTTGTTCATTGTTAGTACAGGGATCAGTGGTTTTCCTTTTCTTCCCTCTTTTCTCTCTCTTTTGAGGTTGGTATCTGAATGCATGTGAATAAAAAATTAAAATTATATTAAATTCAATTTGGCATGATAGTGATAGTTATTCTGCCAGTAACCGATACTTACTTCTTGCTTTTTAAAACTTTTTGTTTAGTGTCTTCTCTTGTTCTACCTTCTAAGAGGAAAGAGAGGAGTCAAAATTTTAGGGTGGGAACCCCAAAGAAAAGGGAATAAAAAACTGACAGAAAGGGAAAATGAGAGTATGAGGGTATAATCAAATGGATCGATGGCTCAATGCGCAAATGTATTTATGAACCATATAGCATTCATATACACTGAAGACATTACAGTGCTGCCTTCAACATGACATTGCCTTATAACAAAGTCCCTTTGGTATCTCACATTAATTCTCTTAGGATGAGTTTTTTTAAAAAGATTTTTGAAACAGTTTTAAGTCTGAAGAAAAGCTGCAGATTTAATACAGTATACATACCCCTCATGCAGTTTGTTTCCCCTCATGTTAGCATCTCACTTTACTATGATACATTTGTCAGAGCTAAGAAACCAGTGCAGGTACAGTGCTATATTACCTAAATTCTAGGCTTCATTGGGTTTTCACCAGTTTTTCCACGAATGACCTTTTTCTGTTCCAGGATCCCATCCATGATACCACATTGCATTTAGGCTTGAATGATTTTTTAAAAGAGGATAACTTTATCTCAAGCCTTCCTTTAGAGTGATATTGTAGTAAGGTTTTAAGAACTTAAAATAGTTTTAAAAATAATATTAACTCCAGCATGTTTTTTATTCAGATTAAGGAATTCTAAAAATTGAGAGCTTACTGCATACTATACTATACATACTATACTATACATTGCACTGTACTAAGCAATGTAGGAACATGATCTCATCTCTGCCTCATAAGAAATCAAGAGTTTGGTATTATTATCCTTATTTTTATAGATAAGGAAGCTAAGTCCTAAAGAGGGCAAATAACTTGTCAAAGCTTCAGTTCAGTTCAGTCTCTCAGTCGTGTCTGACTCTTTGCAACCCCATGGACTGCAAAGCTTATGTAACCAATATGAGGTCAAGTGGGAATTTGAATCCAAGTGTTTTTTTAACCAGATACTATAGTCCTTCACTTCATGGGGAAAAGTGTGTAATTTGTCTTGGCTGGAAAAATTAAACATACTTCCTGAGTAGTTTTTGGTTTCATAAGTAGCTACAGCATTGAAAAGGTAGTTTATGTGAAATTCTAAAGTTCCTTAGGGTCTTATATTACAAATTAAGTGAAATATTTGGGTAAATTTGTTTTGGATCATTTTGAGAATTACTCCTGAGTTTATAAGCTGTTAGGGTAAATTCATGTGAGCTCTCACAAAATCATCAGTCCCCCTAAAAAGAAAAATGTTAGTTGTTATCAATAGCCACCATATGAATCTTTGAGTTGGGTTATTATGTATAGAAGACTGAGAAAAATTAAAAGTATAGAAGGAAAAGGAATCAAGAGGCAAAAAAAGGTAATTTCAGAATTTCCAATTAGATTTGTGAATGCTAATAAGTTTATTTTATATTATAGTTTGTCATTAGAAAATATTATTGAATTTTCTAAAAATCAGATTTGAAAAACAAGTATTTCATATGTGTAGTCACATATACAGTACCTAGAATTTTCTTTTATGACTTAATACATTTTTGTATGAAAATTTCCATTAAATGTGCTCATTGGAACTAGTTTGCTGAGAATGAATTGTTATTTATATCCAAATAGTTACATGATTCTAATTATTATACTATAAATTAAAGTGTTCAAAATTACAAAGTTCAGTGAAAGTCCTCCCTCAGTGGGACTAAGAGAAAACAGATTCAGGGGAGTTCCCTGGTGGTCTAGTGGTTAGGATTCCAGGCTTTTACTGCCATTGCCCAGGTTCAGTCCCTGGTTGGGGAACTGAGATCCTGCAAGTCAAGTGGTGCAGCCAAAAATAAAAAAGAAAGAAAACAAATTTAGGAGGAGACTGGCTAGGATTTGGACAGAAAATTGAAAGGGTCAGTGTATGTAACTTACAAGGAATATGGTGAAATGTATTTCTCCTTTCATGTCTCAAACACTAATTTTAGAACAGCTCTAGTAAAAGATTCTTTAAAATCTGGTTTTAAAATCAGAGATGATTTTATCCTTTAGAATCCCCACACCCTTGCTTGCACCGGGCTCACAGTAGGTGATTTGGGAATGACAGCTGACTGATGGGTTGATTGATTGTTTGTATTTCTGTGCAGGTTATGGGCCAGTTGATGAGAATCTTATGGAAAAGACAGTAGAAGTCCTGGAACGCCATTGCCATGAAAATATGAACCATGCTATTGAGACAGAGGAAGGGCTAGGCATAGAGTATGATGAAGATGTGATCTGTGATGTGTGCCGGTCTCCAGACAGTGAAGAAGGGAATGATATGGTGTTCTGTGATAAGTGTAACATCTGTGTGCATCAGGTTAGTGAGAGTGGAGACCGCCACCTCCCCACGGTCACCCTTTCTGAAGCTCAGTGATGATCTCCAGCACCCATATCTGGGTAGCAACTTGCATTTAAGGGTGAAAATACCAACTTGGCCTGGCTGTTCTCCAGTAATTCCTTTAGAAATAATACTTCTTATTAACTTTAATCCAGGGGGCTAAACCCAGGTCTTTATTGTGTATCATCATGCCCAGGCCATTGAGATCGCCTTGTTCAATACTTTTACAGTACCCTGGGGTATCTCCTTGCTACCTGCCTGGGAGTGTCTCCTCTGCCTTGGAGTCCCTTTTATATCATCAGGTTACACCCATGGTCAGTAACCTTGGTGAGTTTACACTTCCTGTATCTGGAAGTGCGGACTTCTCATCCTGGCACCCAAAGCTCTCCTCCATCTCCCAAATATACCACTCTCAGAAAACTTGGTCCACTCTACTTTTAAACAGTAGAATTTTAGGATTGTAAAAAACTGACCCACTCACTAATTTTACAAATAATACCAAGAGAAATGAAGTGACTTTACCCAACCTCTTACAGCCTTCTCCCATTTCTGGTTAACAAAACTTCACATATCTTTCAAGATCTAGTTCAAGTCCTTTCTTGAAGTCCCTTACCCTAAGTAATTTTTCACCCTTTTGAACATGTGTGTTTCATTCATTTCGTTAATTTATCTAGCAAATAGGTATGCAACACCATCCACGTACCAGAACTCTGCTGCATGCTGAAGACACAATGAGGAAGAGGCAGACAAGGTCTTTGCCCCCAGGGAAATCAGTCTGGTGTAGGCTCTACAAGGAAACTGCCCATTGAGCATAGTATACCAAGCATGTTTGTAGATAGAAGTCCATGCTGCTGTAGAAGTGCATGGGAGGGATAGAGGTTGGGGATAACTTCCAGGAGGTGGCACCCAAGCTGAATCTTAACAGCTAAAGGGAAATGCCAGAAAAAAACAGCAGCATGTGTTCAGACAGAGAGGAGAACATGTTCAGGTGGGTAGTAAGAGTAGGCAAAGTATGTTAGAGGCAACTCTGAGCAGTTCAGAACTGTGGAGAGTGATGGGGTCAAGTAGGGAAGGCATGGAGAGTGAGACTAGAGAGGAATACATGGAACATGTGAAAGGCCTTCCCTGATAAACTAAGGAACTTCGGTTTTGTCCTGTCAACCCTGAAGGATATGATTTGTAATTCAGAAATGTCATTCTGGCTACAAAATTATTAAAATGATTTAAATAATACAGGAGAGAGAAACCAGAATTTAAGACTTTAATTCTCTGGGCCACCTAACCTAACCCTTTGTATTAAAAGGTATTCAGAATTATTCTGTAATCAGTTGGGTCTCTTTCTTCCTTTTACTTGCATCCTTTTGGAGTGAATTTTGAAAATTTATCTTCACTCTATCAGGTATTAGCATTTATGTCCCACCTTTAGTGACAGAGAAAATCTTTATCACTTAAGTATGAACTTAAATATATAAATACCTGACAGCACAGGTCCACAGCCCCTTCTCTGCATTTCCAGAATTTTAAAGCTGTGAAAACTATAAGTTTTGTTTGTTTGTTTTTTATATAAGTTTGATACTAAATGATTTGAGGGAAGATGCAGGACTTACCCAGTGTGAGGCTTTTTGTAGTTTTTAGTCCATTTTGTGAAAATACTCATATTTTGTTAGAGAACTATTAATGTATTGTATTTGATTATATGGTACTGCCCTGATCCCATTATTGGGTTATATAATATGCCAATATAATATGCCATGTATATACTGTATTACTTTCCTGAGATATGCACAGTTCTAAATTTCCTGATGTTTCTTACCCTAGAGTTTTCAGATAAATGATTGTGAATCTTTAGTAGATTTGAAGGTAATAGTACCCAGATCATGTGTATATGTTTTCTGTATTTTTCCTTCACAGTTAGGACAAAATATTAATGAATTATTTCCAGGTTCTTTGGGTAACAAAATGTAGCATAATAATTCTCCTTAAAGGTATTTTACTTTGAAAACATACCCAGTAATGACTATAAATGGTCCCTTTCCTCACGTAGAAAGAAATGACAATAACACATGACCAGGCCTTGCAGAATATAAGCTGGTATGTATTAAAGCTGAATGTTGGTGCCACACACAGTTTCATGTAAGAGAATTCTTCCTAAGTGAGTATGTTCACTTGAATTCTAAAGAGATACTTAGGTTAGAGCTCCCTCTGTTGACTGAAAAGTGACTTTAAATGATTTGGAAGATTTGGTTTACTTAACAGAATTGGGGACATGTTGACAATTGTTTTTATTAAACATAATTTTTCTTCTTTACTGCCACCATATTATATCAAATATTTGTTTCTTTGTGACTACAATACACTTATGGTCAGTGCTATAGAAGAGAGTTTTATTTTACATCAGTAGATTTTGGATTTTAAAAAGAACTTAAATTTTTTTCGTTAAAAAGTGTGAAAATTGGGACCATTCCAAGTCCCTTAATGTGTTCCATTTTCTGCTTCTTAGCCCAAATATTGAACACTCAAACTGAGGCCTAAATTAATTTACCTGAAGGTACATGCTCATAGTTTTTATACCTATCATATATATAATGTTTGGCACTAAATTTATTAACCCCCTGAAGTTATATGTGAAACATATGTTCGTGCATGTGGGCAGTTTTTTTAAAAATAAGAGTCCAGCCTTCATAATTTTATAGTCTAGGAAAAGTTGAGAGCCACTACAGTGAATTACAAGCTTCTGTGATCTTATGACTAGGAATAAGTCTACATAAGAGCTCAGTAAACGATTTGCTACCCAATAAAATGGCCATATAATAAAGGGTATTCCTAGAACCAGCTACTGGTTTTTCTTCTGCTCATCTGAAAGAGGCTCTATTTTAGGGAGGAAGCTTGCTTTCATTTCTTTGCAGACTTTCTGAATTTCAGAAAAGGAAAAAGCTTTGAAGGTTAGGGACCTTATAAAATGATGTCCTGCTTTTGTGAGAGCAGCCTAGTTAGAATCCAGCTTCAGTTCTTGAGTGAAATGTATTTGTTCTACCAAACCACCTACTCAAGCTCAGCATAGAGAGCCATCCAGATAAATTGATGATAAAGAACCTACCCCAATGACCTTACAGTATCACTGAGGAGATAAAACATAACAGTTAGAGAAGAATACATGATATTGACCAAGTACCCCTTATGAAATGGGCCTTAAGTAGTTTGCCAACCCCTGGTTTTAGATGGGGTTGGGGGTGGGAGCAGAAGGAGATTTTAGAGGCTTTATTGCTGTGCATTGGTATGAAGACTATAGCAGCCAAATAGAAGGATTGAAGGTATGAAGGAAAAAGAAGAGAATTTAGAAATAAATCAGTCCAGGCATGATATGAATAAGGACTTGGGTGGAGTAGTTGTGGTGGAGATGGAGAAGATGGTCAGAGTCTAGTGACGACTCTGAAGGGAATATTAGCAAGCCCAGGGACAATAGATGAAGGAAAGTGGATAATAGGGATCAAGGAATTTGGATCTGGAAGCTGCAAAGTATGGTGGTGATATGGATAGAGTTTGGAAAGGGGGTTAGGCTAGTTGGGGCTAACATGATAATGACTGTTGGAACTTGAATCTGAGCTGTGGGTGAACTCTCTGGGGCAGGCACAGACTTTGAATCTGCAATGGTGAATCAGTCATTGGTAAAGGTATGCTAGGCCACCTGGGGAGCCAAGTGGCCCTCAGCTATAGTCTCTAATGGTCAGGATTGAGCAGTAAGGGGGAAGGATGGGTGAGATTAGAGGTAGTGAAAAGGAAATCTAAAATATTACACAATCTAATCTCCCTCCCCCCACCCATAGTAGTTTATTTATTTATTTATCCATCTTTGTTCTGTAAGGAATTTGAAGTGGCTTCAAGAACTCATTATGGAGTATTGTGATTAGTCTAATATTGTGTTCAGTTTAGGATCCATTAAGTCCCTTTTTCTTCAACCGAAGCAAGTAATTGCTCCAATTTGTTGAGAGTGCTTTTTTTATGCACCAGGCACTATCAGGCTCTTTAACATTAGCTCATTTGCTTTTCAGAAGTGTCATTCTGCTTATTTCCTAACACTTTTTCCTTGATCACAACAGTGCATGACATACAGACATTGTTCAGTAAGTATATGACTGACTAATTATAATACATAAGCATTGAGAAAGCTTTAGAAAATGGAGGTAAAAAGAAAAAAAAATGTAATCACAAAACTCATAACAGTTGGGCTAACCTTTGTGTGTATATCCTTCTAGTCTTATTCTGTTGCCCTTAAATCAATTCTCATATAGAGACATGCTGATCTTAACAGATGCTAGAAGTTGCTTTTTATTTTGAGTGTTTTAAAATTACTAAATCCTGGGTATGAGCTTGTTTGACCTTTTCTCCTAAAAGTGGAGGGTACTCTGTGACTGTGTACCAGAGCAGACATTGACCCAGTAAGTAGATGCTAACCATTCCCTGCTCTCCTTCCCGTGCCTCCAGGCCTGCTACGGCATCCTCAAGGTCCCAGAAGGCAGCTGGCTGTGTCGCTCCTGTGTCCTGGGCATTTATCCACAATGTCTGTTATGTCCAAAGAAAGGTGGAGCCATGAAGAGCACCAAAACAGGGACTAAATGGGCTCATGTCAGCTGTGCCCTATGGATTCCAGAGGTATGAATTCATCCAAGTCTGTGAGCCATTTGTTCTCCCACAACATTCAAACTGACTCAGGCTTTGTAGAGATGCTTCATGCCTGCCCATGATTCTGAATTGATAATGGTTTGCCTTGACCTCCGTCACATCCTTCTTGGATGCATGTGAGCCCATGCTAATTAATTTATAGGTGGTACTACCAGTGGTATTGGATAAATTTGGATGAGAGAAGAGGGTATGAGCAGCAGATTTTTTTAAAATGTAAAACCTACCTTAAATACCACCAGGGTTATTCCCTGGTGGCTCAGATGTTAAAGAATATGCCTGCAATGCAGAAGACCAGGGTTTGATTCCCTGGGTCAGAAAGATCCAGTGGAGAAAGAGAATGGCTACCCACTCCAGTATTCTTGCTTGGAGAATTTCATGAACATAGGAGCCTGGCAGGCTGTAGTCCATGGGGTCACCAAGAGTCAGACACAACTGAGCGACTGACACTTTCATGTTTCACTTTTGCCAGTGGTATTGGATAAATTTGGATGAGAGAAAAGGGGATAAGCAGCAGATATTTTTAAGGTAAAACCTACCTTAAAAGTAATCCCTGGTGGCTCAGATGGTAAAGTGTCTGCCTATAGTGCAGGAGACCTGGGTTCGATCCCTGGGTTGGGAAGATCCCCTGGAGAAGGAAATGGCAACCCACTTCAGAACTTTTGTCTGGAAAATTCCATGGACTGAGGAGCCTGGTGGGCTATAGTCCATGGGGTTGCAAAGAGTTGGACAGAACTAAGCGACTTCACTTTCACTTTTCACTTACCTTAAAAGTACCATATCTTGGATTTCCCTGGTGATCCAGTGATTAAAAGTCTGCCTGCCTTGGGTTCAATCAGAGGACATGAGTTCAATCCCTGGTCCAGGAAAAATCCACATGCATGGGCAACTAGGCCCGTGCACCACAACTACTGAACCCGCATCCTTTAGAGCCTACAAGCTGCAACTTCTGAACTGAAAATCCTAGGTACATACTACGGTATTCTTGTGGATATGTATGCTGAGTCTGACTTTTTTCGACCCCATGGACTGTAGTCCACCAGCTCCTCTGTCCATGGGATTTCCCAGGCAAGAATACTGGAGAATACCCCATTTCCTACTCCAGGGGATCTTCCTGACCTAGAGACCAAACCTGCATTGGCAGGTGGATTCTTTACCACTGCACCACCTGGGAAGCCCTCTTATGGATACAGAAGTCAGTATTTTTTTTTAATTTGAGTAGTGGTTTTGTTTTTCTTACTAAGAACATCCAGCTAATAGACATGTGAAATGAACTCTGAGGTTTCTGGCCAGAGAATCATTAATTTCCAGTAGCAAATTCCCTAGCTAATAAAGCAGATTCTTTCAAAATATTAAGTCTGAAAAAAATGTTAAAAGTCTGGAATATGACTCAGAAAGAGTTTTTTTCAAAAGAAGCTTTCTCACCATTGACCTTCTCTTATGGTTTCTAGTACCTGATTTCTAGTACCTTTGGGCCTGTTCAAGATGTCCCTGATCTTTCTACTGTTGCTTTCTTGATGTGGGTGGAACTTGTACTCATTTGACTGTCCTTATTCAATGGTCCTTCACTTTTTTAAAGTTGTTTCTTAAGAACACATTATATATTTTTAAAGAGAAGGAAAAGAAAACACTTCTTACCAGAAGTTGCTTGACCCCTTATTTTCACTCACACACACACACACACAAATTTCCATCTTTTTTAAAAAAGCATTTCTTTCAGCACCCTCTCAAAGACTTGTTTCACTTTTAAGCTACTTTGAGTACGTCGTTAGGACTCTGCTTCTACTGCAGGAGGCACGGTTCAATCCCTGATCAGGAAACTAAGATCCTGTACACGTGGCATGGCCAAAAAAAAATGAAAAATAAATAAAGCAAGCAAGCTACTTTGGCTGGGAGAATAGACTAAGCTGGTAATAGTTACATGATTTTAAAAACTGGTTTTAAAATGTTAGCATCCTCATCTTTTCTACTTATGTGTTGCAGATTGCTACTACTTTCCAATAATATTATGTCACTGCCTCTGTTTTTCATCGTTCATTAGTTAAATGAAAAAAAACAAGGCATATGGCACCATCTCAAACATGTAAGAGGTGCTAGATTTTGTGAATCTTAATTCCTTTCCTCAGTAGCTTTCTTTGGTTCCTAAGTAAAGTGTAGATATTTTTGATTCATTAAGGTAACCATGCTTAGTCTCTACTTCTGCCCTCTCCTCCTATATATGAATTGTTTATATTACTGGAAATGATTGAAGGCCTGAGCAGTGGCTAGAGACAGGTTTCATTTATTCTTAGTTCCATAATAACCTTAAGAGATATGGCTCACCTCATTGTTTTGATGTTCTGAGCTGCAAATAATACCACTCATGGTTTGTGAAAGGTACTTCTGCAATGCTTTGGTGCCTTCTGCCTTATGGTGGTGTTTTATTTGTAGGTCAGCATTGCTTGTCCTGAGAGAATGGAACCAATCACAAAGATCTCCCATATTCCGCCCAGTCGGTGGGCCTTAGTCTGCAGCCTGTGCAAGTTGAAGACAGGTGCTTGTATACAGGTAAGTCCAATGAGAAGTGGTTGAGTGGGTTAACACCAAATTAGCCAAACTCATCCTCCCAGTTAGAGCATCCTGCTAACTGAAAGGTTACTCAGGAAGCCACCTCCCACTCACTTCTGGAGCTCTGCTACTGTGCAGACCATTTCTGGAACCGTTTTTTGGATGTTGCCTCTGGACCCTTCAGCTTATTCTTCTCGGTAGCCATAGTGGTGGTTGATTTCCATCCTTTGCTGTCAGATCTGATGAATTAGGTGAGTTCTGAAGCTAGATGATCCTGGGTGGAAACAAGCCATAACTTCTAAACAACCAGGCCCGTGTTCTTATGTGGCTCACCCATGGAGGATGGACGACTTGGGTTCCAGGGCAGTTTGACAGATGATTCTTTTGTTGGACAAAGTGCATCTCACTTGATAGGAAAGATGCATCTAAATGGATAAATTCTGGTTTGATAGACTTGAAAGTCATTCTCAAAGGCACAGTTGTTGCATATGGTAGTGCAAATAGAGTTTTCTGAGACATTTGAGGCATAGAAATTTAGCTACTTGAAGTAGAAGTGTAGCTGGCGCACCCAAAAGCATCATTTGGGGGGGTGGGGTGGAGAATGGCCAGTCACACCCAGAAAAGGCAGAAATATTGATCCTTCATAATCTAGTTTTCCAGAATGTCATCTCACCTTTTATTCCAAATGTAATAAGGTGGCTTTCCTGGCAAGAAGAGAGGAAGGGCTGACCTTCCACTCCCCAGACCTCTTGCATAGGAGCTACAGGCTGGTTGCAGTTAGGTTTGCATGTTTACTTTCTTCACAGAAAGGGGGCCATATGATGTCATAGCTTAGGGACAGTGTCTCTAGGTGTTTCATGAGGTTTCTTGCTATCTGATTCATCTTGTAGATTTTTAAACTCATTTTTACATTTGACAGGACTGCATACTTTGTCTTGCTTTTTTTTTTTTTTTTGTCTTGCTTTTTAAAAAAAATTTTTCCAGCTGATTTTATTTAACTATAGCACTTTAGCAAATATAAGGAGGAAATCGTTTAAAGAAAACTATTCCCATGGGGTCTACTGCATTAACACATTGCCTTTTTATGCTTTTCTAAGTTCCCTCCTGATTGCTCCCCAGATATGAGCTTCTTGAGGGCCAAGGTTATGCATCATTGTTTCCCTAGCACGAAGGAGAATGCCTGCCCAGTGTCAGCCCATTGAATAACTATAACTGTATTTAATTGTATCATAGATTAAATGTAATATGCATTCTTCCCAGTAAAAAAAAAATATTCTCCATGTTTTCATAATTACCATATAGTCATTTTATAATAGCACATTGAATTTATATCCATTAATTTACTTACTGTCCTTACTGTTCTCCCTGCGTTTTCCCCCATATTTGCTGCTTTAAAGGATGATTTTTTTTTTACAGCAGTTAGTAATTTGGCAGCATGACTGTGATGAGAGAAAAAAACACACCATATTATCACATTCTTCCCTCTATTGTAGTTACTTACCTACAAGTCTTAGCTTCCCTAGGAGGCTACAAGCTTGGACTGTTTCATCCTTAGATCCTCCAAACCCCTGACATGGCAGATTGACAATAAATATGAGATCAATAGGTAGAAGATAGATGAATAGATGGATGGAAAAAACATTCTGGAGTGGGTTTTTCATTTGCACTGAAGTGAATTTTGTTTTTATTACTTAGAGTTTAGATTCTGCATTTTGTAAAGGTCTTTCCAAATTAAGACTTAATTTTTTTTTTACTGAGTAAATTAGAGATTTAATGAAGTTCCAATGAAGTCTTAGTTTTTCTCAATCTTAACAGATCCAACACCTTTTTATAACAGATAATTTGTAATGCATCTGTACTACCTTTACTTTTGTAATATCTCTGCTTAGTATACTATGAGTTTACTAAATGAAAGTAGTGGCTTAAAATATGGTTGTTAAAATACAGATATATAATAGCTAATTCTCAGCTTTCTTGTTGAGGTAATAAAAGAAAATACATTCATCATTTTACTTGTTTCAACATTCCCCATCCAGTTCCTCTGTTGCATGTAGTTTCATGAACCAGCATTAAGTTCTAAGCAAAGGATAATCTGGCTTCAAAATTCTGACTCTGGTGTTCCCAGCAAGTAGGGTTAAGCAATGAGAAGACTCGATAACACTTGTCATCACTCCAGTTGCTTTGTTCTGGTGGACTTCTCTGAATGGCCCAAACTAGAAATGTTTTGGGGTTTTTTGGGGGGACTGTCTCCATTTTCTACATAATGACCCTCCTTGGGAATTCAGCCATCATTATCTTGTCATGCCTTAATCCCAGACTCCACACCCCGTGTATTTCTTTCTGGCTAATCTCTCTTATTTGGACCTTTGCTATACCACCTCAACTGTCTCCCAAATGCTGATCAGCATCCAAAGCCACTGGAGAAATACCAGCTATGTAGGATGCATAGCTCAACTTTTCTTCTTCCTTGGTTTAGGAGCCACTGAATGTATACTTTCAGTAATGTCCTTTGATTATTAGGTAACTATCTGCCAGCCTCTCCATTACAGTTACCATGCATTCTTAGCTATGCCAACAACTGGCAGCAGTGGCTTGGGTAAGAGATTTCAGCAACTCTTTGGTGTAAACAATGTTGACTTTCTTCTTGCCTCGCTGTGGTCAGTATCAGGTGGAGAATTTCTTCTGTGAATTCCTGCCATGCTTCAATTATCATTGTGTTGATACATGGATCAGTGAAGTAGAGATGTATGCTGCTGTGGTGCAAGAGTACTGGAGTGGGGTGCCATCGCCTTCTCCGAGGGCCCTTATAAGGTCTTTTATTTGAGGACTTTCCTGGCTGTCCAGTGGTTAAGACTCCAAGTTTCCAAGGCAAAGGGCATGGGTTTGGTCCCTTTTCGGGGGAACTAAGATGCCACATGCCACACAGTGCTGCCAAGAGATTAAAAAAAAAAATCTTTTGTTTTTGCTCAGCATTTAAAGGGGGAGCCTTGGCAGGTTTTGAGCAGATGAGAGACATAATTTGATTTATATTTTTAACAGATCACTATGGAATGATGTCTAAGATTTGCTTCAAAACATTCTGGAGAGCAGGGTACTACAGAGATTAAAAATGAAACAAGATAGGTCATACATTAATTATCGAAGCTGGATAATGAGTATATAATGAGTGTTCTCTATGCTGTTATGTAGATTTTTCCATAGTAAAATGTTACAAACAAAAATAGGCACTCTTGCTGCTTATTTGAAGTAGACTGTGAGGAGGGAAGGTTAGGAACAAGAAAAGCAATTGGGAAGCTTTTACAGTAATCCTTGAGAGATGGCTGGGGTGGCTTTGTCTGGAGTGGTAGCCCTGTGGAGGTGGTGAAAAGTGATTGGGTTCTGGATGAATGTTGAAAATAGAGCCAACAGGATTAGCTACGAATAGGATGCAAGGTGAGAGAGAAAGATAGGAGTTGGGGATGTTTCCAGATTTTGGCCCACACAGGGAGAAGGGTAAAGTTTCCATAAACTGAATGGAATAATCTCCAGTTAGAAGAGATGTGGAGGGAAAGATCAACATGAGTTCAGTTTTAGATATTCAAGTTTGAGATGTCTATCAGTTATCATAGTGGAAATAAACTGACGGTTGTCTGTGGGAGTTTGTGAGGAAGTTTTACTCTGAAGACATAAATATGGGAGTCATTGTCGTGTAGATATCTTTACCCTGAACTGGGTAAGATCACTGAGTGAGTGTGTGTAGACAGAGAGGAGAATAGTACCAAGCACTAGATCTTGAAGCATTCCAGCATTAAGTAGTTGGGGAATAGGGAGAGAAAGCAGAGAAGACTGAGAAGTCATCAGGGAGACAGGAGGAAACCAAGAGAGTGTAATAGCCTAGAAACCAAGGAAAGAAAGCATTTCAAGGAGAAGGGAATGATCAGTGATGTAAAAATACTGCTGAAGTAAGATGAGGACTACAAATTGATCCCTGAATTTAGCAATGTGATTATTAGTTATCTGGATGAGCAATTTAGGTGGAGTGGTGATGGCAAAAGCTACATTGCCAAAGGTCAGGGCAAAGAAATAGAGTAGGAAGTTTGGAAAAGTAGGGAAAAGAAGTTCACTCTTTAAGATGGAAGAAATAACAAGTATGTACAGTCAGCCCTCTGTTTCCACAGGTTCCACATCCACAGGTTCAACCAATGGCAAATTGAAAATATTCAGAAAAAATTCCAGGGAGTTCCAAAAAGGAAATTTGAATTTGCCTTGCGCAGACAACTATTACATAGCATTTGCATTGTATTAGCTTTTATAATGATTTAAAGTATGGGAGGATATGAATAGGTTACATGTAAATACTTCGCCATTTTATCAATATATAAGGGATTAAGCATCCATGGATTTTGGTACCCACAGGAAGTTAGAACCAGTTCCCTGTGTATTACTGTAGCTCAGTCGATAAAGAATCTGCCTGCAGTGCAGGAGACCCAGGTTCGATCCCTGGGTCGGGAAGATCCCCTGGAGAAGGAAATGGCAACCCACTCCAGTATCCTTACCTGGAAAATCTCATGGACAGAGGAGCCTGGTGGGCTGCAGTCCATGGGGTCACAAAGAGTCGGACACAACTGAGCGACTAACACTTAACACTGTATGTTTGCTTGTTAACATATAGAACATAACAGTGTGCATGCAAAGAGAGTGACCCAGTGGAGAGGAAAAACTGTTGGATAGAGGTTTTTCAGTAGGTGAGAGAGGGGCGGCTTCAGGTAAGAACACAGATTGTTCTTCCTGGGTAACAGACTCAAAGGCAGAGTATGTAGGCACAGTATTAAGTAGGTGTGCTGCTGGGAATCTGCATAGTGCTCTTTTGATTGTTGTAATTTCCTCAGTGAGGCAGGAAACAGAATCATCAGCTGAGAGTAAGGTTGTGGGTGAAGTCTCCAGTCTAGAGAGAGAAGAGGTGTGAAATAGTGTTTTGGTTTGGGAAAGTGCAGTTTAACTGCCAGGCTGCATTAAAAATCTTCCCCCCAGGTGAGGGAGAGTGAACTGCAGGTGACCTTGTAAAGTGTGGTTGTGTTTTTCTCCACCTATGTTCTGCTTATACCAATATACTGTATTTGTTTACTATTGATTCCCATACAGGAAACAAGATTCTAAATTACTTACCAGTTTGGAATTAACTTAATGGTGGCTTAAAAGGGAAAAGGGGTTTTGGTCTCTTTTGCCACAGTAAAACTAGATGTCAGCTAGGAAAACAAAGCACACTCTACACTAGTATAAGCCGAATATGGGTGGGGGTAAAGTTTTATTAACATCATTGTTTTTCAGAGGTTTATTTAAGGGTATTTGTGATTAGTCACACATTTCGAGTACTTTGCTTTATAAAATCTTCATGGAGATTTCTTAATTCTTCCTACCTTCCAGCAGTGGGGAATACCCACATCTCTCCCCTTCTTTGGATTTGGAAACATTCATTTGGCAAGAATAGAATCTTACACTGGTGGTTTTGGGGTCTAGACTAGCCACTATCTACAGCCTCCATATCTGGGAGCTAGAACCTTTCTTCTGAGGATGAAAGTTTCTGGTAATCCTGGAACAGATTCTAAAGACTGGGTTAGAAACAGATGCCCCAGACAGCTCCGAATTTTGCCTAGACCATGGACATACAGTCCATCTGCCACCTTTCCAGAATTCCTTTAGGGTCCTTATGTATCTTATCTTCAAGCCCCATTAAGCCTAAATCTAGATGTTTTAGGCCTTCCTTGAGGAAAAAAAAAAAGAAAGAACAGTTGTTAAAAATATGACATTTGAAGCCAGATTTCTGGGGTCCAAATCCTGGTTCCATCTCTTGTTTGTTATGTAGTCTTGAGGAAGTTACCTACCAGATCTGTTCCTCAGTTTCCACATCTATAAATGGAGATGATAAAATAGTACCTACTTAAGGAGGTGGTGAAGAACTTAACACAGTGCCTAACAGATACTGAACACTCAGTAAATATTTGTGATACTAGTAGTTGTACTTGTTACTGTTCATATTAATATTATTTCCTGGCATCAGTCTGACTTTGTTGATGTCCTGGCATTCATCCGCCAGCACCAAGTGTCTAGAATCATTAGACACTTGGTGCTGGTATAGGTGCCCCTTTTGACAGTAGAGGAATGTGGGCATGTCTGGAGTTACATACATGTATATTGAAGTCAGAATAAATTGATGGGCAGCCAGGAGTTTACTGTTAGGCTAACAGTAAATAGCTTTTGACTATGAGGGAAGTGAACTTTTTTAAAACAAGTGAAAATCTTTGACAAGTGGGGAAATGCAAGTATGTCTACTCAGTGACTGTTAAAGATGGTACTAGTAGAAAAGGAAATTAAATACTAAGATTAAAGGGCACCAAAAAAAAAAAAAGAGAGAAAGCACCTTAATATTTTTTTCATATATTCCAAATTTTATTTGTGAATACAGATTGTTCCTGTTCTAAGATATTTCTGGTTCTTGCCTTCCGGCATGTATAGTCTATTAAGGGAGACCAGATACAAACATGAGAAAAGTTAAATAACACTCAAGTGACATCACCCATCAGACCTTGCAGACCCTTAGGGATGAGAGATCAGAAAGACTGGTGGCCACTGTTGGTGCTAGAATTTAAGTACATAACAGCTAAATAAGTTTTGTAGGCTGACTTTGAACCATTTATGACATGGTGTCAGTGACCAGACTTTGAGAAAATTGCTCTGATATCACCCATTTGTCTGTTCACAGATTACTGGGTATTAAGGGCAACCAAATGGACACTGCCCTGCAGCAGGATAAAAACTGCTGAGGACAAATGCACCAGGCCCATGGTGTTCAGCACAGATGTTATCTGCTTTTGAGGAGTACACACTGTTTTCTTTTAGGGCGGGTAATAAAATATTTCTTTAAAGAGGCAAGAAACAATTTAATTCCTAAATCAGTCTCTGGTGTTCTTTTTCAAAGATTTTTATTCTAACCACCCTATCTGATTCAATTCTCATCCCACAAGAAACTCCAACTCCCCTTACAAATGTGAACATGTAAGGATAGCATTTTCCCTCTAATGGAAGTATTTCAAAAACTCATTTCTCTTCTATAATTTCTGAAAAATAAGTAGAAAATTATTTCTTCTTAACCCCTTTAAAAGTAAACCACAGTGAGATATTACTTCCTACTCATTAGGGTGGTAATAATCAAAAAAGCAGACAATAACAATTATTGGCAAGAAGGTGGAGAAATTAGAACACTTATGTGTTGCTGGTGGGAATGTAAAATGCATAACTACTGTGGAAAACAGTTTGGCAATTCTTCAAAAAGTTAGACATAGAGTTACTATGAAAGTGAAAGTGAAATCGCTCAGTCGTGTCCGACTCTTTGCGACCCCATGGACTGTAGCCTATCAGGCTCCTCCATCCATGGGATTTTCCAGGCAAGAGTGCTGGAGTGGATTGCCATTTCTTTCTTCAGGGGATCTTCCCAACCCAGGAATCAAACCCGGGTCTCCCACGTTGCAGGCAGACGCTTTACCGTCTGAGGCACCAGGGAAGCTAGAGTTACTATATGTCTTGGTAATTCCACTTCTAAGTATATATCTACAAGTTAGAGGTCCCCAAGACCACCCTCAAATTCAATAATTCATTAGAAGGACTCACAGAACTCAAAAGACAATTACACTCACGGTCATAGTTTATTACAGTGAAAGAATACAGATTAAAATCAGCAAAAGGAAGAGGTGCATAGGGCAGGGTCCAGAAGAGACCAGGCACAGAGCTTCCAGTTTCCTCTTTAAGTGGAATCTTGTGGATAGTGCTTATTTTTCTCAGCATTGATGTATGATAATACACACAGAGTATTGCCAACCAGCAAAACCACTCAAGCCTTGGGGTTCAGAGATTTTATTAGGAGTTGGTCACGTAGACATGACTGACCACCTGCATAGCTGGACTTAGTCTCTAGGCTCTCCAGTCCCTCCAAAGGTCAGGCTGATACCACATGACTCAGAGCTTCCACCATAAATCACATTGTTAGCAGAGACTAGCTGACATGGCCCAAGGCCTTCAGGTAAATAAAGACACTCTTATCAGACAGGACATTCTGAAGGTTAAGAGGTTACCTCTCAGGAGCTAGAGGCAAAGGGCCAAAGTTTTCTTTGGCAAAGTTAATCCTTTATTGCATGTTACCAAAGAGAAATGAAAACATATGTCCACACAAAAACTGGTACACAAATCTTCATAGCAGCATTATTTCATAATAGCTAAAAAGTAAAAATAGTCTAAATGTCCATCAACTGAAGAATGGATAAACAAATGCAGTATATCCAATATAATGGAATATTATTTGGCCATATTTTTAAAAGGATGAAATTCTAATACATACTGCAACATGGATGAACCTTGAAAACATGCTAAGAAAGAAACCAGATATAAACTGCCACCTATGATTCCACTTACATGAAATGCCCAGACTAGGCATTTCTATAGAGACACAAAGTAGATTAGTGGTTGCTCAGGGCTGGGATTGGGAACAGGGAGTGGCAAATAAAAATGAGATTTCTTTCGGGGGTCATGAAAATGTACTGGAATTACATAGTGGTGATGGTTGTACAACTCTGTAAATACACTAAAAACATTGAAATGTATACTTAAAATTGATGAGTTTTGTGGTGTGTAAATTATATCTCAGTAAAGCTGTTCTTTTTAAATGAGCATTAAAACACCACCACTCCTGTCACCTTAAGTGATTGCAGTAGAAATGAGATATTTACAAAAGCATTTTGTTTAATAGAATGTGCCAAATATATATTTTTGGAAAAAAGTAAGAAGTTATTTGATTGGTTAGCATTTCTCCTTTATCACCAAGATATGTATGTGGACTTCCAGCTTTGAGTATGACCTTAGAATGACCTTTTTTGAAACTAGATGGATTTTATGGCAGTTTCCTAGGGACATTTCATTTTTCATCTAAGTACCTAATTCTTGTTCATATTATTGTCTTTTATTTTGAGTAATTTATATTTATGTCTCTATATTTTATAAATTTGATCTAAGAGAGATGATCTGTTTTTAGCTTCCCATCAGTTTTATGTCACACACTCATCTCCTTGAAAAGAAAACATTCCTTTTGCTTTCTCTTCCCATATTTTTGTCTATTAAACAGCAGAAGAGCACTATGCCCAACATTTTTAACCTTTTCCTATGGAATGCCTTTTGCTACTTGTTTTTTAAATGACCAGTTAGTTTCTTAGTCAAGGGATAACAGAAGGTATCCAGATAAAAGTATAGTTTGGGCTTTTCATCATCCTTGTTTTCTTGAGGCTTTTCAAATCATAGAATTTTTAAGGATACAAATTTCAATGTAATGGAACAAACTCTTCCAGTTAAGCTAAGTTGGGGTGGGCTGTTTTAGGAATGCAGTAGGTGGCTAGAGTACCACTTAACTGAAAAGTAGGAGTTGAGGGTAGGGGCCAGTTTAGGTATAAAATCAGGTACTTTACAGGAAGTACAAGTAATAATGGGCTTCCCTGGTTGCTCAGACAATAAAGAATCCACCTGCAATTCAGGAGACATGGGTTCAATCCCTGAGTTGGGAAGATCCCCTGGAGAAGGAAATGGCAACACACTCCAATATTCTTGCCTGGAGAATTCCATGGACAGAGGACCCTGGTGGGCTACAGTCCATGGGGTCGCAAAGATTCAGACACAACTAAGCAACTAACACTTTAACTACTTTCACAAGTAATAACACGTGTGAGGTTGGATAAGATAATCTTTGAATTGTTGTTCATCCTTGGAATTCTTTATCCTGTGAAATTAGATTAAGTGGAATCTGCTCCCATTAAAGCTTTTGTGGTTGCCAGTATTCTTTTTTTTAATTGGAGGATAATTGCTTTACTATGTTGTGGTTTCTACTATACAACAACACATCAACCGTAAGTGTGTGTGTGTGTGCACACACATATATATATCCCCTCACTCTTGAGCCTTCCTCGCAGCCCCCCATCCTACCCTTCTAGGTCGTCACAGAGTGCTGGGCTGGGCTCCCTGTGTTATATAGCAGCTTTTCGTTAGCTATCTGTTTTACACATGGTAGTGTATATATGTCAGTGCTACTGTCTCGATTCCTCGCACCTTCTCCTTCCCTTGCTGTGCCCACAAGACAGTCCTCTACGTCTGTGTCCTTCCCTGCAGATAGATTCATCAGTACCATTCTTCTATATTCCATATATATGCATTAACACACGATAGTTGTTTTTCTCTTTCTGACTGACTTCACTCTGTATAACAGGCTATAGGTTTATCCACCTCATTTCAACTGACTCAAATTTGTTCATTTTTTATGGCAGATATTCCACTGTATATATGTACCACAACTTCTTTATCCATTCATCTGTTGATGGTCATCTAGGTTGCTTCCATGTCCTAGCTATTATAAATAGTGCTTCAATGAATATTGGGGGTACATGTGTCTTGAATTACAGTTTTTCAGAGTACATGCCCAGTAATGGGATTACTGAGCTATATGTTACTGAATTATATGGTAGCTTTATTCCTAGTTTTTAAAGAAATCTCCACACTGTTCTCCTTACTGGTTTTATCAATTTACATTCTCATCAGCAGTGCAAGAGAGTTCCCTTTTCTCTGCATCCTCTCCAGCATTTATAGTTTGTAAATTTTTTTGATGATGGCCATTCTAACCAGCATGAGGTGATAACTCACTATTATTTTGGTTTGCATTTCTCTAATAATGAGCGATGTTGAATATCTTTTCTTGTGTTGCCAGTATTCTCTCAAGTGTTGAATTTCTCAGTCTTTAAGGAGGCCTGCCAGGTTTTGCATTTTTTTAGTCTTTATTTGTATCCAAGGTCCTTCTCTATGTTTTGTTATCAAAAACCCAACATATAGATAATTGAGCAGTCTGCCCTCCAGATGCGTGTTTCCAAAAGATGTGAGACTTGGCTTTAATGATGGGAATTCCCACTATATCTTTTGAAACAAATCCTCCATTGCTTTCCTTCTTTTATTTGCAAAAAAATATAAATACATGTGCATGTTAAATCCTTGGAAGGAAAATCGTAACATAGCCATAACAAATGGTAATTGAAACTAACTGAAGCACAAGAGTCTAGCAGTCATGGGCTAGGTTCTCTTGGCCTCCCTGTGAATCCTCAGTGCATATCCCATAGTGATACCTAAGAAATGTGTTACATCTATGAATGGAAGAATATTGTAAACTTAATTCCAGATTGTCTGTAACCATACTGTCCAGTAGAACTTTCTATGATGTGATGGAAATTTGTGCTGTCCAGTATGGTTGAAATGTGGCTAGTGTGACTAAGGAATTGAATTTTTAATTGTATGTAATTTTAATTTTATTTTATATGTAATTTAAGATAGCCAGTTGGCTACCTTAGCTACCATGTTGGACAGCACAGCTCTATAAGACCAATTTCAAGAAGTTAGGTTACTTAAATATTGGAGTTCCTGTGACGTTTTTAGAACCAGTAGCTGTTCTGGCAGTAATATTGATTCTGGTTTTCTTTCATTTGTTCAGAAGCATTTCTTGAGCACTTGCTAGTTCAATAGTTGATGACAATGCAAAGATGAATGACACAGCTTCTGTCTTTAAGAACCATGGCCAGGAATTTTACATTTGTTATGCTCTAAGTATAGTTTAAAAGGACCATTATAGAAGCATATGATGAGGTGATATTGGGGTCACAGAAAAGATACAGCATGACTCTTTATAGGGGCCAAAGAACAATTCTCAGAAAAACCTAACGCTTGTGCTAAAATTTAAAGAGTTTGAAAAAAAAAATATTTTTTTGCCTCTGTTTTTACTGTTTTGTAAAAGAGCAGATTTCCGGGCTTACTTGTAAGGTGTCTGTCATAGTCAGTTTAAGACCAACTTTCTCCCTGTCTTTCCTTTGCTTCCTATGAGCTCTCAGTTTAGGCCCAGGTATATAGAGCTTCCTCTTCCCCACACAGCCCTGCTGCCTTAACACATCTTTTCTCCCCACAGTGCTCAATAAAAAGTTGCATCACTGCCTTCCATGTCACCTGTGCCTTTGAGCACAGCCTAGAAATGAAGACCATCCTAGATAAGGGGGATGAAGTAAAGTTCAAGTCATACTGCCTCAAACACAGCCAAAGCAGGCAAAAGCTCAGGGAGTCCGAGTACCCCCTACACAGGGCTTCAGAGCAGAGCCAGGCCAAGAGTGAGAAGACCAGTCTACGGGCACAGAAGCTTCGGGAGCTGGAGGAGGAGTTCTATTCCATGGTCAATGTGGAAGATGTGGCCACAGAGCTGGGGCTGCCCATGCTAATTGTGGACTTCATCTATAACTACTGGAAGCTGAAGCGCAAGAGTAACTTCAATAAGCCATTATTTCCTCCAAAAGAGGAAGAAGAAAATGTCCTGGTACAGCCAAGAGAAGAGAGTATTCACACTCGCATGAGAATGTTTATGCACCTACGGCAAGACCTAGAGAGGGTAAGGTGACCAACTATGACCTAGTGTATACATCTTGGTCTGCATAGGAATGGAGGCCACACTTCCAGATTAAAAAAAATAATAATAACCCATTTATATTTGTAGTATAGGCTTCTATGCCCTTGTTTATCTTCTGATTTCATTGTGGCCCCAAATGTTGGGCTTAGTTGAAATTCTGCTAGACACATCAGAGAATAGAAGAGTCTGTCCTCACTTAGATGCTTTATGAACCTTAAATATGAAATAAATATTTCATTTGGTTTACTTTTTTTCCACTGTTAAACCTAAATTGGCTCAGCTATATTTTACTGACACACTTATGAGACTGCAGGCTGAAGAAAGAATGAATTTTGCTTAGGAAAGTGCCAGATTAGAGTTTCTTAAACTTGGTACTATTGACATTTGGGACTGGATGGTTCTTTATTGTGGGGGACACTGTAAAATGTTTAGCAGCATCCCCAGCCTCTACCCACTAGATGCTAGTAGCAAACCCCCAACATGCCCAGTTGTGATAACCAAAAATGTTCCCAAATTACCAGATGCCCTCTAGGGGTGAAAAATTACTCCTGGTTGAGAGCCTCTGTGCCAGATAATTCAGTGTAACTCATGAGATACACACACACACACACACACACACACACTCACTCACACTAAATTAGGTACTGTAGGGATTTAAAGATAAGTTAGGTCCTGTGTTTACCCTAGAGAATCTTATAATCAAGTGTAATGGTAGCTTGTTTTTTTCTGTGCTACCAGAATTTGGAGAGGAACTAATAGATTTTTTGTTGTTCAGTCACTCAGTCATGTCCGACTCTTTGCGACCCCATGGACTGCAGCACGCCAGGCTTCCCAGTCCTTCACCATCTCCCAGAGTTTGCTCAAACTCATGTCCTTTCAGTCAGTGATACCATCCAAACATCTTGTCCTCTGCTATCCCCTTCTCCTCCTGCCTTCAGTCTTTCCCAGCATCGGGGTCTTTTCCAGGAGTCGGTTCTTCACATCAGGTGGCCAGAGTATTGCAGGTTCAGCTTCAGTCCTTCCAGTGAATATGCAGGGTTGATTTTACTCACTTTTAAAAATTTAACTCACACATATATATAGCACTTACTATGTGGTACCACTCTTCTAAGCATTTTGTAAATATTAACTCATAATCCTAACATGCATAAGAAGAAGGTACAGTTATCCCTATTTTCAGATGAATAAACTGGGACACAGAAAGTTTGAGTAACTTGTCCAGATGGGAGAGCATGAGAGAGTGAGGATTTCACCCTTGTGGCTTGGAAACTTGACTGAGCTGGAAGTGTGAGCAAAAAAAGCTACTTCCAGTCTTCCCAGCAGACTTTTATCCTACTGGTCCAGCACTCATTAGAATACTGGATCCAGCATTGCCACCATTTACTCAGGGATCTAAAGGGAAAGCTAAACTGTTAAGTCATCATTCAGTTTTCTAGCCTGACTGCACAGATAAATATCAAGCCCATGATGCCAAAGGAAGAGTAGACTTGAGAAGGTAGCTTTGGAGCTTTTGCTTGTGCTGCTGATTGATATGGGAACCATGATCCCACCATTGACCGTGCCATGTGAATACCTATGTAGCGGCTCTCTTTATGCAGCTTTTAGATTCTGTCTTCTCTCCTCAGCCCCCCATGCCATGTGACGTAAAATTAAGTTGTCTTAATTTTAGCCAAACAATGTTCAGTTGTCAGGTTTGTGTAACATGACAAAACTCTCTTATTTGTTGGGGGTTGGGCTTACAGGTCCGAAACCTGTGCTACATGATAAGCAGACGAGAAAAAATGAAACTGTCATACAACAAATTACAAGAACAGATCTTTGGTTTGCAAGTCAAGCTTGCTAATGAGGAAGTTGCTGCAGGTAAGCTGTATAAATTTTATATCAATTGTTTCACTTAAAAATCTTTTAAATTCATTTGTTCTAGTCCAACCATGATGTAACATGGCCCATTTCACTGTTGACTCATGAGGCAAGAAATCCCAGGGTAGGGTTGGTGGAGTTGCAGGTCTAGGACAGATAACTTATGTCCCAGACAGATATTAGAGGCTGTTAGTTGGAGCCATGAAATGATTCTAAAATCATTGGATTCATTTAGAAATCAGTAGGATACGATCTGATCCTAGTTTCCGGAAAACATTTAATTCCAGGGTTACTCATCCTAACAGTCTGTTATATTAATAACAAATCCTTAGCCAGAATTTAGTAGGAGATCTGGGTTCTTATCTTTTCACTTATTCACTGACGTTTGTTGAGCACCTCCTATGAACTAAGAGCTGAGCTAGAAGACAGAGCAGTGAGCAAGACAGAATTCCTTCCTTCAGAGAACTCTGCCCACTTGGTGAGAGAAACAAGTGAACATAATTACAGTACTCTAAGCATAGGAGCTTGGCTGGAATGATGACAGTCATATTCAGAGATATTTGTAACCTCCCTTTGCCTCATTTAATACAGAGGTCAGTGGCAGAGCCTGGGCAACTAGGGGTCACTGGGCAATGTGTGCAGAATCCAGCTTCTGCCAAGGGCCAGCTATAGAGCAAGAGAGACACCCAGAAATAAGGTGTGAGGTAGGTGTCAAAGTCTTATGGAAAGTTGTGAGGATCACAGGCCACGGCAGAATGGTGTAGGAGGAAACAGCAGGGCTGCTCAGCCATAAGAGTACCATGATAGACAAGACAAGGAGAACCAGAGGACAGCAGGAAGAGCTTCCATGGTGCCAAGGAAATTGGCCCCTAGACCATGTGACTTCTAATTAGTGGGACCCAGCCCCATAACTGCTTGTGGCAGCAACAGATGGCAGGCTCTGGTAGAAGTGGGGGCTGAGTGTTCAGTTTAGACCTTTAGGGAACAGATGTCCATTGAGGCACCTAATAGTTGTCTTTTCTGTATGTCATCTTTGTGAGGCTACAGTGAGATGGTAATGGGCAAAGGTCAAGTCCTTATACAAAAATAAATTGTTTGATACTAGTGCCCTTTTGATTTCAGAACACTCAGAATAATAGAGAGAGGAATACTTGTCATAAATATGATTATAGGGTTGATATAACCAGGTAATTGATTGCCAGTACTCCCAAGGCCAAGCCCATAGCAGCAGAAATATCATGATTGGCAGAAACATCATGATTCTTTTCTGGGGGGCTTGCCACTACAAAACCTGCCCCACACCTCCATGATGGTCATTCATAGTGAAGAAATTATTTTAAGTTAAGGACATAAAATATATGGGAACCACCAAAACCTGTACTACATTCTTATGAGTTTGTATTTGACTTGCTTTAGGAAGACTGGAGGGTGTGATCTGAAATGTCTATGTTCAGAGTAAAAGAAAGGGAAAGTGTTGGTGGCTCAGTCATGTCTGACTCTTTGCAACCCAATGGACTGTATGGAGCCTGCCAGGCTCCTCTGTCCATGGGATTTCCCAGGCAATAATACCAGAGTGCCATTCCCTTCTCAAGGGGATCTTCCTGACCCAGGGATCGAACCTGGGTCTACCACATTGCAGGCAGATTCTTTATCACCTGCGCCGCCAGGGAAGCCCGAACATTCAGGCAAGTTCTGAATGCTATGTGGTACCCACTCATGCACATGTACAGACACACAAATAGGAAGACCCTATTCTAAACCACTGCTAGTGACATTCTTTTCAGAAATAGAAGGAGCAGAAAGGATGTATGAGGCATCACACTAGTCTTTGTGATTATTTTTACAGACTAGGAGAACAGAGGTGAAGAGGTTGGGAGTCACACAGCAAAAAGTGGCAGTGCTAAGTTTTCCACCTGTAGCAATCCCCACCCTAACCTCTAGTTCAGCTAACTTCAGCTGCTATATGCACATATCAAACACAGGTATTTGTTCAGTATTTGGAAGAGTGGGTACGTGAACTCTGCTGTAAGAATGTATGCCTTTATTTGTTTATTTTTTTATTGAAATATAGTTGCTTTACAAAATTATATTAGTTTCAGGTGTACAGCATAGTAATTCAGTATTTTTACAGATTGTACTCCATTAAAAGTTACTAAAAGATAATGGCTATAATTCCCTGTGCTATACAATATATCCTTGTTGTTTATTTTATACGTACTAGTTTGTATCTCTCAATCCCATACCCTAATTTTTCCCTCCCCCTTTCCCTCTCTCCTTTGCTAACCACTGGTTTATTTTCTATATCTGTGAGTCTGTTTGTTTTGCATATATAATCATTTGTATTATTTTTTAGATTCCACATATAAGTGATGTCATAAAGTATTTGTCTTTTGCTGCTAACGTATTTCACTTAGCATATTCTCTGGGTTAATCCATGTTGCTGCACATGGTAGAATTTCATTCTTTTTATGGTTGAGTAATATTCCATTGTGTGTATATATATATGTGTATGTATATGTGTGTGTATATATATATATATAACCTCTTCTTCATCCATTCTTCTGTTCATGGGCTTTTCAGTTGCTTCCATATGTTGGCTATTGTAAATAGTGCTGCTGTGAAAATTAGGATGCACATACCTTTTCAAAATAGTGTTTTTGTTTTTTTCCAGGTATATACCCAGGAGTGGAATTGCTGGGTCCTATAGTAGTTATAATTTTAGCTTTTTGAGGAACCTCCCTACTGTTTTCCATAGTGGCTGCAGCAATTTACACACCCACCAACAGTGTACAAGTGTTCCTTTTTTTCCACATCCTCTCCAACATTTATTATTTGCAAACTTTTTGATGATAGGCATTTTGACAGGTGTGAGGTGAAATCTCATTCGGGCTTTGATTTGCATTTCTCTAATAGTTATCAATGTTGAGCATCTTTTCATGTACCTGTTGGCCATCTATATGTCTTCCAAAAAATGTTCAGGTCTTCTCCCCATTTTTTAATTGGGTTGCTTGTTTTTATAATATCAAGTTGTATGAACTGTTTTATGTATTTTGGATATTAACTCATCATTGGTTGTACCATTTACAAAAATTTTCTCCCATTCTGTAGGTTGTCTTTTCATTTTGTCAGTGGTTTCCTTTGCATGCAAAAGCCTTTAGGTTTAATTGGGTCCCATTTGTTTATTTTTGCTTTTATTTCTTTGGTCTTATGAGACAGATCCCCCAAAAAAACTACTGCTGTGATTTATGTCAAAAGTGTTCTGTTTTCTTCTAGGAATTTTATGGTTTCAGGTATAACATTTTAGGTCTTCAATCCATTTTGAGTTTATTTTCATAAATGGTGTGAGGAAGTGTTCTAATCTCACTGTTTTACATGAAGCTGTCCAGTTTTCCCAGCACCACTTGTTAAAGAGACTGTCTTTTCTCCATTGTATATTCTTGCCTCCTTTGTTGTAGGCAAGTGTAACTGACCACAGGTGTGTGGGTTTATTTCTGAGCTCTTCAGTCTGTTCCGTTAATCTATGTGTCTGTTTTTGCACCAGTACCATGCTGTTTTGATTACTGTAGCTTTATAGTATAGTCTGAAGTCTGGGCACATGATACTTCCAGCTTTGTTCTTTTATTTCAAGGTTGCTTTGGCAGTTCAGGGTCTTTTGTGGTTCCATATGAATTTTAGGGTTATTTATTGTAATTCTGTAAAAAATGTAGTATGGCCATTTTAACAACATTAATTCTTATAATCCAAGAAATGATTTGTGGTTTCACATATGATATATCCTGGAAAACATCCCATGTGCTCTTGAAAAGAATGTGTATTTTGCTGTTTTGGGATGTAATATCCTATAGATACTGGTTAAGTCCAACTTGTCTATTGTGTCATTTAAGATCACCATTACTTGTTAATGCTCTTTCTGGGTGATCTGTCCATTAATGTAAGTGGGGCATTAAAGTCTCCTACTATTACTGTATTATTGTCAGCTTCTCTTTCATCTCTGTTAGTATTGGCTGTTTATATTTGTTGTTCCTCTATTTGGGTATATGTGGTAACAAGTGTAATACCTTCCTTTTGTATTCCTCCCTTTATCATTATTTAATGCCCTTCTTTGTCTTTGTTATAGACTTTGTTTTAAAGTATACTTTGTCTAATTATGAGTATTGCTGCCCCCACTTTCTTGTTATTTCCATTTGCATGAAAACAGATGCTGTTATTTAGATTGGTTGTTAAAATGAACCTTTCTTTTTTTAATCTCAGGACTTCCTGTGACAAATGCACTAGAAAATTCATTGTTTTACCCACCACCAAGAATTACCTTAAAGTTAAAAATGCCCAAATCAGCCACAGAAGATGGCAGTAACAGCTCCACAGAGCCTGATCATGGACCTCTCTATCCTGATGACAGCTCCCCTGCTTGTAATATGAGGAGCATGCAGGTGGCTCAAGATTCACTGGAAATGAGAATGAAGTCATACCCAAAGCATCCACAAGAGAGCCAGACTGACTGTTTGCTGACCAATCCCAGTGATGATAGAAGTGAAGCAGAGGATCCCAGTCCTTCTTGCAAACCTCCATCTCCTAAGTTCTATCATGGGCAGTCTCTGGGAAAGCCTCTGGTCCTTCAGGCTGCCCTGCATGGACAGTCTTCCATTGGGAATGGGAAAAATCAACCTAATCCCAAGTTTGCCAAATCCAATGGCCTAGAGGGTACCTGGTCTGGGGATGTCACCCAAAAAGATAGCTCAGGTGAGATGTTCTCTGACCAGGAGCCCATGCTCAGCTCCCACTTGGGTAGTCAGGGCAGCCTTAGAAAATCTACTGTGGAGCACTCCAGCAGGTCCTTTAAGGAGACCACCAATAAGTGGGTGAAGATCACAGAGAACCTCCAGCGCTATGTGAAGGCAGCCAAGAATATTAACCCCAAAGAGCAGCTCTGGGGCAAGCAGCTTGTTAGGCGGTCTGCAGGGAGAGCTCCATATCAGGAGAATGATGGGTATTGCCCAGATGTGGAGCTGAGTGATTCAGAAGCAGAAAGTGATGGTAATGATGAAAAAGTCAGGGTAAAGAGAGAGAGTTCTGATAGGGAAAATCCTCCCCATGATTCCAAACGGGATTGCCATGGTAAAAGCAAGACATATCCTGTTTCCCACAGTTCAATGCAGAGGTGATTAGAAATTCCAAGAAAACCTCCATCTTTGCCTTTGCCTCATATATTGGGGAAAACTCATACACCAAAATGACTCTAGTATATGTTGGGAGAAATTGTAGTAAAAGGGAATATAAATTTTTCCGCACTAAATTGGCTTGCAGTTTTTGAACTGGTATCAAGTCTAGTTTTTACAAGCACATTATAGGGATTACATACTGTCCAAAAGTTTGGGTGGTTGTGTTTTTTTTGCCAGAAGCTAGTGAGAACAGCTGGGACCAGAGTAATTTGCTCCGTAAATACTTTGGGGCAGCATTCCAATTATATTAACACATTGATATACATACATATTAAGAGTCCATGCATTGTTAATGGATTTGCAAGAGACCATGATTATCAGACACTAAAACTACTTATCTTTCGAAGCTACAGCATGTGACTCCCGGACCTGGTGTCTGTAGGAAGTTTCTAACTCCACTGGTACCTAGAAACACTCTTCAGGGAGAGACCAGGGACCAATATTTCAGATACTGTCAAATTCACTACCCTCTTCCTTTGCTCTGCACAAGGTTGAGTTCCTTTCACAGTATCTTAACTTACCAAGTCAATACACCTAATGCTTATAAGTGTTCAGTGCCTGTTCCTAGACTTGCTTGTTGGGGACACACTCGTAACTATTTCACCCAGCTAACAAGCATAAAAAGCTAACTTGTGGATAGTGTTTACAAAAGTACTACTTCCAAGGAAAATGCTCTGATTCTCTCAGTTTAGGCGCTTGTGAAGGATCCCAGAGCCTTTCCCAAAGTGAGAACATTTCTGAGGGATTTGTATCAGGTCAGGGTTTTTGTGTTAACTGTTTTCAAATAAGTTTGGCTTAAATAAGTTTGGCTGACAGTTTTTGTATGCCTGCTTTAATGTTTATAAAAGTTTTTATTGAGGTATAATTAAAAGATAATAAAGTGCAGAGAAGTTAAATATTCTTATCTGCTTTAATTTTGAAACAGATTTTTATTGTCAAACAGAATTTGAAAGCATGTGTTTAAAAACACATGGATATAATTTAGCTTTGTACCAACTATGAGTTCAAGGCAATTTCCAAAACAAAAAGGCTGGAGCTGTTTTTCAGAAGTTGCTCATACTCTGTTCCCAAACTATCAGCCTTGATTAATCCTGGGGAAGAAGAGAATAGTTAGGTTTGTGGAGGATAAAACATACCTGCTTCCCATTTAAAGAAGAGGAAAATGTTACAGTTTTTAAAATGTGAAGCCAACTATATATAATTCTCTGCTCACTTTTCTTAGCCTTAAATTAATGTTCTCTTTCTTCTATTTTGGGAACATGTAGTGAGACTTTTCAGACAATGAGGCCATTTTAGATTTTTAAAGTTGCTTCCTGGTGAAATATCCCAGCTGCAGTAAAGGCAGGGGCCCTTCTCTCCATAAATATGGGAAACTCAGTAGTTTTCAAAACCTCTTTCCCACTTTTGTTTCTGTAGCTGTCTTTGGTTTTATTTCTTCCTCCTTTTCTGAAAATTTCTGTATTTTGCCTCTCCTTTGGCTACACCTTCAAAATGTTTCTTTTGTGCCTGTGTACATGTGTGAACATACCATAGCATGTGTGATCAGTGTCCTGTATTTCATTTGAATACAAAGGAAAAGGCTATGGATTATCCAAATGAGGAAGAGAATTTCTCCAATTTATGCACTAGGTTTCTGTACTTTTTCTTTGCATTTCCTGGGTTAGATAATAATTTGACACCTTCATGGTAATGCCATTCTAGTGGAGCTATGTTATAAACTCCTCTGTTAAAGGCCAGTACAGTAACCTGTGTCCTTTCATGCCTTTCAATTCTGAGTGAGTGGGAAGAAAAGCAAACATTGAAAAAAGTGCTTCAGCCAAATTCCATATATGTAATGCCATTGGGATAGTATTGACAAAAATAATTTCAGTCAGGGAAATATAGTTGTAATATTTTTACAGAATTTTCCTAAATAAATGAAGGAGCCTTCAGCTGTATACATTTCAACTGCCCCAAAATGTATTTGCTACATTTTGCTGTTGTTTGAAGTATTACCTCTTAACCTTCTTGTTAAATCTTTTTCATTTTGTCTTATATAGTCCAGTTTTCAAAGACAAACTGTCTTTTTTCAAATGTCACCTTTTTACCAATACTTTTTCATTAAATTATGAAAACTGCTAACTGCTGTCAGTGTGGTAATTTTTTGGGCATCTGGGTTTTCAAAAAACTTACATATGTGCCTTTTATTTAAAAAAAAATCTTATTCATTAAAACAGATGGTAAGGGGAAAGGAAGAAGAAGGAGTGATTGAATGTTTAGAAGCACAAATTCATGATTCGTGTCAATAGCAGGGACCAAAGAGAACTCTGGGGAATTGGACTCTACCTGGAAATCACAATTTCATTGGGCTGATAAGATGGAACCATAGGGTCAACAGAAATCACTAGGAAAATGGATCCTATCTAAAGTCACAAAGCTCAGAGGGCTTAGATCAAGCCTCACTTTTAGATACACATTCTTTACAATATTCATTCTATTTGGAGTCATGTGAGTATATTAATGTAATAAAGGTTATATAGTGTCATGGGGATTTTGAGGGCATTATAAACATTTTCATTATGTTCACAAAATGTATTTGGTAAAGGTCACTGGATAAATCATTAGTGAAGATAGTTAAAAGATAATTATCTTTTATAGTTTCTCTCCCCCTTCTTCTCATTTCCTCTCCTCCTCCCCCTCTCCCCCTGCATTTTCCCCAATACCACATTCATAGATAACTCTTTTGATTCAGTAAATTTCTAGGTAAAATGTTGTGGTACCAAAACTACAAATACTGCTCTTTTAGCCAACAAAAGCTTTGGGTTTATGCTGATGACTGTATTTCTAATAAGAGACGAACTTTTGTTTTTACGTTGAAGAAACTTTCAAATGCACAGAATAAACCAGAGGATATACAGTCCTGGGGCTAAAAAAAAAGGACTTTACAGTCCTCAGTATGCATGCTGACCCTTAAGAATGGAAGAAAAATACATGATAGGATTAAAACCTGATTCACCACTGAATAATTATCATGTAATATTTTCAAAAATGTATCTTATTTATAACAAATATTCATTAGATTTTCACGACCTTAATTCACATTTTTCAAGTTTTATGAAAAGCATCAATTACATATTGACTTTTTTATAACTTTTAATAAAGGCCTGCCCTGAGACTGTCTCTCCTACACATCAGTTCAGTTCAGTTCAGTCACTCAGTCATGTCCAACTCTTTGTGACCCCATGAATCGCAGCACGCCAGGCCTCCCTGTCCATCACCAACTCCCAGAGTTCACTCAGACTCACGTCCATCGAGTCAGCGATGCCATCCAGCCATCTCATCCTCTGTCGTCCCCTTCTCCTCCTGCCCCCAATCCCTCCCAGCATCAGAGTCTTTTCCAATGAGTCAACTCTTCGCATGAGGTGGCCAAAGGACTGGAGTTTGAGCTTCAGCATCATTCCCTCCAAAGAAATCCCAGGACTGATCTCCTTCAGAATGGACTGGTTGGATCTCCTTGCAGTCCAAGGGACTCTCAAGAGTCTTCTCCAACACCACAGTTCAAAAGCATCAATTCTTCGGCGCTCAGCTTTCTTCACAGTCCAACTCTCACATCCATACATGACCACTGGAAAAACCATAGCCTTGACTAGATGGACCTTTGTTGGCAAAGTAATGTCTCTGCTTTTCAATACGCTATCTAGGTTGGTCATAACTTTTCTTCCAAGGAGTAAGCGTCTTTTAATTTCATGGCTGCAGTCACCATCTACAGTTATTTTGGAGCCCCAAAAAACAAAGTCTGACACTGTTTCCGTTTCCCCATCTATTTCTCGTGAAGTGATGGGACCAGATGCCATGATCTTCATTTTCTGAATGTTGAGCTTTAAGCCAACTTTTTCACTCTCCACTTTCACTTTCATCAAGAGGCTTTTTAGTTCCTCTTCCCTTTCTGCCATAAGGGTGGTGTCATCTGCATATCTGAGGTTATTGATATTTCTCCCGGCAATCTTGATTCCAGCTTGTGCTTCTTCCAGCTCAGCGTTTCTCATGATGTACTCTGCATATCAGTTAAATAAGCAGGGTGACAATATACAGCCTTGACGTACTCCTTTTCATATTTGGAACCAGTCTGTTGTTCCATGTCCAGTTCTAACTGTTGCTTCCTGACCTGCATACAGATTTCTCAAGAGGCAGGTCAGGTGGTCTGGTATTTCCATCTCTTTCAGAATTTTCCACAGTTTATTGTGATCCACACAGTCAAAGGCTTTGGCATAGTCAATAAAGCAGAAATAAATGTTTTTCTGGAACTCTCTTGCTTTTTCCATGATCCAGCGGATATTGGCAATTTGATCTCTGGTTCCTCTGCCTTTTTTAAAACCAACTTGATGTACATCAGCAGATGAATGGATAAGAAAGCTGTGGTACATATACACAATGGAGTATTACTCAGCCATTAAAAAGAATACATTTGAATCAGTTCTAATGAGGTGGATGAAACTGGAGCCTATTATACAGAGTGAAGTAAGCCAGAAGGAAAAACACCAATACAGTATACTAATGCATATATATGGAATTTAGAAAGATGGTAACAATAACCCTGTGTATGAGACAGCAAAAGAGACACTGATGTATAGAACAGTCTTATGGACTCTGTGGGAGAGGGAGAGGGTGGGAAGATTTGGGAGAATGGCACTGAAACATGTAAAATATCATGTATGAAACAAGATGCCAGTCCAGGTTCGATGCAGGATACTGGATGCTTGGGGCTAGTGCACTGGGACGACCCAGAGGGATGGTATGGGGAGGGAGGAGGGAGGAGGGTTCAGGATGGGGAACACATATATACCTGTGGCGGATTCATTTTGATATTTGGCAAAACTAATACAATTATGTAAAGTCTAAAAATAAAATTAAAAAAATAAAACCAACTTGAACATCTGGAAGTTCACAGTTCATGTATTGCTGAAGTAGGGAAAACCACTAGACCATTCAGGTATGACCTAAATCAAATCCCTTATGATTATACAGTGGAAGTGAGAAATAGATTTAAGGGACTAGATCTGATAGAGTGCCTGATGAACTATGGACGGAGGTTCGTGACATTGTACAGGAGACAGGGATCAAGACCATCCCCATGGAAAAGCAAAAAAGCAAAATGGCTGTCTGAGGAGGCCTTACAAATAGCTGTGAAAAAAAAGAGAAGCAAAAAGCAAAGGAGAAAAGGAAAGATAAAAGCATCTGAATGCAGAGTTCCAAAGAATAGCAAGAAGAGATAAGAAAGCCTTCCTCAGCGATCAATGCAAAGAAATAGAGGAAAACAACAGAATGGGAAAGACTAGAGATCTCTTCAAGAAAATGAGAGATACCAAGGGAACATTTCATGCAAAGATGGGCTCAATAAAGGACAGAAATGGTATGGACCTAACAGAAGCAGAAGATATTAAGAAGAGGTGGCAAGAATACACAGAAGAACTGTACAAAAAAGAGCTTCACGACCCAGATAATCACGATGGTGTGATCACTGACCTAGAGCCAGACATCCTGGAATGTGAAGTCAAATGGGCCTTAGAAAGCATCACTACGAACAAAGCTAGTGGAGGTGATGGAATTCCAGTTGAGCTGTTTCAAATCCTGAAAGATGATGCTGTGAAAGTGCTGAACTCAATATGCCAGCAAATTTGGAAAACTCAGCATTGGCCACAGGACTGGAAAAGGTCAGTTTTCATCCCAATCCCAAAGAAAGACAATGCCAAAGAATGCTCGAACTACCACACAATTGCATTCATCTCACACACTAGTAAAGTAATGCTCAAAATTCTCCAAGCCAGGCTCCTACACATGGAGCTCTGTAATACTCAGTTCACCACTGTTGAGGGAGGCTTCTGTGAATTCAGTTCATTTTACTTCATGGATTGGAACGAATTGCATGACCTACCATGAGGATAGTTATCCTTGAAGTGAGCCAATATGAAGGGGGTTGTCACACCCCAGACCGGTACCTTCTGCCTTGTCCAGTCACTGATGAGTTCTTTGCCTTGACACTCCCTGAATACATTATCTTAATAAACAAAACATCCATCATTTTTCATCTTGTTCAAGTGAGTTTGGGTGTGAGCATTCCAACCTCAAATCCTGGACACTCCCAAGCATTAATTTCTCTTCCCCTGACTATTCGTCCCACTCTACCTTCTCAGTTTCATTTTATTTTAACTGATTGTCAGGTTATAAACAAACTAAAAAGATGGAATTGGGCTGATTAAGCTGTACTTGCTGTCAGGGATTTTCTCCCCAGGACTTGAAAACGACAAACCTGAAAGAACAATACTCGGACAGTCTCTTGCAAGGACTGACAAGTTTATTTCTGCAGTCCAGCCTTTTTATAGAAGCAGGAACAAAGAGCTTAGAGTATACGACCAGCAGAGCACGTACAGGGTTAAGACATAATCAGTAAAAGTTATTTCAAGGACAGCGTGTTCTAAATGACCCATGTGTTTATCCCATGACCCATTTTCTCAAGCAACATCCTTAATATTTAATTATTAAATCTTGGGGCCGAGCATGTTTTTCAGCTCGAGGCAGGAGATGTTTTTCAGTTATCAGTACACAAAGCCTGGGTACTTCTGGCCCCTCTGCCAAGGACCTTCTCCTTCAAGGCTATTTTGCACTGTGCTTCCCAACACTTGCTATAGCAAGTTTCTACTCAGCTTCTCCCTGAAGAAAGCAACCTGAGAGGGGGTTACTCATGAATTCTGTACCACTTGATTCTTGCCATATGGACAGATGATTGGACTAGTCATCTAACACAAAGGCAAACAGTTCAGAGGCTCACATTCAAAGAACAAGATAATTCACACAAATCTGGACTTGACAGGCCTCATGCCAGAGCTAGGACCTAGTGAACTTGACTTCTCCATAGCTAGTCTAACCTGTAATTGGCTAAATAATGGCCCCCTAAAGATGTCCACTTTCTAATCCCTGGAATCTGAATGTGTTACCCTGCATGATAAAAAGTACTCTGCATGCATGCTAAGCCGTTTCAGTCGTGTCTGACTCTTTGCAACTCTATGGATTATAGCTCACCAGGCTCCTCTGTCCGTGGGATTCTTCAGGCAAGAATACTGGAGTGGGTTGCCATGCCCTCCTCTAGGCGATCTTCCTGACCCAGGGATTGAACCCACATCTCTTACAAGTCTCCTGCATTGGCAGGCAGGTTATTTACCACTAGTGCTACCCTGGGAAGCTGGAAAGGATTTTGCTGGTGTGATTAAGGTTAGGGACCTGAAATGTGGAAATTATCCTTGGTTGTCCAGGTGAACCCAACCAGTATAATCGTAAAGGTACTTTTAAGAGGGAGGCAAAGGGGATTAGCATTAGTAGAAGGAGGAGTGTGAATAATGGAAGCAAGAGGTTGGAGTGATGCTAAGAAGGGCCATGAGCCAAGGAATGCAGGTGACCTCTACAAACTGAAGAAGGAAAGGAAATGAATTCTCCCCTGAGGTCTCCATAAGGCACCCAGCCCTGTCTACACCATGATTTTAGACTTCTGACTTCCAGAACTATAAGAGAATAAATTTGTGCTGTTTTAAACTGCTAAATTTGTGGTAATTTATTAACAACAGAAATAGGAAACTAATACATTAGACAGAGAGCAAGTGCTTCTTATCCTTCAGGAGCACATTCCTCCTCACCAAAGGGCCCACCTGGCCTGCAGCTGACCACTCTAGATTGGTCTTGTTTTTTCAATCTTAGTTGAAACACTTTCTGGAAATGTAAAAAATACATGTGGGTTTTTTTTTTTTTCAGTCAATAAAATCCTTCCTCTTAGAAATTAGTTTTCTATTTCCTTCTCCCCCACACTTACTTTTTCCAAGGTAGCCTTTGGTACTTCTTAAGTAGCCTTGGGTAATCTTCCATGGGCCTGCTTGATCCAGTGTGGCTGGATCTGGCACTGCCTAAGGACTTGCCATAGGTTTGGATGTCCATGTTGTCTGAAAAACTGTCCTGGGGAAGTGGAAACAATTCACTGCTATTCCTGGGGGGCGCAGGGCAGGGAAGTGATAGAAGGCAGGCGGGGCTCTCATTATGAGGAATGATGCTCTAATTATCACAGCCTCCTATAAGGAGATGGGTAGCCTGGAGAATTAAGAGAGTTCTTGAAGGTCCCAGGGATCTGAGCAGAGTTTGAGGATTAAAGAATGCAACTCTATACTGCCCACAAGAAACACTTTTAAGTATAAAGACATGAATAAGTTAAAAGTAAGAAGATGGAAAAGGATACCATGTTCACACTAACCAAAAGAAAGCTGGAGTGGCTATATTAGTATCACATGAGGGCAAATTCATCAAGAGGCCATAAAAACCTTAAATGTTTATGCATCTAATAACATAAATTCAGAATACATTAAGGGAAAGCGATTTGAACTTCAGGGAGAAGTGAACAAGCCTGCAATTACAGTTTATGTCTAATTAATAGAACAAGTACACAAAAATAGGATATAGAAGATTTGAACAAAACTATCAACTACCTAGTTTTAATTGATACCACTCCACCCCACAGTAGGAAAATATAATTTTTTTTTTCAAATGCAAGTGGAACATTCACCAAGATGGACCATATTCTGGGCCCTTAAACAAGTCTTAATAAATTTAAAACGATTCAAAAACAAAGTATGTTTTCTCTGACCACAATAGAATAAAGTTAAAAATCAATAATGGAAACATCTCTGGAAAATCTAAGTATTGGAAACTAAACACACCTCTAAATAACACATGAGTCAAAGGAGAACTGAAAAACGAAATCAAAAAGTATTTTGAACTGAATGAAAAAAAAACAATTTGTGGGATGGTGCTAAAGCAGTGCCTTGGAGAAGTTCTATACATAGTGCCAAATGCCTATATTAGAAAAGGAGGGTCTCAAATCAGTGACCTCACCTTCCACCTTAAGAAATTCTAAAAAGAGGAAATTAAATCCAAAGTAGAAGAAATAAAAGATCAGAGCTGAAATCAGTGAAATAGGAAAGAAAACGAATAGAGAAAATTATTGAAATCAAAAGTTCTATCTTTGACAAGATAAAGTGATAAACCTCTAATGAAACTGATGAGAATAAAATAAAAGGCAAATTATCAATATTAGAATTGAGAGAAATGACATTGCTACAGATTCTCCAGATATTAAAAGACTAATAAAGGAGTATTATGAACAATCTGATGCCAGTAAACTCAGCAACGAAGACAAAAGACACAAACTACTAAAGCATATTCAAGAAGAAATAGATAACCTAAAAAGCCCTTTATTATTAAGTAAATTGAATTTGCAGTTAAAAACTTGCTTATGAGGAAAACTCCAGGCCCAAAAGACTTTGCTGGTAAATTCTAACAAACATTTAAGGAACAAATAATATCAATTCTACACAACTCTTCCAAAAAATTTTAATACAAGAGAATAGTTCTCAACTCATTCTATGAGCCAGCATTAACCTAATACAGAAAACAAAGACATAAGAAAACTACAGATGAGGAGTTCCCTGGCAGTCCAGTAGTTAGGACTCAGCACTCTTAACTGCCATAGACCCAAGTTCAATCACTGGCCAAGGAGCTAAGATCCCACAAATAGTGTGGCATGGCCAAAACAACACAAAACAAACAAAATAATGCAGGTCAACATCCTTTATTTAAAGTTCTTAAAACATTAGCAAATTGAATTCCAACAATATGTCAAAAGGATATTATATCATGACTATCTTGGTCCACTTGGGCTACTATAACAAAAAAAACTGTAGACTATAGACTGGGTGGCTTAAACAGGAATTTATTTCTCACAGTCTGGAAGCTGGAAAGTTTATGATCAAGCTGCCATCAGATTCTTGTCTGGTAATCCAAGTCTATGCCCCAACCAGTAACACTGAAGAAGTTGAAGTTGAATGGTTCTATGAAGACCTACAAGACCTTTTACAACTAACACCCAAAAAAGATGTCATTTTCATTACAGGGGACTGGAATGCAAAAGTAGGAAGTCAAGAAACACCTGGAGTAACAGGCAAATTTGGCCTTGGAATATGGAATGAAGCAGGACAAAGACTAATAGAATTTTGCCAAGAAAATGCACTGGTCATAGCAAACACCCTCTTCCAACAACACAAGAGAAGACTCTACACATGGACATCACCAGATGGTCAATACTGAAATCAGATTGATCATATTCTTTGCAGCCAAAGATGGAGAAGCTCTATACAGTCAACAAAAACAAGATGGGGAGCTGACTGTGGCTCAGATCATGAACTCATTATTACCAAATTCAGACTTAAATTGAAGAAAGAAGGGAAAACCACTAGACCATTCAGGTATGACCTAAATCAAATCCCTTATGATTATACAGTGGAAGTGAGAAATAGATTTAAGGGCCTAGATCTGATAGATAGAGTGCCTGATGAACTATGGAATGAGGTTCATGACATTGTACAGGAGACAGGGATCAAGACCATCCCCATGGAAAAGAAATGCAAAAAAGCAAAATGGCTGTCTGGGGAGGCCTTACAAATAGCTGTGAAAAGAAGAGAAGCGAAAAGCAAAGGAGAAAAGGAAAGATATAAGCATCTGAATGCAGAGTTCCAAAGAATAGCAAGAAGAGATAAGAAAGCCTTCCTCAGCGATCAATGCAAAGAAATAGAGGAAAACAACAGAATGGCAAAGACTAGAAATCTCTTCAAGAAAATGAGAGATACCAAGGGAACATTTCATGCAAAGATGGGCTCAATAAAGGACAGAAATGGTATGGACCTAACAGAAGCAGAAGATATTAAGAAGAGGTGGCAAGAATACACAGAAGAACTGTACAAAAAAGATCTTCACGACCCAGATAATCACGATGGTGTGATCACTGACCTAGAGCCAGACATCCTGGAATGTGAAGTCAAATGGGCCTTAGAAAGCATCACTACGAACAAAGCTAGTGGAGGTGATGGAATTCCAGTTGAGCTATTTCAAATCCTGAAAGATGATGCTGTGAAAGTGCTGAACTCAATATGCCAGCAAATTTGGAAAACTCAGCATTGGCCACAGGACTGGAAAAGGTCAGTTTTCATTCCAATCCCAAAGAAAGGCAATGCCAAAGAATGCTCAAACTACCACACAATTGCACTCATCTGACACACTAGTAAAGTAATGCTCAAAATTCTCCAAGCCAGGCTTCAGCAATACGTGAACCATGAACTTCCAGATGTTCAAGCTGGTTTTAGAAAAGGCAGAGGAACCAGAGATCAAATTGCCAACATCCGCTGGATCATGGACAAAGCCAGAGAGTTCCAAAAAAACATTTATTTCTGCTTTATTGACTATGCCAAAGCCTTTGACTGTGTGGATCACAATAAACTGTGGAAAATTCTGAAAGAGATGGGAATACCAGACCACCTGACCTGCCTCTTGAGAAATCTGTATGCAGGTCAGGAAGCAACAGTTAGAACTGGACATGGAACAACAGACTGGTTCCAAATATGAAAAGGAGTACGTCAAGGCTGTATATTGTCACCCTGCTTATTTAACTGATATGCAGAGTACATCATGAGAAACGCTGAGCTGGAAGAAGCACAAGCTGGAATCAAGATTGCCGGGAGAAATATCAATAACCTCAGATATGCAGATGACACCACCCTTATGGCAGAAAGTGGAGAGGAACTAAAAAGCCTCTTGATGAAAGTGGAAGAGGAGAGTGAAAAAGTTGGCTTAAAGCTCAACATTCAGAAAACGAAGATCATGGCATCTGGTCCCATCACTTCATGGGAAATAGATGGGGAAACAGTGGAAACAGTGTCAGACTTTATTTTTCTGGGCTCCAAAATCACTGCAGATGGTGACTGCAGCCATGAAATTAAAAGATGCTTACTCCTTGGAAGGAAAGTTATGACCAACCTAGATAGCATATTGAAAAGCAGAGACATTACTTTGCCAACAAAGGTCCATCTAGTCAAGGCTATGGTTTTCCCTGTGGTCATGTATGGATGTGAGAGTTGGACTGTGAAGAAGGCTGAGCGCCAAAGAATTGATGCTTTTGAACTGTGGTGTTGGAGAAGACTCTTGAGAGTCCCTTGGACTGCAAGGAGATCCAACCAGTCCATTCTGAAGGAGATTAGCCCTGGGATTTCTTTGGAAGGAATGATGCTAAAGCTGAAACTCCAGTCCTTTGGCCACCTCATGGGAAGAGTTGACTCATTGGAAAAGACTCTGATGCTGGGAGGGATTGGGGGCAGGAGGAGAAGGGGACGACAGAGGATGAGATGGCTGGATGGCATCACTGACTCGATGGACCTGAGTCTGATGAACTCCGGGAGTTGGTGATGGACAGAGAGGCCTGGCGTGCTGCGATTCATGGGGTCACAGAGAGTCAGACACGACTGAGCGACTGAACTGAACTGAACTGAGGGCCCATTTCCTGCCTTGTAGACAACTGCTTTCTCACTGTGTACTCACATGGCCTTTCCTTGGTGCCTACTTATGGAGAAAGACATCTCTTTCTCTTATAAGGGTACTAATCCCCTCATGAGGCCACCCTTCTGGCCTAATCTAAACCTAGTTTTCTCCCAAAGACTCCACCTCCAAATACCAAGTCACTGTAGGCTAAGGCTTCAACAAATGAATTTGGGGGCACACAAACATTTCAGTCAATGTCAAACAATGGCCAAGTGAGATTTATTCCAGAAGTCCTAGATTGAGTTAACATTCAAAAAAAAAAAAAATGTGATTTGCTGTATCACAAAGATACATGAAAAGCATTTGACAAACTTCAATATTTACTCCTGATAATGCTTAGCAAACTAAGGATAGAAGGGAACTTTCTGAACCTGATAAAGGACATGTATGAAAAACCTACAGCTAACATCATATTTAATAGTGAAAGACTTCATGTTTAACCTCTACGATCAGGAATAAGACAAGAGTATCTGTACTCACTACAGAGAATAAGAATTCAACACTATACTGGAATTTCTAGTCAGTGAATTAAGGCAAGAAAAAGAAATAAAAGGCATCCTTATTAGAAAGGAAGAACTGTTACTTTATTCTCAGATAACATGATTTTCTATGTAGAAAATCAGATGGAATTCACAAAAAAAAAAGCTACCAAATCTAGTAAGTGAGTCTAGCAAGGCTGCAGGATAAAAGGTCAATATACAAAAATCTATTATATAATAACAAGGAACAATCAGAAGCTGAAATTTTAAAAATAATAAGATTTATGAAAGAGAAAAACAAATATCATATATTAACACATATGTATGGATCTGGACTTCCCTGGTAGCTCAGCTGATAAAGAATCCACCTGCAATGCAGGAAACCCCGGTTCAATTCCTGGATTGGGAATATCCTCTAGAGGAGGACATGGCAACCCACTGCAGTATTCTTGCCTGGAGAATCGCCATGGACAGAGGAGCCTGGCTACAGTCCATGGGGTCACAAAGAGTCAGACATGACTGAGAGATTAAGCACAGCACAGCACATATATAGAATCTAGACATGGGTTTGATCCCTGGGTCAGGAATATCCCTTGGAGGAGGAAATGGCAACCCAGTCTAGTATTCTTACCTGGAAAATTCCATGGACAGAGGAGCCTAGTGGATACAGTACATGGGGTCGCAGAGTCAGACATGACTGAGCAACTGAACACACACACATGGAAAAATGGTACCAATGAACCTATTTGCAGGGCAGGAATAGAGGCACAGACATAGAGAACAGATTGTGAAAACAGTGGGGGATGGAAAGAGGGATGAATTGATATAAAAACACTACCATGTGTAAAATAGATAGCTAGTGGGAAGCTGCAGTATAGTACAAGGAGCTCAGCTTGGTGCTCTGTGATGACCTAGATGGGAGGAGTGGGAGGGTGGGAAGGAGGCTCAAGAGGGAGGGGATATGTGTATACATACAGCTGATTCATGTTGCTGTAGAGCAGAAACTAACACAACATTGTAAAGCAATTATATTCCAATTAAAAAACGAATGCAACATAAAATAATAAAAATAATCCCATTTATGACAGCATCCAAAAATGTGAAATTCTTATGTATAAATCTGACAAGAGATGTGAAAGACCTTTACAATCATTAAAACATTACAGAGGTGGGGAGTTGCTATACAACACAGGGAGCTCAGCCTGGTGCTCCCTAGAGAGGTGGGATGGGAGGGTGAAGGCAGTTCAAGAGGGAGGGGATATATACATATACATACATACAGACAGACAGACACTTATGTCTGATTTGTATCATATGGCAGAAACCAACACAACATTGTAAAGCAATTATCCTCCAATTAAAATTTTTTAAAACATTACTGAGAAAAATAGGAGACCTAAATAAATAGAGAAAGACACCATGTTGATGGATCAGAAGGCTCAATATTATTATGATTTCATTCATCCACAAGTTGATCTACAGATTCAATACAATTCCAGTCAAAATCACACCAGGAAAGCAGGCATAGAAGGAACATACCTCAACATAAGAAAAGCCATATATGACGAACCCACAGCAAACATTATCCTTTATGGTGAAAAATTGAAACCATTTCCTTTAAAATCAGGAACATGACAAGGGTTCCCATTCTCACCACTACTATTCAACATAGTTTTGGAAGTCCTAGCCACAGCAATCAGAGAAGAAAAAAAAAAATAAAAGGAATCCAGATTGGAAAAGAAGAAGTAAAACTCTCACTGTTTGCAGATGACATGATGCTCTACAAAGAAAACCCTAAAGATACCACCAGAAAATTACTAGCACTAATCAATGAATATAGTAAAGTTGCAGGATATAAAATTAATACACAGAAATCCCTTGCATTCCTACACACTAACAATGAGAAAACAGAAAGAGAAATTAAGGAAACAATCCCATTCATCATTGCAATGAAAAGAATAAAATACTTAGGAATAAATTTAGCTAAAGAAACAAAAGATCTACATATAGAAAACTATAAAATGCTGATGAAAGAAATCAAACATGACACAAATAGATGAAGAAATATACCATGCTCATGTATTGGAAGAATCAGTATAGTGAAAATGAGTATACTACCCAAAACAATATGGTATGAAAAGGCAAAATGATAGGATACTGAAAGAGGAACTCCCCAGGTCGGTAGGTGCCCAATATGCTACTGGAGATCAGTGGAAAAATAACACCAGAAAGAATGAAGGGAGGGAGCCAAAGCAAAAACAATACCCAGTTGTGGAAGTGACTGGTGATAGAAGCAAGGTCTGATGCTGTGAGAGCAATATTGCACAGGAACCTGGAATGTTAGATCCATGAATCAAGGCAAATTGGAAGTGGTCAAACAGGAGATGGCAAGAGTGAACGTCAACATTCTAGGAATCAGCGAACTAAAATGGACTGGAATGGGTGAATTTAACTCAGATGACTATTATCTTTACTACTGTGGGCAGGAATCCCTTAGAAGAAATGGAGTAGCCATCATGGTCAACAAAAGAGTCCGAAATGCAGTACTTGGATGCAATCTCAAAAACGACAGAATGACCTCTGTTCGTTTCCAAGGCAAACCATTCGATATCACAGTAATCCAAGTCTATGCCCCAACCAGTGACGCTGAAGAAGCTGAAGTTGAACAATTCTATGAAGACCTACAAGACCTTTTAGAACTAACACCCAAAACAGATGTCCTTTTCATTATAGGGGACTGGAATGCAAAAGTAGGAAGTCAAGAAACACCTGGAGTAACAGGCAAATTTGGCCTTGGAATATGGAATGAAGCAGGGCAAAGGCTAATAGAGTTTTGCTAAGAGAACACACTGGTCATAACAAACACCCTCTTCCAACAACACAAGAGAATACTCTACACATGGACATCACCAGATGGTCAACACCAAAATCAGACTGATTATATTCTTTGCAGCCAAAGATGGAGAAGCTCTATACAGTCAGCAAAAACAAGACCAGGAGCTGACTGTGGCTCAGATCATGAACTCCTTATTGCCAAATTCAGACTTAAACTGAAGAAAGTAGGGAAAACCACTAGACCATTCAGGTATGACCTAAATCAAATCCCTTATGATTATACAGTGGAAGTGAGAAATAGATTTAAGGGCCTAGATCTGATAGATAGAGTGCCTGATGAACTATGGAATGAGGTTCATGACATTGTACAGGAGACAGGGATCAAGACCATCCCCATGGAAAAGAAATGCAAAAAAGCAAAATGGCTACTGGGGAGGACTTACAAATAGCTGTGAAAAGAAGAGAAGCGAAAAGCAAAGGAGAAAGGAAAGATAAAAGCATCTGAATGCAGAGTTCCAAAGAATAGCAAGAAGAGATAAGAAAGCCTTCCTCAGCGATCAATGCAAAGAAATAGAGGAAAACAACAGAATGGCAAAGACTAGAGATCTCTTCAAGAAAATGAGAGATACCAAGGGAACATTTCATGCAAAGATGGGCTCGATAAAGGACAGAAATGGTATGGACCTAACAGAAGCGGAAGACATTAAGAAGAGGTGGCAGGAATAAATAGAAGAACTGTACAAAAAAGAGCTTCATGACCCAGATAATCACGATGGTGTGATCACTGACCTAGAGCCAGACATCCTGGAATGTGAAGTCAAGTGGGCCTTAGAAAGCATCACTATGAACAAATCTAGTGAAGATGATGGAATTCCAGTTGAGCTATTTCAAATCCTGAAAGATGATGCTGTGAAAGTGCTGAACTCAATATGCCAGCAAATTTGGAAAACTCAGCATTGGCCACAGGACTGGAAAAGGTCAGTTTTCAGTCCAATCTCAAAGAAAGGCAATGCCAAAGAATGCTCAAACTACCACACAATTGCACTCATCTGACACACTAGTAAAGTAATGCTCAAAATTCTCCAAGCAAGGCTTAAGCAATACGTGAACCGTGAACTTCCAGATGTTCAAGCTGGTTTTAGAAAAGACAGAGGAACCAGAGATCAAATTGCCAACATCCGCTGGATCATGGAAAACACAAGAGAGTTCCAGAAAAACATCTATTTCTGCTTTATTGACTATGCCAAAGCCTTTGACTGTGTGGATCACAATAAACTGTGGAAAATTCTGAAAGAGATGGGAATACCAGACCACCTGACCTGCCTCTTGAGAAATCTGTATGCAGGTCAGGAAGCAACAGTTAGAACTGGACATGGAACAGACTGGTTCCAAATAGGAAAAGAAGTATGTCAAGGCTGTATATTGTCACCCTACTTAACTTATATGCAGAGTACATCATGAGAAATGCTGGGCTGGAAGAAGCACAAGCTGGAATCAAGATTGCCGGGAGAAATATCAATAACCTCAGATATGCAGATGACACCACCCTTATGGCAGAAAATGAAGCACTAAAAGGCCTCTTGATGAAAGTGAAAGAGGAGAATTAAAAAGTTGGCTTAAAGCTCAACATTCAGAAAACGAAGATCATGGCATCTGGTCCCATCACTTCATGGGAAATAGATGGGGAAACAGTGGAAACAGTGGCTGAATTTATTTTTTCGGCCTCCAAAATCACTGCAGATGGTGATTGCAGCCATGAAATTAAAAGATGCTTACTCCTTGGAAGGAAAGTTATGACCAACTTAGATAGCATATTGAAAAGCAGAGACATTACTTTGCCAACAAAGGTCCGTCTAGTCAAGGCTATGGTTTTTCCAGTGGTCATGTATGGATGTGAGAGTTGGACTGTGAAGAAAGCTGAGCACCAAGGAATTGATGCTTTTCAACTGTGACGTTGGAGAAGACTCTTGAGAGTCCTTTGGACTGCGAGGAAATCCAACCAGTCCATTCTAAAGGAGATCAGCCCTGGGTGTTCATTGGAAGGACTGATGCTGAAGCTGAAACTCCAGTCCTTTGGCCACCTCATGCGAAGAGTTGACTCATTGGAAAAGACTCTGATGCTGGGATGGACTGGGGGCAGGAGGAGAAGGGGACGACAGAAGAAGAGATGGCTGGATGGCATCATTGACTCGATGGACATGAGTTTGAGTGAACTCCGGGAGTTGGTGATGGACAGGGAGGCCTGGTGTGCTACAATCATGGGGTCGCAAAGAGTCAGACACGACTGAGCGACTGAACTGAACTGAACCCAAAACAATCTATAGATTCGATGCAATCCCTATCAAGCTACCAATGGTATTTTTCAGAGAACTAGAACAAATAATTTCACAATATTTATGGAAACAAAAAAAACTCGAATAGCCAAAGCAAAGAAAGAAGAATGGAACTGGAGAAATCAACCTGCCTGACTTCAGACTATACTACAAAGCTACAGTCATCAAGACAGTATGATACTGGCACAAAGACAGAAATACAGATCAATGGAACAAAATAAAAAGCCCAGAGATAAATCTATGCACCTATGGACACCTTATCTTTGACAAAGGAGGCAAGAATATACAATGGAGAAAAGACAATCTCTTTAACAAGTGGTGATGGTAAAACTGGTCAACCACTTGTAAAAGAACAAAACTAGAACACTTTCTAACACCATACACAAAAATAAACTCAAAATGGATTAAAGATCTAAATGTAAGATCAGAAACTATAAAACTCTTGGAGGAAAACATAGGCAGAACACTCTCTGACAAATCACAGCGAGATCCTCATGACCCATCTCCCAGAGAAATGGAAATAAAAACAAAAATAAACAAATGGGACCTAATTAAAATTAAAATTAAAAGTTGCTGCACTACAAAGGAAACTATGCTACTGCTGCTAAGTCACTTCAGTCGTGTCTGACTCTGTGTGACCCCATAGACGGCAGCCCACCAGGCTTCCCCGTCCCTGGGATTCTCCAGGAAAGAACACTGGAGTGGGTTACCATTTCCTTCTCCAATGCATGAAAGTGAAAAGTGAAAGGGAAGTTGCTCAGTTGTATCCGACTTGTAGCAACCCTATGGACTGCAGCCCACCAAGCTCCTCCATCCATGGGATTTTCCAGGCAAGAGTACTGGAGTGGGGTGCCATCGCCTTCTCCGAAAGGAAACTATAAGCAAGGTGAAAGGACAGCCTTTAGAATGGGAGAAAATAACAGCAAATGAAACAACTGACAATCTCAAAAATATACAAGCAGCTCATGCAGCTCAATTCCAGAAAAATGAACAGCCCAATCAGAAAGTTGGCCAAAAAACTAAACAGACATCTCTCCAAAGAAGACATACAGATGGCTAATAAACACATGCAAAAGATGCTCAAAATCACTCATTATTAGAGAAATGCAAATCAAAACCACAATGAGGTATCATCTCACACCAGTCAAAATGGCCGCCATCAAAAAGCCCACAAACGTTAAATGCTGGAAAGGGTGTGGAGAAAAGGGAACCTTCTTACACTGTTGGCGGGAATGCAAACTAGTACAGCCACTATGGAGACCAATATGAAGATTCCTTAAAAACTGGAAATAGAACTGCCATACGACCCAGCAATCCCACTGCTGGGCATACACACCAAGGAAACCAGAATTGAAAGAGACATATGTACCCCAATGTTCATTGCAGCACTGTTTAGCTAGGACATGGAAGCAACCTACATATCCATCAGCAGATGAATGGATAAGGAAGTTATGGTACATATACACAATGGAATATTACTCAGCTATAAAAATGAATACATTTGAGTCAGTTCTAATGAGGTGGATGAAACTGGAGCCTATTATACAGAGTGAAGTAAGTCAAAAAGAGAAACACCAATATAGTATATTAACACATATATATGGAATTTAGAAAGACAGTAACAACAATCATGGAGAAGGCAATGGCACCCTACTCCAGTACTCTTGCCTGTAAAATCCCATGGATGGAGGAGCCTGGTGGGCTACAGTCCATGGGGTCGCTAAGTGTCGGACACGGCTGAGCGACTTCACTTTCACTTTTCACTTTCATACATTGGAGAAGGAAATGGCAACCCACTCCAGTGTTCTTGCCTGGAGAATCCCAGGGACGGGGGAGCCTGGTGGGCTGCAGTCTATGGGGTTGCACAGAGTCGAACACGACTGAAGTGACTTAGCAGCAACAACAACAATCATATATGCAAAGCAGAAAAAGACACACAGATGTAAAGAACAGACTTTTGGACTCCGTGGGAGAAGGCGAGGGTGGTATGACTTGAGAGAACAGCACTGAAACATGTATATTACCATATGTAAAATAGATAACCAGTGTAAGTTCGATGCATGAAGCAGGGCACTCAAAGCTGGTGCTCTGGGACAACCCAGAGGGATGGGGTGAGGAGGGAGGTGGGAGGGGGTTCAGGATGAGGGAACACATGTACACCCATGGCTGATTCATGTCAATGTATGGCAAAAACCACTACAATATTGTAAAGTAATTATCCTCCATTTAAAATAAATAAATTTTTAAAACTCATACCAGGACACCAAAAACGCTTTCCTTAAAAGAACATACTTATATTACACTTCATCAAAATTAAAACTACTTTTTGAAAGACACTGTTATAAGGATGAAAAATGAAGTCAGACTGGGGGAAAAAAGGTTTGCAAATCATTTATCTGATAAAGGAGTGGTATCCAGAATGTGTCAAGGATCCTTACAACTTAAAAACAGGAAAATAACCTAACTGTGGACTTCCCTGGTGGCACAGTGGGTAAGAATCCTCCTGCCAATGCAGGAGACACAGGTTTGATCCCTGGTCTGAGAAGATTCCACATGCCACAGAACAACTACGCTCCTCCACTGCAACTACTGAGACCACATGCTGCAACTACTGAAGCCCAAGCTCCTAGAGCTTGTGCTCCACAACAAGAGAAGCCACCACAATGAGAATCCTGTGCACCGCAGTGGAGAGTAGCCCCCACTCGCCACGACTAGAGAATGCCCTCAGAAAGCAAAGAAGACCTGGAACAGCCAAAAAAGGAAAAGAAAATAACCTAATTAAAAAATGAGCAAGGGGACTTCCCTGGCAGTCCAGTGGTTAAGATTTTGCCTTTCCAGTGCAGGGTGTGTGTGTTTGATCACTGGTCAGAGAGTTAACCCCACATTCCTTGTGGCCAAAAAACCAGAACATAGAAAACAACAGAAACAATACTGTAACAAATTCAATAAAGACTTACAAAAAATTTAAAAAACAAACAGGAATTTGCTATATGATGTAGGGAATTCAAACCCAGTGCTCAGTGACAACCTAGAGGGGTGGGGTAGGGTGGGATGTTGGAGGGAGATTCAAGAGGGAGGGGATATATGTATACCTATGGCTGATTCATGCTGATGTATGGCAGAAACTAACACAATATTGTAAAGCAATTATCCCTCCATTAAAAATAAATTTTAGAAAACGAGCAAGCCATCTCAACAGGCACTTTAGTGAAGACAATAAATGGCAAATGCTCACATAATAAGATGCTCAACCCCATTAGTCATTAGGGAAATGAAAATTAAAACCACAATGAGATACCATTACACCTCTAATAGAATGGCTAAAATTGAAAAGACTCACCATACCCCATGAACTGAAACTCTCATACAATGGGAGAAGGGAATGTAAAATGGCACAGCCACTTTGGAAGCTTCTTACAAAGTTAAGCATACACCTACCATAAGATTCAGCCATTCTGCTCATAAATATTTACTCAAGAGAAATGAAAGCAAATGTTCATACAAAAATTAGTACACAAATGTTCATAGTAGCTTTGTTTATGATTGCCCAAACTAGAAACAACACAAATGTCCATCAACACTTAAATGGATAAACAATTGTAGTATTTACATACAGTGAAATATCTCTTAGTAACAAAATGAAATGAACTACACACACAGCAAGGTGGATAGTTTGATTCTCAAAATAATTATACTGAGTAAAAGAAGCCATACAAAACAGAAAACATACTGTATAATTCCATATATATATATAAAAACCTAGAAAATGAAAACCGATCTAGAGTAACAGTGGATCAGTGGTCACCTGGGAGTTAGGCGCACAGGGAAGCAGGACAGAGAGATAATAAAGGGGCAAGAAGAAACTCTGGAGAGTGATGGATATATTCATTATCTTGATGGTGGTAATGGCTTCGGGCATATGTTGAAACTAACCAAATTATACTCTTTGTATATGTCAGTTTATTATATGTCTCTTATACATCAATAAAGCTATTAAAATAAAACCTTAGAAAGACTTCTTTAAAAAAAAAAAAGACTTCTTAAATTATGTCTCTGTGCCCCTAAGAACTTTGTTTCATTGGCCTGGAATCAGGAGGTTTTATTTAGCTTCTGATGAGTAATGGTTGGGCTTCAGCCAGGCTCTAAAGACACAAGATTGCACAAGCACCGACCTGACAGCTCATGAAGTTCTCATGGGGGTCTTCTGAATCTAAAACTGCAACTCTTCCATGCTACACACCCACTCCTTCATATTTTCCTACTAGAATACCCTCTACCAGGCATAATTCCTCTAGGGTCAATTTGAAATTACCATGGCTACATTGGGGAATTTTTGACGTGAAGACTGTTCACTTAAGAAGGCCCCAGGTTCAGTCCCTGGTCAGGGAACTAAGATCCCACAAGCTTTATGGCATGGCCCAAAAAAAGGACGTTAGACCAAAAAGGGAAGAAACTCTCATGAGGAAATTGTTTAAAAAGAGAATATTTTTAACATAAGAGACTATATTAGCTTTGTTTCTATACTTCAAGGATTAATGAATGGTAGCTTTAGATTTGTTTAGATTGGTAAAATTGTCAGTGGCCTGAGTTATTGTCCAACCAGCTGTAATCTCAATATCTATATATCTGTTTATTTCTTTATCTTTCTTGTGTTTTTCAAAATGTGGTTTCTTTATCAATACATTCTTCCTTCTCCTTCAAAAAGCAACATAAATAGCCTTTAAAAAGTAAAATTTCACATTTGTCTGAAGCTGTGCGTGCTGTCACTCAGTCATGTCCAACACTTTGCAACCCCAGGGGCTGTAGCCCACCAGGCTCCTCTGCCCATGGAATTTTCAGGGTAAGAATGCTGGAGTGGGTTGCCATTTCCTACTGCAGAGGATCTTCCTGACCCAGGGATTGAACCTGAATCTCTTGCTTCTCCTGCATTGACAGGCATATTCTTTACCACTGCACCACCTGGGAAATCTTGTCTGAAGCTGGGTCCTCCTAAAATTTTTTTGTCCCTCTCTCTCCGTTTTACCTCTTTAGGAAACTTTTAAAGATTAACTGATCAAAAAAACATTCAGTTGTTATGTGTATATACACTTTTCTAGTCCAAATTAAGCCATCAAAATGTCTAAAAACAAGAAAAAACTTATTAATGATGCTTCTTTTTGTCGACACTGAAAAGTGTACTTACGTAATAGCCTTTGTTATTCTAATTATAAGAAACGAACTTAATTCCAAGATGAAGGAGAATTTTGATACAATTGAGAGTCTTTATAAATTAGTTTACCATTTAAAAATAATGTCACCACAATATTTTGGTTTGTACAAAACCAGGGTTAAATTATTTAAACTTTCTAAATTTCTTACACTGGTTTTATGAGTTAAGTAAGTTACCATTGTCTCCATAATTTTATGAGAAAATATATATACAAACAAATGACAATAACCAATGTCTTTTTATAGAGTTTAGTTTTATGAAATTCTTAAGTTGCTACAAATCACAAAAATTTAACATATTAGCTAAAATTGAAATTTCCACATCCTGACTACCTTTAAGGCCTAAGATAAAAGGTTAAGTTAATTAATAAATAATCTTTGGCTATCTGGACAATTTCTATGTAAGAAACAGATACAAAACACTGGTCATTGAACACAATCTTTTATTCTTATCTCCTGAAACGACACTGTCCTTATCTTCCATAAATTCAGGAAAAGTGAAGAGAACTAATGAGATTTCAAAACCAAAAAATTTAAAGCTCTCAGAAACTCCTTGAATGTCCATAGCCTAAAGTCTTGCCATTATACTTAATAGCAGTAAGCTGTCTCCTCTAGGATCCACAAGTTACCTCCTTCTGAGTAAATATCAGGTTACCCCATGGATTTGGAAAGTATTCTCCATCTTAGACTCTACCCTATGACATGCTGATATCACTAATTACAGCAGGGGACACATACCTCCAGTTTTATCACCAACAAGTACAGCTGTTTTTTTCGAAACACCCACCTAAGCAGCCTCTGCATGATCCCAAACCTGAAGGCTTGGCTTCCTGAAGAGGCATCAGAGAAAAACTGCCCTTGAGCCTCAATGGAAAAGAGATTTTCAGGTACTGTTAGCAACTGACACAACAAAACTCCAAAGTACTGAAGTTTATGTTTTCCGACTTAAAAGACATATATCACTTCAACCTGAATACTGGACAGCCATTCCATTGGCACAATTTAACACTATTCTTAGGATTCCTCCAGGAACTGCTGACTGCAGAAGTGGACAACTTCTGCCCAAGGTTAATCTCATTCTTCAGTGAGCAGCCTTTTTCTTTCCCTTTACCACTCATCATGCCTGTTATTGTACTTTACACTCCCCAGTAAATCTTCTCAATATGTTCTCCCTTACCTTCATCCTTTGACTTTTGACCCTATATGACCTTCTGCCACTTAAAAAATAAAACGTCCTGACAGGTCTTTCTCAAACCATAACTACTGCTCTGAACTTAACTGTTTGCTGACAAAAATTTAATCATTTTTCTTTTAAACACTTGAGAAGATACATTTCCTATTAAGGCCCATTCTGGTTCTTCTGGGCTTCCCTGGTGGCTCAGATGGTAAAGAATTTGCCTGCAATGCAGGAGACCTGGGTTTGATCCCTGGGTTGGGAAGATCCCCTGTAGAAGGAAATGGCTACCCACTCCAGTATTCTTGCCTGGAGAATCCCGTGGACAGAGGATCCTGGTGGGCTACAGTCCATGGGTCACAAAGAGTCGGACACAACTGAGCCACTAACACACTTGTCTGGTTCTTAAGTTTCCCTTACATCATTAATCCCAAACTTTGGTCATATAATAACTGACCTCCAGTTCTGCAGCTCCAGTTCCGGCCCTTCTACTCCTCCACATCCCACCACCTCCTGACGCTGGGCGTGGCGTCACCCCACAGACAGCCGCAGTTACAGAGAGCAGAGCTCTGGAGCTAGAGCAAGTGGAGGAGGGCAGCAGCTGGTGGCCAAACACAGAGGGGTGAGTTAGAGGGCCAGTGCTAGCGCCAAGCAACTGCCAGTACCTGCACAAGTACCCTGGGAACTGGCGACGGCGTGTACTTGTGGCCCATGTGTGGGGGCGGCCTGGAAGGAGCACGGTTCGGGCGGGTGGCATCATGGATGAGAAGGTGTTCACCAAGGAGCTGACCAGTGGACCAAGCAGCTGAACAAGTGCAAGCAGCTGTCCCAGCCCCAGGTCAAGAGCCTCCGTGAGAAGGCTAACGAAATCCTGACAAAAGAATCCAATGTGCAAGTCGTTCGATGTCTAGTCAACGTCTGTAGAGATGTGCATGGGAAATTTCAGGATCTCATGGAATTGTTTAGAATTGGTGGCACATCACCAAATACGAATTACTTGTTTATGGGCAATTATTTTGACAGAGGATATCATTCAGTGAAAACAGTTAATCTGCTTGTAGCTCTTAAGGTTCATTACCATGAATGTATCACCTTTCTTCAGGGAAATCATGAGAGCAGACAGATCACACAAGTACATGGTTTCTATGATGAGTGTTTAAGAAACTACAGAAATGCAACTGTTTAGAAATATTTTACAGATCTTTTTGACTATCTTCCTATCACTGGATAGGATATCACTTCCTATTACTGGGTGGGCAGATCTGTCAACATGGTGGCCACTCAGCAGCCATAGATACACTGGATCACATCAGAGCACTCGATCGTCTACAAGAAGTTCTCCATTACGGTCCAGTGTGTGACTTGCTGTGGTCAGATCCAGATGAAAGGTGGAGGTTGGGTTATATCTCCTCGAGGAGCTGGTTACACCTTGGGGCAAGATATTTCTGAGACATTTAATCATGTTGATGGCCTCACGTTGGCATCTAGACCTCATCAGCTGGTGATGGAGGAATATAACTGGTGCCATGACCTAAATGGAGTAATGATTTTCAGTGCTCCAGACTGTTGTTATCCTTGTGGTAACCAAGCTGCAATCATGGATATTCTAAAATACTCTTTCTTGCAGTTTGAAAATACTCCCAGCACCTTGCAGAAGTGAGCCACATGTTACTCATGGTACCCTAGACTGCTTCCTATAATGAAGTTTTAAACTTGTACAGTTTTGCTCTTCCCATGTCATATGGGAAGAGCAACTCCACAAGTGTCAGAGAACAGTTAACACTCAAAAAAACTTGTTTTCACATGGACCAAAAAGATGTGCCATATAAAAATACAAAGCCTCTTGGAAGGACTGATGAAGGACTCAGCTGAAGGACTGATGCTGAAGCTGAAGCTCCAATACTTTGGCCACCTGATGCAAAGAGCCAACTCATTGGAAAAGACCATGATGCTGGGAAAGACTGAAGGCAGGAGAAGAAGGAGGCAACAGAGGATGAGATGGTTGGATCGTATCACTGATTCAATGGACATGAGTTTGAGCAAGCTCCAGGAGATGAAGGACAGGGAAGCCTGGTGTGCTGCAGCCCATGGGGTCACAAAGAGTTGGACACGACTGAGAGGCTGAACTGAACCTGTCATCAACAGCCATGATCACTTTAGAATGAACCAATTCATTGTATGCTGAAGTGACACTGTTGGTCAAGAAACCAGTTTCTGTCCTATCGCTGTTTGTAGTTACTTTGCTTTCTCTGAGAAACTGCAGATAATAAGATGTAAACATTAACACCTTGTGAATACAATTTAACTTCCATTTAGCTATAGCTTTACTCAGTATGACTGTAGATAAGAATAGCAGCAATCATTGGAGCTTAATGAACATTTTTAAAAATAAGTACCAAAGCCTCCCTTCTATTTGTGAGTTTTGAAATCATTTTGTTTATTTTTAGGGATACCATTTAATTTAACTGTATGATTTGTCTGTGCTCGATTTATCTCCACTTCTAAAATCTTGGCCTCATATTGTTCTTTGTTACTGTCAGAACCTGGTGAGTTGTTTTGAATGGAGTTTTTTTTTTTTTTCTCCCTCCTATAAAATGATGTTACTGCACAAGAACACTGCAGTGTTTTTCATAATAAACTTGTGAACTAAGAACTGAGAAAGTCAAATTTTAATTGATCAATGGGCAAGACTGGTGTTGTTTATTTAAAAGATGCATCAATTGATAAATGTTAGAATCTATAGAATTCTAGATAAAGAAAAATAAGAATCAAGGCCACTAAAAAAAAAACTGACCTCACATCAACAAAATACTTCTACTGAGGCTTGCTGTTCAGTTGCTCAGTCATGTCCGACTCTTTGTGACCCCATGGACTGCAGCACACCAGGCTTCCCTTTTTTTTTTAATCTCTCCACAAGGCTTGCAGGATCTTAGTTCCCCAACCAGGTATCAAACCCAGGCCCCCTGCAGTGGAAGCATGGCGTTCTAACCATTGGACCGCCAGGGAAGTCCCTGGTGGTACAAATACCTGTTCTCTTCAGAGATGTTCTTTTGGGGAACTGTTTACTTCCACTCACATTATCCGCCCATTTTAAGGGACATATAATTAACTCATGCAAAATGATACTTATACTTCCAATAAGGTCTGTGCTCCATTAGAATACCATTTCTTATGTGGACATCAGACTTACGCCCACCCGCCACACACTAACTTATCCAATATATTGAGGTAATTGTTAGAGATTTTCAGATATTTAAAACTACCTCTCTTCCAATGGATCAAATTCTCATGAAAAGTAAAGGGAAAAAGCAGAATCTGGACAGCTCCCAGAAAGGTAACTGACTCTTCATGCATTCTCTGTGAGCTGCAGTTCCCACAGTGGTGAAAAGGTGGCCCCAAACCTGTCTCTGATCTTAACAGATGCCATAAATGACACAACTTTTACTCAAGAAGACTCCCCCACCCCACCCCCCAAAAAAAATGTCTAAATTTATTAGCCATATTGTCACTAGCAGTCTTATAGCCCTTGATTTCCTTGGCTAGCAGAGGAAAGGGTTCTCCTTTAGCAAACACCTCTTGATGTACTTACATAAATACTACAGGTCAATAGAACAATTTCTGATGACGCTAAAAGAAAAAGGCACCAGGCTGTCTACAATAGACCAGCTGAACCATAGGACATGTTTCCATGGCCTGGGTTGGGTCACCTAGGCTCCTATGTCCAGGGTCTATTACAAGGATGAATGATCATCATTTTGTTTCTGGTAACTGCCTGTGGTGCTTTGGGGCAGAGCCTGTCCAGAGCCCTAAATGCCACTGAGCAGCCCTTGTCACATCACAAGATTCAGCACTTCATCCTGCAATAAAAGGAGCAAGAGAGACTTGCCCAAGTCCTTCTGCACCAGCTTTCTCAGTGCTACCTCCAGATCAGCAAAATCTCAGTAATGGTGATGACTAGAATACATAGATTCATGTCCTGTGGCCTGACTTCATCTGCCCTTGGATGAAAGGGAGGAGCAAGAAAGACATGCAGCCCCTGACATGCAGGAGCTGGCCTGGCACTCACAGCAAGGCCTAGGTGCTCTCCTGTTGAACATGCCCAGTTTCACAGATTCCCAACATCAGACAAGGCCACTGTGACTAATGGATCAAGACCAAAACTAGACTAATAAACATTGTCCAAATTCCCAAAATGACTAAACATTATCCTCTCCTAGCTCATATAAATAAATGGGTGCTGCTTCTTTGTCAATCACTCCCTTCACCTCACCTTTCTAGATAATAATTAATATACCCAATCATAAAATCACTCTCACTTTCTACAACCTCCAATCCTTGGAATCTCCCCCACAAATCGCCTTATATGAGGCCACATCCCATAAAAGAATCTTCCCAACCCAGGGTTCGAACCAGGGTCTCCCATATTGCAGGCAGACGCTTTAACCTCTGAGCCACCAGGGAAGCCCCATAAAAGAATCTAACACCTTCTTATTGAGACATCCCGTGGAATGTATGTTCTCCCTCATGACAAGGAATCAATGAACTCAGATTTGCATGACTGGATGAACAAATTAATGAATGAAAGGACTTACATCATAATAAAAGATCCCGGACTTACCCCCTAAGAGCTCATGATGTAGCAAGAGAGACAAAGAAACAGTTCTGTCAGTGTGATGAATATCATAATAAAACATAAAGACAGGATGCTGTACAAGTGACATGTCAGAGCCAGGGATGTCAGTGAAGGCTTCCTGGGAGAGGGGAAACTAGGGTGAATTTTAGGTAGAAGTTAGCCCAGTACAGAGGCAGGGGTTGGATTTAGTGGGAGGAAAATAATGTTTTAGTCAGAGAGAGTAATAAGTTCAAAGGCAAGAAGCAGAGAGAGTATATAACTAGATCATGACTGAGGTCAAGAAGGGACTACCATCAAGTCTTCTGGGCCTTATATGCTTTTAGGTCCACTGAAGGGTGGTAGGATTAGATTGTATTTTATGAAGATTCAATAACCACATACTGTGATCAAAGTTAAAAAATCATTTACCTCCAGATATTAAGATGGAGGTAAATCCAGCATCACTTTTGTTGTATTGCAAAAAAGACATAAATTGAATTAACCTTGAGGAAAAATTAAATGATCGCAAATTAAGGAACATTCTACATTTTGAACTCCAAAAATATCAATGTCATGAAACAAACAAACAAAAATGGCTGAGAAGCTGTTCTAGGTTCAAGGAAAGTAAACATGACTAAACACCATGCTTTACCCTGGACTGGATTTGGGAATTAAATACTTTTTTTCTTTTGCTAGAGAGGATGTCAATGGGACAACTGATGTAACTCAGCTAGATAATACTATGTCCATGTTAATTGCCTGATCTTGGGAATTCTCTGGTGTTCCAGTGGTTAGGACTCTGCATTTTCACTGCTGCTGAGGGCTCAGATTCAATCCCTGGTCAAGATTCCCAGGAGCTATGTGGCACCTCCCCCCCAAAAAAAATCACCTGATCTTGATAATTGTACTGTGGTTATATAAGAGAATGTCCTTGTCTTCTGGAAAGGTGCACCACATTTAGGTAAAGGAAAATCATGTCCATAACTAACTCTCAAACTGTTTAGAAAACTGCTCAGAAAAAAAAATATATATACATATATATATATATATGTAAATGAAAGAAGCATAAAGCAAATGTGGTAAACTGTTAATATTTGGGGAATCTAGGTGAAGGATAGTCATGAATTCCTCATATTATTTCTGTAACTATTCTGTAAGACTGCAACTTTGTCAAAATACAATTACCCCTTCCCTATCAAAAAATAAATAAATAAAAGCATGTAGTTGAAAAGTTTTATGTGTTAGGACTGTGATGGGACCTGGTAGGGTGAAAGTGAATAAGATGCTCCCATACCCTACTAGACTCACAGTCTAGGAGGCCATCTTGGCAGCAGATCCAAAGGTGTGAGACAGGATCTCCAAGAAGATGACAACAATTTGGGCAAGAAGCAGGGAAGGCCTGAATGAACTAGGGCAGTGCCAACATAATTAGAAGGACACTGAAGGGACAATATTTATGACCTGGTGACTAACTGGACTTGAGGCAGGGAACAAGCGAGGTCTAGTGAGGTGTCCGAGTTTCTTAGACAGACCATTGGTTGGACCATGGTCCCAGTCACCAAGAGAGTGCCCAGGCAGTTTGTGCAGAGGAAGGGCTTGATTTTGGACAGCTCAATGATGCTGTTAAGTAGAGGGTTTGAGATACAGGACTGTAGTTTAGGGGAGGCATCTGAGCTGAGATATATGTGGGGGAGTCATCAGCAGTGAGGAGTTAGAGGAAGCTGCTGAATAGGAAGAAGACACAAGAGAACCTCAACATCTGGAGAGGTGTACAGCACAATGATTCACAATTTTTAAAGGTTATATTCCACTTATAGCTATTATAAAATATTGGCTATATTCTGTGCTGTACATTATTTTTTGTATCTTATTTATTTTATACATGAAAAGTTTGTGAAAGTGAAGTCGCTCAGTCGTGTCGGACTCTTTGCGACCCCATGGACTGTAGCCTACCAAGCTCCTCCATCCATGGTATTCTCCAGGCAAGAATACTGGAGTGGATTGCCATTTCCTTCTCCAGGGGATCTTCCCAACCCAGGGATGGAACCCAGGTCTCTTTAACCTCTGAGCTACTATTATACATATAAATATAGTATAATAGTTTGTGCCTCTTTATCCCCTACCCCCGGCTCTTACCCCATTCCCCTTCCCTCTCCTCACTGATAACCACTAGCTTGTTCTCTGTATCTGAGTCTGCTTATTTTTGTTACTAGTTTGTTGTATATTTTTAGATTCCATCTATAAATGAGATCCCACAGTATCTGTCTTTCTCTGTCTGGCTTATTTCACTTCACATCAACTAAAGCCTCTCCTCTTCCCTAACCAAAAAAAAAAACCGTTTTTGCAAGAGTTGGCCTCCAGCCTGCCGACTCTTCTCCACTAGGAAAACTGAAGATTTGTTTAACCGCTTTGAACTTTCCTTTTGAACCTGTTTGTGTTTAATCAGACCCTCGACCCAATCTCTCATCGAGGCATTTCAATAACTTTTTTTCAGTTAAGTCAGAGATAACCTTTAGCTATCCGTCCAAACTCCAAAGCTTGGGTTCACTGGGCCCCAAGCCTTTGCCCCACCTCCCTGCCCCCGGCGGCTCTGCCAGATTCTTGCAGCCGAAGAGTAGAGGACGGCGTGGAGGGAGCCGATCCCCACCCCCAACCGCAGCCCCGGCCAGGCGACTGTCCACCTGACCTCCAGCCTCCTGCTAGTCATCAGCCTGGTGAGTTCCCCGGGTCGGGCCGGCCTCCCGGTCCCCTCCCTGGAGCGGTACCATCTGGCAACAGCCGCCCCCACCCACAAACCCGCACGGCCGGGAGAAGACCGATCGCGGGGGAAGAAGACCGATAGCGGGGGAAGAAGACCCCCGCGCCCCTTGCGCACCCCACGGGGCCGACGGGGGCTGGGGACTAGGCAGGCGCAACCTTCAGCGTTCCCGCGGTCACGCGAGGCCGCAGCCGCGCCGCCAGCGGGTGCGCGGGGGCGAGGCCCCCTCGCCCGCACAGATGGCCTCGCGCAGCGCGGCCATATGACGTCGTGTCCCCGCTGGGCGGGCCACCCATTCACGGCCATGGCCTCCTCTCACACCCTGCTCTCCGAAGCCTGAGCGGAAAGGGGTCATTGGCATCACCCAGCTTGCGCCACGGAGCATGGGGCTGAAAGTTGCGATTGCAAAAGTCCCGCGTCTGATCTTGGGCCTTATCTCAAATTGATAGCAGGAAGGCCTTTGGAACCTCTGCCAATTTTGAACAACCAGTGAGATGCTACGGTGCTGGCAGGCCGTATGTGAGAACGATTTGAGCTGTATGTTTCTTTAAAAAAAAAAAAAAAAACTGTTTATAGATGGAAATATTAAACCAAAGATTACTTTTCTTTTTTTTTCCCTGTCATTAATTTGCCCATCTGTGTGTGGAACCACTGACTTCAAATCAGATAGCTGTCAGGAAAAAGGATAAAGATGCAGGCAATTTTGATTATCATTAGGACAGAGTTTGGGAAAGAGAGAAGGCTCTGGAAAGTTGTCTTTCCTCTCCCACATGAGTTGCTTAAGTAAGGATTTTTTTCTTTTCCAATAATTTTTCTTTTTCTTCTACCAGTTCACCAGTCACAGCCTCTGGCCTAAAAGTCCCAGCATAGAATGTTCCTGCCTGTGGAGTTCAAGAATCCTTGCCAAACTGGCAGGGTGCCTTCCTAGATAGCAAGGAATAGCTAAGGGCCTGTCATTTCCTACAAGGGTATCCCAGAGAGGTTCTTTTCTCCCCCTTTTCCGGTGTCTGAATTTGAAAATGAATGTTATAGAGAAAAGACTGGTGGTTACCAAGGGGGACGGTTTGGAGGAGGGATGAAGTGGGACATTGGAGTTAGCAGATGTAAGTTTTTATATATAGAATAGATAGACAAGGCCCTACTGTACAGCACAGAGAACTGTATTCAATATCCTAAGATTAACCATAATGGAAAATAATATATTAAAAAAATAATGTACATATATATGTATAACAATCACTTTTTTGTACAGCAGTAATTAACACAACATTGTAAGTCAACTGTATTTCAATTTTAAAAAAAGAAAATGGATGTTAGTTCTAATTTAGTGTATTTAGTGCATTTCTAAAAATGCAGAGAAGGAAGATTGGCCTTTGGGCAGTGAGAGAAGGCAATCGACACCATGGGCGGATCTGAAGGGCAGAGAAGAAGGTGACCTTCAGACGCCCAATGAGGGAACTGTCCGCCCCCTGACCAGCCTTGGGGGCTTGGGTGCTGGCATAAAAGCAGCCTTGCCTAGTCCAACTAGCCAGCTCTCTCTGGGGGTCAGCTAGAGCCAAGGTGTGGATGTTGGAGTGTTGTTTTTGTTCTCTTTTTTACAGAAACTTTGAAAAAAAACACTGGTAAGTTGATTAAAGATGTCTTGTGTTATGGCTTCTTTTTTCTTTTTTATGCATTTCCTCCTGCCACATTGCATATTTTATTCTTACCTGGAGAAAGTGTGTCCAGCCTTTCCAGTTCCGATTTTAAAAGCAGCCTCTACTGGGATCTTACCAGGGTCTTAAGTCAGGTGTTTTGCTGAATTTGCTCTATGTGATAACATATCTCTGTTGCCTTCAGTAGGTCTCCCCCATGACAATGTCTTCCATTAAGATTGAGTGTGTTTTGCGGGAGAACTGCCACTGTGGTGAGTCTCCAGTGTGGGAGGAGGCGTCCAACTCTCTGCTCTTCGTAGATATTCCTGCCAAAAAGGTTTGCCGGTGGGATTCTCTCAGCAAGCAAGTGCAGCGAGTGACCGTGGGTAAGGATGAAGGATGGGCCTGGATCTGCCCAGACAGCAGATCTTCCCTGGGGAGGGGCGGTCACTTAGTGTGTTTTTCCTCTGGGACTTGATTGTTAAAGCTTATGCTTGAAAACTATTGTATTATCACCCTTTCTGGATCCCCCACTTTGACCCAAGAGTAAAATCTGGATAGTCGATACTTTCTTCTTCCCCTGTGGGTGCTGTGCCACATTCCCGGTCTTGTTTGGGATGGTGAGTCACAGTCCAAGAAAGTAGGCTCTTTCCTTAATACCTTCAAACACCAGCATTGAAAGTTGGAGACCCGGTTTGTGGCACAGCAAAGGTTATCTACCTTGGGTCAGTCCAAAGCCTTAGTTTGCAAACAAATAAACAACAGATATATCCTCTCTTTGAATGTGCAAAGAAGAGCTTTTGGACTTAGCATAAACGGGGACTTTCTGTTCGTTTTTGGGTTTTTTTTAAGGTTTTATTTTTATTTTTTTAATTTAAATTTATTTATTTTAATTAGAGGCTAATTACTTGACAATATTGTATTGGTTTTGCCATATATCAACACGAATCTGCCACAGGTGTACATGTGTTCCCAATCCTGAACCCCCCCCTCCCACCTCCCTCCCCATCTGTTCCTTGTTCTAAATGGGATTCACAAGAGAGTTTCAAGTGCCTGTTAATGGCCCTGTGATTTCCCAAGGAGGGGTTTATCACCTTCTATGGGCCAAGGGTATGGGCTTCAGAAGTAATAAGTTTCTTTTCCTTATTGTGCTGGTGGGAAAGAGATACCAGGGTCCTGTGACCTTAGGACACTCTCTCAATTCAAAACTGGGGACTTTTTTCCTTTTTAATGAGAGGGAACAGCTTTTAATACACTCAGGGACATGACTGTGGCTAAAGGCAAAAATGACTATGACCTGCTATGATCAGAGTCGGGGGAGGGACCCACGACCTTCTCTAGTCTCCCTTTCCTAGGGTGCACATATTAAGGATTTATGTGAATTGTGAAAGTCACTCAGTCGTGTCCGACTCTTTGCAACCCCATGGACTATACAGTCCATGGAATTTTCCAGGCCAGAATATTGGAGAGGGTAGCCTTTCCCTTCTCCAGGGGATCTTCCCAACCCAGGGATCGAAGCCAGGTCTCCTGCATTGCAGGTGGATTCTTTACCAGCTGAGCCACAAGTGAAGCCCAAGAATCCTGAAGTGGGTAGGCTATCCCTTCTCCAGCGGATCTTCCCAACCCAGGAATTGAACAGAGTCTCCTGCATTGCAGGCGGATTCTTTACCAACTGAGCTATCAGGGAAGCCCAGGGATATATTCCTACTCCTAATCTGCAAAACAAAGACAAAAACTCAAACCCTCCGAAGGGCTTAAACGCTAACCGGGTAGCTCAACTGATAAAGAATCCACCCTCAATGCGGGAGACCCCGGTTTGATTCCTGGGTTGGGACTGAGCAGACTGAGCGACTAAGCACAGAATACAGCACAGGCCACAGGTTGGGATCCCTGATGAGGATGTGACGCTCCTAATAGTGTCCTGCACATTCCCTGAGAGTCTTCCCAGGTGGAATGTGTGTGCGAGTGCTCAGTCGTGCCCAACTCTTGGTGACCCCATGGACTGTAGCCTGCCAGGTTCCTCTGTCCATGGGATTCTCCAGGCAAGAATACTGGAGTGACTTGCCATTACCTCCGCCAACATCCCTATGTTGGATCTTCCCAACATAGTGATCAAACCCGAGTCTCTTGCATCTCCTGCATTAGCAGGCAGATTCTTTACCACTAGCGCCACCAGGTGGTAAAGAATCCGCTAGCACCACCAGATGGTAAAGCATCCGCTAGCGCCACCTGGTGGTAAAGAATCCACCTGCCAATGCAGAAGATGTTAAGAGACGCAGGTTCGATCCCTGAGTTGGGAAGATCCCCTGGCAGAGGAAATGGCAAACCAGTCCAGTATTCTTTCCTGGAGAATCCCGTGGACAGAGGAGCCTGGCGGGCTACAGTCCATGGAGTCACAAAGAGTCGGACATGACTGAGCAGGCACACACACATTTCCTGGGACAATTCACGGCTGGAATCCACTTCTTTGCAGGGCTTTTAGCTAAGAGCCTTTCCCAAACACCCAGCTGCTCCCAAGCACCGTCTTGTACAGAATAGCTGCTTGCAAAATGTTTTCACCGTAAATTCTGTCATTTTGTTTCCCTTGGGCACACCACAGTAATCAATCTATCCACTTAAAAAAAAAAAAAAGTTTCCATGGAAAAATGTTAAACCCAGGAAACCTAAAATTTAAATATACAAAATAGAGTACTATAAGGACAATGTGAGTTTTAAATCACTGCATCTACATTTCTTTTTTTTTTTCACTATGCTTAACTACCAAAAAGGATTTGAAAAGAAAATTTCAGTTAAAAGTATACAAAATATGTCCCTTAAAAAAAGATAAGTCCTAATTAAAAAGAAAAACAAGACAAGCCCTTTTTTGGAGAGAGAGATGGTGCAAAACCCTGTTGCTAGAACAAAACACAATTTTTGTCTCTGAATTTCCTGAAGATCAGGCAAATTGAGTATCACTTCTGTATCAACTGTCCTGGTACACACACACACACACACACACACACACACATCACACATCCTTAGGAACCTCTCCTCTGAACTTGCTTTGGTGCCTGCCCCAGTGTATGGTGACTGCTGTGGTTTGACTTCTCTGCTTCACCCACTAGGCTGGAAGCTGGATTTCATCCATCTTTCCATCCCTGCTGCGCAGAACAGCACACAGAGTTCATGCTCAACGAATATACTCGGTTATGTAGCCTTCACTGTTCAACAGAAAGGAGGGAGCACTCCTATTGTCAAAGAGCTGCACACACCTAGAGATGCGGGGTAGTGTGATGGCTGCAGTGTGACTGCTGGCTACCTTCTGACTGCTGCTTTTGCCTCTGCAGATGCCCCTGTCAGCTCTGTGGCCCTTCGCCAGTCAGGAGGCTATGTTGCCACAGTTGGAACAAAGTTCTGTGCTTTGAACTGGGAAGATCAGTCAGCAGTTGTCTTGGCCACAGTAGATAAAGAGAAGAAAAACAATCGATTCAATGATGGGAAGGTGGATCCCGCTGGGAGATACTTTGCCGGTATGGTTTATTTTTAGCACCTACTTACTGAGATTTGGAGCTTCCCAGGTGGCTTAGTGGTAAAGAATCCCCCTGCCAAAGCAGGAGATACAAGAGATTGAGGGTTCGATCCCTGGGTTGAGAAGATCTGGAGGAGGGCATGGCAACCCACTCCAGTATTCTTGCCTGGGAAATCCCATGGACAAAAGGGACTGGAGGGTTACAGTCCATGGGGTAGCAGAGTCAGACATGACTGAGTGACTTTAAAAAAAACAGAAGAATATGACTTATAAAAGTCTCACAGCTGCAGTGGTAAAAGAAGTATCCATAATGGGTCTTGGGTTCTTCTTTTCTTATTACTTAAGTCACTTGTATCCAAAAAAAAAAAAAAAAATCCCATGAGAAAAACTTCATAGATATTTCTTTCAATTGCTGTCTGAGGCAACCTAAATTTGTATGGTATTTTGTAGTTTAAATAAGTTTTAAGACAAGGTTATTGCCTGGAAAATCTCATGGACGGAGGAGCCTGGTGGGCTGCTGTGGATGGGGTCGCACAGAGTCGGACACGACTGAGCGACTTCACTTTCACTTTTCACTCTCATGCATTGGAGAAGGAAATGGCAACCCACTCCAGTGTTCTTGCCTGGAGAATCCCAGGGACGGGAGCCTGGTGTGCTGCCGTCTATGGGGTCGCACAGAGTTGGACACAACTGAAGCAACTTAGCAGCAGCAGCAGCAGCAGCAAACTGTGATTGCTGTTTAAATTGGAAATAATTTCAAATTTACGGGAAAAAAAGTAAGAACAACACAAACAACACCCATATAGCCTTTACCTGCTGCTGCTGCTGCTAAGTCACTTCAGTCATGTCCAACTCTGTGGGACCCCATAGACGGCAGCCCACCAGGCTCCCCTGTCCCTGGGATTCTCAAGGCAAGAACACTGGAGTGGGTTGCCATTACCTTCTCCAATGCATGAAAGTGAAAAGTGAAAGTGAAGTTGCTCAGTCGTATCTGACTCGTAGCAACCCCATGGACTGCAGCCTACCAGGCTCCTCCGTCCATGGGATTTTCCAGGCAAGAGTATTGGAGTGGGGTGCCATTGCCTTCTCTGATAGCCCTTACCTAGACTCACCTATTAACAGCATTTTGTTCTGTCTGTTCTTAGTACATATAAACATTTTTCTCCAGGATCATTTGAAAGTAAGTTGTATATATCATGTATCTTTACTTCTAAAATATTTCCCTGTGAATTTCCCAAGAAAAAAATGACATATTCTTATATAACCACAGTACAGTAATCAATTCAAAGAAGTTTAACATTATACAACAATTTTATCTGATGCACTGCCTACATTCCAGTTCTATCAATTCACCAAATTCACCAGCCTTTTTACATATATATTATTTATGTATAATATAGTTTATTATTAAATATATAATATATTGTATAAAATGTATGGTATATTTATATATATTAAAATATATAATTATATAATATAGTATTTATGTAGTTTATATAAACATTTTATATAAAAATGTTTTTAAGAGTAGTATTTTTCCTTCTAGTACAGAATCCAGTCTAGGATTATGTACTGCATTTAGTTGTCATTTCTCTTTCATCTTTTTTCATCTAGAACAGAACATAGCCTTTCTTTTTTTTATGACATTGCCATTTTTGAAGACTACAGTCCTACCCAACTCTCCTCTTTTTTTTATAGAACATTCCTCATGTTGTTGCATTTGTCTAATGCTTCCTTGTGATTAGATTGATGCTATATATACATTCATGGCTGGAATCACTGCATAGTTCTGTCCTTCTCAGGGTTCCCATCTGGGTAACATCTGCCCCCCATCAGTGATATTAGTTTTGATCACCCAGTTGAGGTCTTAGATTTCTCTACTGCATAGTTACTATTTTTAATTGAGATTTATAAGCAGCTTGTAGGGTTTGTTAGTGATATATTACCGTGTAACAAATTACCCTGAAATTTAGTCATTAAAATAACAAACATCTATTATCTTCTGAAGGTCAAAAACCTGAGTCTGGCTTAGCTGGATGGTTCAAGGCTATGTCATGAAATTGCAGTCAAGTTGTTGTTTGGGTCTATAGCTTTGGAGGAGGCTAGAGTCTCTAAAGGGGTCTGGAGGATCTGCTTCAAAGCTCACTCACATGGCAGTTGGCAAGAGGTTTCAATTTCTTACTACATGGGCCTCTCCATAAGATTGCTCAGGACCTGGCTTCCCTAGATCTGGTGATGAGAGGGAGGGAGGGAGAGAGAAAAAGAGGGAAAACACCCAAGATGGAAGCTACAGTCCTATTATAAGCAATCTCAGAAATAACATAGCATCACTTCTGCCAGGTGCTATTGGCCACATAATTATGGAGGGGACTAGACAAGGGTGTGAATAATGGGAGTCAGGGATCATTCAGGGCCATCCTAGAGACTGGCTACAACATGAGGAGACATTTTAAGTCCAAGCAAATATCCTGGTCCTCATCAAAATTTCTCCCTTAGGTTTTACATTACTTGATGATTTGTGCATGACTTATACACAGCTTAAAATGAATTTTAAGTCTGTGTTGAAGTTAATAATGCATTTCATATTTAGTTCTCATTTTCATCCCAACATAACAACCCTATAGTTAACCAAGTGTTAGATGCTCAGTTGTGTCAGACTCCTTGCAAACCCCTGAACTGTAGCCCACCAGGCTCCTCCATCCATGGGATTCTCCAGGAAAGAATACTAGAGTGGGTAGCTATTTCCTCTTCCAGGAGATCTTCCCGACCCAGGGATTGAACCCAGGTCTCCTGCATTGCAGGCAGATTCTTTATGTCTAAGTTACTAGGGAAGCCCAATAATTAGCCAAAATTGATTCTAAATGCCTGCTGTTTCCACTCCCCACTCAGCCCCTCACATCATCAGCCATGCTGTCTGGCTTCATTCACTTTCAACAATGAAGGGAGGTAAGATCTGAGCAGGTGGTGTGAATAGTTTCCCATCTACCTGGACTTTATACAACCACAGATTTAGTCCAAGACAGGTTGAAAGATTAAAGCTGATAGTCCATTGGAAGCCCTTCAGCCAGTACTGTGGGATGAAGAAATATGATCAGATACCCTGCCTCCTGTTGAAATTGATTTTCTCTCTCCCTCTTAGCTATAAGTGTACAGCTCTGTGGCATTTGGTGAGACAAAATTATAATGTCCTCAGAGGCCTGATTTCTTAGCCTGGAGTCCCCAGTCCCCAGTCCTTAACCTTTGCCTTCTGGAGACCACATAAAGTTGTAGGCATCAGTGTGAGTATACACACTGGTCGTGTGCATCTGTCAATAGCATCGAAGACCTTTTTTCTACAGAGAGTTCATAGCTTTCGGCAGGTGTTGAGAGCTGTCCCTGGCCCAGAAAAGGGTGAGGTCATCTGATAATCTGGATGGGGTCTCTTAGTGGTGGGTAGTACCCTGAAGGTGTCCCAACACCCATGTTCTCACCTGTCGGGTCTCACTACTAGACAGTGATGCATAACCCAGGGCTCCAGGTTGTTGTTTCCCACTAAAGAAGAGCCCTTTCCAAGCAGTGGGGGATCCCCTTTCATGTTACAGACATCTCTTTCTGTGAGGCAGGTAGTGGGAGAAAGAGATGAGTTGGGGAGGGAGCGCAGTTGAATAGTAACGAAACAAGCCCAATTGTCTTATAGCAAGAAAATAGGGAGGAAGGATTTACCCTGTCCAGCTTCCTATTCAGGCTTCCCAGTTTCAGTCCATTTTGCTCTAAGTCACTCTTCTTTCAGATGGAGTATGTCACAATAAATGAGCTTTCCAGTTTCTACATTATGTGAAATTCTACTCTGTCCCCGGAGATCACACTCAAATCTAAGTGAATTGTCCATGGGCACTTGAGTTAATGGAGTGTTCTCTATAAATGTCACTTAGGTCCAGTTGGATGATGGTGTTCAGTTCTTCTATTTCTTTGCTGATTTTCTATCTACATGGATTTATTATTGAGAAAGGGATGCCAACATCTCCAGCCAGATTTACGGATTTGTTTCTCCCTTCAGTTCTGTCTTTTCCTTTGTATATTTTAAAGCTCTGTTGTTAAGCGCATGAACATTTAGGATTATTATGTCGGCTTAGTAAAGTGACCATTTTCACAATATATAGTACTCCTATTTATCCCTGGTAACTTCCTTTGCTCTAAGTATATCTTATCTGATATTAACATAGCCTCTGCAGTTTTTTAAGTTAATATTTGCATAGTATATATCTTGGGCTTCCCAAGTGACACTAGTGGTAAAGAACCTGCCTGCCGATGCTGGAGATGCAAGAGACGCAGGTTCAATCCCTGGGTGAGGAAATCACCTGGAGTTGGAAATGGCAACCCACTCCAGTATTCGTGCTTGGAGAATCCCATGGACAGAGGAGCCTGGCAGGCTACAGTCCATGGGGTCACAAAAGAGTCAGACACAGCTGAGCGACTAAGTACACAAGCACACACTTTGACTTAGAGCTACCATTTTGTTATTTTCTCTTCTTTCCTGCTGTATTTTTTTGTTATTCTGTTTCCCTTTTCCTGCCTTCTTTTGGGTTATTTGAGTATTTTATAGAATTCAATTTATTTATTATGATTTTCATCATATCTTTCCGTGTAATTTTTTAAGGGCTCCTGAAAGGGTTGCAAATATATAGTTAATTTTTCAGTCTATCTAGAACCAATATTTTACCACTTCAGTTGATAATCACCCACTTATGTTATAGTTGTCTTTATATACATAGATTAAAAATCCCGTCAGAAAAATGTAATTTTTGCTTTCTATTATATTTACTCATACATTTACTATTTCTTTTTTTTAATTTAAATTTACTTATTTTAATTGGAGGCTAATTACTTTACAATATTGTATTGGTTCTGCCACACATCAACATGAATCCACCACGGGCATACATGTGTTCCCCATCCTGAACCCCCCTCCCACCTCCCTCCCCATACCATCCCTCTGGGTCATCCCAGTGCACCAGCCCCAAGGATCCTGTATCAAACCTGGACTGGCGATTTGTTTCTTATATGATATTATACATGTTTCAATGCCATTCCCCCAAATCATCCCACCCTCTCCCTTTCCCACATAGTCCAAAAGACTGTTCTATACATCTGTGTCTCTTTAGCTGTCTTGCATACAGGGTTATCACTACCATCTTTCTAAATTCCATATATATGCATTAGTATACTGTATTGGTGTTTTTCTTTCTGGCTTACTTCACTCTGTATAATAGGCTCCAGTTTCATCCACCTCATTAGAACTGATTCAAATGTATTCTTTTTAATGGCTGAGTAGTACTCCATTGTGTATATGTACCACAGCTTTCTTATCCATTCATCTTCTGATGGACATCTAGGTTGCTTCCATGTCCTGGCTATTATAAACAATGCTGCGATGAACATTGGGGTACACGTGTCTCACATTTACTATTTCTATAGCTCTTTCTTCATTCCTGATATTCCTTTTGGTATTTTTTTTTTCAATATTTCCTTTCTATCTGAAGAACTTCCTTTAGCAATTCTTTTAGAACAAGTCTGCTGGCTATGAATTCTCTTAGTTTTACTTCACATGAGAATGTCTTTATTTCTCCTCTATTCTTCAAGGGTATTTTCACTTAATATAGAATCCTACCTAGGTTGACAAATTAAATATGTATCACTTCCTTCTGACCTCCAGTTTCTCATGAAAAATCAACAGTCATTGAAATCATCATTCTCCTATATGTAGTATGTCATTTTTCTTTTATTAATCTTAAGGATTTCTATTTAACCTAAGTTTTTGGAAATTTGATTACGATGTGTCTAAGTATAGGTTCCTTTGGACTGATCCTGTTGAGGTTTACTCAGCTTCTCAAAGGGCTTCCTAGGTTGGCGCAAGTGGTAAAAAACCCTCCTGCCAATGCAGGAGACTTAAGAGACTCGAGTTCAATCCCTAGGTCCAGAAGATCCCTTGGAGGCAGTTCATAGTTCAGTCACTCAGTTGTGTCCAACTCTTTGCAACCCCATGGACTGCAGCATTCCAGGCTTCCCTGTCCTTCATCATCTCCCGGAACTTGCTCAAACTCATGTCCATTGAGTCAGTCATGCCATCCAACCATCTCATCCTCTGTAATCTCCTTCTCCTCCTGCCCTCAATCTTTCCCAGCATCAGGGTCTTTTCCAATGAATCAATTCTTCACATCAGGTGGCCAAAGTATTGGAGTTTCAGCTTCAGCATCAGTCCTTCCAATGAATATTCAGGACTGATATCCTTTAGGATGGACTGGTTTGATCTCCCTACAGTCCAAGGGACTCTCAAGAGTCTACTCCAACACCACAATTCAAAAGCATCAGTTCCTTGGAGGAGGAAATCAATCAAACCCCTTGGAGGAAGGCATGGCAACCCATTCTGGTATTCTTGCCTGGAGAATCCCACGGACAGAGGAGCCGGGCGGGCTACAGTCCATAGGGTTGCAATGAGTCGGACACAACTGAAGTGACTGAGCACACATGCACCCACCAGTTCCAACCTGCTTTCTATTAGGTGGCATTAAGTGTGCCACTCAGTGGTCACTCTGAGAATTAGAAAGAAGAGTTCTATCCATTAGCTCCATTCTCCAAGTCTTTTAGTATGCTAATTAGAATCAGATCCATGCATGGACAAGCAGATCACAAACAACTTTATGAGACTGCATTCCTGAGCATCATCCCTCTTCACTAGCTTCTAGTACTTTCCAGCTTCCTGGAGCTCTCCTTTTCATTCCTCCAGCCAGAAACCACCCACTTCTATGATTATTCTGCCTCCAGGGCCAAGTGGCAGGCAGAGAGAGAGAGAGAGAACATGAAAGCAACAGCATTTGAGCTGCCCTTTTGTCCCTGAAGCTTCACTAAATGGAGAGGAACAGCACCTTTGATTCCTGTAGTTTCCTGTTGCTGACGGCTCTCTCCCTTTGCTGCTCTAGCTGCAAAATTGCCTGGGGGCTGGTGCATGAGAAAATGGAAAAAAGGGAGTGGAATATAAGCGGGGGTTTTCTTCCACTCTCTCTCTCTCTCTCTCTGAGCCACAGGAGTGTTTTCTGCTCCTTGTGCCAGATTCGGAGGTTTCTCTTGGACCTCATTCTGCCTGCACCACAGCGCTCACTTCCACGTTTCAGACTGGGTTGAGTTCAGGCCAGGACATGTGCTGTGCTGTGTTTAGTCCCTCACTGGAGGATAAAATGGAGAACTTGAAAACTCACTGCTGGTTAGGTGATACTTCAAATTCTCTGTTCTTCTCTGAGCTGACTTACATCACAGAGTTCTCAAAAAACTACGCTGTGTATTTTGTCCAGGTCTTAGAGTTTGCTTAGGTGGTTCAGACAGTAAAGAGTCTGTCGGCAACACAGAAGACCCAGGTTCGACCCTGGGTTGAGAAGATCCCCTAGAGGAGGAAATGGCAACCCACTCCAGTATTCTTGCCTGGAAAATCCCATGGATGGAGGAGCCTGGTGGGCTACAGTCCATGGGTTCGCAAAGAGCATGACTGAGCAACTAATACTAGAGTTTGCTCAGTGGGAGAAAATGTGTTGATGCAGATGTCTTGAACTAAAACCTCTCCAGGTAGTTTTAATTAGCATGGCAAGCAAGGTAGTTGCCATTAAAAAAAAAAAAAGCATAGGACCCAGATTGGGACTGTATCATCATTTCCTTGATTTCATCATGGGGAAGGAGCCCTGGTGAGAGATGACACTGTGCACAGGCAGGATGCTGTGTGGCTGAGCTCCATGCTCTTTGGATTTTGTAGGTACCATGGCTGAGGAAACAGCTCCGGCAGTTTTGGAGCGCCGCCAAGGGTCCCTGTACTCCCTCTTTCCTGACCACCATGTGGAAAAGTACTTTGACCAGGTGGACATCTCCAATGGTTTGGATTGGTCTATGGACCACAAAATCTTCTATTACATAGATAGCCTGTCCTACTCCGTGGATGCCTTTGACTATGACCTGCAGACGGGAAAGATCTGTATGTGCCTTTTCATTATTTTTCGTGGTATCTTTTTCACGTGCTTATGACTAGTCAGCTGTTGCTCCCTTAATCCATTTGAAAAGGTCCTTATTTTTCAAAGAACTGCCCAATGTTATAATTCCAATATTGTAATGATTACACAGACTTGACTATGCTGCCAGTCAAGCCATGGCTGTCAGCAGGAGACCTGGGTTCAATCCCTGGGTCTCAGCCATGGCTCTCATGGCTTTAGCTCTCAACTAAGTATGGCCGCAATTGTCATAAGATGGCTAGGTCCTCAATCTTTTTTCTTGCAACCATCACTAGAAAGAGGCTCACTGTAAAATGGATCCTGTTCTGCCGGCCAGTGTTTAAAGTCAAATAATATACAGCCGAATGGGACAAAAGAACAGGAAATTAGAGTTTGGGGTTGATATTTCTTATTTGTACTTTAGTTAACTAAAGGAAAATACTCAAAGACAAATTAACAACCATTCAAAATGGAAAAATTAAAAAGGTAGTTACAGATTGTTCAACTCTACCACTGGGCTCTAAATGAGCCATAGTTGGAAGCTGGGAGGGAAGGAATTATTGGGAGGAATTTAAAAGGGCATGCTTGAAACTTTCATGAAAGGTGCCAGACCACAAGAGCAAAACCAATCATAAAAATGACTTGAAAAATATCCTAAGAGTCTCATGCAGATTTAAGCAGAAAATTTCCAGCATAGGTGTTTTGCTTTGAAATATGTAGTGCCCTGTTTCATGACTGTTTTTACTCATTTTACTTACACATGGTTTCAACATTCCTTCCATTATACCTCAATCTGATTACTGTAATGACTTGGATTGTATAGTGTAAAGTTCCTATGAATTTTGATGTTTGTTTTATTTTGTATATTATGATTTTCTTTAAGGCCAGCCAGCTGGTTTCAAAATACCCCCTTTTTTCAGAAACAAGCCCTTCTAATATTTAGTTTCAATAAGGTGATTTTGGAGCATTTAATTGGGCAGAAACAGAGCCTACACGTCTTGCCAGTTTTTGTGCATGAACTATTTGCAAATCGGACCCAGGCCCTCGGCAGTGAGAGCATGGAGTCCTAACCACTGGACAGCCAGGGAATTCCACAAAACAGGCAATTTTGGAAGTAAAACGGCAAAGGTTTAACCATAGACTGAAGTGTGTCTGAGGTGGGCAGGCAGGGCTTCAGTTCAGGTAAGCCTCAAAAAGGTCTTTTGGTATTTTATTAAGAATTCTGCTTTCCTTTTTCTCTCCTCCTCTGAAAGCTTAAGAGAGCTGTGTCTGTATGCAGACTGAAGGGAGCAAATCCACCTCAAATCCTGCAGTGAAAAATCCTTCGTTGAGGGATGCCCACTCATGTTTCTAAACTTTTTTAGAGTTAGGAATCCTCATGAATCATCCTGCCTGTGGCACCCACTTGTCAGACCCTGGATAAGCGGAAGTAATCAGTATTTATAATCAACTTGATTGCTCATTGTTTGATGCTCACTAGTGAGTGACCTGTGGTTTTGGGGGGTGTGTGTGTATGTGTGAGTGTGGTTTGGTGTTGTTTTTGTTTGTTTTCTTTTTTACCATAGCCAACCGCAGAAGTGTTTACAAGCTGGAGAAGGAAGAACAAATCCCAGATGGAATGTGTATTGATGTTGAGGGGAAGCTCTGGGTGGCCTGTTACAATGGAGGAAGAGTGATCCGTTTGGATCCTGAGACAGGTAGGCCCACAGCAAAATGATAAATTCCCACAATGTCTAGAAAACACCGGACACTAGGGGCCAGAGAAGCTTCCTTACTAATGAAGTTATAGAGAAATATATTCAAAGGTCTCAGTTGGATGATTTTGTAAATAAAGGCCAAAGATAAAGCCCAAAATGTTATGGTCAGAACTCCTTTATCTGTAGAGGTATATCTTTTTTCTCAAAAGAAATTGTCAAGGAAGGTAGGTGAAACTCCTGGGAGAATTGACCTTCAAATCTTCTTTGACCTTTCTTATTGCTCCACAAGGGGTCCCAAAAGGTTATGTAGTTGGAGATTTGCTAGAGCTAGACTGAATGAAATATTTGGTGATCTAGGGAAAAGACTCCAAACTGTGAAGTTGCCTGTTGATAAAACAACCTCATGCTGCTTCGGAGGGAAGGATTACTCTGAAATGTACGTGACCTGTGCCCGGGATGGGTTGGACTCCAAGGGTCTTCTGCAGCAACCTGAGGCTGGTGGAATTTTCAAGGTGATCTGGCTATCTCTTATATTTTGAGGGTGAGGTGGGAGATTTTCAGTTAGGTAACTCAGTGATTAGTGCTTTTTCGTACTTTCCAAACACAATTCTACTTGGCATTTTAAGCTCATCATGCTAGATTTAAAAACATTTTATTTAGATTTTCTAGACTTCAAGTTAGGCTTTCCTGGTGGCTCAGTGGTAAAGAATCTGCCTGAAATGCAAGAGACATGGGTTCAAGATCCCTGTTAGATCCCTGAGTTGGAAAGATCCCCTGGAGAAGGAAATGGCAACCTATTCCAGTATTCTTGCCTAGGAAATCCCATGGACAGAGGAGTCTGGCGGGCTACAGTCCATGGGGTCAACAGAATTGGACACAACTTGGAGACTAAACCACCGCCACCACAGACCTTAAGTTATCTGAAGTCCAGGACAATGTGTTTAGCTTACTTTGGACAGTACTTTAAAATATTTTTTGCTTCAGTAGTGTTTGTCTAAATTCTATAAATCAGTAGAATAAGCTTAGAAAATCAGTGTTTAAAACACACTGATAAGATTAGTTGATTGCTTTGATGTTACAAGAATATTTTCAGGTTCTTAACTTTTTGGCAGTGAAATAAACACTGGTAAAAATTATAGACCTCTTGAGTTGAAAAGGAATGTAGAAATCCCTTGCTAAACAGATGGGAAGAAGATAGTAATAATTCAGTTTTCAATCCTAGTTGTAAATGGTTGCTAGTTGAATTATTATCATGTGAATAATTGATTGGACCATAAATACCTAATCAAATAATTCTTTTTTATTATAGGAAATAAAACAAGGATAATAGTTGGCTAAATATACTATTGTGAATCATAAAAATGCTTTTGGAGAATACTTGTGAATTACATTGTATCAGAGTTTCTCTCTTCTTTTTTTAACAGATAACTGGCCTAGGAGTCAAAGGAATTCCTCCCTATCCTTACACAGGATGAGTGACATCCTCTTCTTAGTGGAGGAAATGTAGAAGACAATTAGAAAATTCTGGAGCTAAAATTTCCATCTAGTTACCAAAAACATGAAGCAATGACATTAACAGGATTAAATTTTTATTTACAATTTTTAAAAGGTAGAGCATTTCTAACAAGGGGTGACAGGTGGTCTTGATAACCTACTATAAGGCCTTCTGCAAAGGTACTATAGAAATATAGGGGTGTTTAACTATCAACGAAGCTTCTTGATTCTTTGTAAATTGCTGGTGGAGTTGGGGGAGGGAGAAGAAACTGTATCTGTTATTTACTCTGCATTCCATACTTACTATACCTAAAGCTTCAAAACACTAATAAATAGTAGTCTGGCAATGACTTATTGTGATTATGTTCCTTTTTATTTTCATCATAATCATATAAAAAATGCTGCAGAAAAATGTTTTAAATGCTGCAAAGCCAGCCTATCTTCATATTACTCTTCCTATATGTTATTTTACAAACTAAAACATTGCTAGAAGATAAGAATCAAACATTTTGTCAAAATGCATGGTTCCAACTGCCACCTAGATGTAGATGTAAAAGTAATGTATCACTTTGGAAAGAATACTTTTTTGAAAAAATAGCTTTATTGAGTTATAATTGACCTACACATATTACATATTTAAAGTGTACAGTTTGATAAGTTTGACATATGTGTGTGTGTGTGTGTGTGTGTGTATTCATGGAACCAACACCTCAAATAAGATAATGAATCTATCCACTACTCCAAGACCTTCCCTGTGTCCCTTGTGTCTTTCCTTCTGTATGCCTGCCCCCATTCCCAGGAAACCACTGATCTGATTTCTGTCACTATAAATTAGCCTTAAAATTGAATACTGTGATTTCTCAACTTCCTTTTTTTTTTTTTTTTTCAAAATTGCTTTAGCTCTTTTAGTTCCTTTGGCCTTCCATATAAATTTTAGAATCAACTTGACTATATCTACAGAAAAATCCTGGAGCAATTTTAATTGAAATTGCTTTAAATCTGTAGAACAATTTGAAGAGAAATGGCATTTTTACTATTTTGATTCTTCCAATCCATGAACATGACATGTCTTTCCAATTATTTAATCTTGTCTGACTTGTTTCATCACCATTTTGTAGTTTACAGCATACAAATCTTATACATGTTTTGTTAGATTTATATCCAAGTATTTCATTTTCTGGAGCTATCATAAGTATCATTATTATTTAAATTTTTTGTTTCTAGTTGTTCATTGCTCACAAATTATGATTGGTGTTTGTAGGTTGACCCTGCATGTGATGACTTCACTAAACTCACTTATTAGTTATTACTACCTTGACTATCTCTATAGGTTTTCTGAGGTTCTTTGAATACATAATCATGTCTTCTGTGAGTAGGCAGTCTTATTTTGTCCTTTATAATATGTACATTTTAACTTCTTTTTCTTGCCTTATTGCACTGACTACAACTGCTGGTATTATTTTGAATAAGAATAGTAAGAGTGGATATCATTGCCTTATTCCCAGTCTTAGGAAAAAAGCATGCAGTCTTTGTTCATTAAATATGATGTTAGCTGTAGTAATTTGTAGATGGCCTTTCTCAGGTTGAGGAATTTCTGTTCTAGTTTAGTTTGCTGAGAGTTATTATTATTATTAGTATGGATGGATTTTATCAATTTTTTCTGCATTTGTTGATATGATCATATGGCTTTTCTTTTTTAGACATCGCTATGATAGATTTTTATTCCTGGGATAAACCTTGCCCTGGATTATTCTTTTTGTATATTACTAGATTCAACCTTCTAAAATTTTGTTTAGGATTTTTGCATCTGTGTTCATCAGGAATATTTGTCTCTAGTTTATTTCTACTATCTTTGTCTGGTGTTGATATCAAGATAATAATAGCCTCAGAAAATGAGTTAGAAAGTAGTTTTTCCTCTTCTATTCTCTGGAAAAGATGGTGTTTATCTATGGTTATTTATTCTATAAATACTTAGCAAAATGCACCAGTGAAGCCATTTGGACCTGGAAATTTCTTTTTCAGAAGGTTTTTCAAACTTTCTTAAGTAATTTTAAGGTTACTCAGGTTATCTATTTAATCTTGGTGAGGTTTGCTAGTTTCTGGCTTTCAAGGAACTGTTCATTTTCATATAAATTGTCAAATTTTTGTGTGTTGTTCACAGTGTTTCCATATTTTTTAATAATGTCCATGAGGTTTGTAATAACATCCCCCTTTTCCTCTGGTACCAATTATTTGTATCTTCTCTTTATTCTTTGTCTTTCCAGAAGCTTATCCGGTTATTAATCTTTTAAAAGAACCAATTTTTTTATTTAATCAGTTTATCCTGTCTTCATTATTTTATTCCTTCTGCTTTATTTCTGTTTATGTTTATTTGTATATATGTTTATTTCTTTTTCTAGCTTCTTAAGTTAGAATCTTACATTATGAACTTGAGACATTTCTTCTTTTCTAAAATAAGCATTTAATGCTATGATTTTTCCCTCGGCACTGCTTTTTCTGAAGCCCACAAAGATTGATATGTTGTATTTCCATTTTTTTAAGTTCAAAATATTTTCTAATTTCCTTGGAGACTTTCTTTTTTTAAATTTATTTTATTTTATTTTTAAACTTTATAAATTGTATTAGTTTTGCCAAATATCAAAATGAATCCACCACAGGTATAGTGCTGCTTAATTTCCAAATGATTGGAGAGCTTTATTGTTCTTTTTGGCAGTGACGTCAGGTTTAATTTCATTATGGTCAGAGAGCATACATTCTATAATTTCAGGTCTTGAAATTCACTGAAGTTTGATTTGGGACCTAGGTAAGGACCTTAGGACCTTGCTAAGTATTATATGTGCATTGAGGAAAATGTATATTCTGCTGTTGTGAGTGGAGTGTTCTACAGATGTCAGTTAGATTCAGTTGATGGTGTTGTTCAGTTTTACATCCTTTCTGAGTTTTTATCTTCTAATTCTATTAATGAGAAAGGAGTGTTGAAATCTCCAACTATAATTTTGGATTTGTTTCTCTATTCAGTTCTGAAAGTTTTGGCCTTGTGTATTTTGGAACTCTGTTGTTAGGTGCATATACCTTTAGAATTGTATGTCTTCTTGGTGAATTGACTCTTCTTCAATATGTAAGGTCTCTCTTTATCCCTGGTAATTTTCTTGGTTCCAAAGTCTACTTTGTCAGTTTCTTTTGGTTCATATTTGCATGTTATATCTTTTTCCAAACTTTTACTTTTCAAGTACCTATATCATATTTGAAATGAGTTTCTTCTAGATAGCATATAATTGAGTATTTTAAAAAATGAAGAATAATTAATTTACAATATTGTGTTAGTTTCAGGTGTAAGTTGAGACATTTTTAAAATCTAATAATCTCATATTTTAATTGATGTGTTTAAACTATTTACACTTGGTATAGTTTCTGATATGTTGGAATTTAGTCTGTCATTTTATTATGTGCTTTCTCTCTCTCTCTCTTTTTTCCTGTTTAACACTCCTCTGTTTACTCCTCCCTGCCTTCTTTTGGGTTATTTGAACTTATTCTTGTGTCTATCATGATTTTGACTATATCTGTTTACATTAATTTTATGACTACTTTGGGGATTATAAAATACATAGTTAATTCTTCGTAGTGTATTTAGAATCAATGTTTTGTCACTTAATTGGAATGTATAAATTTCACCACCATAGACGTCCCTTTACCCTTCTTCCTTCATGTTATAAGTGTGTTGTATACTCTATCTGTATACATACTATATCTACATACCATATTTATATCATCAGTGTTAAATTTTTTGCTTTCAACTATCAAGCATATTCTATTCTTCTTCTTCTTCTTTTTTTTTTTTTGGCCATGCCATGTGGCTTGTGAGATCACAGTTCCCCAATCAAGAACTGAACTCAGGCCACGGTGATGAAAGCCCAGAATCCTAACCACTGGGCTACCAGGGAACTCTCAAGCATGTTTGAAAGACCTCAAGAGAAGAATGCTATATTTACCAAGATACTTACCATTTTTGTTGTTCTTCATTTCTGATATTCCAAGTTTCCTTCCTATATTATTTTTATTGTCTGAAGAACTTCCTTTAGCAATTCTTTTAGAATAGATATGCTGGCTATGATTTCTCTTAATTTTTCTTTGTAGGAGAATGTCTTTATTTCACCCTCACTCCTGAAGGCTATTTGCACTGGATATGGACTTCATGGTTGATAGTTCTTTTCTTTCAGCCTTCTAGCAGTTTAAAAATGTGCCATCTCCTTCTGGTTTTCATGGTTTCTGATGAGAAATCTTCAATAGTTGAAATCATTGTTCCACTACAGGCAAAGAGTCATTTTTCTCTCACTGATTTCAAGATTATTCAATCTGTCTTTAGTTTTGAGCATTTTGATTATAATGTGTCTGAAGATGAATTATTTGGGTTGATCTTGTTTACGGTTTGCTCAGCATCTTAAATCTATAGGTTTATGTGTTTTACCTAACTTGAGAAGTTCGGGGGATCCATTGTTTCTTAAAATATATTTTTCTGCCTCATATTCCTCTTTCTGGGCTTTCAATTACCTGAATATTAGACTTTTTATTGTTTTACCACAAGTTCCTGAAGTTCAGTTAATTTTTTTCAAAATTCTTTCTTTCTTGTTCAGGTTGGATAATTTTTACTGATCTAGCTTCAGATTCACTAGCTTTTTAAATTTCTCTGTTATCCCTATTCTGCTGTTGAGTCCATCCAGTGATTTTTTTTGTTCTTGCTGCTGTTTTATTTTTCAGTTCTAAAATATCCATTTGGTTAATTTTAAAAGTTAACTTATTTATTTTAATTGGATGCTAATTACTTTACAATATTGTGCTGGTTTTTGCCATACATTGACATGAATCAGCCATGGGTGTACATGTGTCCCCCATCCTGAACCCCACTCCCACCTCCCTCCCCATCCCATCCCTCAGGATTGTCCCACTGGATTTTGAGTGCCCTGTTTCATGCATCAAACTTGGACTGGTCATCTGTTTCACATATGGTAATATACATGTTTCAATGCTATTCTCTCAAATCATCCCACCCTCGCCTTCTCCCACAGAGTCCAAAAGACTGTTCTATACATCTGTGTCTCTTTTGCTGTCTTACAGATAGGGTCATTGTAACCATCTTTCTAAATTCCATATATATGTGTTAATATACTGTATTGGTGTTTTTCTTTCTGACTTACTTCACTCTGTATAATAGGCTCCAGTTTCATCCACCTCATTAGAACTGATTCAAATGTGTTCTAATAGTTGAGTAATATTCCATTGGGTATATGTACCACAGCTTTCTTATCCATTCATCGGCTGATGGACATCTAGGTTGCTTCCATGTCCTAGCTATTGTAAACAGTGCTGCAATGAACACTGGGGTACACGTGTCTCTTTCAATTCTGGTTTCCTCTGTGTACATGCCAAGCAGTGGGATTGCTGGGTTGTATGGCAGTTCTATTTCCAGTTCTTAAAGGAATCTCCACACTGTTCCCCATAGTGACTGTACTAGTTTGCATTCCCACCAACACTGTAAGAGGGTTCCCTTTTCCCCACACCCTCTCCGGCATTTATTGTTTGTTGACTTTTTGATAGTGATTCTGACAGGTATGAGATGGTACCTCATTCTGGTTTCAATTTGCATTTCTCTGATAATGAATGATGTTGAGCATCTTTTCATGTGTTTGTTAGCCATCTGTATGTCTTCTTTGGAGAAATGTCTGTTTAGTTCTTTGGCCCATTTTTTTATTGGGTCGTTTATTTTTCTGGAATTGAGCTGCAGGAGCTGCTTGTATATTTTTGAGATTAATTCTTTGTCAGTTGCTTTGTTTGCTATTATTTTCTCCCATTCTGAAGGTGTCTTTTCACTTTGCTTATAGTTTCCTTCGTTGTGAAAAAGCTTTTAAGTTTAATTAGGTCCCATTTGTTTATTTTTGTTTTTATTTCCATTACTCTGGGAGGTGGGTCATAGAGGATCCTGCTGTGATTTATGTTAGAGAGTGTTTTGCCTATGTTTTCCTCTAGGAGTTTTATAGTTTCTGGTCTTACATTTAGATCTTTAATCCACTTTTAGTTTATTTTTGTGTATGGTGTTAGAAAGTGTTCTAGTTTCATTCTTTTACAAGTGGTTGACCAGTTTTCCCAGCACCACTTGTTAAAGAGATTGTCTTTTCTCCATTGTATATTCTTGCCTCCTTTGTCAAATATAAGGTGTCCACAGATGTATGGATTTATCTCTGGGTTTTCTATCTTGTTCCAGTGGTGTATATGTCTGTTTTTGTGCCCGTACCATAGTGTCTTGATGACTGTAGCTTTGTAGTATAGTCTGAAGTCAGGCAGGTTGATTTCTCCAGTTCCAGTTTTCTTTCTCAAGATTGCTTTGGCTATTTGAGGTTTTTTCTTTTTCCATACAAATTGTGAAATTATTTGTTCTAGTTCTCTGAAAAATACCATTGGTAGCTTGATAGGGATTGCATTGAATCTATAGTTTGCTTTGGGTAGTATACTCATTTTCACTACATTGATTCTTCTGAATCATGAATATGGTCTATTTCTCCATCTATTTGTGTCATTTGATTTCTCTCATCAGTGTTTTATAGTTTTCTATATATAGTTTTTTTGTTTCTTTAGGTAGATTTATTCCTAAGTATTTTATTCTTTTCATCACAATGGTGAAAGGACTTGTTTCCTTGATTTCACTTTCTGTTTTCTCATTGTTAGTGTATAAGAATGCAAGGGATTTCTGTGTATTAATTTTATATCCTGCAACTTTACATAGTCGTTGATTAGCTCTAGCAATTTTCTGATGGTGTCTTTAGGGTTTTCCATGCAGAGGATCATGTCATCTGCAAACAGTGAGAGTTTTACTTCTTTTCCAATATGGATTCCTTTTATTTCTTTTTCTTCTGATTGCTGTGGCTAAAACTTCCAAAACTATGTTGAAAAGTAGTGGTGAGAGTGGGCACCCTTGTCTTATTCCTGCCTTTAGGGGAAATGCTTTCAATTTTTCACCATTGAATATAATGTTTATTGTGGGTTTATCATATATGGCTTTTATTATATTGAAGGTTCCTTCTATGCCTGCTTTCTGGAGGGTTTTTTTTTTTTATCATAAATGGATGTTGAATTTTGTTAAAGGCTTTCTCTGCATCTATTCAGAGAATCATATGGTTTTTATCTTTCAATTTGTTAATGTGGTGTATCACATTGATTGATTTGCAAATATTGAAGAATCTTTGCATCCCTGGGATAAAGCGCACTTGGTCATGATATATGATCTTTTTATTATGTTGTTGGATTCTGTTTGCTAGAATTTTGTTGAAGATTTTTGCATCTATGTTCATCAGTGATATTGGCCTGTAGTTTTCTTTTTTTGTGTGGCATCTTTGTCTGGTTTTGGTATTAGGGTGATGGTGGCCTCATAGAATGAGTTTGGAAGTTTACCTTCCTCTGCAATTTTTTGGAAGGGTTTGAGTGGGATAGGTGTTAGCTCCTCTCTAAATTTTTGGTAGAATTCAGCTGTGAAACTGCCTGATCCTGGGCTTTTGTTTGTTGGAAGATTTCTGATTACAGTTTTGATTTCCATGCTTGTGATGGGTCTGTTAAGATTTTCTATTTCTTCCTGGTTCAGTTTTGGAAAGTTATACTTTTCTAAGAATTTGTCCATTTCTTCCAAGTTTTCCGTTTCATTGGCATATAGTTGCTGATAGTAGTCTCTTATGATCCTTTGTATTTTTGTGTTGTCTGTTGTGATTTCTCCATTTTAATTTCTAATTTTGTTGATTTGACTCTTCTCCCTTTTTTCTTGATGAGTCTGGCTAATGGTTTGTCTATTTTATTTATCTTCTCAGAGAACCAGCTTTTAGTTTTGTTGATTTTTGCTATAGTTTTCTTTGTTTCTTTTTCATTTATTTCTGCCCTAATTTTTGTGATTTCTTTCCTTCTATTAACCCTGAGGTTCTTCATTTCTTCTTTTTCTAGTTGCTTTAGGTGTAAAGTTAGATTATTTATTTGATTTTTCTCTTGTTTCTTGAGGTAAGCTTGTATTGCTGTGAACCTTCCCCTTAGCACTGCTTTTACTGAATCCCATAGGTACAAACATATGGAGGCTAAACAACATGCTTCTGAATAAACAATAAATAACAGAAGAAATTTAAAAATGCATAGAAACAAATGAAAATGGTTAATTTTTATGTCTTTTTTATATTCCAATGCTTTCCATTTTCATATTTGTTTTGAGAATTTTCATGATTGCTCATTCAATCATTTTTATAAAGTGCTTAGCAGATAATTCCAACATCTGCATTATCTCATTCTTGGCACCTGTTGATTGTCATTCCCCACTTGAATCAAATATTTCATTGTTCTTTATACGCTGAGTAATTTTGGATTGTATCCTGGACATTTTGAATATTACATTATGAGACTCTAGGTCTTGTTTAAATCCTATAAAGACTGCTGATTGCTTTTTTTGTTTTAGTCACTAAGTTGTGTCCAACTCTTTGTGACACCATGGACTGTAGCCCACCAGGCTCCTCTATCATGGGATTTCCCAGGCAAGAAGACTGGAGTGGGTTGCCATTTCCTTCTCCAGAATATCTTCCCAACCCAGGAATCAAACCCACATCTCCTGCATTGGGCAGATTTTTTACCATTGAGCCAGCAGGGAAGCCAGAAGAATGTTGATACATTTGTTTAACAGACAATCTTCATGGTTAAGCTCAGTCCACAGGTTCCATCCTATCTTCTGCGAGTGTGGTTCCAGTGTCAGTTCAGTTTTCACAAGCTTTTCAGTGCTATTCAGATCTGTCTCATGTGTGTATTCCCCAGTGGTGAGTCTGGAACCAGGGGAGAGGTACAGCATTAGCTCAGTTCTCAAAATCTTTGGATCTTTAATCAAGATCCAATCCATGCACATGCAGATCAGTTGTTGGGGAAAGCAACTCCATAAAGTTGTTTATGAACACCTGGGCTCAAGCTCAATCTGCAAAGACCTTTTCGTTGGAGATCTCACGCAAGCATGGTGGATCTGAAGCCTCACCCAGCCTTCTGCCCCAGTCTTCACTGCAGTCCTCTAGTTGTCTGATCTCCGCTTGGTCCTGTCCTACCTTCATTTCTCAAGGGAGTTCAGAGAGCAACCAGGCTGGGGTGAGGAGACTCCCAGCACTCCATGAAGGGTATGGAAAGCTTTATTGTAGACCATCAGGACCAGGGATGATCTGAAGCACAAAATAGGACACCTTTTCCTTCCCCCAATTCAGCTGGCTCAGCTCTTAACCCATTCACTTCCAAATAGTGACAGCAGTGGAATGGCTGAGGAGGCACGTCATTCAAGGTAGATCAGAGAGTGGTGAAATATCAGAGGAGCTCCAGGGACTAAGGTGGCTTGTCTAAGGACTTTGAGGAGCAAATCTAGAATTTCAGGTGATCCCAAGTTTCCAGAGTGACTCTCCTCTCTCCAAGACCCCTAGACCCAGAAACTCAACCTAGTGGGACCCAGGCTCTAGCCCCCTCCCCTGGCAGTGGAAGTCTTTCCCATGACAAACAACCCCCTTGCACTATCTTGAGTCTTTTCTGGCTAGCTGCCCAGATGGCCATCTAGTCAACGAAACTTCTAAAATAACATCTACTTGGCAGTGAATCAAGACATCTGTTTAACCCACAAATGCACAGTTCAGATCAACCCCTGAATCAAAACATCTTGTCAAACCCCAAAGCAGATCATCTGGTCACTTTGACTTATCAAAGGGAAATCTTTTATTATCCCTGAGGGTACCTGTACATTTCTTGCTGGACATGCCAAGAATGCAAGGCCCTAGTTACTCTTAACTCAGTTTATTTTTCAGAGTTGTGTTTGCAGCAAGCTCCCTTGAGAAATGAGGTAATATTTCCTTCCAGACAAAAAGCAGGCTTGTTGCTGCTTTTTGGAGCAATTCAGTTCAGTTCAGTCGCTCAGTCATGTCCGACTCTTTGCGACCCCATGAATCGCAGCACGCCAGGCCTCCCTGTCCATCACCAACTCCCGGAGTTCACTCAGACTCACCTCCATCGAGTCAGTGATGCCATCCAGCCATCTCATCCTCCGTCGTTCCCTTCTCCTCCTGCCCCCAATCCCTCCCAGCATCAGAGTCTTTTCCAATGAGCAATTAATACCCAACATTTAGTGTTCCTTTCCACTATGTGCACAGGCATGTATCTAGGCTCACCTGTGTTACCTGCTTGGAGAACCAGTTCAAACGCTATGCTAGCTCTTTGGCTACTGCTTTTGCTGTGAATAGTAAAGTCCTTTATCTCTGACCCAGGAGTCTCATGTCTTCTGCTTGAAACAGGATAGCATGTTAGCTTGCAAGTAGGGTAAAATCTCAGTGTGAAACTGTTAGTCGCTCTCAGTCATGTTCAACTCTTTTGTGACCCCATGGACTGTAGCCCGCCAGGCTCCTCTGTCCATGGAATTCTCCAGGCAAGAATACTGGAGTGGGTTGCCAGTCCCTTCTCCAGGGGATCTTCCCGACCCAGGGATAGAACCTGGATCTCCCGCATTGGAGGCAGATTCTTTACCATCTGAGCCACCTTTTACAGTTCTGGACATTGACCTGCACCCATCAGACACTGAGTCCAGGGTCCTCAGGCCAGGCAGTAACACCAGCTCCTCATACCAGGCACTAGATCCTGTCTCCCTCCTGCCAGATACCAACTCCCAACCTCTGCTGCCAACTACTACTGCCCCAATTCCACCTCCAGAAGCTAATTCCACACATATAGCTCCAGAATCTATCTCCTACTTTATGCTTCAGAGACTAGATTCCAGTCTCTCCCTACAGAGGCCAAGTTCTGACCTCTCCTGCCAAAAATCAAGTCAGGCACTCTGCCTCCCATCCTGTGCCATGATCAATAAGTTCCCCAATTTCTCCACCAGAGGCCAAACCTCCACTCCCCATCCAAGTGCTAAGTCCCAATTTCAGCTCCAGGATCTAAGTCCTTGTTCTTAGTCATGAGATGAAGGCTCCAATTTTCAGTGAAGAGGCTAAGTCCCAACTTCCACAAGTGATCACCAAAGCGGGTTTAACCACCTGATCTTAACCAAACATTTCATGGTACCATTTCTCAGGCAGAGGAGAAAGGAACAGGGAGAGACTAGCAAAGGTAGACCCTGGAGTCTGCCAGAGAAGATACAGAGTCCCTTCAGGACTGATCCTAGAAAAACCAGGAACAATTAGAGACTCTGAGCAGGCCCCTCCTACCTTCTGTGGCTGGTTGGTCTGTTGTTAATGACCCAGGCACCTAGAAGCCCCCTTTCTTGGGTAGAGGAAGTTGGGGAGCAGTGGCACAACATCTGGGGCCAACATCAAGGGTACAGAGGCCTTTTAGGATGGACCCACTGGGAAAAAGGGGTAAACCCAAATATAAGCACATGTTCTCCTGACAGAGTTGGCTAGACACACAACCTGCACCTGGACACTTTGTGGCCTCATTTCTTATGTAGGGGAGAAAAGAATTCATGAAAATAGCACAAGTCAAGTCTGGGGTTCTCCCTGGTGGGTGCAGTGAGTGGCCTTTCAGGAGGGGCAATGTAGGAACTGGATGGATCTGGGGCCCCAAGAAACCCCCCTCTCTGTATCCAGCTAGTCTTCCAATAACTACCAGTGATCTGTGCTCCAGTTTATCATGTAAAGGAGCAAAGGAATCTCATGCAATGATCCCATGAGCCAATGTGAAGTATAAAGAAATCTTTCAGGGGACCCTCCTATGGAACAGGGACCATTTGAAACCTCATCTAAGCTCCATCCTCTCCAGCCTAACACTGTCACTCTCTCATGCTGTAGTCTGGAAAGTTGACTGACTTTCTCAGCTCCCCTGGACCTCCACACAGGGTGCAGAGGCCTTTTAGGAGGTCCCCTCCAGACATCTAGCTCTAGGAAAAGCCTCAGATCAAGCTCCTCACACCTCAGGAGGCTAACTCTTTCACATCAACCCTGTTGCTTCCCAGCCCCAGTTCTCAGAGGTGAGGTCAGAGAGTAGTAGGACAGGCTTCCTGGCCCTTTGATGGCTTCCAAACAGGATAAGCTTGTGGGGCCCTGGGTTCCTACCTTTGCAATCAGTAGGACCAGTGCCAGGAGCCCTGGGGGCCTCTTCAGGAGAAGAAGAGGCCTTTTTGTAGAAAGCTCTGACATTCAAGGCTGGTCCCTACCTCCAGATGAAACTCATCCTCAAACTGCAGCAAGTTAACGAGGTTACCGCAACCCAGTGACATCTTGGTTTTGGTTATCATCTAGGAGAAGTCATTTGCATTTGAAAAGACTTGAGTCCTTGAGAATCCCTGCAGTGAAGGAAGAAGCATCAGTCAGTTCAGTTCAGTTCAGTCGCTCAGTCCTGTCCGAATCTTTGCGACCCCATGAATTGCAGCTCGCCAGGCCTCCCTATCCATCACCAACTCCCAGAGTTCACTCAGACTCACGTCCATCGAGTCAGTGATGCCATCCAGCCATCTCATCCTCTGTCGTCCCCTTCTCCTCCTGCCCCTAATCCCTCCCAGCATCAGAGTCTTTTCCAATGAGTCAACTCTTCGCATGAGGTGGCCAAAGGACTGGAGTTTCAGCTTTAGCATCATTCCTTCCAAAGAAATCCCAGGGCTGATCTCCTTCAGAATGGACTGGTTGGATCTCCTTGCAGTCCAAGGGACTCTCAAGAGTCTTCTCCAACACCACAGTTCAAAAACATCAGTTCTTTGGCGCTCAGCCTTCTTCACAGTCCAACTCTCACATCCATACATGACCACTGGAAAAACCATAGCCTTGACTAGATGAACTTTGTTGGCAAAGTAATGTCTCTGCTTTTGAATATGCTATCTAGGTTGGTCATAACTTTCCTTCCAAGGAGTAAACGTCTTTTAATTTCATGGCTGCAGTCACCATCCGCAGTGATTATGGAGCCCAGAAAAATAAAGTCTGACACTGTTTCCACTGTTTCCCCATCTATTTCCCATGAAGTGATGGGACCAGATGCCATGATCTTCGTTTTCTGAATGTTGAGCTTCAGACCAACTTTTTCACTCTCCACTTTCACTTTCATCAAGAGGCTTTTTAGTTCCTTTTCACTTTCTGCCATAAGGGTGGTGTCATCTGCATATCTGAGGTTGTTGATATTTCTCCCAGCAATCTTGATTCCAGCTTGTGCTTCTTCCAGCCCAGCATTTCTCATGATGTACTCTGCATATCAGTTAAATAAGCAGGGTGACAATATACAGCCTTGACGTACTCCTTTTCCTATTTGGAACCAGTCTGTTGTTCCATGTCCAGTTCTAACTGTTGCTTCCTGACCTGCATACAGATTTCTCAAGAGGCAGGTCAGGTGGTCTGGTATTCCCATCTCTTTCAGAATTTTCCACAGTTTATTGTGATCCACACAGTCAAAGGCTTTGGCATAGTCAATAAAGCAGAAATAGATGTTTTTCTGGAACTCTCTTGCTTTTTTGATGATCCAGCGGATGTTGGCAATTTGATCTCTGGTTCCTCTGCCTTTTCTAAAACCAGCTTGAACAGCTGGAAGTTCATGGTTCACGTATTGCTGAAGCCTGGCTTGGAGAATTTTGAGCATTACTTTACTAGCATGTGAGATGAGTGCAATTGTGTGGTAGTTTGAGCATTCTTTGGCATTGCCTTTCTTTGGGATTGGAATGAAAACTTACCTTTTCCAGTCCTGTGGCCACTGCTGAGTTTTCCAAATTTGCTGGCATATTGAGTTCAGCACTTTCACAGCATCATCTTTCAGGATTTGAAAGAGCTCCACTGGAATTCCATCACCTCCACCAGCTTTGTTCATAGTGATGCTTTCTAAGGCCCACTTGACTTCACATTTCAGGATGTCTGGCTCTAGGTCAGTGATCACACCATCGTGATTATCTGGGTCGTGAAGATCTTTTTTGTACAGGAAGAAGCATATCAGGTAGAATTTCAGCAGACCACAGGGCCATCTGAAGCCCAACACTATGCTCCCTGACCTGTACATAGCTAGCTGCCTAGCATAGTTCTGATTGTCCTCTGACCTCCAATCCCAACCTGAGGAGGTCTAAGAGGGGCCAGACTAGTACCAAGAGGCCTCAAGAGCCTGTGCAAGGGGTGCAGAGACTGTGGGGGATATCTGTGGGAAGTCCATGGAATTCAACACAGAGGACTCAGAGACCTTTTAGAAAATGCCTACTGTGGAACTGGGGTGATCTTAATCCCCAAGACGTGCTCCCCCAATCCCAGTTGTAGCCAGCTATCTAACCAACCTCAAGTAAGGAGCTTCTTGGCCCTCTTTCTCAGCCATACCTAACCCTAACCCCAAAATCGAACAATTAAATATGGACCTCATCCTAAACTTAATCCCAAACACTGATTCAGACCATGAACTCAACCTTCACATTAATCATAACCCTAAAGTCAAAGCTATCGTTTTTCCAGTGGTCATGTATGGATGTGAGATTTGGACCATAAAGAAGGTTATCAGATCAGATCAGTCGCTCAGTCGTGTCTGACTCTTTGTGACCCCATGAATCGCAGCACGCCAGGCCTCCCTGTCCATCACCAACTTAAGAAGGTTAAGTGCCAAAGAATTGATGCTTTTGAACTGTGGTGTTGGAGAAGACTCTTGAGCAGCCATTGGACTGCAAGGAGATCAAACCAGTCAATCCTAAAGAAATCAATCCTAACTTGTCATTGGAAGGACTGATGCCAAAGCTGATGCTCCAGTGCTTTGGTTACCTGATGGGAAGAGCTGACTCGTTTGAAAAGGCCCTGATGCTGGGAAAGATTGAGGGTGGGAGGAGAAGAGGATGACAGAGGATGAGATGGTTGGATGGCATCACTGTCTCAATGGACATGGGTTTGAGCAAGCTTCAGGAGATGGTGAAGGATAGGGAGGCCTGGTGGACTACAGTCCATGGGATCTCAAAGAGTCAGACACAATTGAGCAACTGAACAACAACAAAACCTAGTTTTAAACTTGACTATAAACCCTAACCCTAAAACTAACCATAAACTAGAGCCTAAACATTACCTGATCATGACCCTGACTCTAACCCTTAGCCTAATCCTAAACTTGATTTTTACCCTAAACCTATCCCTAATCATGAACCTGACCCTGACTGAAACCTAACCAGAACACTAACCCTTACTGAGAACCTGACGTAACTTTACATCTAACTCTAATCTTGACCCTGAAGTTAATACTAAACCCTAATTCTGACCCTGACAATGAGCTTGATTCATCCTGATAGTGATTCTGAAACTGACACTCACTCTAATTCTGACCATGAACCTGACACTAATCATGAAATTAACTGTTTCCCTGATCCTGTACCTTACCCTGATCCTAAATCTGGCCATAACGTTGATACTAACATTATCTCTAAACCTGATCCTATGCTTATTTTGTAAGAAAATGTGTTATTCTGATCTTGTTTTTACATATACTGTTAATAATAAAAAGATTTTCTCTAATTAGTCATAAGAAGTTACTTTTAAGAAAAATGTGTTATTTTAATGTTTTCACTGACCTTGTCCTCACAAATATTGCTAAGTTTCATCAAAGTTTACTCTAAATCACAGTAAGTAGCTACTTTGGAGAAGAATGTGTGATTGTGGGCACATTTTTACTTATACTACTTAGATTAATCTAAATTTGCTCTAACTTTCAAGAATTTGTTTCCTTGGCAAAGAAACTGAGATTCTGAGCTTGTTTTAAAACATACTGCTTCTTTTCGTCTAAGTTTGCCCTAATTTACACTGGGGATTTACTTCTAAGAAAAATGTGTGATTCTAAGCTTGTTTTCATTTATATTGCTTAATTCCATTTAAGTTGCACTAAATCACCACATGCATAATTTTTTAGAATTATGTGTGATTCTGTGCTTATTTAAACATATACAGCTTAGTTTCACTTTCATTTACTCTATCCATAAAAGTAGTGCTTTTAAGAAAAATTTCTGATTCTGAATGTGTTTTAAAATAAAGCTCTTGGGAGTTCCCTGGAGGTCCAGTGGTTAGGACTCTGCACTTTCACTACCGAGGGCCCAGGTTCAATCCCTGGTCAGGGAACTAGATCTGACAAGCCAGGTGGCATGGCCATAAGTAAATAATAAAATAAAGCTCTTAGTTTCACTTAGATTTACTTTAACTCACTGTAAAGAGTTTATTTACAGGAAATATGTGATTCTAAACTATTTACATAGAAACTGCTAGTTTCATTAGATTTTATTCTAACTGGTATTGAGAAATTACTTTGAAGAAGAATGCAGATTCTGAGCTTGCTTTCTTTCTTTTCTTTTTTTTAGAGGCTGATCTTCTTAAAAAATATTTATTTATTTATTCGTTTGGCTGCGCTGGGTCTTGGTCGGGGCACGTAGGGTCTTTGCTGGGGGCTCTTGGTTGCAGCGCCCGGGCTTCTCTCTAGTTGTGACAAGTGGGCTCTAGAGTGCAGCCTTAGTGGCTGTGGCACAAGGGCTTAGTTGCCCCACAGCATGTGGGATCTTAGTTCTCTAACCAGGGACTGAACTCGAGTCCCCTGCATTAGAGGGTGGATTCTTAACCACTGGACCACCAGGGAAGTCCCTGAGCTTGTTTTCATGTAAGTACTTACTTTCATTTAGATTTATTGAAACCCAATTAAGACCTTTTTGAAGGGCCCAAGTTATTTGAAAGTAAATTATTTGGTTTTGTCTAGATTTCTTCTAAGTCATATTGAGCAGTTATATTGGAGAAGAATGTATGATTCTGGTTCTGCTTCCATCAAATATAGACAGGGACCAGATTTGTACTCCCACAAGAAACAATCAAAGGAACCTGACAGAATGAATGAAACAATAGGGGGCTTCTTTATCATGTACACACTGCTATATTCATTGCTTATTTATTTATTTATTTTTGGCTATGCTGGGCCATAGGACTGGAAAAGGTCAGTTTTCATTCCAATCCCAAAAAAGGGCAATGCCAAAGAATGTTCACACTACTGCACAATTTCACTCATCTCACACACTAGCCAAGTAATGCTCAAAATTCTCCAGGCCAGGCTTCAAAAGTACGTGAACTGTGAATTTCCAGATGTTCAAGCTGGATTTAGAAAAGGCAGAGGAACCAGAGATCAAATTGCCAACATCTGTTGGCTCATAGAAAAGGCAAAAAGAATGGTAGAAAAACATCTACTTCTGTTTTATTGATTACATCAAAGCCTCTGACTGTGTGGATCACAACAAACTGTGGAAAATTCTTCAAGACATGAGAATACCAGACCACCTTACCTGCCTCCTGAGAAATCTATATGCAGGTCAAAAAGCAACAGTTAGAAAAAGACTGGGGTGTACACCCGTGGCAGATGCATGTTGATGTATGGCAAAACCAATACAATATTGTAAAGTAAAAAAATAAATAAATAAACTTAAAAATAAGAAAAAGACTGGGGAAAATGGACTGGTTCCAAATTGGGAAGGGAGTATGTCAAGCGTGTATGTTGTCACTCTGCTTATTTAACTTATATGCAGGGTACATCATGCGAAATGCCAGGGTGGATGAAGCACAAGCCAGAATCAAGATTGCCAGGAGAAATATCAATAACCTCAGATATGCAGATGACACCACCCTTATGACAGAAAGTGAACAAGAACTAAAAAGCCTCTTGATGAAAGTGAAAGAGGAGAGTGAAAAAGTTGGCTTAAAATTCAACAGTCAAAAAACTAAGATCATGGCATCCGGTCCCATCACTTCATGCAAATAGATGGGGAAACAATGGAAACAGAGACTTTATTTGGGGGGCTCCAAAATCACTGCAGATAGTGACTGCAGCCATGAAATTAAAAGACATTTACACCTTGGAAGAAAAGCTATGACCAACCTAGACAGCATATTAAAAAGCAGAGACATTAGTTTGCCGACAAAGGTCCATCTAGTCAAATATATTGTTTTTCCAGTAGTCATGTATGGATGTGAGAGTTGGGCTATGAAGAAAGCTGAGGACCGAAGAATTGATGCTTTTGAATTGTGGTGTTGGAGAAGACTCTTGAGAGTCCCATGGACTGCAAGGAGATCCAATCAGTCCATCCTAAAGGAAATCAGTCCTGAATATTCATTGGAAGGACTGACGCTGAAGCTGAAACTCCAATATTTTGGCCACCTGATGGCAAGGACTGACTCATTGGAAAAGACCCTGATGCTGGGAAAGATTGAAGGCAGGAGGGGAAGGGGATGGCAGAAGATGAGATGGTTGGATGGCATCACCAACTCGATGGACATGAGTTTGAGCAAACTCTGGGAGTTGGTGATGGACAGGGAAGCCTGGCATGCTGCAGTCCATGAGGTCGCAAAGAGTCAGACAGGACTGAGCAACTGAACTGAACTGAACTGGGTCTTCATTGCTGCATGCAGGTTTTCTCTAGTTGCAGAGAGAGGGGGATATGCTCTAGTTGTGGTGCGTGGGCTTCTCCACTGTGGTGGCTCCTTTCAATGCTGAGCACAGGCTCTAGGCACACAGGCTTCAGGAGCTGCACACAGGGTCAGTAGTTGTGACCAGTTGGCTCTAGAGTGTGTGGACTTCAGTAATTGTGGCACAGAGGCTCATAAGTTGTGGCTCTCAGGTCCTAGAGCACAGGCTCAACAGTTGTGGTGCATGGGCTTAGCTGCTCCACAGCATGTGGAATCTTCCTGGACCAGGGATCGAATCCATGTCCCCTGAATTGGCAGGTGGATTCTTATCCACTGTGCCCCCAGAGAATTCCTGAAGCAGCAGGTTTTAAGCACTGAACAGCAGGCAACCAAGCACTGAGAGGTGGGAAACAAATGAGGTGAGTACTTAGGATTCCCCCAGGCTGCCTTGAAAAAGTGTTCAGGCCATGGCACAGGGTGGAGGAAGTGAGGCGGAGCCCAACTGACTCCCTGAGTTGAGGATTTGGAGCTGAGTCTCTTGGAAGATTGAATCAACTAGAGATGATAGAACAAAGTACCAAAGAGTGAAAAAAAAATGTGCAGAGAATGTTACAGTTAATTTTTTATGTGTCCACTTGAGTAGGTTACAGTATCCAGAAGTGTGGTCAAACATTATTCTAGATTGTTTCCTATTGTTTTAGACTATTCCTGCTGGTTCTGTTTCTCTGCGTGAATGCTGACTAATACAGAGAACCCTGGAGAACTGGAGAGAGTACCCCTGAGTATTCAGAAGAGTACTAATCAGTGCATGCATGTGAAAAGAACACCTGAGGCCACAGAAAGAACCATCTGAAATGATTAGAGGGAACAGTGCCTGGGACTCACACAGGAACAAGAATAGGTCCTGCTCCCACCAGTCAGACTGGGAAAAACACCTAATTCATCAAACATTGGGTAAAGTCCTCAGGAAGGTCTTGCCTCAGAATAACTGTCTCAGGAGAATAATCAATCTTAGACTGAGCATTGGTCAGGACCCCATCTAACAAATCCTAAGGGCAAGACTTGAAAGGATAGAAATATTTCTAAGAAACTTAACTACATTCCAAAACAAAGCTCAAGAACATTTATAGTAATACAAAAGTATCCAGCACCCAACAAAATGAAATTCACAGTATCTGACATCCAATCAAAGCTTACCAGAAAAGGCAGGAAAATATAAAAACAATAATCAATCAAAACCAACCCAGATTTGACACAGATATTAAAATTAGCAGAGAAAGACATTAAAAGTTACTATAATGGTATTCTACAAGCTCAAAAACTCAATGAGAGACACGGAAAATTAAAAATGATCCACTGAACTTACATCTTTAATGAACTGAAAAAAAAAAGATAGTCTAGAATTCTATACCTGGCAAAAAAAAATAGCTTCAAAACTGAGGGTTAAATCATCTAGTTTTGAGAGCAAACAGGGCTCAGTATTTGTAAGTCTCCCATGACCACAGAGGACAAAGCATTCTTTTTAAATGGGTGCACAAATACTACTTATGGCTACTCCCCCTGGTTCAGCACAGAAAAAAAGGCAAAAACACCCAGATTGTAGTTCCTCCCTGAAGGGGATAGACTGCAAATTTAATGACCTGACTTTCCCACCTGCTGCCCAAAGATCAGTTCAGTCCAGTTCAGTTGCTCAGTCGTGTCCAACTCTGCGACTTCATGGACTGCAGCACGCTAGGTTTCTCTGTCCATCACCAACTCCCAGAGTTTGCTCAAACTCATGTCCATCAAGTTGGTGATGCCATCCAACCATCTCATTTCTGTCATCCCCTTCTCCTGCCTTCAATCTTTCCCAGCATCAGGGTCTTTTCCAATGAGTCAGTCCTTGCCATCAGGTGGCCAAAATATTGGAGTTTCAGCTTCAGTATCAATCCTTCCAATGAATATTCAGGACTGATTTCCTTTAGGGTGGACTGATTGGATCTCCTTGCAGTCCATGGGACTCTCAAGAGTCTTCTCTAACACCACAGTTCAAAAGCATCAATTCTTCGGTCCTCAGCTTTCTTTATAGTCCAACTCTCACGTCCATACATGACTACTGGAAAAACAATATCTTTGACTAGATGGACCTTTGTCGGCAAACTAATGTCTCTGCTTTTTAATATGCTGTCTAGGTTGGTCATAGCTTTTCTTCCAAGGAGCAAGTGTCTTTTAATCTCATGGCTACAGTCACCATCTGCACTGATTTTGCAGCCCCCCAAAAATAAAGTCTCTCACTGTTTCCATTGTTTCCCCATCTATTTGCCATGAAGTGATGGGACCAGATGCCATGATCTTAGTTTTCTGAATGTTGAGATTTAAGCTAACTTTTTCACTCTCCTCTTTCACTTTCATCAAGAGGCTCTTTAATTCTTTCTTGCTTTCTGTCATAAGGGTGGTGTCATCTGCATATCTGAAGTTACTGATATTTCTCCTGGCAATCTTGATTTCGGCTTGAGCTTCATCCAGCCTGGCATTTCGCATGATGAACTCTACATATAAGTTAAATAAGCAGGGTGACAACATACACCCTTGACGTACTCCTTTCCCAATTTGAAACCAGTCCATTGTTCCATGTCCAGTTCTAACTGTTGCTTTTTGATCTGCATACAGATTTCTCAGGAGGCAGGTAAGGTGGTCTGGTATTCCCACCTCTTGAAGAATTTTCCACAGTTTGTCATGATGCGCACAGTCAAAGGCTTTGGCGTAGTCAATAAAACAGAAGTAAATGTTTTTTGGGAACTCTCTTGCTTTTTCTATGAGCCAACAGATGTGGCAATTTGATCTCTGGTTCCTCTGCCTTTTCTAAATCCAGCTTGAACATCTGGAAGTCTATGTTTCACATACTGTTGAAGCCTGGCCTGGAGAATTTTGAGCATTACTTGGGTAGTGTGTGAGATAAGCACAATTGTGCGGTAGTTTGAACATTCTTTGACATTGCCCTTTTTGGGGATTGGAATGAAAACTGACCTTTTCTAATCCCGTGGCCACTGCTGAGTTTTCCAAATTAGCTGGCATATTGAGCACTTTAACAACATCATCCTTTAAGATTTGAAATAGCTCAACTGGAATTTCATCATCTCCACTAGCTTTGTTCGTAGTGATGCTTCCTAAGGCCCACTTGACTTCACATTACAGGATGTCTGGCTCTAGGTGAGTGGTCACACCATTGTTGTTGTCTGGGTCATTAAGATCTGTTTTGTATAGTTCTTCTGTGTATTCCTTCCACCTCTTCTTAATCTCTTCTGCTTCTGTTAGGTCCATACCACTTCTGTCCTTTATTGTGCCGATCTTTGCATGAAATGTTCCCTTGGTATCTCTCATTTTCTCTTCAGCCGTCCCCTTCTCCTCCTGCCCCCAATTCTAATTTTCTTGAAGAGATCTCTAGTCTTTCCCATTCTGTTGTTTTCCTCTATTTCTTTGCATTGATCACTTAGGAAGGCTTTCTTATCTCTCCTTCCTATTCTTTGGAACTCTACATTCAGATGTTTATATCTTTCTTTTTCTCCTTTGCCTTTCACTTCTCTTTTTTTCTCAGCTATTTGTAAGGCCTCCTCAGACAACCATTTTGCCTTTCTTTTTCTTGGGGATGGTTTGATCACTGCCTCCTCTACAATGTCATGAACCTCCATCCATAGTTCTTCAGGCACTCTATCTGTCAGATCTAATCCCTTGAATCTATTTCTCATTTCCACTGTATAATCATAATGGATTTCATTTAGGTCGTACCTGAATGGTCTAGTGGTTTTCCCTACTTTCTTCAATTTAAGTCTGAATTTGGCAATAAGGAGTTCATCATCTGAGCCATAGTCAGCTCCCAGTTTTGTTTTTGCTGACTGTGTAGAGCTTCTCCATCTGTGGCTGCAAAGGATATAATCAATCTGATTTCAGTATTGACCATCTGTTGATGTCCATGTGTAGAGTCTTCTCTTGTGTTGTTGGAAGAGGGTGTTTGCTATGACCAGTGCATTCTCTTGACAAAACTGTTAGCCTTTGCCCTGCTTCATTTTGTATTCCAAGGCCAAATTTGCCTGTTACTCCAGATATCTCTTGACTTCCTACTTTTGCATTCCAGTCCCCTATGATGAAAAAGACTTCTGTTTTGGGTGTTAGTTTTAGAAGGTCTTGTAGGTCTTCATCAGATCAGATCAGCTCAGTCCCTCAGTCGTGTCCGACTCTCTGCGACCCCATGAATCGCAGCACGCCAGGCCTCCCTGTCCATCACCAACTCCTGGAGTTCACTCAGACTCATGTCCATCGAGTCAGTGATGCCATCCAGCCATCTCATCCTCTGTCGTCCCCTTCTCCTCCTGCCCCCAATCCCTCCCAGCATCAGAGTCTTTTCCAATGAGTCAACTCTTCGCATGAGGTGGCCAAAGGACTGGAGTTTCAGCTTCAGCATCATTCCTTCCAAAGAAATCCCAGGGCTGATCTCCTTTAGAATGGACTGGTTGGATCTCCTTGCAGTCCAAGGGACTCTCAAGAGTCTTCTCCAACACCACAGTTCAAAAGCATCAATTCTTCAGCACTCAGCCTTCTTCACAGTCCAACTCTCACATCCATACGTGACCACAGGAAAAACCATAGCCTTGACTAGATGGACCTCTGTTGGCAAAGTAATGTCTCTGCTTTTGAATCTAGGTTGGTCATAACTTTCCTTCCAAGGAGTAAACGTCTTTTAATTTCATGGCTGCAGTCACCATCTGCAGTGATTTTGGAGCCCAGAAAAATAAAGTCTGACACTGTTTCCACTGTTTCCCCATCTATTTCCCATGAAGTGATGGGACCGGATGCCACGATCTTCATTTTCTGAATGTTGAGCTTTAGGCCAACTGTTTCACTCTCCACTTTCACTTTCATCAAGAGGCTTTTTAGTTCCTCTTCCCTTTCTGCCATAAGGGTGGTGTCATCTGCATATCTGAGGTTATTGATATTTCTCCCAGCAATCTTGATTCCAGCTTGTCCTTCTTCCAGTCCAGTGTTTCTCATGATGTACTCTGCATAGAAGTTAAATAAACAGGGTGACAATATACAGTCTTGACGTACTCCTTTTCCTATTTGGAACCAGTCTGTTGTTCCATGTCCAGTTCTAACTCTTGCTTCCTGACCTGCATACAAATTTCTCAAGAGGCAGATCAGGTAGTCTGGTATTCCCATCTCTTTCAGAATTTTCCACAGTTTATTGTGATCCACACAGTCAAAGGCTTTGGCATAGTCAATAAAGCAGAAATAGATGTTCTTCTGGAACTCTCTTGCTTTTTCCATGATCCAATGGATGTTGGCAATTTGATCTCTGGTTCCTCTGCCTTTTCTAAAACCAGCTTAAACATCAGGAAGTTCACAGTTCACATATTGCTGAAGCCTGGCTTGGAGAATTTTGAGCATTACTTACCATTCAAATTCAGCTTCTTCAGCTTTACTGGTTGGGGCATAGACTTATATTGAATGGTTTGCCTTGGAAACAAACAGACATCATTCTGCCGTTTTTGAGATTGCATTCAAGTACTGCATTTCAGACTCTTTCACTGACTATGAGGCTTACTCCATTTCTTCTAAGGGATTCTTGCCCACAGTAGTAGATATAATGTTAAGCTTCAAATTAACCTGCTTGGACTTCCCTGGTGGTCCAGTGGTTAAGAATCCACCTGCGATTGCAGGGGACACAGGTTTGATTCCTGATTGGGGAAGATTCCACATGCCATGGGGGAACTAAACCCTGTGCCACAATTACTGAGCCTGCACGCTAGAGCCCAGACACAGCAAACAAGACTCAGTGCAGCAAACAGACAAGAAACAAAACAAACAAATTAGCTTGCCACTGTGAGCTGAACAGGCAGGCAAGTAGTAGTCTTTTGGGAGACTGAACAGGCATGTGAGGATCTGCCTTGCTTCTACAGCACTGAAAGGACTAGGTACACCCTAGTCTCCTGGGGCCCCACTAAGAACAAAGATGGTGGTTTGCACAAGCACAAAGGCTTGAGAGGCACTCTGAATCTTTGGCTGGGTAAGTTGGGTGAGGTTCATCTCTACACAAGGCAAGTTTGTTAAGACTGGGAGAAGCAGCTGCTTTATCTAATGCACAGAAGCCAACAGAGGGAGTCAAGGAAAATGAAGAAACCGATGTTTTACTTCCAAACAAAAGAGGAAGATACATCTCCAGAAACTGCCCCCTAATGAAATGAAGATAAGTGACTCCCCTGACAGGGAATTCAAAATAACAGTCATAAAGATTCTCACTGAGGTCAGGAGAGGAATGCGTGAACAAAGTAGGAATTTCAATAAAGAGATAATATTTTTTTAAATACCAGACAGAAATCATAGGGCTGAAGAATACAATAACTGACTTGAAAAATTCAGTAGAGGGACTCAACATCAGACTAAGAGGGAAGTTTATGGTGTAAATGCCTACATTAAAAACAAGATCTCAACTAAATGACCTAACTTTATATCTCAAGAAACTAGGGGAAACAAACTAAACTCAAAGCTACAGAAGGAAGACAATAATAAAGATCAGAGTAGAAATAAATCAAATACAGAATAGAAACACAGTCAGTTCAGTTCAGTTCCATCACTCAGTCCTGTCCAACTCTTTGCAACCCCATGAATCACAGCACGCCAGGCCTCCCTGTCCATCACCAACTCCCGGAGTTCACTCAGACTCATGTCCATCGAGTCGGTGATGCCATCCAGCCATCTCATCCTCTGTCATCCCCTTCTCCTCCTGCCCCCAATCCCTCCCAGCATCAGAGTCTTTTCCAATGAGTCAACTCTTCGTATGAGGTGGCCAAAGTGTTGGACTTTCAGCTTCAGCATCAGTCCTTCCAAATAACACCCAGGACTGATCTCCTTCAGAATGGACTGGTTGGATCTCCTTGCAGTCCAAGGGACTCTCAAGAGTCTTCTCCAACACCACAGTTCAAAAGCATCAATTCTTCGGTGCTCAGCTTTCTTCACAGTCCAACTCTCACATCCATACATGACCACAGGAAAAACCATAGCCTTGACTAGATGAACTTTGTTGGCAAAGTAATGTCTCTGCTTTTGAATATGCTATCTAGGTTGGTCATAACTTTCCTTCCAAGGAGTAAACATCTTTTAATTTCATGGCTGCAATCACCATCCGCAGTGATTATGGAGCCCAAAAAATAAAGTCTGACACTGTTTCCACTGTTTCCCCGTCTATTTCCCATGAAGTGATGGGACCGGATGCCATGATCTTCGTTTTCTGAATGTTGAGCTTTAAGCCAACTTTTTCACTCTCCACTTTCACTTTCATCAAGAGGCTTTTTAGTTCCTCTTCACTTTCTGCCATAAGGGTGGTGTCATCTGCATATCTGAGGTTATTGATATTTCTCCTGGCAATCTTGATTCCAGCTTGTGCTTCTTCCAGCCCAGCATGTCTCATGATGTACTCTGCATATAAGTTAAATAAGCAGGGTGACAATATACAGCCTTGACGTACTCCTTTTCCTATTTGGAACCAGTCTGTTGTCCCATGTCCAGTTCTAACTGTTGCTTCCTGACCTGCATATAGGTATCTCAAGAGGCAGGTCAGGTGGTCTCTTTCAGAATTTTCCACAGTTTATTGTGATCCACACAGTCAAAGGCTTTGGCATAGTCAATAAAGCAGAAATAGATGTTTTTCTGGAACTCTTCTGCTTTTTCCTTGATCCAGCAGATATTGGCAATTTGATCTCTGGTTCCTCTGCCTTTTCTAAAACCAGCTTGAACAGCTGGAAGTTCATGGTTCACATATTGCTGAAGCCTGGCTTGGAGAATTTTGAGCATTACTTTACTAGCGTGTGAGATGAGTGCAATTGTGCGGTAGTTTGAGCATTCTTTGGCATTGCCTTTCTTTGGGATTGGAATGAAAACTGACCTTTTCCAGTCCTGTAGCCACTGCTGAGTTTTCTAAATTTGCTGGCATATTGAGTTCAGCACTTTCACAGCATCATCTTTCAGGATTTGAAACAGCTCATCCGGAATTCCATCATCTCCACTAGCTTTGTTCATAGTGATGCTTTCTAAGGCCCACTTGACTTCACATTCCAGGATGTCTGGCTCTGGGTGAGTGATTAAACCATTGTGATTATCTTGGTCATGAAGATCTTTTTTGTACAGTTCTTCTGTGTATTCGTGCCACCTCTTCTTAATATCTTCTGCTTCTGTTAGGTCTATACAATTTCTGTCCTTTATCGAGCCCATCTTTAGATGAAATGTTCCCTTGGTATCTCTAATTTTCTTGAAACACAGTAGAAAAATAAAAAAACTTAGTGCGTTTGTGGAGGTGGGATATCAACAAACCCTTAACTAGACTGACTAGGGAAAAGAGAAGACTCAAAGTCAGAAATGAGAGAGGAAGACTTCCTGGTGGTCCAGTGGCTAAGACTCCGAGCTCCTAATTTAGGGGGCCTAGGTTCAATCCCTGGTCAGGGAAGTAGGATCCCACATGCCTCTCGGCATGGAAAAACAAACAAACAAAAAACACCAGTAGTGTTTCTTTACACCAACAATGATCTATTTGAAAAGGATATCAAGGAAACAATCTCATCTATAATAGCAACAAAAAGAATATAATACTTAGAAATAAGTTTAACCAAGGAGGTAAAAGAGTTGTACACTGAAAAGTATAAAACACTGATGAAATAAACTAAAGAAGCCACAAATAAATGGAATGCTATCCTGTATTCATTGACTGGAAGAATCAATATTGTGCTATACAGATTCAGATTCAATACAATCCCTATCAAAATTCCAATGACATTTTTCACAAAAATAGAAAAAACAATTCTAAAATTTGAATAGTCAAAAACAATCTTGAAAAAAGAAAATGCAGTGGTTAACAATTGTCATGGAAAATAGTAAGATGCTGGTCAAAGTGGAGAAAGTTGCAGTTTTGTAGGATAGGTTCTAGAGATCTAATGTACTACATGATTATAGTTAATAATATGGTATTGTATACTAGAAATTTGCTATTAATAAAAGGGTAGATTTCAGGGATTCTTACACACACACACACACACATATAAATATATATATATATATACAATGGATACTACTCAGCCATATAAAAGAATGAAATGATGCCTTTTGCAGCAACAATGATGGACTTAAGAGATTATCATACTAAGTGAAGTAAATCAGACAAAGACAAATGCCATATGATACCGCTTATACGTGAAATCTCAAATATGACACAAATGAACTTATATACATAGCAGAAACAAACTCAAGAGACAGAGAACAGACTTGTAGCTGCCAAGGGGAAGTAAGGGAGGCAAGGATTGAGAGTTTACAGTTAGCAGATGCAAATTAATACATATAGAATGAATAAACAGGGTCCTATTGTAGAGCACAGGGAACTATATGCATGATAAACAACAATGGAAAAGAATATGAAAAAATGTATATATATATATATAAAACTGAATCAGTTTGAGGTACAGCAGAAATGAGCAGAACATTGTAAATCAATTATGCTATAATAAAATATATTTAAAATAAATCCAAGGATCAACATCAGAAATTTTTAAATATACTATCAAGTTAAACAAGAAAATAACATGTAATAATTAATAGATGTCTAAAAAGTAACTGCTAAAATTTAAAACAAAATCCTAATAAATGTATCTTACAGTGTAAAGTAAGTCACTCCCTATCCACAATGTCCCCCCATCCTGCAAGTCCTGAATCCATAGGAGTTACCCCGGTGTATTACTGTCCCTATTCCCTCAAATTGTGTATAGTCTTATACTATGGACATGCTGAGCATTTTCCACAATAGTCTATTATACATTTTACATACTATTTGTACTATATATTATCTCCATTTCACAGATCAGGAAACTGAGGCTCAGAAGGAATAAGGAATTTGACCAAGGTAAAACTATGTTGGTGTGAGATAATAGAAAATAAATACATTGGTCTCTGCCCCCGGTTCCTGGCAGAGCTCTTAAAACTCTCGTAATTTCCTATGTGATAAGAGCACCGGCAGCATCTTTTATTCCACTGAAGTGACTCTAGGTGGGTCTGGATGGCTCCTGGATGCAGGCTGGTCACCAGAAAGACCACACCATAGTTAAAAGCTTGAAATTTTCAGACCCATCTCCCCATCCTCCAGAGAGGGGAGAGGGCTGGAAATGAAGTTAATAATTGATCATGCCTATGTGAGGAAGCCTCCATAAAATCCCAATAGTGTGGAGTCCCAAGAGCTTCAGGATGGGCGGACCATCCACATAACAGGAGGGTGATGTACCCCAACACCACAGGGACAGAAGCTCCTGCACTTGGTACCCTCCCAGATCTCACGCTATGTATGTCTTCATCTGACTGTTCATCTGTATCCTTTATCATGTCCTTTAATAAACTGGTAAATGTAAGTATTTCCTTGAGTTCTGTGAGTTGCTCTAGCAAATTAATCTAACTTGAAGAGGCGGGTCATGGGAACCTCCAATTTGCAACCAAATCAGACAGAATTTGTGGGTAACCTGGGGACCTACTACTTGTAATTAGCATCTGTAATGGGATACGGGAAAATTTTGTGGGATTGATCCCTTAACCTCTTGGATCTGATGCACTCTCCAGGTAGTGTTAGAATTGAGTTAAATTGTAGGATACCAGCTGATGTTGCAGAGAATTTTGCTTGATGTGGGAAAAACCTGCACACATTTGGTGACCAGCGTGCCAGAAGTAAAGTGTTAGTAAGGGACGGAGAGGGAAGGGAGAGAGTAGGATTTTATTTTTCCTATACAGAAGCGAGAGAGCTGGATGATTTTTCTACACAGGTGGTAAGTGGTTAAGAGCTAAGTGAGCTTCCCTTGTGGCTCAGCTGGTAAAGAATCTGCCTGCAATGCAGGAGACCTGGGTTTGATCCCTGGGTTGGGAAGATCCCCTGGAGAAGGGAAAGGCTACACACTCCAGTATTCTGGCCTGGAGAACTCCATGGACTGTATAGTCCATGGGGTACAGTCCATGGGGTTGCAAAGAGTCGGACACAACTGAGCGGCTTTCACTTTCACTTTCTTTCACTTTTAAGAGCTAAGTACCAAATGCAGGTGGGTCTTAATCTAAAGGGTAACTATTATCTAAGAAAAATTCTATCCAATATCTCCCTGAAGATTCCATATCTTTCTGAAGACAGCTCTATTTCCCACAGGGTCCTCCAAAATCCCCAAACACCCATGACCCAGCCCCAAACACTGACCCTCAAAGAATCCAACGAAGGAGACAACAAAACCCCATCAGAGTGTTACTCGTCACTGCCCCCTGCCCCATAAACTCTATCAGCACAGCCTCCCTCCCAGTGGTTTGACAGTCACATGCCAGCAGCCCTGCAGGTCTCCAATCACTAATTACCTCAGGACTCAAAATTTTGGAATCACATTTCTGACACCACCGGCAGCAGATCACTGACCGTCCAAAACTGCCAATAGCCAAATCACAGGGACTATCAGAATACACAGAACCATCCCTCAGTCCTGGAGAGACTGACCCAGTCAGGGTCAAGATTCTTCTGTAAAGTGTCTGAGACTTTACTCTCTTATAGGATAGCAAATTTTAGAGATGATGACAGAAAACACAAGATTCCTGAGGCAGAGACAAAGGAAGTTTACTACTCACCATGGGTGCAGCACTCACACCATATCAGCGCCCCATGTCCTCTAAGTCCCACAGAGGTGACACAGAGGGACCCTGGTGGATGTAGCATACATAGTGGGTTTACATCACAGCCATGAAAAGCTGAACTTGGGAATTCAGGCAGCTCTTTGTCCCAGAGGGAGACATGACCTCATCCCTCAAGATTCCTCACTGTCAACATAGCCCTGAGAAATGGCTAAGTGGTCAGAGCCCACTCTTCGACAACCACAAAGTAGTCTAAGGCCAGGCTATTACACTGCAACCCACACAAAGGAGTTTAGACTGACTTTTGCACATTTGGTGTCACCAGCAACAATGACAGAGTCCAAAATCAAACCCCAATCCCAGTGGAGCGATGATATGCACCCCCGTCTTTCCTCCATATACAAACACATAACCCAAAGGGACATGGTTCAACTCAGTTCAGAATTTGTTGTTAGATCTGTTTGGGAACACCACAACATGGATTTGGTTAAGTCCCATGCTTGGTAACATCAATCGCTAAATGTGGCATAATCCAAGACCTCTCAGGTATCAGGAGAATATGAATTTGTATCAGTCAGATCTAAACAAAGTCATGTTGGCCCCTGTGTTTGTACAGTGATGAGGGAGTCTGTGTTCAGGAGGTGACATTGACGGCCTCTGGCACAGCAGAATAGTTTAAGACCAGCCATGTTCAAGTGAGATTTTCTGTTTTTGTCATCCCAAGGAAGGGATGACACACCTGGTAGCAGGTCAGATTGCTAGCTGTCTGCCTGACTCTGGGAAACCATTTGATTGCTTTGCCAGGTTTTAGTGCTCAATGTAGGAGACAAAGAATACTAACTGGTTCCCATCTCAAACCTCTCAGGGTCTAAGATTTTCCTTCCCCAAGTACATTCCTTCCATAGCCATGAAATTGGTGTTTCCCATCCTAGTGCCTATAACTTCACTTTTATTCAATCATCTCCTGTTTGCACACAGACCTTTCATCCAGACACTGGGTCAGATGCAAGAGGATAAAAGGCATTTTTATAAAATTTATGAGATTATTTAAATGTCATCTATCTTGGCCCTTGTGGGCCACTGGAGGGGAATTCAGTGAACAGTGTCTCCAATTAAGTGGTCATCATGCTTATGATCTACAACCATGTCCATTCAACAAGAAAATCCAGGTGACTGAACCAGGATGAAGTTCAAATCCCCTAGACCCATTTTGGGCTGAGTTGTCACCACTTTTGTCCTAACCATTACCCAGAAGGTACCGAATAGGCAATGATCCCTTTCAGGTGACAGTCACATTCAGTGAGCAAATTGACTTATTTAAGTGTGTGGACCAGGAAGAGGTGGGAGAGGTAGCATCTGAAATCCTTCAGTTCATTTCTTAGGAGGCTGTTCAATGTTCAGGGCTTCCCTGGTGGCTCAGATGGTAAAGAATCTGCCTGCAATGCAGGAGACCTGTGTTCAGTCCCTGGGTTGGGAAGATCCCCTGGAGGAGGACATGGCTACCCACTCCAGTGTTCTTGGCTGGAGAATCGCCAAGGACAGAAGAGCCTGGTGGACTACAGTCCATGGGGTCACAAAGAGTCAGACATGATTGAGTAAACACAACACACAATGTTCAACAATATCAGATATCTGCTGATAGTAGGAAGCATCATTGGGTGCACCGCTGTCAGACTGCAAACAGTCTGCATTAGCAACACAGAGATTTTTGCTTTGTACCCAGTCTCTGGTGGTGGATATGATGCCATGTCCAAGGTGCAGCAGCAGTGATCTGGACAGTGCAGGCTCCATCCATTGCTTGATTCCAGTTGGTCTCATCAAAGAACAAACCTGAACTATCATCGTCAACACGGGTCACCCAGACTGACTTCAACCGCTCACCATGCATTACAGACTTCCCACCACTGTCCTCAGAAACCCCCATCACTCTCACCAGAGACCCTGTATTAGACCGCCTCCTCCATCACAGTCTCTGAAGCCCTAAAATTCAAATCAAGTCCCAACTCTATGCCAACTGCTGTTCAGCTGCTTCTGAGAACCACTTCCAGTTCCAGTCTCCACCCCTAAGATTACCTTTCCTAGGGGCTGCTCTTTTTCACAGATTCAGTGAGGCTGCCATTTCTGTCCAGCATGAGAAAGCCAAATTGCTCTAAAGCTGTAATTTTCCAACTTTGTAAAGTATCATAGCCTTTTTAAAAACAGAAAAGGGCGGGGGCTTCTTGTGAAATCTCAGTTTCCTCATTAAACAAATCAAGGGTCAGTCAAGGACAAGACCCTGCCTTTTCTGCCACCAGCCGTCCCGCCCTCCCCCTCCCCCAACTCAAGCAGACATGCTTACTGGATGATAATGTGTCAGTCAAAGCAAGACCCTACCCTCGACTGCCAATAGACACGTGCCCTGTGACTCAGACGTTCTCACTGGTTGGAAGGCTATCAATCAAGTCCCTCTCCCGCCCCCTACTCGCAGAAGAGGAGTGGGTCCAGACCCTGTACTCACAGACAGGGTGGCTGCTGAATCAGTCTTCCACCCTCTGGCTCAGCACACCCAGAGCCCCCAGGAGCCAGAGTTTTTGATTGGCCGCCTGCTGCCCTTTCAAATGAAGAATCCACCCCGCCAAAGGAGGCAAAGCTGCTGTGATAAACAGCTGATTATCCCAAGGGCTGTCACTAGTGCACAGATCTGTCACGATTGGCTGTGCCTCTTTCCAGACATCCATTGACACGAAGCCACGGGCCCACAAACAGGCTCTGCGTCCATCCCAGCTTTCTTCTGCTGGTCCTTTTAAGATGTCCAGTTTGGAGGCCCGTCTCGACCAGGGAAGGGGTACTTTGGGGCAGTGTTGGCTTCCCGACTGAAAGAGCGCAGAGGGACCGAGTCTCCACTCAGCTGCATTCTGGAAAAACAAAAACCTGGGGATGGGTCCACGACACTTTTAAAGATTAACTCAGCGAGCTGCTGAGCTGCTTTGGTGTTCTCAACCTGGCGCTTAGGTATTGGCTTTCCTTCAGACTGCTTGAGAAATTTTACCTGCGTGAATTCACTTACAACTCGAGCTGGAAAACTAACGTAGTAAAAAATAACCATAACTACAATACTCTTTAGATGGGGAAACAGTGGAAACAGTGTCAGACTTTATTTTGGGGGGCTCCAAAATCACTGCAAATGGTGACTGCAGCCATGAAATTAAAAGACGTTTACTCCTTGGAAGGAAAGTTATGACCAACCTAGATAGCATATTCAAAAGCAGAGACATTTCTTTGCCAACAAAGGTCCGTCTAGTCAAGGCTATGGCTTTTCCAGTGTTCATGTATGGATGTGAGAGTTGGACTATAAAGAAAGCTGAGCGCTGAAGAATTGATGCTTTTGAATTGTGATGTTGAAGAAGACTCTTGAGAGTCCCTTGGACTGCAAGGAGATCCAACCACTCCATTCTAAAGGAGATCAGCCCTGGGATTTCTTTGGAAGGAATGATGCTAAAGCTGAAATTCCAGTACTTGGCCACCTCATGCGAAGAGTTGACTCATTGGAAAAGACTCTGATGCTGGGAGGGATTGGGGGCAGGAGGAGAAGGGGAGGACAGAGGATGAGATGGCTGGATGGCATCACCGACTCAATGGACATGAGTCTGAGTGAACTCTGGGAGTTGGTGATGGACAGGGAGGCCTGGCATGCTGCAATTCATGGGGTTGCAAAGAGTTGGACACGACTGAGCGACTGAGCTGAACTGAACAATACTCTTATTGATTACATAATATAAAAAATATATAAACTGTAACATCAAAAACCTAAATTGCAAGGAAAAGTGTAAAATTTTATTGAAGTTATCACCTTAAAATAGGGTGTTATAATTTTAAGATACTTTACTTGAGCCTCATGGTAACCATAAGGGGAAAACCTGCAGTAATTGCACAAAAGAACATGATAAAAAGTCCAAACATACTGATACAGAAAGACATCTCACACACACACACAAATACACACACAGAAAAACACACAAACACAAAGACAGCAGGGTAAGAAATAAGGAGCAAGGACTTACAAGACAGCCAGAGAATAATGGGCAAAATGGCAATAGTAAATCCTTGTTGTTCAGTTGCTAAGTCATGTCCATCTCAGGGACCTCATGGACCGCAGCATGCCAGGCTTCCCTGTCCATTACTATCTCCCAGAGCTTGCTCAAACTCATAGTAAATCCTTACCTATCAATAATTACCTTAAATGTAAATAGAGTAAATGCTTTAATCAAAGGATGTAGGTAAAACAGATAAAAATACAAGTCCCAACCATATGCTGCCTGCAAGAGACTCATTTTAGTCTTAAAGATACATATAGACTGGAAGCAAAGGGATGGAAAAATGTATTTCAAGCAAATGATTGCTTAAAAAAAAAGACAAGTGTAGCTACATTATCAGACAAAATAGACTTTAAATTAAAAATGGTAAATTTCATTAATCAAAAGCTTTTTTCAAGGTCAGAGCCCAAATGACCCCTCTGAGCTTTTTTTTCAAAGTGAGCTCTTCCCCCCAAAAAGGCCAGGTTTGTAGGGTGAGTGGAATTTTCTGAAAAATTCTCTGGAGAAAGTGGATTCCAGGTGAGAAAAGACAGTGGCCCAGAGGTTGTTACGTCTTAGAATCTTGGCAGAAGCAGAGTTTGGAAACTGTGTACAGGATGTTTTTCATTTAGATGGAACTTGTTGAAACACACACACACACGCCAAACATTGGTGTGACATTCGGAGTCCAGTATGATCTGGTCCCAAAGTACCATTCCTACCCCACCTTGATGGGTTTAGGGTTTTTGAAAATTAATTCCCCCTCCCTCTCTCTTCTTTCTCCTCCTCCTTTCTCTCTCCTTTTCTCTCTCTCCCCCTCATTAAAATAACAATCTAGTTTATTTTTGTTTAATTACTGGTAACATGACCTCAATTACAAGGACAACACACATAACACAGTTTGTGTGTGCTATGAAGGGAAAAAAAGAACTAAAAAAAAAAAACCAGAATGAATAATAAGGGGGATTATTCTTTTAAATAAGGGGAGTCCTCTTTGAGAAGCTGATATTTAGCAAAGAATTGAAGGAGATGAAGGGGTTGGAAAAAGAATAAAAAGATAAGGCCAGAGCATTGCAGGGCCCCCAGAGGTGTACCTCTAACTGACACCTTGTGGCATTCACTGATAGCTGCTCTCTTCCTAAACTTCAGCTGAGACCCCAGATCCTCATTCCAACCCTGGCAGACCCTCTATACCTTTGAGACAATTGATTCAAAGAATCATGCAGCTTTTCCAATAGCTACTACTTAAAGTAACTAAACAGGCTGGCTTAAGTAATTTTTCAAACCTTGTCTCCTGGAACCACAACTTTCTATACCAGACCCTAAACCTCTCAGTATTGACTGCCAGGGTTCCAAACCACCGTCCATACCAACTCCACAACCTGAACATCCCCAAAACCATGACTACCACAAGTTCATTTTATAGGGCATGTCCATGGCCACTACAGTAATATTAATGAGGATTCATTCACTCAACCAACATTTACAAACACCCAATCTGCGGCAGGCAGTGTTGTAAGTATTCTCAGATTAATCCTCTCAAGATCCTTGTGTGCTCAGTTGCTCAGTTGTGTCTGACTTTGCAACTCCATGGGCTGTAGCCTGCCAGGCTCCTCTGTCCACAGAATTTTTCAAACAAGAATACTGGAGTGGGTTGCCATTTCCTCCTCCAGTGGGTCTTCCTGATCCAGGGATGGAACCTGTGTCCCCTGCATTGGTAGGCAGATTCTTTACCACTTTACACACACATAGGTAATTAATGTTAGCCCCAGTTGATAGAGGAGTGAGAGGGTAACAGGCAGGAAGGCCAGGGGTCTCCAAATAGAGGAAATAGCCTGCAAGTGTCAGACATTTTTATCTCTCTTAAGCGGCAGGAGGAAACAAACTAGCAATATTTTTTCCTTCTCTATACAAATTTAAACGGAGGTTTCTCTTAAAATATTGTGTTGCCATAATGACACCAGGCTTCTCGAGTCTAGAGATAACCAATGCCTTTTTCTTATGGAAATGTTTGTCTTAAGCTATGCTAATGTACTATGCCTTTACCCCAAACTCTGTCTCCAAGTCGGTTCTGCCTCTTGGCCCAGAACCTACTTGACAAACCAGTATGGATATTGTTCCCCTAATCTATGTAAATGAAACTATTTGTATGGTGGTCTGCCCTTCTTCAAGATTCAAGTTAATCATTTTATGGCCCAGGATAAACCATTTGGTGCCAAGATTATCCCAAAATGCATCTTATGGGTGAGGGGCCTGGTGCCATTCTGAATTTTAAGACACTCCTTTCTTTCATTAACAGACTGCTAGTGATTATATAACATCCAGCTAAAGACTAGCAGTGGGGTACTCTTTCTGCCCCCTTCTGATGCCTATGTCAGAAGCTTTCTCTATCTCCTTTATACTTTAATAAAACTTTATTACACAAAAGCTCTGAGCGATCAAGCCTCGTCTCTGGCTCCGGATTGAATTCTTCTCCTCCGGGGGCCAAGAATCCTGGTGTATTCGCGTGATTCAACAACAACCTTTCAGGAGGAAGATGGGAATATAAGGTTACACACTGGATATGGAGAGGGCTGGTGATTTGAACTCTGTCTGACTCTAGAATCCATACCCTTAACCCCTATGACTGTCTTGCAATCATGGCTCTTGTTTCAAAGTTCTTTCTTCAAATAGATACTTTCCTTAGGTCTTTCTTTGTTTTTTTTTTGCCTTTTGGGACTTTTAGGTTTTTATTTATTTATTTTTAAATATAAATTTATTTATTTTAATTGGAGGTTAATTACAATATTGTATTGGTTTTGCCATACATCAACATGAATTCACCACAGGTATACACGTGTTCCCCATCCTGAAGCCCCCTCCCTCCACCCTCCCTCCCCGTACCATCCCTCTGGGTCGTCCCAGTGCACCAGCCCCAAGCAACCAGTATCATGGACCGAACTTCGACTGGCGATTCGTATCATATATGATATTATACATGTTTCAATGCAATTCTCCCAAATCATCCCACCCTCTCCCTCTCCCTCTCCCACAGAGTCCAAAAGACTGTTCTATACATCTGTGTCTCTTTTGCTGTCTCGCATACAGGGTTATAGTTACCATCTTTCTAAATTCCATATATATGCATTAGTATACTGTGGGAGAAAGCAATGGCACCCCACTCCAGTACTCTTGCCTGGAAAATCCCATGGACAGAGGAGCCTGGTAGGCTGCAGTCCATGGGGTCACTAAGAGTCAGACACGACTGAGCGACTTCACTTTCACTTTTCACTTTCATGCATTGGAGAAGGAAATGGCAACCCACTCCAGTGTTCTTGCCTGGAGAATCCCAGGGACGAGGGAGCCTGCTGGGCTGCCGTCTATGGAGTCCCACAGAGTCGGACACGACTGAAGTGACTTAGCAGCAGCAGCATACTGTATTGGTGTTTTTCTTTCTGGCTTACTTCACTCTGTATAATAGGCTCCAGTTTCATCCACCTCATTAGAACTGACTCAAATGTGTTCTTTTTAATGGCTGAGTAATACTCCATTGCATATATGTACCACAGCTTTCTTATCCATTTGTCTGCAGATGGACACCTAAGTTGCTTCCATGTCCTGGCTATTATAAACAGTGCTGCAATGAACATTGGGGTACACATGTCTCTTTCAATTCTGGTTTCCTCAGTGTGTATGCCCAGCAGTGGGATTGCTGGGTCATATGGCAGTTCTATTTCCAGTTTTTTAAGGATTCTCCACACTGTTTTCCATAGTGGCTGTACTAGTTTGCATTCCCACCAACAGTGTAAGAGGGTTCCCTTTTCTCCACACCCTCTCCAGCATTTATTGCTTGTAGACTTTTGGATTGCAGCCATTCTGACTGGCGTGATATGGTACCTCATTGTAGTTTTGATTTGCATTTCTCTGATAATGAGTGATGTTGAGCATCTTTTCATGTGTTTGTTAGCCATCTGTATGTTTACTTTGGAGAAATGTCTATTTAGTTCTTTGGCCCATTTTTTGATTGGGTCATTTATTTTTCTGGAATTGAGCTGTAGGAGTTGCTTGTATATTTTTGAGATTAGTTGTTTGTCAGTTGCTTCATTTGCTATTATTTTCTCCCATTCTGAAGGCTGTCTTTTCACCTTGCTTATAGTTTCCTTTGTTATGCAGAAGCTTTTAAGTTTAATTAGGTCCCATTGTTTATTTTTGCTTTTATTTCCAATATTCTGGGAGGTGGGTCATAGAGGATCCTGCTGTGATTTCTTAAATGTCCTCTCAGTGAGGCCTTTTCCATGGCCATTCTAGCTAAAATTTATACACACACACACACACACACACACACACACACTCCCTCACTATGTCCTTTCTTGAGTAATTTTTCTCAATGTTTATCACTATATTATATATTTCATTTATTTATCTAGCAATTATTATCACAAATTACTATTTGTTCTTTACATTTAATATGTCTCCTGCACTAGCAGTCAGCTGCAAGAGGGCAAGAATTTTCACCTGTTTTATTTGTTGTTGTGTCCCCGGTCACACAGTAGGCATTTGGCAAATATTTGTGTAATGAATGAATGAACCCTTCCTTTGTGGAATGAATGAATAAGTGAGTGAATGAACCCTTCCAATGACAGCTGATTCCAGGCTGCCTTGCCTGGACCCTGGCTGGCCCTGGATTCACCCTTCAAACTCCCATGCTATTTACTGCAGATATATTGGCTCTGTTTACAAATATTAATGTTTAAAATCAGAATTATACCAATTCGGATGAATTTCTATTGAGAAAGTTTGCCCTGGAGTGAATTTTGAGCCAATGTAATTCCTCATTCAATGCCATACAGTGATGAAGTTAAGCCAAAGCCAATTTTGGCCATTTTCACTTTCTGAAATTATTTTCACTGGGATGACTCACTTTTGGATTAATCTTTATAGTGATGATTAGATCCACACATTCTTATCTGTGTCATATTTCAGCAATAATAGCTTTGTCCCAGATATCTCCTTAATCTCAGGCTGCTCCTTGAACATCTCAGGCACGTTCTTGCTTCAGGAACTGTACTGGTTGTTCCATCTGCCAGAAATGTTCTTGCATCATATTTTTTTTCCTCAAAAAAAAAAAAAAAAATCGCCTTTCAACAAGGCCTAAGCAGACTACCCTATTCAAATACAACCTTCTCCCATCCTGTACTCTGAATCCCCCTTACTGCCTTTATTTTTAAATTATTTATCTTTTTAATTGTGATATAGTTGACTTGCAATGTTTCAAGTATAAAGTGATTCAACTATATACACACTGTTGTTCAGTCACTAAGTTGTGTCTGACTCTTTGGGGCCCCATGGACTGCAGCATGCCAGGCTTCCCTGTCCTTCACTATCTCCTGGAGTTACCTAAAACTCATATCCATTGAGTCGGTGATGCCACCTAACCACCTCATCCTCTGCTGCCCACTTCTCTTGTCTTCAATCTTTCCCAGCCATATACACATACATATATGTCTTATCCTCTGTCGTCCCATTCTCCTCCTGCCTTCAATCTTTCCTAGCATCAGGGTTTTTTTCTGATGAGTCAGTTCTTCGCATCAGGTGGCCAAAATATTGGAGGGATGACAGAGGATGAGATAGATGGTTGGATGGCATCACTGACTCGATAGACATGAGTTTGAGCAAGCTCCAGGAGTTGGTGATGGACAGAGAAGCCTGGCGTGCTGCAGTCCATGGGGTTGCAAAGAGTCGGACACCACTGAGTGACTGAACTGATACATACACACACACACACACACACACACACACATATGTATATATATATTCTTTCTCGGATTCTTTTCCACTATGCTATGCTAAGTCACTTCAGTCGTGTCCGACTCTGTGCGACCCCATAGATGGCAGCCCACAAGGCTCCGCCATCCCTGGGATTCTCCAGGCAAGAACACTGGAGTGGGTTGCCATTTCCTTCTCCAATGCATGAAAGTGAAAAGTGAAAGTGAAGTTGCTCAGTCGTGTCCGACTCAGCGACCCCATGGACTGCAGCCTAACAGGCTCCTCCATCCATGGGATTTTCCAAGCAAGAGTACTGGAGTGGGGTGCCATTGCCTTCTCCATTTTCCACTATAGGTTATTACAAGATATTAAATATAGTTCCCTGTGCTATACAGTAGATCCTTGTTGTTTATCTACTTTATATATAATGTTACATATCTGCTAATCCCAAAGTCTTAATTTATCCCTCTTCTGCCTTTATTCATTTAATTCATACTTATCACACCCCAATATACAAATATAATGTAATTTATTGCATTCTTTATTGTCTATCTCCCTCTACTAGAATAAAAGCTCCATGAGGGCAGGAAGTTTTGAATCTTTTGTTCCTGGCTGTGTCCCCTCCTGCCTATAATAGTGCCTGGCAACTCAATAAATATTTGTTGAATTAACAGCTCTAGTTCTTCTGAGCTTTATTTGTGACAAGTTTTCACCCAGTCTAATATTTCAGGATTGAAATTTGCAAGTTCATCTTTGGTTTGAGAGCAGTGGATCTATCAATTTTAGCTGTGGTCAGTTTATTCTGCAGTGATTATGTCTATCAGTAATAGTCATTGTGAAACTGGTAAGACTGTTTTTATTTCCTGGGTAATCCAGGAGAAAAATTGTAAGCAGTCCCCTTAGACACTCAGGAATTGTATGGAATGGGCTTTGCTAAGCTGGCTTTTCAGTAAGGTTCTGGTCAACTTTGTATAGTGTATAAAATCTTAAACTCCTAACAAGGACCTACTGTAGCACACAGAAAACCATATTCAATATCTTGTCATAACCTATAACAAAAAAGTATCTGATATATAACTGCAATATATATCTGAAACATATATATATGGACATATATATCTGTATCTATATCTATATCTATATATGAAAGTCGCTCAGTCGTGTCTGACTCTTTGCAACCCCATGGACTATACAATCCATGGAATTCTCCAGGCCAGAATATTGGCGTGTGTAGCCTTTCCCTTCTCTAGGAGATCTTCCCAACCCAGGGATGGAACCCAGGTCTTCAACATTGCAGATGGACTGTTTACCAGCTGAGCCACAAGAGAAGCCCAAGAATACTGGAGTAGGTAGCCTATCCCTTCCCCAGCAGATCTTCCTGACCCAGGAATCGAACTGGGGTCTCCTGCAGGTGGATTCTTTACCACTGTCAAGGAAGCCCCTATGTGTATGTGTATGTGTGTGTGTGTGTGTGTGTGTGTGTGTGTGTGTGTGTATGAATCACTTTGCTGTACAGCTGAAACTAATACAACATTGTAAATCAACTGTACTTCAATTTTAAAAAATCTAAACTTCATTTAACCATGGCCCATGGGGACCTACAGATATGGCTCATGACCACCTCTATAATCTCATCTGTAACTATTCTTTTGCAGGAAGATTCCAGTGACTCTAGTAAGCACAATATTCCAGCCACACTGGCCTTCTGGTGGAATTTATCTCCTCTGTTGGTTTCCATGCTTGTTTACTTCAGTCTTACCCACGACCTTGAGGTAAAGTCCATGAGGAGAGAGACTGTCTTCGTTTGTGTCCCTCTGGAAGCTGACCCTGAGACAAAGATTGAAGTCAAGCAGCTTATCTAGAATGTGATTCCAGGAAGCACCTGTTGGGCAGTGGGAAGTAAGGAAGTGAGACAAAGGGAGGGCAGTCGATGAAGAGTGTTACTAAGCGACTTAGCACTGGGGCTTGTTCCCATTGTGGAGTTCTAAGGACTGATGGAGAACATAGACGTCATGCATGTCCCATCTGAGGGGCAAGGGGGAAGGGGTATTTATCTACCAGCTCTTGTCAGTCATCGGCTGAGGGTTGCCACCAGGAGGTGTTCATTTCCTGGCCCCTTCCAGCCGGTGAGACCCCGAGGCAGAACAGCCTTCTGCAGCTTGAGAGGAAGCCCTCTAGCCAAGAGATGCAAACCCAGGCAGCTGCCAGTTGACCAGCACACGGTAAAGCAGTGAGGTCACAGGGTTATGGGCAGGGAACTGACAGTGTCTGCCACAGGGACTGTGACCATCCTGTTCACTGGGCCTTGCCGATAATAAATGTTCCCCTAGATTGAAGGATGAAGGTGCTTGTTACCTGTTATGTTGCTGGAGCAAAGCTTGACCCCAAATCAGATCAGATCAGATCAGTCGCTCAGTCGTGTCCGACTCTTTGCGACCCCATGAATCACAGCATGCCAGGCCTCCCTGTCCATCACCAACTCCCGGAGTTCACTCAGACTCACGTCCATTGAGTCAGTGATGCCATCCAGCCATCTCATCCTCTGTCGTCCCCTTCTCCTCCTGCCCCCAATCCCTCCCAGCATCAGAGTCTTTTCCAATGAGTCAACTCTTTGCATGAGGTGGCCAAAGGACTGGAGTTTCAGCTTCAGCATCATTCCTTCCAAAGAAATCCCAGGGCTGATCTCCTTTAGAATGGACTGGTTGGATCTCCTTGCAGTCCAAGGGACTCTCAAGAGTCTTCTCCAACACCACAGTTCAAAAGCATCAATTCTTGGGCACTCAGCCTTCTTCACAGTCCAACTCTCATATCCATACATGACCACAGGAAAAAACATAGCCTTGACTAGACGAACCTTTGTTGGCAAAGTAATGTCTCTGCTTTTGAATATGCTATCTAGGTTGGTCATAACTTTCCTTCCAAGGAGTAAGTGTCTTTTAATTTCGTGGCTGCAGTCACCATCTGCAGTGATTTTGGAGCCCAGAAAAATAAAGTCTGACACTGTTTCCACTGTTTCCCCATCTATTTCCCATGAAGTGATGGGACCGGATGCCATGATCTTCGTTTTCTGAATGTTGAGCTTTAAGCCAACTTTTTCACTCTCCACTTTCACCTTCATCAAGAGGCTTTTTAGTTCCTCTTCACTTTCTGCCATAAGGGTGGTGTCATCTGCATATCTGAGGTTATTGATATTTCTCCTGGCAATCTTGATTCCAGCTTGTGCTTCTTCCAGTCCAGTGTTTCTCATGATGTACTCTGCATAGAAGTTCAATAAGCAGGGTGACAATATACAGCCTTGACGTACTCCTTTTCCTATTTGGAACCAGTCTGTTGTTCCATGTCCAGTTCTAACCGTTGCTTCCTGACCTGCATACAAATTTCTCAAGAGGCAGATCAGGTGGTCTGGTATGCCCACGTCTTTCAGAATTTTCCACAGTTTATTGTGATCCACACAGTCAAAGGCTTTGGCATAGTCAATAAAGCAGAAATCTATGTTTTTCTGGAACTCTCTTGCTTTTTCCATGATCCATCAGATGTTGGCAATTTGATCTCTGGTTCCTCTGCCTTTTTTAAAACCAGCTTAAACATCAGGAAGTTCACGGTTCACATATTGCTGAAGCCTGGCTTGGATACCAAGGTTCAAATATCCTTGGAGCCAAACAGCAGGATGAAAACATTGACTTTAAGTCTCTGACCACTCACACTGGCCTCCACCCCAATCCTGTGAAATTCCCGAGGACAGGGATCCTGGTATCTGTCATTCCTGGCACCCTGTCAGGGCTTGGCACCAGTAGGCATTCAACTCCCAGCCCTTCATCCCAGTGTGGTCCGTAAAAGGTCAGTCAGTAATCAGAATGGCTACGATGAAACAGATGGGGAGTGCCATGTGATGTTGAGGACGTGGCATTCACCACTGGGGAAGCATAGATTGGAGAACTGGCATGATTTACACAGCTGATCATATGTCTACTCCCATGATTGAACAATTGCACTCTTGGGTATATGCCCAAGAGAAATGACTGCATATATCCATCAAAAGATACATACAAGAATGTTCACAGAAGAATTATTCTTAATAGCCCCAAATAGAAAATTACCCAAATGCCCATCAACAATGGAATAGATGAAGTGTGATCTACTCACAGCAATGAAAGAGAATACAGCAGTGAATATGGGCAAACCACAAGTTCCATAACAACGTGGATCCATCGTGCCAACATCATAAGATCAAAAGTTGTTAGAAGTCCAGAAAGTGATTACCCTTGGGGTGGAAGATTGGACCTGAAGGGAGCTTTTGGCATTTGTTTCACATTCTCCTTTTTTTATTTTTAACTGGAGGATTTTTGCTTTACAATGGTGTGTTGGTTTCTGCTGTACACCAGTGAGGATCAGTCATAATTATATATATATATATATATATATCTGCTCCTATCTTACCCCTTTAGGTCATCACAGGGCACCAGACTGGCTCCCTGTTATATAGCAGCTTCCCACTAGTTATCTATTTTAGACATGATCATGTATATATGTCAATGTCACTTTCTCAATTTGTCCTACCCTCTCCTTTCCATGCCATGCCCACAAGACCGTCCTCTACTTCTGCAGCTCCATTCCTTCCCTGCAAATAGGTTCATCAGTACCATTTTTCTAGATTCCATATATATGTGTTAATATATGGTATTTGTTTTTCTCTTTCTGACTTACTTCATTCTGTATAACAGGCTCTAGGTTCATCCACCTCACTACAACTGACTTAAATTTGTTCCTTTTTATGACTGAATAATATTCCTGTGTGTGTGTGTGTGATATTATCTTTATCAATTCATCTGTCAGTGGACATCTAGGTTGCTTCCATGTCCTGGCTATTGTCAATAGTGCTGCTATGAACATTGGGATACATATGTCTTTTTGAACTGTGGTTTTCTCAGGGTATATGCCCAGTAGTGGGAGTTCTCCCTCTACACACTAGTACTGTCTGCTTTGGAGCTGTCCTCAAGTTGGGAGACTGGCCCCACAGGGGAGTACTCAGGGAATGACACTGCTCACTTTCAAAGGTTCAAATGGACATTGCTCTCACCTTAGCCACATACAAGTGAACTACGACTCCTCCCGACTCAGAAGTTAGGGATACGCATCACCTGTAGTGGAGGGTTCATTAGGCCAGATGTTCTTCCGGTAGCCAGTGACTGGGGGCTCTTGCACTTTCCGATATTCCAGGCAGGGACACTCACAGAGATGGGAGCAATGAGTGCATGATGTGGGAATGTGCAAGCTGGAGCTGTGGAAGGGGGCCACAGAGAAGAGAGCAGAGATGCCAGGGGCATGAAGGGCAGCCCAGATGGCGAGTTAACAGTGATCTTAGGAGATATTCCCCAGAAAGAAACAAAGAGGCAGAGCAAGTATCCAACTCCATCTTCCAGATCCAGAGACAGAGAGAGTCTAAGAATGAGTCCCTAATGCAAGCAGATGGTCTACTCCCAGAAAAAAGAATGTTTGGGGGAAAGGCTGTGGGGAGAGACTTCCTGCTCAAAAGAGAGACAGAGAAAGACAGAGACAGATAAGGGGGCAGGGAGAGAAATAGACACACATGCACAGACAAGAGAGATGTGCATCCTGAGTCAGAGACCACTCAGATTGGGACAGAGGGGAAGAGAGAGGCATCCAGATTCACCAAGACACAAGGCAGAGGCGAAAACCCCAGCACTGAGAAAAACAGAGAAGAAGGCAGGGAGGGAGACAAACACTCATCCTCAGCAATAGAAATGCCCAGCTCTGAGCCACCACCCTCAGTCCCTGGTCACTCTGGCCCTTCTTCCAACACATGCAGTCCCAGTATGGTAGCTTTTTTTCTAAAGATGGCTGCTGTCCATTTCTTCCCATGTGCTACACCTCTATGCACAGGAGGCCTGAGCCACCGTACAAAAAACCCAGGCTATTCTGCTGGTGAGAGAAGCCACATAGAAGACTCAAGTACCAAACATGGAAATAAAGAAGCCATCTTGGACGTTCAACCCAGTTGAGCCTTCCAATGATTCCAGCCCCAGCCACCATCTGACTGCAACCACCCAAATCTTCAAGAAGGACTACCTCGTTGAGCCCAGTCAACCATAGGAGCATGAAACATAATACTAAATTGTTTTAAGCCACCAAGTTTTAGGGTGTTTGTCACATGGCAACAAATAACCAGAATACCCAGAAAAGGCACCCCTACTCTGACGCCCCCACTCCCACATCCCTCTCACAACAGAAGCAACACCAGCCAGTCACACTTTCAGTCCCTTTAATTAGGGGCTCTGAGGAGAGGGCAGAATGGCAGGCAGGGTAGAGAAGGTGGTGCTTCTTATGCCCCTTTTGGCAACCAGTTAGTCCTCATCCTCTGGCAGCTGGATCTTGCTGGGGTCGAAGCAGTTGGATTCCATGATGGGGAGGCCATGGGCCTCTCGGTATTTCACAAGCCTCTCAGCTTCCCGGCGGGCCCACTCCTGCATCCTGGAGGCAGTAGCATGGGGGAAGACATGAGGGAGTCTCAGTGGACATCAATCCCCATCTTAGTTCCCCAGGGAATGGACTCCTGGCGGTCTCCTTCAGTATCCACCCCTGCCTCTGTCCCCACCCATCCCACTCTCTTGGACACCCCACACACCTGTAGTCAGGCAGATAAGCCACAAAGGTGCTGCCAAGGACCAAGACGATGGAGAATCCGAAGAAGAAGACAACCCGCATGTTCCAGATGTCCACAGCAGGGTCCTTGTCATAACCGTGGGAGTCTGGGTTCTACGGCAGAGAGAAGTCAACGAGGGCTTCCTGCTGCTCCACAAAGCCTGATGCTGGTCCTGTATAACTTGGTCTCCAACTTCACCTCGGACCAATCTCTCCTCCCTCCCTAAATTCCTGTCTGTTCTTAGGACTTGTCAAGCTCCTTGCCACCACAGAGCCTTTGTACTTGCTGTTCCTTCTGTCTGGAAAGCCTTTCCCCCAGATTTAGTCAGGGCTGGATCTGTCTCCTTATTCAAGCTTTTGGGTTCATCTTCATTCCCCTTAGGAGGCACTCCCTAGTCACTTATCTATTAAGTTGACCTATAGGAAATTGACATTTTTACAGGTCAAAAATGATTGGTATTGGCTATTTCCTATTTCCTCAACCTCGTAACTCCCTATCCCCAAGTCACTCTCCATCCACTTATCTTATTTAACTTTCTTTCAAGCATTTATTAGTTTACCAAAGTAGCATATCCTTCAAATACTCTGATCACATTATATTATTGGTTGCATACCCTATCTTAATGTTTTCTAATATTTTACATGTTTATTTTCTGTATTCTCCACTACCACGTAAGCTCTATGAAAGCAAGGGCTTTATCTGATTTCTATATTGGTGAATTCATAGCACCCTGAACTTAGCCTGGCATACAGCAGGCCCTTAATACATAGCTACAGAATGCATGAATGAGTATCCTATATAACCAAGCCCCTCAACAAGAGGTCAGTATGGATGAAGCATCTATTATATGCCAGGCCTTTTCACAAGCACAAATTGCACAATATTCCAGTGAGGTGGAAAGTGGCAAAACAAAAAACAAAAAAACCACAACACCTTCTAATGGTGAGTATTTGTACTAAGTGCCAGCTGCTGTTTTGAGCATTTTGACTCATTTAAATACCGGAGGCACATGTAGTATTTTATTCTTTTAGAAAATGTCCTAATACTTTCCTCATCTTACAAAGAAACTGAAGCATCAAGGGCTTAAGCTACTTGCACAAGGTCAATGCCTGTATTCCAACTACGGCATTCTGATTTCAGTCCACTATCAGATAGCACAGCAAACCTGGTTCTGCCACACATTCAGTTATGTGAGTTTAGGCAAGTCACTTAACATCTTTATGCTTCAGTTTCCTCATCCGTAGAATGGGTACACCAAAACCACCTACCTCGAAATACGGTTATTATGAGAACTAAACGAGTTAATGTATGTAAAGTGCTTCAAACACCTGAGTAAGCACCACACCAGTGTTTAGTAACGTTGTTATTCTATATTGCTTCAAACGTGCTTTGAACATTGCCCACTTCAGGTTTGATGTCTGTCTGCAAAATAAGGCCAATTTCTGACCCTGAACCCATACAAAGGAGGAAACAAGCTAGGCAGAATTTCCAAATCTTCGAAAATTTCGCCAGCTGCGCAATTCCCAGCCGACTAAGACCGTCCTCTACGGCGCCCTAGCCGCTGGTCCCCGATTGACCCTTCTGGCGTCCCGTTTCCCCTCCCTCTCACCTTCTCATAGAGGTTTTCGTCCTCGGGTTCTGGGTCCTCCTGCCAGCGTAATGTCGGTTCTGACGGCCGCTTTCCCGCCAGAGTGGACGGGGCGATCACAGCCCTGGAGGAGCTGGATTCCCAGCGAACACGGGCAGCAGGGAGCCCTCGCGTCGCCGCTACTGCCAAAAGGCGGCGGCCGCACAAACCTAACATCCTAGCCGCCATAACAGATCGTTCTGCAAGCTCTCGGGGTCGGGGACGGAAGTGTGACTCCGCGCAGCTGCAGTTGTCCTAAGCGCGAGAGTTGTCGCTCCGCCCCCGCCGCACTAAATAGGTCCCGAATCGGAACTTTGCTTTCGAATGGTGAGAGGTTCTCTTTGCCTCACTCTGTCATGACCTCAGGGAAGCAACCACCTTCTAATCCTCTCAATCAGACTATGGAACTTCTGACCGCTAGGCTGTGGAATTTACTTGACGAAAAGAAAGCAATGACACTTGAGTGGATGTTCCTAACCAATCGCGCAGAGAGCTGCCTCGCCCTTCGGCGAGAAGGGCGGAGCTTCCGTTGCTCTTTCATCTTCGAAGGAAGCCAAGCTTCTAAAACGACAGCCTCGCGGGATTGGCCAATAGCTACCGCTTTTCTCGACTTGCGGGCGTTCGCAAGGGGAGCGGGGAGGTGGCAATATGCTTGCCAATCAGAGTAGGCCAGGGATGACCGAGGGCTGACAGCGACCAATAGACGGGGTTGGCTAGAGCGCGCTCCCTTAGTAGGTGGATGGTGGTCGAAGCGCCGGCTCCTTTCTCATCGTCGCCATTTTGTGCTGGTGATCGCGGCCGGCTGGGAGTAGGCGACAGTGGGTTTCCCGGGGAGGGCAGCGCGCCTGGCGCTTTTCCCCTCCCCTCCCCCCCCCTCCGCCCTTTTGCCTCCAGCCTCGGACTTGGTAGTTGTGCGGACCGGCTCGGGCAGAGCTGGAAGAGTTGGAGGAGGTGGCGGCGGGCCGAGGTGATGTCCGGGAGCCCTCCCTTGACAGCCCGGGCGCAGAAGGTGAGAGTCAACGCTGGTCGTGGGGGCGGAGGTAAGGGGCCGGGGGTGGAGGGGGTTGCATAGAGGAACCGCGAGGGCGGACTGTGGTCGATGGGTCTGGGCTTCGCGCAGAACCGACCGATGCTTGGCACAGTCTGAGCTTGGGAGAGGGTGTCTTTTTTTATTGTTTTTTGTTTTTCTCCTTTTGAGAGCAGAGGCGCGTGCGCGATTGGGGCACTGGATGGGTGCACGCGGCTTGGGGGAAGGGAGGGACGGATGGGAGTGGGCTCCTATGGCTCACTGTGTCTGCGACGCCGAACTTTTTCCGTGGAAGGCCGCTGACTGCGACTTTTCTTTTTAGCTGAAAAAGTGTGCTCCCTGCTTTTGTGTGTGACTTTGGTACTAACCAACCCATGGGGAAGTGTTCTGTGGCTCTGGGTGGAGGAGAAGGGAGATCGTCGGTCTGACTTGGATCTCTATCCTCGGAACCTCTGTCTGTAACTCTGGTTATCTATGGGGAGGGGGTCCTTACCCATAGAAAGTCTTATTAGGACTGGCCATAATCCACTTACTGGGTGGGGGCGGAAAGTGCAAGGAAGGTGTGTAAGACTTGACTGCTCCTTTTTTGGGGGGGAGGGGAGGTTCGTATTGGTTACTCTGATGCTTATTCTGTGAAAGGGGAGGGGGGCCTGTGTGATTATGGCCCGTATTTTTGTGGGTCCCTGTCCGTGGTTTTGGCCCGTAGTTCTTCGGGGCTCGAGTCTGTGACTTGGGTCACTATCTGTTATGGATGCTTTTGCCAGATGTACTGAGGATTTTGTCTCTGGCTCTCATCCACTGGGTTCCCTGGTTGTGATTCTAAGTCTTACCCATCTGGGAGCAGGTAACTCTCATTCCCTGAGACTTTAGGAGGAAGAGAAAATTGATAGGAGTGTATACATGAAGGAAAGGTGTGGTGGCAACCTAGTGTTGGGCAGGTGCTGTTAACGCCTGACTTTTGCTTGCTTGTTGTTCAGAGGGTGGGGCCTGAAGATTCAGGGATACTTTGTGGTGACCCCTGGCCCGGTCACATGGCTCTCGGCCCTCCTTAGTTCTCACCGCAGCACTGAGGGTTGCCGTGAAGTGACTGCTCTCCCATTCCAGCAGAATAACACAGTGCTTCAAAACGGGCTCCAAAAGGGCTGCTTTTAACCTCTGAATAACTTGGGCCCAGAGCCCTGGGTAGGGAGCCGTCTTGGGGAACCTGGCTGTGCATAAGAGGCAGGCTCAGGGCCGAGCCAGTTGCCAAGTGAGGGCCAAAACTGTGTTGGCCCGGAACCTAGGGAGGCGGCAGCTGTCTCATTGCCAAGTTCGCCCCTTTACCCCCAGAGCCTTTCATGGTCTCCTGCCGTCTCATAGTGGGCAGCCAGCATCTTCTTGGGAGGATGAAATGGCACCTGGAAGCTCATGGAAGGAGCCTGGTGGGTGCCTGGGACTCCTGTCATGAAAACTTGTCTCCATGCCTAGTGTGCCCAATCTCAGACAAGTCATCCAGCACCGAGAGCCCCCCCCTTCCCGGGCAAGTAGCTCCAGGCTTGAGCTTGTCTACCAGTCTCAGATGGCAAAGCCGTGATCCCAGGATGGGTGGCACCACCAGGTCTCTCTGCAAGATGCTCCATGCCTGCCGAGGGCCGTGCTATTTCCAGGGTGGCCGGCTCTAGCTTCACGTTTAAAGGGAAGGGAAGCAGCAGGCCAAATAAGGGCTGCCTTCCTGCTCCAATCCTCAGGAGCCCTAGGAGTTGGGATACAGTGTTGCTGGGTTTGGGGACAGCAGAGAGCCTTGGCACCAAGTGTTTCTCAAGGAGACCCTCTCTGCCATAACTGCCCTGACCTCTTTCTTCCTTCTGCTCTCCCCAGAGTCCCTGCAGGAGGCATCACCCAGGCTGGCAGATCATGGTGGCAGCACTGGGGGTGGCTGGGAAGTGAAACGGAGCCAGCGGCTGAGGAGGGGCCCTAGCAGCCCTCGCAGGCTCTGTCAGGACATGGAGTATGAAAGACGGTGAGTTCCCCTCTAACCCCCACCCTCCCCCAAGCAGCTTAGGTTTGTCCCTGTGTGAGAATTGATCCAGGAAAGTGCTTGGAGGGGGCATCTGGGCAAGAAAAAACCAAACAGTGCTGCAGATGATTGGTTTCTTTTCAGCAAACATGTACTTGGCACTCAAGAGCCAGGACATGTACTGGGCTCTGAGAGTGCATTCATAAACGAGACAAATAAGATTGCAGCCTTCTCCTCACTTAGGGTCTCACAAGGGAAGCCACACAGTTTCTGGTTGATAGGTGCCACGTGTGGTTGCAGGGCAGGAAGGGATCAAGAGAAAGGGAGGCATGGAGACCGATGCCCAGGTTTCCATTTTGGATGACGCAGGTAGGTATGGAAGGTATGGACAGCCACCGCAGGACAGACAAAAGTGGGTGACAGGTGGGCAGTTGTTGGGTTGTAAGTGCCTGTGGATTCTCAGGGGAGAGGTATGGGCTGTAGCTTTGGGTTTGAGGGATGGATGGGGGAGGGGTTGCCTTCAGAGTCAGAAATTTGCCCAGAAAATGTATGGGGCAAACCAGGTCAGATAGTATTACTCAGCCACGGCCTTTTTAAGATCTGGGATTCAGGGACAGGATGGGCTGAAGTTGGTGTGGACACTCTTATCCAGTTATTTTTAAATTCAGGGACTAACCAGAAACAGTTGGGACACTTGGTAAAATACAGAGATGCCAGATCATACCTTTACCATACTGGTGGATCACCTTACTTGATTCTAATGTAGATGATTCATTCCTGATATTTAAAGATTGTATAGAAAAGTAGAGCTAACTGTCCCAGAGAGCCTCTATCAAAAGTCAGTAGGTTTATGAAAAAGTCAAGGAGGAAATAATTTTTTTATTGCCTTACAGAGGGTTTCTGCTACCACCCCCTTTTGAAAAATGTAGAATTATAATGTTTTGGTTTCTGAAAAGTGATGAGCCCGAATTTGAGATGTGGTTATCATCAGGTGTTATTCAGCCTTGACCTTTCAAAATGTCTTGTGAAAGGCATTCGATTTTGGATGGTATTCAATAGAAGTGCTGTGTGGCAATTTCTGACTTTGAGTAGGTAGCTTACTTGCCTTAGACTTCATTACGAGGTAAAGCCACTGGCTTTCTTTTGGCTTTTAAAGAACCTCAAGTGCAAGGGTTTGAGTTAATCATACTTTTCCAGTTCAAGGTACATTTCTATCACAGATTGGTACAAGACCACCTCTTGCCATATTTATTTTTTCCTGTTTTATTTGCAATTCCCATAGCTGTAGGCAGCTGCTGTGTTGTCTTTGAAATGTATCCTTCTAAAATACGTGGTTTTGTTTGGAGTGTTTTCAGTTTACACAAGTGACAGAATGTTAGTTTTAATTCTGTTTCCTGAGCTTTATATTATTCAGCACTGCATTTTAAAGATCTGTCTATATTGCTACCTGTATGTTAGTGCTTTGCTTCTAATTGGTCCCAAGGACACCATGGGGTGTGTCTGCTGCCTCTTATTTAATAATTCTCTCAAGGGTGGATACCTGTTCTTAATTTTGGTGTGCTAAAATTCATCACTTTTTTGTCTTAAAATCTGTCCTTTGAAAAATCTTCTCTATTCTTATCTCTGGATCCCTAACTTTATTTACCTTTTGCATTCAGGTCTTTAAATCCATCTAGAGTCCACTTTTAAATATGTTATAATGTAGGTTCTGGTTTTATTTTCCTCCATATAGTGGTCAGTGTTCCTAATATCACCCCCAAAATAGGTCATTCTTTCTTTATTGATTTGTGGTACCTCATCTCATCTCAAGTTCCCTCATGTACATGGATCTGTCTTGAGTGGTCTGATTTGTTGCATTGGTCTTTTTGCTATTCTTGTGCAGAACCTTAGTGTTCTGTGGCCTTATAGAATGTCTTAATAGTGCCTATTCTGCTCTTATTTTTTGAAGTTGACTTAGTCATTTTGTAGCTTTATGTAAAAAGTTATCAAGTCTTTCTAAAAGTTCAAGAACTTTGAGATTGCATTAAATTTATATACTTCAGGAGAATTGTTATCTTTGTAAGTAGTCATCTCATCCTCTTAAACAGGTCATAAATACCTACAAGGTTCATTTAAAGGACATAAAAATCTGAATAAACCAAAATACAGGTCTTGGGTACTCCTTTTTTTCCCCATTGATGTATGGTTGATGTACATTATTTCATGTGCACAGCATAGTGATATATTTTGAGAGGTTACATTTGATTTATAATTATTACAAAATACTGGCTGTATTCCCCCTGCTGTCCAATATATCTTTGTAGCTTATTTATTTTATTCATAGTTGTTTGTACCTCTTAATGCTCTCCCCTATCTTGTCCCTCTCCCTTTCCTTTTCTCCACTAGTAACCACTAGTTCTCTATATCTGTGAATTTATTTCTGTTTTGTTGTGTTCACTGGTTTTAATTTTTAGATTCAGATATAAGTGATATCATACAGAATTTATCTTTCTCCGTCTGGCTTATTTCACTTAGCATTAATACCCTCTAAGTCCATGCATGTTATTGCAAATGGAAAAATCCCATTCTTTTTTTTTATGGCTGATTAATATTCCTGTGTGTGTGTGTGTGTAACACATCTTCTTTATCCACTCAGTTTATTGGTGGACACTAATAGGTTGCTTCCTTATCTTGGCAATTGTAAATAATGCTGCTGTGAACATTGGGGTGCATGTATCTTTTTGAATTAGTGTTTGATCTTTTTTTTTTTTCAGATATATACCCAGGAGTAGACTGTTTTTAGTTTTTTGAGAAGCCTTCATACTGCTTTGCACAGTGGCTGCACCAGTTTACATTCCCACCAACAGTGTATGAAGGTCCTCTTTTTCTCCACATTCTCAACCAGCATTTGTTGTCTGTGTTCTTTCTGATGATAGTCATTCTGACAGGTGTGAGGTGGTATCTCACTGTGGTTTTAATTTGCATTTCTCTGATGATTAACGATGTTGAGCATCTTTTCATGTGCCTCTTGGCCATCTGTATGTCATCTTTGGAAAAAATGTCTATTCGGGTCTTCTCTGTTTTTAAGTCAAGTTTGTTTTTGTTTGTTTTGATATTGAGTGTATGAGCTGTTTATATATTTTGGATATTGATCCCTTATTGGTCGTACCAGTTGCAAATATTTTCTCCCATTCAGTCAGTTGTCTCTGTTTTGTTGATGGTTTTCTTTGCTGTGCAAAAGGTTTTAAATTTAATCTGGTTGTGTATTGTTTGTTAAAGTAATTCAGAGGTGCTTCAGTAGTTTTTATTGGCTATTTTTTTTTTTCTCAAGCTGGTATTTGCTGGGGTAAATGAATGCTGTTGATTTTTGTAAATTACCTTATCTCTGCTGTGTTCTCTTGTTATTTCTACTCAATCATTGTTGATTTTGATTGTCTTTCTAAATCAGTCCAGGCCTGATAGGCAACCTCCTTTGCTTTGGCATCAAGTGTGATGTGTACTGTAGGCTCTTAAAATGTAGTCTTTAATAAGTCAGGAAAATTCTCGAATTTTGGTTTGCTAAAACCGATCAGAAATGAGTATTGAAGTTCATAATTACATGCTTTTTTCTCCTTTTGTCTATCAACTTCATAATTGCATTAAATTGTATCCTTGATATTCTTAAGGTATACCCTCCTTGATCGTGGTATGTATATGTATGTTTATAACTCCTTATTTTGAAAAAACTTCAGATTTACCAAAAAAAATTGCAAGTACAATGAACTCCCTTAATCCTCTACCCAGAAGCACTAACTGTAAATATTTTGCCGCATTTGCTTTGCCTACTTACAGACCTATTCCTTCTTCTCTCCTCCTTCCCCCTCTCTTTTTTTCTCTTCCCCTCTCCCTTCCCCTCTCCCTCTCCCTTTCTATACATAACACCTTTTTTTCGGAATCTTTTGAGTTAGTGGAAGACATGAGCAGTAGATACTATAGAAAATACTACAGTTCCTTCTACTTTCTCTTTCATAATCACAGGATACTTATCAATATCAAGAAATTTAACATTGATTCAGTACTTTTCTCTTTTAAGTCTGTTTTCAGATGTCATCAGTTGTTCCAAAAACGTCCTTTTAGGACATTTATAATACGTTTTAATAGTTGATGGGGTTCCTCTCCCCATCATTAGTCTTTTTTTAAACAGAATTTTCATGACACTTCTAAGTTGTTTCTTGTCCTTTGCTATTATAAACAGTGTCACATTGAATACTATTTCTGTATACATACTAGTGCTTCAGCACATTAAATTCCCAGAAGGAAAATTGGGGGTCAGAAAGCATATAGATTTTTAGTTTTGCCAGCTATTGCCAGGTTCCCCTCCATGGGGATCATTCCATTTTCACTCGTACCACCAATATGAGAGTACCTGTTTTCCATACAGCCCTGCCAACAGTTTGTTGTTAAACATTTGGACTTCTGAAGATTTGTTGACTTAAAAACATTTGATCACAAGATCTTCCTTAGGGAAGAATTTCAAATAATATATGTAGATACTCCCCACTCTAGGAGGTAGAGATTAATTTTTCCTCCTCTTGAGTGTGGGCTGATCTTAGTGACTTGCTTCTACAGAATAGAGTGTAAGGGAAAAAGAAACTTTACAGCAGACCCCACCATAACCAGATGATCGAGTTCAGCATCACCAGTAGTAAGTCACGTTGATAGCACGCACCTGAGATGTAGTGTGATCAAATGGGTGGCTCAGCTTTGTTAACCTCATCTAAATAACAAGAACATATCAGCTATACCCAAGTTGAGGTACATTCCACAAATTACCTGACCAGCGTGCTTCAAACCTCTGTCAAGGTCATTAAAAAAAAAAAAAAAAAAAGAGGCAAGACTGAGAAACTTTCACAGGCCAGAGGAAACTAGAGGCATGATAACTGAATGCAGTGTAGTGTCTTAGATTCAATCCTGGAACAGAAAGAGGATAGTAGTGGAAAAATAGTGAAATACTAATAAAATCTGTAGATCAGTTAACTTTTTTGTTCTGACAAATGTACCATGGTTCTCTTAACATGAGGAGAAACTGTGTGAAGTGTATATGAGAATTCTATTATCTTTGAACTTTTCTGTAAGTCTAAAATTATCATTTTTTAAAATAAACTTTATCATGATTAGAAACTTTGGGACTTCTCTGGTAATCCAGTGGTTGAGACTCCACACTTCCAGTGCAGGGACATGAGCTCGATCCCTGGTCAGGAAACTTAAGATCCCACATACCTCAGGGCAACTAACTCACACCTTAACTAGAGAGCTCACATGCCACAACTAGGGATAAGCCTGCATACTGCAACAACTAAGAGCAAGCACAGCCAAAAAATTAAATAAAATTTTTTAGAAGATTAGAAACTTTTGTACATCATAGAACACTATTCAAAAGGATGAAAAGACATTCTAAAGAGTGGGAGGATGTGTTTGCAAATCATATATCTTATAAGGGATTAATGCCCAGAATATATCAAGAACTCCTACAACAGTAACAGAAAAACCTAATTCAAAAATGGGCAAAAGACTCAAATAGACATTTCTTCAAAGAAGTATAAATGACCTATAAGCACATGAAAAAAAGGCAAAGTAACAAGTGTTGATGACAATGTGGATAAATTGGCAACTGTATCACTGGTAGGAATGTAAAACTGTACAGATGCTATGGAACACTGCCAATTCGTCAAAAAATTAAAGTTACCATGTCCTACTCTTTGCAGCCTCATGGACTGTAGCCCACCAGGCTGCTCTGTCCATGGAGTTTTCTAGGCAAGAATACAGGAATGGGTTGCCATTTCCTACTTCAGGGGATCTTTCCAACCCTGGGATCGAACTGGTATCACTTGTGTCTGCTGCATTGGGCAGGCGAATTCCTTATCACTGAGCCACCTGGGAAACCCATAGGATTCAGCAGTTCCACTCCTGGGTATGTACCCTGAAGAACTGAAAATAGACTCAAACAGATACTTGTATACCATTGTTCATAGCAACATTATACACAGTATCCAAAATAACCAGTAGGTGAAAATGTTGTCAACAGATGTGGTAGCCATAAAAAGAAATGAAATTCTGATACATTCTGCAACATGAAGTCAACAGATGTGGTAGCCATAAAAAAGAAATGAAATTCTGATACATTCTGCAACATGAACCTTGACAGCATTCTGCTGAGATAGTATGCCAGACACAGACTTCCCTGGTGGCTCAGACGGTAAAGCGTCTGTCTACAATGTGCGAGACCCGGGTTCAATCCCTGGGTCAGGAAGATCCGCTGGAGAAGGAAAAGGCAATCCACTCCAGTACTATTGCCTGGAAAGTCCCATGGACAGAGGAGCCTGGTAGGCTACAGTTCATGGGGTCGCAAAAAGTTGGACACAACTGAGCGACATCACTTACTTATATGAAGTGCATAGAAAAGGCAAACTTACAGGGGAGAATAGAGGTTGCTAGGTGGGGTGGGGAATGATTATTTAATTAAAGTATGGAGTTTCTGTTTGGGGTGATGAGAAGTAGTAGTGATGATTATACAACATTGTGAATGTACATTGTGCCACTTACTGAGTTGTACCCTTTAAAATGGTAACATTTTTGTTAATTATGTATATAATTTATCACAAAAAATATTTGGGAAAATACACAAAAATAAATTTTAAGTGTTACAAAAATGAACTGTCCAGTATAGTTTTAATTTTCATCTTTTGTTGAGTGAGATAGAGCATCTTTTCAAATATAAACCATCTGTACAGTTGACCCTTGAACAAACACAGGTTTGAACTGCACGGGTCTGTTGATATACAGATTCTTTTCAGTAGTAAATACTACAGTGCGCCACAATCCATGGTTGGTTGAATCCGAGCGTGTAGAGGAACCACAAATGCAGAGGGTCGGCAATGAGTTATACTCGGATTTTCAACAGAGCAGAGGTTCAGTGCTTGTTCAAGGGTCAACTGTATTATTTTCTGTAAATCCAGTTCTCTTTTTCTTTTTTCCCCATACCTTTTCCTTGTTTATTGTCTGTCTTGACTTGGTTCGTGATGGTTTTTGTTTTTCTGTTTTTGTTTTTTTCCCAGATATGTTTTATTTTTATATGGTCAGATCTGATAGCTTTTTCTTGTATGGCTTCTTGATTTGGGTCACAGTTTTCCCCATTTCAAGATTATTAAAAAAAACTAACTATCTCATGTTTTCTTCTTTTCGTCTTTGGTTTCATTTCTTCCATTTAAATCTTTGACCGATTTCAGATGAATCCTGGCCCATTGGTGTGACATATAGTCATAAGATATTGCATATGTCTAGGTATTTAACCTTTTGATGCAATTATATTTGGAATCTTCTGATTCTGAACAGTGGCTCTCTGAATATCAGCAAGGTATTTATTCCTGAATATTAATTTCTGAACACAGCATCTTTACTGATTTATTTGTAATGATTTTTCCATTGACTCTCTTAGGCAGAGGCAGATACATCCTCATATCATCTACAAGTAATAGTAATTTTACCATCTCCTTTCCAGCTTTTAATCTCTTTTTTCCTTTGTTTAATTGTTTACTAGCTAGTTTCTTAGAATAGTAATTATGGTGTTGATAATGGGCATTCTAGTGTCATTTCTAACCAGGATTACGATCCTGCTAGTAGTAGTCTACGTTGATGTCCAATTTTTCTTCTTTTAAGTAGATACGTATTGGTTGCATTTAGAATACTGGGAGTTCCCTGCTGGTCCAGTGGTTAGGACTTAGTGCTCTTTAGAGTCATTATTTTATCAAAAGAGAATTATTGGGCACCTGCTGAGTATTAGGCACTAAGCTAAACTTTGGGAAATACAGCAGTGAACCAAACAGGCATGGTCCCTTCCCCAGACTCATTCTAGTAATTTTTTAAATCACCAAAGAAATGCACATTAAGTCAATGTTGAGCTAATTATTTTACAGTTATTTCAGTAGGAGAAATTTTAACAAAACAGCTGCCAGTGCTAGCAAGGTGACCATGAAACAGAGGGGCAGAGTGGTGCAGTGCCCAAGGAGCTGGAGGGAAAGAGGTCGGCAGGGACCTCAGCCCACAGGACCCTGCAGGCCTTGTAGGATCTTGGTGAGCGTTTTGGTGTCTTTAGAATAGGAGGGAGCCGTCGGAGGAGAACTGTGGTTGGGCTTGATTGGCTTTGCCTTATGAAACACTCACTTGCTTTGAGGGTGGAGAGAATGAACTGGAGGGGGCCTGGGTGGGGGGTGAGGAGACCAGGCAGGGGGCCACACCTGAAGGCCCAATGAGGGAATGGAGAGGTGGGGAAGAGAAGGAGAGAAGTGGGCTGGCTTTGAAGGAGAGGTGGTGGCAGCCTGGGGATTAGGGGTTGGCCTTAGGGATCCCTGTAGGGGTGAAGCTGAGGGCCTCTTTTGGAAAGGACTGCCCTCATATTCTGCTTCCCATCCTTCTTTCCCCAGAGGGGGACGTGGAGACAGGACTGGCCGTTACGGAGCCACCGATCGTTCACAGGATGACAGTGGGGAAAACCGTAGCCGGGATCATGACTACAGGGACATGGACTACCGCTCATATCCCCGCGAGTACGGCAGCCAGGAGGGCAAGCATGACTATGATGACTCATCTGAGGAGCAGAGTGCAGAGGTGAGGGCTGGGGGGCCGGCTCCTGCAGGGCCTCGATCTGGCTGCAGCCCCGCGTGCAGTAGCTCTCCATTCCCATGCCTTCAGACTGTGCTCAAGGGCTTTGCCTCACCTGAAGGGTCTGTCCCCACTCCCCTCTCTGACGGCTCCTCTCCCAGGTTGGGTCTCCCTGACCTCCACGTGCTTGGCTCTGTACTTCTGAGGTCCCCTGGCCACCACCTCTCTCCCTTCTTCCCTGTTCTTCAGGGTTCACTGCAAGCCCTCTACTGCCTGCTCCCAGCCAGTTTGGGGACCCAGCGTCTAGGGTCAGGAGGGCACCTGGATGTCACGTGGGTATCAGCAAGCAGAGTGGCTCTGGGAGGCTGAGTGTGGGCATTCCCAGTGGTGGCAGAGCCCCTAAACAGAAAGGAAAGCCCCGTCAGGACTCTCCTCTGAGCTCCAGCTAACCACTTCCATATTGGATAGTTAGCCCTGGCCTGAGGGGGAGGCATGATGCCCACCATCAGGGAGCCCCCATCTGAGGGGATGAAGCAGCCTTGCCTTATGCGAACCCCAGGTTGAGGGGCTACTCAGGGCCCTGGTCCACACAGACACAGAGGAGTGGGAAGGGTACCCTTGCAACCCCAGCCCTGGGAAGAAGAATATGGGTGGCCAGCCACCCTCTGGGGGTCCAGCACAAAGACCCCCATGGTGGGCAGTCAGGCTTCCTTGGTGGCAACTGTGAGCTGTGCCTGGATGTGTCCAGAGCACTGGGTGGGCCCTGGGTGGACCAGGAAGAGTGGAGAGTTGAGTTTTCTGGCCCCTGTGAGGGCAGGATGGGCATGGACCCAGGCCTGCCTTGCTTAGTGCTGAGCAAAGGGTTTGGGCAATGCCCAGGAATCCAGTGACCACACCCTGTTAGGAAGGAGCGTGGTGGTGACGGAGGACTGGCCTGGCAGAGGATCAGGGACCGAGGGGCAGCGCTGTAGTCCTCGCAGTCTTTGCCAGCTCTTGCTGGCTGTCTCTGGCGGCAGCGCTGTAGTCCTCGCAGTCTTTGCCAGCTCTTGCTGGCTGTCTCTGGCCGAGGTCTTAAGCAATTCCTAAACCCACAACTTGGTGACAGGGCCCAGGCTGGGAGTCTTAAGTGACCTGTGGCCTTCTGTGGCACAGGGAACAATTGTGCTTGTACTAGCTGAGCTGACAAGGGAGGAGGGGGCAGAAACAGTGCAGGGTTTAGTGTGCCAACCTCCAACAGTCTCTTCCCAGGGAGGTCTCAGTGGTGTCTGCTCACCTGTCTGTGGGAGTTCCTCCCCCACACCAACACTGCCACCTGCTTCTCCCCCACTCCCCGTCAAAGCAGCAGAATTTCCAATCCCAGGAGGATTGCAGTTCAAGGCCTGCCCACCTTGCCTGCCCTGAGCCTTTAGCCGGAGCCCGCCCACCCCTGGCTTTCAGAGCCTGCCTGCCTCGGAGAGCCAGCGGCCAGCCCCTAGGCCCACCCTCAGACTGACTGCCCGCCTGGTGTCTCTCATCTCATTTTGTTGGCCAGGATTCCTACGAGGCCTCCCCGGGCTCTGAGACTCAGCGTAGGCGGCGGCGGCGGCACAGGCACAGCCCTACCGGCCCGCCAGGCTTCCCCCGAGACGGCGACTATCGGGACCAGGACTATCGGACCGAGCAAGGGGAGGAGGAGGAGGAGGAGGAGGAGGAGGAGGAGGAGGAGAAGGCCAGTAACATCGTCATGCTGAGGATGCTGCCACAGGCAGCCACTGAGGATGACGTACGTGCTCCCCATGTCCCCGGGCAGGCGGCAGAGCAGGAGGCCAGGCTGGGTCCCCTCCAGGGCCCTCAGCCCCTCCCTTACCCCCCACCTCCTCAGCACCTTTCAGCCCTTCTCCCCCCAGCCCTGTCCCCCAGCACTGCTCTGCCCCTGGGGTAGGCCCTGTCGTCTCCTAGGCTGGAAGGGAGGAGCATGGCACAGGCTGGTTTGGCCAGGGGGCTGCGGCGGTGGCTGTGGGAGGGAACAGAGCATTCCTTCCATACATTCTGCTGGTGATCCATCCCTTCTGCATATGTCGATCAAAGGCCAGATGCTCACCAGGCCCGCTGCCAGATATCGCTGGTGGCAGAGGTGATGTGGAGACCCTGCAGGCTGGGGAGGCTCTCCATGGGATTTTCTGAGGTTTTATTATCATTCCCTACCACCTGCTCTCTTTTGCCAGCAGCCCCAGATCTCCTCACTGGCACAACCACAGAGCCTTGGGTCCTCCTTCCTTCACTGCTGTTGCAGCCTTCCCACCCCGTCTGCCTGTGTGACATTCCCTCCCTGTCCGTACCGACTTCCCTTCGTGAGCAGGAAAACCCCATGGGGGCCACTAGAATAGCCTCCTCACTACCCTACCCAGTTCTCCTCCTCCTCCTCACGGCCTGTGAAGGCTCCACTCAGCTCTCCCCTGAAACCTGCTGGCTGCCTGTGTTGTTGCAGAGAAAACTCCACCTGTGTGTCTGAGAGCTCTCAAGTCTGGCCCACCTGCCCTTTTCAGGGTCAGGCGGTAGCTGCACGCTCTCATTTGTGGAGGATCTGTCACATGGTGGGCCACATGCACCGCCACCTTGCAGAGAAGGTCCTCTGTGTTTTTCATCCTACGGATGAGGAGGCCAGGCCCCTGGCAGCTGGCCCCAGTTCCCACAGCCAGCAAGTGACAGAGCAGAGTTGGGGTCTGAACTGGGCAGCTGAGCTCCAGAGCCCATGTTCCAGCCATTTCCTGAGCCCTCCCTGAGTATTGCGATCCTGATCTTCTGTGTATCTCTCTTCTCCATTCTCATGTGTGCCTGTTGAACCTCCAATCTGTTGCTGACCCTGGTGAGGGCACTGAGGCCCAGAGGCATTATGGCCACTGGCCCAGAGTGCCCAGCACAGGCATCCAGTTGTTGGCAAGAGGTGCCACTGGCCTCAGGACCCTGCCTCACCTGGTCCAAATCCCAGGTTGCATCTGCAGCTTCGCCTGGCATAGGTCATCCAGGAAGCTTTCCATACCCCACAGCTGTGCCTTTTGGTCTCAACCCCAAGTTCCCACTCTGTTCGTGATCTAGTGCCCATGGCTGGGCTTTGCTCAGACCCCAGTTCTTCCCAGTTTGGGGCTTGTCATGGGTCTCTCTCAATGCAAGCTGGAGGGCAGTCTGTTCATGAACAGCCAGGTTTGCGCCCCAGCTTTCCTCGCTTTGTGGCTGCACTAAGCCTGTTGGCAGACCACCCATGCCCACCGTTCTTGAGCTGCTGGCTCACTTGCTCTCTTGACATTCTCCGCCCCTGAAGGTCCTTACACTGCCATGCTTCACCTTGTAGCCCACCCCTTCCTTCCTTTAATTCCCTCTGCAAGTCTGGGTCTGAAAGCTGAGACTGGGTACTGGTAGGGGGCCGGGGCTGTGATCACCGGGGGAGAATCTCTGAGAGAGGGAGTGGATACAGTGTGCGCACAACCCCTGTGACCCCCTAGGGGTCCCGGAGACCTCCAGCCAGCCCCTGGTACCCACAGCCTCCTTGTGCTGAGCCTGCCCCAATCCATATCACCCCATACAGATTCGTGGCCAGCTGCAATCCCATGGCATCCAAGCGCGGGAGGTCCGGTTGATGCGGAACAAATCCTCAGGTGAGCTTTCGTTCCAGTACCCTCCCCTTCTGCTGGCCAGCCTCAGCCTCCGAGTCTCCCTCCTGCCTCTGCCTTCTCCCCCATCCTCCCCACCCTGCCTTCCTGCCACAGCTGGGAATGGGCCACTTGGGGGTACCCTCTCTTCTCTCACCCCTCCTCCCACCCTCCTCACAGCTCTGGCCAGGAGCCTCTGATGCAGGGCTGTCGGGGAGGGGGTGCAGCTGTGAGCTGTGCTGAGTGCTCCCCAGGGGCAGGGCCAGGGCCAGGCTCCGGGGATCGTCCTCTGTGGGACTCTGAGAATCTGAGACGGTAACCCCATCCCCCTCATAGACTGCCTTCCTTCCCTCTTCTTCTCCTTCCCCTGCTCCTTGCTCTCCCTGACACTGTTCTGGTAACAGCCTCTGACCAGAAAGTAGGTCCCACCCATGTGTCCCAGGAGGGGAGGCAGGGGATGGCTCTTGTCCAAGAGTGCATCCCAAGGAACAGCCCAGGTCGCTGGCCTTGCTCGTTCCCTCCCTCCCTCTTGCAGGCTGCTTGGAGCTGGCCTGAGGTTAGTGGGCGGGGTGGGGTATCTCTGCAGGATCTCCGGCCCCAGGCTACCCAAGTCAGGCCCAGTGAGGCCTCGCTCTGCCTGGGCTTCTCTCTCCATCTTCAGTCTCCTCCCCACTCCTCCATCTGTGTGTGTGTCTGTGTGTGCGTGCGTGTGCGCGCGCGCGTGTGTGTGTGTATCTCTGTCCCTACCTCTCACTCTCTCTGTAATTATACCATTTCATCCTCCTGTGCATCCTAACGGTTATTCTTTTGGAGATCAAGCATGCCCTGCCGTGTCTAAGCCCTCCCAGTGTGTGCACCTCCAAAGGAGGAGCTGCTTTCCGGCGGCCTCAAGCCCTGGATCCTTCTCCCAGCCCTGGCCAGGCCTGGAGTCTCTCTTGGTAGCATGTTGGTCGTGCTCTGCTGCACTCTAGCCAGGCTGGCAGGATTCTGGTCTCCCTGGGGTGGTGTCCCAGGTGCAGCCTCCTCTGTGGCCCTGGGTGCTCTTACCATGGCCCTAGATTCTTAAAGGTCTCCTTGGACCACCTGGCCCCCATTCTCCTGCCATCTTGGAGGACGTGGACTGGGGTGGCTATAGTCTTCCCAGCTTGGCCCTGAGGTGGCTCCCTGGGGAGTCCCACCTTCCCTGCATGGTGGTGAGGCTGAGGGGGACATTGTGTCCCTGACTCCCCCTGGTTCCTAATGGTCCTGGAGCCTCCCCAGCCTCACCAAGCAGCCTAGCCCCGCTTCTCTTTTGCTCCTTCCATTACACACCTGTTGCGGGACCCCTCCTGGGCTACCCTGGCCTCGTACTGGGCCCCACCATTCCAGTGTTGATTCTGGCCTAGGTGAAACCATCAGCCTGCCCCTCTGCCCTCCTTCCTTCTCTGGAGACAGACCTCTCCTTGTACCTTTTCCCTCCCAGCTCCTTCTCTCCGTCTCTGTCACCCCAGGCTGTCTGGGCAGGTGTGCCTGAGCCCCCATCTCTGTCTTTCTTCCCAGCTACCGTGTGTATATCCCCCGCCCCCAACTCCTCTCCGGCTGTGTTTTCCTGCCTCCCTTCCTCCCTCCTTCCTGCCCCTCCCGACCATCTCCCTGGCCTCCCACACCCTGGTCTTTCTCTCTTTGCTTTTCTCTCTCCCTTTCTTCCTTTTTCCTCTCTCCACTTCCCTCTCTGCCCCCCACCCCCAGTCCTCTCCCCTCGGGTCCCGCCCCCGGGAACGCCGTGTGTCCAAAGCTGTTGACTAACCCACTGCGTCTGTATCTGAATGCTGTCTCCAGGTCAGAGCCGGGGCTTCGCCTTCGTCGAGTTTAGTCACTTGCAGGACGCTACACGATGGATGGAAGCCAATCAGGTTGCTTTGCCGCACTTGAACCCCCCCCCAAACAAATACTACTTTGTAATCGAGCGCTCCCCATCGCCTGATTCTTACGGACACAGTTCCCTGCCCTGTGGTCCTGTGTCCCATCCCCCCCAACCCCTCTCTCTACCCCTTCCTGACCCTCACTATCTCCTCTTCCTGTCTCTCGCTACCCACTGGGCTTCCCATTAAGAGCCCACACTTGCCACTGGCCCTTCCCGCTGGTCAGGCGCTAGCTCTGCCTCTCCTCCTCTCCCAGCTGAGTTTTCAGAGGAAGGGCTGCCTTGGGGGTGGTAGGGGGGTTTTTCCACCCAGGTGCCCACTCCCCGGGGGACCACCCTGCCCTGGGGTGAGGCAGAGCCAGGACTTTGTTTCACTCAGGCACCACTGCAAGTCCAGCTGCTGGGGAAACTTAGTTGTTGGCATACTAACTAGCAAGTCCCGTTTTGCCAGCTCTCTCCCTGTGAGCTCGGCCCTGTGATTTCCATAGGACAGGCCAGCAGGGTTCTATTGATCTAAAGTACCAGTCAGGGGTCATAGTTTCATTCACCAGGACTCACTTTGGAGCCCCACCCCTCCCACTGTACCTGGCCCACCCAGGAGTCTCCAGTGGTCCTGCCCTCCCAGCAAGGAGTCTTACTGTCTGGAAGGGAGGGGAGCTCACTCCCCCAGCCTGGCATGGGCTCCTAACCCAACAGCTTTGGGGCCTTCAGAGACCCAAAGCTTCTGCTCACCCACCCAGAGCCCAGCTCACTGCTATGGGGCACTGTGCCTCGGGCTGGGGGAAGGGGAATGGGGCGATGGGGCAGTGTGGCGGCCCTGGGGCCATCTCTGCTGGTCCACAGGCTAGTGGGCCCAAGGACCCAGCTGGCCATGGGAAGACAGCTTCACTGCAGGACCGTCCATCTTTGAAATATAGCTCTTTCTTTCTCCCCTTCTCCAGCACTAGTGCGCGTGCGCTCTCTCTCTCTTTCTCTCCCCTCCTCTCCCTCCCCTCCCTGTCCCCCCTCATCCCAAGTGTAGCCTGTGTAGTGCTGGCCCTGGGTGTGGCCTGGCAGTGTTAGGGCTGAGTGGGGGTTTGCCGCACTGTCCGGCAAGCTTCGGGCAGCCGAGCACTGTGTGCCTGGTGGAGTGTGTTCACGTGTGCGTGCCTGGAAAGGCAGCAAACAGCTGCGCCCGAGGGCTGTGGCTCTTTCCCTCCCTCCTTCCCTTCCTTCTTCCCTTGTCAGTTCTCCGACCTCCCTCCGTTCCCTGTCCCTCATCCATCCAGCTGAAGGGCTCGCTCACTCTCTTCTCCTGTGCTGAAACGGTGCGTGGGGCACTGCTGCCCAGGCCTCACTGTGCTCTGCTTTTCCCCGCAGCACTCCCTCAACATCCTGGGCCAGAAGGTGTCCATGCACTACAGCGACCCCAAGCCCAAGATCAATGAGGACTGGCTGTGTAATAAGGTACAGGGGCAGTGGGCAGCAGGTGCTGTGGATTGAGACAGCCGCGGCAGGGGTGGTGATGTGTCTATCTCCCTGGGGCCTCTGAGTGGTGTGGGCATGGAGGAACTGGCTCAGTTCCAGCAGCACCGCTCATTGCCTCCCCCCGAGCCCCCTCCCCGTCTACCCAGTCAGCTGCCAATTCATACTGAGCTTTCACTCAGTGCCAGGCTCTGCCCTCATGCAGCACGATATTGCCTGAGGCCCCAGTAGATGTCACACAGACGTTTATGTGAGTGACTAGTGACGGTGAAGCATAACATGGTGTATGAAACGTGGGCATCAGGGCCAGACTGGCTGAAATTAGACTCCCTCAAAATCTCCCTTGAGGTCAGAGTATTGAACCTCTCTTTGCCTCACTCTCCCCATCTCGAAAATGCAAATGCTAAATACCCAGAGGTGGTCAGAAGGATTGAAATGCAGTGATGAGAGGGTAGCACTTGGAACAGCACCTGTCAGCTGTTGTCCTGAATAACGTGTAGGGTGTTCTGAGAGCTTGTGTCAGGTGACCCAACCCCTGACAAAGCCAGGTCCACGGAAACTGTACAAGCTGTAGGTCTTTGCAGTCATGTTCCCTGGGAGGAGGCTGAGGCTCAGAGAGATGGAACCTTGAGCTGTGTGTCTTATTCCTGATCATGGGCTGTGGGTGCCACCGTGGGTTCAGGTCTCCCCTCAGGCCAACCTCACCTCCCACAGCCGGCTGGCAGCCCTGAGACCTAAAGGGAGTCCTGAGAGCTTGCAGGGGGCCCCGAGCCTCTCCCCAAGAAGAATTCTGCCCAGTAAAGTGGAGCCGGGGGGGCGCCTCTTTGTTTGAAAATGAAAAGAGTAACACCAGAAGGCAGATGTCCAAACTCTCCGGAGAGAGTGACAGGAGGACTCACTCCATCTCTCCTGTGTTTTCAGATACTCCTTGAAACTAGGGCAGTCTGTTCTTTCCTCTCCTTTATCTACCACATTGCTCTCTGGTCTTGTCACGTCCATCACACAAACGCCTTCCATTGCCATTCCCACTGTGCAGGCCGGTCCTCACCCCTCCAGACAGTTGCCATGGGCCCCTCTCTGGTTTTCTGGCCTCTTGCCTGTCTTCCACTCCCTCACCTTTGGCATTCCTCACACCCACTTCTGACCATGTCCCTTCTTCTCTGCCAAAAACCTGCACATATCTGAATGTGAGCGTGATGCTCCTCTGGGATCTAGTGTCACCTTATTCTCCAGCCTTGGCTTTTGCCTTTCTCCCCACCCTCCTACACCAGCTACACAAAATGTCTTGTGTCCTCTGCTAGCAAGTGCTTCCCAGCAAAACCAAACCTCTGGGCCTCCCAGGTGAAACAGCCATGTGGACTATACCCAGCTGAGTAAGCTGGGCCTCAAGGCCCACTCCTCTCCTGGAGTCCCTGGTGGTAACCATTTCCAGACTGACCTGCTGCCCCTCTGTGCTACATCTGCTCCCTACTGTTAGGCCGCATGCTGCGGAGAGCCTGGCATGGGAACAGTGCTCAGGACTTGACCGCGGATCAGAGACTGAAATGTGGTGAAAACTGGGGGTCTCCAGAGGCTGCAATACCCAAGGCAGATTTATTTCTCAAGAGTGGCAAGATCCAACCTCGAGATGAAGGGATGAGGCCTGGCAGGAGAGGGGCTACTGACTTTTTAAGGATAGAAAAGTGATGAAGGTTTCTGAGAAGGAAAGTACGTTCTGGGAAGAGGAACCTACTAAAAGGACTTTGGAGGCGGAAACGTCTCTGAGCTGGTCCCTTGGAGGAGACAGCAGTTGGTAACAGAGGTGTGGGGTGGGTTACAGACTCCTGAGTTGAGGGGTGGGCGCTGAGGAGAAATTTGAAACCATGTAAAGAGTCGTGTGTCTGAGAATGATAGCCATTCCCCAAAGCCCTTTGCTCCCCACTCCCCCGACCCTGGGACCTTCCTGGGGCATGGCGGGATCCCTGGAAGATTTCTGGATCCATGTTTGGAGGGTGCAACGGAAAGCTCCCACCCCCTACCCCCTGCTGCCTCTGACAGCCTGGCCTGTGCCTCACAGTGTGGCGTCCAGAACTTCAAACGCCGCGAGAAGTGCTTCAAATGTGGGGTGCCCAAGTCAGGTACGGCCTTCCTACCTCCCTCTTCCTTGGGACATTGTGGGGAGAGGGGCAAAGGGTGACGGACCACAGCTCTGGAAGGAGGGTGACCTGCCTGGGAGCTCCTTCCCGTTTGTCACCGGCCTCTCTCCTGATGCCCCTAGCAGAGGCGGAGCAGAAGCTGCCCCTGGGAGCGAGGTTGGATCAGCAGACGCTGCCACTGGGGGGTCGGGAGCTAAGCCAGGGTCTGCTGCCCCTGCCACAGCCCTACCAGGCCCAGGGAGTACTGGCCTCCCAGGCCCTGTCACAGGGCTCGGAGCCAAGCTCGGAGAACGCCAACGACAGTGAGTCCATTGCTCCTTCCTCTCTGCCTTAGGGTGTCTAGGCTGGGCTCCCCGAGGCCAGAGAGACGATGGTGACCAGGACTTAGTCTTCCCGGGGGTCCAACGGGTTTGGAGTCAGACACATAATGTAGGGAGAGCAGAAGAAGAGCATTACCAAACTCTACTTGAAGGGTGTGTTGAGACGATTCTCACCAGGCAAGTGGCTGAGCTGGGACTTGGGCTGACAAGCAGAGAGGAAGAGGTGGGAGGAAGCAGCAGGTACAAGAACATGGAGGCCAGGGATAGGAAGCAGTGGGGAGCCGGCAGAGGGCAGGGCCGGAGCAGGTTATCCGTGCTCCCTAATGCTGGGTCCCTTCCCACAGCCATCATTTTGCGCAACCTGAACCCACATAGCACCATGGACTCCATCCTGGGGGCCCTGGCACCCTACGCAGTGCTGTCCTCCTCCAATGTACGCGTCATCAAGGACAAGCAGACCCAACTGAACCGTGGCTTCGCCTTTATCCAGCTCTCCACCATCGTGGTGAGGGCGGCACAGGGGGGGGCCGGGCAGCCAGAGTCCCGGCCCCCAGGGCAGGGAGGAGGGACCCTGACCCTAGCTCCCCAACCGCGGCCCCAAACCTGGAAATGGGGCAATGGAGCCGGGGGCCTCCCCGGGCCTGACCCTTCTGCCCTGCCCCCCCCCGCCCTCAGGAGGCAGCCCAGCTGCTACAGATCCTGCAGGCCTTACACCCACCACTCACCATCGACGGCAAGACCATCAACGTTGAGTTTGCCAAGGGTTCTAAGAGGTCAGGGCCCCACCTGTGTCCCTTCTCAGCCTGCCCCCCAGCTTGGGGCCTCCTGTCTCACTTCCAGTCTCTGACATCCTCCCCAGGGATATGGCCTCCAACGAAGGCAGTCGCATCAATGCTGCCTCTGTGGCCAGCACTGCCATTGCCGCAGCCCAGTGGGCCATCTCACAGGTACTCAGAGACTCCCCTCCACCCCAGCTCCCCCGTACCTGGGCCACCTCCACCCTCCCGCTCCCTCTCTGCAAACAGGAGGGCTGCCTTGCTGTAGCGGCTTTCCGTGGACCAGAAACCCTCTCCCAGTGGTTGCCGGTGTGGGCTGCAGGGGCCTCATGGCAGCTCCATTCCCCAGCCCCTCCTCCCAGGCTTCCCTTTCCAGGGCCATGCAGTTGCTTTTCTCTTCTGTTTGGTGGTCATGTGTCATTGTGAATTGTTTCAACTTTTTTTGATAAAAGGGAACTTAGAAGTGGCTGTAAGAAAATTGGGAGAGGAAAATATAGGAGGGGAGGATCTGACCCCCAACCCATATAACACGCAGCGCATCTAGCAGTGTCAGCTCTGGGAGTGTTTTGCCACATGTCATTGTTCCAGTCTTGCTTTTGTCACCACCCCACTCCACTGTGGCCCGGTGTTCCTTGTCTGAAGGCTGCATGCTTTCTGTCAACAGACAGATACTAGCTTCCCTTGTGGGCAGATGCCTCTTAGCCGGTTCCCCTCCCCTCTACACCACCTCCTCTGCTAATGAGCCCCTCCCACTGCCCCTCAGGCCTCCCAGGGTGGGGAGGGTGCCTGGGCCACCCCCGAGGAGCCAACGGTCGACTACAGCTACTACCAACAGGATGAGGGCTATGGCGGCAGCCAGGGCACAGAGTCCTCTCTCTATGCCCATGGCTACCTCAAGGGCGCAAAGGGCCCTGGCATCACCGGAACCAAAGGGGACCCGGCTGGAGCAGGTGAGCGTCAGCGTCTCCCCCAAACCCACAGTGGGCACTGGCATGCCTAGGGTCCTGGGTCCTGCCATTCACATTCTCTCTTCTCCGTTGCCCTTCCCAGGTCCTGAGACCTCCCTGGAGCCTGGGGTGGACTCTGTGTCCCTACAGGCTTTCTCCCGTGCCCAGCCTGGTGCCACTCCTGGTGTCTACCAGCAGTCAGCAGCTGAAGCAAGCGGGAGCCAGGGCGCTGCCAACAGCCAGGTGAGGGAAATAAGGGGGAGGGGTCCTTGGGGGGCTCCTGTGTGACATGGGGTCACTGGCAGACACTGAGCCTTGTTCCCTGTTCTTGCCCCCATGACCAGTCATACACCATCATATCACCCGCTGTGCTCAAGTCAGAGCTCCAGAGTCCCACCCATCCCAGCTCTACCCTGCCACCGGCCACGAGTCCCTCTGCCCAGGAGTCCTACAGCCAGTACCGTGAGTAGCCACAGCCTGCAGCAAGGGGCGGGGGGCTCCTTCACAAAGCAGCAAGGTGTGTGACACCCCCCCATATTTGTCACTCCCCAGCTGTTCCTGACGTCTCCACCTACCAGTATGATGAGACATCTGGCTACTACTATGACCCCCAGACCGGCCTCTACTATGATCCCAACTCTCAGGTGATGGGGCAGCCTGGGAGGGGGTGGTGTCTGCTCCTCAGCATCTCATTCCTCCCTCACACACCTTCTCCCATCACCCCAGTACTACTACAACGCCCAGAGCCAGCAGTACCTGTACTGGGATGGGGAGAGGCGGACCTATGTCCCTGCCCTGGAGCAGTCAGCTGATGGGCATAAGGAGACAGGAGCGCCCTCCAAGGAGGGCAAAGAGAAGAAGGAAAAGCACAAGACCAAGACAGCCCAACAGGTGAACACTGGGAGCCCAGCAGTCACTGTCTGTCCTTTAGGTGTCTTCTGGGTAGTATCTGTGCTTGAGAGAGACCCGGCTCCTGGTCCGGCTCTGCTCTGCACTGTGACCTTGAGCCAGGGCCATCTCCTCGGTACACGGTGGGGCTGTCCATCTTCCTGAGGTGGCCACTGCCATCCAAATGCAGCCTATCCACTTTCCTGTCCCCTGGTGGGAACCTTTGTGCTGTTGGTGACAGTGTAGGCTGGTCTGTGCACACCTGAAGCCAGGCTAACCCTGCCTAGGGAAATAGATGCACAAGTCTGCTCCTATGGGCCTGAACCCCACCTGATGGTGTGTATTCATCTGTCTGTGTATACACATGCCAGAGAACTTCTTCCAGGCCCATCAGGGGGTGGGCAGGAAAACAGCCATTGCAGTGTTCTGTGGTGGTGGGCAGTTGGAGGGAACCTCCATGTCTTGTCTGAGGAGGAAGAGTGTGACAGTCTGGGTGCAACACTTAGAAGCAAGAACTTCGTGTTCCCTTGATAGCCTGGTAAATTCTAAAACTGATGGTGTGCCTGGGTGGGGATTGGGCATCAATACAGAATGTGGCGTAGAATCACACCTGTTAATTAAAATTGTATGCAGAGCAAGCCATTCTATGCATTTCAGAATGATGAGAACTCACAGCGACCCTAGTGGTGTGGACACCTATGAGGAGAATAGGGACACAGCAAGGGAGGGGCTTGCTGAGGAGCACTAATGACAGGATGACAGAGAAATGGGGACTTTAACCTCTTCCTCTCTCTCCTTCCACTTGAGGCTGCAGGGCAGGAAGGGGCGGGCTGCTACAAGGGCAGTGGTTGGAGTTGGTGACCCCAGCAGTTGGTAGATTCCTAGGAGCCTCACCGCCTCACCACCCTCATCCCTAGATTGCGAAGGACATGGAACGCTGGGCCCGCAGCCTCAACAAACAAAAAGAAAACTTCAAAAACAGCTTCCAGCCCATCAGCAACTTGCGAGATGACGAAAGGCGGGAGTCAGCCACCGCGGATGCAGGCTACGCCATCCTCGAGAAGAAGGTATGTTGTGGCCGTCCATCTGTGCTCTGTCCCAAGACTTGTCATCCCTTTGGTCCTTCTGTGGAGTCCCTGAATTTCCTTGTCCCTCCACCCCTGGTGCTTCAGATGGTAAAAATGTGCCTCCAGTGCAGGAGACATGGGTTCTGTCCCTGGAACGGGAAGATCCCCTAGAGGAGGGCATGGCAATCCACTCCAGTATTCTTCCCTGGAGAATCCCATGGACAGAGGAGCCTGGCGGGCTATAGTCCATGGTGTTGCAAAGAGTCAGACATGACAGAGCAACTAACACTTCCACTTTTCCACCTCAGGGAGCACTAGCTGAGAGACAGCACACCAGCATGGACCTCCCAAAACTGGCCAGCGATGACCGCCCAGTGAGTGCCTGGGGCAGAAAGAAGGGTGGGGGGCTGTGAACTAGCCAAGCCTGACCTCTTGCCTTCCCCTTTTCCAGAGCCCACCTAGGGGGCTGGTGGCAGCCTACAGCGGGGAGAGTGACAGTGAGGAGGAGCAGGAACGCGGGGGCCCAGAGCGGGAGGAGAAGCTCACCGACTGGCAGAAGCTGGCCTGTCTGCTCTGCCGGCGCCAGTTCCCCAGCAAGGAAGCGCTCATCCGGCACCAGCAGCTCTCCGGGCTCCACAAGGTGACTGAGGGAGGCCTGGCAGGGAACCTCAGCCTGGCCTGACCTGGCCGCTTCACTCTTCTCCTGTCCTCCTTTACAGCAAAACCTTGAGATTCACCGGCGAGCCCACCTGTCAGAAAACGAGCTGGAGGCACTTGAGAAGAATGACATGGAGGTGAGGTGTGACCCACTCCCCGGCTCCATCCATCAGTCCCTTGCCAAGCACCCCATCTGTCATGCAGGCAACTGATGCGGGCAAGTTCCTCAGCTAGACACAGCCTGGCTGCCATCAGCCACCTCACATCTGTCCCCATGCACAAGCTTCTTCCCAACTACCCCGTGCAGGACCTCAGACCTGTTGGCCAGATCTCATTCCCTGTGGGCCCCCCACCCCAGCTGTGCCCATGTTTCCTGCAAAGAGCTGTCAGCCCTTTCATTCTCACACACATAACGCTGTTTCAGCAAATGAAGTACCGGGACCGCGCAGCTGAACGCAGAGAGAAGTACGGCATCCCTGAGCCACCGGAGCCCAAGAGGAGAAAGTACAGCGGCATGTCTGCGGCCTCCGTGTGAGTATCCAGGGCCAGGTGGGGGGTGTGGGGCCAGCAGGTCTGCCGCTCACACTGTGCCCCTGTCCCCTGCAGGGACTTTGAGCAGCCCACACGGGATGGGCTGGGCAGTGACAACATTGGGAGTCGCATGCTCCAAGCCATGGGCTGGAAAGAGGGCAGTGGTCTGGGCCGCAAGAAGCAGGGCATTGTGACTCCCATTGAGGTGAGCCTGCTGGGATCCCGTCCCCATCCTCCAGCACTCTCCACTGTAGCCTTGGCTGACTAACAGAGTTTTCCTCCTTCACACAGGCCCAGACACGGGTGCGGGGCTCTGGCTTGGGTGCCCGAGGCAGCTCCTATGGGGTCACGTCAACTGAGTCCTACAAGGAGACGCTGCACAAGACAATGGTGACCCGCTTCAATGAGGCCCAGTGAGCAGCTGCAAGACCTACTTATACTTGCATCAGGTGTCTAGCGTGGGGCGGGGGAAAATGAAATGTTGGGTGGTCAAAGCGAAGCCTTGCACCTGTCTACCAGCCCTACTCCCCAGCCAGAGAAGCTGTGACCAAGTCAAACTTTGAGTTGCAGACTTTTATTGGAAAACTGGGCTGGAATCACCCTTGTTTTTGTAATAAAAGCTGAAAAGTCTGCAGCTTGTGTCTCTTTCTCATGTCCCAGAGTGGTCTGTGGCCCATGCAGACATGGGGACATAAACACAGATAGACAAGGCTTTGTCAGGCTGAGGTGGGTGGCAGTGGTGGCATTCACAGTGATTTTCATGGTGGCTCCCAGCTTGGTGAGGGTTGGTAGCAGGACATGGTGTTCTGGCCTGTGCCCCAACATGCAAGATCTGGTCACAGCGCCTCACCATTTTGGGTCCAGCAGGTTAGACTGTACCAGGAAGTCAAGCACCACCATGGTACTGTTGGGCTTGTCCCTCCGGATCAGAGATAGGACGAGGAACCCCCACCCCCTGGCCTTGCCACCCCACAGCTACACTTGATGTACAGTCAGGAGGCTAAACTGTACTTGGCCCTCCCTAGGTGTGGGGACAGTGCTTGAGGGCATTTCTAAGTGAATGATGATGGGTGCTCTGGCACCAGTGAGCCCTGTGCTCTCAACGGGCTGATGACCCCAGAGCCATGGAGATAGAGAAGTCAACCTGCCACTCTCAGGTCCCAGGGATGCCCCACCATTTGGGCCCACCCACGTCCCAGTCTTCTCCATGGCTTTTACCACAGTGCCCTACCACTTTGGTCATGCTAACCAATCTACACCCTGTGATTCACAAATACATGTGTGTGCTCTCAGCACAGGTCTGAGTGCAGCAGAACACGGCTGGGCCTGCCCTCTCTGGGCCTTAGGGGGCTGGGCTGTGCAACAGGGCCAGGAACTGCCCCCTCCCCCAAACATACAAGCTCTGAGATAGGAAGGGAGGTGGTGTAGGAATAGCAATTGGCTCAAAGCCCCTCCCCCACCAATAGTCTGCATTGAAACATCACCCTGCACCAGTGGCAGGGACAGATGAGAAAGATGGGGCCCCCTAGAAGTGGGATGGTGCTGATCTGGGGTGGGGGTGTTGGCCCAGTGGGAAAGGGAGAGGAAATAGGGACAGAAAGAGGCCACCTGAAAGAGTGGCTTTCAGTCTGGAGACACCCCCATGTTCCCTTCCCTGTTGCAGTTCCCCAGAGTGTAGCTCCCAGGAATCCCATGTCGAGGAAGCCTCATACATGGCTGGCAGTAGTCAGTGGTACAGCCACTCTGGAAATATGGCTGTTTCATAGAAAAGTACACATAAGGTTACCCTGTGAACAAGAAATTCCATTCTTAGATGCAAACATGTCAACAAAAGGACTTGTTACATGTATTCACAGCAGCTGTGTTCAGAATAACCACAAAATGGGAACAACCCAAACATCCAGCAAGAGGAAAATGGATAAATTGTATATTCATATAACAGAATACAACCTGGCAATAAAAAGTGACAAAATCACTGATACAAAAATCAACACAAATGAACCACAAACATGTTGAGTGAAAAAAGACATAAAAGAAGAAACATTGTTTACCATTCTGTTTATATCAAGTTCTCAATCAGCACATTTGTGGTGATAGAGATTTTTCTGGACTTACTGGAAAGAGTTGCAAAGCAGCTTTCTAGAAAAATGAAATGTTCTGTATTTTGACTGGGGTGCTGGTCACATGGGTGTATAACTATGTATACATTCAATAAGCTATATAATTACAATCTGGGCATTTTGTCATATAAATTATACAAGAAGTTGGAAAAAGACCACCAAAGCAAACCTCAGTAACAGGAAAGGAAATAATAGAAGAGCAGAAATAGATGAAGTAGGGAGGGAAACAACAGGTTAATAAAATCAAGAGTGGAATCTTTGAAACAAAAATTAAGAGGAAAAGCAGACCTCTGGCAAGACTGATCAATTTAAAAAGAAGCAAACAAACCAAATACAAAATACGAACCAGAGGGGGGAATTCACTACAGGTGTAATAGAGAAAGTGTATCTGAAAATATAGATGAAATGAATATATTAGTAGAGGGATATAAAATGCCAAAACTGTTCCATGAAGAAACAGATTACTTGAATAAAGCAAAGTAGTAAAGTTGAAATCTTCCCTCTCCTTGCCAAAAAAAGAACCCAGATGGTTGTTATAGGTGCACTCTACCAAACTCCCAAGGAACAGTTAATCGCTATCTCATACAAAGTTGTTCTAGATATAAGAAAAAAGAATGAAAGCTGTCTATTTTATGAGACTGGTGTCATCACAGCTTTTGAACTGTGGTGTTGAAGACTCTTGAGCATCCCTTGGACTGCAAGGAGATTAAGCCAGTCAATACTAAAGGAAATCAGTCCTGAATATTCATTGGAAGGACTGATGCTGAAGCTGAAACTCCAATACTTTGGCCACCTGATGTGAAGAAATGACTCATTGGAAAAGACCCTGATGCTGGGAAAGATTGAAGACAGGAGAAGGGGATGACAGAGGATGAGATGGTTGGATGGCATCACCGACTGGATGGACATGAATTTGAGCAAGCTCCCCCAAACAGATGAGATAATACAAGAAAACATTTCAAGCCATTTAACACCTGTAGATGTAAAAATCCTTAATAAAACCCTAGCTAAAAGAATCCAATAGTATATTTAGCAAATATGTTTTAATCAAATACTTCATCTCAGGAATGCAAAATTGGGTCAACAATAGAGGAATATATATATATATATATATATATATATATATATATATATATATCACTACATAAACAGACTAAAACAGCAACCACAGAAATAGCATTTGATACAGTTCCAGAATCCATAAATCCATACTCACAGAAATTAAAGATAAATGGAGAAGAGAAATATCTCCTTTACAGTAGAATGTCAACTAATAATCGGTACAGTAATGATGTTCAGCTAATGTGATTAAATCTCTGGGTGCTAAAGACAGTGGTTACACTTTGACGTAAACAGGATATTTACATAGTTCCAAAGTTTCAAGGAGGAAAATAGTATCTCTACAGTAGAGAAACTTGACAGATACCATCTTAATGAAGGGAAAAAAGTGAACATTCAGTTCAGTCACTCAGTCGTGTCCAACTCTGCGACTCCATGGACTGCAGCATACCAGGCTTCCCTGTCCATCACCAGCTCCCGGAGCTTGCTCAAATTCATGTCCATCCAGTTGGTGATGCCATCCAACCATCTCATCCTCTGTCATCCCCTTCTCCTGTCTTCAATCTTTCCCAGCATCAGGGTCTTTTCCAATGAGTCATTTCTTCACATCAGGTGGCCAAAGTATTGGAGTTTCAGCTTCAGCATCAGTCCTTCCAATGAATATTCAGGACTGATTTCCTTTAGTATTGACTGGCTTAATCTCCTTGCAGTCCAAGGGATGCTCAAGAGTCTTCTCCAACACCACAGTTCAAAAGCATCAGTTCCTCAGCACTCAGCTTACTTTATGATCCAACTCTCACATCCATACATGATTACTGGAAAAACCATAGCTGTGACTATACGGACCTTTGTCTGAAAAGTAATGTCTCTGCTTTTTAATATGCTGTCTAGGTTTCTCACAGCTTTTCTTCCAAGGAGCAAGTGTCTTTTAATTTCATGACTGCAGTCACCGTCTACAATGATTTTGGCGTCCAAGAAAATAGAATTTGTCACTGTTTCCACTGTTTCTCCATTTGTTTGCCATGAAGTGATGGGACCAGATGCCATGATCTTTGATTTTTGAATGTTGAGTTTTAAGCCAGCTTTTTCACTCTCCTCTTTCACTTTCATCAAGAGGCTCTTTAGTTCTTCGTTTTCTGCCATAAGGGTGGTGTCATCTGCATATCTGAGGTTATTGATATTTCTGGCAGTCTTGATTCCAGCTTGTGCTTCATCCAGGCTGGCACTTCGCATAATGTACCCTGCATATAAGTTAAATAAACAGGGTGACAGTATACATCCCTGTTGTACTCCTTTCCCAATTTTAAACCAGTCCATTGTCCCATGTCCAGTTCTTGTATTTTGCTTCTTGACCTGCATACAGATTTCTCAGGAGGCAGGTAAAGTGGTCTGGTATTCCCATTCTTTAAGGATTTTCCACAGTTTGTTATGATCCACACAGTCAAAGACTTTGGCGTAGTCAATAAAGCAGTATTAAAATCCTGAGCCATCCGATAGGATGAAGTGAGGAGACAGCTTTGCTTCTGTGATACTCCTAGACAGTATGCAGAACCTGAATCTAACCACAGGAAATGTCAGAGGAAGTCCAACTAAGGGACAGTCTACAAAACTCCTGGCTTATAATCTTCAAAAGTGTCAGTGTCATGAATGTCAAGGGAAGATTGAAGAACTGTTTCAGACTGAAGGAGATATCCCATTTGAATTTTCAAATGTCACCTCCTGGCTACCCCATTTAAGGTTCCAAACTCTACCCTGTCAATATTTCCTATGCCCTATTCCTTGTGTTCTTTTTCTCCATAATATTTCTCAATTTCTAATATACTATATGTTTTTTCCTACATTATTTGTTTCCTTCACTAGAATGAAAGCTTTCGTGAGGGAAGGGACTTTGGTCTGTCTTGCTCACCACTGTGCCTATAATGCCTTGAACAGGGTTTGGCACATACTGGACCTTGGAAGCACGAATAAATATACACACCACAACTGTTCAAATCTCTCTCATCCTCAAGACTCCATTTTTCAAGAGGCTAATATATAGAGAGTCCCTAAAAATCCATAAGAAGTACAACAACCCCATAGAAAATGGATAAAGGATTCAAACAGAAAACTCCCAGAAGAACGACAAATACCTTTAAATCTATGAAAAGATGCCCAAGTTCATGCCTAGTAAGAGAAACGCATATTATAATTATACTGGATTGGCAAACATCCAAAGGTTTGACAATCTGCTCAGTGAGGCAATAAACCAGCTGCACTCTCATATGTGGCTGTGGGCAATGTGAATGGTACACCTCTTGCCCCCACTTCTCTCTCTCCCTGCTTTCTTACTTCCACAGGCTTTTGTTGAAGCTGTTCCCTCTGACTACAGTGCCCTTCCCTCTCACTTGGGAAAGTCCAAATCCTGTCTCAATTACTCCTACTGATCCATTTGAAGGCAGTCAATTCCTCAGAGAAGTTGGCCACACCCATGGCTTCAGTTGCCACCTATGATGGCCCCCAAATCCAACCCCTGCATCTCAGATCTAGTCCCCAAAATTTTCACTCAACTGACATATACCAGACCTTGGATATCTAACAGGCACTGAAAATGTAACACATATGAAACCAACTCCTGATTTTGCCCCATGACTGCTCCTAATGGAGTATTTCCCCTGACAGTTAAGGACAACACCATCCCTCCAGCAGCTAAGGCTAAAAACCCAGGGGTCAGCCAGGGCTCCTCTCTAGTTTTCATGCCCTGTATCTGATTTCTCAGCAAACCCTGGTGTCTTTACCTTCAAAATAAATTGAAAAATCGAATCCCCACCCCCACATCCCCCTTGGCCTGACACTCTCTCATCTCTTCCTGGACTCTAGTAGCTTTCTCGCTGGCTTTTCTGCTTCCTCTCTCTGCCCATCCCACTCCCCCAACAGTTTTTTCTCCTTCCACACAGAGCAGCCAGATTGTTTATTCTAAAATATAATTTATATAATGTGACTTCCCTACATGGAATCCTTTTATGGCTCCCCATGGGTCTTAGAATAAAAACCTAATCAAACACAGCCTGGCGTACAAGGCTTTGCTTGACATGGCCTTGGATCTCATCTCCCAGTGCTCTCCCTTCCTCACTCCTCTCCAGCTACACACACTTCAAGAACTTCCAACCTCAAGGCTTTGCACCTGACGTTCCCTCTATCTGATGCTTCCCCCCATGTTAAATATACATGGTTTGCTTCCTCACTTTTCACAGGCCACCTCCTCAGAGAGTTATTCCCTGACTACTCTACATGGAGCATCAGGGAAGATCTCTCAGAGAGAGGCAAATGATAAACCAGAAGGAAAAGATGTGATGGAAGAGTGCTCTTGACCATTGCAAGGGGAGTAGGAGATCAAACCAGTCAATCCTAAAGGAAATCAGTCCTGAATATTCATTGGAAGGACTGATGCTGAAGCTGAAGCTCAATACTTTGGCCACCTGATGCAAAAAACTGACTCATTGGGAAAGACCCTGATGCTGAGAAAGATTGAAGGCAGAAGGAGAAGGGGATGACAGGACAAGATGGTTGGATGGCACCACCAACTCAATGAATATGTATTTGAGCAAGCCCCGGGAGATGGAGAAGAACAGGGAAGGTTGGCATGCTGTAGTCCATGGGGTCACAGAGAATCAGACATGACTGAGTGACTGAACTGAACTGAGTCGCCTTGCTGTGTTCTTTGCTGTGTTCCTGGAGCCCTGCACTTAGTAGGCACTCAATGAATCTTTTTCAGATGAGCAAATTTGGAGGATTTGAGGACAGGATATGTGATACAGAATTTGGGATAAGGCAATAAAGGCATTTTGTGTTAATTACCTTGGCTGGAGCAACACCTTCTCAGGAGGGCCTTCCATAACCAGACTATCTAAAAATGCAACCTTCCCCCACAGATTTCCCCTTGTGCATGCTAAGTCACTTAAGCCATGTCAGACTCTTTGAGGCCCCATGGACTGTAGCCCGCCAGGCTCCTCTGCCCATGGAATTCTCCAGGCAAGAATACTGGAGTGGGTTGCCATTTCCTACTCCAGGGGATCTTCTAGACCCAGGGATCAAACCTGTGTCTCTTATGTCTACCTGCATTGGCAGGCGGGTTCCTAACCCCTAGCGACACCTGAGAAGCCTAATTTCCCCTTACTTTGTTCTATTTTTCTCCGTAGTAGTTATCACATATACACAACACATATTTACATATCTATTTAATTGCATATTCACATATGAATATAGACTATACACAGTGTGTATGTGATATATTTATTATATATATAGTTTTTTTTTGGGGGGGAGCAGCACTGCTCCCTTGTGGGATCTTAGTTGACCCATCAGTGATTGCCCTGAGCCTTGGGCAGTGAGAGCACAGACTCCTAACTGCCAGGGAATTCCCTACAGATGTAAATTATTTACATACTGATACTAGTTATCATGTAACATTTACAAATATTGATACATTTTATTAGATAAAATTTTTACATTTATGGGCTGTCTCTCTAGTCTGTCAGCTCCCTGAGGGCAAGGAAGATGCCTAGCACCTGGCCCACAGCTTGAGCTCTGTAAGTGTCAAATGAATGAACTTTGGTCAACTGAGCCTCAGCTTTTCCATCTGTAGGATGAATGTGCCTTTCCATCTGGAGTTACTTCCATGTTCTGATTCCTTTTCCTACCCACCCCACCCCCCAAAGTACAGCTCCCGGAATTCCACAGCCCAAGTTCACATTTTCCAGTACCCTGGGAGCTCCTGCCCACCACGTGCACCAGGCACCGGCCCAACTGGACTACGACCCCCAGCATGCCTCGCGCGTTCGGGAAGTACCACAACTCATAGGGGTGTCTGGGTCTGACACAGGCTCCAAGAGAGCAGGAGCAGGGGAGGGCTCCCCTCTAGCTTAGCATCTGTGGTACGTCCCAAACCGGGGGCCCTCCAAGGCCCCGCGCTTCCGAGCTCCGCGCAAACTCTGGCTCTTCTTCTACGCCTGAGGTGATTTGCTCTTCCGTTGCCCCGTGGCTTCGGCTCATCTCCAGCAGGAAGGAGAGGCTTCCGCCCGGCACAGGGGGTGAGCTGGATCAAGGTCCCCCCAGTCCCCTGAACAGCATTCGAAGGAGGGAGCTCAATTTCGGGGATCCTCGAAGGGGCATATTTGGGAGCTCTGAGCCCGGTGTGGCATTTAGAGGTGGCTGTTTTTGAGGGGACGCAAGTGGCGTTAGGGACTCCGGGGTGGGACTTTGAAGTCTGTTTTCGGAGCGTCCCTCGGAGGCAGGGTTTATACCCCTTAGATACTGGGTTTAGGGGGATGTTTGGGGCGACCCTTAGGATCCATGTATGAATACTCTTGTCCATGAGGTAGGATTTGGTGTGCTTCCCAAGGGGAGAGGCAAAGTTTGAGGTTCCTGAACTCAAGGCGGAATTTGGGGAGGGCTTGATTCAGGAAGGGTCCTGATGACGGTGGGAACAGGCGGGACCGACGTGGCATGTGGAGGTATCTAATGGCCTTTGTGACCTCTGCTTCTATTATGATGTCTCACCGCGCTTGGGTATTAAAGGCTGAGAGACCGGACACATTGGGGCCCACATGTTGTTTTAGGAAGAGGAGCCCCCAGCCCAGGCTGTAGAAGGGACGCTGGAGCCTAGCGTGCTAGGCTCTTCCGAGGGGACAGAGTGTCACCGGCTTTCCTTTGCCATGGCTTTATTCGCTATGCATGAGGAGATGAGCTGTTGAAGAAGACCGTTTTGGCCCTTTTCACACCTGGTTCGTTGGAAGTATCAGCTTGTGAATTATTCACAAGGGAGCGGTTCATTGTGCTTAAGGGGCGTGCTGAAAGGGGCGCCTTGCAGTCTGCCGGGAAAATTTAGATCACACTGATAAAGCGTGAAAAGGTGAGTAGCGGCCGGAGTTTTCTGTGGCTTGTCTAGGGGCATTGTGCATAATTCATGAGGGGCGTAGCTTTTAGGGCTTCATCGGCACGATCCGCTCTTAGCTTTTCCTTAAGAGGTTTCAGGATTTAAAAGTTTTGCGTCTCACGAAGGGATGAGGCCTGGCGCATTGTTCATTCTTTGCTGCCCGATAATCCCAGATTATCAACAAAGACTCTAGATTCAAGTTACATCGATCCTTGCCAGCTGTGTGATCTTTGGCAGATCTGTGAACTTGAAAAAATGAGTCTGAGCATAATGGTGATCAGGTTAGTTTGCACTCATTTAGCAGCTTTATTAGACCATTTAATCCCCACAACAACCCTGGGAGGTAGGTTATTATCGTCCCACTTTATAGATGAGGAAACTGGGACACCAGGAGGCTAAGTAATTTGCCTAAGGTTACTCACAGTTAGCGAGTGGCTGAGCCAGGATTGAAATCCAGTTAGTCTAGTTCGAGAGTCTGTAGTCTTAAATACCATAATGTCTCTCTCCCACCCACCCAATTCACTGGTACTTCTACTACTACTACTGTTAGTCATATAGCACCAGGTGGCCAGGCACTGTTCTGAGCCCTTTCTACATGTTTATTCATTTAAACTTCATCACAAGGTAGGTTACTATTGTTCTCATTTTATGGGTGGGGATACAGTGGCCCAGAGAAGTGTCTGGTCCCAGGTCACAAAGCTAGTCATCGATGGGTGGAAGTGATTTTTGTGAGGATTTGAGAACTCAGGAGGTCTCTTTGACCTGAGACCTGAAGGAACTGATTCCCTGCTCTGCATTCCTGAGACAAGTGGCACAACGCATGGAAAGGACTCACCAAAGGAACCACCACATAGCAGGCGATCGGTTAATGTGATCTATTATTATTAAATAGAAATGTAGTGGGTGTTTATCATGTCCCTGGGGCTTTGGTATACAGTTGTGTCTCTTGGTGACCTTAGTGCTCTGTTTTACAGTGTAAATCTGGAAGGGTGTTTCAAGGCAATATTTTTTAGATAATGCCCCAAATTGGGGGTTTCTCTGGTGTCTGGGTATACTCTCACCCATAACTAATTTTATATCAATACAAAATATTATATTTACATGTTACCTTTACATTAATATATAATACTTTAAAAATGTAACAGTGCTCTGTGCCAGCACTGCTCTGAGTTCATTTCATAGTTTATACTCTCTGGTTTTCATAGTGACACATTTTGCCTTTATGATGTAGGTGGGTTCTACTACTACCCCCATTTTACGGTTGTAGAAACTGAGGCAACTGCCAAACGCCGGTAGTAAACCTGGATTTGGGTGGACCAAAGCAGCTCTGGTTCACGTGCTTTTAGTTAACGGTGGGGAGGAGGCAGCTCCACTTCCCCCTGGGTTTCCCCTGCGGCTCTGCAGCATCTTTCATTATTCATGAACAGGAAGCGGTGACCGTGTTGTCTTGGCTGGAATACCATAATCCTTACTTGCTGGGCGGGGCTGGCTGGAGTATTTCTGTCCCTCCAGCCTCATGCATAATTCATGAGTAACTGGGTGGTACCTTTCTTGACCTCTCTGAGTTTCCAGGTTGGGCTGCTGCAGTATCACTATTCATTATTCATGAGCCAGGTGAGAGTATTTTCTTGTGTTAGCCCTATTTCCCTGTTTACAGGGTATTAGATGCAGCAGTGGGTGGACCTGTCTCTTTTGTCCTTGCCCACCTTATGCATTATTCATGAATGTGGCCTCAGTCTCCTTGGCTTCCAGGCTGCAGCAAGATTATTCATTATTCATGAGCATTGGGGTGTGGCTTCCATGTTTTAACATTGGCTTTCTGGTTGCGGGGTGTTAGTCAACCAGCCACCCGGCCTCATGCATAATTCACAATCAGGAAGTGTGTCTTTGGTGGCCTTTCTGGGTTTCCATGGTATCCTGGCTGTAACAATGTATTCATTATTCACGTTTGACGGGCGTGCCCTCTGTGTCGTTTTACCTGTTTGCCTAGTTACTGCCAGAGAAGCCAGCAGATGGTGGTATTCCCCTTCGAATGAGTTACAAACGGGGACCATCATACATGATTCATGAATGGGCGCGGCCTGCGTACATCCGGGTTTCTGGGGGGTGGGGCCCAAGGTTTTGTTCCGGCCTCGGGCTCCGCGGCCGCCATCTTGTGTCGGCGGCGGCGGAGGTGAAGGAGGTGGCAGGAACGAGCAGAACCACTACGACGCGGGAGGAGAAGTCGGCGGCGGTGATTCTAGGCGGCCCAGGCGGCGGGGAGGAGGAGGAGGAGGAGAAGGAGGAGGAGGGTGGCGGCCGGGCTTGTCTTCGGCTCCTAGAGGAGTTGGCGGCGGCGCGACCCGGGGAACCGGCATTGGTAACAAACGGCCTTTCTCAGCGCCTTGGCCGGGGCAGGGGTTTCGGGATTGGATGGTGTTGGGCCGGTGCTGGGCCAAGCTAATGTCGGGGCGAGTGGTGATGACTTGGACGGAGGGATCGTTGAAGAGAAGTCGGGGGTCCATTTTGGGCGGGGCCGATATTCCCCATCTGGGACCAGTCCAGTCCCTCGGGCTCTAAAATCTGACCTTAGGCTCAGACCTCCAGAATCTGCTATTAGAGACTCAGCCAGCATTCCTAATCAGGGACCTGGCCCTGTCCTGCATCTTGCATAGCAGATCGGAACTTCCCCCAGTCAGCAATGGAGACTTAAACGGGATCGACATTCCTGGTCAAAGCCTCCTACCAGTGTATGTCATTAAAGACCTACCCCCAGAAGCTTTCTTCATTCACCCTTCGTTCCTCAGAATTTGTCCTCGCAGCTTCCAAGAGGGGCCAAACCTCAGGAAGGGTCCATTTGGTTTCATTTAACCTTCTCTAGCATCTTCCTTCAGAACCATCCTCCACACGCATACGCACACACACACAGTCTGCCCTTAGAGCTTTCAAGGAGTCTAGACCCTGTAAAAGGCTATTTGTGCTTGGCCTCCATGTCAGAGACAACTCCTCCACAAACCAGAGGTCTCCCAACCCACCTTGGCTCTAGCATCTTCCCTCTGAAACCCTTCTGGGCCAGCATTTCTATTCAGAGGTCCACTTCAGCATTCACCTTTAGAGACTGCTTTCATTCCTAGAATCTGTCCTTAAAGACTTCTTTAGGGGAGTGTCTCCTTTTGTCTTGTGGTCCAAGTATTCTCTTTAGAGACTATCCTTTGCGGGCCTCAACATCTCCCCCATCAGACACTTCTAAACCCCAGTATCTTACCTCAGAGTTTCCCAGGGGACCAGACACCAGGGAGGCATTGCTTGGACACATAATCCTCCATCAGAGATGTCTCTGCCAGCCTCTGCCCTTGCAGACCCTATTGGCTCCTAGCCCCTTGCATCAGACTTGCCTCTCAAATCCCACCCTTCACTCAACCTCTGCCTTCAAAAGCCAACCAGGGTTCTGGCTTCTCTCACAGATCGCTTAACGTTGAATCAGGCCTCAGAATCTGCCCTCAGAGCCTTCCAGGATCCCAGCATCTTCATTCAGGGTTTCAGCTTCGTTGGACCCCAACGTCATGGTCAGTTGTCCCTTCCCACAACAGGTCCAGTTGTTCTCCATCAGAGTAGAAAACCCCTCCTCAGCACTGACTCTTAGAGCCTCCATGGGCTTCCACATAATTGGTCAGAGAAACCCTGCGTATTGAAATCTTTGGGGCCAGAACTGTCTGGGCTCAACCTCCCCTTTCCATTCCTCAGAGCAGTTGCAGTACCTAGCATGTACCAATCAGAGATCAACACGAGGCCTTGTTGCTCTATTAGAAATCCCTCCACAACCCCACGCTCAGCATCCACCCTTGTAGCCTCCTGGATCTCTGACATCAAGGTCACAGACACCTTTTCCCCTGCAAGTCCCTGTTAATTTTGGTCAAAGATTTCCCTCTGCCACCAGTGTAGACCCCCAGGGCCCCAGCATCCTCCTCATGGAGAGCACCCTTGCCCCCAGACCCCATCATCTTCCTGAAACCTCCTGGATGGGAGGATGGGCCCCAGAATCCCCCATCCATTCCCTGTGTAGCCTCTGGGGCCTCCAGTGCAATTTCCCTGCCCTTTCCTGAAAGCTCCTTATCCAAAGACCCTGATTTAAGTCTTAACAACCTTGCCCAGTCACACCCTGGCTGTCCATCACACACCACCCCCACCCCCCCGCCCCGGACTTGTAACATCCCCTTTCCTGTCTCCCTCTGACCCTCCAGAGGCTCAGGCAACCGCTTCCTGATGCTTCTGTTTTATATTCCTGGGGATTTCTCATTTAATCCCTCTTAGGAGGCTTGACAGGCCCCAGCATCCTGTGCCCTACCTTCTCCCCGTGCTGATGTCTTGACCCTGTGGCTGCTTGCTCTCAAGCCTGCTCCAGGGCTCCTACCTCACACCACCTCTGGTTTGGGTGGTAGAGAATGCTCAGGCTTCAAAATCAGCAGTTTGGAGATCTCAGGCAAGCTCTGAAGCTCTCTGAGTCCTGGTTCAGGTTTGCTGAACATTTGGTAGTACGTGTGTCCTAATTGGGGCCATAGCATGTGTTGAGAGAGAAAAGGTATTGATTTTATACTTGGGGTGGAGGATCTTTAGATCTGCTCTGGGGTTTCTGCCCCAGACCCCTTTCTGCTTGCCCTGAGACTGGCCTGTTCCCAATCTCTGCAATTGAAGTCCTCTCTCAGACCATCTGCTGAAACCTGCTTAGACCCTCACTGCCAGCACTAGGGATCCCGATGTCAAAGTCTAGATAGCAGAGATCTCTCTGGCCCTGGACCATTTTTAATTTCAGGTGCAGGGAGATGGTGTGTGTTCAACAACCAAATCAGTGGCAAGGCAAGGAGATAACTAAGTAATAGAGGTCTCTCTGGAGGTATCTGGGGAGGAGCTTAAGTCGCTGAGTTCTGACCACAGACTGACTTTTTTAACCTCCCTAGCAGCCCCTTGAGGGTATTTCCATTTGTCTGTGCTTTGCGGGGGGGGGGGGAAATGGGGCTCAAAGGAAATGAGCTCCCTACTCTGTCTCAGGAAGTCAGTCATAGAAAATGGAATTTGCCGTGGTCTCCCAGCTAATTCACCAAGCTTCTACCTGGGTTGGTTCTTGGTATTCCCAGCAGTTCAGCTGGGTGCCTTGGACTGTAGCCAGCCTCCTGCCTCCTGGGTACCCCTCCCTCACCTCTCATCTGTCAGCCATGTGGACTGTGCCCCAAGCTGGGTCCTGACTCTGTTCCCCCAGGAGGCATTTGGCAAACAGTCTAGCACCAGCTGCATGACGCTGGGCAAGTGACTGGAGTTTTCTGAGCCCTTGTTTTCTTATTTGTTGCATAGGTATAAGGTTATTTGGTTTGTGAGCATTGTTAGAACTAGACAAAGCCCCTTACCCAGAGATTGATGGGCAGTAAGCTCCTAGTAGATGTTAGGGTGCTCTTGTCATCTTGCTTACTGCTAGCATGTGACAAGTGCCAAAGTGGCCTCAGGTACAGTGGGGGTACTTGGTGTGATTGGGTGTCAGAAAAGGCTCAGTGTAGGAGAACAGAGGCTTAGAGGTGCATTGGTGGTGAGGGGAAATGATTCAGAGTCCTGTCATCTCCAGCCTCTGGGTCCAGTCACCCCCTCGCTCCAAGATCTCACTTTCACAGCAGGCTGCATTATTCTGTCTCTGGGACCTAGTCCTCATGAGCTCAGGTTTTTCCATTTGTCTGGCAAGGACACTCAGCCCTGCCTCGCAGGGTCAGGACCATTGAGTAGATGAAACGCCATAAGGTTAGGAAGCAGCCTGGGCTTCCAGGGTCAGCAGGTCCTAGTATGATTCCAGCTTGGCCACTCTCTTTGTGGGGACCTCAGTCAAGTCTCCAAAGTCCCTGAGTGGATTATTTTCTTCCAGTGTGAGTTGGGGGGCCATCTTACTGGTAGTAGTCCAAACCCCACAGAGGTGCCCTGAGGACAAAGTGAGGCATAGCTCATTAAGTGCTTAGTTTGATATTTGGCACAAGGAGGACTCCTAATAAATATTCATTTATCATTGTTGACCTGTTTAAAGGACTCCACATAGGGACAAGGCTTGGGAAGTGTGTATTTGCTCTTTCTGTCTGCAACTTCTTTTATTGGCTCTGGGTGATTTCCCCTCCTGGAGCTGGAGGTGGTGGGGAGGGGGTTGGACTTTGTGAAACTCTTTTCTGTGAACCCCTCTGGGAGCTGAGTTCTCGGCATAATATCTCCTGCCATCATGCCACCCTGGTGGATGTCCAAGCCACGTTTCCCTCTCTAACCCTGGTCGTTGGGATTAAAGGGGAGGAGAATGGCTCCTTGCTGTTGCCTCCCTCCCTGCTCCATGTCAGGCTCTCTGGTCTGTGTTATATCTCATCACTTCAACTCCATGGGGTAGGTAAGTGGTATTCTCACCTGTGTTTTCCAGGCAAGGGAACCAAGCCCTTAAGGGTTAAATGATATCTATTGAGGAGTGGCAAGGTCTGACCTGAAGCTACATCCTTCCTCTGACTCCCCCACAAGTACATTCTTGTCACTCCTTTCCCCCCACAGGATTGGAGTCTCTCCCTCATTATGCTGGGCTGGGGAGAAAAGCGAATGGCCTGGTGGTCAGCAGCATGGATTGCAAGCCAGACCACCTGAGTTCAGATCTTAGCTCTGACAGCTGTGTGACCCTGGGAAAGTCGCCTCACCTCTCTGTACCTGTCTCCTCTTCTGTAAAATGGGGATATTAGCTCTTACATCTTCCCTTTCTGCCCCCCAGTCATCACTAACCAGCAGGAACACCCCCATGCCCCAGGCTCACTTCTGATTTCTTTTATGCTCTCCAGATGTCCAGCTCGCCGCTGTCCAAGAAACGTCGCGTGTCCGGGCCTGATCCAAAGCCGGGTTCTAACTGTTCCCCTGCCCACTCCGTATTGTCCGAAGTGCCCTCGGTGCCAGCTAACGTGAGTGTGTTCTTCCTAGAGACTGGCAGGTGGGGTGGTGGGTGGGAAACATCTTCTGTATCCCTGTCCTGTCTGTCCCGTCCCTCCTCCTGCACATCTCCCTGAACCTAGTGTTCCCCTCCATTTCTAGGGAATGGCGAAAAATGTCAGTGACGCAGACATAGATGAAGGCCTTTACTCCCGGCAGCTGTGAGTGGGGCCGAAGTTGGACTGTGAGGTGGGAGGGGGCTCTGAATGGATAGGGTCAGGAGGGCGTGACTCTGACCTGTGACACCCTCTAACCTGGCAGGTATGTGTTGGGCCATGAGGCAATGAAGCGGCTCCAGACCTCCAGCGTACTGGTATCAGGCCTTCGGGGCCTGGGCGTGGAGATTGCCAAGAACATCATCCTCGGTGGGGTCAAGGCTGTCACACTGCATGACCAGGGCACTGCCCAGTGGGCCGACCTCTCCTCCCAGGTTCCTCTTTCCATCCCCCTTCTTTGCCAAGGCCCCAGCCCTCTGGGCTACACAGCCAGTTCACTTCTTCCTACACTCTCCTTTGCAGTTCTACCTGCGGGAAGAAGACATAGGAAAAAACCGAGCTGAGGTCTCCCAGCCCCGTCTCGCTGAGCTCAACAGCTATGTGCCTGTCAGTGCCTACACCGGGCCCCTTGTGGAGGACTTTCTCAGTGACTTCCAGGTACCATAGGCCTCATGCCCAGTTCTCTCAGAGCCCAGCTCTGGTTTATTCTTTTGATAAACATTTAATGGGCTAGCCTGTGAGTCAGGTTTCCCGCTAAGGCTGCAGCAAGGGAATGCGAGCAGGCTTTAGGCCCTGGGCCTGCCTCTTTAGGAGGAATATTGTAAGCCAACAGGCGGGAAGGCATAGTGGTTATGTGCAGAGACTGAAGCCAAACTGCCTTGGCACGAGTCTCTAATTGTACTTGCATAATGTCGGGCCAGTAATGGAGTCTCCTGTTCCTGCCTTTGTCTGTCTGCAGACATGGGAATGGTAGTAATGCTGACTTGATAAAGGTTTTGTGAGGGCTATGGACTAGCAGCTGGTTGTTGGTTAAATAAAACTCTGGGCCAGAAAGAGGAGTTGTGGGAGCTGAAATTCTGCCCCAGGGTGTCCCTGCGAGCCAGGACACTGCTGCTGAACCCTGCTGTAGCCATGGAAGCTCACCCTGATGGGAGTGGGTAGGCATTCAGCAGAGACTCATGGCTGAGCAGGTGTTTTAAGAGTTGGGAGCAAGTGGGTGTGGTAGGAGTGAGCTCAGACTTTGGCTAAGGACAAAGTTTTACTTCTGTGTCTCCCAGGGCATGGCAGGGCTGTAAACAGGCAGCAGTGGGTGTTGGCAAATGAAGGAGTCAGCTGTTATCCAGACTCTGTCCTCCCAGTTGCCTCTTTACCTTGCCTGCCATAGTCTAGGGATTCACATTTCCTTTCATTGAGTTTTGCTTGGGCTGAATCTGATACGTGGTAGATACTTTCTGTTTGTGATAGAGAGCTGAACCAGCAAAGCCTTAAGGACCCCGTGAGCCCTCCTATCAGCCCTCCTCTATGATTGCTCCCTTTACCCTTCACCCTGGTGCTGGGCCCTTGCCTGAGCTTCCACCTCTCCACAGGTGGTGGTCCTCACTAACAGCCCCCTGGAGGACCAGCTGCGGGTAGGTGAGTTCTGTCACAGCCATGGCATCAAGCTGGTGGTGGCAGACACCCGGGGCCTGTTCGGGTGAGTGCCCCTGCTCTTTTCCACCCTGACCCCTGCCTTGTCCAAGAAAAAACCCCCAAGCTCTGACTGCCCTCAGCCCCCCTTAGGCCTTTGGGTTTTGGATGCTGCGTGTTTACCTTGCCTCACGTAGCATGAGCACAGTCTGATTCCCAGCAGTGATGGGCTGATTTGCTCAGCAAATACTCACTGCATCTTGAGGGACACGTGCAGTCTCAATGTGCGTGGGACTTGGGCATCAGCCCTGTTGCCTCCCTCTACAGGCAGCTCTTCTGTGATTTTGGAGAGGAAATGATCCTCACTGATTCCAATGGGGAGCAGCCGCTCAGTGCTATGGTTTCTATGGTCACCAAGGTGAGGAGGCCAGCCTTGGGTCCTGGCAGGCGGATGGGCGGTCACAGGCCTTCCTGTCTACTCCCAGTACCCTGAGCCTGCCTCTGAGGTACTCCTCCTTCAACCAGGACAACCCCGGTGTTGTTACTTGTCTGGATGAGGCCCGACATGGCTTTGAGAGTGGTGACTTCGTCTCCTTTTCGGAAGTACAGGGCATGATTGAACTCAATGGAAGTCAGCCCATGGAAATCAAAGTTCTGGGTGAGCTAGGGCCAGGGGGGAACCAGGGGAGATAGGAGGCGTTTCCCTGGGCTCTGCGTGAGGGGAGACACATCCTGGGTATCTGGGATGAACCAGAGGTAGAGTTTCCTAAGGTCTACCCAGCAGGGTGTGGGAGAGAAGTGCTGTCTTGTGTTTGAGCTGTTCGTAGAATAGGCCCCTGATGTCTGCACTGAGGGGAGGCGAGGTCTCTGGTGTTTGAACAAAGATCAGAGGATCCACTTGTGTCTGAGCTGATTCAGACAGGGAGCAGAGAACGTCTTCCATTGTAGACTTGGGGTTAGAGATGCGGGGTCCCATGGGTGCTGGGTCTGGGGTAGAGGGGAGATGGTTTCTGAAGTTCGAGTAGAACTCAGGATGGAGAGGAGATTACTCCTGATATCCGAGCTGGGTCAGGAATGGATTTTCCCTCATCTCGTAGGTGGTTGTAGGTTTTAGGGAGAGTGGGTGTCCTGACATTTTCCCTGTCTACCCTAGGTCCTTACACCTTTAGCATCTGTGACACCTCCAACTTCTCTGACTACATCCGCGGAGGCATCGTCAGCCAGGTCAAAGTACCCAAGAAGATCAGCTTCGTGAGTGTGAGGGGCGGTGGGCTGTGGGGGATGTGGGGGCTGGGGCTGGGTATCTCACGGTTCTCAATTCTTCTCTTCTGATTCTTTTTTTTTTTTTTCCTGATGCCCTGCTTCCCACAGAAATCCTTGCCAGCCTCCCTAGCAGAGCCTGACTTTGTGATGACAGACTTCGCCAAGTATTCCCGCCCTGCCCAGCTACACATTGGCTTCCAGGCCCTGCACCATTTCTGTGCTCAGCATGGCCGGTCCCCTCGGCCCCACAATGAGGTGCGTGTGGGTGAGCCAAGCCAGGGCAGATGACCTTAGCACTGCAGGCCCGTTCTGCCCCTCTGCCTACACCTCTCACCCCCGACACAGTGACCTAACAAGCGTGCTCTTGGTTCCTTTGGCCCCACTAGGAGGATGCAGCAGAGCTGGTGACCATAGCCCAGGCTGTGAACGCTCGATCCCTGCCCGCAGTGCAGCAGGGCAGCCTGGATGAGGACCTCATCCGGAAGCTAGCATATGTGGCTGCTGGGGACCTGGCTCCCATAAATGCCTTCATTGGGGGCCTTGCTGCCCAGGAGGTCATGAAGGTCAGCGTAGGTGGAAAAGGGCAGGGTTGGGGTAGGCCAGGCGCCTACCTGCCTCTATCACTTGTCCCATCTGCATGAGGCCCCAGGTAAGCACTGACTACTTCCCCTCTCCTGTCCATTCTCCAGGCTTGCTCTGGGAAGTTTATGCCCATCATGCAGTGGCTGTACTTTGATGCCCTTGAGTGTCTCCCTGAGGACAAAGAGGCCCTCACAGAGGACAAGTGCCTCCCGGTATGTGAGTAGGGCCCTGGGGGAGGTGACATAGGTGGCATTTCTGGTGAGGCTGCTCTCTGACCTTTCTCCCTTTGCATTCCTCAGCGCCAGAACCGTTATGATGGGCAGGTAGCTGTATTTGGCTCAGACCTGCAGGAGAGGTTGGGCAAGCAGAAGTACTTCCTGGTGAGTGATCTGCTGGGACACCTGCTTCCTTCATATCCCCTGGCCTCTGGCTACCTGTTTATGGGGTCTCTTGCCACCTGAGGGAGTGTCTTTTGGTTCTTGTATCTGTATCACATGACTTGTGCCCTTTTTTTTTTTTTTATCTTGGGAAAGCCTAGTATGTCCTGTTTCCCCCATCTGTGCCTCTGCCCTCAGATGACTAGGTTATTTTCACAGTCGTGGCACTTAAAGATGTGGCACTAGACACCCCTCTTGCTGTTTTCTGGGGAGTGAGAGTACAGAGTGATGAGTGACTTCATGCTGACCTGCATCACCCTGACCCAGACACTCTGTGTCTTTTCTTGGTTGTCTTCTAGGTGGGCGCAGGGGCCATTGGCTGTGAACTGCTCAAGAACTTTGCCATGATTGGGCTGGGCTGTGCAGAAGATGGAGAAATTGTTGTCACAGACATGGACACCATTGAGAAGTCAAATTTGAACAGACAGTTTCTGTTCCGGCCCTGGGATGTCACTGTGAGTGTGATGGGGGATGGAGGTGGTACTTTGTCATCTTGTTTTTCTCTTGTCTTTTGTTCCCATTCTTCCTAGAAAGGGGGCTTTACTGCCTTTTTCTTTGCTTCAGCTCTCCCTCAGTTTCTGTCACTCGTTCACTGAACGCTGAGTACCCTTCCATTGAATCCACTGTTTTTCATCTCCTGTTTTCTTTTCCCTTGACCTCTTATGAATGCTGGTTGGGACAGTGTGTTGGGGGTCCCAAGTTCAGTGATTCACTAGGGGGACTCACAGGACTCAGCATATAGTCATACTCAGGGCTATGATTTCTTCCAGTGAAAGAATGCATAACAAAATCAGCAAAGAGAAGTTGGCTCATGGGGTGAAGTCTGGGGGAGACCAAGCACAAGTTTCCAAGACTGTCTCCCAGTGGAGTTGCACAGGACACCTGTAATTCCCCTAGTAGCGAATTGTAACAACACATGTGAAATGTTGCCAGTCAGGGAAGCTTGTAAGAGACCTAGTACCCAAGGATTTTACTGTGGGCTGGTCATGTAGGCGCCCTCTTCTGGGAACATCCCCAAATTCCAGACTCCTAGAAGGAGAGCAGGAGTTTGGCCTAAGCCATAGGATTTGCATAAGCAGCCTAGGCACAGTGAGCAGCCTTTACTAGGTGGAGAATGGCAAGAACTCTCTTGAAATCCAGGTTTCCAGACTGCAGCCAAGGCCCAACCTGGCCAGGAGGCCTCTCCTAGGAGAGCACTTGTGCTAGGTTCACTGTTCTGCACAGATAGAAGCTAGGTTATACGGGGATCTAGCTAGTAAGCCTTGTGTGGGGAACAGCATCATTGCCTGGCCAGGATCGACTCCCCTTTTGTTCATTCATTTATTCACCAAGTAATTATCCAGGTAGGTGCTCTTGTAGGTACTTGCAGTACACCAAGGAAACAAAGATTTGGTGGGGTGGGGACAGAGTAAAGAATAAACACAGTACAATAATAAAGTTTATACTCAGCGTTCTTGGTAAGTGCTGTATAGAGGAAAGAGCAACAGCAAGATGAGGGAAGTGGGCAGGCCAGGGAGATCAGTTTGCAATTTTGATATGTGGAAGGGCTCATCTCTGCCGACTTGGAGGGCGTGAGGAAGTAGAGTTCCTCAACCACTCAGGCCAAGATCCTGAGGTGGGAGGGGAGTCGGAGATAAGCTGGAGGAAATGGGGACCAAGTCATCTTACCTTCAGTGGAGGCAGGAGCAAGGGAGGGTTTTCAGCAGAGGAAGGATATGGCCTGACTCAAACTTCTTGTCTGTATGCTAAGATTGTTTTGTTTGGGGGAAATGTTCCCCAGCCTAGGTGCCATTACCTGAAAGAACAGTGGATGTTGGGTAGGCAGAAGAACAGAAGGCTGGCCTGTTGTCTCCAATCTTTGCCTGTCCACTGCTTCCTTCCACCGAACCCCTGGCATATCTGTCCCTGCCCTAGCCCTGTGGTTCTGTCATGAACTGTCTCCTGCCAAACCAGAGAGCTTCCTGAACTCAGGGCCTAGTTCTTCGCAGCATTAAATATGTCAACCTTCAGGAGGACAGCTCTGTAGGGGTTCTCTGGTTGCACACATGAATAACTGAGTTTTGTTCCCCCATTCCCACTCTCACCTCCCCTAGAAATTAAAGTCTGACACAGCTGCTGCAGCTGTGCGCCAGATGAATCCTCATATCCGAGTGACAAGCCACCAGAACCGTGTAGGTCCTGACACTGAGCGCATCTATGATGATGATTTCTTCCAAAACCTGGATGGTGTAACCAATGCCCTGGATAATGTGGATGCCCGTGAGTTTGGAGGCGGGTGAGGAGGTCAGGGGCCAAGTTGCCAAGTTACGTGTATGCGTGCGCACGTGTGTGTGTATGTTTTGGAGGTGTCTGTCTTCCTGCCTCCTAATGTTCTGTCTTGCCACTCATGTTATGTTGTGACCCCACCCCCCAGGCATGTACATGGACCGCCGCTGCGTGTACTACCGTAAGCCACTGCTGGAGTCGGGCACACTGGGCACCAAGGGCAACGTGCAGGTGGTGATCCCCTTCCTAACAGAATCTTACAGCTCCAGCCAGGACCCGCCTGAAAAGTCCATCCCCATCTGCACACTGAAGAACTTCCCCAATGCCATCGAGCACACCCTGCAGGTGATCAGCATTGGTGGGAGAGAGCAGGGAACAGGCACCCTGGCCTCATGGCTACCGACCCCTCTGCTTTTTCTCTAAACCTATCTCTCTTACTTCCCATCTTGTAGCCTAGATTACTAGAATGATCCATTTCTTTTTCTCTCTTTTTTGGGAAAATTTTCAACATTTAGGGCTTCCCTAATAGATCAGTTGGTAAAGAATTCACCTGCAATGCAGGAGACCCTGGTTCGATTCCTGGGTCAAGAAGATCCACTGGAGAAGGGATAGGCTACCCACTCCAGTATTCTTGGGCTTCCCTTGTGGTTCAGCTGGTAAAGAATCTGCCTGCAATGCAGGAGACCTGGGTTCTATTCCCTGGGTTGGGAAGATCCCCTGGAGAAGGGAAAGGGTACCCACTCCAGTATTCTGGCCTGGAGAATTCCATGGACTGTATAGATTGCAGCGTATATTTCTAGAATGATCCATTTATTTCTCTTTTGGGAAAACTTTCAACATTTAGACAGAATACAAAGAATAGTATGAGGAACACTCAAATACTCTTAGATTTAACATTTGTTAATGTTTTGCCACATTTTCTTAGATCCATGTGTTTTGCCACATTTTCTTAGATCCATGTGTACGGCAGACATCACAATGTTTCACTCCCTATACTTCTTCAAAGGGAGGCTATATTCCCACACAACAGGGTCTCAACCTTAGCACTGGTGACAGTTGGGGCCCGATATTTCTTTGTCATGGGGGCATCCTAAGCACCATAGGATGTTTAGCACAATTCTTGCTTCTATCCACAAGATGCCAATGGCACCCCCTTCTGTTTGTGACAACTAAAAATGTCTTCAGACATTGCCAGGTGTCCCCTGGGGGCAGAATCACTCCCAAGTGAGAACTGCCACATCTAGCCAAAATACCTTCATGTTGAACACCATTAGTGGTAATTCTTACTGTCTCTCCTGGTTACTTATTTGTCTCTAACAGTCCATATTCATGTGTCCACTGCTATTGCTCCAAATGGGTTTAACAGCTGGTTTTCCAGGATGATTTTGTTGGTATGATGCATAAACATATAATACACAGCAGTGCACATATTATCTGCCTGGAGGTTTTTACAAAATGAACATATCTAGGGTATCCAGCACCTATGTCTCAAATCAGAACCTGAGGATAACCATTGTGCTATCAGATGATTCTTACTGCAGTCTTTGAAAGCAGACCATTCAGAATGTTTAGTTGAAGTATGGGGTATGGGAGCAAAATAGAGAAAAAAAAAGTTTCCTCCATCACTTTCCCTTCCCCCTCTCCAGTTCCAGGCTGGGTGTGTTTATGTTTGTGCACCTGCCACAGTGTCACTAGGCCTTGAGTGACCTTGGACTTAGCTTCTCTGTCTCATGAGATGGAGTTGACAGTGGTGTATACCTCATAGGGTTGCTGTAAAGCACTTAGCATTCACTATGTATCTGGTGCTATTTTAAATAAACTGTAAATGTATACATACATGCAACCCCTGAGGTACTTAGGACTGTTACAGTATCTATTTGGGAAAGAAGGCAATGGCACCCCACTCCAGTACTCTTGCCTGGAAAATCCCATGGATGGAGGAGCCTGGTAGGCCGCAGTCCATGGGGTCGCTAAGAGTCAGACACGACTGAGCGACTTCACTTTCACTTTTCACTTTCCTGCATTGGAGAAGGAAATGGCAACCCACTCGTGTTCTTGCCTGGAGAATCCCAGGGATGGGGGAGCCTGGTGGGCTGCCGTCTATGGGGTCGCACAGAGTCGGACACGACTGAAGCGACTTAGCAGCAGCAGCACCACAGGGTTAAGTGTATTCCTGAAGTCACAAAGTTAGATACTATGTAACAGCTGGATTTGAACCTAGATCTCACATCTGTGTCCTCCAAACCCCCTCAAAGGGCAGAACCTCTGTCCAGTTTGCTGCTGAATCTTCAGGGCCTGTATAGAAATTATTTTGGGGTTTGCTCTGAATTTTCTTTTTTCTTTTCTTTTTAAATTTTAAAATATACATAACTGAACCTTTTTTTTTTTTTAATTGAGGCATGCCATATTTCAAGTAAGGTATACAGATCTTAATTTTTTTTTCACACATTCACTAGTGTACTGTCCAGGTCAAGTTCATTGGTTTTTCAGTTGAAGTGTTAGGCGGTTGAGGAGTGGGGAAGTTTGCGGGGGGCTTACCTTCTCCCAGAGCAGCTATGTTCTTCCCATTGGATTTGTTCACTGATGGTGTTTCTAACGCTTCCAGAAGTCCGTTTTGTCCACCATTGCCCCCTGTAATCTGTTTGTCTGTAGTGGGCTAGAGATGAGTTCGAAGGCCTCTTCAAGCAGCCGGCAGAAAACGTCAACCAATACCTCACGTAAGTAACCAAATGTCCCCTCAGCCCACCCCCTGCCTGCCAGTCAAGGCATCCTGGCTGCTTTCCTCATTGCTGTGACACCCAGCACAGGCACACTTCTCAAATGAATCTGTGAATGAAGCTTGAGCCTCATTCCATTGGCGGTCAGGATTAGCTTTCTCTGGAGAAAGTGAGGTTGCCCTGGAGCCCACTCCTGAGGCTGCTGTGTAATCCTGCCCCTTTGACTCCCCCAATTCCTGATAGAGACCCCAAGTTTGTGGAGCGGACCTTGCGACTGGCGGGCACTCAACCCCTGGAGGTGCTGGAGGCCGTGCAGCGTAGTCTCGTGCTGCAGCGGCCACAGACCTGGGCTGACTGTGTGACCTGGGCCTGCCACCACTGGCACACGCAGTACTCTAACAATATCCGGCAGCTGCTACACAACTTCCCTCCTGATCAGGTAACGCCCACTTGCCAGGTCCACTTGGCAGAATGCGTTTTTTCCGTAATGGGAGCCTGCTTTGAGTTCTCTGGCTCCTCCTGGGGGTTATTCCAGCTGTGGCACATGCCCCAAGGTGTGGGGAGTCTCAGAAAAATGATTAAACTTGACCTTTTTTTGCCATCCCCTTTCCTTCTAGCAAGAGACTTTCATTTTTATTTCCCTTACCTGTGAGGTGGGCTGACTCATCCACCTCCTAGGACTGTAGCGATCATAGAGGAGAAATCTTCGAGTTAAGAGCTCAGGAAATCAGTGGGGGTTCAACTCCAAGCACCATTTGCACTTGGGCAAGTCACATAGCTTCTCTCTACTTCAGTTTCCTTGTCAGTAAAGTAGAGGTGGTAATAATTACCTCATGAGGGTTCTTGTGAGGATTTCTTGGTATTTGTTAATATTAACTCAGTACAGTACCTGGCAGGTCATAAGAGTTTGTTAAGCTGTGTCTTGCACAGAGTGAGTGCCAGGAGTTCTTTTAGTAACACCCCTAGTTCACCCTGGCATCAGAACTTCCATTCACAGGACCCTTACAGTCTGGGTTATTCATGATTGACTCTATCCCCTGCCATGCATGCCCAGCCAGGGCTAGTGAATAGGGCATACCCAAGGCCCAGGTGAGAAGTTAGGATTGCTGGAGAGGCTCCAGTTTTAGATCCTGCTCCTCAAAAATCTCTCCACTTCTTTAGCTCACAAGCTCAGGAGCTCCATTCTGGTCTGGGCCCAAACGCTGTCCACACCCACTCACCTTTGATGTCAGCAATGTAAGTCTCCTCCTTGGGGTCTCCTAGGGTCAAGTGGAGAGTGGGTGGGAGGGAAGGAGGCCGAGACGCCCCAGATGAGGGCAGACGTGCTCACCCTTCTGGGCCCTGCCTTCTCCCAGCCCCTCCATCTGGACTACGTGATAGCTGCTGCCAACCTGTTCGCCCAGACCTACGGGCTGACAGGCTCTCAGGACCGAGCTGCTGTGGCCACACTCCTACAGTCTGTGCAGGTCCCCGAGTTCACCCCCAAGTCTGGAGTCAAGATCCATGTCTCTGACCAGGAGCTGCAGAGCGCCAATGCCTCTGTGGGTGAGGATGTTTGGCCCCTCTGCCAGGAGTTACTGCCCCACTGGTCCTCTGCCCAGTGCAGCCTCCTCACCAGTTCTCTGCCCCAGCACTGCTGTGCGACTCTGTCCTGAGACTTCCTTCTTGATCTGTTTATCCGGAGGGTGTGGTCTTGCTCCTTTGGTATCTGCCCCTATCTTCTCACCCCCATGTTCCTCCATGTGTGTCTTCACCGTGATATTACCCTCCACATAGTTTTCCTCATCCCCCTCTTCATATTTTTACCCCAGTTCCCCATCTCTCTCCCCCAGCTCATGCTGTCTATTGGGTGAAGGGCCAAACAGTTGACTCTCTTAGGCCATATTAGTGTCTGCAGCTAATGATCTCTGCAGTTGAAGCCCAAAAGCAGCCATACACGATGAATTGAATGTGGCTGTTTTTATTTTCTCCCATGTCTCCCATCTTCTTCCCAAATATCTACCCCTCATGTTCCTCTCTGTATATTTTTTCTACTTCTGCATTTCACCCATATTTCCTTCATTTTTTCCCTCATATACATGCACATGTATTTGTATATGTATAAAACATAGATAAGGTACATGTAAAATGTGTATAAACGTGTGTGTGTGTATATATACACGTAGACACAGTGTATGTAGAGTATATATAGGGTGTATGCAGTCTTCTCACCTATCTCACTCTCTCTATATGTCCCTATTCTCTACTTTTTTGTATCTTCTGTCCTCTCATCTTAACCACATCTGCATATTTCTCTAAACTTCCTCTCTGTATATCTTCCCCTGCCCTTTTCCCCTGTATCCTCCATGTCTCCCCACCTCTCTGCATCATTCTCCCTGAGATCTACTGCTCTCCCGTTCTTATCTGTCCATCCCCACTTTCTCCTTATGTCTTTGTTTCGGTTCTTTAGTCTCTAGAGATACCTCTCTTACCTCTCTTGATATTCCATGCTGCACCCCTCCCACCCCAATCTTCTTCAGGTTTGTACTCTGTTGTCCTGCACTGTTTCTTGCCATTGTCCCTCGTCTCTCCCAGGATGTCTTTCCTTTTCAAATCCTTTGTTTCCCTAAACACCTTTTGCCCCACTTGTTTCTACCTCAGACCCTGGCCTTGGGTCTAAAGCGTTGATGGTGTCCCTCTCTCCCTGCAGATGACAGCCGTCTGGAAGAGCTCAAGGCTACACTGCCCAGTCCCGAAAAGCTCCCTGGGTTCAAGATGTACCCTATCGACTTTGAGAAGGTGCTGGGTGGGGGCCCCAGCAGGCAGTGGGGATGGGATAAGCATAGGTGGGATGGACAGAACAGGCTTCTGGGGATCGGGAGGCAGCCCCAGGCCTTTGTGGGATTGGATCATGGGCCTGCTAGGCGGCCCTGAATGAATAGATGTTCCCAGCCATGCCTTTGTGATCTGAGAGCCCAGCAGGTAATTGCAGTGGATACTTGTGCCCCTAGAGGCCAGGAATCTTCTTCCTCTGATTCTCTCCTATTGTCTGCCTACCCTCCTCCCTTAACCTCTCACTCCTAAAAGGATGATGACACCAACTTCCATATGGATTTCATCGTGGCCGCATCCAACCTCCGGGCAGAGAACTATGACATTCCCCCTGCAGACCGGCACAAGGTGAGGCAAACCCAGACCCAACGTTCCACCCCCTCCCGGGCTGGATTTGCCCACATTTCATCCCTTCTTTAGACTCAGCCTCTTCTACTCTTAACTTCCATCTTCCTTGATCCTTTGCTGCCTCACAGAGCAAGCTGATTGCAGGAAAGATCATCCCAGCCATTGCCACAACCACAGCAGCCGTGGTTGGCCTTGTGTGTTTAGAGCTGTACAAGGTGGTGCAGGGGCACCGACAGCTCAACTCCTACAAGAATGGTTTCCTTAACTTGGCCCTGCCCTTTTTTGGCTTCTCCGAGCCCCTCGCAGCACCTCGTCACCAGGTGAGGGTCTATATTAGGAAGTGGGTTTGTGGGTGGGATGTTTGTCTATAGAGCTGGCTCTAGTTTGCTTCATAGCCTGTCACCAGGAGAGGGTTTCTGTCAATGTGTACCTCTTTCCTTCGTGTACACCTTTGTTCATTTATTCACTTACCATGTTTTTTTTAAGTACCTTCTATGTGTTAAGTAGGTGTCTGATTCTGACTGTGGAAACCCTCAGAAAAGATATTTGAATATTAGATTATGATTAAAACTGCACAAAAGTAGCACCCAACATTTACTGAGTGCTTGCTATGCTCAGTGCTTTTACTTGCTTCATTCATTTATGCACTCAAATATTTATTGAGCACCTACTGTGTGCTAGGTACTCTTACAGGTGCTAAGGTTATATTCATGAAATAGAGTAATACAGTAAACAATATTAGAACCTCCAAAAAAAGAATAAGATAAGGAGAACTTGGGAATACCAGGGGGCAAGGGGATGGCTTTAGAATTTTAAATGTGGGATAGTCAGGAACGGCCTTAAGGAGAAGATGACATGTGAGTCCATACTTGGAGGAGGTGAAAAGACAGGCCAGGCCTTGCCAGAAAGGCATTCCATAGAGAGGGACCAGTGTCTGCAAGGGTACTGAGGTAGGAGTGTGCCTGGCCTGTTTGAAGAAGAAGTCATTAGAGCAGAATGTGGGAGAGGATGAGGGGATAGGAAATGAGAAGAGAATAGGATTCCATGATGTAAGGCCTTGTCTCAATTATCATAAGGGTTTCACTGCTTACTCAAGGCCAGACAAAAGCCACAAGAACATTTTGGACAAAAGAGGCTTGTGGTCTGACTTAGCATGTCTGCATGAGTGAGGGGGAAGACTGATGAGGTTTGGTGCCCTGATGGCCCCCATGCCAAAGACTGCTACTTTTCCCACAGTACTATAACCAAGAGTGGACGTTGTGGGATCGCTTTGAGGTACAGGGTTTGCAGCCTAACGGTGAGGAGATGACCCTCAAACAGTTTCTCGACTACTTCAAGGTGAGACCCCTTTCTGACTCTCACCCCACCTGGGGGTGGCATGTGCAGGTGACTGACTGGCCTGTCCACCCCTGTAACACTGCTGTCCTCCCCCTCTTCCAGACAGAACATAAGTTGGAGATCACTATGCTGTCCCAGGGCGTGTCTATGCTCTACTCTTTCTTCATGCCAGCCGCCAAGCTCAAGGAACGATTGGATCAGCCGTGAGTTGGGTGGTGGGGAGCCTCAACTTGCAGCTGTCCCACTGCTGCTCACTGCCCCCAGCTACCTGCCTCTTCTCACTTACCTTTTGCCTTCCTGACCCTCTGCTCCCTTGTCCCCAGGATGACCGAGATTGTAAGCCGTGTGTCGAAACGAAAGCTTGGCCGCCATGTGCGAGCACTGGTGCTTGAGCTGTGCTGTAACGATGAGAGCGGCGAGGATGTTGAGGTCCCCTATGTACGATACACCATCCGCTGATCCGTGTCCTCTCCTGTAGACTGACCCCAGATCCCCTCTCCAGATCCCTTCCATCCCAGGGCTCCCATTTGACCTCTGGCAGTGGCCCAGCTAGCCAGGCTTGGTGTTCTCCTCATCCCCCTATCTGAACTCCTCTTGCCGCTGCTTTCTACCTTGTTCGGAACCTGACTCCTAATAAAGAATTGTTAACCCAGATGTGGCATACCCTGCTGGTTCCAGGGAAAGAAGGGACTTCCTGGAGCTGTGTAGTTGATGTGGTAACCCAAAGGGCTCAGCCTCATCCCCAGCTGCCAGCATCCCAGGCAGAGAAAATGTGGGAATTGCCATGTCTTCCCCTCTGTCCTTCCTGCTTAGGAAGAAGTGGCAGCATGGATGAAGCCATAGAGAGCAGTTATCTAGGTCTCTGTGACTTCACTAGAGCTGGGTTCAAATTAGCCTTCTCTGTCTCTAGCTCCTAACTCCCTCCCTGCCTTATTGATTTTGAGAGGTAGTAGAGAGTAGTGTTTGAACAAGTCTTTTAACTTCTCTAACCTTGTTCCTCTTCTGTGAAGGAAAATGTATGGCAACCAGTCAGCCAGGGCTTGGTCACTATGGCTTATGTCCTTGGGGAAGATCCCTTCCCACCTGGATCGAAGCACTCAGACCCTGGACAAGCCTTTAGCATCATGGTTCCCAGTGCCAGGAATGCCTGTGGTGTCCTTTGTTCAACTTCCCTGCTGAAGGGAGGGCTCAACAGCTCTGCTGGACTGAGGAATGCCAGTGTTTGTGCATACTTTGAAGTTTTGATGAAAATATTTGGCTGAGAACATCTGTGGAGGAAAAACTTCTTTCCTGTCCCTCAGGTCTGGGCTTCTTGTCATGAGGCTTCCCACCTGTGAGAGCCGGATGTGGGTTGTTGATTGGTTAGAGCTGGCAGTAGGAGGCCCACCACAAACCCCACCAGGACTGCAGAACTTCCCATACTCTGTCTTAGGTCTTGGCTGAGCACACCAGACAGTTGAAAGCACCAGTCTGGCCACGTGGTGCCAGAGGATGCTATTTATAACCACTGTCCTTCACCCAGCCAGACTTCCAACTTTTTCCTTTTCTATTTAGAAATTCCTTCACTCAAACCTGAGTATTGGGAATTGCACAGCCTAGCCTGAACTTCACCTGACACCCATCACAGCCTGTCTGCACAACTTTTGCCTCCTGGGCCAGCTCCAGACCCCAAGCACAGCGTATGCCCTTGCCTACATTTCTCTGGTTACTTTTCTTGGTCTTTGCTGCTTGGGTGACCTCATCCTTCCATACTGCCCTTCATTCTCCACCAGGACATTAGGGATTGAAGTGCTTTACCTCTGGGATCCATTTACTGGCCATGCTGGCTGTGTAGGTCAAGTGGAGAGGTTTTCCCACTACAGGCACTTTGTCCATTATTGCTGCTCTAGAGTACCCCAAACACTCTGCACCTCTGTCCACTGTTTTTACTGTTGCAGCATCTGAGGCTTGCACACGAATTTGATTTCTCTGCTTCTACTATCCTGGTACCTTTGTGGGTACTTTAGGCCTTGTTCACTGTATCCCCCTCAGCACAGCTCCTGGATCCCCTTGTTACCGAATTCACACAAGGTATGAGAACAGCTTCTTCATCAAGAACCCATGATTTCTGGTTGCATCTTTGTTGCCCACACATGCCATTTTACTTCTCTGTCATTTTTGTCTACCATTATAACACTAGCAAGATGGGAGACCAGGGCTCAGTGGGCAGGGTTTCTAGTCACTGCACTGAGCCCTCTGCACCCAGCAGGCACAAAGGACAGGATAGGGACAAGGTTGTGTCTTGTCGCTGCCTAATACTGTTTATCATCAATCACTCACCAAACATTTGTCAACTGCTTACTGTGAGCCAGGCAGTATTGTAGGCGTTGGAGACAGCAACAGATAAAAAAAATCGCTGTCCTGGGGTGGGAGGTGTGTGTGCATGCACATACAGGTGAGACCCAGAATAGACAGTAAACACAGTAAGTAAATTGCATGTTAGAAGTTGATCAGTGCAATTCAAAAGGTCTGTAGAGCCAGGTGTGGAGGTGTGGAACGATGGGGTGCAGGCAGGCATTTTAAAATAGGGGAGTCAGAGAAGGCTTTATGAAGAAGGTGACATTAAAACAAGGACTTGAAGAGGATGAGGCATGTGAATATCTGAGGGAAGAGCATTCTAGGCAAAGGGAACAGCAAGTGCAAAGTCCCTGAGACTGGATTGTGCCTGCTTTATTCAGGAACAGCTAGGATAATAGTATGGCTGGAGTGGAGTGAGAAGGGTAAGAGATGAGGCCTGGGAAGTAATGGACCTGAAAATCTATCCTGAGGTGGACTTTTGTCAAGTATTTCCACTCACGACATGCTCTGGTAAATCCTTGTTTGTATGAACTGGTATGGCCAAGGGTATCATAAAGGGAAGCCCAGAAGAGGTGGGGGATATGGCTTTAGACAGTAAAGATGTGCAATGGAGTCTACCTCCATTTGAACTGGGCTTGGTGATGGTGTAGGAGTTTTCCAGGCAGAGATGGGTAAGGGATTAGGTTGGCTTGGCAATGCTTGACATACAACAGGCACCCAATAAATAAAATGGGAAACGAGAGCGCAGGAGGGAGTCATGGGCGGGGCTCTGGAGGCTCAGAAGAGGTAGAGGTGGCAGTTCAGTTCAGTCACTGGGTCATGTCTATTTGCGACCCCATGGACTGCAGCGCGTCAGGCTTCCCTGTCCATCACCAACTCCTGGAGCTTGCTCAAACTCCTGTCCATCGAGTCGGTGAAAGGTGGCAGTAAAACCCAATTTAGGGTGCATGTCCTCGGGCGAAGGGAAAAAGACATCCCCTTCCAAGTCAAAGCCCCAACCATGCCAAGTAATGCACTCGCCGCTTTAAAGGTCCGTCTTTCCCATGAGCCTAGGCTCCACCCTGTGAGCTTCGTTGATGGAGATGGGAGTGGCTAGAGGCGGGATGAAATTCGACTGAGCGATCTTTTGACCAATCACCTTGCGAGATGTTTGACCTATGGTAAGAGGAGCTCGGAACAAAAAGGAGACCCGCCCACGACGAAACCAATGAAAACCTGGTGGGGGCGTGGTCAGGACAGCGAAATCACGCCTCTCCAGGCAGGCCACGCCCTTCATTCTTGCTCAGCCTCACCCCAGGGAGCAAATCCGATTGCCTGGGCGACACCTCAAAGGGCGGGGCTGCAAACGTTCTCAGTCGGAATGAGCTCGCGGTCTGGGAGGAAGGTGGGGGAGCTGCTGGGCGGGGCTAGACACTGTCCTATCTAAGGTGGTAAAGGCCAATGATTTTCCAGGCCGCCTCTCCGAGAAAAGTCATCTCGCGAACCTTTAAAATCCCTGCCTCCCTATGCACCTCAGGGGACTAGGACTGACTGCCTCATCTGTCTTTTTCCTCCTTGCAAAAGTCCCGTTTTCTATTATGGGGATGTACCAAGTGAAACCGAGTAGGGTGAGCGAGTGGTGACCGGCACGCTGGTCACTGGCTGCTGCCCACTTCGGCGTTAGCAAACTTCTAGCAAGATCGGAACTCAGTACTAAATAACCTCTACGCTTTCCCGCTGGCGCCGTTCCAGGGCCAGCGCCACATTCCCCAGTGGGCGCGCAATGGCCGCGCCCCCTCCCGCTGCGGACCGGTCTTTTGGTACCTGCAGTCCGAGGTGAGTCCCCTCCTTCCCACTTCACCCTTTCCAGCGCGTGCGTGCGCATGCGCGGAGCGCGGCGCGCGCAGCGGTTTGGCCGTTGGCTGTTCGGCCCTGGGATTCGCCGCGTCTCCGTGAGCAGTAGGTTCTGAACCGCGAGCCGCCGTGAGCTCTCGGATTCCAGCGGGCGCCAGCGAGCCCGGGGGCATCGCCCGCAGCGGCCAAGCTCATGGCCGGCTGAGCGGGACGCCGCCTCCGCCTCAGCCGCCGCCGCCGCCGCCGCCGCCTCCTCCTCCTCAGCCGGCGGCGGCCCGGGCCCAGCAGCCATGGCCGAAGACTACTGGGACGGGCGCCTGCGGCGAACTGGAGGAGAAGGAGGTCGCGCGGCCTCAGCCCGGGCCGCCGCCCCAGGCGCCGCCGCGCCGGCCCCGCGGCACTGAGGTTGCTCGCGCGCCCCCGCCGGTGAGCGCGTTCACGAGGCATGGGGTGGGGGCTGCTCTTCCTGCAGAACCAACCCAGACCCCGGGCGGTGCCCAGGGGTCTGGGCTGCACCGCTGGCCTGTGCCCCCTCCCCCAGCGAGTTTCCCAGAATGCACCGGGGCGGGGGGTCATTCAGGGCCTCACTGACCTTGGCCCCGCCCTGGGCCTGGTCTGGGAGCTAGGGATGGGAAGTACTATGGGTGCTAGTGGGGAGTAGGCTGGTCGAAGGACCAGGGGGTGTGTAAATGGGTGGCAGAGTGGCGAAAGACTAGAGGTTTGCTAACGGGGGCCTCAGCTGTGAAGGGGTCAGAGCATGTGTTAATAAGTCTTAACCGCTGTGTAAGGTTTTGAGGCTCAGTGTGTGCTAGCAGAGGGGCGGTGCTGGGCCCGAGGATGAATAACAAGGAAGAGGACGTCAGAGGAGTGCTGAGATATGCAAATAGGGTTAGAGCTGTAGAAAGGCCCTGTGGGTGTTGCTGGTGGATAGGTGGTAGAGGTGCCGGAAGGGAAGGTTCGCTGGTGGGATCGGAGCTCTGAGGTCCTATATGTGGTAAGGGAGTAACGATGGTGTTAACACTGTGTATTTGTCCATGAGAGACTGCAGGGTTTGAGGATACAGTGTGCTCATAGAGGACAGGGTCCAGTGTTGAGAGGGTGCCAGTGGGGGTCGTAGCTCTCAAGGGTATGTGTATATGGTAATAAAGGTCTGGGGAGTATAAGGCCCAGTATATTAATGAGGGCAAACCGGTGGAAGACCTGAGCCCTGTGCTAATGGGTATCAGAATTGTGGATATATGTGTGTGGAGAGTGGGGATCGGTGGTGAGGGAAGAATCTTAGCATTGTAAGAGGTTCATTGTATTAAGGATCAAAATGGTGTGAGATGAGTGTGTATCTATGAAGTCAGGGGATGTGAGATTGTGTGTATATGTGTGTTAGACACTCAGTCGTGACCGACTCTTTGCGACCCTTTGGATTGTAGCCTGCCAGGCTCCTCTGTCCATGGGGATTCTCAAGGCAAGAATACCGGGGTGGGTTGCCATGCCCTTTTCCAGGGGATCTTCCCAACCCAGGGATCGAACCTGGGTCTCCCACATAGAAGGCAGATTCTTTACCGTCTGAGCCACCAGGACGCCCTATAAAGAAGAGGCAGGGTAATGTATGAAGTTCTAGTGACTGCTCATGTGGGTTTAGTGACAGGTATGTAAATGTGAGTCAGTGCGGGGAGAATCAGAGCAGTATGAGTTCTGGAATATGCTAGTGAGTGTCAGAATATTGTAAAGATAGTGTGTTCCTGAGTGCCTGAGATTTGTTGAGGTTCCAGGCAATGGCACCCCACTCCAGTACTCTTGCCTGGAAAATCCCATGGATGGAGGAGCCTGGTGGGCTGCAGTCCATGGGGTCACTAAGAGTCGAACACGACTGAGCGACTTCACTTTCACTTTTCACTTTCCTGCATTGGAGAAGGAAATGGCAGCCCACCCCAGTGTTCTTGCCTGGAGAATCCCAGGGACGGGGCGAGCCTGGTGGGCTGCCATCTATGGGGTCGCACAGAGTCGGACACGACTGAAGTGACTTAGCAGCAGCAGCACCAGGGAGTGCTAATGGAGGATAGAGCTATGGAGAAGATCTTGTGTGCAATAAAGAAGATGAGGGCTGTGAAGGGATCCAGTTGTCAACCAACAGGGGTTATAGCTGTGGAGGAGTTGAAGCAAAGAGAAATCAAAGAAAAGAATATGTGATGGTCTAGGTGTGCTAAAGTGGATTAGAGCCATGGAGGGCTGAAGTGTGCTACTGGGGTTCTGGGCTGGATGAAGATCTGTGTGTGCTAATGAGGGTCAGGCCATTATAGAACAGCGTGTTTGTGTGTCCCTGGAGAATGGGGCTGAGTACGGGTTCAGGGTGTGCTAATGGGGAGGCACTGTGAGGCCCGGTGCGTGGTAATAGGGGTCAGGGTGAAGTGAAGGTCCAGCCTGTGCTGATGGGAAGTGGGGGGACAGGGTAGTGGGAGGACCAGAAGACATGTTAATAATGATCACAGCTGTGGAGGGGTCTGAGTGTGCGCAAAAACAGGTTCAGGGATCTGCAAGATTCACTTTATGTTAAGGGATTCAGGGCAGTGTGAAGGTCCAGTGAGTGCTAATGTAGGTTACTCTCTACAGCTGTAGAGGGTCCTAAGTGCATGTAAATAGGGATCAGAATCTTGCTGGGGAACAGTGAATGCTGTGGAGAAGCTAACAGGCAGCATGTGGTGCTAAGAGTTAACTTAGAGGAGCCGGCTGGGTGCTAACAGAGTTCAGTGTTCTGTTGAGGCTTTGTATGCTAATAGGGTCAAAGATAAATAGGGACATTGCGGTGCTGTTGGCAGTTAAAATGCAGAGAAGCCTTCCTGAGGGTCCAGTGTGTACTGAAGGAAGCAGGACACTGTGAGAGTCCAGTGTGTGCTTATGGGATGATGTGCCTGAACAGAATGAGGATGGTATGTTCCTATGGGAGTTACTAGAATGTGATCATTGTGTCCTCAGTGGCTGGTGTAATGTGAGGTGGTGAGTATCCTTGGGTATGAAAATATTTTGAGGATGGAAACATCCCCTTGGGGAGTCAAAAAGAACATGTGCCCTTTTTTGAGTGTGGTTGTGTATCCAGTTTCTTGCTCCCTCATTCACTATTCTAAAATCTAAAAATCTGAGAAAACTGAGATGATATTTAAAAGTTTTACTACATATTAATGTTCAAGTGTCTCTGCTCACAGGACCTGGTGCAGGGTCCCCCTGCTGGAGGCATTGCATGAAACACAGGTTTTGTACCCCCATCTTCCTAAAATCTCCCCAAAACTAAGCCCTGGAACATGTCCAGCCCTTGGAGTTTCCAGTTAGAGGTCATGGACCCATGGCTCCTTCTGGCTCCTTCCTCATCCTCCATCCAGCCCTACTTACAATACACTACCTCCCCCCACCAGATCCCCTATTCCCTTCCACAACAGGCAAAACAACTGGGTATCCATGCCGTATGGACAGACCTAAGAGTCTTTGGGAACTGGCCATGCTTCATCTTCCTCAGCCTCAGGTCCAGTGTTCACTCTCCTGGGTCAGGATTTTTTTTTTTTTTTTTTTGCTCTTGTTATCCCAGGTTGGACTTCATCTTCTTTATTGAGATCTTTTCTGCTAGGCTGGCCCCTCTACCCTTTTGGGAGCGATGAATTCAGGCAGGCAGAAGTGGGGTGTGGAGACCACTGGGGTAAGCACCTGATTTCACGGTAACAGATGATTCACTTCTCTACTCAAATCCAGCCCCAGCCCCAGCCTCCTACCTAGCTCTGCTTCCCTTGGGCCCAGGGCCATCTTAGGCCCTGCTGTGAGTCCAGATGGTCCCTGGGCCAGGTCTTTCCCCCTCCTTGCTGGCCCAGAGCCAGGAGGAAGCAGAAGAAGGCCGGCCTAAGCCTTTTGGTGGCCCCATTCCTGCCAGCAGCCCCATCTAGGTCATCTTGCCAATGCCAGTGTCCCTGGGCCACCTTGTCTGGGGTTGTTAATGAGTAGCAGGGACTCACCCTGACAAATGTTGGTCCTAGGTCCTTAGCTCCTGATTCATTAATTTCTGCCATGAGCACTTTTTGAGCACTGATACAGATACTTTTTTCTGTATCAGTCACTGTTCCAGGTCCTCAGGATATAGCTGTGACCTAAACAGACATCCATCTATCCTGGCAGAGCTGATCTTCTAGTTATGGTGGTGAGGACACAGTAAAGAATAAAGAAACCAATAAATAGATGGTGTCATTTCTGAGGACATGATAAGTGCTGAGGGGACAATTGACAAGGTGAGGGAGCTCAGGATGGTTCAGATTTTAAATAGGGTTGTTTATGGTTATCTATGAAAAAAAGTGATATTTGAGCAGTGGCCTAAAGGTGAGGGAGTGAGCTACTTTGAAATCTAGTGGAAGAGTATTCTAAGTACCGGGAACAGCCGCTGCAAAGGCCCTGAGGAGGGCCTTTAGTTGCAGAACAGCAGTGAGCAGTGAGGTGAGGCCAGAAGGGTGGTAGTGTGAGTGGGGTAAGACCTTGTGGGCCACATGAAGGACTGAGACGTTTATTTGGGGTGATAAGGGACACATGGTACATTCTCAGCTAGACAAGAATTGTGACCTGGCTTGTAAAAATCTCGGTGGGACCCTGTGGTCCAAACCTGATTGAACCTTTCCAGCAACTTTCAGGACAGCTGGTATACTTTGAGATCCCCCTACAACCCCACCCAGTGGTTGGGTCTGGGCAGGAAACCTCTCCCTCTCCCTGCACCCCTCATCTGGGTAGCCCAGTGGGGTAGTCCACTAGTCACCTTGACGATGGTTGCTGGGGGAGGATGGTTGCTGGGGGAGGCGAGAGGGACCCTGTGGCCACGGGGAGCGTTTTGCCTTGGTAGTTGGGGGTGATGTGGGGCTGGTGCCAGCGGAACATGCCATTGCATGGACATCCCTGGGGCCGTGTCAGTGGTCTCAGGGTCCTGAGAGAGTCCCCCACCTCACCAATGGCTGGGTCCATCAGTGCCGCTGCACCTGAGAATGCCTGCTGTAGAGCCCTCTGCTCCCACAGTGAGGCTGCCCCCAAAGGGGCCAACACTTCACCAGTTGTGCCCTTTCCCTCAGCCAGCCACCCAAGCCTTAATACCCAGGTGGGCTCTTAGGAGCAGGGTCTGCTGGGGCTGGTTGGTGTAGGTGGCAGGCACTGACTGAGGTCTCCATCCATGCCAGGTTTCCAGGAATCCTGCGTGATTCCAGGGTTCCACAGTGATTGGGTGGGCACTGCCGCAGGTTCCTGTCAGTGCGCCTCACTGGGTTTTAGGGGGCCCATGAGGGTCAGGCGACTGCTAGGGTGGGACCCATTCCCATCCCTACCCCCTGCTCAGGTCGCCATGGATCGGATGAAGAAGATCAAACGGCAGCTGTCAATGACACTCCGAGGGGGCCGAGGTATAGATAAGACCAATGGTGCCCCTGAACAGATAGGCCTGGATGAGAGTGGTGGGGGCGGCGGCAGTGACCTTGGAGAGGCCCCCACACGTGCTGCCCCTGGGGAACCTCGCTCTGTACGGGGCCCACTCAGCTCTGCACCAGGTGGGTCCACTGACCATTCCCGCTCCTAGCCTGGTCCCCAGGGGTGCTGCCTGCCAACCGATTTCTTCTTAGACTTGTATTATTTTCACTTTCCTTTCTCCATTTTCTCCCCTACCTCTGCCATCCTTGCTCAACACCCTCTCTCTGTTGTCCATCTGTGCCCCTTTCCTTGGCTTTGTGCCCAGGTCTCAGGGGGAGGAAGGGTACCCCGCCTGCCACAGCTGCCCCAAGCCTCCCTCTGCCCTTCTGCGCTCTGTGACAGCCCCTTCAGGCCTCCTGGCACCTGCCTGCCCCAGGCCTGCCTTCCCAGGGCATTCGGCTACTTCTGCCGCTGCCTGCCCATTGGCCCTGGGCAAGCCACAGTCTCAGCTCGGCGCTGACACGGGGTGCTCTACTAGGTGACTATTGCCCCCCCTGCCCAATTCAACCTGTCTTGACCTGTGTGAACCTCCCGGGGCCTTCCCACCCTCTTCCCTGAGGAACTCCAGGCTGCTCTGGAGTCCATGTGCATAAATGTGTGATGAGGGAATGTGTTATGGGGGTGGGGGGATTTGTCCTGGGGCTCCTGAGCCCACCTGGTGTGCTCTCCCCCTGTCCCCACTACCAGAGATTGTGCATGAGGACTTGAAGATGGGGTCTGATGGGGAAAGTGACCAGGCTTCAGCCACGTCCTCCGATGAGGTGCAGTCACCAGTGAGGGTGCGCATGCGCAATCATCCCCCACGCAAGATCTCCACTGAGGTGCTTATCTCCCTGTCCGGGCAGTGGTGGGGCTGGAAAAAAAGGGTTAGATCTGGAGATTTGTAGTTGATGGTCCTGTTTCTCCCCCATCTTGCCTGCTAGGACATCAACAAGCGCCTATCACTACCAGCCGACATCCGGCTGCCTGAGGGCTACCTTGAGAAGCTGACCCTCAACAGCCCCATCTTTGACAAGCCCCTCAGCCGCCGTCTCCGCCGTGTCAGCTTGGTGAGCATCTTCTGTTCCTGTCCTCCTCTTCCTCCTCCCAGTCCCTTCCGCTGAGCCTACTTCAGTCTGCCTCCTTTACCCGACAGTCTGAGATCGGCTTTGGGAAACTGGAGACCTACATCAAGCTGGACAAGCTGGGGGAGGTGAGAGACAGCCAGGAGACCCATGGTAGGGCTGGGGTCAGTGGAAACTCCCTGTAGCCTCATAGCTTCTCTCCTGTCACTGTTCCTCACATCCCAGGGTACCTATGCCACTGTCTACAAAGGCAAAAGCAAGCTCACAGACAACCTTGTGGCACTCAAGGAGATCAGACTGGAACACGAAGAGGGGGCACCCTGCACCGCCATCCGGGAAGGTACAGGTCCCACCCAATCTGTTCCAGGTTTCCCAGGCTCTCCCCATGGTGCGTATGTGCACATATACACCCATAGTGAGGACAGGACTGGGGGTCCCAGAAGACTTCTCTCGTGGTGATCTGGGATTTGTGAAAAAGTGCTCATCACCCACACATCCAGATAATAAATCAGGGTAACCAGGAGTCTTCCTGTGTTGAGAAGAGGCAGATAAATTGTTTGCTTTGGTTCTAGGAATATCCCTGAAGTGCTCACCAGTTTACTTGACACAATAGTTTCTAGTCAGAAAAATCACATGGAATGAGTCTGAATTGTATAGAAATTGAGTGTGCAAACTCATTTTTACATGAAGCTGTGGGTCTGTATACTGAGGGTTGGAACAAGGGCCCTTTCCAAAACCAAAAACTGGTTGTAAAGATCTAGTGTCATGTAAGCCTAAGGCTGTGATCCCAGGTTCTGGTTCTGCATGTTTGGAACTGGGGGACACACCACCTTCCTGATAGCAGGTGGGTTGGAACTGGGTTGGAGTGGACTGTGAGCCACCATCCCAAACCACACAGGGAAAGGAGGAAACCCTGGGCTTGACCCTGTCTAGTCCTCCTCCTCGCCTCTGTCCTAAGTGTGGGCCTTGACTCTTCCCCTGTCCCAACTCCCTGCTTCCTGCAGTGTCCCTGCTCAAGGACCTCAAACACGCCAACATCGTCACGCTACATGACATTATTCACACGGAGAAGTCCCTCACCCTTGTCTTTGAGTACCTGGTAAGGTTGGGTGGCCATGGGTCCTGGGGGAGGTGGGGAGATGGCCAGGAGCCACAGGATGTGACCCTCTTTCCTTTACCTGCTCTTCTCTCCTCAGGACAAGGACCTGAAGCAGTACCTGGATGACTGTGGGAACATCATCAACATGCACAACGTGAAAGTGGGTGTGGGGCAGGAAGCAGGGGCACAAGGGGGCCCCCCACTCACCCACTCCACCCCATAAATCTCCCAGAAACAGACGTTTCCCATTTGGCTTTTTTGCTGGGAGCCCTTGAAGGGCATTGGGGCCCTATCCTCTATTTATGAGACGAGGCTCTGGGCTCAGTGCTTGTGTTTGGGAGGGGGAGCAGTGCCTGCTTGGGGTCAAGCTGCTGGCTACTCTGACTTCTGCCTGCTGTTCCTGGGTCCCCAGCTGTTCCTGTTCCAGCTGCTCCGTGGCCTGGCCTACTGCCACCGGCAGAAGGTGCTACACCGAGACCTCAAGCCACAGAACCTACTCATCAATGAGCGAGGAGAGCTCAAGCTGGCTGACTTCGGTACCCCTGGCCTCCCCCTTCATCCCAGTGATCCCCCAACCTTACTCTCCCAGCCCCTCCTTCCCCCTGACCACCTCATCTCAGTCCCTCCCCTTCAGCCTCTCTAGGCTTCACTTGGGAAGCCCTCAGTCCCAACTACATTCTCCCTCAGACGGCCCATGACCTCCTCAATTCCAGCTGCTCATTATCTCCACCTACCAGGCCTGGCCCGGGCCAAGTCAATTCCAACGAAGACCTACTCCAACGAGGTGGTAACACTGTGGTACCGGCCCCCTGACATCCTGCTCGGGTCCACGGACTACTCCACTCAGATTGACATGTGGTAAGGACAGGCTGAAATGTGGCAGGGGCCACGCAGTAAAGGGGAGTGGCTTGGTCACAACAGCCAACCAGCCAACTACCTGCCTATTCACTGTGCTCTCCCTGCCCAGGGGTGTGGGCTGCATCTTCTATGAGATGGCCACAGGCCGGCCCCTCTTCCCAGGCTCCACAGTGGAGGAGCAGCTGCACTTCATCTTCCGCATCTTGGGTAGGGAGGCATGAGCCCTAGGAACTGTGGGGACATGCAGGAAGGCCCTGTGAAATGCTTAGGATACTCCGTTTCCCCGCCAGGAACCCCAAATGAAGATACATGGCCAGGCATCCTGTCCAATGAAGAGTTCAGGACATACAACTACCCCAAGTACCGAGCCGAGGCCCTTTTGAGCCATGCACCCCGGTGAGGCTGGTGGGTGGGTGGCTGTTAGGGGCCAGAGTACCCAAACTCAGTTTAAAACAGGTCCCCTTGTCCTTGAGGTAGAGTTGACAGCGACGGGGCTGACCTCCTCACCAAGCTGCTGCAGGTGAGACCACCTTCCTGGGCCACCCTAGGGGGCTAGCGGATTCCAGGTGTGGGGAAACAGCTATAGGGGCAGGGTCTGAGGTGGGGAGGAAGAGAAGCCTACTTGTTGAAAGTGTCAATACTCCCCCACCCCAACACACACTCAGTTTGAAGGTCGCAATCGGATCTCCGCAGAGGATGCCATGAAACATCCATTCTTCCTCAGTCTGGGGGATCGGATCCACAAACTTCCTGACAGTGAGTGGGGCTTGGGAATGGACCAGCTGGTGGGGGACTTTGTGGAACAGGATTGCTGCAGATAGCTGGGCAGTTGTGTTGAGTTCTAGCTGTGCCACTTCTGATGGGGTGAGGCATATGCCCTTGTTCACATATGTGATATGTTGTTTTTTACAAAAAAGTCTTTTAGCTTTCAGTTTCTTTTACCTTTCATGGAAATTTTCAAACATAAAACCTGGCAGAACATCCATCACTTTACCTTAAAATCCCGTATATTTATATATTAAACCAAGTAATATGGTCTGTTATATATTGAACCAAATAATAAGTCCCCAAGTACTCCAACAAGTGATCAACTCATGGCCAAAGTGGTTTTATCTATATTCACTCTGATTATTTTAAATCAAATCTCAGATCTATCATTCATCTATACAATTTTAGCATGTACCTCTAAAATATTTTCTTAAGCACAACAATAATACAACGATCACACTGAAAAAAAAACCACATTGGATTAATCTCAGTTACAACCCAAACATCATCCATCATCTAGACTTAACAGGTGGTAATTGCAATACCACTATCACAGTTGACAAAATTACTAATTTCTCAGTGTCATGTAATAGTCTACATTCCATTTTCCCTAGTGGTAGCTGGTTTGTGTGTGGGATTATTTGGCCGATGAAAGTCAAGACTCAAAGAAAATTAGAAATTTTTCTAATTGCCCTGATGAGGCCACACGGGAGGTGGTCCTGGATGGCCTCATGGGTCATGCCCCACTTCTGTCTCTCCTCCACCCACAGCTACTTCCATATTTGCACTAAAGGAGATCCAGCTACAAAAGGAGGCCAGCATTCGATCTTCGTCAATGCCTGACTCAGGTAAGTGTAGGTGTGACCCTTGCCCTCTTCCCTGCCCCCTGGCCCCCATCCACTTACCTGCTTGCTCACCAACAGCCATCCGCTCTGCTTTCCCCTGCAGGCAGGCCAGCTTACCGAGTGGTGGACACCGAATTTTAAGCCACAGACCGAGGCCCCAGCAGGCAGCAGCTGGAGGGATGCCACACCCCTCACAGGGCAGCCCCCAACTGCATCCTCCCTGCTTGCTGCCTGCCTACCTGCCTGACTCATGCTCCCATGCCCACATGTCCCCTGCTGCCTGTCTGAACACCCGACCATTGGCCTGTTGGCCCACCCATTGGCCTGTCTGCTGGGTGCTAACAAAGCTCTCATCGCTCCTTCGCCTGGTCTGTCTGTCTATATGTCTGTGTCTCTTTCTCTCTCTGTCTTGGTAGTTGCTGGTGGACAGCGTGGCCGTGCCAGCCTCCCACACTGAGGCCAGGCCTAGACCCCTCCCCATCATACCCTCCCCCAGGACCACTACCCCATGGCCAACCAGGGGTCTGGAGCTAGCCCAGGCTGGGGATCTCGACTCAGACAAGACATGGTGATGGCTTGGGTCTGAGGCTCCCCTTCCTGCTTTCCTGCCTCATGTTGTGTGGGCCTTGTTTGTTTGTTTCATTCATTGTTGTTTTTTTTAATTATTTTAAATGAGGTTTTCATTTTTTAAATGCAATATCTCTGTATACAGACTGCTGGGCCCCACTCGGTGTGTGTGGCCCTCCCACAGTATTTTGTGCAATGAAGCCCTGCTCCCAGCCTTTTCATGGCAGGGACATAGCCCCTATTCAAAACCCTAATCATCACCAGACCCTGGGGTCAGCTAAGGGAAAGCATGCCTTGACAACTCGCCTTCCAACCCCCACCTGCCATCCCCAGCCACAGGGGGACTTGGGGACTACTGGAGACTCTCTGGGAGATGGATGAGGTGGGGGGCCCCCACTCTTTCCCTCCTGCAGTCCCATAGCTGGGGCTTCCTTCTCAGGGTCTCCCTAGCCCAGCCCTCCTGCCCCCATCCCGCACGGTGCTGTTGAGTAGGGGCCCTGCCAGGAACTGACCAACTCAGCGATGGAGCCATAGTGTGTATATGCGCACACGCAGGGACAGAGGGGTGCATGGGAGGTTGTGCCCAGGCATTACCCCCTAACCTTGGGGGAAAGTGAGACAGGGCAGGGACAGTCTCTGGGGTCAATCCCCAGATGGGTGGTTACCTTCCCTTCCTCCACTTTAAACCCTGGGGCCCTCAAATGGGGTGGGAGGGCAGGGGCAGGGGCCCTCCTAGGGGAATTGGGAGGGGTGGGTTCCTGAATGCACCGTAATCGCTGTATGAAATATTAAAAAGTCTAAAGTGAAAAACCTGATTGCAAATCCCTGTGGGGGTGGGCTTAACCCAGGGTGAGTACTGGGACCTTGGAGAATTCACACTGGGTGCCTACTATCTAGAAGAGCACTGCGAGTGGGCCAGGGATGTGTCAGGACTATGAAAAAGCATCTGAGGGGTTGCACATACCATGGTGGGACATAAAAGCAGATAGGGCAGGCTGTATAGAGGATGGGCTAAGGATTGAGCAGAGAGGAGTTAGATTTACCCCAGAATATGAAACCAGATGGAGGATAGACTGTTAGGTATGGAGAGGCTGTTTCTTTGAAAGACACTTGGAAGGCCCAATAAAACCAGGATTTGGGGGAGATAAGACAGAGAAACCCAATATGACTAACACGTGTCTAGCTGGGACCATGAGGCAGGCCAGTTGGGAATATGATAGGGTAGATTTTAAACCACGGAGAAGATAGGGGAATCTTTTTAATACATGGGTCAAATTTAGGACTAGGGCCATTGATGGAAGTTTAGGTTATTGGTATCTAGGAAGTAATGGAAACCATGGACATGTATGAGATGACTGTGGAAAGAATGCAATGGTTTGTGAGGCCAGAAGTCTATAGATAGGCTGGGACTCAAGTTGAAGCTTTGATTTCCTGTGTCCTGGGAGTTCTAGCCCCTGTCCACCATCTTGAGCAAAGCCTAGGATAGATTTCCAGGCAGAAGATGTGGGGTGGGCAGGGCCTGCCAAATGCTATAGGAAATGCAAGCCTAAGTGGCTGGTTGCTGAAGTCCAGCGGTGGCAGTGGACCTCTGCTGTGTCCCTGTAAGCACTCTGGTGATAGTCTACAGCTTTATGGTTCCACGATGACTGTAAAGTCCCCAAAGATGGGAAAGCAAGCGAGGAAAACCATCCTCCCTGTTTCCTTATAACGGCTAAAACTGTTAAGCTCCTCAGCAGACTTCTTGTGCCATCCTTTGGCTAGAATCAGTTGACATGGCCACTTCTGACAGCAAGGGAGGTGGGGAAAATGAAGACCTTGCAAAACAGGACAAGATTGCCAGGCTGGACTTAGGGCTAGAATTCACCCAACTGCTCTCAGAACTGGTAGGGTCATCGGTGTGGGCAGAGATTGGTCTCTGAAAAGTGGAGAAATCAAGCCTAGGGAGGGAGGCCTCTTGTTGGATTGTAGGAAGGACAGGCTTCAAATTAAATGGGGAGGAGGTATCTGCAGATGGGTGTGAGAGTCAGTTCAGAGAACCTGGCAAGCCAGGTAGGCCTGAAGGGCATCTATCTACCATGTGCCAGACCCAACTCGAATGCCACTTTACAGATCCTGAGGTGAAATGGCTGCAACCTTTCCTCCCTCAAAGATTACACAACTGAGTTGTGACCCCCTCATCTGTGCCAGGTCTGAGCTGGAGGCTGGCATCAGTAATTCACAATTCTTGCCCTACCAAAGTTAACTGAAAATAGAGGTAAATTGTGAGATCATGTGTATTGGTGGCAGTGGGGTTTGAAATTGTGCAAAGGGTATTTTGGACACCTGTGTGCATGGGTCTAAAGGTGTGAAAAGGCAAGGTGTGTGCCTGTGGGAATGGGTAGTGATAGTGAGGGAAATATACTGAAACAGACCCAGAATCATGATCCTGTCTTAGGGAGTTCCTGTGATGGTTAGGTGGGGACAGCCAATAGGCAGGCCAATAGGGAGCCAAAGGGGGAAATTTTAGTTATCACCAACATAGAGGGCTGGGAGCCCCAGCAGAGAAAATGTAGACATAGCCTAGAGCAGCAGTTCTCAGCAGGAGATAATCTCCCTCACCCGCAGAGAAAGTTTTGCAACTGGGGGATGCTACTGGAATCAGCAGGTAGTGGCAGCGATGCAGCTAAACTTTATCCTACAACAGAAATGTCAATAGTGCCTAAGCTGAAAAAAGCCCTGGTGCAGTGGACTGATTCTCAAACTTTTGGTCTCAGAATTCCTTCATATTCTTAAGGATATCCAAAGAGCTTTTGCTTATGTCATGCAGTCTCTGGAAAATTCCATGGCACACACAATAGAAAATGACCATGAAAAAGCCTTGTCGTGAATAGTTTTGACTTCGTGAACCGTGAAAGGGTCTCCTGAACGGGTAGAAAGCCAAAAAGGACCCTAGTTTGAAAATCTCTGTCCTGGAATTTAAACGTGGCACCTCTGGAACTGGAATTCCTGAGTTCCAACCACAACTCCACTACTTACTAGTGGGGCAAAGTGAATTAACGTTTCTGGTCCTCAACATCCCCATTGTTTCCCATAGGCAACCTGCTGCCTAAGACTACTATTTATGTGCAATAAAACACCTAAACAGGGCCAACTATTATTATCAGTGCTGTAACTCCAATAAAAATATACCTGGCCCGGGGCTGACTTGCCTTCAACACTTCTGTCAAGAGGATAAATCTAGTTCACACAAGGAAGAGGCCCACAGGCCTGGGTAGCGCCCTGGAAGTCATGCCCTCTTTTGCATTAGTTTCTGATGGAGAAGGGTAGTGCAATGAAGGAAGGGCATCCTGGTCAGGCCTGCAAAAAGGCCGCTCCCAGGATACAGGCGCGCGGTCCTCAGCAGAGCATGGGATAGAAAGGTCCTGGAAGCTTCCCCTGAGCACGTCCCAATATGTCCACCTCGGGGACCACTACCTCTACTTTCCACACAATCGTTTGTCCTGACTCAACATGGCGTTAGAATCCCACAAGACACCTTGGTCCTCAGTTCCCACCTGGAGGATTTACCCCGCCTATTGGTGGCGGAAATCACCGCCCACGGGCCTATGCCTGCCCAGCCCCTCGACGAGTTCGAGCGCGGGGGTCCCTTTTCAAGATGGCAGTAGCCCCCTGGCTGTATGGGGGGCTCTGCTTCCGTTTCCGGGACCAAAATCCGGAAGTGGCCGTTGAGGGGCCCTTCCTACTCCCAGCTGCGGTGGCCGTTAGAGGAGGGCAAATGGCTATGGCGGCGGTCGCAGCGAATCCCGCGGATACGGCTGCGACTGCGGTCGACCACCGAAAGCCACAGCGGGAAAAGGTGCCGGGCCTGGAGAGCCAACGGCGCCAGATAGAGAATGGGCGACGGCGTCCGCTGCGGGTCGGCGAAAGCTGGTAAGGCAGAGCTGAAAGCGGAGCCTCGGCTTGAGGGGACTGTGGGGAACGTGGCGGCGGAGGTCCACGTGAGAGCCGCCCTGGGGAGGAGGAATGGCCTATGGGACTGGGAACGAGAGGGGCGGGGAAGTGCCTAGTCTGAGAAAGAGGTGGGGCCTGTGCGATGCAGCCTGACAGCGCGGCGCGATTTGGCGCGCAGAGGCAGGGGGCGGGTCATGAGAAGGCACGGCCGCGGCGGCGGGGCGAGGCCAGCGAGGTGGACCTTGTAACTTGGGAAGGAGGGGATCTCAACAACAGAGCTGGGGAGCGTAGTCTGCGGGGCGTAACGAAGCATCTGGGGGCGGGCCGTGACTACTGCGCGGCGCCTGAGAACGAATTCAAGGCCGGTGACGTCTGGCTGAGGAGAGGATAGGGAGGCGGAGCGGGTCGGGGAAGAGGGAGGGAGTCGGACCCTGAGTGGTGGAGAGAGCTGGAGCCTGGGAACGAGGCTCGTGACTAGGCCGAGGGGCGTGTCCTGAGGCCGTGGAGAGACTGCAGAGGGGAGGTGGTGCCCGTGAAGCAGAAAATGGCGCCTGCGAATGAGCAAAGCTTGTGAAGCGGCGAGGTTTTTGCCTCTGGCCAAGCTCTTCGTCCCAGGACGGGAGAAAGTGCAGGTGATTGGCACGGGAGGGGCCTTCGATGTTACGTTTGTTTTCTGTTTTAGTAGTGCTTTGTTTTGTAATCAAGAAAAAACAGCTATTTTTAAAATATCAATGCGTATCTTGATAAATTGACTTGTTTAATTGATTTCTTTGCTAACCTCTGCTCGAAATGTACTGTTCCTGGGTTCATTTTATTTCTCGCCGAGTTGCATCTCGTTTTTTAAGTTGTGAAATACGTAAGACCTGCAAAGATTATATGAAACGTTTACGTAGGCCAGGTTGATGGACATTTTATAAAAATAAACGATCTGTACTTTTCAAAAATTTCAAGGTCGGGAAGAACTGTTCCAAGTTGAAGAAATTAACGGGATTTAACGAATGCATAACTAAATGCAATGTGTTATCCTAGATTGGATCCCGGAGCAGAAAAAATAAATTATTTAAAAATCTTTTTTTCACCTCATAAAGTGAACTTTCTCTCTTTTACTGTAAAAGATATGAATGAGGAAATTGATAAAATGTTTACCAAAGTCTGTAGACTAGATGTTAGTACTGCTAATTTCTTGGTTTTGATCATTGTATTGTGATTGTGAAAGATAATATCTTTGTTTTTAGGAAATTCATTTAGGGTTAAAGAACCGAAATATTTAAGGTTAAAGAACCATTGTGTAAGCAAGCTTACTGTGAAATGGTTGAAAGAATAGAATATATAAAGACGTGTTTAAAGAAATAATGACCGAGTGAGTAAAAATTTAAATTTGGAGAATCTTGAATGAAGGGCACGGAGAAATTCTTTGTATTATTTTTACGACTTTTCTGAGTCTATTTCTAAGTTAAAAATTTAAAGAATAATACAAAATTTGTGAATTAACCACCTAGGTTAAGATTCAAACCGTTACCTTAAGAAATTCTGTGCTGCTCCGGGATGAAAATTCCCCTCCCTGCCTGAATTTTTGATTTAGTTATCAGTTTCCTACCATTGTATGCGTCCCTGAATAGTATTTGTGGTCTAAGCTTTCATTTTATGGGAGGATATGTGTGAAATCAGACTGGCTGCGTATCAAGTACCCTTTGCATCGTATCAGGTGGGTACTCAGTATCTACATGATGTCATTGGTGACGGTAGCCCTGATCACTTGGTGAAGGTATTTGCTGGGTTTCTCCACTGTACTAGTATTATTTTCTTGTTTCTATACGGAGTGAGTCTTTATGTCCATCCTTACCTCAGAACGTTTCAAGAGTCTTACTGTTTCATGCAGTGTAAATGCTGAAATTCTTACAGTGACTTGCAGGGCTTTACAGTTTCCAGGCTGGTATCTGGCTGTGATCGTTTCTCCCATTTCTCTTCAGATTACCCTCCCCCCTTATTTTCTCCATCCGGCTGTATTGGCTGTATTGGACTCTTGGCATTCCTGCATTGCCGCAAGCAAGGTCTCACCTGAAAGCCTTTAGGATAGAAGTGAGGTTTGCTCCTTTTAGAGTTCTTTAATCACAGTACTAGCGAAATACATATTCCTGTTACTGGAGAGACAAGTTAAGATTCCCCAAATCGGAAATATGAAACCAAGCAGTTTTACTATTACACTATAGCTCTCCAGCAAGGTACAGCCTCAGTCCATCTTGAGAGTAAACGACAATAACAGAAATATTGCTATAGTCCATTTGGAGGTGTTCAGAAGGGCTTGCAGGCTTTAGTTCCTGCCCCATCTTTCTTACTTTTACAGTCTTGTGACAATAGCCTTTAAAAGTATCCCACCCATACCAGGTTTCCTTTTGGTGTGTTGAAAGTGTTTTGGAAGTAGATAGAGTTTGTGGTTGCACAACACTGAATGTACTAAATGCCACTAAATTGTTCACTTTTAAATGGTTAATTTTATGTTATTTGAATAATAAAATTAGGATGTGTCAATAAAAAGAATTATCCCATCAATGTTGGTTAAGCATTGAAGCCAGTTTAATTTGCTGTCTTTTTTATAAGGGGTCACTGGAGTGATCAGGAATTTTGTGTTCATAAAGCATTTCAAAGTCTTGGACCTATCGCAAATCATATACCTAAATATACATGTTAATATTTGCACTTTCTAGCTTTTGTCAACTGGCAGATCTGGGTGAGGGCATTTAATTTATTTGGCTATCTAAACTGATTAATTTCTGGGATAAGCTTAAATTTTAAGAGAAAATTCAAATCAATGATAGTATAGCCTCCTTGGCAAATTTTCGAAAGTGAACCATCTGAAGTTAAATCTGGGGTAGTGAAGGAGCCTCTGGTTGTTTGCAGGGTGTAGATAGTTTCCTAACAAGAGGTAGATAAGCATGAGCCTGTCTTTGTTCAGATCAAAGAAGGTGGCTGCCTGGGTGCAGTGTTGCAGAATCGATTGTGATGTGTGAAGGGAAAACAATTTCTCTCCGGAACTTAAGAGACTAGCCAGTGGCCAAGGCGTATTTATCCTGTGTAACAGCTGTAGCAGCAATTGTCAACCAAACATGTGAAAATTTCAGTCGGTTTAGTTCTAGGGTCTTCATTAAAGGTTAGTGCTGTGCAGACTTCTCCTAAAGCTGTTACACAGGATAATTATGCCTTGGCCACTGGATCTAATGAAAGAGTGAAATAAATAATAGGCCTCCAACAATTCCCCTGTAATTGAGTCAGCACCCCTAGTATCTGCTCAGATTTTTTATGAACCAAAAAGGGAAAGGGGGTTGTGAGTCTAAAGTTCTAGAGGGGGGGATCTTTTGGTAGAAAGTTATTGTACTAGTCTTTGTTGCTTGAAAAAGAGTATGCTCTTTAGCTTCAAAAGTATGCAGTTATTGAAAGGTTTTTATATTAGTATATCTAATTATATATAATTAACCATAACTAACCTAGGAAGATAAACTTTCTTTTTGGTTTGTCATTTTTAAAAATTTTAAAAAGTTTGAAAAATGAAAAATTTTAGGTAAACCTAATGCATTCCTTTTGTAGGGTGAAGGAGTAGATCTTTGTGATATCTCCCAGAGATAGTTTAGGCAGAAAAGAACATTTGAACAATGTTACTGTTCTTACTTTGGCCTGAATTTTGGAAAGACAAAGCAAGAATAGTTCGTTGTTTTATATTTATTTCTGTATTTTTGGCTGCGTCAGGTCTTAGTTGCAGCGTGTGTACTCAGTAGCCCTGCAGCATGTGAGATCTTACAGGGATCGAACCCCCATCCCCTGCATGGTAAGGCAGGTCTCAACCACCGACCAGCAAGGGAATCCCAAGAATAGTTGTTGTTGCTTTTTTAAAAACAAGATATAAATCGAAGTGAAGACAAGAAATATTTATAGTCAACCTTGTAAAACATACAGTGATAAATAGCAACGATTATTGGGAGCTTAACTTTTCTTAAAAGCAAGAATTCTTTTTAAAAAGTGAGTTAAGAGAGGTCAAAAGGCACCAAGAGTTGACAGTAATTTGGTGACAAAAAAGGAGCTTCCAGTCTGGGCATAAGTTAACGTAGTCATTTTCTAGGGGAAAAAAAAAAAAAACCCAATTCTAATTTTCCTCCTTTGGTGCATTATTCATGTAACAATTTACAGAAAGGACTTATTTATATCCATTTTTATTTATGTATTTAGGCTTATATAGATATATAAGTAATTTAGAACAGTGTAATTTATATCTGAATAAGCTAACAACCTTTTAATAAAATGAGTAGGAAATCATATCTTAGTTTATATCCATATTTCTGTTTCTCCATAATTATTATACCTAGCAATGTAATGATTAACCAAAATAACCGATATTTTCTCCAGACACGAGAAATCTAGAGGACAGACGATCTTGTTTAGTAATTTCTTTCCATAAGTACAAGTTTCATATCACTTGAACAAATTGGAGGAAACGGAAACATAAGTGACTTTAACAAGATCCATCTTATTTCTGTATATTAGCAATAAGAAATTAGAAAGTTAGAATTTTAGAGATACATTTACATTAGCAACCAAAAAAAAAAAAACATGAGCATGTAGGAGTAAATGTAATCATGTGCGTGCTTTTCCATTAGACACTGACAACTCTATATGTCCTGTCACCTGAGCTGACAAATTATGAGCCATCCCAATTCAGAAATGTTAAAAAAAATTCAAAGTGTCTTTGAATTGAAAAAAACATTGTAGTAATATTTTGTGAAAATTTATGTAAAGCTTCAGTCTTCTATGAAGGCTTCAGAAATTCATGTTGTAGCCAGGTGTGGAGGTTTTGTTTACCACTGTAAATAAAAAGTTATTTTAATGTTAATTTTCCTTTAAAATCTGCTTTAAAAAAACCTGTTAAGCTGTGCCTCCTTTTGTGTCAAAGTTCCCATTAACAAGAAACTAGCTTTACTGAGTAAATTCACCTCATAGACCATCCACAGAAGCAGTTAAAACCTTGAAGGTACAAGTGGTAGAGGGTAAAGTCCGTGATAGAATCTTCTAGATGGGTGTCTGTGGCATGAACGACCAGGGTGGGGATGGTGTGTGTGTGTGTCCCCAGCCTGAGTGAAGTGTGGGATCTGTGGGGGGTCACTGCAAACCGCCCCCCTCCAAATAAATAAAACAGCCCGCAGAAAAGTTTGCCTATTTTGGGCGACATTCCAGGTTAACAAAGAAAAGTGCCATTTTAAAGAATCTAATGTATACAGTTAAATAGCTAGAAAACGGTTACATATTTTTCATCCATTTTGTAGCTTTTTGAAAAGTTTTTATTTGAGGCTGTTAAATACTTTGGATAGCCTTCTATGTATCAAAAATTGCATAGCAGGAACTTCCCTGGCAATCTGATGGTTAAGACCGTCAGCTTCCACTGCAGGGGGGCATGATTTGATCCCTGGATGGGGAACTAAGATCATGCTGTGGGGCATGCCGCCCCTCAAAAAAAAAAGTCCATTTCAGAGCAGGTTTCTGTTGCAGAGCGATGAGGTGGGGGTCGAGGGGTGCCGGCATGAGGATTATGTGTACGTGAACTTTGTTGTCTGAGCCCTAGGATTGGAATGATAACAGCTAATGTTTATTTAGCACTTTCTATATATCAGATATTCTGCAGACTTGAGAATTTCTCATGGCATTCTACACAGGCACATTTCAGCAGTCCTAAATGTTTATCCTAGTAGTGCCTATAAAAGTGTCTCCTTTAAAAGAGAGCAGGTCAAACTGTACTTAAAGATGGTTCAGATGGTAAATTTTATGTTACATGTTTTTCACAGTTTTACACAGAGTGAGCTAGTCACCATACGATTAGAAATTTATTATAACATCAAAATAAATCCTAAAGACAAAAAAATTATTTTAAAGGTCACAGTGTGCAGTTTTTGAAGGAGGACTTTGTGATTCTTTTAGCAGTTGAAATTTTTTTTAAATTTCTGAGTGAATTTTCCATATTTAACAATCCATTTCTCAGCTGAAGAGTTTTGTATCCTGTACAAACATTGCACATTCAAAAAATGGCTGAAGTCTTATAACATTAGCTGCAAATAACAATTATTTTGAATCTAATTTGATTGTGTTACCCCACAGACTAATACAAGTAAATTATCATTTATTCTATAATAAAATCTCATGTTTTCTGGCATCATGGTATGAGTTTGGTTTTGGTTGTTGTTTTATTTTTTAGCTCTGTATTAGTTTCAGATGTTCATGAAACTTATCTTCTTGGTAACGTGTGGATACGTTTAGTCCAATAACCATGGGACGTGGTACCACACACCACCAGATAACTGTGCGACACCCTTGTCACCTGTCTGGTCCAGGTTCCTCGTGGGGCATCACTGGTACAAGCAGTGGGAGGTGTACGTGCGGGGAGGAAATCAGGACTCCAGCACCTTCCCTGGCTGCATCAACAATGCTGAACTCTTTGAAGGTACCAGGCTTCTGCCTCCCCATGTCAGCTGAGCCCTGGACTTCTTGTCATCTCTGTCCCAACAAACGATCATGAGCCCCTTCTCTGTGCTAGGTCATTGGTGAGATGGCCAGACTGACTCATCACTTTCCTTCCCTGATTGTTCCTCTGCCACCTCCCCCTGCCCTCCTGCAGACCAGGTAAACTGGCGCCTCAAGAAGGGATTGGTGGAAGGTGAGGACTATGTGCTGCTCCCAGCGGCTGCTTGGCATTACCTGGTCAACTGGTATGGTCTAGAGCATGGCCAGCCTCCCATTGAACGCAAGGTATAGTGGGTGGTGCGGGTGCTGCAGGGTGGGGGTTGACTTCTGGTGGGGGGAAGCGTAGGAAGAAGGCCTTAAAGGTCCAGGACGGGTCCAGACCTGTGTGTTCATGTCCGCTGTATCCATACACCTGGCTCTGCCCTTCTTAGGTCATTAGACGATATCTTGCTGCATCCCCTGTGTTTGCTTGCCTGTGTGTGCTCACTTCACACAGCCTCGTACGTGTGTCTGTGCCATGTGTGTTCGTCTCTGTGGATGCTCCTCTGATTGCAGAGGTGGTCACCCTGTGTCGGTGTGTGCACACGGTGGGTACGCCAGTGTGTGTACCCTTCCCTCCTTGCAGGTTGTGGAACTGCCCAGCACCCACAAGGTTGAAGTGTACTCAGTAGAACTGTTGCTTGTCCGGCACAGTGATATGGACACACCTCACACGGCTCAATTCAGCCAGACAGATTCTGTTGGTGAGCCCATGGGTCATGGAATGGATTGGCATTCCCAGCAACAGTCATGGTTCAGTGATCTAAGGAGTCTGAGGTCAAGAAGGAGGGGATCCTTCAGGGTACCAGGACGACCTTGAACAACGTGCACCATCCCCCTCCACAGACCTAGTTTTGCACACCGCTCGAGAGCAGTTTCTGGTGAGCCCCCAGGAAGAGACTCGGCTGTGGATCAAGAACGCGGAGGGCTCTTTTGAGAGGTTGTGCAACACCCGCATCACAGTGCTTGACGCCGCTCTCAAGACTGGGCAGGTGAGGGTGGGGAGGACTTGTTTGCCCACAGGCCATGCTCAGATTCAGAGAAGTGAGAGCTCGGTACCCATGGGCCCTCCATGAATGCCTTCCCTGTTTTTTACTCCTCTTCCTCCAACCCAGGTGGTTGTCATGGAGACCCGAAACAAGGATGGCACTTGGCCCAGTGCCCAGCCACATGACACGTGAGCCTTCGGGGTTTCTGGTCCAGAGTGGGGTCCCACAGTCGGCACACTGAGCCCATGAGCACATTTTCTCTGTGCATGGTACTTCTTCAGCTGATAAAAACTCATCCGTTTCAGGCGCAGCACATTGGAGGAGGAAGAGGACTTCCAGGGCCAGCCAGGCATTTGTGGTCTTACCAATCTGGGCAACACATGCTTCATGAACTCGGCCCTGCAGGTTGGACCATGAGGTCTAGGTCTGGTGCAGCATGGGGGTGGATTCACGAATTGGAAATGGAGGACAGAGTTGGGGGCACTGCAGGGCAAGGTGTCAGGTTGGAAGCTAGGTCCCCACAGTCTGGCTTGATGTGCCCATGTTTCTTTCTGAAATACCTGTGCCTTTCCTCTCCACTTGCTCCCTGCTCTCCCTAGTCTCCTCTCCTTCATCACCACATTCTTCTTTCTCCTGAAGTGCTGTTCTCTCCTCTCCCCTACTCCTCTGCCCATTCCCTTCTTTCCCCTTCATCCTCCTCCCCCTTCCTTTCATCCATCCCCACCTTGGTTACGTTTTTCTCCCCTTCACTCACCTGGCTCCTGCCTCCTACAGTGCCTCAGTAACGTGCCGCAGCTCACAGAGTACTTCCTTAAAAACCGATACCTGGAGGAGCTCAACTTCTGCAACCCACTGGGCATGAAGGGGGAGATTGCACAGGCCTATGCGGACCTGGTGAAACAGGCATGGTCTGGCCACCACCGCTCCATTGTGCCCCAGGTGTTCAAGGTGTGGCTCAGCCCTGGCTAGCCCCTATCTGCCCCCCAACCCCCAACCCCCACCCCCCACTCATCTCCTCCCTCATGCCTTGACGCCCCGCCCATCTCCTCAGACCAAGGTCGGCCACTTTGCGTCCCAGTTTCTGGGCTACCAGCAGCATGACTCACAGGAGCTGCTGTCGTTCCTCCTGGATGGGCTACACGAGGACCTCAATCGCATCAAGAAGAAGGAATATGTGGAGCTATGTGATGCTGCTGGGAGGCCAGATCAGGTGGGTGCTTCCAGAAGACCCCCATCATGAGAGCCTTGTTAAAGCCACTAGGACCTCTGCCACAGGGATTTTCTGGCCCCCCTGGGGTGCCCTCACCACTCCCCATTTTTGGTTAAGCTCATCTTCCCTGACCTCAGTCCCATCCTCATCTTCACCATATCTCCACATCTGCTCCTACACCCAGTGAGAGTTAACTCCCACCCAGTCTCCTTCCCCAAGTAACCGCTAGCCCTGACAGTGAACAACACAGTCTCCAGGTGGCCCTCACTATAACTCTGTCTCTGGACTTTACCAGTGGCCTTAACCTTTACTCCCATGTGCACCCTGCCTGCAAACCATGGTTTTCCCCAGCCCCTGGCATCCCTCACCACTCAGCACTACACTGTCAACAGGAGGTTGCTCAGGAAGCCTGGCAAAACCACAAACGGCGGAATGATTCTGTGATCGTGGACACTTTCCATGGCCTCTTCAAATCCACACTGGTGTGCCCTGATTGTGGCAATGTGTCTGTGACCTTCGACCCCTTCTGCTACCTCAGTGTCCCACTGCCTGTGAGCCATAAGAGGGTCATGGAGGTCTTCTTTGTCTCCATGGACCCCCGCCGCAAGCCGGAGCAGGTATGAGGGGAACGAGGACGGGGGTGTAATGAGGGACCTGCACTCATAGAGTTGGTTTGATTACTCAGCCATACCTCAGGGTTTCCTGCACTAACTCACCACACATCCTTCTGCTCTTCTGTGGTTACCATTTCTCCCTCAGCACCGGCTCGTGGTCCCCAAGAAAGGCAAGATCTCGGATCTGTGTGTGGCTCTGGCCAAACACACTGGCATCTCGCCAGAAAGGGTGAGGCTCTGCAGATGGAAGGAAGGTGGGATACAGGGGCAAGGAAACCAAGGGAGGCAGAAAGGCCTGTGGGAGATCTTGCAGACTGATCGGTCCCCTCTCTGTAACCCATTCCCAGATGATGGTGGCTGATGTCTTCAGTCACCGCTTCTACAAGATCTACCAGCTGGAGGAGTCCCTGAGCAGCATCTTGGACCGAGATGATATCTTCATGTGAGTAAGAAGACCAGGGGAGATGGGGTTTCTTAGGAACCTCCTTTGTTAACCACCTTCCCTCTCCCTTCCTCAGCCTGCTCAGGGCTTCAGCCATGTACCTTAGCAAGGCAGGCTGCTAGGGGCTGTCAGTGAGTGGGGTGAAATCCTTATGCAGGGTGTCCTTGGGTGTTTTCTTCCTTATTATGTGAGGGAGGCTCCTGTTTATTTTATTCAGCACTTAACTAGTACCTCATATGTACCAGATGCTGATCTGCACTCCTTACTCACTTTGCAGGCCACAAAACCCAAATGATTTTTAAGATAGGGAATGTTAAGCTGCTTTCTGAACATAAAAGCATTCAGAACAAGTTTGGGACTTCCCTGGCAGTTAGGACTTTGTGCTTCCACTTCAGGGAGCATGGGTTCTATCCCTGATTGGGAACTAAGGTCCCACATGCCATGTGGTGTGGCCAAAAAGAAAAACATGTTTGAAATGTTTGGGTAACTGAAATAGAAGGTGCTTTGTGAGTAGAAAAGTTCTTTGTAACCAAGCAGTTTTCCAAAAAAAAAAAAAATTGTTTTAGATCCTTGTGTCACGAAAAATTTTTGTCAGCTCCCTCAGTGCTCTAATAACACCAAAAGACTTTATCTAATATCACATAAACAAGGTGCTGTGTAAATGATCCAAAACCCTGGGTGACTCTTTGGACCCTTTTAAGAATACTTTCAGGCTGTGAGTAGTGAGTGGCTGGAGCAACTGGGGCAGAGTCCTTGAATCCCTCTTGGGTATATTTATCAGACGGGACCTGATGTTCATCTCCCACAGATATGAGGTGTCGGGCAGGGCTGCTATTGGTGAGAACTCCAGAGAGGATGTTGTGCTTCCTGTCTACCTGCGGGAGCGCACCCCAGCCCGGGACTATAACAGTTCCTATTACGGCTTGATGCTCTTTGGGCACCCGCTCCTGGTGTCAGTGCCCCGGGACCGGCTCTCGTGGGACGCCCTGTATCACATCCTGCTGTACCGCCTCTCGTGAGTCTGCGCTTTCAGGTCAGGTGGGGAGGTGGGGTCAGAACTCAGAGCCGAGTGTCCAACCACTTGGTTGCCACCTTCCGTCCAGCTCCTGAAGACAGTTCAAACTTAACATGGCCAGAGAGTAACTTGTAGGCTTTTTTCTTCCTCTAAATTTCTGACTTCGCCACCACCTCACCTAGGTGCCAGGGATATAGGAGTGAACATGGCAGACAACGTCATCTTGTACTTAATTGTCTTCCTAGGAGAGTCTTGGTTATTTGTGTTTCGATCGATTTTTATTGTGCTTAAAACCCAGAGTCCCCACCAGGCAAACAGCAGTGCACTATCTGGCTTCACCTCTCCCTCACGTGGCACTTATGCATGCTCCTCGGAGGCCTTCCCTGATGGAAATGTGCAGCTGATCATGTATCTGTATAACAGTGGCTTATCATACTTAAGATCCACACTCCTTAACTGTGGCCCACAAGATCCTCCATTGTCAGGCCATCTCTTCCCACGTTCCTGTAGCATCTCTTGAGACCTTCTGGCTCCTCCTCCACAACTGTGTGTGTGGGGGTTGACCCATGGCTTCCCATCATAAGCAAAGTGGACTTCTGGGCTCTGTCCTCCCTGCCCTCTGGCGCCCTCCTTGAGAGTCTCCTCTGTTCTGTTGGCAGACGCTACGTGACCAGACCCAGCTCGGATGATGAGGATGACGGGGATGAGAAAGGTGAGGAAGAGGAAGGAGAGCAAATCCGCAAGGATGAGTGTCTGTACATGGATCCACAAGGATGAGGGTCTCCTATGGCCTGAGGGAGGGTCAGTGGGTCAGTGGTGGGTCTGGGGTGGGTCTGACACACACACAGGGTCCACCTGGATGTGCATTGCTGCTCAGCCCTCTGGGGTTCACACATTCCCACCTCTGACATCCTCCCCCAATCCTAGCAGACCTGGAGGATAAGGATAGGCTCCCTAAGCCTGGACGTGTGACTGAGGGCAGCTCCCAAGACCCTGGGCTGGAGCAGGCTGGACCTAGCTCCAGAGTCGTGAGCAGAAGTCGGGCCCCTGTGGACAACTCTCCTGGGCCATCTCACTGGCCCCAGAGGGCACGGCGCAAGCACCTCTTCACCCTGCACACAGTGAATTCCAATGGGACCAGTGACCGCTCGACCTTCAACGAGGATACCCATGGTGTCTCCTTCAGCTGTGAGCCAGGATTGGGAGGCGGGAGGGGGTATTCCTTGGCAGCAGGGCCCATGACCACCTCCCCTCGCCCCTAGCCCAGCCGTACATTGCCATCGACTGGGAACCAGAGATGAAGAAGCGTTACTATGACGAGGTGGAGGCTGAGGTAAAGGAGATCTCGGGGATGGCAGGGAGGGGGATGCACTTTCAGTTGGCACCACACACACCCTCTCCTACCTCAGCTGAGCCGTGATCACAGAGCTCCCGGGGCCTCAGATTCTTAACTTCAAAGTCCATGCCCTTAACCACTTAGCGTGCATCTTCCACCCCTACTCCTTTTTATCCCCCAAGGGAATGGCTACTCACACCAGTATTCTTGCCTGGAGAATTCCATGGACAGGGGAGCCTGGCAGGCTACAGTCCACGGGGTTACAAAGAGTCCAACACAGCTGAGTGACTTTCACTTTTCATCCTCATACCTGCCATCCACTCCCCAAACCTAGGGCTACGTGAAGCATGACTGCGTTGGGTACGTGCTGAAGAAGGCACCAGTGCAGCTGCAGGAATGCATTGAGCTCTTCACCACCGTTGAGACCCTAGAGAAGGAAAACCCCTGGTAAGGGACCAGAACAGGGCCTCTGGGGGTGCTATTAGGTAGGACCACCTCCGCCCAGCCCCTGTTACCACTAAATACACCTTCCCCCACCTGCTCATTCGATCGCCTCCTGCCACTCTGGCCACCAACAGCCCAAGCCTATTTCCACCTCAGAGCCTTTGCCCGAGCTGTTCCTTCTCCCAAAATCATCCTTCCTCCAATTATCTACAGGACTTGACCTCCTTCATTTTGCTCAAGTCTCTCTTCAAATATCACCTTATCAGAGAGGCCTTCTCTTATTCTTCTGTTAAAAACTGCTTCTCCCCCAGCCATCAGCTCCCTCCATTCCTTTCATGTGCTGTTTTTGTCTGAGCCTAGCATTTCTTTTTTGCTCCATTAACACCCCTTGATGTCACATCTTAGGTTCTTCTCTTACGTCGTTTTTTGTCTTTCCTGTTAGAGTGAGCCCCTTGAGAGTGAAAACATTTTAAGTTCACTGTGTGTCTCTTCTCATTGGTTATAATGGTGTGGGCTGTGCAGTAGATGCTCATTAAGATGTTGGAGAATAAGTGAAACAGAAAGAACTGAAAAGATAAAGCCAATCTCAAAAATAAGAGGAGCATCTCCACGAAGCAGAAAGGGAACAAATATGAAGTAGTGCCGTCTACTTCATATCAACAGTAGGCCGTCAGCAAATACCTGGCGAGTGAGTAAAACAGAAGAGAGAAAACCAGAGGGACAGAGGCAGGCTCAAAAAGATGACTAGGGTCTGCCAGACCAGAATCCAAACAAAAACACATGCCAGTACAAAAGTGCCTATGTTGGGCAATTGATAAGTACGTGGCAAGGTTTTAACAAGCATGCTAAAGTAACATAGGAGTAGGCCCATCAAAGCTACATGGCAACAAGAGCTCAGAAAGTGTCTGTCTCCTGACCTGGGCTCCATCTCTAGGTACTGCCCCACTTGCAAGCAGCACCAGCTGGCCACCAAGAAGCTGGACCTGTGGATGCTACCAGAGACACTCATCATCCACCTGAAGCGCTTTTCCTACACCAAGTTCTCCAGAGAAAAGCTGGACACCCTTGTGGAGTTTCCTATCCGGTCTGGGGCCTGGGGAGGCTGGCTGGGGACAGGAGTGGGGTGGGGAGGAAGGCAGGGACTGGGGGAAGGGGGCGCCACTGATATTAACCCTTGCCACACCCACAGGGACCTGGACTTCTCTGAGTTTGTCATCAAGCCACAGAACGACTCAGCCCGGGAGCTGTACAAATACGATCTGATCGCAGTTTCCAACCATTATGGGGGCCTGCGGGATGGACACTGTATGTACCCAGGGGCATGCTCAGGGTGGGGGCAATGGGGTTGGGATGTCCCAGTGGGTAAGTAGATGTGTGAACCAGTGGCGAGGTCATTGGTGTCAGAGGAGTGAGAGAGCCAACGTGGACCCTTCTTAGGGGCAGGAAGGTAGGTGAGGACTGCCTGCCCTCTCTTACAGACACGACATTTGCCTGCAACAAGGACAGTGGTCAGTGGCACTACTTCGATGACAGCAGCGTCTCACCTGTGACAGAGAATCAGATTGAGGTGATTCCTATCTTCCTTCCTCCCCTTCTCCCGATACCTTCTTCCCCAACCCACGCTGACTCCTGTCTTCTCCTCACAGTCCAAGGCAGCCTATGTCCTCTTCTACCAACGCCAGGACGTGGCACGCCGTCTGCAAACCCAGGCCAGCTCGTCAAAGCCCCCCGCATCGTCTGCCTGTGGTGCCCCACCCAAATCAGAGTTCGTGGATGTAAACTGAGGGGCCCTGGCCCTGCCACCAGGAAGGAAGCTGTCCCGGCTCTCTTCCTTCCTGAAGCCACCCCCATTCTCTTAACCCGAGTTATACGTGCCCCACGCCAGGCGTCACAGGCTTAGTTGTGGCTACTGTTCTCCTTGCTGCTATGTTGCGCTCTCCCAGGGAAGAAGAGGTCGTGTCTCCTTCCAGCAGTGTGTTCCCTGCCCGTGTTTGCCCTTTAGAGCATTAACCTTCCTTCTATTCTCTATTTATGATTCTCCCCTTCCTTCTTGTTCTCAATCTGGGGTGTTCTCAGGGGGTGGGGGTGGGGTGCACCTGAACAGAGTGTATTTTCTTATTGAGACCCTGTACCTTGCGCTGTGTATATATAAAAGTGCCAGTGTGTTCCTTGGCATTGTGGGTTTTTTTTTTTCCACATCCTTAACCAAGCACCAGTATTGTGCCTGTGTGCATAGTGAATGCCAGGTGTGTGATGGCTGCTGCTCTTGAGTGCTCATTGAGCACCATCTGTGTGCCAGGTCCTATTCTAAGTGCTTGTGAAGCACCATCTGTGCGCCAGACACAACTTTCAGCACCAACTGCATGCCCAGTGTTTTCTAAAACATTTTGCAAATATTGACTCATAATCCTCACAAGAGTCTCACGCGGGAGTTGTCATTGCCAATTTCAGGTGGGCAAACAGATGCAGAGGTCAAGTAATTGCTCTAGTTATGTCCAGAGGTCTAGGCACCTCATCACTTACACTGGAGGTAGTAGTCCCCAAAGGGGACATTTGACCTCTGTGGACCCAGGATGGAAGTGGTAGTGGACATGACTTGTGCTCAGCTGCTGTGGGAAAGGTGTGTCTGGAACAGATAGGCATGTGTGGGGGCAAATGGCTGGGTTCTGGATATAAAGATACTAACCAGACCACCTCACAGGCCAGCAGTAGTGTCCTCTGAGGAGGGAGTACATCTGGCCCAAGCCACCCACAGTGACAGGACAGATGGGCTGTGTCTGTGTTGCCCCTATGCTTAGCCTCCCACCATGACTGCAGCTTCCCAACCAGGCAGGGTCCCTCCAGCCTCATCCCACAGAAGAGCAAGATAGAATGGGTGCAGCATTGTGTGAGCATAAAATGCCACCTAAGCACTGCACAGCCCCCCACTCCCCCGCCCCCGGCCGCCTGAGCCCTCCTGTGGGTGCCAGCTCTCACCTCAGAGAAACGGAGCTCCAGTGGGGACAACCGTGGGGCAGAATGGAGTGGACCAGTCTGCAGTATCTGGACATAAACAAGCACCCCAGCCCTTCACACTGAGGAAGGGAATCCTTATCAGGGCGGTTGAGAGATCATTCCCCCGACAAGCCTCCTGCCTTTGCACTGGGCCTGCGAAGCCCCCTCTGAGGGGCACTCAGCCCAGCCTTATCACCCACCAGCCTTCAGTCGTGCTGTAGATACAGGCGAAATCGAGATAGTTGCTGTGAGGAACTCAGCTCAAACTGACTTAAGCAAAAAAATAAAAATATTGGATCCAGGGACTCATAAGCTGTCATTTAGTCCTCACAACTGAAACTCCATTACTTCACCTGATGTGAAGAACTGACTCACTTGAAAAGACCCTGATGCTGGGAAAGACTGAAGGCGGGAGGAGAAGGGGATGAGAGAGGATGAGATGGTTGGATGGCATCACCGACTCAATGGACATGAGTTTGAGTAAACTCTGGGAGTTGGTGACGGACAGGGAGACCTGGTGTGCTGCAGTCCATGAGTTCACAAAGAGTCAGACACGACTGGGTGACTGAACTGACTGAACTGAAGTCCTCACGAAGACTGTATGGTTTAAGCACTATTACCCCATTTTGCAGATGAAGCAGGCATGAAGAGCTGGTTCAAAATAAGTCCTCATTAGCTATGACATCCACCTAAAAGGAATTAACTCAAAATAACTTCCCTGGTTTAACCAAAGACACCTTGAAAAGACAACATGCCTAAGAATCAGGACAAATAAAAGACAATATAGTAATACAGAGACACAATAGACTCCTCAGCCATCAGTGTAAAACATGCTTATTCTGGTCATGGAAATAGAGATACATGTGAAAAAAAATTTTTAAACCTTTAAAAGTGAAAATGAAAACAAGTAAAAATAAGTTGAGAAAGAACCAAACAGAAGTGATAGATCTGAGCTGCTGCTGCTAAGTCAATTCAGCCGTGTCCGACTCTGTGCAACCCCATAGACGGCAGCCCACCAGGCTCCCCCGTCCCTGGGATTCTCCAGGCAAGAACATTGGAGTGGGTTGCCATTTCCTTCTCCAATGCGTGAAAGTGAAGTCGTTCAGTCGTGTCTGACTCTCTGCGACCCCATGGACTGCAACCTACCAGGCTCCTCTGTCCATGGGATTTTCCAGGCAAGAGTACTGGAATGGGGTGCCATCACCTTCACAGCAAAACTTAAGAATTATCTTTTATTTTTTTGTCTGGCTACTTACTGTGAAACTGATAAACATCTTTTACTATTGTGATTATGTAACTAACATTTGCTTAATACCATTGTATTATGGTTGGTCAACAGAAAATAATAGAATTCTATATCACTAAAACTAGCATTTAGTAGGAAAAAGTCAATGGATGAGTTTAGCAACAAATCAGACCTAGCCGAAGGATTTTGTGAATTGAATACAGTTTAGGGCATACTAAGAAATGCATCTTCTAGAAGATTTTAAGTTAGACTAATACTGTATTTTAATAAGGGTATAAAAACTAAAAACTATAAAAGGTACACATTTCAAACAAGAGGGAGAAAATAGATGAATAATCCAAAAGAAGGCAAGAAGAAAGGAACATGGAACATGGTGGATGGGTAGAAAGCACATAGGCAACCACTTGCAAATAATCTGCTGTTTCCTCCAGTTCAAGGGAGGGGACTGGGAACCAGGCAGCTGCTTTCAGACCACAACTACCACCTTTCTAGGGAGAAGCTGGGATGAGGGTGAGTAAGAATGCTGCAAAACTTTCCCATGATTTTGAAAATGACTTTTTCTTGATTGGACACTTGTTCTGTTGCTGTAAACCTGTGACTTTTCCAGAAGTGCTGACACAGTTGGGTCTGATAATTTGGCTTGCTTGCTTTTTTCTTTTCAAATTTAATTTTAGGTTTTTGTTGGGGAACATAAGCTTGGAGCTTCCTAGTCTGCCATGTTGCTAATGTCACTCCCCTTGTGTATTATAAATGTGTTTCTTAACACATTTAGGAAACAATGCAATTGGGATCTTTTTACATAATCTTACATTGAGTTTTAGTTGAGGTGCTTAGATAACTTAGTTAATGTAATTATCGATATGTTTAAGTTTTAGTATTTCATCTAGCTATCATTATTTTTTGAGGGAGATGCTTTCATTTTTTATTTTGTATCATGTATTATTTTACAATGAATTGTATTACTTTTGTAATTGAAAAAAAATACATAGGAAAACTGTAACAACAGCAAATATTTGGCCTGGATTCTTAGGGCTAGAAATTCATGTTGGGTTCAAGTTTTTGTTGATCACAACTTATTTTTTGGTTCATATGCAAGAACCATTTCTTGAATGCCTCCTGGTTAGCTGGCACTGCCCTTGGCACTTCCATAGGCTTTTCATCCTCATCCTCATAATAGCCCTGTGAGGTAGGAATTGGTCCCGCTTTATAGATAGAAGATAATTGCTTGAAATGCTTCTATTTGCCACATGTTTTCATAGGCTAGAGGTTCTTACCAGCTGGTAAGTCATTGGTCAAGAACTCTCACTGGTTCCTAGAGGTTGCTCTAAGATTCAAATAATCAAACTACTAGAATTTTCCCCTGACAGGAGTGATGGGTTAGGTATCAGGATAAGAGTGGAGGAGAGTCTGTGGTCTCTTTGTAGCACCATTTGAGTTTGCTCTGGTCACTCATGCACAGTGCGGGGAGGGGATGAGGGAGAGGAAGGAAAGTGTTTATAAGTCTTCTTGCTTCTTCAGGACGAGCTTCATCACCAGCACTGTAAATGGGGGCCTGATCTCCTCCACTGTCATGCTTGGGTCCCAAGCTCCTACCACCTTTCCATCTGGGGCCACTAGGTACTTTCAGAAGTTCCAGCTGGGCTCCTTGCCAGAAGTCTCCGTCAGGTACTTGAAGGCAGGGTGGACACCAGTGCTGGCCACTGTGATCTTGCTAAACATGGGGAAAGTGACACTGTAGGTGCGGCGGGGCAAAGCTCTCAATCTTGCTGCTGTCGGGCTCCTGCTGGCCACACTGGTTACAGGGGAAGGCAAGCACATTGAAGTGCTGGGGCCCCAGGTCCTGCTGTGCTGGTCTGTGAAGCCGCATTTGCTAGCTACATTCACCACCAGGGACACCTAGCCGTCGTACTTCTTCAGCAACACCAACTTGCCCTGGATGTTGACGGCCTTGAGGTTGTTGAAGTCCTGCTGCTGCTGCACGCCAGTCATGGATGCCAGGAGCAGCCAGGCCGCCAGTGCCACCACCATGACTTGCTCCAGAGCAGGTGGCGTGGTGAGGCAGCTATCTGATTCTGTTTGTCCTCTTCCCTCTTGTTATTTTCCCTCTTTTATTGCTTTATTTTGAATTAGGTTTTTTAAAATGATTTCACTTCATCTCTTTTTTTGGTTTATTAGCTCTAACTCATGGTTTTATTCACTGATTGCTTTATGGTTTATAGTGTACATTATTTTTTTGGCTGTGCCAGATCTTTGTTGCTGCATGCAGGCTTTCCCTCCTTGTGGGTGATCAAGGGCTACTCTAGTTGCATTGTGTGGAGGGTGAGTCTTGTCCATGTGGCTTCTTGTCCATGTGGCTGGAAGCAGAACTGCTGTCCTTCAACTTTATAAAATTTACTGTTTCAGTGTTCTTTTTCTCACTTCTTGAGATGAAGACTTAGTTCGTTAATTATTATAACTTTTTGCCTTGATATGTTTATAGAAAAGAAAGAAAGTGAAGTCACTCAGTCGTGTCCAACTCTTTGTGACCCCATGGACTGTAGCCTTCCAGACTCCTCCGTCCATGGGATTTTCCAGGCAAGAATACTGGAGTGGGTTGCCATTTCCTTCTCTAAGGGATCTTCCCGACCCAGGGTCAAACCTGGGTCTCCCGCATTGTGGACAGACTCTTTACTGTCTGAGCCACCAGGGAAGCCCTGTTATGTTTATAATCCTAGATAATAAAAGACAGAAACATGGATTGTGAAAACCCCATGTAAATAGATTACTTTTGACACTATTGAATTCTTTAAATAAAAGTAACACATTTGTGAAATGCTTACTGTTTTTTGGTGCCATCATAGACTCAATCTTGAAAAAAGTTTCCTTAACAACTGGACAAAACATATATAAATACCGATATCTCTATTTTGAAAACTTATCATACCTTTAAAAAATTGTACACTCTTTCTGTGTGGAAAGGAGATAGAAGAGAGAGCTATTTGGAAGTTACAAAAGAAATATGGATGGCAGAAGAAAGCAAGGAGAAGAGGGAACAGAAAATTAGAAAACAGTAGCACATGGATGAGGTTTACAGAAATGGCATATAACCCTTATGGTTTCTAGGTCTTCAGTTATAGTTTCCATAGAATGCAACGCATGACTGGTCATGGTCCACGTGCATTCACCAGCCACCCCATTGAGCTGACCACTACCTGTGTTAGCTACTCTATAAAATGGTAAAATAAAATAAAATAACACCAGTATGTAAATACACTATAGAAGAAAACTTAATTGAGAATATAGCTTTCTGTATTTTTAAGAATGAACAATGTCTGAAATCAGGGTTCCAAGGGATCTTCCTTTCTTTTCTTCTATTTCTGTGTAAGATTCCTGTCCTATTCTTTGAGCAGCTCTAAAATCTTTCTCTTTCCGTATTAGAACCTAACAAATTCTTAGGTTTGGTATGTGCTAGCAGTTGCAGTCACTAAAGTGCTCTTCTCTTTCTCCTTCCCTCAGTTAGTAGGTTTCCTGTGCCCAGTTGGAAATGGGGTAGGTTGGGGAGGACCTTTCCTCTTTCCAAAAGGACCCTGTACTGAAAGCAGCAGACTTTGTATCTATTTGGTAACACTGCTGCCTTTTCCCAAGCTCTTGTCCCTGTCTCTAGCTTTCAGCTAACCCTTTCTTTTTGTCATGTATGAATAGGGGTATGAGTTTCAGTGAAGGTAAAATATGTGTTTTCACATAAAATCTGTTTTTTAATCTATCCTGCAGACAAAAATACTTTAATAATTATTATAAACTGTGTACTGTTCTAATGTCATGAAAACAATGTATATGAGACTTCAGGAATTACCAAAAAGTTTCTAGATACATTCTCACTTGCTCTCTGTGTGAGACTGTGGAATATGGTGTCATAGTTGTGATGGAGCTGCCGCTGAGGCAGGTATGCATTTTGCCCTTGCCCAAGGTCATATAGCAAATAAGTGGTATATTTTAGCCAGGTCTTGTTTTTACAGCCCCACCCTTTCTACTACTCTATTCCTTCTAACATGTGCTGAAAAGCAATTTTGTTTGTTTGAAGAAAAAAAATAGTACTTTCAGTCCTCCTAATGAATTTAATCATGTGTAAGCTTTTTAAAAAATGGAAATGTATTGGAAATTCCCTGGTGGTCCAGTGGTTAGGACTGTGAGCTTCCACTGCAGGGGGCATGGGTTCAGTCCCTGGTTAGGGAGCTAAGATCCCACATGCTGCATGGCAGGGCCAAAAAAAAAAACAAAAAAACAAGGAAATATGTTCCTATAATTGGAAAGAATGAGCCATGTTAGTAGGGCCAACTCTTTAGAGAGCTGTTAATTATTTTAGACCATCCTGTTCCCTAGCTTTATCTCTTTGCATCCTGCCATGGTGGGGTTAATGCTTCCTGGTTACTAAAGGAGTTTCCATCATCACAGGGTGGGCAAGGGGGAAATGTCTCAAGTTCAGGGGATTTCCTACTTTCTTAGTGGTTCTGGCATGAGGTTTGATAGATAGTACTTTAACAAAGCTGACTTTCTCTAGGAATCCCCCACCACCAAATTTCAGCTATTTGTGGTAGCTCTTTGTTTTAACCTAGCATCAAAAAAAGAAGAGATTGGTTGTTTTGTTGCCCAAGCAGAGACTGAACATTGCCTGCTCTGACTGCTACAGTGTAATTCATCCATATCTCCATCTCTATCTTTGGCATGTTTTGAGGACTCCCATCATGGAACCACACAGGGCTGCTTCTCCATTGTCACAGGATACAGAAATACTGGAAGCTTCAGATTGTGCTGTTGTGGTCAGTGGAGTAATTTTATTTATAAGAAAACAAGTTAATTTTGTGCTTTTGGAGAATGAAGAGAGTTTATAATAACCATAGTCCAAAGCTTGGGCTTCCCCGGTGGCTCAGTGGTAAAGAAGCCACCTGCCAATGCAGGAGATGTGGGTTCGATCCCTGAGTTGGGACAATCCCCTGGAGAAACAAATGGCAACCCACTCTAGTATTCTTTTTTTTTTCCACTCCAGTATTCTTGCCTGGGAAATCCCATGGACAAAGGTGCCTAGAGGGCTACAGTCCATGGGATCGCAAAATAGTTGGACATGACTTAGGAACTAAACAACAATAGTCCAAAGCTTTCATCTTCTCTGATGTTAAAACTCCAAATGAAATTGTTTTGTAGGAGATAGAACAGGGAATCACCCAAGACAGTTAGACATATGAAGCAGGCTACTTTTACTAAATATATTGAAATAAATGACAAGGAAATGTATTAAATATATATGTATTACCTGACTACATCTAAGCCCTAAATCTCTTAGCAAAGAGATCTGAGCATTCAGGGAAAGTGAGTGCTGAATACAAGTTGGCATGTGGTGGTATGTGTTCTGAGGTCTTTTTTAAAGAGTTTATTTTTTTGTTTGTTTTCCTGGTTTTATTAGGATATAATTGACATAGAACATTGTATTAGTTTTAGATGTACAACATGATGATTTGACATATGTATATATTGTGATATATATTGGGCTTCCCAGGTGGCACTTGTGGTAAAGAACCTGCTTGCCAATGCAGGAGATGTAAGAGATGCAGGTTCGATCACTGGGTTGGGAAGATGCTCTGGAGAAGGAAATGGCAACCCACTCCAGTGTCCTTGCCTGGAAAATCCCATGGACAGAGAAGCCTAGCAGGCTGCAGTCCATGGGGTCACAAAGAGTCGGACATGATAGAAGTGACTTAGCATGTGTATATGCACATGCCCTGAACAGTAGAACAGAACAGTAGAATATATTGTGAAATGATCACCATGGTAAGTCTAGTTACCATCCATGACCAGACAAATCTGCTACAATATTGTTGACTATATTCCCTATGTGTACATTATATACATGGGAGTTATTTATCTTATAGCTGGAAGTTTGTGCCTCTTAATCCTCTTCACTTATTTCATCAGCACCCCCAACCCTTTCTCTGTGGCAGCCTCCAGTTTGTTCTGAGATCTTTTTGAAAGAAAGATGTTTGTGCTCAGTCATGTCCAACTCTTTGCACCCCATGGACTGTAGCCCGCCAGGCTCCTCTGTCCGTGGGATTTCCCAGGCAAGAATACTGGGGTGGGTTGCCATTTCCTTCTCCAGGGGATCTTCCCCATCCAAGGATCAAACCTGCATTTCCTGCATTGGCAGGCAGATTTCTTTACCAGTGAGCCACCTAGGAAGCCCCTGCAGGAAGGACTGTACTTCCAAAATAGACACATAACTTCTGATTTTGGGGGAATGCAATCACTTAAGGGGCTGGCTTATCAAATTCCAACTTAAAAACAAAATAGGTTTTCCACAAATTCTACTTTAAGAAAGTGTTACAGGAAAAGTGGGGGAGGGGATGAGGATTCCTCTTTAATTATTTTTGAAATGCTGTGATATTTCTTAATTTCCCCATGGTATCCTTCCAACATCCCTTCCCCCACTTTTCCTCCAACACTTTTCTAAAGTAGAATTTGGGAGACCTGGGTTTGATCCCTGGGTCGGGAAACCCACTCCAGTATTCTTGCCTGGAGAATTCCATGAACAGAGGAGCCTTGTGGGCCATCGTCCATGGGATCATAAAGAGTCGGACACAACTGAGCAGCTAACACCTTTCACACCTATACTGTTTTTAAATTGGAATTTTATAATCCAGCCCCTTAGGTGACAACATTCCTCCCAAATCATGAGTTATATGTCTATTTTGGAAGTACAGTGTTTAAAACTGCAGTGATCACTTCTTAATTTCCCTGAAGGCATAGCATCAAAAAATGATATTTGTACTTTCAAAGCATTATTAGATGATAAAATTAAAGATAAAAGAATAATTCACACTCCAGCGCTCAGTAATGTCCTCACAATAGTGCTTTCTGTATGATAGATGTCGTCACTCTCCAATGTCAAAGGGGGCCTCTTTGATGGGAAGTTAGCATTTTCTGGGAGTCTCTTTCATGCCATCTTAATCTTGGGACAAGGAGCACACTCAGAATCTAGTCAGAAGCCTGCTCCTAACTCCCATCTCAGGCTTTGACCTAATTTTCTACAGCTGCAACCGTAGTATGTTGGGTAAGACTCTGGACACAGAGCCTCTTGTTGCTCTGAATTTCCGTGGTTTCAAGAGCACAGATGAAATAATAGCATAACCTAAATTTTGTGGGACTGTGTTGCTTGACTGTGTTTAGCCTGCATGTGTGTGTGTGTGCACGTGAACATGTGTATCTGAGTATTCTAGGAGGAATATAATTATAGTGGATGCATTCTGAGCAATGAAGAGCAGTAACTGGAAACAGTACGGCTGGCTGTCTCTATGGTAACCTCCGTTAACTGAGTGTATGCATATATTTCCTCATTTTGGTAATTTGTATTTTAAAGTAGAAATAATTTTATGTACATGACCATGCATTTGTGACCATCAATTACTTGTGACCACAGTGATTATTGGCTATTATTTCCTCTCTGGAATCATAAGAGTGGTGGAGGAGGTGGGTAGAGGAGACATAGGGAGAGAGATGACTCATTTTAAGCTTTTTCTGGAAAAAAACAGGTGATTACATCGATGATTTTTGTATTTACTTCTCCTCTCCCTCACCCCAAACACCTTTCTCAGTGATGTATAAATGCCTTTCTGCATTGATCTTGTTTTTTTTTTAATAATTTTATTTGTTGGTTTATTTATTGGCTGTGCTGGGTCTTTATTGCTACCCAAGGGCCTTTCTCTAGTTGTGACAAGCAGGGGCTACTTTAGTTGTGGTGCTTGGGCTTCTCACTGTGGTGGCTTCTCTTGCTGCAGAGCGTGGGCTCTAGGGCACAAGCTCAGTAGTTGTGGCACTGGGGCTAAATTGCTCCTCTGCATGTGGGATCTTCCCAGACCAAGGATCAAACCCATGTCTCCTGCATTGACAGGTGGATTCTTTACTATTGAGCCACCAGGGAAGACCCCCAAAATGATACATATAAATTTATTTACAAAACAGAAACAGACTCACAGACATAGAAAATAAACATGGTTACCAAAGGGGAAGGGAGGGAGAGGAGGAATAGGTTACGATGGAGGAGCCTGGTAGGCTACAGTCCATGGGGTTGCAAAGAGTCAGACATGACTGAGTGACTTCACTAATAGGGAACTACAGGGCTTCCCAGGTGGCGCTAGTGGTAAAGAACCTGCCTGTGAATGCAGGAGACATTAGAGACCAAGGTTCAATCCCTGGGTTGGGAAGATCCCCTGGAAGAGGAAATGGCAACCTACTCCAGTATTCTTGCTGGAGAATCCCATGGACAGAGGAGCGTGGTGGGTTACAGTCCATAAGGTTGCAAAGAGTCGGAAACAACTGAAGTGACTTAGTACACACACGCACAGGGAACTACAGTCAATATCTTGTAATAACCTGTAATGGAAAATAACCTGAAAAAACACATAACTGAATCACTTTGCTGTGCACGTGAGACTAACTCAATATTGCAAACCATCAGTACTTCGATTTTTAAAAATGCTGCTTTGGGTTTGAATGCCCCATCATAGGTTTGTTTTCATCAAGAAACCTTAGGCTTTTTCAGTTTAAACCTCCCATATTTCCCAATGCAAGACAACCAGTCTTCATTAGTCTTAAAGGCTAGCAGAGCTTTCCTCACAGAGAGTTAAGGGCAATGAGTGTTCAAAAGCAATGATAACATATTTGAAACTCTCTTCCCTATGGTTTCAGCAAGTGTCTCTGCCATCTGTCTACTTGCTTTTTCTGTCATTCTTGAAATTCTGACACCATGCTCATGGTCAAAGCCACTCTCCTGGCTATTCGAATTTGCTTCCTGCTTTTCTCATTCCCTTTCTGTTCCTTATGCTGCTATCAAACTCACCTAGTTATTCACAGTAATTCTCTCAGTGAGAATAAATAAGAGGTTTCGATTCTCAAGGTATATGACCCGATTTTTCTGCTTGTTCTGACATATTTCTCCTTGTCCTTGGTACTCTGTACTTAGACCCAGAGAAGTAACATTTTCTTCTACATTTGTAAAAGTCTCTACTTTTTCCCTCAGATATTTCATCACAGTTGGCTATTTTAACTGATAACATGTAGCATGCATGACAATGCATTTGTTTTCTTTAGTCCTTGAAAATAATTTTCAGCTTTTGTTATTGTTATAGTTATTCCCAGATATTTTTCAGAAATACAGTGCAGAAACTTGCTACTCTTTTAAGTCCATAGTAATTTAAAAAATTCAAAACTTTCTTTTTACCACCTAGAAAATTCTAATGCATCCAACAAAGATTGTGAAATGGCCAGGGAATAGTCTGTGATTCCCTGAAAGGGAATCTGTTTCTTTTTTTTTTTTTTAAGAAAGAAACTTATTTTTCTTTCTTTATTTGGCTGCTCCTGGTCTTAGTTGCAGCCCATGGGATTTTTAGTTGCTGCATGTGGAATCTAGTTCCCTGACCAGGGATTGAACCCAGGCCCCCCACATTGGGAGCTCTGAATCTCAACCACTGGACCACCAGGGAAGCCCCAGTGGTTTCTTAGCAATGTAATAGAACATAAAAACCTGCAACTGAACAGACTTGTGAGATACTTTCTTAATTGTGAGATGACATTTAAATTATATTGATTATTACTTTTTGCATTCAAATTCTCTGAAAAATTAATAATTCAAGTGTGATCTGAAAAGTGATTATTGTTGTTTAGTTGTTAAGTCATGTCTGATTCTTTGCGACCCCATGGACTGTATGTAGCCCACCAGTCTTCTCTGTCCATGGGATTTCCCAGGCAAGAAGATTGGAGTGGGTTGACATTTCCTGGTACAAAGGGTACCATTTTATTAATTAGGTTAGTGGGCTGCCAGAGCCCAGTATCCCTTACTACACCAAACACAAGACCTTTCTGTAGAATTCTACTAGATCAGGACAGGCCTTTCCTCTGAGCAATAGTGATAAAGTTGTCTAAATATGTGAATTGCAGTGTTTTTGTCTTCTTCAAGTAAAAAATTAAACAATGAGTTGGAAGATTTGGCAAGTGTACTTTTTGTTTCTTAATGACTATTTTGCCTCACAGAGACATTGACTGACTTGGCTTCTCTCAGACATGGCATCAGAAAGGAGGCAGAGGCTCACCTGGGGGCTGCTGGGCTTGGAGCAAATATTCCATGAATATTACTTAGTAATGAGTGTTAGTACAGTTGCAACATTTTTTTCTACATTTTAAGGTTGGTCTTTCGAACATTTGGATTTCATAGAATATATTAAAATAGTTTAATGTAATACTCTATGGAGTAAATATCTACTCCTCTCCCACCCCATTTTTGACACTATAGGGAGATTTTTTTTGCAAATGATGCAAATTTTATTTAGATAAGCATCAAATAGGTGGTACTCATGAAGACTGTTTTTTTAGTTCCTTATATTACATATATTCTATGATAAATTCTAAGTAACTTACCCGACTTTCTCATTGATTGAGCTACAGACAGTCATACAAAGCACTATTTGAAAGGACTCTCTTCCACCTAGCAACTTGGATTTTCCTCCCTCCACCTTTTTAAAAATGGTGCTTTGTATGACTGTAGCTAAATCAATGAGAAAGTCGGGTAAGTTACTTAGAATTTATCATAGGATATATGTAATATAAGGAACTAAAACCATGATCCAATTCTCATGCTATATTCTCTAGCTCCATTAGCAGTGACATCTTCTGACATTACCCAAGCCAAGACTCCCTGTCCTGTCCTCACCCCTCATGGCAAATTACTTCGTCCTGCTGACTCCAATTATTAATACATATTTCTCAAATCAGTCCATCCCCACTGTGACCACCACTGTGATTGCAAGTCCTCCAACCCCAAAGAAAGAAGAAAGGATGGTCAACCCTCCAAGAGAAAAGAGGCAGCTGTTTCCATAAGAAGAAGGAAAGGGTGTCAGCAATCCCAAATCAGCAGATGTCCACAGCACTAATAATAGTGGAAGCACCAAGTTTGAAAATGTTACTTTTTTCATAAATTAGAGCATATTAAAGGTTATCCCTGACATATTGTGAGCCTCACTCGCATATTAATACATGTTCTAAAGTTGCAGAGGAGAAGTGGAATCAGAACAACCTGGGGATGGAAGCTGGGAGAGGCATCCAGCGATGCTCAAGGAGCCCAGAGCTTGGGCACGGGCTAGGCACCTGGGACAAACAGGGAGCAAGACACCTGTACGCACCTGAGGAAGCGAGAATGAGAACGACCAGACCTGGGCCAGAACTCCAGGCACCGAGACCTCAAATCACTCAGCAGTGAGTTCTAGGAACTTGATTCTGAAAAACTACTATTCAATTCTGCCCTCATCTTCGCTGACTTCCAGATCAGGAAGAGACCTTGTGCTCAGCTAAACTGCTACCTGAGTCTGTTAGTCTATTGCTTTCCCACACTTAAACTAAGAACTCATCTCAAACCCTCACCATGGCATCTGAGATGTTCAGGTTCTGCTTGGGGACTGTGGGAATTTTTGTTTTTCAAGATCTTGATGCTTGATGGAAAAAAAAAAAAAAACTAAAAAAAAAAAAAAAAGAAGAAAAGTCTCAGAGTGGTCCTTCTTTTTACTCAGAACATTGTATAGTTATGTAACAGTGGAAAACTGTTCAGAATAAACCCTTCCTTTTATGTTTTTATGTTGTGTGAAAACTATGGAATAAATCAATTTCTCTTGTCATCACCATAGGTTTTTCTTATCACATGTGGTTTTCCCAGTTACTAACTCACATAGCATAATGTAAACCACTCAAGCACTGGAGTCAAGAGAACTGCTTTGAGTTTCAGCTTACTAACAAGGTGGTGCTCAAAACACAGCTGTGGGCAAAGGGCCGATGAAGTCCATTCTTTGAAGTTGGTGTATGATATATTCATTTGAGCTTAATTCTCCTGTTGACTTCTCCTCAATTCACTGCATCACAAAGATTCTAGCTACAGCTAAAAATGAAAAAAGAAATCCAGAGGCTGTGATATTTCCTTATAATTTCCAGAGTTTTAACATGCACAGTGTATTATATATTTGTGTGTGTGTGTGACACATATATGGATTTTATATTATATCTGTTCCATATGACACATATACATATGTGACATACATACATAGAAAACATATTCATATAATAAAACAGTGCTGTAAAGAATTTAGTAATTTTAGTACAATCACTACTTGGGCCATATCCATATACTAAATGAATACTGTTACCTAATATTATTTTTCTTTTTTTAAAAAAAATTATTTATTTTAATTGGAGGCTAATGACTTTACAATATTGTAGTGTTTTTGCCATACATTGACATGAATCAGCCATGGGTGTACATGTGTTCCCCATCCTGAACCCCCTCCCACCTCCCTCTCCATCCCATCCCTCAGGGTCATCCCAGTGCACCAGCCCTGAGCACCCTGTCTCATGCATCAAACCTAGACTGGCGATCTATTTCACATATGATAATATACATGATTCAATGCTATTCTCTCAAATCATCCCACCCTTGCCTTCTTCCACAGAGTCCAAAAGTCTGTTCTATACATCTGTGTCTCTTTTGCTGTCTCGCATATAGGGTCATCGTTACCATCTTTCTAAATTCCATATATATATGTGTTAATATACTGTATTGGTGTTTTTCCTTCTGACTTCACTCTGTATAATAGGCTCCAGTTTCATCCACCTCATTAGAACTGACTCAAATGCATTCTTTTTAATAGCTGAGTAATATTCCATTGTGTATATGTACCACAGCTTTATTATCCATTCATCTGTTAATGGACATCTAGATTGCTTCCATGTCCTGGCTATTGTAAACAGTGCTGTGATGAACACTGGGGTACACGTGTCTCTTTGAATTCTTGTTTCCTCAGTGTGTATGTCCAGCAGTGGGATTGCTGTGTCGTATGGCAGTTCTATTTCCAGTTTTTTAAGGAATCCCTACACTGACATAGTGGTTGTACTAGTTTGCATTCCCACCAACACTGTAAGAGGGTTCCCTTTTCTCCACATCCTCTCCAGCATTTATTGCTTGTAGACTTTTGGATTGCAGCCATTCTGACTGTGTGAAATGGTACCTCATTGTGGTTTTGATTTGCATTTCTCTGATAATGAGTGATGTTGAGCATCTTTTCATGTGTTTATTAGCCATCTGTATGTCTTCTTTGGAGAAATGTCTGTTTAGTTCTTTGGCCCATTTTTTGATTGGGTCGTTTATTTTTCTGGAATTGAGCTGTAGGAACTGCTTGTATATTTTTGAGATTAATACTTTGAAAGTTGCTTCATTTGCTATTATTTTCTCCCATTCTGAATGCTGTCTTTTGACCTTGCTTATAGTTTCCTTTGTTATGCAAAAGCTTTTAAGTTTAATTAGGTCCCATTTGTTTATTTTTGCTTTTATTTCCATTACTCTGGGAGGTGGGTCATAGAGGATCCTGCTGTGATTTATGTCAGAGAGTGTTTTGCCTATGTTTTCCTCTAGGAGTTTTATAGTTTCTGGTCTTACATTTAGATCTTTAATCCATTTTGAGTTTATTTTTGTGTATGGTGTTAGAAAGTGTTCTAGTTTCATTCTTTTACAAGTGGTTGACCAGTTTTCCCAGCACCACTTGTTAAAGAGATTGTCTTTTCTCCATTGTATATTCTTGCCTCCTTTGTCAAAGATAAGGTGTCCATAGGTGTGTGGATTTATCTCTTGCCTTTCCATTTTGTTCCATTGATCTATATTTCTGTCTTTGTGCCAATACCATACTATCTTGATGACTGTAGCTTTGTAGTATAGTCTGAAGTCAGGCAGGTTGATTCCTCCAGTTCCATTCTTCTTTCTCAAGATTGCTTTGGCTATTTGATGTTTTTGGTATTTATGTACAAACTGTGAAATTATTTGTTCTAGTTCTCTGAAAAATACTGTTGGTAGCTTGATAGGGATTGCATTGAATCTATAGATTGCTTTGGGTAGCATACTCAGTCTCACTATATTGATTCTTCCAATCCATGAACATGGTATATTTCTCCATCTATTTGTGTCCTCTTTGATTTCTTTCACTAGTCTTTTATAGTTTTCTACATATAGGTCTTTTGTTTCTTTAGGTAGATTTATTCCTAAGTATTTTATTCTTTTTGTTGCAATGGTGAAAGGAATTGTTTCCTTAATTTCTCTTTCTGTTCTCTCATTGTTAGTGTATATGAATGCAAGAGATTTCTGTGTGTTAATTTTATATCCTGCAACTTTACTATATTCATTGATTAGCAATTTTCTGGTGGAATCTTTAGGGTTTTCTATGTAGAGGATCATGTCATCTGCAAACAGTGAGAGTTTTGCTTCTTCTTTTCCAATCTGGATTCCTTTTATTTCTTTTTCTTCTCTGATTGCTGTAGCTAAAACTTCCAAAACTATGTTGAATAGTAGTGGTAAGAGTGGGCACCCTTGTCTTGCTCCTGGCTTTAGGGGAAATGCTTTCAGTTTTTCACCATTGAAGATAATGTTTGCTGTGGGTTTATCATATATGGCTTTTATTATATTGAGGGTTCCTTCTATGCCTGCTTTCTGGAGGATTTTTTTTTTATCATAAATAGATGTTGAATTTTGTCAAAGGCTTTCTCTGCATCTGTTGAGATAATCATATGGTTGTTATCTTTCAATTTGTTAATGTGATGTATCACATTGATTGACTTGCGAATGTTGAAGAATCGTTGCACCCCTGGGATAAAGCGCACTTGGTCATGATATATAATCTTTTTAATATGTTGTTGGATTCTGTTTGCTAGAATTCTGTTAAGGATTTTTGCATCTGTGTTCATCAGTGATATTGGCCTGTAGTTTTCTTTTTTTGTGGCATCTTTGTCAGGTTTTGGTACTAGGGTGATGGTGGCCTCATAAATGAGTTTGGAAGTTTACCTTCCTCTGCAATTTTCTGAAGAGTTTGAGTAGGATAGGTGTTAGCTCTTCTCTAAATTTTTGGTAGAATTCAGCTGTGAAGCCGTCTGGTCCTGGGCTTTTGTTTGCTGGAAGATATCTGATTACAGTTTCGATTTCTGTGCTTGTGATGGGTCTGTTAAGATTTTCTATTTCTATCTGGTTCAGTTTTGGAAAGTTATACTTTTCTAAGAATTTGTCTGTTTCTTCCAGGTTGTCCATTTCATTGGCATATGGTTGCTGATAGTAGTCTCTTATGATCCTTTGTATTTCTGTGTTGTCTGTTGTGATTTCTCCATTTTCATTTCTAATTTTGTTGCTTTGATTCTTCTCCCCTTTTTTCTTGATGAGTCTGGCTAATGGTTTGTCTATTTTATTTATCCTCTCAAAGAACCATCTTTTACCTTTGTTGATTTTTGCTATGGTCTCCTTTGTTTCTTTTTAGTTTATTTCTGCCCTAATTTTTATTATTTCTTTCCTTCTATTAACCCTAGTGTTCTTCATTTCTTCTTTTTGGAGTTGCTTTAGGTGTAGAGTTAGGCTATTTATATGATTTCTTTCCTGTTTCTTGAGGTGAGCTTGTATTGCTATGAACCTACCCCTTAGCACTGATTTTACTGAAACCCATAGGTTTTGGGTTGTTGTGTTTTCATTTTTATGCATATTTTGATTTCTTTTTTGATTTCTTCTGTGATTTGTTGGTTATTCAGCAGTGTGTTGTTTAGCCTCCATATGTTTGTATTTTTAATAGTTTTTTTTTTTTTCCTGTAGTTGACATCTAATCTTACTGCATTGTGATCAGAAAAGATGCTTGGAATTATTTCAATTTTTTGAATTTACCAAGGCAAGATTTATGGCCCAGGATGTGGTCTATCCTGGAGAAGGTTCTGTGTGCACTTGAGAAAAAGGTGAAATTCATTGTTTAGGAATGAAATGTCCTATAGATATCAATTAGGTCTAACTGGTCTATTGTATCATTTAGAGTTTGTGTTTCCTTGCTAATTTTCTGTTTAGTTGACCTATATCCATAGGTGTGAGTGGGGTATTAATGTCTCCCACTCTTATTGTGTTACTGTTAATTTCCCCTTTCATACTTGTTAGCATTTGCCTTACATATTGTGGTGCTCCTATGTTGGGTGAATATATATTTATAATTGTTATATCTTCTTCTTGGATTGATCCTTTGATCATTATGTAGTATCCTTCTTTGTCTCTTTTCATGGCCTTTATTTCAAAGTCTATTTTATCTGATATGAGTATTGCTACTTCTGCTTTCTTTTGGTCTCCATTTGTGTGAAATATCTTTTTACAGCCCTTCACTTTCAGTCTGTATGTGTCCCTTGTTTTGAGGTGGGTCTCTTGTAGACAGCATATGTAGGGGGTCTTGTTTTTGTATCCATTCAGCCAGTCTTTGTCTTTTGGTTTGGGCATTCAATCCATTTACATTTAAGGTAATTATTGATAAGTATGATCCCATTGCCATTTACTTTGTTGTTTTGGGTTCGAGTTTATAAACCTTTTCTGTGTTTCCTGTCTAGAGAAGATCCTTCAGCATTTGTTGAAGAGCTGGTTTGGTGGTGCTGAATTCTCTCAGCTTTTGCTTGTCTATAAAGCTTTTGATTTCTCCTTTTTATTTGAGTGAGATCCTTGCTGGGTACAGTAATCTGGGTTGTAGGTTTTTCTCTTTCATCACTTTAAGTATTTCCTGCCATTCCCTCCTGGCCTGAAGAGTTGCTATTGAAAGATCAGCTGTTATCCTTATGGGAATCCCCTTGTGTTATTTCTTGTTTTTCCCTTGCTGCTTTTAATATTTGTTCTTTATGTTTGATCTTTGTTAATTTGATTAATATGTGTCTTGGGGTATTTTGCCTTGGGTTTATCCTGTTTGGGACTCTCTGGGTTTCTTGGACTTGGGTGGCTATTTCCTTCCCCATTTTAGGAAAGTTTTCAACTATTATCTCCTCAAGTATTTTCTCATGGCCTTTCTTTTTCTCTTCTTCTTCTGGGACTCCTATGATTCGAATGTTGGAGCATTTGACATTGTCCCGGAGGTCTCTAGGTTGTCCTCATTTCTTTTAATTCTTTTTTCTTTTTTCCTCTCTGCTTCATTTATTTCCACCATTCTATCTTCTGCCTCACTTATCCTATCTTCTGCCTCAGTTATTCTACTGTTGGTTCCCTCCAGAGTGATTTTTATCTCATTTATTGCATGATTCATTATTGCTTGACTCTTTTTTATTTCTTCTAGGTACTTAAACATTTCTTGCATCTTCTCAGTCCTTGTCTCCAGACTATTTATCTATAACTCCATTTTGTTTTCAAGATTTTGGATCATTTTTACTATCATTATTCTGAATTTTTTTTCAGGTAGACTCCCTATCTCCTCCTCTTTTGTTTGGTTTGGTGGGCATTTATCATGTTCCTTTACCTGCTGGATATTTCTCTGCCTTTTCATCTTGTTTAGATTACTGTTTTTGGGGTGGCCTTTCTGTATGCTGGTAGTTTGTCATGCTTCACCACTTAGACTGGTTCATGTGTGGCAGGCAAGTATAGGCTTGATGTCCGTGTCAGAAGTAGAACCCTGCTGGGGCATAAACTGTTGCAGAAGTGTATCATTTCTTATGACAGGAATAAACCAATTTTCTGTGCCTTACGATAAACAAACTCAGATGAATTAAACAGCTCCTGTGAAAAGTGAAAGTGAAGTTGCTCAGTCATGTCTGACTCTTTGCAATCCCGTGGACTGTAGCCTGCAAGGCTCCTCCATCCATGGGATTTTGCAGGCAAGAATACTTGAGTGGGTTGCCATTTCCTTCTCCAGGGGATCTTCCCAGCCCAAGGATTGAACTCAGTTCTCCCACATTGCAGGCAGACTCTTTACCATCTGAGCCACCAGGGAATCTTAAATCTTTCTGTAAAAGCAAGCAGAAGTGTTTCTGAAGAGAATGATTAGGCAACCCCAGTCAACTCAGCCCCCTGCCATAGCCTGATCTGATGTAACTGCTGCTTAGTTGCTTTAGTCATTTCCGACTCTGTGCAACCCTATGGACTGCCGCTTGCCAGGCTCCTCTGTCCATGGGATTCTCTAGGCAAGAGTACTAGAGTGGGTTGCCATGCCCTCCTTCAGGGGATCTTCCTGACCCAAGGATCGAACCTGAGTCACCTGCATTGCAGGCAGATTCTTTATCCCTGAGCCACCTGGGAAGCCCCATCTGGGGTAACCAGATTCTGCTAATAGGTTTATTGTGACCTCAGCAACAATGTTTTGTTGCCTTGGGACAAGGTTACCACAGCTTTCTGAGATGACACGACAGGTCAGGGATCCTGCGGGCAAGAGCCAAGAGAGCCTAATATTCCCCCATCTGTGCCAATCACTGGGTCTAAGGTGTTTTTTCCCTACAAGCCCAGGTTTTCACTCTCATTTTGTGGTCATGTGATGGGTACACCCAGTCTCCAAAGCACTCCCATCTTTTAAGCTCCCCATGTGTTCCTCATACCTTGTGTCTATGCTCATCCTAAGATGGCTCAGTAGTTTCTTCTTTGTATACCTTGTGCCCTTCTAGACTGTCTCCCACCCCCAGATGTGTGCACCCCTCCGGGACCAACTTAGAAGTCATCATTTCATACCTATGATTATCATCAACCTAGAGGAAAGAGAAACACCAAGTTAGTGATGCCAGCCTCCCTTCTCTTCTCACCTAGTTGCCAAGTCCTGACTTTGTGCAGGTCAGAGTGGAAGGGAAGAGGCAGAGTGAAAAGGACTACTTGGGTGATTTGGGTCTCTTACAGTCAGTTTGGGCCTCTTCCCTTACCCCTCAACTTCATAATTAAAACATTTTCTCCAAATGGGAGATTCTTTCATGAAGAAGCCTTCATGTGCTGTAATCACCAGGTCTTGTTCTGGGGCCCAGTCCTGAACTGTAGCAGTAGAAGCCCACAGTCCTTACCTGGGTAGCATGGTGCTTACCATCTTGTTGATTTATTGATGCAAATCCCGAAAGGGTCCTATTCCTTAGGCATCCACTGAATGGGTCACAAACAGAACTGTGAGTCTCAAATGATCTGCTGCCATACTGTTTGTCCCCATGGAGGCTGATGATCCAGTCACCTTGATGCCAGGCTACATATGTCCAGGGCAAGCTCCACAGTCTGCAGCTCTGCCTATTGAGTGCGAGTCCCTTCTCCATGCACAGTTTTTCTTCTAACCTTTTATTCTGAAATAATAAATTCACATGAACTTGCAAAAAAAAAAAAAAAAGGTACAAAAGGTTTCCTGCAAAGAAAAATGTACAAAGGGGCTTTCTCATAACTATAGTACAATATCAAATGAGGAAATCGGGACTTCCCTGGTGGTTCAGTGGTTGAGAATCCACCTTCCAATGCAGAGGGCACAGGTTTGATCTCTGGTCAGGGAACTAAGATCCCACATACTGTGCGGCAACTAAGCTTTATCATAACTTGATATCTTGGCTAATTCCAGTTTCAGGTATTATGAATAAAACTGTTAAGACTGTTTTGTATACAGGTTTTTGGGTGAACATAAGTTTTTATTTCTTTGGGATAAATACTGAGGAATGCAATGGTGGGTCATATACTAGTTGCTTGTTTAAGAAACTGCCAAACTCAAATTATTTTCCAAAGTAGCCGTACCGTTTAAAACTCTCTCTAGCAATGTGTAGGTGATCTCTGCATCCTCTCCAGTATTTAGCGTTGTTACAGTTTTTCATGTTAGTCATTTTGATAGTTGCATAAGGATATCTGACTATGGTTTTCATTTATTTCCTTGATGGTTAATAATGCCTAACATCATTATTTGCCATCTGTTTATCCTCTCTGGTAAAATGTCTCTTCATGACTTCTGCCCATTTTCTAATTGGAGTTTTTGGTTTTCACTGTTGAATTTTGAGAGTTCTTTACATATTTTAGATATAAGTCTTTTGTTGGGTATACATTTTGCAATTATTTTCTCCCAGTCTGTAGCTTGTCTTTTCATTTTCTTAACAGAGTCCCTCCCAGAGCAAAAACTTTTAATTTTGCTGACACCCAGTTAGTCATAGTTCCCTTTTACGGATTGTGTTTTTGGCATCATGTATAATAATTCTTTGTCTAGCCTGATGTCTGAAGATTTTCTCTTATATTTTCTTTTCAAAGTTTTTAAAGTTGTACGTTTTATATTTAAGTCTGTGATCCATTTCAAGTTAATTTTGTGTAAGGTGTGAGGTTCCAGATTCCAGGTTTTTTCCCTTTGATGTCCATTTGCTCTAGCACCATTTGTTGAATAGCCTGTCCTTCTCCCATTGGCTTGCTTTCACTCCCTTGACAAAAATTAGTTGGGTGTCTTTGTGTGGGTCTATGTCAGATTCTCCATTCTTTTCCTTTGATCCATATGCCTCTGCAAACACCACACTCTCTTAATTCCTATAGCTTTATGCTGCTGCTGCTGCTGCTAAGTTGCTTCAGTCGTGTCTGACTGTGCGACCCCGTAGATGGCAGCCTACCAGGCTCCTCCGTCCTTGGGATTCTCCAGGCAAGAACGCTGGAGTGGGTTGCCATTTCCTTCTCCACTGCATGAAAGTGAAAAGTGAAAGTGAAGTCGCTCAGTCGTGTCTCACTCTTCGCGACTCCATGGACTGCAGCCTACCAGGCTCCTCCGTCCATTGGAGTTTCCGGGCAAGAGTACTGGAGTGGGTTGCCATTGCCTTCTCCGAAGTAAACCTTAATATCAGGTGGAGTGGTTCCTCCTGTTTTTTTTTCCAAGATTGTTTAAGGTATTTTAGCCTTTGCTTTTCCATATAAATCTTAGAAAATCTTTGTATATATCTATGACATCTTCATAGTAATTGCATTAACTTATAGATCTGTTTGGTAAGAACTGACATTTCTTACCACATTGAGTCTTCCAATCCATAACACAAGAAATCTCTTCAGTTATTTAGAATTCCTCTCGTTTCCATCATCAGTATTTTGTAATTTATAGCATACAGACTCTGTACATGTTTGTTAACTATATACCTAAGTATTTCATTTTCTTTGGAGCAATTATAAATGGCATTGTGTTTGTACCTATATTAATATAAATAGTATACAGAAATGCCATTTGTGTGTGCATGTGTGTGTATTTCAATAAAACTTATTTACCAAAAGAGACAGTGGCCTGTATTTGATCATGGGCCGTAGGCTTCCCTGGTGGCTCAGTGGTTAAGAATCCACCTATAATGCAGGAGACCTGGGTTCGATCACTGGGTTGGGAAGATCCCCTGGAGAAGGAAATGGTAACCCACTCCAGTATTCTTGCTTGGAAAATTCCATGGACAGAGGAGCCCGGTGGGCTACAATCCACTTGGTCACAAAGAGTCAGACTAACAGTCTTAAGATATATTCAAGTTTCTTCTCAAAGGCAGATTTCCATTATTACTAAACAAACAAACCAAAAAAACACAATCAGCTGTCATTTACACTTTAAAAGGTTTCTAACATTTAATTCTCACTAGTAATATTATGGTTATTTTTAGGCCACAGGCACATATCTCCATGACTAAGCCACATACATTTTGAATTTCTTCTTTTGAATCCCTTTTATATATTAATATCTCCTAATCAAGTGAGAAAATATTTTTGATTTATTTTCCTTGGATGAAATATTTAGACAGATCATGCATGCCCAGAAACGTAAGTAGCTTCTCTGTCTTTGTTCCTGTGATATAGTGATTTATAATAAAATATATATTTGGTCTTTACCCCCTCTTTCTGGCACAGAGCTCCCAAAACTCCTGTAATTCTTAAATGATAAGAGCACAGGAGAATCTTTTCTTCTAATATTTGGTCTTTCACCCTGTTTCCTGATACTGAGCTCCTAAATCCTTTGGAATTCTAATGAGATGACTCTACATAGGCTTCTGGATGGGGGCTGGTCACCAATAAGACTAAGCAGTGATTGAAACTTGGAATTTTCAGTCCTACTTCCCCACCCTCCAGAAAGGGGAGAGGGCTGGAAGTAGAGTTAATAATTGATTGTGCCTACATGAGGAAGCCTCCATAAAATCCCAATAGCATGGAGTTCTAGGAGCTTCCGGGTGGTTGAACTGTCCACATGCCAGGAGGTGATGTACCCCAACTCCATGGGGATGAAATGCCTGTGCTCAGGACTCTCTCAGATCTCACCTTGTGTGTCTCTTCAGCTGGACTGTTCATCTGTATCTTTTATCATATCCTTTAATAAACTGATAAACATGGATGTTTCCCTGAGTTCTGTGAGCTTTTTTTAGTGAATCCAAGGGAGAAGAGGTCATGGGAATCTCCAGTGTGTAGCTGAGTCAGACAGAAGTGGTGGGTAACCTGGGGACCTACTACTTTCGATTGGCATCCAAAGTTGTGGGAGCAGTCTTGTGGGACTGAGCCCTTAACCTGACAGATCCGATGCAATCTCCAGGTAGATAAGTGTGTCAGAACTGAGTAGTAAGACATGCAACTGGTGTCACAGGGAATTGTTTGGTAGGGGAAAAACCACCACACATTTAGTGACCAGAATTATCAGAAGTGGGAATTCCGACAGTCCACTGGTTAGGACTCTGTGCTTTCATTGCTGAGGGCACAGTTTCAATCCTTGGTCTGAGAATTAAGATCCTGCAAGCCGTGTGGCACAGTCAAAAAAAAAAAAAAAATCAGAAGTGGTGTTCTATGTGAAAGTAAAGGAGAAAGGTAGGAGGAGAACTGAGATTTTTCTTAATGCATTTTCACATAGCAAGTTTGTTTCCAAGCCTTTTCCATGTATAATCTTCATGTCCCAACATTTACCTTGTTTCTCGTACAGGCTGCCTGTTGCCTGCTTCTTTGGCTAGGGAGAAAAGGTTTTCTTGGATCTTTTCTTGTCTGCACTACTTAGTGTTTTGAAGTTGCTCGTTTTTCCAGTACCTCGTCTTGGATCTATCATGCAGAAATAAAACCCAGGGAACTAACTGCCATGTCATTCCCTCCTTGAGTCTCTAGCCAGTCTGCTGTCTTTTCTCCACCTTTCAGAGTCTTCTAGAGTCTTGTTTATATATGATATCCAGGTTTTTAAGTGTACTTAGAGGTAGAAGTAGGGAAAAGTGTGTCTACTCCATCATCTCCAGAAACCACAAATCTGGCTGTTTGAGTTTATCAAATGGGGTTTTGGTGATTTTTTTTTTTTCCATCAATTTGATCATCTGATTTTTCTTGGTATAGTGGTTGACATTGGCTGATTTTTGTATATTGAACCAGCCTTTCATACCTGGACTATATTTCACTTATTTGTGGTGTATAATTTGTATGTTGAACCAGCCTTTCATACCTGGAATACATTTCACTTGGTTGTGGTGTATAACTCTTTATAAACCTTGGTAATGTTTTGATTTGTTTTGATTTTGTTTTAATGTTTTTGATTTTCTAACATTTTGTTGAATTTCTGTGGATAAGTTCAAGAGAGATAACAATCTGTAGTTTTCTCCTTTTTGTCCTTTTTTCTCTGGTTTTGATAGCAAAGTAAAATTGGCCTTATAAAATGAGTTGGGAAGTGTTCTCTTACCTGGAAGAGATTCAATAAAATTGGTGCTAATTTCTCTTTAAATGTCTGGTAGAATTCTTCAGTGAAAACATCTGGGCCTAGAGAGTTCCTTTTGGGGGGCTAAATATCAATAAAAAATTCAATCTCTTTGATGGCTATAGGACTATTTAGATGAGTTTGGTAGTTTGTGGTTTTGCAGTATTCAGTCTATTTCTTCCGGGTTGTTGAATTTATGAGCCTAAAGTCATTCATAGTTTTATTATATCTTATAATCCTTTTTTTTAAAAAATTTATTTTATTTTTAAACTTTACAATATTGTATTACTTTTGCCAAATATCGAAATGAATCCACCACAGGTATACCCGCGTTCCCCATCCTGAACCCTCCTCCCTTCTCCCTCCCCTACCCTCCCTCTGGTACATATACACAATGGAGTATTACTCAGCCATTAAAAAGAATACATTTGAATCAGTTCTAATGAGATGGATAAAACTGGAACCTATTATACAGAGTGAAGTAAGCCAGAAAGAAAAACACCAATACAGTATACTAACACATATATATGGAATTTAGAAAGATGGTAACAATAACCCTGTGTACGAGACAGCAAAAGAGACACAGATGTATAGATCAGTCTTATAATCCTTTTAACTGTTGCAGTATCTGTAGAGCTATCCTATTTTTTATTCCTGATATTGGTGATGTGTATCTTCTCTTTTTTTATCTTTCTCAATCTCTCTAGAGGTTTTTCAATTTTATTGATCTTTTCAAATATCTAAATTTCTGTTTCATTGACTTTTACAATTTTTCTGTTTTCAATTTTCTTGATTTAAAAAAATATTTATTTATTTATTTTCTTGGCTGCATTGGGTCTTAATTGTGGCACACAGGTTCTCTAGTTGTGTCACACAGGCATGGGTTCAGTTACCCTGCAGCATGTGGGATCTTGGTTCCCTGACCAGGGTTCAAACCTACATCCCCTGCATTATAAGGTGGATTCTTAACCACCAAACCACCAGGGAAGTGCCAGATTTTTGCTCTTATTTTCATTATTTTCCTTCCTGCTGTTTGCTTTGGATCTATTTTGCTCTTCTTTTTCTAGTTTCTTGGGGTAGGAAGTTTGATTATTGATTTGAGAACATTCCTCCTTTTTAATGTAAGCATCTAGTGCTGTGGATATCCCTCTCAGCACTGCTTTAGTGCATTGCACAAATATTGATATGTTTTATTTTCTCTTTTCTTTCAGTTCTATGTATTTGTAAAAGTTTCCTTTTGACTTCCATTTTGACCGATAGATGATTAAGAATCTTTTTTTTAATGTTTATTTACTTGGCTGCACTTGGTCTTAGTTGTGGCACACAGTAGTTTCGATCTTCTCTGTGGCACATTAGTTCTTTAGTTGTGGCATGCGGGAACTTTTTTTGTTGTTATCGTGGCATGTGGGATCTAGTTCCCTGACTAGGGATCAAACCTGGGCTCCTTGTGTTGGGAGCATGGAGTCTTAGCCACTGGACCACCAAGGAAGTCCCAAGAAGCATGGTTTTAAATAAGCGTTTTAGATGTTTTCCTGTTGTCTCTGTTATTGACTTCTAGTTTGATTCCACCGTTTTTTTGTTTTTTTGGCTGTGGAGCTTGTGGAATCTTACTTTCCTAACCAAGTATTGAACCGCGGGCCCTTTTTAAAATTTGTTGAGATTTGGTTTATGGCTCAGGTAATGGTCCATCTTGGTGAATCTGTTCCATGGGTACTTGAAAAGAATGTGTTTTCTGTTACTGTTGGGTAGAATGTTCTATAAATATAAGTTAGATCCTGTTAATCAGTGGTGGTGTTCAGTTCTTTATCACTGCTGGAATTTCTCTCCACTAGTTCTATTAATTGCTAATGTCCTCAGTTATAATTGTGGATGTATCTATTTCTCCTTTCAGCCCCATCAGTTTTTGCTGTTCATATATCCTGAAGCTATTTTGTTTAATGCATACACATTTAGGATTGTTATGTCTTTTTGGTGAATTGATTCTCTTATCATTATACAATGTTTCTCTTTGTCCCTATAAATTTATTTGCTCTCAAGTCTACTTTTTTTTTTTAAAAAAGAGATTGATTGACTTACTAATTTTTAACTCTGCTGAGTCTTCATTGTTGCACGCAGGCTTTCTCTAGTTGTGGTGCCCAGATTTCCCACTGTGGTGGCTTCTTCTGCTGCAGAGCACAGGCTCTAGGAGCGTGGGCTTCAGTAGTTGTGGTGTATGGGCCCAGTTGGTCTGCAGCGTGTGAGATCCTCTTGGACCAGGAATCAAACCTGTGTCCCCTGCACTGGCGGGTGGACTTAAACCACTAGACCACCGGGGTAGCCCTCAAGTCTACTTTTTAAAAATGTATGTTTGCATTGCTTATATTTTTCCTTTTTTTTTTGGCTACTCCACAAAGCATGTGGAATGTTAGTTCCCCAACATGCCTCCTGCAGTGTAAGCACAGAGTCTTAACCACTGAACCACCAGGGAAGTCCCTGAAGTGAGTTTCTTGTAGACAGTATATATTTGGTTTGTATTTTCTATCCATTCTGCCAGTCTCTGTTTTTAGTTGGTATAGTTGGACCATTTAAACTTAAAGTAATTAGTGAGATATATCTAGGCTTATTTCTGCCATTTTATTATTTGTTTTCTATTTGTTCCCTCTGATTCTTATTCTTCTGCTTCTCTCCTCTTGCTTTGCTTTGGGTACATGAGCATACTATAGAATTTTTTTTCTTACATCTGTTGAATTTTTTTAAAAAACACATCCATCTCTATTAGGTTTTTGTCTTAATACCATGATCAGCTCCCCTTTCCCCATCTTGTATTGTTTCAGTGATACCATATGGCTGTGGAAGCCAGGTGGGCTCCTGATTGTGTCTTATTCTACTGCTACTGTTTTAGTTGTGGCATTTCTCCACTGGAAACATTCCATACAATCAAGAGAACTATTATGCATAGTTAAAACATCTATTATTCCAGTACTTTTAGCAGCATCCATTAGAACCATTTGGGTGTATGTCCATCAAGTAAAACATAACACAATTTGAACAAACATCAACTGTGATGAGGCACCACTGGTAACCAGAAAGAGTGTCACAGGTCTGATGTTAATCTATTAGGAGCAGGTGGGCCAATGCCCAGTGTAATGGGGGCTCTTTAGTCACAGAACTTTGCCAGAAGTTACAAGTCTGACAAGCATTCCCTGTTTTGTAAAAGATAGTAGGTTTCTAAACTTGGCTTCCAGAGGGAACGAGTGTTGTAAATCCACTTCATGCTCCCAGAGCAGGGGGCCCAGGTCCGGTCCTTGTCAGGGAACTAGATCCCACATGCCACAACTAGCAATTTGCATGCCACAACTAAGACCCAGTGCAGCCAGGAAAATAAATAAATATTTAAAAAAGAAAAGAAAATGAATGTTTTCTTATTATTCATGTGCCATTCATTATTATGACTTTGGAATTCCTCTAATAAAAACATAGAGGCAAATAGGTAAAATAAGAATTAAAAGCTAGGACTTCCTTGGTGGTCCAGTGGATAAGAATCAGCCTGCCAATGCAGGGAACACAGGTGTTTTCCCTGGTCCGGGAAGATTCCACATGCTGTGGAGCATCTAAGCTTTTGAGCCGCAACTACTGAGCCCACACTCTAGATCCGTTGAGCTGCAAATGCTGAGCCTGTGTGCCGCAACTACTGAAGCCCGTGCACCTAGAGCCTGTGCTCTGCAACAAGAGAAGCCACCACAATGAGAAGCTTGCATGCTACAACAAAGAGTAACCCCCGCTCACCACAACTAGAGAAAGCCCTTGTGCAGCAAGGAAGACCCCGGGCAACCGAAAACAGAAGAATTAAAGCTAAGGACTTTATTATTATGATAAAAGGATAAGTGTAAGGCAAAGTCTTTATGCTTTTGGGTAGAATTATTTTATACATTTAAATGTAAGCAAGGTGAAAAGACAGCTTTCTGAATGGGAGAAAATAATAGCAAACGAAGCAACAGACAAAGAATTAATCTCAAAAATATACAACCAGCTCCTGCTGTTCAATTCCAGAAAAATAAACACCCCAATCAAAAAATTGGCCAAAGAACTAAACAAACATTTCTCCAAAGAAGACATACAGATGGCTAACAAACACATGAAAAAGATGCTCAACATCACTCATTTTAAGAGAAATACAAATCGAAACCACAATGAGGTACCATCTCATGCCAGTCAGAATGGCTGCTATCCAAAAGTCAACAAACAATAAATGCTGGAGAGGGTGTGGAGAAAAGGGAACCCTCTTACACTGTTGGTGGGAATGCAAACTAGTACAGCCACTATGGAGAACAGTGTGGAGATTCCTTAAAAAACTGGAAATAGAACTGCCATATGACCCAGCAATCCCACTGCTGGGCATACACACCGAGGAAACCAGAACTGAAAGAGACACGTGTACCCCAATGTTCATTGCAGCACTGTTTATAATAGCCAGGACATGGAAGCAACCTTGATGTCCATCTGCAGACAAATGGATAATAAAACTGTGGTACATATACACAATGGAATATCACTCAGCCATTAAAAAGAATATATTTGAGTCAGTTCTAATGAGGTGGATGAAACTGGAGCCTATTATACAGAGTGAATTAAGTCAGAAAGAAAAACACGAATACAGTATACTAACTCATATATATGGAATTTAGAAAGATGGTAATGATGACCCTATATGTGAGACAGCAAAAGAGACACAGATGTATAGAACAGTCTTTTGGACTCTGTGGGAGAGGGCGAGGGTGGGATGATTTGAGAGAATAGCATTGAAACATGTATATTATCATATGTGAAACAGATTGCCAGTCCAGGTTCGATGCATGAGACAGGGTGCTCAGGGCTGGTACACTGGGATGATCCTGAGGGATGGGATGGGGAGGCAGGTGGGAGGGGGGTTCAGGATGGGGAACACGTGTACACCCATGGCTGATTCATGTCAATATATGGCAAAAACCACTACAGTATTGTAAAGTAATTAGCCTCCAATTAAAAAAAAATAAGGAAAGAAAAAAAAATAAAGGTGAGACTACCAAGGCTTCTCAAGGTAAACTGAGTAGCCCAATATCACAGAGATTTGCACATGAGAAACTAGGCCTTCAAAGCACACCCCAGATTCCATAGTGCATGGTGTTCCTGTCTCCACGTGAATTACAGGAACCAGGTCATAGAGGAATGCTATGATCTTGTAACTCCTGTTTGGTTTGCATGCTTGGATTATGAAGTTGATGGTTCTGCTTTTGGCTGATTATTTTTTTCTTTCTGCATTTCATAATCTGGAGGCTTTCTGACAGATAAAACTTGAAGAGATGACAATAAAGTAAAGATCATTGTTTTGCAAAAAATAAATAAATAAATGTAAAGGTCCTTTGTACTCTGACATTTGTCTTTTGTACAGTTGCTGCATATTCATAGTCACTTTTTGTAAACCCTTGAGTAGTGTAAATAAAACAGCTTTCTGCTTCCAGAGATACATTTAAATCAATATTACTATCAAACATCTACATTTTTTCTAACACATGGTTACCTGTTTATTTCTCATATTCTTCTATGTTGGGTAAATTCTGTGTCCCCTCAGGCTTTAGATTAAACTGAATTAAAAAAAAAAAAAACCTTTGTGCTGCTGGTAATATTTTCATAAAGTAAAATTTTCCTATAAGGATACATTGAAAAGTAGAGGAAAGATAAAAGATAAAGGAGTAACTGGAAGTATAAAAGAAGAAAAAAGGTAAAAGGAAAAAAAGGAAGAGGAAAGATGTTTCATTTTTTTATATAGTAGGGGGGGATATGCCAATTTTTTAGGCTTTACTATTTCTGAAAATTGTTAGAATAACTAATCTCTAAGAATCTTAACCTTTGCAACTGCCAGTAATTGAAATCACCTTAAAAAAATTACAAGATTCATGAAGGAAAATTATACTTCTTTATTGAAATTATCATTCCCTGCTAATAGAGTTTCTTATTAAAAAATCTTATAAAACACTGGAGACCTTTCAAGAGATAATATGCTAGATGTGCATTCACTATAGACAATTTTCTTTTGGCTCTTAGATGCTATTAATATAGCATTCCAAAACATTTTTGAAAATGACACCTTGTGCATGCAATGGAGTTATAAAAATTATATAAACAATAATGTAGATGCAAGCTATTATATGAAAGTGAAAGTGAAGTCACCCAGTCGTGTCCGACTCTTTGCAACCCCATGGACTGTAGCCTACCAGGCTCCTCCCTCCATGGGATTCTCCAGGCAAGAGTACTGGAGTGGGGTGCCATTTCCTTCTCCAGGGGATCTTCCCAACCCTGGGATGGAACCCGGGTCTCCTGCATTCCAGGCAGACGCTTTAACCTCTAAGCCACCAGGGAAGCCCAAAAACTATTATATACATAATGAATAAGCAGCAAGGTCCTATTGTATAACCCAGGGAACTATATTTAATATCCTGTGATTAAACCATAATGGAAAAGAATGTATACATATATTTAACTGTATCACTTTGCAGTATAAGCAGAAATTAACACAACGTTGTAAATCAACTATATTTCAATAAAAAAGAGCAAAAAAAAAAAAGCAATAACAATACTTTAACAAGTTTAAACTTGGTGTATAACACTATAGGGGACACAGTGTCAACCATGTTTCAAAAACTAAAGGAAATAGTGAGAGGCAGATGAGAGTGGGCACTTATTTGGGTTGTGGCCCAACTCAGAGGCAAAAGGCAATACTACATTCCACCAACCATAGGCCCTGGCGTCACACAGCCTCAGCTCTCACCACTGTTCCAGAGAAGCTGAAACACTCTTAGCACAGAACCTATGAGTTCTGTTGCAGAGAAGCCAATTCTGACTCTATGTTGGAACTATTTCTTTGACTTGCTTTTTGTTGCTGTGGTTATTATAATCATACATAATGACCTGCCTCAGAGAATCCTGCCCCTTGGCCTGACTGTTAAACTATAGTGCCTTTGTTCAGAACCCTGTCCACCTGTGGATGGCAGGAAGGAAGACATTAACACATCCCCTGCCCGAGACTTGCCATTCTAGATGTTTGCAAGATTAATGGCCTTTTTACTTTGCTTCCTCACCTCCCCCCATCTCTGATCTATAAAAGAACCTGGCATCCAGACCCCAGTAAGATGGTTATTTTGAGGTGCTAGCCTGCCATCTTCTCAGTCAGCTGGCTCCCTGATTAAAGTCTCCTCCTTGCCTCAACCCCTTGTCTCTTGGGTTCATTGGCTTCTCTCATTGGCTTCTCATGTGGCAAGCAAGCTTGGACTCGGTAACACTTTCTTCTCTTGCTCCAGGAAGATGGTTGTTGAAAGCCCTTCCCTGATGCTGTCAGCCAGGATACCATTTGTGTTTGAATGACCATCAGATATTCATAGTGATGTTTGGGATGAAAGCAGTCAAATACTTAAGAGTAAGATAATTTCAGCCAAATAGTGTTTTAGCAGGCTTGCTAAGTTGCTTCAGTTTTGTCTGACTCTTTGCGACCCCAAGGACTGTAGCCCACCAGGCTCCTCTGTCCAAGGGATTCTCCAGGCAAGAATACTGGAGTGAGTTGCCATTCCCTTCTCCAGGGGATCTTCCCAACCCAGGAATCGAACCCGAGTCTCTTATATCACCTACATTGACAGCCGGGTTCTTTACCACGAGCGCCACCTAGGAAACCCAGTGTTTTACAGAACCATGTAAATGAAAGTTTCAGTTAAGGAGGGGATGCTGCTGCTGCTGCTAAGTCGCTTCAGTCATGTCTGACTCTGTGTGACCCCATAGGAGAGTCATATCCTTTAAATGCATGTGAATGCATATAATGTAACAAATTAATGCATGCAAATGTCTCATACTATGATATAAAGCCCAAAATATAAGGAGGGGTCCCTACTCCTGAGACCAGCCTTAGGTGCAGGAATCTACGACAATTATAAATATAATGAACCCCATTACTAAGGAAATCCTGTAAGGAAAACTGAGCCCATCTAAACCTGCAGAATTAGAGTGATTAGGGTAAGGTCACTATTTTTACTTTTGGCTTTTACAACAACTCAGTGTCATTAAAGTGTCATGCCTGTTGCCGGCCAAAATTTTGGCGTTCTCTGCCCACTGAGGCTGAATGAAAAATACGGAGACAGAGTTTGGAGGAAATAGAAAGGTGGCTTTTATTCTCAGCCAGCGGAGAGGGGAACACAGTAGTCTCATGCCTCAAGAACTGTGCCCTCCCTCCTTGAGGAGTCTAGGAGCTTATATAAGGAAGGGGTCCAGGTCAGGAGTCGGTGATGAGGAAAAAAGATGATAGGATTTTGATTTCTTCCTCTTGCATTGTTTTAAAGGTAGTCATAAACTGGTGTCAGTAACCCCATAGTTTGGCAGTTCGTGGCTCTGAGGGCCTTCTCTCTGTTATGTAACTAACTACAAGAGGAAGAGGGTTGGAAGAATAAACACCAGATAGGAGATGTACTTAGCGTAGAGTCAAAGGAGAAAATGTGAATTGTAGCTCCTGCAGAGTTAGGGGGGCAGAAAAGTTAACTTAGAGACATGCAGAGTTAGGAGAAGTTAAAGTAAAAAAATATAGGAATGTTCAGGCCTGCTCACTCTTCTCTTCTTTGTTCTTAGTAAAAGGAAAGAGAAAAACTCATTCTTCTTTTTTCCTTTTCAATGTAACAAATCCCCCCAGTCAGTTTATTCCCTCCATATCAATAGAGGAAGGGAAATAGGTGTCATTCTTGTCTGGCTGAGGATAAACATCAGTTTTGTTCCGTTTGACAATCACAAGCGGTTTGGCCCAGAGGCCCGTTTATCTCCTACTTTAAATTTATCTTGAAAGATGTGAACTCCAAAAATCTTTATTGGGGTGATGAGGGACAGGTGGTCAGTCTTCTGTAACTTCTTTAATGCTGACCTGGGATTCATAGACCCTACATAGTTGGAGGTCACAGAGTTTGCTCCCTGTTTTACTAAGGGGCCCCAGGGTGACTTTTGTGGTTATTTCCACAGGGTCTGTTCAGAGGAGTGGTTGTAATCTCTTTGGGGGTGTGGGTTTTCTCTCCATATCATCATTATCTTGACCTAAATCTGTTGTCATCTGGAGGAGACAAAACATAACAGTTTTTTTTTAAACAGAGACCTTAGATCAGTAAAAGTTAATGTAATTAGGGATCAAAGAAGGAGTAAGAATCAAGTCATGTTTGATGACAATTTTGATTGTGGTCCAGGTAGAGTCAGTGGATGGGTCATCCTGTCCAAAGGAATGGATCCATTTGGACTCAGAAGTAGTTGGAGGAATGACAACCTCAACATTAACAGACAAAATAGAAAAATTTAAGCATGAATCCTAATTTAGATTTAACATTTTAAGGAGACTTGTAGCCAGGTAGCCAGTTGTCTAGGTTTATTTCAGTTCAGTTCAGTCAGTCAGTCATGTCCAACTCTTTGTGACCCCCATGGATTGCAGCACACCAGGCTTCCCTATCCATTACCAAATCCCAGAGCTTGCTCAAACTCATGTCCATCAATACAAGAGAAGACTCTACAAATGGACACTATCAGATCGCCAATACCAAAATCAGATTGATTGTATTCTTTGCAGCCAAAAATGGAGAAGCTCTATACAGTCAGCAAAAACAAGACTGGGAGCTGACTGTGGCTCAGATCATGAACTCCTTATTACCAAATTCAGACTTAAATTGAAGAAAGTAGGGAAAACCACTAGACCATTCAGGTATGACCTAAATCAAATCCCTAATGATTATACAATGGAAGTGAGAAATAGATTTAAGGGACTAGACCTGATAGACAGAGTGCCTGATTATTATGGATGGAGATTCATGACATTGTACAGGAGGCAGTGACCAAGACCATCCCCAAGACAAAGAAGTGCAAACAAGCAAAATGGCTGTCTGGGGAGGCCTTACAAATAGCTGTGAAAGAAAAGAAGCAAAAAGCAAAGGGGAAAAGGAAAGATATACCCATTTGAATGCAGAGTTCCAAAAAATGGCAAGGAGAGATAAGAAAGCCTTCCTCAGTGATCAATGCAAAGAAATAGAGGAAAACAATAGAATGGGAAAGACTAGAGATCTTTTCAGGAAAATCAGAGCTATCAAGAGAACATTTCATGCAAAGATGGGCTCAATAAAGGACAGAAATTGTATGGACCTAACAGAAGCGGAAAAGTTTAAGAGGTGGCAAGAATACACAGAAGAACTGTACAAAAAAGATCTTCATGACCCAGATAATCACGGTGGTCTGATCACTCACCCAGAGCCAGATATCCTGGAATGTGAAGTCAAGTGGGCCTTCGGAAGCATCACTATGAACAAACCTAGTGGAGGTGATGGAATTCCAGTGGAGCTATTTCAAATCCTAAAAGATGATGCTGTGAAAGTGCTGCACTCAATATGCCAGCAAATTTGGAAAACTCAGCAGTGGCCACAGGACTGGAAAAGTCAGTTTTCATTTCAATCCCAAAGAAGAGCAATGTCAAAGAATGCTCAAACTACTGTACAAGTACACTCTTCTCACACACTAGCAAAGTAATGATCAAAATTCTCCAAACCAGGCTTAAACAGTATGTGAACCATGGATTTTCAGGTCTTCAAACTGAATTTAGAAAAGGCAGAGGAACCAGAAATCAAATTGCCAACATCCATTGGATCATAGAAAAAGCAAGAAAATTTCAGAAAAACATGTACTTCTGTTTTATTGATTACACCAAAGCCTTTGACTGTGTGGATCACCACAAACTGTGGAAAATTCTTCAAGAGGTGGGAATACCAGACCACCTCACCTGCCTCCTGAGAAATTTGTATGCAGGTGAAGAAGCAAGTTAGAACCAGACATGGAACAACAGACTGGTTCCAAATTGGGAAAGAAGTATGTCGAGTATGTATATTGTCACCCTGCTTATTTAACTTATATGCAGAGTTCATCATGTAAAATGCCAGGCTAGATGAAGCACAAGCTGGAATCATGATTGCTGGGAGAAATATCAATAACTTCAGATATGCAGATGATACAACCCTCATGGCAGAAAGTGAAGAGGGACTGAAGAGCCTCTTGAGGAAAGTGAGAGAGGAGAGTGAAAAAGCTGTCTTAAAACTCAACATTCAAAAAACAAAGGTCATGGCATCTCGTCCCATCACTTCATGGCAAGTAGATAGGGAAAAAATGGAAACAGTGACAAATTATTTTCTTGGGTTCCAAAATCACTGCAGATGGTGACTGCCCCCATGAAATAAAAAGACGCTTGCTCTTTGGAAGAAAAGCCAAGCTCACAACCCAGACAGCATATTAAAAAGCAGAGACATTACTTTGCCAACAAAGGTCTGCCTAGTCAAAGCTATGGTTTTTCCAGTAGTCATATATGGATGTGAGAGTTGGACTGTAAAGAAAGCTGAGTGCTGAAGAACTGATGCTCTTGAACTGTGGTGTTGGAGAAGACTCTTGAGAGTCCCTTGGACAGCAAGGAGATCCAACCAGTCCATGCTAAAGGAAATAAGTCCTGAATATTCATTGGAAGGACTGATGCTGAAGCTGAAACTCCAATATTTTGGCCACTAAATGCGAAGAACTGACTCGTTGGAAAAGCCCCAGATGCTGGGAAAGACTGAAGGCAGGAGGAGAATTGTTCGATAGAAGAGGAGATGGTAGGTCTTAATCTTTAACGTGGCTATTGGTTATTACACATGCATTTTTCTTGTTTTTCAACATGCAGTTCAGTTCAGTCACTCAGTCGTGTCTGACTCTTTGCAACCCTATGAATCACAGCACACCAGGCCTCCCTGTCCATCACCAACTCCCAGAGTTCACCCAGACTCACGTGCACCGAGTCAGTGATGCCATCCAGCCATCTCATCCTCTGTCGTCCCCTTCTCCTCCTGCCCCCAATCCCTCCCAGCATCAGAGTCTTTTCCAATGAGTCAACTCTTTGCATGAGGTGGCCAAAGTACTGGAGTTTCAGCTTTAGCATCATTCCTTCCAAAGAAATCCCAGGGCTGATCTCCTTCAGAATGGACTGGTTGGATCTCCTTGCAGCCCAAGGGACTCTCAAGAGTCTTCTCCAACACCACAGTTCAAAAGCATCAATTCTTCGGCGCTCAGCATTCTTCACAGTCCAACTCTCATATCCATACATGACCACAGGAAAAACCATAGCTTTGACTAGACGAACCTTTGTTGGCAAAGTAATGTCTCTGCTTTTGAATATGCTATCTAGGTTGGTCATAACTTTCCTTCCAAGGAGTAAGCATCTTTTAATTTCATGGCTGCAGTCACCATCTGCAGTGATTTTGGAGCCCAGAAAAATAAAGTCTGACACTGTTTCCACTGTTTCCCCATCTATTTCCCATGAAGTGATGGGACCAGATGCCATGATCTTCGTTTTCTGAATGTTGAACTTTAAGCCAACTTTTTCACTCTCCACTTTCACCTTCATCAAGAGGCTTTTTAGTTCCTCTTCACTTTCTGCCATAAGGGTGGTGTCATCTACATATCTGAGGCTATTGATATTTCTCCTGGCAATCTTGATTCCAGCTTGTGCTTCCTCCAGCACAGGGTTTCTTATGATGTACTCTGCATATAAGTTAAATAAGCAGGGTGACAATATACAGCCTTGACGTACTCCTTTTCCTATTTGGAACCAGTCTGTTGTTCCATGTCCAGTTCTAACTGTTGCTTCCTGACCTGCATACACATTTCTCAAGGGGCAGATCAGGTGGTCTGGTATTCCCATCTCTTTCAGAATTTTCCACAGTTTATTGTGATCCACACAGTCAAAGGCTTTGGCATAGTCAATAAAGCAGAAATAGATGTTTTTCTGGAACTCTCTTGCTTTTTCCATGATCCAGCGGATGTTAGCAATTTGACCTCTGGTTCCTCTGCCTTTTCTAAAACCAGCTTGAACATCAGGAAGTTCATGGTTCACATATTGCTGAAGCCTGGCTTGGAGAATTTTGAGCATTATTTTACTAGCGTATGAGATGAGTGCAATTGTGCGGTAGTTTGAGCATTCTTTGGCATTGCCTTTCTTTGGGATTGGAATGAAAACTGACCTTTTTCAGTCCTGTGGCTACTGCTGAGTGTTCCAAATTTGGTGGCATATTGAGTGCAGCACTTTCACAGCATCATCTTTTAGGATTTGAAATAGCTCCACTGGAATTCCATCACCTCCACTAGCTTTGTTCGTAGTGATGCTTTCTAAGGCCCACTTGACTTCACATTCCAGGATGTCTGGCTCTAGGTCAGTGATCACACCATCATGATTATCTGGGTCGTGAAGATCTTTTTTGTACAGTTCTTCTGTGTATTCTTGCCATCTCTTCTTAATATCTTCTGCTTCTGTTAGGTCCATACCATTTCTGTCCTTTATCAAGCCCATCTTTGCATGAAATGTTCCCTTGGTATCTCTAATTTTCTTGAAGAGATCTCTAGTCTTTACCATTCTGTTGTTTTCCTCTATTTCTTTGCATTGATTGCTGAGGAAGGCTTTCTTATCTCTTCTTGCTATTCTTTGGAACTCTGCATTCAGATGCTTATATCTTTCCTTTTCTCCTTTGCTTTTCACTTCTCTTCTTTTCACAGCTATTTGTAAGGCCTCCCCAGACAGCCATTTTGCTTTTTTGCATTTCTTTTCCATGGGGATGGTCTTGATCCCTGTCTCCTGTACAATGTCACGAACCTCATTCCATAGTTCATCAGGCACTCTATCTATCAGATCTAGGCCCTTATATCTATTTCTCACTTCCACTGTATAATCATAAGGGATTTGATTTAGGTCATACCTGAATGGTCTAGTGGTTTTCCCTACTTTCTTCAATTTAAGTCTGAATTTGGCAATAAGGAGTTCATGATCTGAGCCACAGTCAGCTCCTGGTCTTGTTTTTGTTGACTGTATAGAGCTTCTCCATCTTTGGCTGCAAAGAATATAATCAATCTGATTTCGGTGTTGACCATCTGGTTATGTCCATGTATACAGTCTTCTCTTGTGTTGTTGGAAGAGGGTGTTTGTTATAACCAGTGCATTTTTTTGGCAAAACTCTATTAGTCTTTGCCCTGAATCATTCCCTATTCCAAGGCCAAATTTGCCTGTTACTCCAGGTGTTTCTTGACTTCCTACTTTTGCATTCCAGTCCCCTATAATGAAAAGGACATCTTCTTTGGGTGTTAGTTCTAAAAGGTCTTGTAGGTCTTCATAGAACCGTTCAACTTCATACAGTCCAGAGCAATTCCATTGTCTAAACATATAACAGTTCAAGAAGAGATCTTAAAAAATAAAAAGGGTTGTAGTCACCTGCTGCTGGCAGATCTGTTTTTAGAATGGCTGATGGCATCCTAATTCTGACACAGCTCAGAAAACTCAAGTTCTTAACAAAACAAGGAATTTTCTGAAATCACACCATAGTGTCACCTAGTTATTTCCATAGTTACTCTATTTTGACATTAATTATAATTTTTACTTAATAGCCAAAGTGACTGTCATTGTCAATGGCATTAGTGTTTCTCTAGGTATGAGAAGATGAAAGAATCAGGGTTCATAAAAATCTCCTCCTGAAAGTGTCTTAATTATCTGGAAGCCACTTCTGCCAGTTTTTCCAGAGCACAGAGAGCCTCATTCCTAATTTCCACCCTGAATTCCTTTCAGGGGTATTAAAGGTCAGCAGCTTTAGTGGCCAATCTTTGTAGAGACAGATGACAAGTGCCAATTTCCAATTGGCAGAGCCCCTTCAGTGTAATGAATTTGACCATGGTTTGAGGGCATTACATGACCTTTTTGTTCCACAGTGCTAGGAATACTCATTCCCAGGTCTTGTGAAAATTTTGTTGACAGGCCACTCAATGTGCTATCACTGGACTAGACCATAAAACAGTATTCAAAATTCTCTGAACTACCTGTATTTACTAGTCTCTTGTGGTCCAAGAAAATATTTTTCTTTTGTTGTTTTTTCGCATATCTAGAGCCACACTATTATAATCATTGATCTTATGTGGAACTGTATACCATCATTTTATCAGTGGCTCAGTCACACATTTCATAATGCAAGGGACAATACTTTATGGAACAGGCAGTATACAAAACAATATAGTTAGCAGTGATAGTAAGGTCATAAGTAAGAACTTAAGAACCTCCCTTAGGTGTATATACCTTAGTATATGGAGCTTCCCTGTAGTATATTGGGCTTCCCTTATGGCTCAGCTGGTAAAGAATCTGCCTGCAATGCAGGAGACCTGGGTTCGATTCCTGGGTTGGGAAGATCCCCTGGAGAAGGGAAAGGCTACCCACTCCAGTATTCTGGCCTGGAGAATTCCATGGACTATATATATAGTCCGTAGGGTTGTAAAGAGTTGGACACGACTGAGCGATTTTTACTTTTCACCTTCACCCTAGTATAACCCAGATTATACCTATGTCATCTGACTTAGTTTGTTCTGTACCAATCTTTATTTCTTAGGGAAACTATATTTTGGCATTGTCCACAAGGCACCCAGCCTGTTTTCTAGTGTAACTAGACTAATTATCTTTAGTATGAGTTAATTGTTCCCAGGATAGAGGAGCTTTTGAATTTAAATTACCATGCTGCTGCTGCTGCTGCTGCATCGCTTCAGTCATGTCCAACTCTGTGCGACCCCATAGACGGCAGCCCACCAGGCTCCCCCGTCCCTGGGATTCTCCAGGCAAGAACACTGGAGTGGGTTGCCATTTCTTTCTCCAATGCATGAAAGTGAAAAGTGAAAGTGAAGTTGCTCAGTTGTGTCCAACTCTTAGCGACCCCGTGGACTGCAGCCTACCAGGCTCCTCCATCCATGGGATTTTCCAGGCAAGAGTACTGGAGTGGGGTGCCATCGCCTTCTCCTTAAATTACCATAGCCTGATGTTAACTATATAAATCCATCCTGTAATTGTGGCAGGTTTTATTTCTTGGTTGAAATTTTGTTTGTTGCTCTGATTAAACTTGAGCAATAGAGTAAATTGTATATTTATGGCCAAGGTCAGAGCTGTGTGTGCTTAGTTGCTCAGTCGTGTCTGACTCTTTGCAACCCCATGGACTGTAGCCTGCCAGGCTCCTCTGTCCATCGGATTTTCCAGGCAAGAACACTGGAGTAGGTTGCCATGCCCTGCTCCAGGTAATCTTCCCTACCCAGAGATTGAAACCAGATCTCCTGCATTGCAGGTGGAGACTTTACCATCTGAGCCACCAGGGAAGCCCGAGGTCAGAGTGGGTATTATTAATTGATAAGGTGAGGAGATTTTATAATGTCAATAGTAACTTGAACATGACTATAATTTTTTAAAAGGTAAATTTTCTAACAGTCAGCCAATTAGAGCCTTGGAGTGGAGAAATCCACTAAGGTAACCCAGAAGTGCTAGACATAGGTAATTGGCACAAACCCAACAATTGGATTGATCCTTAAAACTAGCATAGTATCATGTCTATCATAGAAAAACGTTTGATTTATATGTAAAGGTCCAAGAAGTCAAGAAAACATTATAAAGGATCATACGAATCAGGTCGAGGATTTTAGGCAATTTGTCTACTTCTGATGTCATCTTTTTATTTTCATGTGAATGTAGTTTTTCCTCTGAGCATTGTTTTAAAGGTGATTTGGTAACTGTGGCTTTGTAGTAGAGCCTGAAGTCAGGTAGGTTGATTCCTCCAGTTCCATTCTTTCTCAAGATCGCTTTGGCTATTCGAGGTTTTTTGTATTTCCATACAAATTGTGAAATTATTTGTTCTAGCTCTGTGAAGAATACTGTTGGTAGCTTGATAGGGATTGCGTTGAATCTATAAATTGCTTTGGGTAGTATACTCATTTTCACTATATTGATTCTTCCAATCCATGAACATGGTATATTTCTCCATCTATTAGTGTCCAAAGACAGAAATATAGATCAATGGAACAAAATAGAAAGCCCAGAGATAAATCCACGCACATATGGACACCTTATCTTTGACAAAGGAGGCAAGAATATACAATGGATTAAAGACAATCTCTTTAACAAGTGGTGCTGGGAAATCTGGTCAACCACTTGTAAAAGAATGAAACTAGAACACTTTCTAACACCATACACAAAAATAAACTCAAAATGGATTAAAGATCTAAACGTAAGACCAGAAACTATAAAACTCCTAGAGGAGAACATAGGCAAAACACTCTCTGACATACATCACAGCAGGATCCTCTATGACCCACCTCCCAGAATATTGGAAATAAAATCAAAAATAAACAAATGGGACCTAATTAACCTTAAAAGCTTCTGCACATCAAAGGAAACTATTAGCAAGGTGAAAAGACAGCCTTCAGAATGGGAGAAAATAATAGCAAATGAAGCAACTGACAAACAACTAATCTCAAAAATATACAAGCAACTCCTACAGCTCAACTCCAGAAAAATAAACGACCCAATCAAAAAATGGGCCAAAGAACTAAATAGACATTTCTCCAAAGAAGACATACAGATGGCTAACAAACACATGAAAAGATGCTCAACATCACTCATTATCAGAGAAATGCAAATCAAGACCACTATGAGGTACCATTTCACACCAGTCAGAATGGCTGCGATCCAAAAGTCTACAAATAATAAATGCTGGAGAGGGTGTGGAGAAAAGGGAACCCTCTTACACTGTTGGTGGGAATGCAAACTAGTACAGCCACTATGGAGAACAGTGTGGAGATTCCTTAAAAAACTGGAAATAGAACTGCCTTATGATCCAGCAATCCCACTGCTGGGCATACACACCGAGGAAACCAGAAGGGAAACAGACACGTGTACCCCAATGTTCATTGCAGCACTGTTTATAATAGCCAGGACATGGAAGCAACCTAGATGTCCATCAGCAGATGAATGGATAAGCAAGCTGTGGTACATATACACAATGGAGTATTACTCAGCCATTAAAAAGAATACATTTGAATCAGTTCTAATGAGGTGGATGAAACTGGAGCCTATTATACAGAGTGAAGTAAGCCAGAAGGAAAAACATAAATACAGTATACTAACGCATATATATGGAATTTAGAAAGATGGTAACAATAACCCGGTGTACGAGACAGCAAAAGAGACACTGATGTATAGAACAGTCTTATGGACTCTGTGGGAGAGGGAGAGGGTGGGAAGATTTGGGAGAATGACATTGAAACATGTAAAATATCATGTAAGAAACGAGTTGCCAGTCCAGGTTCGATGCACGATACTGGATGCTTGGGGCTAGTGCATTGGGACGACCCAGAGGGATGGTATGGGGAGGGAGGAGGGAGGAGGGTTCAGGATGGGGAACACATGTATACCTGTGGCGGATTCATTTCGATATTTGGCAAAACTAATACAATTATGTAAAGTTTAAAAAATAAAATTAAATTAAAAAAAATAAAGAGGATAAAAAAAATAAATAAATAAAGGTGATTTGGAGATCAGCCATCCTCTCTCTAGGTCAGTCCAATGCAGGGACTCTTTGTGAGTGGAAATTGATCTAAGAGTTAATTTCCTTCAGTTTCATGGTACATGAGCTAGTTAAGAAAACTTGACAAGAGTTCTTCTGTCCAGGTTGGTGATGGTCCTTTGAATTTTGTCCTTTCCAGAATGTGCAATCCTCTGGTTCCAAGTCACAGGACATTGGACCTTCATCCAAAGATAGATTAGTGAGATAAGGTTTACAAACAAGCTTTTAATTTAAAAAAAAAGTTTAATTTTTTTCTTAGGTTTTTGTATCTGTCACTTTTTCCATTTAGAAACAGTCACCTGTAAGTCAAACTTATTTTTTCTTAAAAATATGTAATTTTATTTCTCATATCTTTTTTAAGCAAAAACACACATCCTATTTTCTTTAAGCAACCAAGAACTGACTTTTATATTAGCATTTTATAGATTGGTGAGCATAAACTACTATTAATAATTAAACCAAAGCTGAAGTTTTGGGCAAAGTGGGCTGTGTATCTTAAGGACATGATAAGAGTTAACTTCAAGGGGTTTTTTTAGGCATTTTTTTAACAAGTTAGTTGTTTTTAATTGCATATGCAAAAAGAACTGGTTCTGTAATTTTAAAAGAAATTTTGCTTAGCCTATTTTCTCCAGAGCCTAAGGCCAGAGACAGTAGCCATTCTGTATTGTATATGAGACATCGCTACCTCTAGAAAGTAACATCAAAACTAAGATATCTCATATACAATATATACACAGACATAAACAGGCAAACTAGAGATCTCATGGACTCATTTAAACGTTTAGTTATGAATCGGGTATTACAACATAAACTTACTAGTTTATAAGTAATTGATATATATTAAGGTTGTTTGTGCAGATGACCAAGGCCTGCTATCTGTAAGTTTGGCTAAAGGACCTTTTGAGACTTTAGATTTAAGTGTCACCTTTTTTTTCTTGTTTGCAGGTCCTTGAGGCCTGTATTTACATTTTGGTTCAGACATTTGTAAGACAAAGATAGCTGCATAGTTTTTCAAAGAACAGTTCTGTCACCTAAAGTTACTAAAATCAGTGACAAGATTTTTAGTCAAACTGAAATTTATTTTACAAAGTTTTATGTTGTATAAATTCTGAGTTATAAAGTTTAGAGTCTTTAAAGTTTTGTATAAGCCATTCAGCAAAGACCTTTTTGAATTTATAAAATGAGTCAAAGTAAAATTGCTATTTTTATATAAAAGGCTCCGAGATCCCTAGAGTTGGGTAGAGCCAGGAGGTCAGGCCCTTTCTGTCTGACTATCTCAACTGTTGGACAGATATCTCAGTGTAAATTTTTTTAGCCCCTTAAATATATAACTTAAAACTAGGGTAAATAGAACAGACTTGTTTGATTTTTAATGTTGGAGACCAGAGTTCTAGAGTTTTCCTTAAGAAAATTAGACACCAAGGGAATATTCCATGTAAAGATGAGTACAATGTAGGACAGAAAGGGTATGGACCCAGCAGAAGCAGAAGATATTAGGAAGAGATGGCAAGGATATATAGAAGAACTGTACAATAAAAAGTCTTAATGACCCAAATAATACCAATGGTGTGATCACTCACCTAGAGCCAGACACCCTGGAGTGTTAAGTCAAGTGGGCCTTAGGTAACATTGCTAGGAACAAAGCTAGTGGAGGTGATGGAATTTTAGCTGAGCTGTTTTAATCTTAAAAGATGATGTTGTTAAAGTGCTGTAGTCAATATGCCAGTAAATTTGGAAAATTCAACAGTGGCCACAGGACTGGGAAAGGTCAGTTTTCATTCTAATCTCAAAGAAGGGTGACGTCAAAAAATGTTTAAACTACCGCACAATTGCATTCATTTCACATGTTAGCAAGGTAATACTTAAAATCCTTTCAGCTAGGCTTCAACAGTATGTGAATCGAGAACTTTCATATGTAAAAGCTGGATTTAGAAAAGGCAAAGGAATCAGAGATCAAATTGTCAACATCTGTTGGGTTATATAAAAAAGCAAGAGGTTTTCAGAAAAAATCTCTACTTCTGCTTCATTGACTAAACTAAAGACTTTGACTATGTGGATCACGACAAACGACAAATAGCAGAATATTTTTAAAGAGATGGGGATAACAAACTACCTTACCTGTATCCTGAGATACCTGTATTCAGGTCAAGAAACAACAGTTAGATCTGGAATGGGACAACAGACTGGTTCAAAATTGGGAAGGGAGTACATCAAGGCTGTATGTTGTCACCCTGTTTAACTTTGATGTAGAGCACATCACATGAAATGCCAGGCTGGACGAAGCTCAAGCTGGGATCAAGATTGCCAGGGGAAATATCAATACCTCAGATATGTAGATGACACCACCCTAATGGCAGAAATCAAAGAGGAGCTAAAGAGCTTCTTGATAAAGGTGAAAGAGGAGAGTGAAAAAGCTGGCTTAAAACACAATATTAAAAAAAAAAAAACTCAACATTTAAAAAACTAAGATTATGGCATCCGGTTCCATCACTTTATGGCAAATAGATGGGGAAAACAATGGAAACAGTGACAGACTTTATTTTCTTGGGCTCCAAAATCACTGCAGAAGGTGACTGCAGCCATGACATTAAAAGATGCTTACTCCTTGGAAGAAAAGCTATGATGAACCTAGACAGCATATTAAAAAGCAGAGACATTACTTTGCCAAAAAAAGGTCCGTATAGTCAAAGCTATGGTTTTTCCAGTAGTCATGTATGGATGTGAGAGTTGGACTATAAAGAAGGCTGAGAGGCAAATAATTGATGCTTTTGTACTGTGGTGTTGGAGAAGACTCTTGAGAGTCTTTTGGACTGCAAGGAGATAAAACCAGTCAATCCTAAAGGAAATCAGTCCTGAATATTCACTGGGAGGACTGATGCTGAAACTGAAGCTCCAATACTTTGGCCACCTGATGCGAAGAGCTGACTCATTGGAAAAGCCCCTGATGCTGGGAAAGACTGAAGGCAGGAGAAGGGGATGACAGAGGACAAGGGTTTGGATGGCGTCATGGGCTCAATGGACGTGAGTCTGAGCAACCTTCAAGAGACGGTGAAGGACAGGGAAGCCTGGTGTGCTGCAGTCCATGAGGTCGCAAAGAGTCAGATGTGACTGAGCAACTGAACAACAAAGAGACATTGAAGGGAAGATCACAATGACTTTTCCCCAAACCAGTTTTTCTCGTTCTCAGGCTAATTTGACTTTTGTTTTATAGGTATGCACAAAGTAGTTATTTATAATGAAAGCACTCTAGATTTAATAATTTGTTAGTTTTTCTGATTTTAGAAGGATCCATCACTTGGCTACCAATAAATTATAAAAAGACCTCTTATAGGCCTAACAGGAACAAACACACAATAGAACTTAGAAAGATCAGATAGAACATTTACAACTCAAAAACACAGAGAAATGTAAGTTTACCCCTAGGAGGGCTTTGTTTAAAGTTATCAAGCCACCTTTTTTTTTCTCATCACCTTAATTATGTAGGCAACAACAAAAAAAGCCTCCCTGGAAAAAAATTTTTTTAATTATTTTTTATGTGGTCATCTTTAACTTCCAATTAAGTAAATACTTGTCATAATTATAGTTGACAATTCACCTAGGAATTTACCTATCGGACTCTGAGATGGAACTTTAGAGATAGTGCTTCCCATTTTATCTTGAGCAGTTAGTACCAGACGTTTGTACCAAGACAGACAAACCAAACCATGCCAGTGGGAAGTCACCAGAAAAAACAAATGGCACAGGAGTGCCCCAAATCCAAAAACCAACAGGCAAAACTGCCCCAGATGTGACTTTCAAGTCCCACTAAGCCTGTGACGCTTCTCCAAAGCAGCGCCTTACCAACAGGATCCTCCTTTATAAAGAGGAATCCCCAAATTGGAGAAGGAAATGGCAACCCACTCCAGTGTTCTTGCCTGGAGAATCCCAGGGACGGGGGAGCCTGGTGGGCTGCTGTCTATGGGGTTACACAGAGTCGGACACAACTGAAGCGACTTAACAGCAGCAAGCAGTTCCCCAAACAGAAGGTGTACCTCAAGAAACTTACAAAATGCTGGTGGGTGTTATGACATTACTAGATACCCTCTTTCTGATTCTCCAATATTTAGTATTCCCCAGGTCCAAGTCTGGGCTGGTGTGGACAAGAGAAGAAAAAAAGAACCCTTAAGGCAAAAGGAGCCTTAGCAGCTGCAAAGGGTAACTTCTCTCCAGTTCTCTACCACAGTTTCAGAGTTCCCCAGCCGAGTGGTCAGGAGGGTCAGGTGTTATCCTGGGCAGGGCCCTACGGCAGGAGTCCCAGGCTGTCCACTAGCCAAGGGGCCCTGTGGGGCTTCCTACCTGCAACCAGATCCTGGACAAGCCCCCAAAATTGTTGCCAATCAAAATCTTGGCCTTCTTTGCCCACTGAAGCCAAATGAAAAGTAGGGAGACAGATTTTGGGGAAAATAGAAAGGTGGCTTTTATTCTCAGCCATTGGAGAGGGGAACATAGTAGGCTCAGGCCTCAAGAACTGTGCCCTCCCTCCAAGAGGAGTCTAGGGTATTATATAAGGCAAAGGCTTGTGTAAGGCGAGTGCAGGGCAAAAGAGAGTGAGCTGGGTAGTCAGGCAAGAAAAGGGAAATTTATTAGAGGGAAAAGAGAGGATGACTGGCCCTTGAGGAGAACCAGTGTCCTCCCTTTCTGACGGGGTCTTTCTTATACTCCACCAATAAAAAATTCTCTGAAGGGATGGTTAATTTTTAGCCTGTAGTTGAGTCCTGTAGTCACGTAGACAGAGGTCTGGAATCTGGTGGTCTTGTAGCTTTGAGAAGGTAGGTGCCAGTGAGAAAACAGAATGTCAATTTGGTCAGTCTCAAAGATCACTGTGATTTTATTCTTTGTTTGCAAGGTCAACAAAATGAGCTGTGTTAACAAAGAGACCCCATGTGAGCCCTGTCATTCCAGCCTTTTTGATTTAGGATAAGGGCCAAAGGTCAGTCTTCTGTAACTGCTTCCTGAGGGACAGGGGCTTCAAGGGGGTGAGAAAAGAAAAGGCTGGAATGTGGGTCAAGGGGATTTGTGTGGGGTCGAAGTTTTTGATAATCTGAGTGAGTTAGAAGTAGCTCGTGGATAGTTCAGTTGGTGAAGGCTTGTAAGTGGTCCTGAAGAATTTTTGAAAAAAGATGCATTAAACATGGTCAAAAACTTAGGATGAGAGTAAGTAGAAGGAGGGGGCCTAGAAAAGGTGGGACCCAGGGCATCCAATTCCAATCACTTAACCGGTTTTCCCATGAATTACTGAGGTGTTGATGTATTCTCGAGGCCCTGTTTGTCAGATTTCTTGCTGCTTCCTTTACAAAGCCTGATTTATTGGCGTAGAAGCAGCAGGCTTCCTCCAAAAATAGGCATAGGTCTCCTTTTTCTGCTGTGAGGAGGTCTAATCCTCTTCTGTTTTGGAGGACTACGGTTGCCAGGGAATCTAGCTGGTTTTGGATAGTGATAAAGCTGGTAGCTATTTCTTCTAGGCTGTCAGTGAGGTCTTTGGAAAGGCTTTGATAGTCATTTAAAGAGAGTCCTGCGGTCCCTGTCCTAATCCCAGCCGCTATTCCTAAACTGATTAATAGAGGAATGAATTGAATTGCCCATCTGGGTCAGTTATGAGTTAGTGGGATAGGAAGGGTCTGATTGCTAGGAGCAATAGAAATATCTGGGGCCAGATAAACCAGGGTGCAGTTTTCCTGTCCAGTTAGTGGGAAGACATAAATAGGTGGTGGTTCCACATAAGAAAAATATTCCAGGAGTAAGAAGGCAACAGCTGAAATCGATAGCAAATAGCAGTCTTTCTGGGAACTTGTTAGTAGTCTCTGAAACTGACAGTGAACTCGCCAGTGTAGAGCCTACAAGAGGAGTATTTACACCATATGCAGAAGGGAATCTCCCTGAGAAAGTAAAAGAATGTTCTGCAGTTCCTGAGACGTGGTAAAGGAAGGAGAGATGTGAAGTGTGATTACAGAGGTGTGGTGGTATAGTTCCTAGTTGGGGGTAAGAATTGTTTATAGAGTTTTGTCTGGAAAAACTTAGAAAGGAGCCTGTTGTTGTAGATGAACGTCAGAGGTGGTGGGTCCTCCTGTCAGTTCAGTTCATTTCAGTCACTCAGTCATGTCTGGCTCTTTGCAACCCCATGGACTGCAGCACGCCAAGCCCCCCTGTCCATCATCAACTCCTGGAGTTTACTCAAACTCATGTCCATTGAGTCCGTGATGCCATCCAACCATCGCATCCTCTGTCATCCCCTTCTCCTCCCACCTTCACCCTTTCCCAGCATCAGGATCTTTTCAAATGAGTCAGTTCTTCACATCAGGTCCTGCTATAGCTGGTCCTTTATGAGTAGAAGTGATATCTGTAAGGAGGGAAGTCAGTATCTTGTCAGGATTGTGAATTTGATCAATTGAATATAAATAACATATGTATGATAGAAAGAGAGATTCTCATTTGTATGTGTGATAAACAGAAGTGTTTATGTGAGTCCATTTATCTGTGGAAATGGGGAGTGCCAATCCTCTGGGCGAGGAGATGGATAAGCAAATCCAACAATCACTGGCCAGGGTTGGGTTTGAGGTATTGAGTAAATGATGGGTCAGATTTAGAGTTCTAAATAGGTAGGCAAGGTTTGGGGCAGGGTGAGTTATAGGCAGGGTATTAATGTGAAGTTTGGACTGTAAAAGAAGAGGAAGTAAGAGTAAAGTCATGATATGATGGCTCATGTCTAAGGGGAGAAAATGATAAAAATAAGAATCCAAGTGTAGAAATCAGTTTGGGTTGGTGTGAACTCTATGAAATCTCCCTAGAGCCAAAGATCAGTTATAAAGTCAAGGAGTGAAAGGAGATCAGTAACAGTGGTGTTTCCAGGAAAGGTAAGGGCTTGTGTTACTATGTGAAGGAAAGTAGATAATGAATTCATCTAGGCTGATCACAGTAAAAGGAGGGCCATGCCCCCCAAAACAAGAACTATGGAGAAGTAGGTAAAACAGAGGGAAAGCTTTTGAACGATAGTCTACTCAGGGGGAAACACAGAGTAAAGTCCTATCGTGAATAGGGTAAGTAGGGGAAATCCCAGTCCATTTAGTAACCAATACTTCTGTTTTTGTTTTACTTATCAATATTTGTTTTTGGCTGTTCTGTTTCTTCTGGACTTTGATCCAGTCGAAGCCTGGTGGGTCCCAGAACAGTGCTGGTGTAGTGAGGAGCGTCTGAGTGGAGAATGTTTCTTGGCAGAGATGGAGAGTCTCCTGGGCCCGCTTTAAACTAGAGATATGAAACCAAGAGGAATGACCTACTAGTTTAGCAGCTGTTGCTGTGGTTAGAATAACCTTAAATGGACCAGTCTATTAGAGGCTGGAGGTCCTTATGTTGTAAGGTTTTAAAGTCAGCTGAATTCGTTTGATGAGGCTTTGGGAAAGAGCGATCTGCATGTTCTCTCATGAGGTGTCTAATAAGGTTAAGGGTGGGAAGATAATCTCCCAGCAAGGGGCTGGCAGTAGGGAACTGACCTAAGAGAAAAGGGAGTCCATACATGGGCTCAAAAGGACTGAGGAAAGACAGGCCTGTGGATTACCCCTAACATGAGCCAAAGCCATGGGAAGAGTTCGGTCCATGGCCTTTGTAGTTCTAGAGAGAGTTTGGTTAGGTGCATTTTGAGGATAGAATTTGCCTTTTCTACTGTTCCCAAGGATTGGGGTCTGTAAGGAATATGTAGTTTCCAGGTTATGCCAAGAGATTGGGCTACTTTTTAAATAAAATGTTGTTTATTTATTTGGCTGCTCTGGGTCTTAGTTGTAGCATGTGGGATCTAGCTCCCTGACCAGGGATCGAACCTGGGTCCCCTGCACTGGGAGCTCAGAGTCTTAGCCACTGGACCACCAGGGAGGTCCCAGAGATTGGGCTACATGTTGAGTGATTTGGGAGATAAAGCTGGCCTGTTATCGGAATGGAGAGAGAGTGGGAGGCCAAAGTGAGGGATGATTTCTCATATGAGAAACTGTGTTACCTCGGAGGCAGTTTCTGATCTCATAGGGAAAGCCTCAATCCAACCCCTGAAAAAGTGTCCACTAGAGTGAGCATGAGTTTTATTTTTCATGTTGGAGGCATATGAGTGAAGTCAATTTGCCAGTCCTCTCCTTGTATATGTCCTCAAGCCTGATGTGTTGGGAATGAGGGAATAGGCTTTAGGGCTCCCTGCGGTGAGACTGAGGAGCAGCTAATACAAGAGTGAGTGATTTGTTGTAGGAGTGAAAGAAGGTTAGGATAGATGATAAAAGATCTTAAGAGATGATAAAAAGGTTTAGTGCCTACATGTAGGGCCTGATGAATGTCTTTAAGAATCTGTGTGGCCTGAGATTGGGGAAGGACATAGCAGCCCTGTTTTTGTAACCAATCTCCTTGTGGTTGTTCATCCTCTTGTAATAATCATGTTTTTCTTCCAGGAGGTAAAGGGGCTTTATGTTGGGGATTACTATACATTGTTGAGCTGGTGATTGGAGTGAGGCTTGTTTTGCTTCTCTGTCTGCAACATCGTTGCCCCATGAAATGGAGTCTGAGGTCACCTGGTGACCTTGGCAATGTATGATGCCTACTTCAATTGGCATGTTAGCTGCTTTTAAAAGTTGGAGTATAGGGACTTCCCTGGTGGTCCAGTGGCTAAGACTCCATGCTCCACATGCAGGGGGGCATGGCTTTGATTCCTGGTCAGGGAACTAGATCCCACATGCTGCAAGTAAGAGTTTGCATGACACAGCTAAGACCTGGCACAACCAATAAATATAAAATAAAATAAAAAGTTGAAGTATAATCAGGGCGTTAGTTATCGGAGAGTCTTTAGTAAATAGGAGCCCTCATTCCTTCCAGATGCAGCTTGTGAGTGTATGATGTGGAAAGTATATTTAGAATCAGTGTATATGTTTGATCTCGTGTTAGCTGCGAGGGTAAGGGCTCTAGTTAATGCAGTTCAGTTCAGTTCAGTTCAGTCGCTCAGTCGTGTCCGGCTCTTTGTGACCCCATGAATCGCAGCACACCAGGCCTCCCTGTCCATCACCAACTCCCGGAGTTCACTCAGACTCATGTCCATCGAGTCAGTGATGCCATCCAGCCATCTCATCCTCTGTCGTCCCCTTCTCCTCCTGCCCCCAATCCCTCCCAGCATCAGAGTCTTTTCCAATGAGTCAACTCTTTGCATGAGGTGGCCAAAGGACTGGAGTTTCAGCTTTAGCGTCATTCCTTCCAAAGAAATCCCAGGGCTGATCTCCTTCAGAATGGACTGGTTGGATCTCCTTGCAGTCCAAGGGACTCTCAAGAATCTTTTCCAACACCACAGTTCAAAAGCATCAATTCTTCGGCACTCAACTTTCTTCACAGTCCAACTCTCACATCCATACATGACCACAGGAAAAACCATAGCCTTGACTAGATGGACCTTTGTTGGCAAAGTAATGTCTCTGCTTTTCAATATGCTATCTAGGTTGGTCATAACTTTCCTTCCAAGGAGTAAGCATCTTTTAATTTCATGGCTGCAGTCACCATCTGCAATGATTTTGGAGCCCGAAAAAATAAAGTCTGACACTGTTTCCACTGTTTCCCCATCTATTTCCCATGAAGTGATGGGACCAGATGCCATGATCTTCGTTTTCTGAATGTTGAGCTTTAAGCTTAAGTTAATGCAGTAAGTTCTGCCTTTTGGGAAGAGGTTCCCAAGGGGAGAGGATGGAATTCAATAATTTCAGTGTCAGAGACAATTGCATATCCAGCTACTTTTTTCCCTTCTGACGTTGTAGAGGAGCTGCCATCAATATACCAAGTAACTGCTACTGCTAAGTCACTTCAGTTGTGTCCAACTCCCTGCGACCCCGTAGACGGCAGCCCACCAGGCTCCGCTGTCCCTGGGATTCTCCAGGCAAGAACACTGGAGTGGGTTGCCATTTCCTTCTCCAATGCAGGAAAGTGAAAAGTGAAAGTGAAGTCGCTCTAGTCATGTCCGACTCTTAGCGACCCCATGGACTGCAGCCTACCAGGCTCCTCCGTCCATGGGATTTTCCAGGCAAGAGTACTGGAGTGGGGTGCCATTGCCTTCTCCGATACCAAGTAAAGTCAGGATTATTTAAAGGGGTTGAGGAAATCTGGGAGAAATGAGGCATCAGGTCTTCTAATGCCTCTTTGCAACTATGGATGGGGGGGCTCAGAAGAATTAGGGATAAGGGTGGCAGGGTTGAGAGTAGGACAGCGTTCAAAGGAGAACTCAGGAGATTTAAGAAGGGTGGCGTGAATTAGTTGGATGCGTGGAGGAGATAGAAGGGTCTTGGGTTTGTGAGTAATTAAGTCCTTAAAGTCATGTGGTGAACGAATGACAGTGGGTGCACCAAAAGTAAGTTTTTTAATTTTCTGAGTGAGGAGTGCGGCTGCTGCCAGAGCATGTAGGGAGGCTGGCCATCCTTGAATTGCCGCATCTAATTGCTTTGATAGGTAAGTGACAGGGGTGAAGGAGGGGCCCTGATTTTGTCCCAAAACTCCTAGGGCAACTTTGTGTCACTCAGTAGTGTAGAGTATAAAGGGGAGAGAAAGGTCAGGAAGTGTTAGAGCTGGGGCTGAGAGAATGGCTTGCTTAAGGATGTTAAAGGCTGAATGGATATTTGGTTTTAGCTGTAAGGGTTCTGAAAGATCTCCTCGGGTGGCTTGATATAGGGGTTGTGCCAAGATAGAGAAATTAGGAATCCAGAGTCGTAGATATCCAGCTAACCCCAAGAAGGACAGGATCTGTTTCTGATGTGGGGAGTGGTAGGGTGGATATAAGGGACTTTCTATCAGTAGTAATATATCTTTTGTTGGAGTTAAAAGGACTCCAAGATAGGTGATTCTAGGAAAAGAGAGCTGAACCTTGGTGGGAGATACTCAATAGCCTCAATCAGCTAGAAAATTGAGGAGTTGTATTAGTGTATTGTTGGGAGTGTCTAAGCAAAGGACTACAAAGGAGGAGATCATCCTCATATTGGAGGATAGTACTTGGAATAAGGTCAAGAGAGGTTAGGTCTGATGCTAGAGCTTGGCCAAAGAAATGAGGGTTATCACTAAAGCCTTATGGGAGGACTGTTCATGTCAGCTGTGGGGAGTGATGATTGTCTGGATCAGTCCAGGTAAAGGCAAAGAGATCCTGAATCTGGGTGCAAAGGGATGGTAAAGAAGGCATCTTTGAGGTCTATAACAGTGAAGTGGGTAGTGGAAGAGGGAATGAGAGAGAGAAGAGTATAGGGATTTGGAACTACTGGGTATATGGGGATAACAGCCACATTGATAAGTCTCACGTCCTGGACCAGGCGATAGGAGCCATTTGGGTTTTTGACAGGTAGGATAGGGGTGTTATAGGGAGAGTGAGTTGGGAGCAAGGGGCCATGACGTAGGAATTTAGTGACAATAGGCTTTAACCCTTGTTGATGTTTTTGGGAGATGGGGTATTGTGGTTGATTGGGGGATTTAGAGGGGTCTTTGAGACATATATGAATTGGAGCATGGTGAGAGGCAACAGATGGGTTATCTGTATCCCAACTACGGGGTTTATGGATGAGGAGGGCAATGTGGTGGGGGAGGAAGAAGTGGGGTTGAGGAGCAGTAGCCAGGCTAGATCAGACAGTGGACTTGGGATAGTAAGAGAGGCTTTGAATTTTGAAAGAAGGTCTCTCCCAAGTATAGGAGTGGGACATTTTGGGAGTATGAGAAAAGAATGGGAAAATGGGGTATTTTGAATTGTGCAAGGTAGAGGCTTGGTTATTTGTGGCATTGATATTAAACCGTTAACCCCCATAACAGAGACCTGAGAGACCTTGGTTTTTCCAGAGTAGGCAGGCCCCTGTGTCAGTGAGAAAGGAGATAGGCTTACCTGCCACTGTAAGAGTTACCCTGGGCTCCATAGAGGTGATGAGAGTCGGGGCCTGGAGCCCTGAGCACCTTTGTCTTCAGTGGTGAATCTGAGGAGGCTGGGCAGAGCTGGGTCGGAGGACTCTTGCTTGGGACCAGAGGGGATGTCCAGATCCCTGGAGGGGGATTTGGGCAGTCGACCTTCCAATGTCCCTTTATGCCACAGCTGGAACACGGACCGGGAGGAGGCCTTGGCTTTAGGCATGAGCAGGCCCAGTGGCCTTCTTTGCCGTGTTTGAAGCAGGGCCCAAGTGGCTTCCTTTCTTTATTGGTTGATGGAGGCTTGGAGCCATGTAGGGCAGTGGCTGAAAGGTGGTATTTGGCCTGATCTCGTTGGGCCTTTTCTAGCTTTGCCTGTTCTTCCTGGTTATTGAAAATTTTAAAGACTAAATTTAAAAGTCTCATTGAGGGGTTTGAGGGCCTTCTTCTGCCTGTTTTAGTTTCTTTCAGATATCTGGGGATGATTGGGAGATAAAATGGGTGTTAAGGATAATGGTGCTCTCTGCTGAAGTGGGGTCTAATTTTGTATATTTTTATAGGGCTTCCATTAACCTAGCTAGAAATTGTGCCAGGTTTTCGTCTAGTCTTTGAGTTATTTCCTGGAGCTTATCAAGGTTGACGGCTTTATGCCCTGCATTTTGAAGGCCCACAATGAGGCAAGCAATGATCACAATTACGGGCTGCTTGTCCAGGTCTCCCTGCCTGATAATCCCAGTTGGGATCATCTCAGCGGACAGCCATTGCCCCTACAGGCTTAGTGTCATCAGTCCTCAGCATGCGCCTGAGAGGCTTACCATACTCGTTCCTTCTCTTCTGGGAGAAGAGTGGAGGGAAGTATGATGTAAATATCATGCCAGGTTAAGTTGTAAGACTGGATAAGAGACTTGAACTCTTTTAGATAATTATCAGGGTCTGAGGAGAAGGCGCGAAGACGCTTTTCAATCTGAGATGAATCGGTTCGGGAGAATGGGACATGAACCCGAACAATGCCTCTGCTCCAGTTACTTCCTGTAAAGGGAGAGTGGATCAGGGAAAGGAGTGGGGTCCTGTGGTGAAGTTTCCTGTTTTAAAGTTGTTCTGGACCAGTACGGGGAAGGGAATCCAGGGAGGTCTGGGTAAAGCCTTGGGAGTAGAGGGTGGGGCCGAGGTCTCAGAGTTTGCCTCCGGCACAGGCAGGGGAGGGCAGTTGGGAGTTGGCAGCCTGCGCGTGAGAAGGAGGGAGGGAGGGAGGATGTAAGGTGAAGGTTGTGAAACTGGATCTGGAGCGGCTGCAATGGGATTGGGAGCGATAGGGGGTAGGCGGTGGTCAGAAGTTGGAAGGAAAGTTATGACCAACCTAGATAGCATATTAAAAAGCAGAGACATTACTTTGCCAACCAAGGTCCATCTAGTCAAGGCTATGGTTTTTCCAGTAGTCATGTATGGATGTGAGAGTTGGACTATAAATAAAGCTGAGTGCAGAAGAATTGATGCTTTTGAACTGTGGTGTTGGAGAAGACTCTTGAGAGTCCCTTGGACTACAAGGAGATCCAACCAGTCCATCCTAAAGGAGATCAGTTCTGGGTGTTCATTGGAAGGACTGATGCTGAAGCTGAAACTCCAATACTTTAGCCACCTGACGCAAAGAGCTGACTCATTTGAAAAGCCCCTGATGCTGGGAAAGATTGAGGGCAGGAGGAGAAGGAGACGACAGAGGATGAGATGGTTGGATGGCATCACCGACTCAATGGACATGAGTTCAGGTGAACTCCGGGAGTTGGTGATGGACAGGGAGGTGTGGTGTGCTGTGGTTCATGGGGTTGCAAAGAGTCGGACATGACTGAGCGACTGAACTGAACTGAACTGTGGTCAAAAGGGTCGAAGGAAGAAGAAAAGTCTGAACAGGGATCGGGAGACATTGTATTAGGAGAATGTGGCCTAGAGTGGGCTAAGAGTATTTGCTAAGTAGAACAGGATTCACAGAGGGAGGGTCGAGAGCAAACAGCGAAGAAAGCCTGAACATAAGGATTTCTAACCACTTGTCCTTGTGGTGGCAGAAGTTATTGAGTATTATAATCAAGATTTCCATTTTTCTGGCCATTGGGACCTATTATCAAGTCTGTAATGAGGCCTGGCAATGTTAGAATTAAATAAGTCTTTTTGGTTTTGTCTTGCCTTGGAAGCCCAAGGCTTTTAGGTTTCAGAGAAGTCATCCTAGAGGAGTAGATTTTGAGGTCTGGGATTGAGAATTTCCTATTGCAGCTGAATAAGGAGGTTAGACAAGGGCGAGAGAAAGCGAGGAGAAAGGACCAAGAGAAAAGGCGTCCCTGTTCTCATGACTTTCTCAGAGAGTAATAATAGTCAAAGTCAGACAGGGCACAAGGCCAATGGTCTGACTTGGAAACGAGGTGAGAGAAAGAGAAAGAGAGAGAAAAAGAGAGAGAGAGAGAGAGAAAGAGAGAGAGAATCCGAGAGAATGGGATTTCACTCACCCTTGTAACCTATGGATGAAATGTGGGCTGGTGTGTGAATGTCAGCCCAGGAAGGCAAGTGAAGAGTCCTGTCCTGGAGCGCATTTCAGTTTCTCAGCAAGATCCAAGGGAGGGGACCACTGGCGGTGGGCTTGTGAGAGGAGCCCCACCCAGTTTCGGTGGATCTTCCCTCCCCAGTTTTGGCACCAGAATGTAAGGCGAGTGCAGAGAAAAAGAGAGCAAGCTGGGCAGTCAGGCAAGAAAAGGGAAATTTATTAGAGGGAAAAGAGAGGATGACTGGCCCTTGAGGAGAACCAGTGTCCTCCCTTTCTGATGGGGTCTTTCTTATACCCCTCCAATGAAAAATTCTCTGAAGGGATGGTTAATTTTTAGCCTATAGTTGAGTCTTGTGTTCACATAGCTGGAAGTCTGGAATCTGGTGGTCTCGTAGCTTTAAGAAGGTAGGTGCCAGTGAGAAAACAGAATGTCATTTGGGCAATTTGGTCAGTCTCAAGGATCACTGTGATTTTATTCTTTGTTCGCGAGGTCAATATAATGAGCCATCTTAACAATGAGACCCCACGTGAACACTATCAGCTTGTTACTGAGTCCAAGCTCACTCTGCTCGTCACAGGCAAGGCCAGTGAATCCGAGAGATGAGGTGTTGAAACAAGGAAGAGATTTTAATTGGGGAGCCAGCAGACTGAGAAGATGGCAGGCTAACACGTCAAAATCACCATCTTATTGGGGTCTGGATGCCAGGTTCTTTTATAGATCTGAGAGAGAGAGAAGCAATGAGGAACTAAAGTCAAGAGGCAGAATAGAGAGGGAGAGGCAGTAGAGAAGTAAAGTGAAAGGATCTTCAGTCTTGCAAAACATCTCCAAGGGAATGGCCAGCCTTTGGAAGGGATGTGTGAATCTCTTCTATTCACAGGTGGGCAGGGACAAACTATCTCTCCAGGAGCTGAACAAAGGCACTTTAGTTTGCAGTCAGGCATAGGGGCAGGGTTCTCTGAGGCAAGCTATTAGGGGGCGGTGGCTGGGAGGACCAACCCCACGCCCAAGAAGCGGTGGCTGCGCGGGCGCAGGAGGGCCTAGAGGAGCTATCCGACGTTGACGGTCAGGAAAGGCGGTGGTGAGGAGATACCCCTCGTCCAAGGTAAGGAGCAACGGCTGCGCTTTGCTGGAGTAGCCGTGAAGAGATAACCCACGCCCAAGGTAAGAGAAACCCAAGTAAGACGGTAAGTGTTGCAAGAGGGCATCAGAGGGCAGACACACTGAAACCATACTCACAGAAAACTAGTCAATCTAATCACACTAGGACCACAGCCTTGTCTAACTCAATGAAACTAAGCCATGCCCGTGGGGCAACCCAAGATGGGCAGGTCATGGTGGAGAGATCTGACAGAATGTGGTCCACTGGAGAAGGGAATGGCAAACCACTTCAGTATTCTTGCCTTGAGAACCCCATGAACAGTATGAAAAGGCAAAATGATAGGATACTGAAAGAGGAACTCAACAGGTCAGTAGGTGCCCAATATGCTACTGGAGATCAGTGGAGAAATAACTCCAGAAAGAATGAAGGGATGGAGCCAAAGCAAAAACAATACCCAGCTGTGGATGTGACTGGTGATAGAAGCAAGGTCCGAGACTGTAAAGACCAATATTGCATAGGAACCTGGAATGTCAGGTCCATGAATCAAGGCAAATTGGACGTGGTCAAACAAGAGAAGGCAAGAGTGAATGTCGACATTCTAGGAATCAGCGAACTCAAATGGACTGGAATGGGTGAATTTAGCTCAGATGACCACTATATCTACTACTGCGGGCAGGAATCCCTCAGAAGAAATGGAGTAACCATCATGGTCAACAAAAGAGTCCAAAATGCAGTACTTGGATGCAATCTCAAAAACGACAGAATGATCTCTGTTCATTTCCAAGGCAAACCATTCAATATCATAGTAATCCAAGTCTATGCCCCAACCAGTAATGCTGAAAAAGCTGAAGTTGAACGGTTCTATGAAGACCTACAAGACCTTTTAGAACTAACACCCAAAGAAGATGTCCTTTTCATTATAGGGGACTGGAATGCAAAAGTAGGAAGTCAAGAAACACCTGGAGTAACAGGCAAATTTGGCCTTGGAATACGGAATAAAGCAGGGCAAAGACTAAGAGAGTTTTGCCAAGAAAATGCACTGGTCATAGCAAACACCCTCTTCCAACAACACAAGAGAAGACTCTACACATGGACATCACCAGATGGTCAATACTGAAATCAGATTGATTATATTCTTTGCAGCCAAAGATGGAGAAGCTCTATACAGTCAACAAAAACAAGACCAGGAGCTGACTGTGGCTCAGACCATGAACTCCTTATTGCCAAATTCAGACTTAAATTGAAGAAAGTAGGGAAAACCATTAGACCATTCAGGTATGACCTAAATCAAATCCCTTATGATTATACAGTGGAAGTGAGAAATAGATTTAGGGCCTAGCTCTGATAGATAGAGTGCCTGATGAACTATGGAATGAGGTTCGTGACATTGTACAGGAGACAGGGATCAAGACCATCCCCATGGAAAAGAAATGCAAAAAAGCAAAATGGCTGTCTGGGGAGGCCTTACAAATAGCTGTGAAAAGAAGAGAAGTGAAAAGCAAAGGAGAAAAGGAAAGATATAAGCATCTGAATGCAGAGTTCCAAAGAATAGCAAGAAGAGATAAGAAAGCCTTCCTCAGCAATCAATGCAAAGAAATAGAGGAAAACAACAGAATGGGAAAGACTAGAGATCTCTTCAAGAAAATTAGAGATACCAAGGGAACATTTCATGCAAAGATAGGCTCGATAAAGCACAGAAATGGTATGGACCTAACAGAAGCAGAAGATATCAAGAAGAGGTGGCAAGAATACACAGAAGAACTGTACAAAAAAGATCTTCACGACCCAGATAATCACGACGGTCTGATCATTGACCTAGAGCCAGACATCCTGGAATGTGAAGTCAAGTGGACCTTAGAAAGCATCACTACGAACAAAGCTAGTGGAGGTGATGGAATTCCAGTGGAGCTATTTCAAATCCTGAAAGATGATGCTGTGAAAGTGCTGCACTCAATATGCCAGCAAATTTGGAAGACTCAGCAGTGGCCACAGGACTGGAAAAGGTCAGTTTTCATTCCAATCCCAAAGAAAGGCAATGCCAAAGAATGCTCAAACTACTGCACAATTGCACTTATCTCACATGCTGGTAAAGTAATGCTCAAAATTCTCCAAGCTAGGCTTCAGCAATATGTGAACCATGAACTTCCTGATGTTCAAGCTGGTTTTAGAAAAGGCAGAGGAACCAGAGATCAAATTGCCAACATCCGCTGGATCATCAAAAAAGCAAGAGAGTTCCAGAAAAACATCTATTTCTGCTTTATTGACTATGCCAAAGCCTTTATTGTGTGGATCACAATAAACTGTGGACAATTCTGAAAGAGATGGGAATACCAGACCACCTGACCTGCCTCTTGAGAAATCTGTATGCAGGTCAGGAAGCAATAGTTAGAACTGGACATGGAACAACAGACTGGTTCCAAATAGGAAAAGGAGTACGTCAAGGCTGTATATTGTCACCCTGCTTATTTAACTTATATGCAGAGTACATCATGAGAAATGCTGGGCTGTATGAAGCACAAGCTGGAATCAAGATTGCCGGGAAAAATATCAATAACCTCAGATATTCAGATGACACCACTCTTATGGCAGAAAGTGAAGAGGAACTAAAAAGCCTCTTGATGAAAGTGAAAGTGGAGAGTGAAAAAGTTGGCTTAAAGTGAAAGTGGAGAGTGAAAAGTTGGCTTAAAACTCAACATTCAGAAAATGAAAATCACGGCATCCGGTCCCATCACTTCATGGGAAATAAATGGGGAAACAGTGGAAACAGTGTCAGACTTTATTTTTTCGGGCTCCAAAATCACTGCAGATGGTGACTGCAGCCATGAAATTAAAAGACGCTTACTCCTTGGAAGGAAAGTTATGACCAACCTAGATAGCATATTCAAAAGCAGAGACATTACTTTGCTAACAAAGGTCCGTCTAGTCAAGGCTATGGTTTTTCCTGTGGTCATGTATGGATGTGAGAGTTGGACTGTGAAGAAAGCCGAGCACCGAAGAATTGATGCTTTTGAACTGTGGTGTTGGAGAAGACTCTTGAGAATCCCTTGGACTGCAAGGAGATCCAACCAGTCCATTCTGAAGGAGATCAGCCCTGGGATTTCTTTGGAAGGAATGACGCTAAAGCTGAAACTCCAGTCCTTTGGCCACCTCATGCAAAGAGTTGACTCATTGGAAAAGACCCTGATGCTGTGAGGGATTGGGGGCAGGAGGAGAAGGGGACGACAGAGGATGAGATGGCTGGATGGCATCACTGACTCAATGGACATGAGTCTGAGTGAACTCCGGGAGATGGTGATGGACAGGGAGGCCTGGCGTGCTGTGATTCACGGGGTTGCAAAGAGTCGGACACGACTGAGCGACTGAACTGAACTGAACTGATAATAACAAAAGCAATGAAAAAAAAAGTTAAACAGTTTCCAACATGGAGTCAGAATTGGGTTCCTCTCTGCAACAGTCTCACGTCAGGAGTCAATGATGAGGAACAAAGCTGATTTCTTCCTCTTACTTTTTTTTTAAAGACAGTCATAAACTGGCATAATAACCCAATAATTAAGTCTGACAGTTTGGTGAGTCTGCAGCCTTCTTTCTGATATTTAACTACAAGGGAAAAGGTGTTCTAGGGGTAAACACCATATAGGGCATGTATTTAACATAGATTCAAAGGAAAAAATATAAATTATGGCTCCTACAGAGTTAGGGGACAGAAAAACCAACTTAGTTACAGATATGCAAAGTTGAGAACAGGTAAAGTTAGAAAAACTAGGAATGTTCAGTCATGCTCACTGTTCTCTTTATCTTGGTTCTCAGAAAAGGGAAAGAGAAAAACTCATTCTTCTTTTTTCCTTTTCACTGTAACGTCTCTAGTAATGACTTTTCCTGATGTTTCAGAAAGGGTTGCTTATTCCCAGTACTTAGAGAAGTGGAATAAATGCCTTTACAACTAATTTTGGGTTTCCCTTGTGGCTCAGCTGGTAAAGAATCCACCTGCAATGTGGGAGACTTGGATTCGATCCCTGGGTTAGGAAGATCCCCTGGAGAAGGGAAAGGCTACCCACTCTAGTATTCTGGCCTGGAGAATTCCATGGACTATATAGAATTCCATGGACTGAAAATTATTTCCATGGATAAATAATTTTACAAATACATTAAACAGTGCCAAGTATTGGTGAGAATATGCAGCAATGTCTCATATACTGCTAGTGAAAATACAAACTGGTACAGCAACTCTGGAAAACTATTTGGCGTTATCTACTAAATTTTAGCATATGCACACATGATGACCCAGTTATTCCACTCCTAGGCATCTACTCAGCAGAAATGCATTCACATGCACACCAAAAGTCGTGTAGATGAGTGTTTACATCAATATTCATTATTGAAATAAGAACCTGGAAAAGATACAAATGTCCATAACAATAGAATGGTTAAATTGTGGTATAGTCACAAAATGAAATACTAGAGTGTGACTAAAGGAAGAAACTGTTAAATGCTGTTAAGTGCTGTGCTCAATATGCCAGCAAATTTGGAAAACTCAGCAGTGGCCACAGGACTGGAAAAGGTTAGTTTTCATTCCAATCCCAAAGAAGGGCATTGCCAAAGAATGTTCAAACTACCACACAATTGCACTCATCTCACATGCTAGCAAAGTAATGCTCAAAATTCTCTAAGCCAGGCTTCAACGTGAACCTGAACTGTATGAGAACTGTGAACTTCCAGATGTTCAAGCTGGGTTTAGAAAAGGCAGAGGAACCAGAAATCAAATTGTCAATATCCGTTGGCTCATAGAAAAAGCAAGAGAATTTCTGCTTTATTGATTACGCCAAAGCCTTTGACTGTGTAGATTACAACAAACTGGAAAATTCTTCAAGAGTTGGGAATACCAGACCACCTTACCTGTCTCCTGGGAAATCTGTATGCAGGTCAAGAAGCAACAGTTAGAACCAGACATGGAACAACAGGCTGGTTCCAAATCGGGATAGGAGTACATCAAGGCTGTATATTGTCACCCTGCTTACTTAACTTATATGCAGAGTCCATCATGCAAAATGCCAGGCTGGAAGAAGCACAAGCTGTTATCAAGATTGCTAGGAGAAATATCAATAACCTCAGATATGCAAATGACACCACCCTTACGGCAGAAAGTGAAGAAGAACTGAAGAGCCTCTTGATGAAAGTGAAAGAGAAGAGTGAAAAAGCTGTCTTAAAACTCAGCATTTTGGAGAAGGAAATGGCAACCCATTCCAGTATTCTTGCTTGGGAAATCCCATGGACAGAGGAGCATGGTGGGCTACAGTCCATGGGGTCACAAAAAGTCAGATACAATTGAGCGACTAAATAAGAACAGGGCATTTGGTTTCTTGTATGCTGGGGTATTTAATTCCAAGCCCCATCATGGGATGCCTGTTGGATGTCTCGGGTGTGTGTTGACTTTTTCATGGTTCTCTGCATCTCATCTCTCTTCTCCACCTTAAAAAAATAAGCAAAAACTCAACATTCAAAAACCTGAGATCATGGCATTCGGTGCCATCACTTCACGGCAAATAGATAGGGAAACAATGCAAACAGTGACAAACTTCATTTTCTTGGGCTCCAAAATCACTGCAGATGGTGACTGTAGGCATGAAATTAAAAAACGCTTGCTCCTTGGAAGAAAAGCTATGACCAACCTAGACAGCATATTAAAAAGCAGAGCTATTAGTTTACCGACCAAGGTCCATATAGTCAAAGCTATGTTTTTTCTAGTAGTTTTGTTGGATGTGAGAGTTGGACCATAAAAAAGGCTGAGTGCCAAAGAATTGATGCTTTTGAACTATGGTGTTGGAGAAGACTCTTGAGAGTCCCTTGGACTGCAAGGAGATCCAACCAGTCAATCCTAAAGGAAATCAGTCCTGAATATTCATTGCAAGGACCGATGCTGAAGCTGAAGCTCCAAGACTTAGGCCACCTGATGCAAGGAGCCCACTCATTAGAAAAGACCCTGATGCTGGAAAAGACTGAAGGCAGGAGGAGAAAGGGACAACAGAGGACGAGATGCTTGGATAGCATCACCAACTCAATGGACGTGAGTTTGAGCAACCTCCAGAAGATGGTGAAGGACAGGGAAGCCTGGTGTGCTGCAGTCCATGGGGTTGCAAATAGTCAGACACAACTGAGTGACTGAACAACAACAAAAATCTAGGATCAGTATTCTGTTTGTCTCCATCCTGAATTCCCTTCTGAGAGCAGTGGGGGAGCAGGGAGCAGCTGCAGCGGCTGCTGGCCACAACACCCTTTGTTTACTGAAATGGCAGTGGCATTCTTTGTCCACGCCAATCCTTCCAGGTGTCCTTTCAAAGCTCTCTTTTGTCTTCATACTTTCTTCTCAGCCAACATCTCTTCTCACTCCATGTACTCTGTATTAATGTTGCTGTTCCCATGCCTTCAGTTGCCATGTTATCGCAGAGTGCTCTCATGTTGCTATTCCATACTTTTGCCTCTCAAGCTGAAAGCAAGCATTTCAAAAATGGTTCCTTGGAACATGAATCCCATAAGATACTCTATGGAAAGAAAACCAGGTCCTTGGTCAAATGATTTTGGGAAATACCTTGGCTCTTGGAAGTTCACAATGTATATTAACATATTAAAGGTTCAGTACCTGTTTAACTTCGTGTAACCAAACATTCCCCTTAAGTTCTTTTACACAGAGCCCTCTCCTTTATTTTTCCTTTAACATTTGCTAATGCCCTAGAGAACTATCATTTTGGGGGAAAACTGCTTCAGGAAATGCTGCCCTTAACCCCTTTATCCAACTATCTGAAGGATATCTCTATTTGGATGTCACATAGATGCAACAAACTCATCTTGCTCAATACAAATCTCATCCTATCCTTATAATCTTCAGTTCAGGAATGCATGCATACTCAGTCTTGTCTAACTCTTTGGGACCCAATGGACTATAGCCCAACAGGCTCCTCTGTCCATGGAATTTTCCAGGCAAGAATACTGAAGCAGGTTGCCATTTCCTACTCCAGGGGATATTCCCGACACAGGGATTGAACCCATGTACCTGAGTCTCTTCCATTGGCAGGCAGATTCTTTATCACTGAATCACCAGGGATGCCCCTCTCCCTGCCTTTTATTTTTTTTATATGTACCATTACTTTTTTTTAATTGTACTTTTTAATATGTATTTGTTGCAGTGAATAGCCAATTCTGACTCCATGCTGGCTCTGTTTCTTTGTCTTGCTTTTCGTTGCTTTTGTTATTATAATCATATATAATGCCCTTCTTCAGAGAACACTGCCCCTCTGCCTGACTGTTGAACTAATGTGCCTTTGTTCAGCTCACAAAGAGATAATAAGACTGCCCACCTGTGACTGGCTGCAAGAAAAAAGAGATTAACACATCCCTTCCCCCATATTGGCCACTCCAGATGATGTTTTACTTCCTCATTACCTCTCCCTCTCTAGTCTGCCTTTTTATTTTAGTTCCTCACTGCTTTTCTCTCTGATTCTATAAAAGAAATCTGCATCCAGACCTAGATAAGATGGTTATTTTGAAATATTAGCCTGTCATCATCTTGGCCAGCTGGCTTTCCAAATAAAGTCCTGTTCGTTATCTCAACACCTCATCTCTCAGATTTATTGGCCTGTCATGCAGCAAGCAGAGAGAGCTTGAACTCGGTAACATTTATTTTCCTCTTTTCATCCTTACTTTACTCCAACTCCAGGCACACTCCTTAAAGTATCGTGTCATTTATGTCTAGCAACATATAGAAGTATTGGGTTGCCCCAAAAGTTCACTGCTTCCTTCATAGCTCAGTTGGTAAAGAATCTGCCTGCAATGCAGGAGACCCAGGTTCGATCCCTGGGTTGGGAAGATCCCCTGGAGAAGGAAATGGCAACTCACTCCAGTATTCTTGCCTGGAGAATCCCATGGACAGAGGCGCCTGGAAGGCTACAGCCCACGGGGGTGCAAGAGTCAGACATGACTTAGCGACTAAACCATCACCAAAAGTTCATTTGACTTTTTCCATAAGATGGCTCTAGGAGCACTTAGTTGTCCTTAACTTCATTCAAGACAATTTTATTAGATTGTATTGTGACAGCTGTCATATCAGCATGCATTAAAACTTACTAACATTGGTGAATTTTGGTGTAGTCATTTTAATATTGAAAAAAAAAGCAACATTTTTGGCATTTTATGCTTTATTATTTAAAGAAAGGTAATGCATTGGAGAAGGAAATGGCAACCCACTCCAGTGTTCTTGCCTGGAGAATCCCAGGGACGGGGGAGCCTGGTGGGCTGTCGTCTCTGGGGTCGCACAGAGTCGGACATGACTGAAGTGACTTAGCAGCAGCAGCAGCAGCAATGCAAATGAAGTGCAAAAAAGATTTGTGCAGTGTATGGAGAAGGTGCTGTGACTGAAAATATCAAAATGGTTGTCAAAATTTCATGCTGGAGATTTCTTGCTGGACGATCCTCCATGATCAGATAGACCAGTTGAAGCTGATAGTGATCAAATCGAGACATTAATCGAGAACAATCAATGTATACCACATGGGAGATAGCCAACATACTCAAAATATCCAAATCAAGCACTGAAAATCATTTGCACTAGCTTGGTTATGTTCATTGCTTCGATGTTTGGGTTCCACATAAGTTAAGGGAGGAGGACCTTCTTGACCGTATTTCTGCACAAGATCCTCTACTTAAATGTAATGAAAACATTCCATTTTTAAAAACAAATTGTGAAGGCAATGAAAGGTGGATACTGTAAAATAATGTGGAGTGGAAGAAATCATGGGGCAAGTGAAATGAGTCACCACCAACTATACCAAAGGCTGGTCTTCATCCAAAGAAGGTGATGTATATAGCATGGGATTGTAAGGGGTCCTCTATTAAGAGCTCTTTCTAGGAAACCAAAGGATTAAGTCCAACAAGTACTGCTCCACATTTGACCAACTGAAAGCAGCACTTGGTGAAAAGTGTCTGGAATTAGTCAACAGAAAATGCAAAATCTTCCACCAGGATAATACTGCATGTTTCTTTGATGACCAGACAAAAGCTTTTTAGGTTGGCTGGGAAGTTCTGATTCATCTGCCATATTCACCAGACATTGCACCATTGCACTCTTGGATTTTCATTTATTTTGGTCTTTACAAAATTCTTTTTGTAAAAAAATTCCAGTTTCCTGGAAGACTGTAGAAGGCACTTGGAATAGTTGTCTGTTTAAAAAGATAAAAAGTTTTGGGAAGATGGAATTATGAAGTTGCCTGGCAAATGGCAGAAGGTAATGGAACAAAACAGTGAATATGCTGTTCAAGTGGGTAGCCTTCTCTTCTCCAGGGGCTCTTCCCCAGGCTAGAATACTAGAGTGGGTAGCCTTTCTCTTCTCCAGGGACTCTTCCCCAGGCTAGAATACTGGAGTGGGTAGCCTTTCCCTTCTCCAGGGGCTTTTCCCAACACAGGGATTGAATCCAGGTCTCCTACATTGCAGGTGGATTCTTTACCAAATGAGCCACACACACACACACACACACACACACACATATATATCACCAGCAGTTAATATTTATAAGTACATAGGGTGAATTGGAACTGTGTAACTCAGATGGGATTCAAAACCAGGCAAAACTCAGATTGATACTTGAGCCTGTGGCCTGGGACTTGAACCCCACTGTCTTTTTTGTGTGTGTATGCCAAAACGGGATTGAAATCACTCACCTGGCCTCAGGACTTAATGCTCAGGTTTTTATGTCTTGGCACAAAAAGAATTCAGAGAGAGACAAAACGGATTTACTTAGAGGGATACACATTCCATAGACAAAATGCAGTTTGTCTCAAAAGGTAAGAAGGTCCCCAAAATATGGGCTGGTTAGTTTATGAGCTGAGTAAATTCATAGGCTAGTGAATGGGAGGACTATTTTGGAGAAAGGGCAAGGATTTCTAAGATTTGGTCACTGCCCACTTTTTGGCCTTTTATGATCAGCCTTGGAGCTGTCTTGGCTCTGGTTGGTGTCTCATTTGACATATGCTAATGTATTACAATGAGTGTAGAATGAGGCTCAAGGTCTACTGAAAGTGGAATCTTCTGACATCTTGGACCTAGTTGGTTCTAACTGGTATCCTCAATAGCTATGTCATTCTTTTAAAGGTTGTGCCCTAGCCCTTCCCTCCTGTTTCAGAATTGGCCACTATATGACCACTAAATGTCTTCATCTTAAGATTTAGAAAGATGCCCATATATCTAAATATAAAATATTTATTCTATTTCCATATGTGTGTATTCATATGTTTCATTTATAACAAATGCATCATGTTATACATGTGTGTGTGTGTATATAGATAGATAGATAGGTAATTGAAACTGAGCAGAATGCTGTGGCACCCTCATAGGCACAAAAGATATTTTGTGTCCCTCATTTTCTCATTTGTAAGAAACAGGCTTCCTTCCACCACTTCTTTTTTTTTTCAATTGCATCCTTTTTAAGAACATCTTTATTTCATATCACAAGTAATATGTAATCATAAACTTCTGATTTTACATTGTGTATATTTCTTTTTTAAAAAATTTATTTATTTTGACTGGAGGCTAATTATTTTACAATATTGTATTGGTTTTGCCATACATTGACATGAATCTGCCACAGATGTACATGTGTTCCCCATCCTGAAGCCCCCTCCCACCTCCCTCCCCATACCATCCCTCTGGGTCATCTCAGTGCACCAGCCCCAAGCATCCTGTATCATGCATCGAACCTGGACTGGTGATTTGTTTCACATACAATAATATACATGTTTCAATGCCCTTCTCCCAAATCATCCCACCCTTGCCCTCTCCCACAGAGTCCAAAAGACTGTTCTATACATCTGTGTCTCTTTTGCTGTCTCACATACAGGGTTATCATTACCATCTTTCTAAATTCCATATATATGCGCTAGTATACTGTATTGGTGTTTTTCTTTCTGGCTTACTTCACTCTGTATAATAGGCTCCAGTTTCATCCACCTCATTAGAACTGATTCAAATGTATTCTTTTTAATGGCTGAGTAATATTCCATTGTGTATATGTACCACAGCTTTCTTATCCATTCATCTGCTGATGGACATCTAGGTTGCTTCCATGTCCTGGCTATTATAAACAGTGCTGCGATGAACATTGGGGTACACGTGTCTCTTTCAATTCTGGTTTCCTCAGTGTGTATGCCCAGCAGTGGGATTGCTGGGTCATATGGCAGTTCTATTTCCAGTTTTTTAAGGAATCTCCACACTGTTCTCCATAGTGACTGTACTAGTTTGCATTCCCACCAACAGTGTAAGAGGGTTCCCCTTTCTCCACACCCTCTCCAGCAGTTATTGCTTATAGACATTTTGATAGCAGCCATTCTGACTGGCGTGAGATGGTACCTCATTGTGGTTTTGATTTGCATTTATCTGATAATGAGTGATACCTTCCACCACTTCTTTGACCTTCCCTAAGTGTCAGATTGCTACCAAGGCTTTTGCTCCAAATCATACCCCAGTCCCTCCCTCAAATGGAAACCATTTGTTCTTAACCTAAGTTTCAAGAGGAAGCTGCAAGAGAAAAATAACTGGTTAGGACCAACTAGGCCCAAGATGGCAGATTTAACTTCTAGTAGACATTGAGCTTCTAGTAGACATTGAGCTCATTGTAATACATTAGCATATGCTAAATGACACACCCACCAGAGCCATGACAGGTGGCAACTGCCATGACAGCAATCAGAAAAGCCCACACAAAGACTGAAAAAGCCTGTCCAAACCACACCCCTGTCCTCAGATTGTTGTTGTTCAGTTGCTCAGTTGTGTCCAGCTCTGTCAGGAGCTGCGTTAGGCATTACTGACAAAATGGAGGCACGGCCCCAACCCCCTCTCCTCATTCCACAGGCATAGTCCCAGGATGAAGGAGTTAAGTTTTGTGACTCTGACTTGTTCTTTCCTTTCTTCGGCTGAGTTGGCTGGAAAGAATGTTAAGGTGCTTATTGCTCTTGAGAGAAGCTGGAGAAAGCACAAAGCCTTCTACAGTTGAGTCCAGAAAATAATCTATAAAGTAACCATTGACATTTGTTCAAGGATTTTTACAAAGATTGTCCCAGGATGAACACATAGACCGCAGCTTGAGGCCATGGGAAGGATTGTTATCTGAGACCTGTTTGTGAGGGAAATGTTTATGGCAAAGGAAGTTTGCTGAGTTTAGGGTTTAGGAATAATTAAAAATACTTAGAAGCCTTTTTAGGAGATAGTGAGTTTAGGATACTAGGGGCAAACAGGATTTAGAAAGATAAGAAATAAACTGAGGAATGTGGTATGCAGCCCAGACATAAGCATGAGTTACAATGTAATCACAAGTAAACAGGATTCTAAGAGAATGGCTGAAGCAGGAACTCTGTTTGAAGGGCAACAATGAGACAATAAATCTGGGTGAGGGGGAACTGAAAATGTAAAACCGCTGACCTAATGCTTTTGTCAAAGTATAAAAGAATACCTTATGCTTGAAATAAACATGTAGTCCCGAACCTCGAACCTCGAGTCAGAGGCTACATCATTTTTCACCAACACCACTCATCCCTTCAGGCTGATTCCCTGGCTGCCGGAGCTGGACTCCGGCACAGCTCTTTGCAACCCCATGGACTGCAGCACACCAGGCTTCCCTGTCCTTCACTATCTTTTGCAGGTTGCTTAAGCTCATGTCCATTTGAGTCAGTGATGTCATCTGACCATCTCGTCCTCTGTTGTCCTCTTCTCCTCCTGCTTTCAGTCTTCCCCAGCATCAGGGGTTTTTCCAATGAGTCATTTGTTTGTATCAGGGGGCCAAAGTATTGGAACTTCAGCTTCAGCATCTGTCCTTCTAATGAACATTCAGGACTGATTTCCTTTAGGACTGACTGGTTTGATCTCCTTGCTGTCCAAGGGACTCTCAAGAGTCTTCTTCAGCACCACAGTTCAAAAGCATCAATTTTTTGCCTCTCAGCCTTCTTTATAGTCCAACTCTCACATCCATACATGACTACTGGAAAAACCATAGCTTTGACTATACAAACCTTTGTCGGTAAAGCAACATCTCTGCTTTTTAATATGCTGTCTAGGTTGGTCATAGCTTTTCTTCCAAGGAGCAAGCGTTTTTTAATTTCATGCCTACAGTCACCATCTGCAGTGATTTTGGCGCCCAAGAAAATAAAGTTTGTCACTGTTTCCATTAGTTCCCCATCTATTTGCCATGAAGTGATGGGATCAGGTGATCTTCGTTTTTTGAATGTTGAGTTTTAAGACAGCTTTTTCACTCTCCTCTTTCATTTTCAATCAAGAGGTTCTTTAGTTCTTCTTCCCTTTCTGCCATAAGGGTGGTGTCATTTGGATATCTGAGGTTATTGATATTTCTCCCTGCAATCTATACATGGTGTCTTCACCCAAATTTAGTTGAGAAGTTGATTTTTTGGCCACTGAATAAAGCTTGTGCTGTTCCAGTCTTAGCATCAGTTTCATGACTGACTGCAAATCTGAGGAAAAATAAACTCCCTGACCTAGCCAAGTGGCCTTGGCCCAGGCTCGGACCCCAGGGTAGGTCTAGTTGAGCAATTTGGTAACAAGATCCCACAGGTTAAGGGCTCAGTCCTACAAGACTGCCCTCCCCCCAGCTCCCTTTAGGTGCTAGTCACAAGCCCAGATTGTCACCTGTACTTCTGACTGACTAGGTATAAACTAGGAGTTTCCACAAAGCAGAAATCTGATTAATTCACAGAACTCAGAAAACATTTTACTTACTGGATTACAGGTTTATTATAAAAGAATATAACCCAGGAACAGCTGGATGGAAGAGATGCATAGAGCAGGATGTCTGGGAAGGGAGGGAGGGGCGGAGCTTCTATGCCCTTTCTAGGTGCACCCCCTTTCCCACATCTTCACATGTTCATCACCCTGGAAGCTCTTTATTTCCCCTTCTTACCTAAAGGATAGTTTCACCAGATAAAGAATTTGCATTGTACAACTCTTTTCTCGGTACTTTAAAAAGTATTTTGCCACTGGTGAGAAGTCTACTTTCATTTTTTGTCTCTTTTGAATTTTAAAATATTGAGATATAATTGACACATATCATTGTATAAGTTTACAGTAGACAATGTATTGATTTGATACATTTATGTACTGCAAAATGATTATCATCATAGCATTAGCTAACACCTCTATCCCATCACAAGTTACCATTTCTTTTTTGTGATGAGAACAATTAAGATTTGTTCTTCAGGCAACTTTCAAGTATATGATACATTATCACTAGCTATATTCACTATGCTGTGTATTAGATTTCCAGAACCTATTTATCTACTACTTGCAAGTTTGTACTCTTAAACAGCATCTCTCCAATTTCCCTACTCATTTTGCTGTCACTTAAATTGGTGTTCCCCTAGAGGTAATACTGTTTTTTTTCTGGCTGCTAAACGGGAGCAGATTTTGCCACCTCAAAATATGTCTTTTTGGCATATTACTTTAAGCTGGTTATTTTTTTAAAAGACAGCAGCCCTGAAAGAAGTTCTGAAAACTGAGTAGAAGTTACCCTTTTGTAAGAGACATTTACATTTAAAAGGGAAATCTCCCTTCTGTACCAGGAAGAGAAAGATGACTTGAAATCTCTAGAAAGCTCTTATCAATGGAGAAGGCAACAACTTCAGTATGCATAACAACTTTACCCCTGTTTACCATGCTTTCCCCAGTCATCTCCCATAACTGACTCCCCTCCCACACCCTCCAAGATTTTCTTTCATCTTTAGTTGTGGGAAATGAAATATTTCCTGCCATATCCGTAGGCAAGAAATGTCACAGCCATCCCTGATTTCGGGCCTCCAAATGTGAATGAGGGCTCCCAAAAGGGAACAAAATGCCTGTGATCCAGCATATGCTGCCACCCCTCATGGTAATTGCTGAGGAGTTAGGGGGAATGCAAGAGGCAGCCATCCACCATATGGGGGCTTCCCAGATGGCGCTAGTGGTAAAGAATCTGCCTGCCAGTGCTGGAGAGGTAAGAGACGCAGGTTTGAACCCTGATCAGGAAGATCCCCTGGAAAAGGGGATGGCAACCCACTCTAGTATTCTTGCCTGGAGAATCCCATGGACAGAGGAGCCTGGTGGGCTGCAGTCCAACAGGGTCATACAACGTCAGACACAATTGAAGTGACTTAGCATGCACGCATGGTAAAGAAGGAATTAAGGATGCAGACAATCAAGAAACAGAATTTGGACTGATGCTTTTGAACCGTGGTGCTGGAGAAGACTCTTGGGAGTCCCTTGGACAGCAAGGAGATCAAACCAGTCCAACCTAAAGGAAATCAACCCTGAATATTCACTGGAAACACTGATGCTAAAGCTGAAGCTCCAGTACTTTGGCCACCTGATGCGAAAAGCCCACTCACTGGAAAAGACCCTGATGCTGGGTAAGATTGAGGGCAGGCTGAGAAGTGGGCAACAGAGGATAAGATGGTTGGATGGCATCATTGACTCAATGGACATGAGTTTGAGCAAACTCTGGGAGATGGTGAAGGACAGGGAAGTCTGGTGTGCTGCAGTCCATGAAGTCCCAAAGAATCGAACACGACTGAGCATCTGAACAACAACAAAGCTGAGGTGCATATGAACAGAATGAATTCAGTGAGTCCAGAGGCTTGCACCTTCCCATACATAGAACACTAAATTCCTTAGCTGTGTATCTAGTTTTCCTTACTAACAATAATCTTTGATGTTCAAACTGCCTGCCCTCTTCATTGCAAACTTGTATATAGCCTGATTCCCTCTCCCATTTCCTTGGAGCAGTCTCTCAGGGCTACTGAGATGCTGCTTCCTGGGCTCAGAGTCCTTAACATTCCCACCAAATAAAAAACTCTCTACTTTCAGGTTGTGATTAATTTTTTAGTCAACAGTTGGAAGATGGTATTTAAGATGATGGCTTTGGCCATTTCAGAGAGTTAGTTTTCCTGGGTATCTCCCATGTGTACAGGAGGTATACATGTTATTAAACTTTTGTTTTTCTCCTGTCAATCTGCTTCACTGCTGCTGCTGCTGCTAAGTCGCTTCAGTCCTGTCCAACTCTGTGCAACCCCAGAGACGGCAGCCCACCAGCTCCCCCATCCCTGGGATTCTCCAGGCACGAACACTGGAGTGGGTTGCCATTTCCTTCTCCAATGCATGAAAGTGAAAAGTGAAAGTGAAGCCGCTCAGTCATGTCCGACTCTTCACGACCCCATGGACTGCAGCCTACCAGGCTCCTCCATCCACAGGATTTTCTAGGCAAGAGTACTGGAATGGGGTGCCATCACCTTCTCCGGTCAATCTACCTTACATCAGTTTACTTATTAAAGCAGCCAAAGAACCTAGAGGGATCAATTTCTCTCTCCTTTCACTGCTTTTAAGTTATTTTTATTGTCTTTAGTTTTCAAAAGTTTAATTGTGATATATCTTGACATGAATTTCTTTGGGTTCATCCTGTTGAGGTTCCCACAGCTTCTTGATCTGTAGGTTTGTGTATGTGTGTGTGTGTGTGTGAGTGTGTATGTGTGTGTGTGTTCAGTTGTGTCCAGTTCTTTGCAACCCCATGGACTGTAGCCCACTAGGCTCCTCTGCCATGGGATTTTCCAGGCAAGAATCCTGCAGTGGGTTGCCATTTCCTTTTTTTTAATATTTTATTTTATTTTTTAACTTTACAATATTGTATTGGTTTTGCCATATATCAACATGCATCTGCCACAGGTATACATGTGTTCCCCATCCTGAACCCTCCTCCCTCCTCCCTCCCTGTACCATCCCTCTGGGTCATCCCAGTGCACCAGCCATTTCCTACTTCAGAGAATCTTCCCAAGTCAGGGATGGAGCTCATGTCTCTTTTGTCTCCTGCATTGGCAGATGGATTCTTACCAACTGCACCACTTGGGTTTCTTTTGCCAAATGTGTGACATTTCATTAATTATTCAAGTACTCATTTGGTCTCAGTGTCTTTCTCTGATCCTCCTGGTATTTCCATGATATGAATACTGGGTCTTTTATTATTGTCTTACAGGTCTATGCTGCTGCTGCTGCTGCTACTAAGTCACTTCAGTCGTGCCCAACTCTGTGAGACCCCATAGATGGCAGCCCACCAGGCTCCCCTGTTCCTGGGATTCTCCAGGCAAGAACACTGGAGTGGGTTGCCATTTCCTCCTCCAATGCATGGAAGTGAAAAGTGGAAGTGAAGTTGCTCAGTTCGTGTCTGACTCGTAGAAATCCCATTGACTGCAGCCTACCAGACTTTTCCATCCATGGGATTTTCCAGGCAAGAGTACTGGAGTGGAGTGCCATTGCCTTCTCCGACAGGTCTATGAAGCTCCGTTTAATATTTTCAGATTAGGTAAATTCTTTTGATCTGTCTTCAAGTTTACTGATTCCATCTTCTGTCATCTCTACTCTACTAGTGAGCCCATCCAGTGAGATTTTTATTTCTGTCATTGCATTTTTTGTTTCTTTAATATCCATTTTTCAAAAATGGAAAGGAGTACATCAAGGCTGTGTATTGTCATGCTGCTTATTTAACTTCTATGCAGAGTACATCATGCGAAATGCCGGGCTGGATGAAGCACAAGCTGAAATCAAGATTGCCAGGAGAAATATCAATAACCTTAGATATGCAGATAACACTACCCTTATGGCAGAAAGTGAAGAGGAACTAAAGAACCTTTTGATGAAGGTGAAAGAGGAAGGTAAAAAAGCTGACTTAAAACTCAACATTAAAAAAACGAAGATCATGGCATCTAGTCCCATCACTTCATGGCAAATAGATGGGGAAATAATGGAAACAGAGACAGACTTAATTTTCTTGGGCTCCAAAATCACTGCAGATGGTGACTGCAGCCATGGAATTAAAAGATGCTTGCTCCTTGGAAGAAAAGCTATGACCAATCTAGACAGCATATTAAAAAGCAGAGACATTACTTTGCCGAAAAAGATCTGTATAGTCAAAGCTATGGTTTTTTCAGTAGTCATGTATGAATGTAAGAGTTGAACCAAAAAGAAGGCTGAATGCTGAAGAATTGATGCTTTTGAGCTGTGGTGTTGGAGAAGACTCTTGAGAGTCCCTTGGATTGCAAGGAGATAAAACCAGTCAATCCTAAAGGAAATCAGTCCTGAATGTTCATTAGAAGGATGGATGCTGAAACTGAAGCTCCAATACTCTGGCCACCTGATGCTGATCCATTAGAAAAGACCCTGATGCTGGGAAAGACTGAAGGCAGGAGGAGAAGGGGAAGACAGGATGAGATGGTTGGAAGGCATCACTGACTCGATGGACATGAGTTTGAGCAAGCTCCAGGAGATGGTGAAGGACAGGGAAGCCTAGCCTGCTGCAGTCCATGGGGTCACAAATAGTCAGACACGACTGAGTGACTGTATAACAACAGATATCTATCTGGGTTTTTTTTTTAAAAACTTTGCTGAGATTCTTCTCATTTTTCATTTGTTCCAATAGAATTTGTAGAGTTTGTAATAATTCTGAGCAGGGCTCTGTGGGACTCCTGGGCACAAAGGCTTTCTGTGTCCCTTGTTAAATGGAATATCTCCTGCCATACCAGTAAACAAGGATGTAACAGCCATCAGCGATTTCAGCCTCCAAATGTGAATGAAAGCTCACAAAGGGAAAACAATACCTGTGATACAGATGATGCCACCCTTCCCCATGGGGATTGCTGAGGAGCTCCGGAGATTGTGAGAAATCAAAGAAACAGGATGCTGGCTCCAGATAGCTGAAATGAATATGAAAAGAATGACTTCAGTAATCCCAGACTCTTGCCTCTTCCCATATATAGAGGAATTCTAAATTCCTTAACTTGATATAATATCTGGTTTTCCTTACTTAACAATAATCTTTGATATTCAGACTGTCTGCTCTCTTTGTTGCAAACTTGTATATAGCCTGACTCCTTCTCCCACTGCTTCAGAGCAGTCTTTCAGGACTACCTGAGATGCTATTTCCAGGGCTTGAAATCCTAAGATTTTCCCACTGAATAAAACACAGTTTGCTTTAAGGTTGTAAACTAATTTTTTAGGCTACACCTCCATTTCTTTGATTATAGGAAACAGCCTTCATTCAGCCTCCATGATCTTCCCTGAGTTCCAATGGGCAGATTCAAGCAGTTGTTAATTAAGGAAGGGAGGGTGTTGCAGGAAGTGAGACCCCTTCTAGGCCCTGAGAGTGGGCTCTTATCTAACACTCAGAAATGAATTGTCTGTGGACACATGTGCTGACAAAGCAGGAGACTTTATTGGGATGGGGCACCCGGGGAGAGAGCAGCAGGCTGAGGGAACCCAGGTGGACTATGCCACATGGCTCGAAGTCTCATGTTTTATGGTAATGGGGTTCATCTTTGGGTTGTCTCTGGCCAAACATTATGACTCAGAGTCCTTCCTGCTGGTGCATTCATCGCTCAACCAAGATGGATTCCAGAGAGAAGGATTCTGGAAGGACATGTAGACTGGTGTCTCCTCTCTCCTTTTGACCTTTTCTAAATTCTTCTGGTTGGTGGTGGCTTGTTAGTTCCCTGTTCCTTACCAGGATCTCCTGTCCTAAAATAACTCATGCAAATGGTTACTGTGGTGTCTGGCCAGAGTAGGTGGGTTCAGTCAGTGTTTCCCCAAGAGCAGCGCTGGGGCAAGGTCTTATTTCCTCATCAAGGGATACACACAATATCTTTGAGTTATTTTGCAGATACTGAAACCCCCTCCAGGTGGGAGAAGTTAACAATTAATAATGGTATGCTGCCCACAAGCACGTGACCCCAGACTAGTTGGACCTGAAGGTTGATAATGCTGACTCCTACTTACCTCACCACCAACCCATCAGAAGAAAGTCCACGAGCTGATCACACCCACTTTGAATCCTTACTATAAAACTTCTCATTATCTTCCTCAAGTTGGGACATGCAGGTTTGAGAGGGCATTAGCCCACTGTGTCCCCGTTTGCCTGGCAAAGCAATAAAGATATCCTTTTCTACTTCACCAAAACTCTGTCTCTGAGATTTGGTTCAGCACTGGTGTACAGAGAAGCTGAGCTTTTGGCATCAGTAATTGTTGTTGAAACATTTTTATACTGGCTGCTTTACAATCTTGTCGAATAATTTGAACATCCAAGTCATCTCAGTGTTGGCATCTGTTGATTCTCTTTTCTCATTCAATTTGGTATTGGTTCTTGATGTGACAGATGATTTTCTATTGTATTCCAGGCCTTCATCTATGATGTTAGGAGATGCTGGATCCTATTGAAATGTTTTATTTTTGCAGTCAGTCACCCTGTTTTGGTTTGCTATGAAAATTTTGATGCTGTGGTTCCAATATCAATTTAATTTTCTGAGCTTTTGTAGTGTTATTTCCATCTGCTTTGTCTACCTGGTTCCTCTGGGGCTTCCACTTGTCTTTACTGGTGCTGTGTAAGGGTATGTAGGATTTCTACAGGTCAGATCTCTGGGGGTTGCTCAGTGATAGAGGGATGTGATAAGCCCCACTGACCAGTGCCTTCTGACTGCCCAGGTGTCTTGGTGCCAGGAAAGGGAATCTCAGATCTACAAGGTCAAAGTGGCATCCTGGTTCAGGATGCTTGCTGTGGTTAGGTCCGTCTTGCTGTTTCTATGTGCCTGCCCTGGTGCCCTGGGCAGGGGAGAGGTTTTTCAAGTCTGGCTGCCTGGTGGGATTCTTTTTGCCTCATGTCTCCTGTTGGGAGAAGGGAATCTCAGATCTCTTGGGCCTTCAAGGTAAAAGAAATTTCCAGGTCTGGTCTCTTGCTGTGGCTGTATCTCTCCTGCAGGTTCCCCCTGCCTTCTCAGGGCCCACTGGGGAAAGGGAGCACTTCTCATGTCCCTTATTATAAGTGGGTTCCAAATCCATCCCCTTGATGGTGTTGGGCTTGTCACATGTTGTCAGAGAGCCATTGGGTACTGTGCCAAGTCATTTCAGTCACCTCCAACTCTTTGTGACCCCGTGGACTATAGCCCTCCAGGCTCCTCTGTCCATGGGATTCTCCAGGCAAGAATACTGGAGTGGGTTGCCATTTCCTTCTCCAGGGGATCTTCCTAACCCAGGGATCGAACCCGTGTCTCCTGTGGTTCCTGCATTGCAGGCAGATTATTTACTGCTGAGCCACTGGAGAAGCCCCCTTTGTCAGAGAGACTTCCATTTAATTCAAGGTACGAATGAGCCTAGTTGAGCTGCCTTCTGTTGCTGGGTTGGACATCAGGAAATGCTGGGTCTGAGTTGCTGCCTTCTGTTGGGTGGGAGGACATGATGCCTGGCAGGTGTGTTGTTCCTTCAGTCCTGGGATCCTAAGTGAGTCCACCTTCCTTATACCATGTTTCATATTTTTGGTATGGATTTCCCTTGTTTTATTTCAAAGCTTAATAGTTGTGTGTAGCAGGAAGGAACAGGGAGAAAAATAGGTTTATGCTATCTTGCCTGAACTGGATCTCCATTTTTTTTTTTTTTACCATCAACATCTTGGTCTGACTTCAAACTCAAGCCTCTATTAGCTCTTCCACCATCAGTGCTACTTTGATCTGCCCTTGAATGTGAGCTTTTGTCAGCAATTCATCATCAGTGCTCATCTTAGTATATCTTCAATCCTAGTCTCTATGAACTCTTCTACCATCCCTGCTCCTCTGGTCTACGACTCAAAACCATGGCTCTTTCAACTTGACCACCATCAAGGGCACATAGCTCAGAATTGTGCCATTCAATATGGCAGACACTAGCCAGGTGTAGCTTATTGAGCACTTGAAATGAGGCTGAAAATTGAATTTAAAATTTTATTAATTTTAATTAATTAAAAATGTAAAATTGACACACAAACAGAAGATCCGGTGCTTCAATAAAATGCATTACAACTTTGGATTAAGAGATCTGAAATGATGTCCTGTCTGTACTGGCCACCAATTGAGCTTTGAGATTATAGTCATTCCTTTCTGTGGCAAACCTTTCAAATATCTAGCTGCCATTTGAAAGAAAAACTGTTCTAAATGTAACATTGTACATTTTGGTAATATTAGACATTTCTTCTGTTAGAAGATAGATACTCAATTCAGTTATTAGAAAACTTTTAAAGTATGTTTGGAACAACCTGTGAATATTAACCTAAATTATCATCTATAAATTTTATTTTATTTTTATTTATTTTTGGCCACACAGTGCAGCATGTGGGATCTTAGTTCCCCAACCAGGGACTGAACCTGAGCCTCCTGCAGTGGAAGCAGAGGGTCATAATAACTGGACTGCGGGGAAAGTCCTCTACAGTAAATTTTATGAAGTCTATTATATTTAGATTTCATAAGTATTTCTGATGAAAATTTAGCATTCAAATCGAGATGTGTTGTAAAGTACACATCTGATTTCACAGGCTTACTACAACAAAAAGAATGCCAAATATCTCATTAATAATTTCAAAGATTGATTATAGGTTGAAATGATAATATTTTGGACATGTAATTTAAATAAACTATATTATTAAAGTTATTTCATTTGTTTCTTTTCCTTTGTTACCTGTCTGCAACCCCTCATGCTAAGTTTCCTCCTCCTCTTCCTGTGTTGGAAATTGAGGCTGCTGCTCTTTGTCAAAGTGATTTAGATTCTCCAGGGGCTTCCCTGGTAGCTCAGATGGTAAAGAATCTGTCTGCAACGTGGGAGACCTGGGTTCAATCCCTGGGAAAATCCCCTGGAGGAGGGCATGGCAACCCACCCCAGTATTCTTGCCTGGAGAATCCCCATGGTCAGAGGAGCCTGTCAAGCTAAAATCCATGGGGTTGCAAAGAGTTGGACATGACTGAGTGACTACCACAGCACAGCACAGGCAAGACTGAGAGGCTTATTCTTTCTGATACAATTTGGAACAAAGCTATTTCTGCATAGTAACAGGGATGTTAGCACTGGCTTGGGCAGGGAGACTGAAGTCTGCCTCCCACACAGAGCCATTGGCTAGCTGCACCGCCTGCCCAAAGCAACCTCAGGCCTTGTTTCCACTTCCACCCACTTCCACTTCCCACACACAGCTGTGTTACCTATCTGCACACCCTCAGGCTATGCATTGCCCTCTCCCTGCATTGGACAATGCTGCTGCTGCTGCTGCTGTATCGCTTCAGTCGTGTCCGACTCTGTGCGACCCCATAGACGGCAGCCAACCAGGCTTCCCGTCCCTGGGATTCTCCAGGCAAGAACACTGGAGTGGGTTGCCATTTCCTTCTCCAATGCATGAAAGTGAAAAGTGAAAGTGAAGTCGCTCAGTCGTGTCCGACTCTAGCGGCCCCATGAACTGCAGCCCACCAGGCTCCTCCGTCCATGAGGACCTCCCTGATTTACAGACCAGGAAGCCTCATACGCTTGTGGAGGCCAGAGCCCCATTCTTACTCATCCATTGGCTGACTGTCTTTTGTCCACAGCCTCTCAGGTGCCACTTTGGCCGCCTCCTTTCACATGGCAATAGGGGTTATTACTTGGCAATAGTTTACTGTAGGCTATAGAAGCTAAAGCCCAATGTCTGCAGTCATTGGCTAACTATTTGTCTGTAGCAACTCAGGCTAGACCCTGCCTCTCTCACTCTGCACATAGCAACAGGGGCTTCTCCCTGGTAACAGGCTGCTGTTTCATCCTATTGGTCACTAGAAACCAGATCCCAGCTGTTATACACAGCCATTGGCCAGCTGTACTATCTATCTGCAACCCCTTGGTCTAGACAACAGAGCTCAAATTACTGGCTTGCATTAACTCTTCCACCACCACTGTTCATAAGGTGGTGGTGGTGGTTTAGTTGCTAAACTGTGTCTGACTCTTGTGATCCCATGGACTGTAGCCTGCTAGGCTCCTCTGTCCATGGGATTTCCCAGGCAAGAATACTGGAATGGGTTGCCATTTTCTTCTTCAGGGAATCTTGCCAACCCAGGAATTGAACCCAGGTCATTGCAGGCAGATTCTTTATCAACTGAGCTGTGAGGGAAGTCACTCATATGGTAGCACCTTGAATTTGGTCATTTGTTTACTAACCAACCATCAATGACTCTCTTGTCAAAAGCCAAAATCCAGGCCACAGTTAACATTTCTACTACCTTTCAGCCAATTTTCAACCCTTTCAGTATTGCTCTAGTCTGACTGGTAATCTAGAGCTCTGATAATTCTTCTACCATCAATTCCTTCCTAGTATCATTTAACATGCAGCCTTCAATGAACTATTCTTCCATCAAAGTCTCTCTGATCTGGAGCTGGAACCCAGGCCTGGCAATTTTTCCACCATCAATGCATACTAAGAGTGATCTCAAACTCAACTTCTGTGAACCCTTCCAACATTAATGACCTTGATAAAGTCCATCTGATAAAGACCACAAGAGTCACATCCATAGTTGGACAGAATTTTTTTTTTTGACAGTGCCCCCATGGCTTATGGGATTTCAGTTCCCCAACCATGAGTTGAACCTGGGGGCCATGGCAGTGAAAGCCCAGAACTCCCCAGAAATAGGGTTTAACTTGCTGTAACAAGGGAGACCACACATCACAGGAACTGTGCAGGATCTCACTTAGAGTGGCCAACTTGTTTCAGTTTTCCCAGGACTTTCCTAATTTTAGCACTGAAATTCCCTTGTTTCAATAAACCTGTCTGTCCTACACACACAGGGATGGTTGATTACCCTAGTCCCACCAAACAAAGGAAGAAATAGGATTACTACAGGATGTTGGGGAAAAGTGGAGGTTAGTTAAAATTTAAATGAAGCATGGGACTTCCCTGGTGGTCCAGTGGTAAAGAATCCCCTTTCCAATGAAGGGGATGTGGGTTTGATCCCTGGTCAGGCAACTAAGATCCCAAATGCTGCAGAGCAGCTGAGCTTGTGTGCCACAGGTACTGAGCCCACACACTGCAACCACTGAAGCCCAAGTGCCCTAGAGATGGTGCTCTGCAACAAGAGAAGCCACCACAGTGAGAAGCCCAAGCACGGCAACTAGAGAGTAGCCCCTACTCTCTGCAACTGGAGAAAGCCCATGTGCAGCAAGGAAGACCCAGCACAGCCAAAATAAATAAATAAAAGAAAAAAAAAGATATGACACTTCAGATGCCCCTTATTTGAATCTCTGAACCTGGGTTGCAAATCAATCCTGCTTTTCTGTGTCAAAGTAGCTTGGATCCTCCAGGCAAGAGTGGGAGGTTTTATTCTTACTGACATAATTTCAATTAATAAAGTTCTGATGTTAGAGAGCAAGTTTTCTTAGTAGGGCTGGGACTAGGCTCAGGCAAAAGAGACACTCACTTCAAAGTGTTGCAGGAAGAGGGACCCCTTCCAGGGCCCGAAACTGGGCTCTTCTCTAACACTGGGAAATGAATTGTCTGAGGAGACACATGTGCTGACAAAGCAAGAGATTTTATTGGGAAACGGCACCCGGGTGGAGAACAGTAGGGTAAGGGAATCCAGGAGAACAGCTCTGCCACATGGCTTGCAGTCTCGGGTTTTATGGTGATGGGATTAGTTTCCGGGTTGTCCTTAGCCAATCATTCTGACTCAGAGTCCTTCCTGGTGGTGCACGCCCTTGTTCAGCCAAGATGGATGCCAGCGAGAAGGATTCTGGGAGGTGGTTGGACAGGTGGTGTCTCCTTTTGACCTTTCCCAAACTCTTCTGGTTGGTGGAGGCTTATTAGTTCGCTGTTCCTTACCAGGACCTCCTGCTGTAAAACAACTCATGCGAATAGTTACTATGGTGCCTGGCCAGGGTGGGCAATTTCAATCAGTGTACTTCCCGTAACAAAAGTACATAAGTTAAAGGGGAACCCAAAACTCAGTAATCAAAACAACATTTTAGTGCAATATTTTCAAAAGTCAAAATATAAGAACATTGATTAAATCATTACTTGTTAGGGAAATTAAAATGGAGGTAGTCTTGTTCAGGTGTCAGAATCAGGGGAGCAGGCCTCTGATCGAATCCTGACCCTGCCTGGACTTCATGCCTGCCTGCAAGCACACCAATTGTTACCAGCAAGTCAAGTGGCACTTTAGATAAGAAAGGGAGTAGGTCTTGGAATTTCTTAAGCTGCTGGGGACCTTGCTAGTCTCCTGAGGTCTAACTAATCTTATGACTCACAAGGTGAAACAAACAGCATTATAAAAGTTAAAAAAAAAAACAGAGCTACATTTTTGCCAGCAAATGGATGATGATATCAGTCTGTGGCCTGGGATTATATGGAGGAGCCTCCAAAGCTGCAGTGTGAAGTCTTATTCATGGAGTGGACTCTCTGCCCAGGACCATTTCTCAGTTGGGACTCCAGATTGCTGTCATTTGGGACTTTCTAGCACTGGTCAAGTCTGGATGTATGTGTCAGCCCAATTTGGCCATGTAGATGCTGTTGCTTTTCTCTGTTGTTTCTATTTCTTTCGATGCTTCTAACAGCTATATATTGAAATTAAATAAATACTCTTCTATCAAAAATTAAAATTGTTTATGTGTGTATAACAAGTGGTTTCTTTTGTTAATGAATCCTTCATACCCAAAAGGAAAATAAAACTTCCAGTAAAGCAGTAATAGAGAACATGAATCCAGATCACATAGGTGTTGGTAGAGTTAAGAAAGGCTCAGCTTTGACATCAGTTCAGAGAGGCACTGATGGAAGTAAACAGGGTCTAGGATTTGAGATGTTGACCAGAAATCACAACAATAATAAGTTTTGGAAATTTATGTAGAGGTGTGTGTGTTACAGCAACGTTCTCACATTTGCCATTCTGTCTCCATCCGTTTCATAACTACTCCAGATTATTCAGCTGAGGCCCAGAGAGAAGAAATGAATGTCCTTAGGGTACTCAGCAATCCATACCCACACTTAGTCAGGGTCTACCTGCTGGGTTTGAAACACCTTCAGCAGAGAAAAGAGCTCTTTACCTCTTGTCAGAGTAGGTTCCCTGCAGGAGGGTATACTAGGACTGGGTTTTAAAGAATGTGCATAGGAACTAAGAGGTGAAGAACACCCAGAATTCTCTTCTGTCCCAAGAGACAGCAGCAGCTCCTGAATTTCCATATAACAGAGGCTGAGGCTAACCTGGTTGATAGCAGATGTTGAGGGCGCATCTTAGAGATTCATTTTCACTGAAAGTGTGCTTATAACTTTTCTAAATGTCTTTCTATTGATAATTTTCTGAAAAACATTAATTATCTATATCAAAGACTAGTAATATTATTCCTAGCTACAATCATTTTTGTGGGGTAATGAAAATTGAGGGGATCAGACACTTCTTAGTATCAATTCCACAGTACGTTAAAAGGAGCCTGGACCACCTTGACTCCTCCTCTCTCTTCTACAGTGGTATCGCCCAGGAGGGGACCTCACTTTCCCCCCTCGTACCAGTGGTATCCTCAAGAAGGAGACTGTACCACCCTGACTCCTTCTCTCATCCAGTGATATCTCCCAAGAGGAAACTGTGATCCTGCCTTTCTTCCCCCTTCTTAGTGGTACCTCCCTTGAAGATCTGGACACATCTCCCCTTCCCCTGTGATGTGGTTTGGAACCTCTGCTTCTGTAAATTTTGCACAGACCCATAGAACCCAGTTCCAAGTTTCTACGCATGAGCAACGCCCCTCGCTGTCGCCTTCTATGGAACAGCCCACTGTACGGAAAAGACGCTAAGATGACTGCCCTCATAGTGGAACACCTCGGCGCAGCCATGTTCCTCGCCCGTCACCGCTGCTCATGGTTCAAGTCTCTGCAGGTCTCTAACTGCACATTGTTCAGAGTGAGTGGACCACAGTCTCAGAGCTCTTGTGTGATTGTGTGCAAAATTAACAGTCCCAGAAGGGGCAGTGGCAGAGGTGAGGACAGGAAACGGAAGTGGCCCTCAGACTGTTTTAAGTCTTGTTGGCGCGCAGTGAGGTGATGGCTTTGTTGGCTCTGGGTAGTTGCAGACTGTCAGTTTGTGGGGTCAGTTGGTGGGGAATTAAAGAGTCTGATGAATGAGAATCTATCAGGTTATAAGAGCAGATAGTTTTTTTCTGTTTAATGGAGGCTTCTTAGGTAGTCAGGTTTTAGATTCCTTGCTGCATCTGTTGTCAAGTCCTAATAGTGTATGTGTGTTTAGATGGTTTCCTTAGTCTCCCCAAAGATTTGCTGGTTTTATTAGCGTTTCCCAAGAACCACCTTTTGGTATTGTTGATCCTCCCTGATGTACCTCTGTTTTCAGTTTCCGTAAATACTTCTAGTTGTACTATTTTCTCTTTTATCTAACTTCTTAAATTGGTTGTTAATTTATTAATGTCCAACCTTTCTTTGTTAAAAAACATTTAAAAGCATGAATTTTCCTTTTAAGAATCTCTTTAGCTGCATTCTGCAAAGTGTTCTAGACACCATCTTATTATTATTGAGCTTTGTGTTTAATTTTTCTTTTTCATTTATTCTTTGCTATAATGCTTTTGGGAGGGTTGACATTGTAATTGAATCTTTTCTTCCATTTTAATTAATTCTTTTTGTTTGTGTGACTATATCAATTTTTTAATTTAAAAATTTTTAGATATAGCTCTTGTTCATTTTTACATACTTTTATATTTTCTTGTTATTATTACTAATTTTTTTTCTGTTTTCTTGTGATTACTGTTGTTAAACAGGAAAAAACTATCTGCTCTTATAACTTTATCTTGTATCCAGTCCTGTATCAAATTACCCTATGAATTCTGGTAGTGTCTGGTAGGTTTTCTATGTATAAAATCATATCACTGACAAAGAAAGCTATATTTTCATTTCTTCGCAATATTTATTCTGATTATTTAATCTTTCATGTGCACTAGAGTCAGGAAAATTTTGAATTGTATTGGCTATCCTTATCTTTTTATGAATTTTAATGGCAGCTGCTTCATCATTTTACTTTTTAGCATAGTATTTCAGAGCTATATTTTTGTAAATAATTTTTGTGATATTTAAGTGATTTAACTTCTTCCCTAATTTTGAGTTTTTATTAGTAATGACTGCTGACTTGTGTCAAATGCCTTTTTCTTGGTGTAAGTTAAAAGCAGTGTGTTTCCTCCCCCTCTAATTTGTTGATTTAATAAATATTATTAATGTTGAACCATCTTCTAGAAAGAACAGGCTGAGAACTTCCCTGTAGAATATTTTTTATTTATTTTATTTTATTTTTTTACTTTACAATATTGTATTGGTTTTGCCATACATCAACATGAATCCGCCATGGGTGTACACATGTTCCCCATCCTGAACCCCCTTCCCACTTCCCTCCACATACCATCCCTCTGGGTCATCCCAGTGCACCAGCCCCAAGCTTCCTGTATCCAGCATCAAACCTGGACCGGCGATTCGTTTCTTATATGATATTATACATGTTTTAATGCCATTCTCCCAAATCATCCTCCCCCTTCCCTCTCCCACAGAGTCCAAAAGACTGTTCTATACATCTGTGTCTCTTTTGCTGTCTTGCATACAGGGTTGTCGTTACCATGTTTCTAAATTCCATATATATGCATTAGTATACTGCATTGGTGTTTTTCTTTCTGGCTTACTTCACTCTGTATAATAGGCTCCAGTTTCATCCACCTCATTAGAACTGATTCAAATGTATTCTTTTTAATGGCTGAGTAATACTCCATTGTGTATATGTACCACAGCTTTCTTATCCATTCATCTGCTGATGGACATCTAGGTTGCTTCCATGTCCTGGCTATTATAAACAGTGCTGCGATGAACATTGGGGTACACATGTCTCTTTCAATTCTGGTTTCCTCAGTGTGTATGCCCAGCAGTGGGATTGCTGTGTCATAAGGCAGTTCTATTTCCAGTTTTTTAAGGAATCTCCACACTGTTCTCCATAGTGGCTGTACTAGTTTGCATTCCCACCAACAGTGTAAGAAGGTTCCCTTTTCTCCACATCCTCTCCTTTTTTAAAATTTGTTTTTATTTATTTGGCTGCTTCAGGTTTTAGTTGTGGCACACAGGATCTTTGTTGTGTCACATGGGCATGGGTGCCAGCTCAGTACTTGCAGTGTGTGGGCTTAGTTGCTCCAGGGAATGTTGGATCTTAGTTCCCTGACCAGGGATCAAACCTGTGTCCTCTGCATTGGCAGGCAGATTCTTAAACACTGGACCACCAGGGAAGTCCCCTTGTAAAAGAATTTAAGAGAGATTTTTCACCCAGAATGGTAAAGAAATTAAAGTGGGCAAAAAAGATCCCTTTCATTTAGATTACCAAGTTTCCAGGTTTTCTGCTTCCACAGTCACCGACCAGGACCCCATGGACAAGTCCTTCCCCTGCCTATCCCATGGGACTTCAGCACCATTCACTTGCCTCAGGTCTACCTTCTCCCCAAACCCAGATCTGCCTTGAACCTGGAATTGAGGGATAGGCTTGTCGGGTAAAATGTGAAGCACCCCTTTGAGCTCATTAATTTGACTCCAAATATCATGATTATTTCCGTAATCTGCTCAGAGATTATTATTAATTATTTCCGTAATAATGCTCAGAGAGGGAATTGCTGAACTTTGTGGGGTGAATGTGGAATGACACTGATGACATGGATACTGTCCTTTTAGGATTTCTTGGTATCTCTGTGGAGCTGTTGAGCTTTCCTCTTAATGGAGGCTGTGGGATCTTCCATTTATTTTGACTGCAGCCCATATACACACACCTCTCCAGCTTTGGAAGGTGGACTTGTATCCAGAGTCAACATGCCAGCTAACAGGAAATCACCCCAGAGGTTTCCTGCTCTGGTTCCAGGACAACCTGGTGGATCATTTGAGGTAAGTAAGAGGCACCTACTTTTCCCATTTTTCTCTTTTTTTAATTTTTTAGACAAAATTTTTTTACTTTAGACAGATTTTAATTTTGAGATAATTGTAGAAAAGGCAGAGGAACCAGAGATCAAATTGCCAACATCCATTCGATCATTGAAAAAGCAAGAGAGTTCCAGAAAAACATCTGCTTCTGCTTTATTGACTATGCCAAAGCCTTTGACTGTGTGGATCACAATAAACTGTGGAAAATTCTTAAAGAGATGGGACTACCAGATCACCTGACTTGCCTCCTGAGAAATCTGTCTGCAGGTCAAGAAGCAACAGTTAGAACTGGACATGGAACAACAGACTGGTTCCAAATCAGGAAAGGAGTACGTTAAGGCTGTATATTGTCACCCTACTTATTTAACATCTATGCAAAGTACATCATGAGAAATGCTGGAGTGGATGAAGCACAAGCTGGAATCAAGATTGCCTGGAGAAATATCAGTAATCTCAGATATGCAGATGATACCACACTTATGGCAGAAAGCAAAGAAGAACTAAAGAGCCTCTTGATGAAAGTGAGGAGAGTGAAAATGTTGGCTTAAAATTCAACATTCAGAAAACTAAGATCATGGCATCTGGTCCCATCACTTTGTGGCAAATAGATGGGGAAACAATGGAAACAGTGACAGACTTCACTTTTTTGGGCTCCAAAATCACTGCAGATGGTGACTGCAGCCATGAAATTAAAAGACGCTTGCTCCTTGGAAGAAAAATTATGACCAACCTAGACAGCATATTAAAAAGCAGAGACATTGCTTTATGAACAAAGGTCCATATAATCAAAACTATGTTTTTTCTGGTAGTCATGTATGGATGTGAGAGTTGGACCATAAAGTAAGCTGAGCACCGAGGAACTGATGCTTTTGAATTGTGGTGTTGGAGAAGACTCTTGAAAGTCCCTTGGACTGCATGGAGATTAAGCCAGTCAATCCTAAAGGAAATCAGTCCTGAATATTCATTGGAAGGACTGATGCTGAAGCTGAAACTCCAATACTTTGGCCACCTGATGCGAAGAGCTGACTCATTTGAAAAGACCCTGATGCTGGGAAAGATTGAAGGCGGGAGGGAGAAGGGGACAACAGAGGATGAGATGGTTGGATGGCATCACTGACCCAATGGACATGAGTTTGAGTAAGCTCCAGGAGTTGGTGATGGTCAGAGAAGCCTGGTGTGCTGCAGTCCTTGGGGTTGCAAAGAGCCGGACAGGACTGAGCGACTGAACTGAACTGAACTGTAGATTCAATTTACCCAGTTTCCCCCATCATAACATCTTGTAAAATCTTGGTACAATATCACAACTAGGATACTGACATAGAACATTTCCATCATGTTGCCCCTTAATAGCCATGCCCACTTCCCTTCTCCTGCTCTCCCTCCTTAACCCTTGGCAACCCATAATCTGTGCTCCAGTTCTATAGTTTTGTTATTTCAAGTGTTATATAAATAGAATCATACAGTATGTAACCTTTTGGGACTGGCTGTTTTTTTATTCAGCATAATTCTCTGGAGATTCATCCAGATTGTTGCATATATGAACAGCTTGTTCCTTTTTTATTGCTGAATAACATTCAATGGTATGGATTTATTGCAGTTTGCTTAACCAGTCAATAGTTGAAGGATATCTTGGTTGTTTCCAGTTTTTGGCTGTTACAAATAAGGATGCTATGATTGTGTAAGGTTTTTGTATCGAATGAATGAACGTGAGTGCCATTGCTGGATTATATGCTAAAAGCGTTAAAACAATTAAGTGACCTAATTTTTACTACAGTTTTAGATTTACAGAATAATTGAGATGATAGCATTAGTGTGGTACATTTGTTAAATAAACCAGTATTGATATGTTATTATTCAACAGTTTACAGTACGGGTCACTCTTTGTGTTGCATATTCTATGGGTTTTGATAAATGCACAATGACATGTTTCCATCATTACAGTTCATACAGGACAGTTTCATCTGTGCTTAGCTATTCATCTTTCCTCTCCCTCTGCCTGAAACTCTGGTAATCACTGACTTTTTTTACTGTCTCTATAGTTTTGCCATTTCTAAAATGTCATGTATTTGGAATCGTATTGTCTGTGGCCTTTTCAGATTGGCTTCTTTCACTTAGCAATTTGCATTTAAAGTTCCTCCATTTTTTTTTTATCACTGAATAATATTCCATTGGAGGGCTGTACCACAATTTGCTTACCCATTCACCTATTGAAGGACATCTTGGTTGTTCCCAGTTTTGGATGATTATGAATAAAGCTGCTACAAACATGTATGTACAGAAGTTTTCAGTTCATTTGGGTAAATAACTCGGAGTGCAATTGTAGGTCATATGATAAGACTTTGTAAGAAGCTGCCAAACTGTCTTCAAAGGTTTTCACCATTTTCATTTTCACCAGTAACAAATGAACATTTTTATTTCACATCTTTGCCAGCTTTTGGTATTACCAGTTTTTTGGATTCTAACCATTCTAATAAATGTATAGTGGTAACTCATTGTTTTAATTTGAAATTCCCTAATGAAAAATGATGTTGAACATGGTTTTACATGCTTATTTCCCATCTGTATATCTTCTTTGGTCAAGTGTCTATTCACATCTTTTGCGTATTTTTAATGGGATTGTATGTTTTCTTATTGTTGATTTTAAGAGTGCTTTGTATTGATATATTTTAAATACAAGCCCTTTATCAGATATGTGTTTTTTTTTTTCAGATATGTGTTTTGCAAATATTTGCTCCTGTTCTGGGCATGTCTCTTTATTCTCTAAACAGTGCCTTTCAAAGAGCAGAATTTTTTAATTTTAGTAAAGTCCAATTTGTCAGTTTTTCTTTCATGTAACATACATTTGGTGTTATATTTTAAAACATTGCCAAACCCAAAGTCACTTAGACATTCTAGACTTGCTCCTGTTATTTGCAGTTTTCTTTCTTTCATTCTTTTTGGCTGTACCATGCAGTTTACAAGATCTCATTTCCTTGACCAGGAATGAACCTGGGCCACAGCAATGACAACCTGGAATCCTAACTGTTAGGCCACCAGGGAAGTCCCTATTTTGCAGAAGTTTTATATTTTTGCATTTTGCATATAGGTCTAAGATCCATTTAGAGTTCATTTTTGTGAAAGTTGTAAGGACTTGGTCTGGATTTGTGTGTGTGTGTGTGTGTGGATATTGAAGTGTTTGAATGCCATTTATTGAAAAGGCTATCCTTTCCCCATTGAATTGCCTTTGTTTCTTTGTCAAAGATCAGCAGTCTATTTTTGTGTGGGTCTATTTCCTTGCTCTCTGTTCCATTGATAAATTTGTCTATTTTTACCAATACCACACTTTTACTTATTTATTTTTAAATTGAGGCATATGTGACTTACAATATTATATTAGTTTCAGATATACAACATAATGATTTGATATTTGTATGTACTGTTAAATGATCACCATAATTCTAGTTGACATCCATCACCATACAGCTTTCAAATATGCAATACAACAATATTATTGTCTGTAGTCACCATGCTGTACATTACATCCCCATGACTTATTTATTTTTAGCTGAAAATTTGTGCCTTTTGACTCCCTTCATGAATATTACCCCCTCCTCTCACCTCTGGCAACCACCAACCTGTTCTCTAAATCTATGAGCTTGGTTGTTGTTTTGTTTTTTTGGTTTTAGATTCCACATATAAGTGAGATCATACACTATTTATCATTCTCTGTCCTATTTATTTCACTTAGCATAATGCCCTCAGGGCCCATCCAAGTTGTTGCAAGCAGCAGGATGTCCGTCTTGCTCATGGCTGAATAATATTTCATTATGTATGTGTATATATATATATATCTAGCTCATGTTTTCTTTATCCATTCATCTTTTGGGTGGACACTTAGGTTGCTTCCATATCTTGCCTATTGTAAATAATGCTGCAGTGAACATGGGAGTACAGGTATCTTTTCAAGTGAGTATTTTCATTTTTTCCAGATAAATACCCAGTTATGGAATTGCTGGATCATATGATTGTTCCATTTTTAATTTTTTGAAGTATCTCCATACTGTTTCACATACTGACTGCACCAATTTGCATTCTCACCAACGGTGCACAAGGGTTCTCTTTTCTCTGTGTCCTCACCAATGCTTGTCATTTGTTGTCCTTTTGATAATTTTTGGCATCCTAAGAGGTGTGAGGTGATAGCTCACTGTGGTTTTGATTTGCATTTCATTGACGATCAGTGATGTTGAGCATTTTTTCATGTACCTATTGGCCATCTGTATGACTTCTTTGGAAAAATGTCTATTCAGATCCTTTGTCCCTTTTTAAATTGTATTGTTTGTTTTTTTGCTATTGAGTTATATGAGTTCTTTATATATTTTGGATATTAACCCCTTATCAGATACGCAATTTGCAAATGTTTTTTCCCCATTCAGTAGGTTGCCTTTTCATTTTGTTGATAGTTTCCTTTGCTGTGCAGAAGAATTTTAGTTTGATGTAGTCCCACTTGTTTATTTTTGTTTTTATTACCTTTGCTTTTGGAGTCAGATCCAAAAAAGTCATTGCCAGGACTGATGTCAGGGAGCTTACTGCCCATACATTCTAGGAGTTTTTATGGTTTCAGATCTTACATTCAACTCTTTAATCCATTTCAAGTTAATTTTTTGTATGGTGTAAGATAGTGCTCTAAAGTTTCATTTTTTTGCATGTGGCTGTCCAGTTTTCCTAACACTATTTTTTGGAGATATTGTTCTTTTCCCATTACATATTCTTGGGTTCTTTGTCATAAATTAATTCACCATGTATGTATGGGCTTATTTCTGGGCTCTCTATTCCATTCTGTTGTTGTTTGTGTCTGTTTTTATACCAGTACCATACTGTTTTTTTTTATTCACTAAATTTATTTATTTAATTTTTATTTTTTAATTGAAGTGCAGTTGATTTACAATATTGTGTTAGTTTCAGGTGTACAGCACAGTGATTCAGTTATATATATGTGCATGTGTGTATGTGTGTATAAATATATATAATTTTTTTTCAGATTCTTTTCCCTTATAGGTTATTTCAAAATACTGAGTATAGTTCCCTGTGTTATACAGTAGGTCCTTATTGGTTATCTGTTTTAATCCTAAACTCCTAATTTATCCCTTCCCCTCTTTCCTCTTTGGTACCCATAAGTTTGTTTTCTATGTCTGTGAGTCTGTTTCTGTTTTGTAAATAAGGTCAGTTGTATCTTTTTTTTTTTTTTGCCATGCCACAAGGCTTGGAAGATCTCAGGTCCCCAACCAGGGATTGATCCCAGGCCATGGCAGTGAAAGTGCTGAGTCTTAACCACTAGGCCACCAGGGAACTCCCTGTATCTTTTTTTTTTTTTTTTTAGATTCCACATATAAGTGATATCATAGGATATTTGTCTTTGGCTTACTTCACTTAGTATGATAACCTCTAGGTCCATCCATATTGTTTCAAATGACATTATCTCATTCTTTTTCATGGCTGTGTAATATTCTGTTGTATATATACCACATCTTATTTATCCATCTGTCAGTGGATATTTAGTTTGCTTTCATGTCTTGGCTATTGTAAGTAGTGCTTCAGTGAACATTGGGGTGCATGTATCTTTTTGAATTATAGTTTTCTTCCATACTGTTTTGATTATTGTAGCTTTGTAATATACAGTTGACCCTTGAACAACACAGGTTTGAATTGTGTGGGTCCACTTAAAAGTGGATTATTTTCAACAGTAAATACTACAGTACTACACAATCTACAATTAGTTGAATCTCTGGAAACAGAGAAACTGGGGGTCAGGAGGAACCAAGTTTACAGTGGACCAACTGTAAATTCTACATGGATTTTCAACTGCACAGTGCATTGATACTCCAGTCCCTCATTGTTCAAGAGTTTGAAATTGGATAGTGTGATGCCTCCAGTGTTGTTCTTTTTCAAGATTGCCAGTGTGTTGCAGTACTTAGGTCTTGCTTTTTTGGTTTTGTTAGATTTATAATTAAGCATTTTATACTTATGAGTAATTATCAATGGTTTCATATTTTTTTGCCTTGGAGCCCACATTTTCATTGTTAACATATGAAAATACACTTGGTTTTTGTGTGGTTTTCTATGCTTCCTATGACCTTGTCATCTGAAAATAGGAAAAGTTTAATTTCTTCCTTTTTATTATGTATGCCTTTTAATTTCTTGCCTTGTTGCACTGGTTAGAACTTCCAGCACTATATTAAATAAGTCGTGAGAATGGACATTCTTGTCTTGTTTTTGGTCTTCAGTCTTTTACCATGAAGTATTGGGTTGGTCAAAAAGTTTATTATGGAAAAACCCAAAAACCCACTTTTTGGCCAACCCAGTATAATGTTACCTGTAGTTTTGTTTTAGATGCTCTTTATCAAATTGAGGTGGTTTCTCTGTATTTCTGTTTCTATTCTGGTTTTTGCAGGAATGAATGTTGTATTTCTTCAAGTGTTTTTTCTATATTGATTGATATGATCATGTGATTTTTAAAATCCTGTTAAGGGGGGGTGGGGAGGGAGATGGGAGGGAGGTTCAAGAGGGAGAGGACATATGTATACCTATGGCTGATTCATGTTGATATTTGGTAGAAACTAACACAATTCTGTAAAGCAATTATCTTTCAATTAAAAAATAAAAAAGAATATCAAACTTAATAATATATATATATCTTTAATTTAAAAAATCATGTTAATATGGTGGATTGCATGCATGGATTGGTTTTTGAATATTGAACCTGTCTTGCATCCCTGGAATAAACCCTAGTTGGTCACAGTGTATAATTCCTTTAATATATTAATGAATTATTTTTGCTAATATTTTGTCAAGAATGTTTGCCTCTATATTCATGAGTGCTATTGTTATGTAGTTTTGTTTTTTGTACTATATTTATCTGATTTTGTAATCAGGGAATGTGTTAGTTTTATGTGGCTGCTGCAACAAATTACCACAAACTTAGTGGCTTAAAACAGTAGAAATTTATCCTCTCATAGTTTTTGAAGGCCAGAAATCCAAAATAAGCATTACTGGGCCCAAATCAAGGTGTTGCCAGGGCTTACTCCCTGCAGAGGCTCTGGGAGATCTGTTCCCTGCCTCTTCCGGCTTTTGCGGGCTGCAACTGTCCCTTGGCTTGTGGCTTCATCCCTTCAGTTTTCCTCAAATCTCTCTCTACTGTCTTCACATCACTGCTTTCTGTGTGCATCAGATCTTCTTTGGCCTCCCTCTCCTAAAGGATATTTGTTACATTTAGAAGCCACATGGATAATCCAAGATACCCTCCTTATCTGAAGATTCTTAATCACATCTGCAAAGACCTTTATATTTTTGCCATATAAGGTGATATTGATGGCTTCCAAGGATTAGGATGTGGATATCTTTTGGGGGCCTCTTTTTACCTATCCAAGGAAAATACTAGCTTCATAGAATGAGTATGAAAGAGTTATTTCCTCTTTTGTTTCCTGCAAGAGATTATGTAGTTGTGTTAATTTTTGTTAAAAGTTTGGTAAAATTCTCCAGAGAAACCGTTTGGCCAGAGATACCTTTTCTGGGGGTTGAGTTTCATTTTTTATTTTTTAAAATTTTTATTGGAGTATAATTGCTTTAAAATGTTGTGTTAGTTTCTGCTGTACAGCAAAGTAAATCAGTTATAAAATACATATCATAGACCTACTATTTTTAGATTCTTTGGTGAGCTTTAAATTATGGATAAATTTTCCTTAATAGTTATAGGGCTACTCAACAAATTATCTGTTTCATATTGGATGACTTGTGTTTATTTGTGTTGTTGTTTTTTATGAATTGCTTCATTTCATCTAAGTTATAAGTGCAGAATTATTCATTGTTGTTGTTTCGTCACTAAGTCGTGTCTGACTGTTGCAACCCCATGGACCATAGCCTGCCAGGCTCCTCTGTCCATGAGGTTTCCCAGGCAAGAATACTGGAGTGGGTTGCCATTGCCTTCTCCAGGGGACCTTGCCAGATCAGGGGTCAAACCATGTCTCCTGCATTGCAGGAGAAAGCCTGAGCATAAATTATCCTCTGATTGGATAATTAACTCATCTGACCCAGAGTCAAATTACTCAGTGGTATACCAGTCACTTTTTATGGGCTTAAGCATTTTTGACCAAAATACTTCTAAACAAAACATGATATCTGAGCGCACAGGGATACTCGGTACATAAAATACTACATAAGAAAGCTGATGGAAGGTAGTTGTGTCAGACCTTTAGATTCTTTTTTTTTTTAAAGTTGAAGTATAGGACTTCCTTGGAGGTGCAGAGGATAAGAATTTGCCTGCAAGTGCAGAGGACATAGGTTTGATCCCTGGTCTGGGAAGATTCCACATGCTGCGGAGCAACTAGGTCCATGTTTCAAAACTACTGAGCTCGTTCCCTAGAGCCCACAAGGTCCAACTACAGAGCCTGTGTGCTGCAGCTACTGAAGTCAACGTGCCTAGGGCCCGTGCTCTGCAACAAGAGAAGCTACCACAACGAGAAGCCCACATACCACAACGAAGAGTAGCCCCTGCTCACCGCAATGAGAGAAAACCCGCGCAAAGCACAGTCAAAAATAAATAAATAAAAATTTAAAATCTATTGTCATAAATAGATAAGTAAAAATTGAAGTTGATTTACAATATTGTGTTAGTTCCTGATGTATAGCAAAGTGATTCAGTTTCATGTATATATGTTTTATATATATATACTTTTTCATTACAAGATTGCATTATTATAGGATATTGAATATAGTTTCCTTTGCTATACAGTAGGACCTTGTTTATCTATTTTACATATAAGACCTTTAGATTCTTTAGGCTTCTAACAGTTGGTTGCTATATGCAAGGGCTTCACAACCTGTTCCTTATTTTATCTGTTGACTTTTCTGAATTAGACAGTTTTAACCCACATCCACTAAACAGTATTAAAGACACTTTAAAATAAAGATTAGTCGGAAAACATAAAGTAATCCTACATCCCAGTAGAATTTCAGATGAATTAAATTGTAAGAGAAATGCAATACTTATTGCACATATTGTACTAGTCTCGCACCGTCAAGGGAAGTCCATCCATGCACATGGAATTTGCATTCCAAGTGTTTTCATCTTGACCGTCATCGAGTCCTTAATCTATCTCCCTTCCTTTTTGAAGTCTTCTGCCTGCTTTTCTGACACTCCTTTCTGGCTGGTTCTGTTTTTCTCTGAGTTGCTAGATGGTACACAGTTTGAGGGTTCTGATGATGTTATCAAAGAAGTCTGAGCAGGAGGAGCATTACTGAATAAGAAATTGCTAATAAATGTTGAGATGACAAAGTATGGATAAAGTACTGTCTCTAGCAGTGTGCAAATGTCTCCACTGGGAGAGTGCATCATAAATGTAGTTGATATTTTTGACTGTGCAGCAAACAGCCATGCTTTTTCTCCAGGAGCATCCAGAGGGAACTGACTTATAAAGAAAGAAACGAAGAACCATCAGAAGACAGAATTGAGTTATTGCAGCAGTGTTTCTTTTTCTAATATAAGTTTTCCATTTTGAATTCCACTTTTGCCTGTTGTCAGCAGCATTCTGTTCAGGATGCCCAAAGACATCAAGACAGCTACTGCTTTTTGTGATTCAGACATAGTTTACTTTTTTTCAGGCCCTTATACAAATATGGCCTTCTTTGGGGTCATTTGATAGAGAGGAACTAGCAGTGTTTGCACATGTGGAACATGCATCCTGCATAACCCAAGTGACCTGCTCCGGTGCTGCATTTCTTAGTAGCAGGGGTTGGCAATAGCAGTTTATTTTTTGTTGCCTGTGGAATGTCATGTGTGGCTCCTACCCAGGGTAGTCCTAAGCATTTCACCATTCAAGTGGGCCCTTAGATTTTTGTTGGATTTATCAACTAACCTCTGCTGATTGTATGTGTCACTATTGCATTTAAGTCAATCTTAGCTTGATCTTCAGTTTCTAATATCATCATGTTATCATCAGTGTAGTATATTATTAAATATACTTGGGACTTGCATCAAGTCCAAATCCCTTCTAACTAAATTATTTTCTAATATAAATTTGTTTATTTTAATTGGAGGCTAATTACTTTACAATATTGTACTGGTTTTGCCATACATCAAAATGAATCTGCCATGGGTGTACACGTGTTCCCCATCCTGAACCCCCCTCCCACCTCCCTCCCCATACCATCCCTCTGGGTCATCCCAGTGCACCAGACCCGAGCATCCTGTATCGTGCATCGAACCTGGACTGGCGATTCATTTCACATACGATAATATACATGTTTCAATGCCATTCTCCCAAATCATCCCACCCTCTCCCTCTCCCACAGAGTCCAAAAGACTGTTCTATACATCTGTGTCTCTTTTGCTGTCTCGCATACAGGGTTATCATTACCATCTTTCTAAATTCCATATATATGAGTTAGTATACTGTATTGGTGTTTTTCTTTCTGGCTTACTTCACTCTGTATAATAGGCTCCAGTTTCATCCACCTCACTAGAACTGATTCAAATGTATTCTTTTTAATGGCTGAGTAATACTCCATTGTGTATATGTACCACAGCTTTCTTATCCATTCATCTGCTGATGGACATCTAGGTTGCTTCCATGTCCTGGCTATTATAAACAGTGCTGCGATGAACATTGGGGTACACGTGTCTCTTTCAATTCTGGTTTACTCGGTGTGTATGCCCAGCAGTGGGATTGCTGGGTCATAAGGCAGTTCTATTTCCAGTTTTTTAAGGAATCTCCACACTGTTCTCCATAATGGCTGTACTAGTTTGCATTCCCACCAACAGTGTAGGAGGGTTCCCCTTTCTCCACACCCTCTCCAGCATTTATTGCTTGTAGACTTTTTGATAGCAGCCGTTCTGACTGGCGTGAGATGGTACCTCATTGTGGTTTTGATTTGCATTTCTCTGATAATGAGTGACGTTGAGCATCTTTTCATGCATTTGTTAGCCATCTGTATGTCTTCTTTGGAGAAATGTCTGTTTAGTTCTTTGGCCCATTTTTTGATTGGGTCATTTATTTTTCTGGAATTGAGCTGCAGGAGTTGCTTGTATATTTTTGAGATTAGTTCTTTGTCAGTTGCTTCATTTGCTATTATTTTCTCCCATTCTGAAGGCTGTCTTTTCACCTTGCTTACAGTTTCCTTTGTTGTGCAGAAGCTATTCATTTTAATTAGGTCCCATTTGTTTATTTTTGCTTTTATTTCTAATATTCTGGGAGGTGGGTCATAGAGGATCCTGCTGTGATTTATGTCGGGGAGTGTTTTGCCTGTGTTCTCCTCTAGGAGTTTTATAGTTTCTGGTCTTACATTTAGATCTTTAATCCATTTTGAGTTTATTTTGGTGTATGGTGTTAGAAAGTGTTCTAGTTTCATTCTTTTACAAGTGGTTGACCAGTTTTCCCAGCACCAGTTGTTAAAGAGATTGTCTTTTCTCCATTGTATATTCCCTTCTAACTAAATTATGACAGTTGAATTATTAAGCTGGTGAATTCAAATAACATTTTGGCAGTATGGACCTTCTTGCATGAAAACAAACTGCAGTTGACTCTTTTCCTATGTTGAGATAAAGGAAAAAAACATTTGTAGGATCAGTCACTGAGAACCAGTTTCCTTTAGCTTCTGTGTTTTTCCATTCTGAAACCAAATTAAGAACTACTGATGCTATGGTGATACTAATTAATTAGTGATGGTCTGCTGTTAGTCTCCCTGAGCCATCCGCCTTTTTCATATGCCACCCAGGAACATACAATAGCAACTACATTTGCTATTTTAGTTACTCCAATTACTAAGGGATGACTGAGTCTTAAACTAAAATAAATGCAAATATAGAGATATACACAGGTGAAAAGGGAGGGTTCTGAGTGCACATGGTAAAATAAATAAAACAGCTTGTACATACTTACTTCACTTTTAGTTTTTGATGGTATATGTATATTTTAAAAACCTATTTAAGAATTCACCTGAATTCAAACCATGTAGTCAAAACTATGGTTTTTTCAGTAGTCATGTATGGATGTGAGAGTTGGACTATAGAGAAAGCTGAGTGCCAAAGAATAGATGCTTTCAAACTGTGGTGCTGGAGAAGACTCTTGAGAGTCCCTTGGACAGCAAGGAGATCAAACCAGTCAATTCTAAAGGAAATCAACCCTGAATATTCATTGGAAGGACTGATGCTGAAGCTGAAGCTCCAATACTTTGTCCACCTGATGCAAAGAGTCGACTCATTCAAAAAGACTATGATTCTGGGAAAAATTGAGGGCAGGAGGAAAAGGGGATGACAGAAGATGAGATGGTTGAATGGCATCATCAACTCAATGGACCTGAGTTTGAGCAAACTCCAGGAGATAGTGAAAAATAGTCTATGGGGTTGCAAAGAGTTGGACATGACTGAGTGACTGAACAACAACAAGATAGAAGTATTCCCCTGCCAGATATAATATCCATCTGAGGAATTCATTTAGATGAAGGAGATGTACTTCACTTAAAATCTATTCAAATATTCCTATTTTCCTGCAAACTTTCACTTTAATTCCATCAACTGTTGCATCCCTGTAGCCTTCTAACCTAACTGTGGCCCTTGTTAGGACTTGACCAACAGATTTTGAAATCACAGTGCATTATTCTTTCATGTCAAAGAGTCCCAGAAAAGTTTCTTTACCTACATATGTCCATACGGCCTTTGGGTGCCCATCTGGGTGTTGAGCCTGGCTAGAGACTAAGATAAACCATGAGTTCATACTGATAATAAATGATTGAATGAGGGAGATGGGAAAGCTCTTCTTTAAGGTCCAATGCCAAATTGTATGGAGAAAGAAATGGAAATCTACTCCAGTATTCTTGCCTGGAGAATCCCATGGACAGAGGACCCTGGTGGACTACAGTTCATGCGGTCACAAAGAGTTGGACACGACTGAGCAACTAAGCACACATGCACTTCAAATAGTCATATGGAACAAATGATGGAGTTAGGAAAATAACCTTTTGCAACCACTGTAGTTAGTAATAACTGAGCCAAGAAAGAATCACTGATGGATGCCAAAGCTATTGGATGAAAGTTTAACGAGGAACAAAGTGTTTACATAGTTTCAAGGTATATTCCTACAGATTACTCACTTATTACATAGGGAAACTGGTAACTTTACAGTGGAGAAACCTGGTAAACACAACCTTAATAGAAACATACAAATTTTAATTTGAAAAGTCCTCATAATCTCATCTTTTGGAGATAATCAGTCTTAACAATTCAGTAAATATCCTTCCCCTTCATGGATCACAGCCTTGTTGTGGTGAAGGGGCTAGCATAACTCAATGAAGCTATGAGCCATGCCATGCAGGGCCACCCAAAATGTATGGGTCATTGTGAAGAGTTCTGACAAAACATGGTCCACTGGAAGAGGAAATGGCAAACCACTCCAGTATTCTTCCTGCGAGAACCCCATAAACAGTATGAAAAGGCAGAAAGATATGACACTGGAAGATGAGCTCCCCCCAGGTTGGAAGGTGTCCAATATACTACTGGGGAAGAGCAGAGGGCAATGATAGGAATTCTGAAGTTTTTCTGGATCTGACTACCTTATTATTCCAGAGACATTTGTTCAGAAGCTTATCCATTCCCCACTGAATATTCTTGACACCTTTGTCAGACATCAATTGATCATATATGTGTGAATCTATTCCTAAATTCTATTTTGTCTCATGTATATCTTTACAAAAATACTACACTGTTTTGAAAACTATAGCATTATAAGTCTTGAAATGAGATAATGTAAGTCCTCTAACTTTTTTCTTCTTTTTCAAAATAGTTTCATTTATTCTAAATCATGTGGTTTTATTTATTAATTTTAGAATAAGCTTGTCAATTTTTAATTATTAAATTTCTTTATTGCTTATAATTAGTGTTATTTGTCTTATGTCTATTTTAAACTTACCAAGATTGTTTTCTTTGTGTGCTAGTATATGATCATGTTTTGTGAATGTTCCATGTACACCTGAGAAAAAGTATATTCTGTATGATCTGGATGTAGTGTTTTCTTTCTTTCTCTCTCCCTTTCTTTCCTTCCTTCCTTCCTTCTTTCTTTCCTCCCCACTCCCTCAAGTCCCACCTTAATTGATTAGCCCTTTTATAGCATTTCCTATTTCTTTTTTGTTCACTTAATCTGGCTACTTCTATGAATAGTATGTTAAAAGTATTCCACTAGAGAAAACTTCTATTTCTTCTTGTATCCCTGTAGTTTTTAGCTTATGTAGGCTTTTGTTGTGTTACTTTGTGCATGCTGCTGCTGCTGCTAAGTCGCTTCAGTCGTGTCCAACTCTGTGCGACCCCATAGACAGCAGCCCACCAGGCTCCCCCGTCCCTGGGATTCTCTAGGAAAGAACACTGGAGTGGGTTGCCATTTCCTTCTCCGTGTCATTCTCTGCTCCCCTCTAACTCAGGACAGGAGTCAAAGTCTTTTCAACAGTCTTCTCATCTCCCTCACTCCAACATTACCTCTGTGACCTCATCCCTTCACTCACTCCACTTCAGGTACACTGGACTCATGGTTGTTCCTGGTATTTATTATCTTCTCTTACCTTGAAGTTTCAGTTCTTCTCTCAAATGTGACCTGCACAGTGAGTCTTCTCTTGACCACTCTATTTTACATTGGAACCTCCTGTCTTTCCTTTCTTTCCCTCCATTGTACCTATCACCATCTGACATATGATAACTTTATTTATTTTGCTTCATTATCTGCCAAGAAAAAAGTAAGTCCCATAAGCGGGGGGTATGGGGAGAGGGATTTTTTTTTTTAATCTTGCTTATTCACTGCTGGACCCTCAGCACCTAGAATAGGTACTTAACATTTGTTGAACCAAAGAATACCATCTCTGCCTTCAGATCTGGAAGGACTGTTATGGGGCAAAGAGAGTAGATGGCAAATAGATCTGTGTGACTCCCAGGGACTAAGCTAGGCCTATTCCAACTCAACGTAAATAGGGACATCTTAGGCATTAAAACTGCCCCAGGAATCTATGCAGTGGAGGTGAGTAGGAGCAAGACAGATGATAGAGGAAGAATTTAAGCATCAAAAAGGAAAGGGTGAGGAAAGGACCACAGTCTGAGATTCTGTGTTCTCCAACTCGTTTAAGGATGAAGAACCTGAGGCTCTGAGATATGAAGTTTCCATCAAGTGCAGGTAGAACAGGGACTAAAATCTTGGTGTCCTAAATTGTAGGACAGTGAAATAATTTTTTCCTTCAATAAAGCAGTATTTTGTGGCAGGGTAATTTCTGGAAATATTCATGTTTATTTGTTTGCTGCCCCTCTATATCCCCACACCCCATACCCCTGCTACATGGGGGTAACCAGGCCCTTAAAAATACCTCTTGCAAGATGGATTTCACAGTGTAGAAAGCGACATCACTGAATCCATCACTCTTTTATAAAAGTATGAAAACACCATTGATATATAATCATAAAGGACAAGGAAAAGTCCTGAAAGAAAAAAAAATGAAGAGAGATCCCTCCCACTCCCAGCCCCACGTGGGAATGGAGAGCTCCTAAGTCTGGGGCAGTAGAGAAGCACAAAAACTGCTTAGGGCAGTGCCTCAAAGATGGGGAGGAGATGGTTTTAAGGTACCCAGAGGGAGGCAGGACCTAAGACCTTGGGGCTCTCAGCTTCTCTTCCATCACTGCAGGCAAAGAAAATGAAGATATCAGTGGGACTGGAATAGATTAGAGATTATTTGCCCTTGCCTTAATTTCAATACAAGTACCCCTTGGATTCCAGTGCCAACCTTAAGTGGGTCCCCAGTCATGAAAAACATGGAATTTTCTGCTTCTCTGCTAGAATGGGAGGTTTGGAGTCAGACTTCAGTTACTTTAAATAAAACAAACAAAGACTATTTTCTTGCTCACCCACATCTGAGTTTGTGGATGGACATGGATGTCCATTCCATTTTCTGCCTCTTGAAGGACATAAATATTAATTTTAATCACAGCATTTGTGGACAGACAGAGCATCCACTTCCTGTTGGCACTGGGTTCTACATAGGAGCCCATTGGAAATCTCATGAGGTTCTCCATGGGCTGAGAGAAAATATGTTCTGGCGTCGAGAGGGAGGAAGTGGAAAAGCAGGAGAGAAACTGAAGGAACAGAGGAGAGTAGCCTTCAAGAGCCCATCAGACAGCAATTATTCTTCCAGAAAATGAGACTGTTTCTCACTGTGACTGTTAAATGATTTGCAATTAACTGTTCATGAAGGAAATGCTCCAATTGATGGTGAAGGTCTGAGTGGCCAGACGCCAGTTCTCCAAGCTCACATCTATTGATTCACTCTGCTAGTTAACTTTTTTCCCCCAGGCTGCTTATTAGCAGGTTTAAATGGGAGAAGGGATAGGCTCACCTGGCTGGGAACAATTCCCAGAGATCCAAGGCTAGAGGTGGGAATGGGGGAAAGTAGTTGCTCTCTGAGCTCACAAGGGCCTCTGACCTGGGCTTGGAGCTGGGAAGCTTGGCTGGGCTCAGTAGGATAAAGAGGCAGCCAGAGGTTCCAATTTAGCTTTAGCGTGCTCTGACCTTGGGCCTGCTGCTGAAATTCAACCCCTAGCACCCCAACGTACATTGAAACAGCAGCTTCACTCCAAGTGCAACAGAAAAAGCAAGAGATTTGAAGTCTCATGACCTGGTTGTGTGAATTTTGGCAAGAGTCTTAACCTTTCTGAGGCTCTGGTTTCTTATCTGAAAATGCAGATACAATAATGTCAACCTCATACAGTTAAGATAAACATTACACAAGATAATGCAGTTAAAGTGTCTAGTGCCTGGCATATATCAATTATGTTATTTATTTTATGTTTGGAAAATTATTAGTAGTATTCTGTCACACCACATCTTTCACCCCAGCCTGCCCATCCTCTTACCCACACTGACTTGCAGTCAATGTTCTAGATCACCATAAGCAAGTCATTTCCCTTCTCACTGCCTCCATGTCCTTATCTGTAAAGTTGGGATAAATTCATCCATTCTGCCCAACTGCTTCAGGGGCCTTTTAGAAAATAATGGAGATAGAAGGAATTTGCCAACTAGAAAGTGCTACCTCAGGCCACTTGTTCCTATTGGCTAGGTCTGGCCCGCAAAAGTCATACAGGCCAAAGTCTAGGAATTGTCCAGAGAGAAGAGGAACACGGTCACTGGGGCCCAGAATCCAGTCAGGGTAGAGGCAGTACAGAGCTAGCAGCTTGTCTACAGCATCCTCCAAAAGACTTGCACAAATGTCTCCTGTCTATCAGATTTCCATCTGCTCTAAACAGAAATGAGGAACAAAGAAGGGCCATTCACTACGCACAACCCCAGCACCCAAGCAGACCAGAGAATAGCACTGGAGCTGACCAAGGCAGTTTTCTTGATGATCTAAGAAAGGTCTTTAGAGGTTCCCTCCACCAATGGCTCTCTCCAGTATTGCTAAGGACTCCCCAGGGGGTCACAGCGAACGTAGCCATTAGTCACAGTAGAACAGGAAGAGGTCTAATACATCAGTCATGCTGGGAACCACAACAGAACTCTCCCCAAGTCCAACTGAATTAGAATAGGGTGGGGCGTGCTGGACTTAGGTAGTTGACAAAATTCCATAGGTCACTTGGGGGTAGCCCAGTCTTCTCTCTTACATATGGAAACTAGTCTAGTCAAATCTATGCCCATGTGCTGTGTGTGTGTGCTTAGTCACTCAGTCATGTCCAAATCTTTGCAACACTTTGGACTGTAGCCCGCCAGATTCCTCTGTCCATGGGGATTCTCCAGGCAAGAACACCGGAGTAGGTTACCGTTTCCTCCCCCAGGAGATCTTTCCGACTCAGGGATCGAACTCTCATCTCCTGCATTGCAGGAAGATTCTTTACCTGCTGAGCCATCAGGGAAGCCTAATGTATGCCCATGACACCCATATATTATTATTGGGGAAACTGAGACTCACAAGGAGAATGGATTTGCCCAAGTCCTCACTGATTAATGAGGGGCAAAAATTATAGCAGAAATCTAAGCCTCCCTGACCCCCATGAATTTCCCATGGATGTAATAAGGCCTTTCCGGAAGGTGTTCCCCCAAAAGTCCCCTGAGCAACTAGGCTTCCTTTCATGAGAGCCCAGGACAGAGAATTCCATTTCTATACATCATTATCAACTTCCTTCCCAGAATGTTCCTTTTTCTCTCTTGCTAATTTGTGTCTGTTTTGGCTTTGTTTGATTCATGAGGTCCTGGGGCCAATAAGCATCTTAGTCTGAAAAGGGGCCCCAAGGAGCCTAGGAGCACTATCCACAGCACATTCAAGCAGCTATTTTAGTCCTCCTGGCTTGGACATGGCAATTGGGCAGAACTCAAGGAAGCCCACCAACAGATGCCAGACACCCTTGCTTACCAAGGACGAATGGTAAGAGTTTGGATTAGAGAAATCTGAGCCATTAACACAGTCACCTTCTCCTAGTTGATGGCACAGGTAATAGAAAGGGGGAGAGTGATGACTGCTTAGGCTAGAAAAGGCCTGGAAATCGGGATATGACCTAGGTGACTGAGTTATTGCTGTGGTACACCGCTGGTACCAACAGATGAGATGACTTGCAATAGGGCAGAAGCCACATGCTCTCCACTCAGACCCACAATTAAATAGGTGGGGCAGCCTGGCCAGCAGCTCTGCCCATAGGCCTGAGCATCTAGAAATTTACAAATATCTTTATTTTTATATCTTTGTTGTGAACAGGGCTTTTAACATTACAAAGTATCCTCCTTTATCTCATATAATTGCTTTTGGAATTCTACTTTGTCTGGAACCAGGATTTCAATCCCTGCTTTTATATCATTTTCATTTGGTAAGTCTTTGTCCATCTCTATAATTTTAGCCTTTTTGAAAGACTGTTCTAAGCATGTCTCTTGTATACAGCATTGTGTTGGGTTTTGCTTTAACAAGGCAATGTGAAAATCTATTTCTTTTAATAGATGAAATAAGCCTATTCACATTTATTTGTATTACTGTTTGTAATATAATTAATACAAAATGTCAACTTTCTTGTTTTATCTTATGATGTAATTACAGTGTGTAAATGTTATATTTACTGTGTTTCTTTCTCTATTGAGTGCTTCCTCTAAATGTTTTTGGTAATTAGGAAGGTTTGTATTTTTATGCTGGTAGTTGTGATTAGTTGCTCAGTTGTGTCTGATTCTTTATGATCCCGTGGACCATAGCCCACCATGGGATTCTCCAGGCAAGAATACTGGTGTGGGTAGCCATTTCCTTCTCCAGGGGATCTTCCTGGCCCAGGAACCAAATCCAAGCCTCCTTTATTGTCTAAGGTACCAGGGAAGCCCATTCTGGTGGTTACCTTTGTATTTATCCCTTCTGTGGTATTCTTACTCAACCCTTTTATCTTTTTATTTACATATTTATTTATAAAATTGTATATATTCCAAATCCTGAAAGATGATGCTGTGAAAGTGCTGCACTCAATATGCCACCAAATTTGGAAAACTCAGCAGTGGCCACAGGACTGGAAAAGGTGGGGTTTCATTCCAATCCCAAAGAAAGGCAATGCCAGAGAATGCTCAAACTACCACACAATTGCACTCATCTCACACACTAGTAAAGTAATGCTCAAAATTCTCCAAGCCAGGCTTCAGCAATATGTGAACCATGAACTTCCTGATGTTCAAGCTGGTTTTAGAAAAGGCAGAGGAACCAGAGATCAAATTGCCAACATCCGCTGGATCATGGAAAAAGCAAGAGAGTTCCAGAAAAACATCTATTTCTGCTTTCTTGACTATGCCAAAGCCTTTGACTGTGTGGATCACAATAAACTGTGGACAATTCTGAAAGAGATGGGAATACCAGACCACCTGATCTGCCTCTTGAGAAATTTGTATGCAGGTCAGGAAGCAACAGTTAGCACTGGACATGGAACAACAGACTGGTTCCAAATAGAAAAAGGAGTATGTCAAGGCTGTATATTGTCACCCTGTTTATTTAACTTACATGCAGAGTACATCATGAGAAACGCTGTGCTGGAGGAAGCACAAGCTGGAATCAAGATTGCCGGGAGAAATATCAATAACCTCAGATATGCAGATGACACCACCCTTATGGCATAAAGTGAAGAGGAACTAAAAAGCCTCTTGATGAAAGTGGAGAGTGAAAAAGTTGGCTTAAAGCTCAACATTCAGAAAATGAAGATCATGGCATCCGGTCCCATCACTTCGTGGGAGATAGATGGGGAAACAGTGGAAACAGTGGCTGACTTTATTTTTCTGGGCTCCAAAATCACTGCAGATGGTGATTGCAGCCATGAAATTAAAAGACACTTACTCCTTGGAAGGAAAGTTATGACCAACCTAGATAGCATATTCAAAAGCAGAGACATTACTTTGCCGACAAAGGTCCATCTAGTCAAGGCTATGGTTTTTCCTGTGGTCATGTATGGATGTGAGAGTTGGACTGTGAAGAAGGCTGAGTGCTGAAGAATTGATGCCTTTGAACCGTGGTGTTGGAGAAGACTCTTGAGAATCCCTTGGACTGCAAGGAGATCCAACCAGTCCATTCTGAAGGAGATCAGCCCTGGGATTTCTTTGGAAGGAATGATGCTAAAGCTGAAACTCCAGTCCTTTGGCCACCTCATGCAAAGAGTTGACTCATTGGAAAAGACTCTGATGCTGGGAGGGATTGGGGGCAGGAGGAGAAGGGGACGACAGAGGATGAGATGGCTGGATGGCATCACCGACTCCGTGGATGTGAGTCTGAGTGAACTCTGGGAGTTGGTGATGGACAGGGAGGCCTGGCGTGCTGCCATTCATGGGGTCGCAAAGAGTCGGACACGACTGAGCTACTGATCTGATCTGATATATTTAAGATGTACAACATGATTTGCTATGCATATACATGGTTAAATGATTACTGAGTTTAATTAACTTATCATCTCATTACAGTTACCATTTTTTGTGTGTGATGAGTACATCTGAAATTTGCTCTCTTAGCATATTTCCATTTTTCAGTAGAATATTATGAAGTATAGTCATCATGCTTGTATATTAGATCTCTAGACTTTATTTATTGTCCATAAATGTAACTTTGTCTCTTTGACCAATATCTCTCCCCTTTCCCCCACACCCTTGGTGACCACCATTCTCTTTGCTTCTGAGTTTGACTTTTTTTTTTAGATTCCACATGTTAGTGAGATCATTCAGTATTTGTCTTTCTGTCTAACTTATTTCACTTAGTGTAATGTCTTTCAGGTTCATCCCTGTTGTTGCAAATGGCAGGGTTTACTTCTTTTTCATGACTGAATAATATTCCATTTTTTATATACCAGATCTTTATCCATTCATCTGTTGATGGACACTTATGTATGTTGTTTCTATATCTTGGCTATTGCAAATAATGCTGCAATGAATATTTGGGATAGTGATTTCCTTTCCTTCAGATATATTCCCAGAAGTGGGACTGATGGATCATATGGTAGTTCTAGTTTAATTGAGGAACCTTTGCATTGTTCTCCATAATGGCTATACCAGTTTACCTTTTTTTTTTCTTTATTTAAATTTATTTTTAATTGGAGGATAATTGCTTTACAGTGTTGTGTTGTTTTCTGCTATACAACAACGTTAATCAGCTATTAGTATACATATATCCCCTCCCTTTTACTTTTTTCTTTATTAATCTTTTACTATCTAATTTGTCTCCCATCTGTTTCCTATACAATAGTCAATGATCTTGTTCAGTTTTAGTTGCATTTTAAAATTATTTTTTAGTCTTAGCTTTGCAGTTTAATATATGAAATACTTACTGTCAGTCCTTTTGCCAAAATTTTCCCATTCATTGTTTTTGGTTAAAGCTCACTATTTAGTATATATATATTAAAAAAGTTGCTCAGTCATGTCCAACTCTTTGCGATCCTGTGGAATTCTCCAGGCCAGAATACTGGAGTGGATAGCCTTTCCCTTCTCCAGGGATTGAACTGGGGTTTCCTGCATTGCAGGTGGATTCTTTACCAACTGAACTATCGGGGAAGCCCTGTTTGTTTAGTATCAGTTCAGTTCAGTTGCTCAATCATGTCTGACTCTGCAACCCCATGAATTGCAGCACGCCAGGCCTCCCTGTCTGTCACTCAAACTCACATCCATCGAGTCGGTGACGCCATCCAGCCATCTCATCCTCTGTCGTCCCCTTCTCCTCCTGCCCCCAATCCCTCCCAGCATCAGAGTCTTTTCCAATGAGTCAACTCTTCCCATGAGGTGGCCAAAGTACTGGAGTTTCAGCTTTAGCATCATTCCTTCCAAAGAAATCCCAGGGCTGATCTTCAGAATGGACTGGTTGGATCTCCTTGCAGTCCAAGGGATTCTCAAGAGTCTTCTCCAACACCACAGTTCAAAAGCATCAATTCTTCAGCACTCAGCTTTCTTCACAGTTCAACTCTCACATCCATACATGACCACTGGAAAAACCATAGCCTTGACTAGATGGACCTTTGTTGGCAAAGTAATGTCTCTGCTTTTCAATATGCTATCTAGGTTGGTCATAACTTTCCTTCCAAGGAGTAAGCATCTTTTAATTTCATGGCTGCAGTCACCATCTGCAGTGATTTTGGAGCCCCCAAAATAAAGTCTGACACTGTTTCCACTGTTTCCCCATCTATTTACCATGAAGTGACGGGACCAGATGCCATGATCTTAGTTTTCTGAATGTTGAACTTTAAGCCAACTTTTTCACTCTCCTCTTTCACTTTCATCAAGAGGCTTTTTAGTTCCTCTTCACTTTCTGCCATAAGGGTGGTGTCATCTGCATATCTGATATTTCTCTCGGCAATCTTGATTCCAGCTTATGGTATACAATAAAATTTCCTGTAGTGATGGGAATATTCTGTATCTGTGCTGTTTAATACTGTAACCAGCCACATGTGGCTACTGAGCACTGGAAATGTGCCTAGTGTGACGGAAGAACTGAATTTTAAATTTTCTTCCACTTTAATTAATCAAAATTTAAATAGCCACATATGGTATGTGGCTACCATATTAGTGCAGCTCTAGCAAATTCCTTATGAAGGGCACACATATTCTGGCATATTTACAACTTTTCCTAAAACCCTTGATATTTGAAGGGTTTCTCTGTCCTGATATCTTTGGCTGGATATAATTTCCTTAATTTGTATTTTCTTAAGTTTCTTGAAACTACTGTATTGCCTTGCTTTGTATGTTGTTTTTGAGAAATTGATGCCAATCTAAATTTTTTTGCCTGGAGGCCCTGAGGAATTTTTTTCTTTGTCTTTAAATTCTAATAGTTTTAATTAGGATATATCTCAGAGTTGATTGTTCCATGTCAATTTCCCTTGGTACCCAGTGGACCCTTTGATTGTTTTTGGATTTGTTTTATGATCCTGGATATGGATCATAAACTTGGTGAACATTTCATGTGTTCTAGAAGAAACAGTTAATCTCTCAGTTTTGAGTGGAATGTTTTACAAAATCAATTGGTTGATTGGTAGTGTTCAGTTTTCTATATCATTGTTGATTTTTTTTGTCTACTAGTTAGTTCCTTTAATCACTAAGAGAGGTGATAAAGGTTGGCAGCCATGTTTGTGGATTGTCCTATATTTTTTCCAGATTTTTTTAGTTTTGCTTCATGTATTTTGAAGCTATATTATTAGGGCAATCTTCCCCACACCTCTGTTCCCAGGGCTTCCCCTTCCTCTAGGTGGACAGTTAGGGCTTTCATCTCTACCCTGGCATTCACTTTCTACAACTAGGTTTGCCCTTTGGTCCAAGTTGTGATAGGTTATAAAAAAGGCAATGGGGATCTTTCTAAAGCTCTTCAGAACATTAGTCCTCTGCCCAAAGAAGAGATTCTTCTCCCTTAGAGTCTGAGGGGCCTGCTACTGCAAGGTTGCAGCTTTGGTACTGGGATTTACTTTGGAACAGGACTGCATGACAAAGAAACGAGAGGCTTTCTCTGTCCCACAGGAGCCCCCCAACTCCTTTTCAATCTTCATGTCATGTTGGTATACCCACTGACCGTGCACTTGATGCCTCTTTCAAGCTCTGTGTTCTCTTAGCCATCCAGTTTATTATGGTAGCTTCAGCTGGTACTGAAATACTATTGCCTCTCAGTCCTTGGTCTGTCCTAGCCTTCTCTCAGAGCTCCAGCATCATATATTAATCTGCCAGCTGGACGTCTCTATCAGTATGTGACATGAACACTCCAGCTCTGGTCCAAGATTGATCTCACTCTCCCCCTCTGCCAGCCCATTGTGTTCCTTTTTTGCTAATCTTAGTACATGGCACCGGGGCTTCCCTAGTGGCTCAGCAGTAAAGAATCTGCCTGCAGTGCAGGAGACCGCCTGCAGTGCAGGAGCATGCATGCGTGCTAAGTCACTTCAGTTGTGTTCCACTCTTCGTGACCCTATGGACCATAGACTCCCAGGCTCCTCTGTCCATGGGATTCTCCAGGCATGAATACTGGAGTGGGTTGTCATGTCCTCCTCCAGGGGATCTTCCCATCCCAGGGATCGAACCAGCATCTCTTATATCTCCTGCATTGGCAGGTGGGTTCTTTATCACCAGCGCCACCAGGGAAGCCCCTGCAGTGCACCAAAATGGATTCAATCCCTGGCTTGGGAAGATCCCCTGGAGAAGGAAATGCCAAACCACTTCAGTATTACTGCCTGGGAAATCCCAAGGACAGAGGAGCCTGGAAGGCTAGGGCTACAGTCCATGGGGTTGCAAGAGTCAGATACCACTTAGCAACTAAACCACCACCACCATATATGGCACCAGCCTCAACTCAGCTGCTCATGCTGTTATCCTAGAAGTAATATTCTCTCCCTTTCTCTTACTTGACAGTACTTCTGTGTAATTTATAAATGTAAATATATTGTGGGAAGGTCAGAAAATATTTTGATTGTATAGTCAAGTATTTTGGAGATTGATGATCTTTAGAAAAAAAAAAGTTGGAAATCTCTCCACTGCCTGCCCCTGAATGTTTCTGTAACCCTTTATCTCATCACTGTCCAAAGCACTATTTTCCTGTCATACTGTGCTATATGTAGTTCTCTTAACTCATCTTGCATGTTTCGTGTCTTCCTGCCTTGTTTTTCATGTTACTGCCCCATATTCGTGAGGAAGATTATATTCTTGTTTAAGGATTCAAAGCTCTGCCTCCCCAAGTGAAGTTCAGTCTGTTAACACAAGGTGTAATCTTATTCCATCCCTTGTGAAAGCCCATTGCACCTTGTACCCATGTCCATCATAGCTCCTGTAACATCCCATAGCAGGGGTGTGTTCATATACAGGCATACCTTTGAGATACTACAGGTTTGTTTCCAGACCACTGCAATAAAACAAATATTGCAATAAAATGAGTCACATGAATTTTTTGGTTTCCCAGTGCATATAAAAGTTACACCGACATTATACTGTAGTCTATTAAGTGTGCAATAACATGTCTGAAAAAACAATGTACATACCTTAATTAAAAAATACTCTTGCTAGAGAAGGCTAACCACCATCTGGACAGTGGAGGGTCCCCACAAACCTTCAATTTGTGAAAAAACATGGTATCTCTGAAGCACAATAAAGCAAAGTGCTGTAAAACAACGCATACCTATGCAAGTCTCTTTACTGGAGTATGAGCTCCTTGAGAGCAGGCACTCTCTTTATTTCCTCAGCAATTAGGACAGGTCTAGACACTGTGTTAACTCAGCAGTCAGTGGTCTTTTATCCATGAACTGAGAAGTTAATACACTAGCAGGACTGCTCTAGGTTTTTCTCTCCCAAAGGATAGTATCAAGCAAGACAGAGTCAGGTTTCCAGTGCCAGCTAAAGATTGTCACTTGTTCTTTGCCTCTATAAGGATTAGGTCACTAGCCACTGTAGTCACTGACCTTCAGCATACCCTGAAAGGAGTTGAGGGCAGAGATCAGGAATGAGACAGTCTGTGCTCTGGAGAAAACTGGTAGAGCAGACCTTCAGATAGGTATTTTCAGGAGAAAATGTTCTGAACCCAATTTCTTGTATCTTCTCATATCTAGAAAAGCACTAAGATCGTTAACAGAGACATCTGCCTCTTGTGACTAGCAGCAATCTTCTACCGAGATGTGTGCTTGATTGCATGTACCCCCTTCACCAAAATCACATATATATTGACCTCCCCTTTCCTTGTCAGAGCAGTTCCTAAGAGCTATCTGAAATGTTGTCTCCCAAGCTATAGTTCTCATTTTGCCCTAAATAAAACTTAACTCACAAATCTCAGTTGTACATTTTTTTCAGTTGACACCAGTGAAGCTTTTTCTAGTCAACTTTCAAAAGCGCTCTATTGGAAGAATTAGTTCCCACATATCTTTTCCAGATGTTCTATCCTGATCATCGCAGATTGTTGTTACAGGGATCCGTGTCATTCGAAGATGTGGCTGTGGATTTTACCCGACAGGAGTGGCACACACTGGATCTTGCCCAGAGGACCATGCACAGGGATGTGATGCTGGAGAACTACAGCAACCTGGCATCTGTGGGTGAGGATATTGTCCACCTAACTCCTGGTAGCATGTTTTTCCTTTCTTGGTTGCTATAACCTGGGCAGCCTTTGTAGAGTTCAGTGATACTTCAGTTCTAGATTCAAGGGGTCATAGATAATTTATCAGTTTGGAGCACCAGGAAGAGTGTGTGTGTTCTCACTTCCCCCAGTGAAAGGTTTCAGTGCGTAGCCTTCCTTGTGCAGTTCATGAAGATGCACCTTTCTCCTCCATCAGAGGCCCTAAAGCTCAGGCAACCTGGCCCACGTCCTGTGCCATTTCCCATTAACAGGCCTCTGCGTGGCCAAACCAGAGATGATCTTCAAGTTGGAGCGAGGGGAAGAACTGTGGATATTAGAGGAGGAATCCTCAGACAATGGTTACACAGGTGAGTGAGCAACAACTCAACATATGAAAAGTAGGAGAAATAAGACTTCAGGAATTCAAATCAAAGGTTATGTTTGGCTAGTATTTTTCAGGAATCTCTTTTCAGAGGCCCTTGCTCTTTGAAAATGACTAGAGGACAGAAGGTCTATATGCTTTAGATACCTAAATCCTACGTCCCCACATCATGCTCACACTTAAGTGCTCTCTCCTATTTTATCTTGATTTTTGTAGTTATTTACCACTCTTGTCTTTCCCTGCCTGCCTCAGCTTAGATATTTATTCTTAGCTAGTCTGTTTCTCTTTAGTATTCTCAATTGTCTTCCTTCCCTCCATTGTCTTGGATGCCTTCTGTTGTCAAGCACTCATTCATACATTCATTTAGTCATCTACCAAATCTTAAATGAGGGTCAACTATATGCTGGTCACCTTCTAGGTGGGGGGGTCCAATAGTGAATAAAGTAATATCTCTCTTCTCTTGGAGCTTGCAGTCTAATGAGGAAAAGAGACCAGAAACAAATGAATACATGATGTTTGGTGGAAAAAAGAAAATCCGTTCAAGATAAGAAGAGTAGACAGTGATGGTTTGTGCTTTTGGAGAATGTGGTCAGGGAAGACTCTTTGGGGAAGTTAACATTAGTACACCAACACCAGTGAAGTGAGACAGAGGCATGTAGATTTTAGTAGTATTCTAAGCAGAGAGAACAGATAGTGCCAAGCCTAGTCTGAGGGATATATACCTCAGGGGTATATAGCAAAGATGCTGGTGTGGATCAAGGTTGGGTAGTGAGAGTGCTAGGAAGTGATATCTGACAGTTCAGTTCAGTCGCTCAGTCATGTCCAACTCTTTGCGACCCCATAAACTGCAGCACACCAGGCCTTCCTGTCCATCACCATCTCCCGGAGTTCACTCAAACCCATGTCCGTTGAGTCAATGACGCCATCCAACTATCTCATCCTCTGTCATCCCCTTCTCCCCCTGCCCTCAACCTTTCCCAGCATCAGGGTCTTTTCCAGTGAGTCAGCTGTTTGCATCAGGTGGCCAAAGTATTGGAGTTTCAGCTTCAAAATCAGTCCTACCAATGAACACCCAGGACTGATCTCCTTTAGGATGGCCTGGTTGGATCTCCTTGCAGTCCAAGGGACTCTCAAGAGTCTTCTCCAATACCACAGTTCAAAAGCATCAACTCTTCAGTGCTCAGCTTTCTTTATAGTTCAAATTCTCACATCCATACATGATCACTGAAAAAACCATAGCCTTGACTAGATGGACCTTTGTTGGCAAAGTAATGTCTCTGCTTTTTAATATGCTGCCTAGGTTGGTCATAACTTTCCTTCCAAGGTGTAAGCATCTTATTAATTTCATGGCTGCAGTCACCATCTGCAGTAATTTTGGAGCCCAGAAAAATAAAGTCAGCCACTGTTTCCACTGTTTTCCCATCTATTTGCCATGAAGTGGTGGGACCAGATGCCATGATCTTCATTTTCTGAATGTTGAGCTTTAAGCCAACTTTTTCACTCTCCACTTTCACTTTCATCAAGAGGCTCTTTAGTTCTTCTTCACTTTCTGCCATAAGGGTGGTGTCATCTGCATATCTGAGGTTATTGATATTTCTCCTGGCAATCTTGATTCCAGCTTGTGCTTCTTCCAGCCCAGCGTTTCTCATGATGTACTCTGCATATAAGTTAAATAAGCAGGGTGACAATATACAGCCTTGCCGTACTCCTTTTCCTATTTGGAACCAGTCTGTTGTTCCATGTCCAGTTCTAACCGTTGCTTCCTGACCTGCATACAGATTTCTCAAGAGGCAGGTCAAGTGGTCTGGTATTCCCATCTCTTTCAGAATTTTCCACAAATCTGAGAGTTAGCTGGGGACTAAATTATGTAGAGTTTTTATAGGCTTTGTTAAGCTTTATACTGTGACAAGGGAAAGCCTATGTTGGGTTTTGAGTGAGAGTGATATGATCTGATTTATTTTTAAAGGCTCTTTTTCACTGCCAGGTGCCAACAGTTCTGTTTGGGGTAATTCCCTCAGGCATGATAATGACCTTCAGCATCGGAAAATTCAAACTTTGGATCAAACTGTCAAATATCAGAAAGCCTTCTACAAGAGAATGAGCTTTGTTGGACACAAAAGAACACACACAGGAGAAAGAAACTTTGAATGTAATGAATGTGGGAAAACTTACTGCAGGAAATCAAACCTTATTGAACATCTGAGAATACACACAGGGGAGAGACCCTATAAATGTGGTGAATGTGCAAAAACCTTTAGTGCAAGATCATACCTCATTGCTCATCAGAAAACTCACACAGGAGAGAAGCCCTTTGAATGTGATGAATGTGGAAAATCTTTTGGCAGGAAGTCACAACTCATTCTACATCAGAGAACACACACAGGAGAGAGACCCTATGAATGTACTGAGTGTGGGAAAACCTTTTCTGAGAAGGCAACCCTCATGATTCATCAGAGAACTCACACAGGGGAGAAACCCTATGAATGCGGCGAATGTGGGAAAACATTTCGTGTTAAGATATCTCTTACTCAACATGAGCGAACTCACACGGGGGAGAAACCCTATGAATGTGGTGCTTGTGGGAAAAACTTTGGTGCAAAAAAATCCCTAAACCAACATCAAAGAATTCATACAGGTGAGAAACCCTATAAATGTGGTGAATGTGGGAAATTTTTCAGATTGAAGATGACTCTGAATAATCACCAGAGAACTCATACGGGTGAAAAACCCTACCAGTGTAATGAATGTGGGAAATCTTTCAGTGTGCATTCATCTCTTGGAATACATCAGCGAATTCACACAGGAGAGAAACCTTATGAATGTAACAAATGTGGTAATGCCTTCTATGTCAAAGCACGCCTCATTGAACATCAGAGAATGCATTCAGGAGAAAAACCCTATGAATGTAGTGATTGTGGAAAAATCTTCAGTATGAAGAAATCCCTTTGTCAACACCAGAGAACTCATACAGGAGAGAAACTTTGTGAATGAAGAAATGCCTTCTCTGTGAAAGTATGCCTCATTAACACAGGAGAGACCCTTTGAATGCCAAGAATGTGGGAAAGCTTTCTGGCAGAAGGCACACCTCACAGAACATCAGAGAACTCACTTAGGCCAGCCCTTGCCGTGTACTGTGGAGAAAGCTTCTCTAAGAAGACTCCCCTCACCATTTGATCAAGCCCTTTGGGCCATCTGATTACTGGGGCACACAGAGTATACCTGTAACAATACGGCTCCTGCCTTGGTGTGAAAATTGTCCTGATCCCCTTAGGGAGTGGCTCATTGTTGTTTGCATTTCATTTGGATTTCCGTAATTAGTGGTTGAGAATCAGCTTACCTGTTGACTGGTCATTGTTATATTTCTTCTGTGCAGTGACTGTTCATATCCTTTGCTCATTGTTTTCTCATAGGCTGTCTTTTACTTCTTGGTTTAAATGTTGTTTTCCTTGTTCTTTAAAAAAAATATGAGAACATAAAAATCCCTTTTCAGTCATTTGTGTTTCAGATATCTCCTCTCAGTCTGTGACTGGTTCTTTAATTTTGTTAACTCTTTTCTTCTGCCTAGGTTTTATGTTTTTATGTTATCAGTTTCAAGGTGATAATATTCTCCTGTACTTTCCTCTAAAGTGAAGGTTTCATTTTCAACATTGAAAATTTTAATCTACCCTAAGTTTTTTCTGTATAATATGAAGTCTCCAATATATAATGCTATATTTTAAAAACTTTACATCAGTAGTATTACACTATTTTTGTTTATGCAGCTTGCTTTTTTTCATGAAATGTTACCTTTCCAAGATCTATCCATGTTGGTAAATATAGCTCTGGTTTATTTATTTATCTCTCCATTCCCCTAGTGAAAGGCATTTGTATCATTTCTGTGTTTAGTATTTAAATCTAGAAATGGCAATGATGGGTCATAGGGTGTAGGCAGTATGCCAGTTATTAATCTATTGTGCCCCAGTTCCAAACCTGCCCTTCTATACTGGGACTTTGTGATGCTGGGGCCATGACTCTATAGAACACATTCCTGTCTTGCCAGCTGCTATTCGCTGTTGGGTCTTGCCAATAAGAGATATGAAATATAAATGTTGAGCCTATGAAAGGAAGAAGGGACTTGCTCTTTTTTTTATTTCAATTCCAGTTGGCTCCCTGTTTATCTGAGTATCAGCCCAGCATTGCTTCTTCACTTGGGCAGCAGCACATCCTCATGGTAGCAGCAGTTTAATCCAGTTTGCACTTTCCCAGTACTAACAGCTCTATGGTACTGCATCCCCTCAGAGACACTTGCAACATCTGGGTAGTGCCACCTCCTTAGAACTATGAATCTCAGTCACATGTGACCCCACTTACAACCTTCTATTTTTAGTAATTCCAACTTCTTCCCTTTTTACCCTAGCCCCACTGCTTTCTGCAGTTGCTGAGTCCATAAGAATTTTAATGTTCTTTTTGCTTTTAAGTTATGTGGTTAGTAACTTCATAACTAGTTAAAATTTTTTTGTAATAAATTTTCTCTATTAAAATAACTGGTATGGCTTCTGTCTCCTAGCTGGGTTCTGATTGACATAGAAGTTTTTCAACTTGACTAAATATTAAAGTTTTTAAAAATTGTACCATTTTACACTCTCATGAGCAGTTTGAGAAAAAGTTTACATTTTCCCACATATTCACTAGAACTTATCTGTTATTTTTTTTTTATAAATTATTGCCTATCTGAAACGTGTAAAATGGCTTTAAGCCCTTCCATCCTTGAATGTGTTTGTCTTTTTATTTAACTCATTTAAAATCTATTAAATTTTAAGTAGTATTTTATGGTTTTCTCTAAGAAATTGTCTTTGAAAGTTCATCTTTTAATAGAAAATTTGCTCATATATATATATATATATATACACATATATTTTAAAATATAATGATGTATTATGGGGTATATATATATATATGTAATATATGTATCTATCTATATGTTAAGTGTGTGTGTATACACGTGTGCATGTCTCCCCAGAAAACACTTTTGTTTTATATATTTATTTTATTTTACCTACATATTTACCACTTTGGTTGCTCTTTATTGTTTCCCACATTTCGTTCATGATCATTTTCTTCTTTATGTGAAAAATATCCTTTAGAGTTTTCTTTAGTGGAGGTCTATCAATGATAAATCTCTCAACCTTGTGAATGTTTCCCCTTGTACTTTTTTGATAAGCAGAAACAAATCCTTTTCTTTTAGTACTGGGTAGCACTGTGCCATAATAAATATTGATGCTAAATTACATAATTTTTTTGCTTTTTCCCCTGAGTGTTCCATAAGGATTACGACAACCCAGGGTATTTGAATTAATTGTTAGATGCCCTCCAATACAGCATACACTTGAATATACATATTACACTTTTCTCACTTTGTATATAGCATGCCCTCACCCTTGTTTTGGAGAAGGCAGTGGCACCCCACCCCAGTACTCTTGCCTGGAAAATCCTATGGATGGAGGAGCCTGGTAGACTGCAGTCCATGGGGTCCCTAAAAGTCGGACACAACCGAGCAATTTCACTTTGACTTTCACTTTCATGCATTGGAGAAGGAAATGGCAACCCACTCCAGTGTTCTTGCCTGGAGAATCTCAGGGACGGGGGAGCCTGGTGGGCTGTCGTCTATGGGGTCGCACAGAGTCGGACACGACTGAAGCGACTTAGCAGCAGCAGCAGCAGCAGCACCCTTGTTTACTAAGCATTACGTTTATCAAAATGCCATCTCCTCACTTCTTCCAATCTTCAGCTCATCCATTAAAAATTAAATCTGATGTTTTAAAATGATTATTATTATGGAAAATGTCAAACATAAAAAAAGTAATCTCTGGTGACAGAAAGCAGATCAGTGGTTGCCTCTGGGGTAGGAATTAACTCCTAAGAGGTAGGAGGGAACTTCCCCGGGCGTGGTGGAACTATTCTGTATCTTGACTGAGTGTGTGTTAATGAGAATACACAAGAGTCATCAAATGATTAAATTTAAGATTTGTGAATTTTATTGTATGTAAATTATCTCTCAATTAAAAATTTAAAGCACAACAATAAAAAATTTCCCATTTCCATATCAGGAGTCAGATGAAGGCTGCCTGGGAGAAAAACCAAGAATCTTGACCACTAGATCAGATGAAAGACACTGGCAGTGGGACACTTCATTCTTTCAAGGCTTTAGAAATGGTTTTGCTCCATGAAAATGACCTTTACTAAGGCTCCATGGTGGGTTGTGCTGGCCCTCCATTAGCTACCGTCACTTATGTGATAACCCTACTGGCCAACACTAATATGTATGTGGCTCCTGATAGCCTAAGCACAGTCTCTCCTCATACTCCATTAGCTACCATGATGTAGTTTTTACCCCCATGACATGTCTGCACAGTGTCTACTAACACTTCATTAGTTTATAGCAGTTCTTATCTCTGACACTAGTCAAGAGCACAATGTCTGCTAACCTACCATTAGCTCACAGTAGCTTGTCTTCTTCCACTTTTTGTTCCAGCAGAATCTTCTCACTCCCTTTAGCTCATATCATCATGTCTTGCCACCTCTTTTAGCTGCCATTACAATTTTTGCTGACCCCCATTTGCTCACAGCTTACCATCTTTTCACTCCTTTTTTGCTTACAGCTTAGTGACTCATGATCTACTATCACATCTTTTTGCCCTCCTTTAGACTCAGCATGGTGGCTACTAACCTCCCTTCCATTGGCTCACAGCAGTGTATCTTATAACCTCCTTTAGACCTATTGCAGTGGCTGTTGTCTCCATGTTGGTTTTCACCGTTTTGTCTGTTCGTTCCCCATCAGCCACCGTTCAGTTCAGTTCAGTTCAGTTCAGTCGCTCAGTCGTGTCTGACTCTTTGCAACCCCATGAATCGCAGCACGCCAGGCCTCCCTTTCCATCACCAACTCCCGGAGTTCACTCAGACTCATGTCCATCGAGTCAGTGATGCCATCCAGCCATCTCATCCTCTGTCATCCCCTTCTCCTTCTGCCCCCAATCCCTCCCAGCATCAGAGTCTTTTCCAATGAGTCAACTCTTCTCATGAGGTGGCCAAAGTACTGGAGTTTTGGCTTTAGCATCATTCCTTCCAAAGAAATCCGAGGGCTGATCTCCTTCAGAATGGACTGGTTGGATTTCCTTGCAGTCCAAGGGACTCGAAAGAGTCTTCTCCAACACCACAGTTCAAAAGCATCAATTCTTCGGCGCTCATCCTTCTTCACAGCCGCCATACAGTATATTTAACCCAATGAGTTCTAATTGACATGTCTGCTCACCCTACATTAGATCTCCTCATTATATCTGCTGATTTTTAAAATTAGCCATCAGTACAGTGTCTTGGGGGCTTCCCTCGTGGCTCAGATGGTAAAGAATCTGCCTGCAATGCAGGAGACCCAGGTTCGATCCCTGGGACGAGACGATCCCCTGGAGAAGGGAACGACTACCCACTCCAGTATTCTTGCCTGGAGAATTCCATGGACAGAGGAGCCTGGTGGGCTACAATCAATGGGGTTGAAATGAGTTTGGCATGACTTTTTGACTAACACTTTTACTTCACTTTCACAGTGTTTTTGACCACATCAACCCACAATGCAGCATATTTATCTGCTGTTTCCTAATTAGTGACCAATAGACTTTGATCCTCTTGAGCCCCAGCACAATTTCTGTAGAACTTGACCTTGTCACTCTATCTTCTGATCCCCCATTTACCAAGTTCCAAGTTCTTTACCTAAAGACCCCTAAATAGCCCTGATCATCAGTGTATCTGCTGATCACACATTAGTCTTCTGATTTGTAGACACCCATCATGACCAAGATAATCACAATGGTGTGATCACTCACCTAGAGCCAGACATCCTGGAATGTGAAGTCAAGTGGGCCTTAGAAAGCATCACTACAAGCAAAGCTAGTGGAGGTGATGGAATTCCAGTTGAGCTATTTCAAATCCTGAAAGATGATGCTGTGAAAGTGCTGCACTCAATATACCAGCAAATTTGGAAAACTCAGCAGTGGCCACAGGACTGGAAAAGGTGGGTTTTCATTCCAATCCCAAAGAAAGGCAATGCCAAAGAATGCTCAAAATACCACACAATTGCACTCATCTCACACACTAGTAAAGTAATGCTCAAAATTCTCCAAGCCAGGCTTCAGCAATATGTGAACCGTGAACTTCCAGATGTTCAAGCTGGTTTTAGAAAAGTCAGAGGAACCAGAGATCAAATTGCCAACATCCACTGGATCATCGAAAAAGCAAGAGAGTTCCAGAAAAACATTTATTTCTGCTTTATTGACTATGTCAAAGCCTTTGACTGTGTGGATCACAATAAACTGTGGAAAATTCTGAAAGAGATGGGAATACCAGACCACCTGACCTGCCTCTTGAGAAATCTGTATGCAGGTCAGGAAGCAACAGTTAGAACTGGACATGGAACAACAGACTGGTTCCATATAGGAAAAGGAGTACGTCAAGGCTGTATATTGTCACCCTGCTTATTTAACTTATATGCAGAGTACATCATGAGAAATGCTGTGCTGGAGGAAGCACAAGCTGGAATCAAGATTGCTGGGAGAAATAACCTCAGATATGCAGATGACACCACCCTTATGGCAGAAAGTGAAGAGGAACTAAAAAGCCTCTTGATGAAAGTGAAAGAGGAGAGTGAAAAAGTTCGATTAAAGCTCAACATTCAGAAAACTAAGACCATGGCATCTGGTCCCATCACTTCATGGGAAATAGATGGGGAAACAGTGGAAACAGTGTCAGACTTTATTTTTCTGGGCTCCAAAATCACTGCAGATGGTGATTGCAGCCATGAAATTAAAAGACGCTTACTCCTTGGAAGGAAAGTTATGACCAACCTAGATAGCATATTCAAAAGCAGAGACATTACTTTGCCAACAAAGGTTCATCTAGTCAAGGCTATGGTTTTTCCAGTGGTCATGTATGGATGTGAGAGTTGGACTGTGAAGAAAGCTGAGCGCCGAAGAATTGATGCTTTTGAACTGTGGTGTTGGAGAAGACTCTTGAGAGTCCCTTGGACTGCAAGGAGATCCAACCAGTCCATTCTAAAGGAGATCAGCCCTGGGTGTTCTTTGGAAGGACTGATGCTAAAGATGAAACTCCAGTACTTTGGCCATCTCATGTGAAGAGTTGTCTCATTGGAAAAGACTCTGATGCTGGGAGGGATTGGGGGCAGAAGGAGAAGGGGACGACAGAGGATGAGATGGCTGGATGGCATCACCAACTCCGTGGATGTGAGTTTGAGTGAACTCCGGAAGTTGGTGATGGACAGGGAGGCCTGGCGTGCTCCAATTCGTGGGGTCGCAAAGAGTCGGATGTGACTGAGTGACTGAACTGAACTGAATATAGAGTATGACCTCCTTGAGGACCCATTACCATGTTTTTTGTTCTTACAGTAGCCAAATCCCTGTGTCTGCTGAGTTCTCCCCCACCTTTAACTGCAAGTATTGTGTCTATGGGGCTTCCCAGGTGGCTCAGTGGTAAAGAATCCACCTGCCAGTGCAGGAGACATGAGTTTGATCCCTGGGTGAGGAAGATCCCCTGGAGAAGGAAATGGCAACCAACTCCAGTATTCTTGCCTGGAAAATCCCATGGACAGAGGAGTCTGGAGAGCTTCAACATGGAGTTGCATGTACTGAACTTGACATGACTTAGCGACTGAGCAGCCACAGCAGCATTGTGTCTTTGATCCATTGAGGCCATAGAGTTTGCTGGCCCCACATTAGCTCCCATCAGTGTCTGTTGATCTTCAATTAGGCAGCAGTACATTTTCTTCAATATGTATGAAGTTCCCGCAATATACTTGCTGATCCCCAATTAGCCATAAGATCAGAGACTAACCTCCAGGAGCTTCCAGCACAGTATCTGCTGATTCCACACTAGTCTCACCATTCTGACCATCCATTAGCAATGAGTACAATGTCTCTGACCTTCATAAGTCACAATCACAATGTTGCTGATCCTGCATTAACCATCATCACTGTGCCAGTTGATTCCCCATTAGCCATTAATACAGTATCTGAATGCAATGATGCCCCAGTTCAGTGCATGCTGACCACACGTTACAGCCCATCTCCATATTTGCTAATACTGGCCTCAACACTGGGACAGATGATTACCAGGCACTAATTTAGAGTCTTTGCCTCATGTTTTTTCACAGTATCTGCTGCTCATCCTGTATTAATGTGTCGTCACTGTGTCTGCTAATCTTGGTCACGAGTAGAGAGTGTGTCTTTGAGTCCTCATAAGAAATCTGATTAGTGTCTGCTGATCTCATATTAGTACTTTATCATCCTGCTGATTAGCCATTAGCCACCACTAAAGTGATTTGTGTCTCCGTCTAAGCATCAACCCATTTGCTACCGTCAATCCTGTGGATGCCAGTTCTTCATCCTCTAATACAGTGTATTATCCTCATGAGCCCCAGCATAATACCTGGGCCTCATTAGAGCCTTCCCTACCATTAGACCATTCGTGGTTTCTGATGATCTATTAGTCACCAGTACAGTGTCTGACTCCCATGAGCTCCCATAATGATATCTGCTGGTGCTGTATTAGCTCCCATGACTGTGTCTGTTGAATCCCCACTAGTCATTAATATACTGTATTTGACTTCTGTGATTACTCCCCACAGTTTCTGATGACCTTATGTTAGGACCAGTAATCATTTCCTGATTTCTGTAAATTGGTTTGTTGACTGTTTCAATCCCTGTAACTGTTCCTTGGACTCTGGTGGTTCCCTGGTCCTGCAGACTGCTTTTTAAATTTTTTTTATCCCTTGATGTTATTGGCCTGATCCTCAGGGTTTAGTCCCTGTTGCTCTGGCTCTTTTGTTGCCCCTCTGACAGTCTTCCAAATACAAGGACTGTTTTGTGGTCTCTTTAGATATTTGATGATGCCCCCCACCTATTTCTCAGGTCCAGAACTATCCCCTCGCCTGGCTAGCTGTTTCCTTGTTTCTCTGGCTGTGCTCTCAGCTTGAGATTGTTCTCTTATATGTCTTGCTGTCTCCTAGATATTTCTAGTTGTTGTATGACATTTAGGGGTATTTTCTCTTTCCATTTGACTGTTCTGGAGTGTCTCTGGCTGTCCTCTAATTACAGGGACTGTTTTCTGGTTCTTTGGCCATTTGATAGTTTCTCTGACTGGTCACATCGCTGCTGTGACTGTTTACTGGTCTCTATGGCTGTTTTCTAGTGTCTGGGGATTTTTCCTCAGCCCTGACCTATTGTCTGGAACCAGAGACTGCCTCTTCTAGCAGTTCCCTAGTACATGAAATAGATTACTTTACCTTCCCTGATCTTACCTCAATTCTAGGCTTGTTCACACTTCCTATTGCCTATTTTCTGTTTTTTCCAATTATTTCTCAGCACCAAGGACTGTTGTATACACTGGATGTGAAAGTGTTAGTCACATAGTCTTGTCTGATTCTTTGTCAGTCCATGGCCCCATGGACTGTAGACAACTAGACTCCTCTGTCCATGGAATTCTCCAGGCAAGAATACTGGAATGGGTTGCCATTCCCTTCTCCAGGGCATCTTCCCAACCCAGGGGTTGAACCTGGGTCTCCCGCGTTGGAGGCAGATTCTTTGCTATCTGGGACTTAAACAACAAGTGGTAGTTGCAGGCTCCAGAGGGAGCACCTTCCTTTCAGTAGATCCTTTTAGCTATAGCTGCCCTGGAGAAGCAGACCCTACAGAGAAGCTTAGTTCAGAGTCCTGATGTGAGTCACTATGTTTCTTCTCATTACCTTTCTAGAAAATCCATTAAGGTAAATAAAGTGAGTTATCCCTCACCCCCACATTCATGTGTCTGTTTGAATCTCTGATTGGAAAAGACTCTGATGGCTGAGAAGAAGCACGAAGAGGGTGGCAGTCCTGTGTGGTGTGTAGCATGGGGTCCAGCTCCATGCGAAGCCCGGGGGCTGGCCCGTCCTTCACCCAAGTCTCAGTTCAGTTCAGTTCAGTCGCTCAGTAGTGTCCGACTCTTTGTGACCCCATGAATCACAGCACGCCAGGCCTCCCTGTCCATCACCAACTTCCGGAGTTCACTCAAACTCATGTCCATCGAGTCGGTGATGCCATCCCGCCATCTCATCCTCTGTTGTCCCCTTCTCCTCCTGTCCCCAATCCCTCCCAGCATCAGAGTCTTTTCCAATGAGTCAACTCTTCACATGAGATGGCCAAAGTACTGGAGTTTCAGCTTCAGCATCAGTCCTTCCAAAGAACATCCAGGGCTGATCTCCTTTAGGATGGACAGGTTGGATCTCCTTGCAGTCCAAGGGACTCTCAAGAGTCTTCTCCAACACCACAGTTCAAAAGCATCAATTCTTCGGCGCTCAGCTTTCTTCACAGTCCAACTCTCACATCCATACATGACCACTGGAAAAACCATAGCCTTGACTAGACGGACCTTTGTTAGCAAAGTAATATCTCTGCTTTTCAATGTGCTATCTAGGTTGGTCATAACTTTCTTTCCAAGGAGTAAGCGTCTTTTAATTTCATGGCTGCAATCACCATCTGCAGTGATTTTGGAGCCCAGAAAAATAAAGTCTGACACTGTTTCCACTGTTTCCCCATCTATTTCCCACGAAGTGATGGGACCAGATGCCATGGTCTTAGTTTTCTGAATGTTGAACTTTAATCGAACTTTTTCACTCTCCTCTTTCACTTTCATCAAGAGGCTTTTTAGTTCCTCTTCACTTTCTGCCATAAGGGTGGTGTCATCTGCATATCTGAGGTTATTGATATTTCTCCCGGCAATCTTGATTCCAGCTTGTGCTTCCTCCAGCACAGCATTTCTCATGATGTACTCTGCATATAAGTTAAATAAGCAGGGTGACAATATACAGCCTTGACATACTCCTTTTCCTATTTGGAACCAGTCTGTTCCATGTCCAGTTCTAACTGTTGCTTCCTGACCTGCATACAGATTTCTCAAGAGGCAGGTCAGGTGGTCTGGTATTCCCATCTCTTTCAGAATTGTCCACAGTTTATTGTGATCCACACAGTCAAAGGCTTTGGCATAGTCAATAAAGCAGAAATAGATGTTTTTCTGGAACTCTCTTGCGTTTTCCATGATCCTGCGGATGTTGGCAATTTGATCTCTGGTTCCTCTGCCTTTTCTAAAACCATCTTGAACATCTTGAAGTTCACGGTTCACATATTGCTGAAGCCTGGCTCGGAGAGTTTTGAGCATTACTTTACTAGCATGTGAGATGAGTGCAATTGTGCAGTAATTTGAGCATCCTTTGGCATTGTCTTTCTTTGGGATTGGAATGAAAACCCACCTTTTCCAGTCCTGTGGCCACTGCTGAGTTTTCCAAATTTGCTGGTATATTGAGTGCAGCACTTTCACAGCATCATCTTTCAGGATTTGAAATAGCTCAACTGGAATTCCATCCCCTCCACTAGCTTTGTTCGCAGTGATGCTTTCTAAGGCTCACTTGACTTCACATTCCAGGATGTCTGGCTCTAGGTGAGTGATCACACCATCGTGAATATCTGGGTTGTGAAGCTTTTTTTTGTACAGTTCTATGTATTCTTGCCACCTCTTAGTTCTCCCTAAGATGGGCCTTGTAGTCCCTACTCAGAATCCTTCTGAGGTCCGTGATAGGGTTGGAGGATAAATCATGGGTGCATTCACCCATTGGGTATTTTTTTCAGGTCAAAACATAAAACTCTCTTAATAAGTTCCTGTGTAATATTACTAAGGGTGATTTAATTGCTAGATAGGCAGTGTAGTGTTATGATGAAGTATATTAACACTGGAGCCAAATCTATATTAAAATTTTGAGTCTTAGTGGTTTCTTAGCTGTGACACCAAAAGCACATACTATACAGTGAGTGCTTAGTCACTCAGTCCTCTCTGACTCTTTGTGACCCTGTGGACTGTTGCCGGCCAGGCTCCTCTGTCCATGGGATTCTCCAGATAAGAATATAGTGGAGTGGGCTGCCATTTCCTTTTCCAGGGGACCTTCCCAACCCAGGGATAAAATCCAGGTCTCTTGCATTGCAGGCAGATCCCTTGTGGCTCAGCTGGTAAGGAATCCACCTGCAATGCGAGAGACCTGGGTTTGATCCCTGAGTTGGGAAGATCCCCTGGAGAATGGAAAGTACCTACTCCAGAATTCTGGCCTGGAGAATTCCATGGACTGTATAGAGTTGGACACGATTGAGCAACTTTCACTTTTATTTTCACTTTCTTTACCATCTGAGCTATCAGGGAAGCCCCACATAGTACAAAACAAAGGAAATAAATTGGACTTCATCAAAATTAAAAACTTTTGTTCTGCAAATAATACTGTCAAGAAAGTAAAAGGTCAACCCACAGAAATAGGAAAAAAATATTTGTAAATCATATATCTGATAAGGGATTTATATCTAGGCATAAAGGACTCATAACCCAATAATAAAAACATAAGTAAATAATCCAACTTAAAAATGGGCAAAGGGTTTGAAGGGACATTTCTCCAAATGAGATAAACGAATGGCCTAAGCACACGAAAAGCCGTACAGCATCATTAAGCATTAGGGAAATGAAAATCAAAACCACAATGAGGTAACACTGCACAACCACTAGTATGGCTAGAATAAAAAAGAAAAACAACAAGTATTGACAAAGATGTAGAAAAATTGCACTCGTTTTACATTGCTGGTAAAATGTAAAGTGTACAGCTGTTTTGGAAGAAAGTTTGGAAGTTTCTCAAAATGGTAAACAGAGTTACCACCTGATCTAGGAATGCCATTCCTTGATATCCACCCAAGAGAAAATAAAACATATATCCATACAAAAACTTATACACAAATGTTTGTAGCAGCATTATTTATAATAGCCCCAAAGTGGAAACAACCCAAATATCCATCAGTTAATGAATGGGTGATCAAAATGTATATCCATACCATAAAATATTATTCAGTAATAAAAAGGGATGATGTACTGATATATGCTACAAAATGGAGGAATTTTGAAAACCTGTTATTTGAAAGAAACCAGTCACAAAAGACCACATATTGTATGATTCTATTTATATGAAATGTGCAGAATAGGTGAAACTATGGAGACAGAGTAGATTAGTGCTTGTCTTTGGCCAGGGTTGGGGGAGGAGGTGGGAGAAGTGGACAGTGAATGCTAATGGGCTTCTTTTGGGGATGATGAAAATATTCTAAAATTCTATTGTGATGATTGCACAACTTTGTGAATATACTAAAATTAATTGTCATATTAAATGAGTAAATTTTATTGTATGTGAATTGTATCAGTAAAGTTTAAGAAATATTATAAAAATAAAAAATATTAACTAGATCAGTATTTCTCAATTTGATTCCTTATAATATTTTTTAAAACAAAACAATTCCTGCTTATGATTTTGAGAAAGAAATCTTGCCTTTTCCTAACTGTGTGTCCTTGGGGATATCTTATTACTTCTCTATGCCTCAGTTTCTATATCTGTAAAATGGGGGTAAAAATAATGCCTAACTCATAAGGACAGTGTGAACATTAAATGACACTATATATATATTGTATTATATATATTATATATTATATATGTGCTAGGTACATAGCTCTCTATACTAGTTATTATCAGTAATAGTAATGGTAAATGTAATTTATAACAGTAGTGATAAATCTTAGTAATGACTATATTATTGCAAATAATGTTTTGTTAGGAATGATAATTTACAATATTGGAAATAATATATAATACTAGTAATAATACTTTAATGCCCTCTGGCACCTTTAATGATTTTGACAAGTCTCTCTTTAATATGCTCATTTGTAATGTTTTTCTTATGATGATGCTCATATACTAATTTCTAATGTACAAATGCTCCCACTGAGAAATACCAACATTGTCAAAGACTTCAGAGGACAGCCACCCCTCCCCAAGTGATATTGTTCCTGCTTTTATTTCCAAGTAAGGTCACATTCTGAGATGGTGAGGGTTATGTATGTTTTTGGAAGACACAATACAACCCATAATAGTTCCCCATTATGCAGTCCTCACTATGGGCAAATCCCCATGTTTATAAATCTCTACTACTGACAAGAACCTGTGACAGATCCCCAAGCCCTGCATAAACAATTCCCTTGAAAAGTACCCTGTCCTTAGTGCAGCATATGTCCCTTCACAAATACCCAAATGGCAAATACTGTATTAATTTTCTATCACTGTGTAACAGATTACCACAGACTTAGCGGCCTAAAACAACACTTATTTATGGTCTTACAGTTCTGTAGGTCACAAGTCCAAGTGAGCTTGACTAGCTTCTCTACTTAATAGTCCCACAAAACTAATGTCAAAGTGTTGGCTACACTGGTCTCTTCTAGGAGGCTCTTAGGAAGACTCAATTTCAATCTTATTCATGTTATTGGCACAATTTAGTTCCTTGCAGTTGTAGTAATGAGGTTCCCATTTCTTTGTTGGCTGTCAGCCTGTGGTGGTTGCTTTGTGCTTCTAGAGGCCAACTGCATGCCTCACCATGTGGGCCTCTTTGTCTTCAAAGTCAATTAGGATGTGCCAACTGCTTCCCATGCTTACAATTTCTCCAGCGTCTGTGTCACCAGCAGGAGAAAACTCTGCATTTCTGAAGGGCTAATGTACTTAATTCGGAGAAGGCAATGGCACCCCACTCCAGTACTCTTGCCTGGAAAATCCCATGGACGGAGGAGCCTGGTAGGCTGCAGTCCATGGGGTCGCTAAGAGTCGGACACGACTGAGCGACTTCACTTTCACTTTTCACTTTCCTGCATTGGAGAAGGAAATGGCAACCCACCCCAGTGTTCTTGCCTGGAGAATCCCAGGGATGGGGGAACCTGGTGGGCTGCCGTCTACGGGGTCACACAGAGTAGGACACGACTGAAGTGACTTGGCAGCAGCAGCAATGTACTTAATTAGATTAGGCTCACCTGGATAATCTCCCTATTTTAAAGCAGACTGATTAGTACCCTTAATTACATTTGCAATTAATTTGCTATGTAATCATAATCAAGGAATTGTAACTCATCACCCCTACCGGTTGACCCACAATCAAGGGAAGATGTTTATATAAGCTGAGAGGGATATTGGAGGCCATTCTTAGAATTCTGCTTCCTGCAATCACATTGTGCTATTTTCTTTTTTTTTGAAACATAAATTTTAATTTTATCTATTAAAATTTATTTATTTATTTGGCTGCATTGGGTCTCCATTGCAGCACACGGGATCTTCCTTGTGTCATGAGGGATCTTTTATTGTGGCACATGGACTCAGTAGTTGCATCGTACACCTTCTCTAGCTGTGGTGCATGGATTATGGAGTGTGCAAGATCCTGGGCTCAGTAGTTGCGGCGAGGGGGCTTAGTCGCTCTGCAACATGTGAGGTCTTAGTTCCCTGATCAGGGAACCTGTGTCCTCTGCATTGCAAGACAGATTCTTAACCACTGGACCATGAGGAAAGACCTCCACTACCTTCTTATTCCCAAATATTCCACTGGCATTGCTCCATTGATGATCCCCATTGGCAAATCTCTCATCTCATAAATATCTGTGTGTGCTCAGTAGCTCAGTTGTGTCCGACTCTTTGTGACCCCATGGACTGTAGCCCTTCAGGCTCTTCTGTCCATAGGATCGTCCTGGCAAGAATACTGGAGTGGGTTGTCATTTCCTTCTCCACATAAATATCTACTTATTGGAAAATCTTTCATTCATAAACCTATTAGGGAAAAAAATCACTCCATTAAAAAAAAAAAAAAACCCTTAAAATATCTCCTTTCACGACCCCTCTTGACAAATCTCTTCACTGAGAAATAAAAACTGTTGACATATCGGTAGATGTCTGCCAGTGAAAAATCTTATGCATAAACATCCATTGGATTCTTTATTTATAATCCTTATTGAGAAATCTTTTTACAAATAACCTCCATAATACATACTTCATTGTTGTTTGTCCATTGAAAAATCTCTATAGTCTTAAACACCCACCTGATGGTGTAATCTATTTATGACTTTTGATGACAAATTTCCCTGTTTTTTAAACACTTGCCTATTGGCATATGTCCTATTGCCCAGCTCATTTTACAAATATACCCATCATAAATATCTCTGTTGACATATACCCCATTGACAGTATCTATTGTATATCTCTCTATTTGTATTCACCTATCAAAGTATCCCTAATTGGCAGCTCCATATTTACCAGGATTATATTCATAAAAACCTCTCCTCACAACCAGGTATAACTTCATTAATGATTACTGGTGACAAATTGCTTTATTCTTAAATACTCACCAAAGGCATGTCATTCATTGACAACCCAATTTACAAATCTGATTTGGAAATACCTGCCCACTGGAATTTTTATACATTGAAAATACCAGTTAAACGTAAATTTTCACCTACTGGAGAATGTCTTACATTAACAGCCTACATTGACATATCTCCCCTTTCTTATTAATAATATTTTCTTAATAAATACTTCTCAATCTATCCCACACTGATGAGCACTTAATAGATACAAGTTCCCCATTTATAGATACAGCCTCATTGGCATTCTTGTCTCAAACTCAGGTTACAATATTCCTCACTCATAAAAATCACACCAACTCAAATATATGTCTTACTGATGACATCCGTGGGCAAATCTCCACATTTATAAATTCCCGCCTGTCACTTCCAGCCAACATGGAGTCCCAGGGCCTGGATTTACCCTCATGCCAGGAACAAACAACAAAAACCAAAGTACATAGAAAAAAAACAACTATTTTCAAGACACTAGATATCAGGCAGTAAAGAACAGTGATCCCTGAGAAAAGGGAAATAAATTAAGTGAGTCCTATGATTTGTCCAATATACTTCCTTGAGAGACTTGCCAGGCCACTGCACAGAGAGAGGAAACTGAGGAAGAGACTGGTGAATTCCCTGAGTTGAGAAGGAACTGAGAATCTAGGGAGAAAAAGGCAGCTAGAATTTGTAGGACATACCACCACAGTGGAGAAAACTGCACTGAAAGAAGATCCAGGTGATCTGCCTAGGGTCCTCCTTGAGTATTCTCTATCAAGTACCAATCAGCACACGTGTGTGAGGAAACTGAGGCCAAGAAGAGAACCATCTGAAAGAATAAGAAGAAATGGTGTCTAATGCTCACACAGGGCTGGAAATAGTGCCTGTTCTCAATAGCTGGACAGGAAAAATAGGGTATTGTGTAGAGAATTCAGGAAGCTATTGCCTCAGTAATGGGGAATAATTAGCCCTAGGCTGAGCACTGCTCTGGGTTTCCCTTAGCTCAGTTGGTAAAGAATCCGCCTGCAATGCAGGAGACCCTGGTTTGATTCCTGGGTTGGGAAAGGTTACCCACTTCAGTATTTTGGCCTAGGGAATTCCATGGACTGTATAGTCCATGGGGTTGCAAAGAGTTGGAGATGACTAAGCGACCTTCACTTTCACTTGAGCACTGCTCCAGTTACACCTAAAAAATTATATTACCAAGATCTTCCAAGGATCAAACTGCACTGCTCTAGTTACACCTAAAAAATTATATTAGCAAGATCTTCCAAGGATCAAACTCCTTCCAACAAACTTAGCTGTGTCCCAAAACAAAACTCCAGGTGACTTCTAGAAATGCATAAATATCTAGTACCCAGCAAAATAATATTCACACCTGGCATTCAATTAAGTATTACCAGGGATGAAAAGAGTTAAGAAACTAGGAAATGTAATGAGAATAATCAAGCAATTGACCAACCCAGAACTGACACAGAGGTTAGTATTAATAGACAAGGATATTTTAAAAGTTCTTGTAAATGTATTCCACATGCTCAGAAAGTAAGTAGAGACTTGGGAAAATATTTTAAAATATCCAATTACAGGACTTCCATTTCTGGGGAAAAGGAGCAGATGTGTTTTTTTCCTATTCTTCCTGCTAAGTACAATGAAAAACTTTGAAAATGATGTTTATAAAACAAACAAAAGCTGACTCAGAAAGGTGGAGTGCAGGAGGAACCTCAGGACCCCAAAGAAAAGAGCATATTCGGAGTTTCCTGGTTGCCTAATGGTTAGGACTCGACACTTACTGCTGAGGCCTCAGTTCAATCCCTGGTTGAGGAGCTGAGATACTACAAGCTGCACTGTGTGGCAAAAAAAAAAAAAAAAAAAATAGAACACCCCCCACCACCACCACCACAACAAACAAAAAACATTGGTTTCATGGGTTTTCTTTTTGCCTTATATATCTGACAGTGGTGAAGAACCTGGCAACCTAGAAATACCAATGGGCCCAGACAAGAAAAAAGACCCTATGAAACCTGTTCTCTCTAGTAAAGGAACCAGGAAATGGGTAGCTTAACAATATGGTAAACTTTAAGAAAATAGTTGCTTTACTGCACCCCAACAGTATAGAAAAAATGTGGCCAAATTCCCACCCATGCCAACAAATGCTAAGTGAGGAGCTTGTATTTTCCCCTCAACAGACTGTAAGAGTCATTCCAAACCCCTCCTGAGGTGGTGTCAGAAAAAATTGACTGTGAAGTCAGGACTCTTGTCCCTACTGGGTGGAACAAGTCCTCCCCTATATGGTGTCAGTGGAGACCATATGGAGAGCCTAGACTTCTTTCACATGTCAGCATGAAGTCACCCCTCCCTTTTTCCCCAGGATGGTGTCATCGGAGGCCATGTGGAAAGAATAGGGAGGCACTGCTACCTCTTCCAGCCAGGGAAGTATCAGTGAAGCTCTACTTGTTTGTGGAACTTACAGCCTTGCCCAGCAGTAGCAAGGAGCCCCTACCTTCTGTTATCAACTGAAGTTGAGTGGAGAAACAAGACTTCTCCTCATAGCTGGCATTAGCAAACTGGCACCCTCCACTCCTTTTCCATCTGGAGTGGTGTCAGAAAAAGCCACCTTAGTAGGAAAGCTTAGGGAATTTCCTTGTGGTCCAGGGGTTAGGACTTGGTGCTTTCACTGCTGTGGCCTAGGTTCAATCCCTTGTCAGGGAACAAATATCCTGCAAGTCACATGGCTATATTTAAAATGGGTAACAAACTCAGTCCTACTGTATAGCACAGGGTGTGTTAAGTCACTTCAGTCATGTCCAACCCTTTGCAACCTTATGGACTGATCCTGCCAAGCTCCCCTGTCCAGGGGATTCTCCAGGCAAGAATACTTGAGTGGGTTGCCATGCCCTCCTCCAGAGGGTCCCCCCAACCCAAGGATTAAACCCACGTCTCCTGCAACTGCTTCATTGCAGGTGGATTCTTTGCTACTGAGCCGCCAGGGAAGCCCTTATAGCTCAGGGAACTCTGCTCAGTGTTGTGTGGCAGCCTGGATGGGAGGGGAGTTTGGGGGAGAATGGATACATGTATTTGTATGGCTGAGTCCCTTTGCTCTCCACCTGAAACTGTTACAACAGTTTTAGCTGGGTATTCTCCAATATAAAATAAAAAGTTTAAAAAAGCAAAATAAGAAGTTTTAAAAATGAGAAAAGAAAGAAGGCTTAAGAAAACCAGGATGTTATAATATCGAAAACGTTCATCTTTTCTTCTTTTTTTTTTGGCTGTGCAGCTTGTAGAATTTTAGTTCCCCAGCCAGGGATTAAACCTGGGCCGCAGCAGTGAGGACACAAAGTCCTATCCAATGGACTGCCAGGGAATTCCTTGAAAATGTTCATCTTTCAGTTGAAAATCACTTGTTATACCACAAACCAGGAAGATATCAAGTTGAATTAAAAAGACAGTCAATACATGTGAACACCAAGATGACAGAGTTGTTAGAGTTATCTGACAAAGACTTTAAAGTAGCCATAATAAAAATGCTTCCACTTGAAACAAATGACAAAATAGAATCACAGAAAAGAAACAGAAATACCCAGCAAAGATATAGAAGATGTAAGGTAAAAACCAAATGGAAATTTAGAACTGAAAAATAGAATGACAAAAAAAAAAAAAAAACCCTCAAAAGATGACCTCAGTGGAGAAACAGATGAAAGAAGCAGTGAATTGGAAGACAGAAGAACAGAAGTTACTCAATTCAAATAACAGAAAACAGAATTTGAAAATGAATGGATCTTCAGGGACTTGTGGGATTACAATAAAATATTCAATAGTCCTGGAGGAGAGGAGAAATAGGGCATGCCTGAAGAACTACTTAAAGAAATAATTGCTGAAGACTTCCTAAATTTGGTAAAAGACAAACCTACAGATTCAAGAAGTTGAGTAATCTGCGAGTGTGTTTATTCTTCCTTCATTTTTAAAATAAATTTTTGCTGGATATAAGATTCTTATTTGGTAAGTCTTTTCTTTTGGTACTTTGGATATGTCATCCCATTGCCTTTTAGCCTTTGTTGTTTTTGAAGAGAAGTCAGTTGTGAATGTTATTGGGGTTTTCTTCTATATGATGAGTCATTTTTATCTTGCTACTTTCAAGATTTTCTCTTTGTATTTGCCCTTCTGCATTTTTATTATGAAGTATCTTGGCATGGACCTTTTTTTTAAGATTTATTTATATATGGCTGTGCTGGGTCTTTATTACTGTGTGTGGCTTTCTCTAGTTGCTTTGAGCGGGAGCTACTCTTTTGCTGTGGCTTCTCATTGCAGCAGCTTCTCTTGTTGCAGAGCATGGGCTCTAGGCATGTGGGCTTCAGTAGTTACAGCACATGGGCTCAGTAGTTGCGGCTTGTGGGCTCTAGAGCACTGGCTTAGTAGTTGTGGTACTTGGGCTTTTAGTTGCTCCATGGCATGTGGAATCTTCCCAGACCAGGGATTGAACCATTGTCCCCATCATTGGCAGGCAGATTCTTAAACACTGGACCACCAGGAAAGCCCTGGATCTTTTAAAATTTATCCTACTTGGAGTTTGTTGAGCCCTTGGTTATGTAGACTAATGCTTTTCAACAATTTGGGAGGCTACAAATGGGTCCTGACAGGAGTACACTCTGAACTGAGCTGTGCATATCTGGTGGTAAATGCAAATGTTCATAGTACTATAAAAGGACGAGAACAGAACACATTGTATTGATTTGTACCACTGAGTTACATTCTTCAGACCAAGGAACACACTTTAAAACTGTATTAGTCTGCTTGGACTAACATAACAAAGTACCACAGATTGGGTGACAAACAACAGATTTATTTCCTTACAGTTCTGGAGACTGGGAGTCCAAGATCAAACAGCCAGTAAGGTTGGTTTCTGGTGAGACCTCTGTTTCCAGCTTATAGACGACCACCTTCTCACTGTGTCCTCACATGACATTGTCTCTGTGCATGCACACCATTGGCGTCACTTCCCCTTTTTATAAGGACATCAGTCCTATTAGATTAGGGCTCTACCTTTATGAGCGGCGAGTGGCAGCTGTGCAGTGCTGGAGTGGCAAGTGGCTGAGAGGAAATACCTGACGTCCATGGTTAGGAGCGAAGGCTGTGAGGAGATACCCCACATCCAAGGTGAGGAGCAGCAGCTGCGCTTTGCTGGAGCAGCCATGAAGAAATACCCCACGTCCAAGGTAAGAGAAACCCCAGTAAGACAGTTAGCAGTGAGAGAGGGCATCAGAGGGCAGACAGACTGAAACTACAATCACAGAAAGCTAGCCAATCTGATCACATGGACCACAGCCTTGTCTAACTCAATGAAACTAAGCCATGCCGTGTAGGGACACCCAAGACAGATGGGTCATGGTGGAGAGTTCTAACAAAATGTGGTCCATTGGAAAAGGGAATGGCAAACCACTTCAGTATTCTTGCCTTGAGAACCCCATGAACAGTAGGAAAAGGCAAAAAGATAGGACACTGAAAGATGAACTCCCCAGGTCGGTAGGTGCCCAGTATGCTACTGGAGATCAGTGGAGAAGTAACTCCAGAAAGAATGAAGGGATGGAGCCAAAGCAAAAACAACACCCAGTTGTGGATGTGACTGGTGATAGACGCAAGGCCCGATGCTGTAAAGAGCAATATTTCATAGGAATCTGGAATGTTAGTTCCATGAGTCAAGGCAAGTTGAAAGTGGTCAAACAGGAGATGGCAAGAGTGAACGTCAACATTCTAGGAATCAGTGTACTAAAATGGACTGGAATGGGTGAATTTAACTCAGATGACCATTACATCTACTACTGTGGGCAGGAATCCCTTAGAAGAGATGGAGTAGCCATCATAGTCAACAAAAGAGTCCAAAATGCAGTACTTGCATGCAATCTCAAAAATGACAGAATGATCTCTATTCATTTCCAAGGCAAACCATTCCATATCACAGTAATCCAAGTGTATGCCCTGACCAGTAACGCTGAAGAAGCTGAAGTTGAATGGTTCTATGAAGACCTACATGACCTTTTAAAACTAACACCCAAAAAAGATGTCATTTTCATTATAGGGGACTGGAATGCAAAAGTAGGACGTCAAGAAACACCCAGAGTAACAGGCAAATTTGGCCGTGGAATACAGAATGAAGCAGGGCAAAGACTAACAGAGTTTTGCCAAGAGAATGCACTGGTAATAGCAAACACCCTCTTCCAATAACAAAATAGGCAACTCTACACTTGGACATCACCAGATGGTCAATACTGAAATCAGATTGATGATATTCTTTGCAGCCGAAGATGGAGAAGCTCTATGCAGTCAGCAAAAACAACACTGGGATCTGACTGTGGCTCATATCATGAACTCCATATTGCCAAATTCATACATAAATTGAAGAAAGTGGGGAAAACCACTAGACCATTCAGGTATGACCTAAATCAAATCCCTTATGATTATACAGTGGAAGTGAGAAATAGATTTAAGGGACTAGATTTGATAGACAGAGTGCCTGATGAACTATGGACAGAGGTTTGTGACATTGTACAGGAGACAGGGAACAAGACCATTCCCAAGAAAAAGAAATGCAAAAAAGCAAAATGGCTGCCTGAGGAGGACATACAAATAGCTGTGAAAAGAAGAGAAGTGAAAAGCAAAGGAGAAAAGGAAAGATATAAGCATCTGAATGCAGAGTTCCAAAGAATAGCAAGAAGAGATAAGAAAGCCTTCCTCAGGAATCAATGCAAAGAAATAGAGAAAAACAACAGAATGGGAAAGACTAGAGATCTCTTCAAGAAAATTAGAGATACCAAGGGAACATTTCATGCAAAGATGGGCTCGATAAAGGACAGAAATGGTATGGACCTAACAGAAGCAGAAGATATTAAGAAGAGGTGGCAGGAATACACAGAAGAAGTGTACAAAAAAGATCCTCATGACCAAGATAATCACGATGGTGTGATCACTCACCTAGAGCCAGACATCCTGGAATGTGAAGTCAAGTGGGCCTTAGAAAGCATCACTGCTAGTCTTCATGGAAAAAAAAAATAATAATAAAGCTGGTTTTGATAACTCTTAAAAAAAAAAAAAAAAGAAAGCATCACTACGAACAAAGCTAGTGGAGGTGATGGAATTCCAGTGGAGCTCTTTCAAATCCTAAAAGATGATGCTGTGAAAGTGCTGAACTCAATATGCCAGCACATTTGGAAAACTGAGCAGTGGCCACAGGACTGGAAAAGGTGGGTTTTCATTCCAATCCCAAAGAAAGGCAATGCCAAAGAATACTCAAACTACAGCACAATTGCACTCATCTCACATGCTAGTAAAGTAATCCTCAAAATTCTCCAAGCCAGGCTTCAGCAATACATGAACCGTGAACTTCCAGAAGTTCAAGCTGGTTTTAGAAAAGGCAGAGGAACCAGAGATCAAATTGCCAACATCCACTGGATCATGGAAAACACAAGAGAGTTCCAGAAAAACATCTATTTCTGCTTTATTGACTATGCCAAAACCTTTGACTGTGTGGATCACAATAAACTATGGAAAATTCTGAAAGAGATGGGAATACCAGACCACCTGACCTGCCTCTTGAGAAACCTGTATGCAGGTCAGGAAGCAACAGTTAGAACTGGACATGGAACAACAGACTGGTTCCAAATAGGAAAAGGAGTATGTCAAGGCTGTATATTGTCACCCTGCTTATTTAACTTATATGCAGAGTACATCATGAGAAATGCTGGGCTGTATGAAGCACAAGCTGGAATCAAGATTGCCGGGAGAAATATCAATAACCTCAGATATGCAGATGATACCATCCTTATAGCAGAAAGTGAAGAGGAACTAAAGAGCCTCTTGATGAAAGTGAAAGAGGAGAGTGAAAAAGTTGGCTTAAAGCACAACATTCAGGAAACTAAAACCATGGCATCTGGTCCCATCACTTCATGGGAAATAGATGGGGAAACAGTGGCTGACGTTATTTTTCTGGGCTCCAAAATCACTGCATATGGTGACTGCAGCCATGAAATTAAAAGATGTTTACTCCTTGGAAAGAAAGTTATGACCAACCTAGACAGCATATTAAAAATAAGAGATGTTACTTTGCCAACAAAAGTCCATCTAGTCAAGGCTATGGTTTTTCCAGTAGTCATGTATGGATGTGAGAGTTGGACTATAAAGAAAGCTGAGCACCGAATAATTAATGCTTTTGAAGTGTGGTGTTGAAGACTCTTGAGAGTTCCTTGGACTGCAAGGAGATCCAACCCGTCCATCCTAAAGGAAATGAGTCCTGGGTGTTCACTGGAAGGACTGATGTTGAAGCTGAAACTCCAATACTTTGGCCACCTGATGAGAAGAGCTGACTCATTGGAAAAGACCCTGATGCTGGGAAAGATTGAAGGCAGGAGAAGGGGACGACCATGAGATGGTTGGATGGCATCACGGACTCAATGGACATGAGTTTGAGTGAACTCTGGGAGTTGGTGATGGACAGGGAGGCCTGGCTTGGTGCAGTGCATGGGGTTGCAAAGAGTCGGACAGGACTGAGCGACTGAAATGAACTGAACTGGACCGAACCCTTATGACTTCATTTAAACTGTAATTACCTTCTTGAAGTATCTATCTCCAAATATAACCACACTGAGGGTCAGGGCTTCAAAATATATAATTTGTGGGAACACAATTCAGTCCACAATAATAATTCATAATGTGCAACGATGAACAAAGAGATATTCTAAGAGCAGTGCTTTGATAGAGAACAGGCAATTGAAACATTTGTTTTCTAAAACTGGGGGAGAGGGACTTCCCTGGTGGTCCAGTGTTTAAGATTCCGTGCTCCCAATGCAGGGGTCCCAGGTTCGATCCCTGGTCAGGGAACTAGATCCCACATGCCACATCGAAGAGTTTGCATGTCACAGCTAAAGATCCTGTATGCCACAACTAAGACCTGGTGCAGTCAAGTAAAATTAAAATGATAGATATTAAAAAATAAAACTGGGAGAGAGAAAAGCACGAAGGGCTGACTTTCACGTCTTCACAAGTGTGTGCTCACACTCAACATGAGGATGGCCAAGGGAAGTTCTCCAATAGATAGATTCCTTCACTTTTTGGAAGAATCTGGGGAAAAGGAGAAAGGGGAGGATGCCACTATGACCATACAGTTCTCCCTCCCTCCCCAACAGCAGCTCAATGTTGTTTTATTCCTACCTGATGCAGTGGTCCCAGGACCAGGGCCACAATTGCAGGGGCCAGAAGCAGGGATGATTCCTAAGCAAGAAACTTTCATTGTACTTTCAAACTTTAACGTCAGAATTTGTAATGGCCTAATGTGATAGACTGTGCCTTCACCCAACTTGGAAAATTGGGGTCGATGGTGAATACAGCTGTATTACCAAGTGGTTGAGACAAACCATGAGTTCCACACCTGTGTGATGATACCCTATACAAATGGGAGTGGGCTGAAGGGGAAGCATTTGCTAGATTGATATTGCTGATGACCATCTGGACCAGCACAGTGGCTGAACCTATTGTCTCCTTCAAAGATGGAAAAATTTGGGTCAAATTCAATGATAAATGGAGAGAACAAAGAATATAGCTGAAAGTAAAAGAATGAATAAATAAATAAGTTATGCAACAAGGGAAATCCATTCCATTGGTGCCCTGAGAGGCTCAGAATAAGTGATAATACTGTCTCAACTCAATTAAACCAGATGCCAGAGAGAATGAAGCCACTTGTTGCCAAGACTCCTCTTACTTTTGAAACCTGAGAAGGTCAAATGGAAGTCTGCAAACCTGAGCGATATTGTTCTGGGAGATGAACTGGACTAATTGTTGATGACCTAGTGGGACTCTAGTAATGTGCCAGTATCTTTTGATATATTTTATTTTGGAAAACTACTTAACAGGACATCTACTCTTTTGAAAAATTTTAAATGTAGAGTATATAATGTTGACTATAGGCACAATGTTGTATGCAGGTTACACATATTATCAGTGTTGTATGCAGGTTACACTACTATCACGGTGTAACACTGGCATTGTTGCTAAGACTGTATTTGTATTGATGGTCAAATATATGGGGAAATTGAGTTAAAGGATTTTTCAGGATATAATATTGATGGCAAATGACTAGCTTGAGGAAGAACTGAATTTAGCTAATCATAAGCTAAATAGTTCCACACAAGTTTATCATAAGGTACAAATAGAGGCAGATCAGAGAGGAAGAATAATCAAATTGGTATAAAATATGATAACGTATTTAATGGCTTGACAGGATGGATTGGAATGATTAAAATTGAGGGTGTTCTTAGAGACCCTTGAACTTGCAGTTGGTGTTGGAAGTGAGGGCAGTCTTATGTAGGGACTGTTTCCTCTAACTTCTGCCCAAGATAAGCATACAAACATCAGTTGCTTTTCTGCGTGAATGCTAAGTCGCTTCAGTTTTGTTTGACTCTTTGCGACTCTATGGACTGTAGCCCACCAGGCTCCTCTGTCCATGGGATTCTCCAGGCAAGAATACTGGAGTGGGTTTCCATGCCCTTCTTCAGGCAACTGCTTTTCTACATACTAGTAATTAACAATAAGTAATTGAAAAAATGAATACTATACAATAAAGTGGAAATAAAACATCAAGTAAAATAGCATCAAAATATGAAATACTTAGGCAACAATTTGTCAGAAGATGTGAAAGACCTGTACACTGAAAACTACAAAATACTGTTGAGAGAAATTAAATGGAGAGATACGCCTTATTTATCAGTCAGAAAACTCAATATTGTTAACATTTCAATTCTCCCCAAATTGATCTATAGATTCAAACCAATCTCAATAAAAATCACAGCAGCTTTTTATGTTGTTGAAATGAACAAACTTATTCTACCATTTATATGCAAATGTTAAGGACCTAGAGAGCCAAAACAACTCTGAAAAAGAAACAACTTTATTGAGGTATAATTTAGGTTCCATATTTAAATTGTACAGTTCAATGACCTTTTAAAAAAAGTTTATTTTTAAATGTACAACAGGCTCCAAGACAACACTTCATCCTAGATATGGGTGGCAATAGATGTTATGGCAGAGAACCCAGATGCTTAAACAGGAATGGAATTGAGGATCACTTCAATGACCTTCATTAAACTTACCTAGCTGTGCAACCATCACCACAGTCAAGTTCTGTAACATTTTTATCTCCCCAATAAGATTCCTTTTACTAATTAACAGTGATGATTCCCATTCTTACCCCTATGGTCAGTAGCTCAGTTGTATCCTATTTGTGTCCACATGGATTCCTCTATGGAATTTTCTAGGCAAGAATACTGGAGTAGGTTGCCATTTCCTTCTCCAGGGGATCTTCCAGACAACCACTGATCTACAGAGCTTTATAGATGTTACTTTTGTGGACGTTTCATATAAATGCAATATTCAAATATAATACTAGATGTATTGCATCTCACTTCTTTCACTTAGCATATTTTTGAAGTTCATCTATACTGTAGCATTTGTTCTTTTTTATTGCTGAATATACCATATTTTGTCTATTTGTAAGTTGATGGATATTTAGATTGTTTCTACTTTTCTGTCTTGTATGAATAATGCTATTATTAATATTCAAGTGCAAGTGTTTGTATGAACACATGTTATATATCTTTTGGTTAGATTATAGAAGTGGCAGTACTGGGTCCTCTGGTAAATTTATGATCAACTTTTAAAGAAACTGCCAAACTTTTCCAAAATGGCTATGTCATTTTAATAGTCACACCAGAAATGTAGGAAAGTTCCTGATTTTCCCTATCTGTGCCAACATAGCCATTTTAGTACATATAAAGTGGTATTTCATTGTGGTTTTAGTTGCTGTTGTTTAGTCACTAAGTCATGTCTGACTCTTTTGTGACCCAATGGACTGTAGCCCACCAGGCTCCTCTGTCCATGGGATTTTCCAGGCAAGAATACTGGAATGGGTTGCCGTTTCCTTCTTCAGGGGATCTTCCTGACCCAGGGATTGAACTCACATCTCTTACATTGGCAGGCAGATTCTTTACCACTGAAGCCACTAGGGAAGCTTGTGGTTTTAGTTAGAATTTCTCTAATGCCTAATGATGTTGGGCATCTCTTCACATGTTTATTCGTGTGTGTGTGTGTGTGTGTGTATGTGTGTGTGTGTGTGCATATGTGTGTGTGTGTGTGTGTATATATATATGCTGTGCTGTGCTTAGTTGCTCAGTCTTATCTCTTTGTGACCCTATGGACTGTAGCCCGCCAGGCTCCTCTGTCCATGGGGATTCTCCAGGCAAGAATACTGGAGTGGGTTGCTATGCTCTCCTCCAGGGGATCTTCCCAACCCAGGGACTGAACCCAGATCTCCTGCATTGCAGGCTGATTCTTTACCGTCTGAGCCACCAGGGAAGCCCAAGAATACTGGAGTGGCTAGCCTATCCCTTCTCCAGGGGATCTTCCTGACCCAAGAATTGAACCAGGGTCTCCAGCATTGCAGATGGATTCTTTACCAGATGAGCTACCAGGGAAGCCTATATATATATATATAATGTATTTGGTAAACTATCTCTTCAAATCTTCTGCCTAATTGTAAACTGGGTTGTGTGTCTTCTTTTTATTGGATTGTAAGAGTTCTTTATATATTCCAGATACAAGTTCTTTAACAGATAAATGTTTGCTCCCAGTCTATGCTTTGTCTTTCCATTTTCTTTATGGTATCTTTTGAAGTTTGAACCTTTTTAGTTTTGATGAAGTCTAATTTATCATTTTTTCTTTATGGATCATGCTCTTGGTGTTATATTTAAGAATTCCTTGCCTAATACAAGATCACAGAGATTTTTCTCCTATGTTTTCTGCTAAACCCTTTATAGTTTTAGCTTTTATATTTACATCTCTGATCCATTTTTAGTTAATTTTTAGTATGGTGTGAAGTATGATTTAAATTCATCTTTTCGCATATGTAATCATTCCTGCACCAAATGTTGAAAAGACTTTTCTTTTCCCAATGAATTGCCTTCACATTTTTGTAAAAAACTATATTTACCATAGGTATCAGGGTTTATTCCTGGATTCTTTTCTATTCCATTGATCTCTCTCTCTCTCCCCATACTGGTACCATACTGTCTTGATTACTGTAATCAAGAAATTAGGAAGTTACTGTCCTTGTATTTTGCTTTTTGGCAAATTCTTATTTGCTATTTTTGGTCTTTTCTATTTCTATATAAATTTTAGGATTAGCTAATCAATTTATGGGGAAGAAAGCCTGTTGGAGATTTGATAAAGTTGTATTCAATATGTAGACTATGTGGACTATGTGCTTTATGTGATTTTTTCTTTTTTTTACCCTGTATATATAATACGGTAGATTGCATTGACTGATTTTTGAATGTTGAAGCAAGCAGTCTTGCATCACTGGAATAAATCCCACTTGGTCATGATGTATAAACATTTTATATGTTGCTGGATTCAACTTGCTAATATTTTGTTGCAGATTTTTACATCTATATTCATGAGGAATGTTGCTTGTAGTTTTCTTGTGATATGTTTGTATGGCTTAAGTATCAGGGTAGTCCTGGCCTCATAGAGTTGGGGAGTGTTCCTTCCTCCTCTATTTTCTGAAAGATTTCTACTCAAATGTTTAATGCACTCAGCCAGTCAAACCATCAAGCTTTGGGCATTTTTGTATGGGAATATTTAAAGTTACTAATTGCTTACTATTGTTGGTGAGATGTAAAATGGTACAGTCATGTGAAAACCATGCTAAGTTTCAGATCTGAGATATCAGGCAACTGTCTTGAGAAGATACTATGGTGGGGTTGAAGGATAAGAAAATAAAAATTAAATCACACTGAGATATCACTATACATCCAGCATAATGGCTATAGTTTAAAAAAAAAAAGATGGAAAATACCAAGTATTGACAAGGAGCAACTAGAACTCATATACTGTGTTGGTGGGAGTGTACACTGGTGCAGTCACTTTGGAAAACTAGTTTCATAAACTAGCTGAGCATATGGATACAATATAATCTGGCAGTTCAACTCCTAGATATATGCCTAACAGAGTTCATAAATATGTTCACCAATAGATAGGTACTAAAATATTTATACTAGCACTATTTCCAATAGCTCTAAGCTACAAACAACACAAATGTCCATTAACAATAGAATGGATAAATATATTGTTGAATTTTCAGAGTATAATTTAACATGACAATAAGAATGAATTACCTATAACTACATTTAACAATATGGACAAATCTCACATTTATAATGTGAATGAAAGAAGACACTTAACAGTATATTACCAAAATATGAAATATAACTACTGAGTGAATTTATATAAAATACCAAGCAGACAAAACTATTTAAGTCAAGATAGTGTTTACCTAGTGCGGGAGGTGGACAATAAGCCCTGGAAGGGCGCCCAGGGAGTTTTTCTGGGGTGCTAGTTATGTTCTGTTTCTTGATCTGAGTGTGTTCAGTTTCTTAGAATTCATTGAACTGTGTGCTTATGACATATGCATTTTCAGTATGCATTATACTTTAATTAAAAAGTTAAAAACAAAACAAAACTACATGCTAGAAAGAAAGCCCCTTTTCTTATGAGTATTTTAAAGATTTTTTAATTAAAAACAAGAAAGTGTTTACATATCAGTGCTTTAAAAAAGCAGTGCTCTTTTTAGAGAAGTCTTCCGGTTATTCAACTATAATTATAATCATATCTTAGGCTAAATAACTAATGCAACATGACTTTATCCCATAGCAATCCACACAAAATTACTCTTAATGTGCACATAAAAATGAATATATAAAATTAACTACCTTGGAAGAAAACCCACCATTTTATGTATTGAAACCCAATTTCTTTAACTGTTGTTTTTCAAACAGGAATCCCAAAGAAAGCAGAAGCTTCAGCAGAAGTCCAGAGTGCTGTGGCTCAGTTTCATTGTCTTAGGTTCAGTTACTAAGGGGATAAGAAGTTTATGGTCTGCAGCTTACCTAAATGATAGCTTTGGGAGTACAGACTAGAAGGTATGCTCACTACTTTCAAGTGTGAATCACCTGCTGCCACAGCATGGAATTGATAAGGGAACAACTGCCACCTTTAGGCATATGTAACATTTAATAACTATATTCCTGTAACATAGGCTAGAGCTATGTTTAATTTGCCAATGCATAAAGTCAGAAATTAAATTAAAAATTTTTGTTTCATATTTTAAAAATATACCATGGTGATGTCTCAAAGGGAAGAAAAAGAGCGCTTCCTCAGGGCAATCTTTTCCGTGTCTTAAATGTCAATTATCATAAAAACTTTCGGCTTCTACTCATAGACCTATTAATATATTCCCAAATTGGTTTTTGTCTTGACTTCAATGTCCTAGAAGTGTTTGGACAATGAATGCTCTTCTCCCCACCTTAGAAATTTGAAAAAAATTGGTCAGTATTGAGTAGTTTTACATTTCAGGGTGTGAAGAACAAATCAGTGCTGAATTGATAAAGCCCTTTATCCAAAAAGTGAAGCACAAGAGATTACATCTCCTGGGGTCTCTATTTCTACCATTTGCAGGAGAATGAGAGTGTCTGTGTGAATCATGAAACCAACCAGGGCTATTGCTCAAATGCTTTACCAAAGTGGCTCCCTACACATATAATTGCATATCAACTTGTATTCCACCTGACTGAAGAATACTTGGCTTTGTTGACCTTCTGTTCACTGAAGCTATTTGTAGTCTGTCATATCTACTCCCTCTGCGCAATGATTGCAGCATCAGGCACTCCTTGTTGCCTCTGTGAGACAGCTGATGCACATCCCATTATGACTTCCAGCTGAAGGTATTTTCAGTCACTGGATTTATAGTTTTTCTGCACTATGAGTTTTCTGATGTTTAATAAGATTTGATCTGTCTGTGAAGGCCTTCTGACATTGTGTGCAAGCATAAGCTTTCTTTCTTGTGTGAATTATCTGATGCATACTTAGTGTTGCTTTCTGGATGAAAGCTTTCCCACATTTACTGCATTCGTAGTGTCTTTCTCCAGTATGAGATTTCTGATGGATAGAGAGGCGTGACTTCCAGGTGAAGGTTTTTCCACAATCACTACATTTATAGGGTTTCTCTCTAGTGTGGATTTTCTGGTGTGTTATGAGATTCGACCTGTCAGTGAAAGCCTTTCCACATTCAGCACATATGTTGGGTTTCTCTCCTGTGTGAATTTTTTGATGCACTCGGAGTTGTGACTTCTTTGTGAAGCATTTCCCACAGTCACTGCATGCATAAGGCTTCTCTCCAGTATGAATTCTATGGTGTGCAATGAAGTGTGATTTTTGGATGAAGGCCTTCCCACATTCAGGACAAGCGTAGGGTTTTTCTCCTGTATGGATTCTCTGATGTACACTGAGTGTTGATTTCTGGATAAAAGCTTTGCCACATTCATTGCATTCATAGTGTCTCTCTCCAATATGAGATTTCTGATGTATTTTGAGGCGTGACTTCCATATGAAGGCCTTTCCGCAGCCATTGCATTTATAGGGTTTCTCTCCAGTATGAGTTTTCTGGTGTTTAATGAGATTTGACTGATCACTGAAAGCCTTCCCACATTCGGCACACATATATGGCTTCTCTCCAGTATGAGTTTTCTGATGTGTAGTGAGATTTGTCCTATGAGTAAAGACCTTTCCACATTCTGTGCATATATAAGGTTTTTCTCCTGTATGAATTCTTTGATGCACATGCAGCTGTGATTTCTTAATGAATGATTTTCCACAGTCACTGCATTCATAAGGTTTTTCTCCTGTATGAATTCTCTGATGTGTATTGAAATGGGATTTCTGGATGAAGGCCTTTCCACATTCAGTGCATATATAGGGTTTTTCTCCTGTGTGAATTCTCTGATGCATCCTGAGAGCTGATTTTCTTGTGAAGGCTTTCCCGCATTCACTGCATGCATAGTGTTTCTCTCCAGTATGAGTTTTTTGATGTATACTGAGGTCAGAGTTCTGAGAAAATCCTCTTCCACATTCATTGCATTCATAAGGTTTTTCTCCTGTATGAATTCTCATATGTCTAAAGAGATATGATCTGTGGAAAAAGGCTTTTCCACATTCACTGCATTTATAGGGTTTCTGCCCAGTATGAATTTTCTGATGTGTAATGAGGTTTGACCTGAGGGTAAAAGCCTTCCCACATTGAATACATATAAAAGGTTTCTCTCTTGTGTAAACACTTTGAGGTACCTCAATTTGTGGCTTCTGAGTGAAGATATTCTCATCCTTATTGCATTCATGGGATTTTTCTCCAGCATTAATTCTCTGATGCTCAAAAAGATGTGACTCCTGGGTAAAGGTATTCACATATTCAGTACATATATAAAGTTTCTCTCCAGTATGAATTTTTTGATGGTGGGCGAGAACTTGTTTGTGGTCAAGATGTTTTTCACATTGATTAAGTTCATAGGAGTTTGTTCCTATATTAGCATTCTCATTCTTAGTAAAGGAAGAGCTATGTGCAAAATTGTTACCATTTCCAAAAATCTTATCAAAGTTCTTTGTTGCATTGCTTTTATTGTGATTATGTAAATTTAAAGTATGCTTCAAACTTTTTCCAAATGTATCAAAGTTATGGAGTCTTTTAATTGAAGGAACAAGCCTGGTACTCACATGAATTATTTTTTCAATATTTTTATATTCATAGCCCCTCTCCTTAGTCAATACTTTCACATGACTTAAAGGGTTATTTTGGTTTTCTTGATTTCTTTCTAGCTGGTCATTACCTTGCCACAGTTCTTCTATAATGGAACACAATGAATCTTTTCCTATGGATTGACCAATTTTCTCACAGTGGAATGAAACTTCTCCAGAAATTCTCTGTTGTTGAGTTTGCCCAATATCCTCATCTAAGAAGAAGAAAAAAATGAAAATGACTCCAGAACAGTTATCATGAAGTTTGGACAGGATGAACAAAAAAATAGAAGAGTCCATATAACAATCATGAAAATTCTTCTAGAATACTTAGTATATGCAAAACAATTATATACCATTTATGATGTACCAGGTACTATTTCCAAGTGTTTTACACAAAATAGCTCATTTAATCTTCACTAAACCCTAATGGGTAGCTATCATTATCAATCATGTTTCATAGAAGAGAGAACAGAAGCACAGAGAAGTTATGTAACTTGCTGAAGATTAAATAGCTAAATAAGTAAGAGATGGGGTTTGAACCCTGGGAATCCATATCCACTATGTAGGACACTGAGTAGGGTAATCAGAAGAAGAAACTGAAGTCTGTTATGGGTGAAGCATGAAAGGAAGAAATATTTCAGAATGCATGTCCTTATTATACATTAGCTCTAAAAACTTAATAATCTCTCTTCTTCCTTTTGTTTTTCCCTCCGAACTATTATGAGCATCTCCATTAAATTTATAGTCCTCAAATACCAATTCCTCTATATCTATAGGAAAAATATATGCTTTCAACAAGTGTCAAATAAGGCAAGCCATCCATCTATGGTAGAAACTATAAGCCATCCACCAGTATCTATTCACCTCTTCTTTTATAGAAATAGAACATAGCTGGGCTTTACCTTTATCAGTCTCACTTTGTTCTTACCAGTAGAGTGTGAGCAGAAGTGACATTTGCTGCACCTGGGCCAGGCCTTAAGACAGTGGGCAAATCTCCATTTCTCCCTTCCCCAGCCCAGAGGACTCAACAATGATCCAACATCAACCAACCCAGCTGACAACAATGGCCTAGGAGATGGCAGAGCAATAACTTGGAACATGGTTCCCGAATAACCCAACAGGATCAGAGTTGATTTGTTGAATGGACCCATTCACCTGAGAATGCTTATATAAGAGAGGATATAGCTATACTAAGCTTGTTGCTTTGCTCCTCTGTGCATATTCAAAATGTATTGCCCTTGATATCAGCTCTAATTTCAGTATACCTCTAGGGAGGTGTATAAATGAATGCCTGTTATGAATGTATAAAGCAGATATGGTACCACTCATACTGATACTCAATTTGGCACAATTCTGTTACAACATAAAGAATTAACACACAAAGGCTGCAATTATTAACATTTCATGCAGTTATCGTCCCTTTCTAAATATAATCTATAGTCTTTTGAATTCCTCTGAGCATACGCTTGAGGAATCCTTCTGAAAGAGAACAAAGTACCTTCCTCTGACTATCTCTCCAAATTCAATACATTTAAGTTTAATAAATATTCTCCATGCTTTGCTTCAGAAAAACTGAAGAATAAGTGCTCCAGTTATCAATTTATTGCCTTTTAACCCCGAATCACACTTCCTTGCCCACTCTACAAAAATGGATCTGAGTCTCTTTTCCTTTGGCAGCTGGCATGATGTTGAACCTATCAACGCAGGGTGATGGAGAAACACTGGAAGAAGGGGTTTTGCTTCCTGGTTCTAGTGAGCTCACTCAGCATGCTCCTCCAGCAAGGGCAGCTTGTTTAACACCAGGCTCCAGAAGTGTGGTGGCTTCAGCAGCATCTGGCTCCTGATGCACATGCAGTTTCCCAGCCACCCAGATCTTGAAGTGCAGGTGACTTCTTTAGCACCCAACTCCTGCTGCTCCTATGGCTTCCCAAGAACCCAGCTTCTGCAATTCTTTGCAGCCAGAAGCACCCAGCACTTCTGGCACTCCTCTCAGATGATTTGCAGTGGGATATTTCCAGTGAGACACTGCCCCATGATCAGTTTTTTCTGGAACCAAAGAGGACAGATTTCCAGCAAGTTTCACCAGTGCAGCACAACAGCAACTCTTCTGCCATGCTATGAGCCATGGATATGCCCTCCCTATAAGGTCTGTATTCATCTGTGGGAAGCAGAGGAGGCTCTTCTTTGGGTGTTCCTTCACAGCCCTTGAGATACTCTCACACACTAATCTGCTATTTCTTTATTCATTAGAGTTCTCTTTACTCTTACTGGCTAATCCCTTATTACTTCAATCCAATAATAGTCAATAATTAATGTTAAACTTTTCCTGTTCAAATTAGTATGTGGTTTCTTTCCCCAATTAGGCCCTAAGTTATACAATAAGAAACTGGCTTTCTTTCTTCAGTGTAAGAATGGATTTTTTAAAACTCCTTTTTCATTATAGTTTATCATAGGATATTGAATTTATTTCCATGTGCTATACAGTAGGACCTTGCGGTTTTTCCATCCTATATATAATAGTTTGATCTGCTAATCCCAAACTCCCAGTCCACCCCTCCTCCACCTGGCAACCATAAGTATGTTCTCTATGTCTGTGAATCTGAGAAGCAGGCTCTTAATTCTGGGAGCTTTCTAAAAACATACAAGTAAAAGCCTTAGTTAGGGGCTTACCTGATGGTTCAGATGTAAAGAATCCACCTGCAATGCAGGAGACATAGGTTTGATCCTTGAGTTGGGAAGATCCCCTGGAGAAGGGAATGGCTACCCACTCCAGTATTCTTACCTAGAGAACTCCATAGACAGAGGAGATTGGCAGGCTACAGTTCATGAGTTTGCAAAGAGTCAGACATGATTGAGCAACTAACACTTCACACAAAAGCCTCAGTTACTACATGGCCTAAAATCCTGTTTTCCCTGAATTCCTGTGGGATGGAGGATGAGAAAAAAGAAAGAGCCAAACATTCTGGAGTACTTAAGAGCCATTACATGAAATAGTGAAATCTGATCACAAGGTGAAAATGTATCATCTGGATAGAGAGAGCACAGAGTAGGACCAGATTAGGGAAACACTATCAAATATGGCAGACATCAAGAAGACATTAAAAATGTACAGCAAAAGAATTAACAAAATGAAGAGAAAACCTCTGGAATGGCAGAAGATATTTACAAATCATATATCTGATAAGGAGTTAATAGGCAAAATATATAAAGAACACACATAGCTCAAGAGCAAAAAAGCAAAAACAAACAAACAAACAAACCAATTAAAATGGGCAGAGAAACTGAATAGACATTTTTCCAAAGAATCTGTGCAAGTGACCAATAGCTACATGAATAGGTGCTCAATATCAGTAATCCTCAGGGAAATGAAAGTCAAAACCGCAATGGATATCACTTCACATCTATTAAAATGGCCATTATCAAAAAGATAAGCAATAGCAAGTGTTGGCAAAGAGGTGGAGAAAAGGGAACCCTTGTGCACTGTTGGTGGGAGTGTAAATTGGTGCAGCCACTATGAAAAACAGTATGGAGGTTCCTCAAAAAATTGAAAGTAGACCCACAATTCCACTTCTGGGCATATATTCAAAGGAACTGAAATCAGGATCCTTTAGAAATATCTGCTCTCCCATGTTCATTGCAGCATTATTCACAACAGCAAGATATGAAAACAACCCAAGTGTCTGTCAACACTGAATGGATAAAGATGTGGTGTACATATACAATGGAATATTACTAATATCATACATGAAAATGAAGGACATTGTGCCATTTGCTACAACTTGGCTGAACGTTGAGGACATCATGCTAAGTGAAATAAGTCAGACAAAGACAAATATTGCATGGTATTATCACTTGTATATGGAATCTATAAAAGCCAGACTCAGAGAAAGAGTAGAGTAGTGGTTCCTGAGGACTGGAGGGTGGAGAGAATGGGGAGAAACTGGTCAAAGAGCACCAACTTCCAGTTATGAGATGAACAAGTTCTGGGAACCTATTGTGCAGCGTGGGGACTATAAATAATGATATTGCATCATAAACTTGCATGTTGCCTAGAGAGTAGATCTTAAATGTTTTTACCACAAAAAAGAAATAGTAACTGCAATAAGATGGAAGTGGTAGCTAACCTTATGGCAGTAATCAGTTTGCAGTATATAAATATATCAAATCATTTATATATCTGAATTGAAAAAGTTGATAATATTAAGATGCTAATTACCTCTAAACTGATTAAATTTAATCACAATCAAAACTCACTTTCATAGCAACAAAAAAATGACTATAAAATTCAAATGGATACACAAAGTACTTACAGTAGCCAAATGAATTTGAAAAAGAACAAACTTGGAGGACTAATACTACATGATTTAAAATTTATTACATAGCTACAGTAATCAAGACTGTGTGGGAATGGTGTAAATACAGATGAATACTTCAGTGGAACAGAATGAAGAGTCTAGTAAGAGACCCACACACATATGACAACTGATTATCAATAAAAGTGCAAAGGCATTTCAGTTGAAAGGATGGTTTTTAAATAAATGATGCTGAAATGATTGAATAGCTATGTGCAAAAACAAAAAACAAACACAAAACTTTGATCCATACTTTAAATCACATACAAAAATTAATGCAAAATGAATCATAGAACTAAATGCAAAACCTAATTTTTCTGTGACCTTGGATTAGGTGAAGATTTCTTAGATGCAATACCAAAAGCACAACCCAAAAAGCAAGAAAAAAAGATAAATTAGACTTTGTTAAAATTTTAAATGCCCCATGAAAGATAATTGATACGCAAATAAAAAGAAAAAATTTGCAAAACACATATCTGATAAATAGCTTTTGTCTTGAATACGTAATGAACTTTAAAACTCAACAATAAGAAAACAATGTTTCCTATAGAAACTAGGCAAAAGATTTATAAAAACACTTCACCAAAGAAGATATATAGATGTCAAATATTAGATATTATGGAAATACTAATTAAAACCTCAGTAAGATACAACTATCTTACTGTTAGAATGGCTAAAATTTTTTAAATGGACAATTCCAAGTGCTGGTGAGAATGTAGATCAACCAGAACTCTCATACATAGCTGGTTAGAATTTAAAATCGTAGAGTCACTTTGGAAAACAATTTGGCAGTTTTTAATAAAGTTAACATATACTTACTATACAACCCAGCAATCTGACTCAGATATTTACCCAAGTGAATGAAATCTCATCATCACATAAAATATGTAAACATATTTATAGCACCTTTATTCATTATCACCCAAACTGGAAACTATCCAAATACCCTTGAGATCATTGAAGATGGCAGAGTAGAAGGGTGTACACTCATCTCCTCCTGTGAGAGCACTGAAATCACAACTAGCTGTTAAACAATCATCAACAGGAGGACACTGGAACCCACCAAAAAAGATACTCCATGTCCAAAAACAAAGAAGCCACAAGAAGATGGTAGAGGGATTGCAATCATGATAAAAATCAAATCTTATACCCACCAAGTGAGCAACTCAAAAACTGGAGAACAATACCAAAGAAGCTCTCCCACTGTTGTGAAGGTTCTGAGCCCCATGTCAGGCTTTCTAGCCTGGGGATCTGGCAAGGGACTAGGAATCCCCAGGGAATCTCACATTGAAGGGCAGTGGGATTTGATTACAGGATTTCCACAGGACTGGGGGAAACAGACTCCATTCTTGGAAGGCACACACAAAATCCTGTACCCAGCAGGACTCAGGGGAAAGGAGCAGTGACCCCACAGGAGACTGAACCAGACATACCTGCTAGTGTTGGGGGATCTCCTCTGGAGGTGTGGGTCGGCAGTGGCTTTCTATGGGGATGGGTGCACTGGAAGTAGCAGTCCTGGGAGTTGCCCCTTGGTGTGAACCCTCTTGGGAGTTTGGCATTCACCCTACCATAGAGCCTGTAGACTCTAGGGCTGGGTCGCCAAAGGCCAAACAACTACCAGGAGGGGAGCACAGCCCCCACCCATCAGCAGGCAATCGGATTAAAGTTTTACTGAGCACAGCCTGCCCACCAGAGCAAGACCCAGTTTTTCCCACCACCAGTCCTTCCCATCAGGAAGCTTGCACAAGCCTCTTAGCCTCATCCACTGGAAGGCAGACAGAAGAAACAGAACTACAGTACTGAAGCCTCCAGAATGAAAACCACAATCACAGAAAGTTAATCAAAAATGAAAAGGCAGAGGATTATCTCCCAGATGAAGGGACAAGATAAAACCCCAGAAAAACAACTAAACAAAGTGGAGATAGGCAACCTTCCAGAAAATGAATTCAGAATAATGATAGTAAAGATGATCCAGGATCATCCAGGATTTTGGAAAAAGAATGGAGAAGATGCAAGAAATGTTTACCAAAGACCTAGAAGAACTAAAGAACAAACAGAGATGAACAATACACTAGAAGGAATCAATATAGAATAACTGGGACAGAAGAATGGATAAGTGAGCTGGAAGACAGAATGATGGAAATCACTGCCACAAATATAGAAATATAGAAAAAGAATACAGAAAAAGAATGAAAAGAAATGAAGACAGCCTAAGAGACCTCTGGGACAACATTAAACACACCAACATTCACAACACAGAGTCCCAGAAAGAAGAGAGAGAGAAAGAACCCACAAAAATATTTGAAGAGATAATAACTGAAAACTTCCCTAACATGGGAAAGGAAATAGTTAACCAAGTCCAGGAAGCACAGAGAATCCCAAGCAGGATAAACCCAAGGAGGAACACACCAAGACACATAATAATCAAACTGACAAATACCCTTCAGTTGGTGAATGGATGAACTGTGGTACATCCATGCTATGGAATACTACTCAGCAATAAAAAGGAATCAAGCTATGGAAAACACAACAGTAGGAGTAAGTTTTGAAAGCATCATGCTAAGTAAAAGCAGCCAGGCTCAAAAAGCTTCATACTGTATGATTCCATTTATATGACATTCTGAAAAAGGCAAAACTACAGAGACAGAAAAGAGATTAGTATTTTCCAGGTCTGTAAGCAGTGGGAAGGAGTGACACAATAAAGGACCTGAGGTAATTTTTGTTCTATATCTTGATTATCATGGTGGTTACATGACTGTATGCATTTGTCAAAACTCATAGAATTATTATTATTATTATTTTATTTTGTCCACACTCTGAGGCTTATGGAATTTTTATTCCCTGACTAGGAATCAGGCCTTCAGCAGTGAAAGCACTGGGTCCTAGCCACTGAACTGTCAGGGAATTCCCCAAAACTCATAGAATTATTAACAAAAATAAACCTCATAGAATCATAAGACATGTTAAAAGTGGAGTTGCACAAAGGTTATACAAAACATTCAGACACACGTTTGAATTGGAAATACATGGCCATGTTTTTTGTCTTTTTGAATGAACACTTATATGTGAATAATACTAGGTTTTTTTTTCATAAAGCTAATGTCAAAATAAATAAAAACATTTTAGGCAATGAAATCTGTCATTAGTATTTGAAGTGAACTAATAAAAAGAATGGAATCAGCAACTATAATCAGTAATAGAAAAATTATAATCCAGGCATGAGAAAATATGGAGCTGGTTTTGGATGGAACTGAAAGGGTAACAGGCAGGAAGGCTAGGGGTCTCCAAACAGGAAATAGGCTGCAAGTGTCAGACATTTTTTATCTCTGTCTTAAGCTGCAAGAGGAAACAAACTACAAGTGTCAAGTTTTTTTCCCCTTTCTATACAAATTTAAATCTGCCTGCAGTGCAGGAGACCCGGGTTCGATCCCTAGGTTGGGAAGATCCCCTGGAGAAGGAAATGGCAACCCACTCCAGTATCCTTGCCTGGAAAATCTCATGGACAGAGGAGCCTGGTGGGCTGCAGTCCATGGGGTCGCAAAGAGTCAGGCACAACTGAGTGACTAACACACATGCAAATTTAAAAGGGGGTTTCTTTTAAAATTCTGTGCTGCCATGACAACACCTGGTTCCACCTGAACTTAACTTTTCTCAAACGAACTTATGGAAATATTTTTCTTAAGCTATGTTAATGAATGTATTTACCCTAGACTCTGTCTTTCTTCAAGTCAGTTCCGCCTAAGACTCAGAACCAACTTGACAAACCAATATGCTTTATTCATGCAAATGTTCTCTTAAGCTATGTTAATGAGACTATGTCTTTGCTTGGAAACCTGCCTTTCTTCAAGATTCATGTCAATTGTTTTATGGCCCAGGACAACTCACCTTGTGCCAATATTATCTCAAAATGCATGTTGTGGGTGAGGGGCCTGGTGCCAGTCTCTGAGTTTGGAGACATTTCCTTTCTCTAATTAGCAGCCTGCTCAGTTCAGTTCAGTCTCTCAGTCGTGTTCCGACTCTTTGCTAGTAGCTATATAACTTCTGGCTAAAGACTAGAAGCTGTCTCTATCTCTTTTATACTTTAATAAAACTTTATCACACAAAAGCTCTGAGCGATCAAGCCTCATCACTGGCCCTGGATCAAATTCCTCTCCTCCGGAGGCCAAGAATCTTGGCATCTTTAACGGCTCAACCTTTCAGAACTAAGAAGCAACAACCTTTCAGAACTAAGAAGATGGGAATTAAGAAGATGGATTGAGAACTAAAAATGATATTTGCAAAAATGAAAAAGCAATAGGAACTGCAGAGTGATTAATTTAAAATGACTGAAAGATTTAAGAAACATTGACAGAATATGACAAAAGTTGGAAGGTGAGAAGGGCTTCTGATATATGAGGTAATGATCTCAATTTCTGATATACTGAATAGTAAGAGAAACATCTCAAGGGAACTTTCTGAGTAGCTAAATATAGTGCTAAAAAGTACTAGGGGAAAAAAGACTTGAGATGTCAAAAGCAGAGTCATCAGAATTTCAGGATGGATGAATCTTTGCATATATATAAGACTGGTGAACAGTACACAGTCTCTAGGGAAATCTCATTTATGAGGATAATGAGGAAATGCCTGGAAAAGCAGGAAAATAAAAAAACTGGATGCAAATCAGTATGAACCAGAGTAAATTTAATCAAAACAAGGGGAAGATGAGCAAGGTCACTCAAAGGAGCGAAACTCAAGAGACCACAACAGGTCAGTGATGAAATGCTCAAACTAAATACTGGAGAAATGAGAAATAAAAAATGAGATTCCACTTTATACCCATTGTTGGCCAAAAAATGAGAAACATTCAGGATGAGAATATACAATGATCTCAGGCAAACCCTCTTTTCTATACATCCCTGAGAAAATCTCACACTCTATAAAGGAACATTTGTGTAGAAATGTATTGTAGAATTGTTTGTCTTAGATGGGCATTAATGAAAACCTAGGTTCCACCACTGGATGAATGGTTCAATAAGATGTGGTACTGGCACACTGTGGAATACTATGCAGCATAGTATTCTACTATAAAAGACCCAGATGCTGGAAAAGATTGAAGGCAAAAGGAAAAAGGGGTGGCAGAGGATGAGATGGTTAGATAGCATCACCAACTCAATGGACATGAATCTGAGCAAACTCCAGGAGATAGTAAAGGACAGGAGAGCCTGGCATGCTGCAGTCTATGGGGTCGCAAAGAGTTGGACACGACTTAGTGGCTGAGCAACAACCACAAGTAAACTCATACTTTAAGAGAATACCACACAAATTCAAAGATCAAATACCTTAGATCTGTTACCAGTGGGAGGAGGCATAAGGGATGGATATGAGGAATTAGAATAAAAGGGAAGAAAAATTAAAATACCTAAATGTACAAGGAAAGAACCTAAGATAAGAGGGTGGGAGTGGAGTAGGAAGAATAAAAGTTTCCAGGTAAAATAGTTTCCCAGGTAGCACTAGTGATAAAGAATCCACCTGCAGTGCAGGAGACATAAGAGACACAGGTTCAATCCCTGGGTCGGGAAGATCCCCCAGAGAAGGAAATGGCAACCCACTTCAATAAGATACGGTGCTATATATGTGCTGGTACAGAGGGTACAGAGGTTAGAGACAGCTCTTTTATCAAAAAGCAAAGAAGACAGTGGATATTGGCGAGGGTCATACTTGGGTCATACTTGGCCCTCGGGTATTAAAGGGGCTTCTGTCAACTCTTCCAAGTGACTGCAAAAGTTTAGAGCCTTCAAGACAGGTTATCTTCAGAGCCTTTCAAAGGTATCAGCCTCTCCTAGAAAATCAGATCTACTCCACATCCCCCATTTTCTCAGGTTACACTCACTCACCTGAGCAGCTGTGATGTGGAGTTTCTTTGTCCAATGTCCATGACCCCTCTCCTTGCTCCAGTCTGAAGATGACCTCTGGTTTGGGAACTTGGTAACCTGTGAACAGGACATGATACAGGATTGGGTCCCATTAACTGGGTTTCTAGGCCTTTCAACCACATTTCTATTTGTTAATTCAGGAAAGTAATCCCATTCCCTGGGAATAGAGTAATAATCACAGAAGTGTAAAAGGACTGAAGAATCTCAGACAAATCAAAGATGACACCGTTCCACACTTTAGATGCCCCAGAGTTTTCAGCAGCAGAGAATGGAGGCAGCCTCTCTGAGGCCCCCAGGAAGTGCACAGGGCAGCTGTGCTTACCCACTGCGCACAGGTGGCTGTAGGTCTCCAGTGTCACATCCCAGTACAGGCGCTGCTGAACAGGGTCCAAGTGCTGCCACTCCTCCTGGCTGAAGTCCACGGTGACATCCTCGAATGACACCTGTAAAAATACAATCCCATTCAAGATGACATGGTGAGCACTGGGCGATGGAGGGAAGAGGACTAGGAAGTTAGTTGTTTTTAATGATTTTTACCATAATGTATCATGTAGGCTTTTCATTCAGCAGTTTTGCATTTTATTTTGTGAGAGAAAAACACACTAAAGTATCTTGACATTTGCTATGTATTACATTCATTCATTTACTCATTTAGTCCCTGTTTTTTCAAAAATAAGGATTAAAATAGGCTCCCTTTAAGTCTTCAAGTTAATGTAGGGACTATATATATAATACATTTACTGGTTGATTATGTGCCAGCCAATGGCAATATAGAATTGACTAAAATAAAAAACAACTTGAAAAAAAAAAAAACTTGGACAACCAACATAAGAAGATACAAAGGGGTCTAAAAGGCATTTCAAAGAAATGTATTGAGGGGAAAAGCAAAACAATAAAACCTTTAATAGGTAACAGGAAAAAAACATAGTATAGATGAATATCTTTATGATCTTGGATTGTGAAAATAATTCTCAAACAGGATGCAAAAAACACTAACCATAAAGAAAAGATTGATATCTGTCTACAATAAAGTTTAAAATTTCTAGTTTTAAAAAAGACCATAAGAGAAAAAAAAGAAAATCCAACAAATAGAAGATATTTCCAGTAAATATTGCTGACAAAGGGCTCCTATCTAGAGAAATGTAAAGAACTCTTAGAAACCAATTTTAAAAAAAAAAGAGGCCACCTAGTAGAAAAGTGGGCAAAAGATTCAAACAAGCATTTTATGAACGAGGAAATGCAAGGCATTAATAAACACAAAAAGAGTTCAATCTCCTTAGTAACCAGAGAATGGACATTCAGGTAATGAGTTACCATTACACAACTTCTACAATGTCTTAAATGAAGAAGACTGGCAATATCAAGGATGTGGAGAAAAAGTACCCTTATACACAGTTGTTGAGAAGGTTAATTGGTACAGCCACTGTGGAAAACAGTTCCTGAAAGAACTAAAAACAGAACTACCAAATGATTCAGCAGTTCCACTCCTGGGTATATATCCAAAGAAAATGAAAACACTAATTTGTTCATAGCAGCACTATTTACAATATCCAAGGCATAGAGGCAACCCAAGTGTCCATCTGCAGAGGAATGGATAAAGAAGATGTAGTATATATATACACAATGGAATACTACTCAGCCATAAAAAAGAGTGGAATTCTGCCATTTGCAACAACATGGATGGACTTGGAGGGTATTAGGCTAAGTGAAGTAAGTCAGACAGAGAAAGCCAAATGCTGTATGATATCACTTATATGTGGAATCTAAAAAATAAAACAAACTGGTGAATATAACAAAAACAGAAACAGACTCACAAACATAGAGAACAAACTAGTGGTTACTGGTGGGGAGACAGAAGTGAGGAGGGGCAAAGTAATGGGCGGGGATTAAGAGGTACAAACTACTATGTATAAAATAAATAAGCAACAAGGATATATTGCACAGCACAGGGAATATAGTAAATATCTTATAATAACTATAAATTGAGTATAATCTTTAGAAACTGTGAATCACTATGTTGTACACCTGAAACACATTTATTACAAATCAACTACACCTCAATAAAAGTTTTTTAAAGACTGGCAATATGAAGTGTTGAAGAAAACATGGTGCAATGAGAACTCTCATATGTCTGATGGAGGCGTATGTTGGTATGACCACACTGGAAAGCATTTTGGCTTCACCTGGTAATGTTGAAGCATGCATACACAAGGACATAGTGATTCCATCCATGGAAATATGCTCAACTGGAATATTTGCTCATGTGCAACAAGAGGCATGTCCAAGAGTATTTACAGCAGCATTATTCAAAATGTATATAATATTTCATGATAAAAAGTTTTAAGTTAACAGTAACATAATAGTATCTACTTTCTTTGTGGGAAAATATCAAGGATATTTTCTTAGTTGCTTTTATCTGCATAATCACTAAGCATATACCACATGCCCACCAACTAATCAAGACTGGTTTTTTGGTTAGGGAGATCTGTAGGATTGGGGGAGAGAACCATGTGAATGTATTACTTATTTAAAAATTAAGTTAAAAATTACCAATGGGTCCAAAATGGAATAGACAGAATTCTCCCTATTTCTGGTACTAAGTGCAGCTATGATCTCTGGACATTACATATTAAACAAAGAAGACTGTTAGTTGGAGAGACCTTGGTTAAGGGCCTTGGAACCTGAGGAGTGACACAGTGGTGATTTCCCTGAGTTTTCTTCTTGTTCCATGTATCTTGGACTCGGTGATGGAGAATTTGGCAATCCAGAATGCCAAATGGTGCAGATAAGAACAGCCCCAAGAAAGTCTGCTCTCTCTAGCCAAAGTACCAGGAAAGGGGCAATGTAACAAGGGAGAAAAAATTAGATAATTACTGCCCAATCCCCATTCCCATCAGTAAAGGCTAAACAGGGAGTCCTGGTTTTCATCCCTGCCTGGGAATAATGAGGCCCCTCCCTGACAGTGTAAATTTAGGCCACTGTAAATTTGGGGGGGGTCCTGAACTTCTATCCCCAACCCAGTAATGAGGTGCCTTTTTTGTCTCCCCACCAGGATGGTGAAAGAGATAGTCTGGTGCGGAGCATGAAATTCCACATCCACCCAGCAGCAGCAAGATGCTTGTCCCCTCTGGGGTGTCAAAAGAGGCCAAGTAGGGACCTGAACTTCCACCTCCACCTGGCAGTAAAAAGGAGATTCTCCTTTTTTTTTTTTTTGGTAGAACAGTATTGGAGGGAGCTTGCTAAAAAACAGGATTTAAATAGTATCCAGAATCTCAGAGTTCCCAAAATATCCAGGACATAACTGAAAATCAGGCATCATGTGAAGAAGCAGGAAAATCTCAACTGGAATGAGAAAAGACTGAGATGACACAGATGTTAGAGTTATCCACAATTGTAAAGTAGCCACCATAAAAACGCTTCAATGTATTTAAATGCAAAAATAGTCTCATAATAAAAAAGGATATAAAGAAGAACAGAATGAAAATTTTAGAACTGAAAAATATAACTAAAATTTTAATACTCAATGGATGAGCTCAACAGCAGAATAGAGAGGACAGAGGAAAGAATTAGAGAACTAGATAAAGCAATAGAAACGATCCAATCTGAAGAACAAAAAGAAAATTGATGGGAAAAAAATGAGCAGAGCCTCAGGGAAATCTGAGACTATAATAAAAGATCTGGCATTCATGTCATCAGAGTCCCAGGGGAGAGGAGAAAGTATGGGGCTGAAAAGTATTTGAAAAAATTATAGCTGAAAATTTCTCAAATTTTGTAAAAGATATAAACAGAGTTTCAAGATGCTGAGCAAACCCCAAAAGGATAAGCCAAAGAAATTATACCAAGACACATTATAGTCAAACTTCAGAAAACTTAAAGACATAGAAAGAATCTTGAAGTCAGCAAGCGAGAAATGATACCTTACCTATAGGGGAAAAATACATTGACAGCATCTGAAACCATGGTAGAGAGAGGCGGCACAACATTTTTCAAGTGCTGAAAGAAAAGAACTGTCCACTCTGAGTTTCGTACCTGGCAAAATTATCCTTAAGAAATGAAATATCATGGCAAATAAATACATGAAAAGATGCTTAGCATCATTAATTATCAAGGAAATGCAAGTCAAAACTACAATGAGATACTACCTCATACTCACTAGGATGGCTAGATCCAAAAACTCAGATAATAACAAGTGCTGGTGAGGATGTGGAGAAATTGAAAACTTCACACACTGGGAATGTAAACTAGTGTGGCTGCTTTAGAGAACAGTCTGGCAGTTCCTCAAATGATTAAACAGAAATTCTGCTCCTAGGTGTATGTATACTTGAGATAAATGAAAATATATGTCCACATAAAAATGTTTACAGGCAGTATTACTTATAACAGCCAAAGGGTGGAAACAATCCAAATGTACATTGGCTGATAAAGGAATAAACATAATGTGGTACACTTGAACAATGGAATACTATTCAGGAATGAAAAGGAATGAATATTGATACATGTTACATGTCCATGCTACACTTCTTCCCTATTTGCCTACTTACATATATACCTAATGAGCTATCATATGGACTGGTGACTTTCTACTTTATTCAGTGGGTTGTAACCTATTATTATCATGATTTATTTTGCTATTGTCCCAGACTTGGCCAGAGGGAGTTTCTTGAAAACATTATGCTGAGTGAAAGATGTCAGACACAAAGATCGCATGTTATATGATTCAATTAATGTGAAATGTCCAGAATAGTGAAGTCTATAGAGACAGAAAGCATATTAGTGATTGCTTAGTGTTGGAGGAGGCAGGGAGGTGAGGTGGAGGAGAGTGGTGGCTAAAGGGTATGAGGTTTCTATCTGAGGTGATGAAAATGTTCTAAAATTGATTTTAGTGATGGTTGCACATATCCATAAACATGCAAAAAACACTGAATTGGACACTTTAAATGAGTAAATTGTATGGTAGGTGAATTATATCTCAATAAAGCTGTTACTAAGAAAGAAGACACAAAGGGGGAAATCAAGATATTCTCAGATGAAGGAAAACTAAGAAAATCTGTTGGCAGCAGATGTACCCTTAAAGGAAGCTTTTTAAATAGGAAGGAGATGATAAAAGAAGTCCTGCAACATCAGGAAAGAAGAAGAATGGAAAAAGAAAAAATATGAATAAATACAATAGACTTTCCTTTTCCTGTTGGGTTTTCTAAATTACATTTGAAGGTCAAAGCAAAAAGTATAACATTTTTATGATGTGGATCTCCATGTATAGAGGAAATATTTAAGATATTAGTAACAGGTGAGGGTAAAGGGACTTAAAAGGGAACTAAGTTTTCTACACTTCACTCTAACTGATAAAATGTCAACACCAGTAGAGACCTATACAGTGATGGAATAATTCTGTATCCAGATTATTACACAGGAATCTACACATGTGTAAAATGTCAGAGAATAACAAGCACACTGCAGAAATGTCAGTTTCTCGCTTGTGATAATTGTACTCTAGTGATACAGGATGTAACCACTGGGGGAAACTGGGTAAAGGGTTACATGAGACCTCTCTGTACCATCTTCACAACTTCCTGTAAACTTATAATTATTTCCAAATAGAAAGTTTTAACAAACTACTAAATTACCCTCAGAAAGACTGGAGTAGGAGCACAGCAAAAAAGATCAAGATGTTATTAAAAAGGAGCCTTCACAGGGGTTCCCTGGTGGTCTAATGGTTAGGATTCCAGGCTTTCACTGCTGTGGCCCGGGTTCAGTCCCGGGTCAGAGAACTGAGATCCTGCAAGTTGTGAAGCACAGCCAAAAACAAAAACAAACAAACAAAAAAGCAAAAGGAGCGTTCACTTCTTTCCTGTTTATCTGCCTACCTGTGTACCTACCTACCTATTATAGGGACTGGTCACTTTCTACTTTATTCAGTAGATAATAATCTATTACTATTATGATTTCTTTTGCTACTCAAATTGTCCCAGATTTGACCAGAGGGAGATCCTTAAAAGTGGCTCCTTTGTCATTCTGACATGTTCCCATCTTTTGAGTGCTTCATTACTTCCCAGCATAATGAGTTCTTCTATAATCATTTTGTACTTTTCTCTGTTCTAACCCTGGAGTAAGTCATTTCTCCAAGAAGTTCTAGTTCCTATTAGTGACAAATGGTAAATCAAGGTGTACTCATTGTGCCTGGCATATAATCATCCTTTCAGCACTCAGAGCAAGGAATGTTCTTCCTTATATGAGACTGCCAACTAATCAATATAGAAGAAATGATGGAATCAGAAAAACACCATTAGGAAAACAACACAGTTATTAATTGCTACAGGCAAGAATCGTTGCTTGATGCTATAATCAATGGACAAAAGCATGAGAAGCAGGATATTCACATAGTCCCAAAGTATTTTCCCACAAAATATTGGGTTGGCCAAAAAGTTCATTCAGGGTTTTCCACAAAATGTTACAGAAAAACTCAAACCAACTTTTTGGCCAACCCAATAGTTATTCATTACAAAGAGAAAGATAGTAACTTTATATAGTACCTGACAGGCAACATCTTAGCCAGGTGATCAAAGTTAACATTATCAATAAAGGACAAATTAATATTGAATGCTTGCTGATATGACACACTGAGAACACAGCATCATTTCTGTGATATTCCTGACAAAAATGAATACCCTGAATCTAATTATGAGGAAGCAAGAAACAAACCCAAATTGAGGGACATTCTTCCAAATGATGAGTGTCATGAAAGTCAAGGAAGGGCTAGAACTCTTTCAGAAAGGCTAAAGGGACATGAGAACTAACACAATACATGTGCCTGGACTGGATCCTAAATCGGGCAGAAATGCCAAAAAGGACGTATTGTGACAATTGGGGAAACTATTTACAAATGGTATGTTAGTAGAGAATTGATGCTTTCAAACTGTGGTGCTGGAGAAGATTCTTGAGATCCCTTGGACTACAAGGAGAGAAATCAATCCTAAAGGAAATCAACCCTGAATATTCATTAGAAGGACTGATGCCTAAGCTGAAGCTCCAATATTTTGGACACCTGATGTGAAGAGCCGACTCATTGGAAAAGACTCTGATGCTGGGAAAGACTGAAGGCAAAAGTAGAAGGGGGTTACAGAGGATGAGATGGTTAGATAGCATCACTGACTCAACGGACATGAATCTGAGCAAACTACTGAAGATAGTGGACAGAGGAGCCTTTGTGTTCATGGGGTCGCAAAGAGTCAGACACAACTTAGTGATTGAACAACATCATACACATAAATACATTAATTGAGAAGAGAAAGCAAATGTGGCAAAATGTTAACAGTTAGTGATCTTGGGTGAAAGGCAAAAGAATCAAGAGTTTCAAAATGATCAATGCTTTAAAACTCAGGAGAAAACATAGGTGAACATTCGTTTAAGGCAAGGAGTTCCTAAACAGGACAGAAAATGCACTAAGTATCAAGACAAGATCTAGTGATTCAGCTATGAGGAAATGAGGAGCCTTTATTCATTGAAAGACCCTTTGTTCTTTGGGGGCCCTTATTAGTAAGTGTGCAGGGACACAGAGCAGGCACAGAACTCACAGTACCTGCTCCACCACCAGCAGCTCCAGAGGCAGATCCACAAGCACTGGACCATGCCCAGCACTTCTCCACCCACCAGTTCTCCTGAGCACAGCCTCAAAGGTTGCCAAGAGGAGGAACTCCACCGGAGCCTCTAGCCACACACCTGGCCTGCTCTCCCTCACTGCCCAAGGGCACTTACCCAGGGGAAGTCCCAGGGTCAGGCTGGAGGGAAGCTCTCATTCTGCCTGCCCACCCTCCTGATCCTTGTTCTCTTGCCTGTGACCTGAGCCAGGACAGACTGGGAGGTGTGTAGGTGACACAGGGGAGGAGCCTCAGATGTGGGGGAGGGGTGGCTACTTGCCAACTAGTGTGGAAAATTTTAAATATTCTACCATTTGGCATTGTTAAACATTTTTTAAAAAAACTTTTTTATTGAATGATAGTTAATTTACAATGTTGTGTTAGTTTCAGGTATACAGCAAACATATATATATATATATATTCATATATATGTATGTATTATATATACATATATGTATTCTTTTTCAAACATTGTGAAACATTTTAACAACTCTGACAGCCCAAGCTGGCAGACAAAAAGACCATCTTCACCTGTCTCTCCCTCCCTTGGATTCACACAGGGAAAGTGTACAAAGATCTTGCCAGGCACAGATGCCCCACTTCCATCCCTTTTCCCACCAAAATAAGACACTTTTTTGGACTCTACCCTGGTTGGGAGGGGTTATGTGAGGTGATGGACAGGGGGTTTTGGAGCTAGCAATTAGGATACAAAGTTGCTAATACAGACCCATCCAGATTCTAGCCTCACCAGCCACATATGAAAAGGTATGGTTTTCTGGCCCATTTCCACCATGGAGGATGGCCTGTGTCTCTGCCACCATCAGAACCCCTACAGGGACTTCCTCATCCTATGTGAGGATCCCTGCTAAGCCCCTGATGGCTCGCCAGTGAACCACACAGCAGTGTCTCCCTTCAGGGTCATCTGTGTCCCAGAACTCTCTGCACTCTCAGCCCTGGGGCACGCTATGCTGCCAGGATCTGTCACTCACTGCCCATTTTGTCCCTGGCCATCTGCTCTGTCCCACCCTGACCTGCAGTCAGCCTGCTGGGGCTCAGTCCTCCAGCTTCAGGGCTGCTCTCACTCCTGCCCCAGCACACTTCTCTGTCACCTCCTGTGAGATGATCCTGCCCTTCTAAACCCTATCCCAGCCTAGCAGACGTGTTCTCAGGCCACTTACTAGGCTGCCTGAAAATGTGCAATGTAGTTCACTCTGCCCTTACTCAGAGCTAGATACCCAACCTCTCTGCATGTTCCTACTTAGCTGGGGGTGCCCTGGTCTTTCCTGCTCCCTCTGGCTGTTTCCCTTCTCATCAGATTGTTCTCTGTGTACTCCCCCCTCCGTCTTTCCCTGCTTACCCTGCCCACTCCTGTCCCCTGACTTCTCCTACTCCTTCTACTGGTTCTTGTTTCCTCTGCATGGTCCCCATTCTGACTCTTCCTTGGTCCCTGTTTACTGTTCCCTCTAAATGTTTCTTGTTATTTCTGAGTGTCCTCTGGTCTCTTTCCTGATGCCTCTGTTTATTGCTTCCTCTGATGGTCCCTTGTTTCATTGTTCCATGCCTCCTATTTCTTCTTCCCTCCGACTGATCCCTGGTGCCCCTGACTGTCCTGTGTTCCCTTTGGGAGCTGTCCCTCTAGCTGATCCTTAGTCTGTGGCACCATTATGGTTGTGCCCAGTCCATCTGACTGCTCCCTAGTCCTGATGAGGCTTTCTCATTTCTTCTAGTTGATACAGACTGACTGCCCTTTGAGTTTTCTGACTTCTCTCTAGACTCAATTCTTTCCTGTCCCTTAGGCTGTCCTGGAATGCATTTCTAATATGCTCTCATCTGATGCTCCTGTGTCTGGTCCATGGACCACACTATGTGGAGCACTGGTCTACCTGGCTCCTAGTCTAGGCTCTTGATCATCAGTGTATACTACTTCTGTGTGCTCTGTGACACTGTACTTTCATCTTCTCCATCACTTGCATTATGTCTGACCTTCGGTTCCTTTGACTGTTTCTTAGGCAAGGTGAACAACTGTCCCAGTATGCCCAGGACTTTCCCTGTTTTAGCACTGAAGCCCCACATCCCAGGAAGCCACTGTTGCCCTATCCCTCTGGAACTCTGGATGTCCCCTGGCTCCGGCAACTCTCTATTAACCCCAGTGCCCACTACATGGGGCCTCTGGCTTTGGGAATGGATACTATGCCTTCCAGCTCTTCTCTAGTTCCTCTAGTTGTTCGCTAGTAAGTTGGGCTACTATCCAATACCAGATACACTTTTGATGCCCACTGTTCTGTTCCCTAGTCCTCTGGTTAGGCCCCAGAACTTCTAGAGCACACCCAGCACAGCTTTGCTGTTCCCCAGCCTCAGCGACTATTCCTTGGTGCCCCTGGTGCCCTTAGCTACTCCTCGGCTTTGGAGGCCCCTTTCTGTCTCTCCAACTGTCCCATGGGTCTGTCACTTCCCTGCTCCTCCAACCTGTTCTATAGCTTCAGCGGCTGGTACCAGCTTCCTCCAGCTGCTGCCTACTCCCAGGCTCGTCTTTCCCATTTCTCCCCATTTCCTGACCCCCGGTACCTGTGCCTTTCCCCACCCTCTCAGATTTTCCGTCTGACCCCTGGTATCTTTGAAGTGGCTTATCTGGCAGGCTCTTACCCAACACACCAAACCTTTTTGTTTTTTCCATCTAGCTGAGTCTTTTGTTTCCTCATCCCTCTGGCTGGTCTCTGTTCCCTCTGGCTGCTATCTGATTCCTCTATCTCCTGGTTTCTCCTATTTTGAAATCTTTCCGATTGTTCTCATACCTTCTGGCTCTTGTGTGCTCCCCACTATTACCACTTCTCCAGCTTAGACTACTATTTCTCGGTCTCTTTGCTGCTCTCTGGCCTCTGGCTCTTGTTTTTCCATTGCCTCTGTTTGTTCCACTGCACTCCCACCTGTCTCCTGTGCCCCTTGGCTACCTTCTGTCTGGAGTATGTGCACCATGGTCCCTCTAGATGTTCCCTGTGGCTATTCCCTATCTCTCTTTCTTTTACTGACCCCTCTTCCTGTTTTTCAGCTTCAATCACTATTTCTTAGCCCAACTGGCTGTTCCTTACCTCCAGGGACATTTTTATTGGTTCCGTGGTATCTGCCCATTTCCTGCTTCTTGACATCTAATGAAAAAACTAAGAACTTAACAAATAAATACGTGAATAAATAACATTCACCAGGGTCTTTGTCATTTCCATTTCTTCTTGAAAAGGGGGCATAAATCTATGGTTGGCAACAAAAACCTACTATGTATCACAGGGAACTCTGCTCAACGTTATGTGGCAGCCTGGATGGGAGGGTGGTTTGGGAGAGAATGGATATATGTATATGTATGGCTGAGTCCCTTCACTGCTCACCTGAAACAACCACAACATTGTTAATTGGTTATATCCCAATGCAAAAATGCTTTTGGTGTTAAAAATATAAATTAAATTAAAAAATAAGTCTATGATTGGGAAGGAAGACATGAGTCTTGTGCCTTGCAGAGACCAGAATCATTCATCCAGAAATTCCCACACATTGGCTGGGCAAGGGGCCATGTGCAGAAGGAGTGGGGAGGACCACATTGCTGTGACCCCAACTTGTGGGTCTGTGACTGATCTGATGGAGCAGAAACCAGACAAGGACAGTTTTCCAGAGTGGAAGTGCCCTACTGTTAGGCAGCAGTTTGTCTATCATTCAATATCCCTATACCTTTTACTCAAAATATAACTTCAGTGACTTAGGCAAAAAGATTTAAATGTAAGAATTTCACCATAGCAGTTTTCATCACAATAGAAAACCTCGAATGCCCTAAGTTCACATACAGTGGACTGGTTAAATGATAGTTTATCCAAAGGAACAAAAGCTACTATGTTATGTATCATGTGAAGAAAAATATTTACTGTCTAGAAAATTATACTGAAGTGCAAGGCAATGGCAACTCACTCCAGTACTCTTGCCTGGAAAATCCCATGGATGGAGGAGCCTGGTGGGCTGCAGTCCATGGGGTCACTAAGAGTTGGACACGACTGAGTGACTTCATTTTCACTTTCATGCATTGGAGAAGGAAATGGCAACCCACTCCAGTGTTCTTGCCTGGAGAATCCCAGGGATGGGGGAGCCTGGTGGGCTGCCGTCTATGGGGTCGCACAGAGTCGGACACGACTGAAGTGACTTAGCAGCAGCAGCAGCAGCCAAGTTAAAAAGGAAACAACCAAATACTACAATTTCATTTTTAAACTTGAGCTGTATCATGTATATGTGTGTGGTATGTATGTACACTCTCAGCCCCACATGTGTATATCCACATACTCACATACATGCATGTACAAAGGGAAAAAACTGTAAGGAAATAAGCTAAATGGTAACAATGGTTAACTTTGACTAATGCTGAAATTATAAGTAATGTTTTATTTTCTTCTATTTGCTTACCTGCATATTCTAAATAATGAAATTATTAAATAATAAATATCAAAATAAGTTTTAAAAGCTTAATGTTATTCTAATGACCACATGATCCTGAGCCCCTGTGACAACCAGCCTGTCCCCAGAGTTGACAGTAGACTCAGGACAGTTGGAAGGAGGGAGCTGTGGGGCAGGGTCTGGCTCCCTTGTCTTCTTCTGTTTACACAATTTCCAGGAACTTTTAGTGGGAAACCTGGTCTTGGCTGGAGTGTGGGGAGGGTGGAGGACACAGTCAGGAGACCTGGCTCCAGTCCACTGCTGTCACTCAAAACCCCAGGGGCCTGGGCAAGTCATGTACCTTCCCAGGCCACTTTATTAATCTTTGAGAGGAGTAGGAAGAACTAGAAGGGCCCTAGAGACTGTGCTCACCCTACTACCCTGCCATCCTCTAAGCTCCAAAAAAGGGGACTTTTCTCCCTAGATCAGGATAGAGGTGGAATCAGCAAATCCCCAAGGATCAGCTGAGTGCGTGCACAGAGCCAGTGGGTAGTGGAGGGAATATGCTGGGCATCAGGGACAGTGTCTCCATGGCTAGGGCCAGTGGTCACTTCTAGCTGGATCTTACCCACAGACACTCTACAGGGAGCTGCTTCCCCTTCCCCCAGGCAGTGCGGCTGACCTTCCATCCCACCTTTCCTCCATCGGCTGCATCATATTTTCCACTGAAATAGGAAGTGATCTGGATGTGGGACACCAGCCATGTGGTGCTCACCCTCAGCAGGGGGATGGTGATTCATTTCAGTGGCAGCAAGTCTGGAATTTGCCCCTCCTGTCCCCGCCCTAAGTCCCTAGCAACAGGTCAGAGCCATCTCCTCACTGGATGAACTCCTGCCCCTGAAGCCCTCTCCCTCCTCACCTCACACACGCTGCCTTGTCCCTCTGCAGCCAGGTCTGGGGACCACTGGGGATAGCTCTGGATGGCTGGCATCTTCCTCAACCCTTGGGCTCTCTTGCTCACAACGCTGCTCTTCTTGAGACCCTGAGGCCAGGCTGGTCCGTGGACTCAGTGTGAGCTTCTGGGGCTGGAAGGAAGATCCTGGAGCCTTCTCTATGGGGTCTGGCCCAAGGGCTCCGCAGAGACTTCAAAAAATCTGGAAAGGCAGTGTCCATGTGGTCAATCATTCAGCATTCAGCATTCAACCCACAAACGTTTCCTGGGGGCACCAAAGAATAGTTAACACTGGATAGTGTGGGAAAGTTCAGTAACCAACACCTACATAGAATGCGGACAAAACTCATGTAAAATGAATGAGAGTTTTAATTCCAGCTCTTTTGCATTCTAGCTAGAATCTAGGGAAGTCACTTTAGTCTGAGTTTTTTCACTTTAAAACTGAGGATGAAAACACCCATCTCACAGGGCTATTAGAGTTAAATGACATGATACTTCAAAAGCACTCACTCTTATTTGGCACTGGGAAAACATCCCAATGATATTAAATATTGCTGTTATTATAAGGTGCAAGGAATGTTTTGTTAGTACTTAATTTAATTTTCAAACTCATCATATGAACTACGTATTACTTTTTCCTATTATTCTCTTTACCATCAGATAGAGCTGTTTGTAACTATTAAGAAATTTGCCCCTGGTCAGGGAACTAAGATCCCACAAGCCACATGGTGCAGCTATATATAAAAAAAAATTACGCCAAGATTACTTAGATTAGGGGAAGGACAGGGATTCAAACCCAGGTCTGCCTAACTCCAAAGTACATTTTCTTTAACTACTGGGCCATATGGTATTCTATATGTGGAAGAATCACAGTAAACATTATTTCTGTTTCTTGCTGCCTTTAAAGTGCTCTGGTTGAAGGGTGACCATATCACATATGCATAAACCAATATTTTGTATAATTCAGTGTACATTCTGGGAAATTTATAGAGCCCACTCTCTTTTGCCAAAGACGGAAACATAAACTCTTTGTACCCTCTCCCCCAATTCCCATCTGGCCCTAAAAGTCAACAAGTCTGCACAGGCTCCTAAATTGGTAACCTACAATGCTTGACAAAAACTGTGTCCCAGATGGTGCCATCAACTGGTTTCCTTAGGCTCTTCAAATAATCACCAACACAGGCAACACAACCTCAATAGAAAATCAACTATTAATCTGTTCAATGGGTCCAACCTGACTTCCTGTAGGACTCCATAACTCACAGCCCATATATAGAGTCAGTGACACTCATAAACCCCTCAAAATAGACCATCACATACTAAATCAAAGGTCCTGCAATTACCAATGTTCATAGGTCCCAATCAATGACTCCTATAGGGTTGCTAAAACTGACCCCCAAAGACCTGAAATCCAAGGCTTGCAATGAATCTTTTACCACCTCAGTGTCCCAATCAGTAACTCTCATGGACTGATCAATGACTTCAGATCTCCAACTCTTATAAAACCTCAAGAATTTCTACAGAGGTCCCAATTACTTACCCACATATATCTAATTATGTTTCTTCAAGGATTTCCCAAGATTATCACTCACTGATTCAACATGAATGCAATCTATAGGCCCCAAATTATCTAATCTTCAGTTCAGTTCAGTTCAGTCGCTCAGTCATGTCCGACTCTTTGTGACCTCATGGACTGCAGCATGCCAGGCCTCCCTGTCCATCACCAACTCCCGGAGTTTACTCAAACTTATGTCCATTGAGTCGGTGATGCCATTCAACCATCTCATCCTCTCTCGTCCCCTTCTCCTCCTGCCCTCAATCTTTCCCAGCATCACAGTCTTTTCAAATGAGTCAGTTCTTCGCATCAGGTGGCCAAAGTATTGGAGTTTCAGCTTCAACATCAGTCCTACCAATGAACACCCAGGACTGATTTCCTTTAGGATGGACTGGTTGGATCTCCTTGCAGTGGAAGGGGCACAGAAGTGCAGCTGAGAGGAGCTACCCCACGTCCCAGCATTAGGGTCTTTTCAAATGAGTCAGTTCTTCCCATCAGGTGGCCAAAGTATTGGAGTTTCAGCTTTAGTATCAGTCCTTCCAACGAATATTCAGGACTGATTTCCTTTAGGATGGACTGGTTGGATCTCCTGGCTGTTCAAGAGACACTTAAGAGTCTTCTCCAACACCAAAGTTCAAAAAGCATCAATTCTTCAGTGCTTAGCTTACTTTATAGTCCAACTCTCACATCCATACATGACTACTGGAAAAACCATAGCCTTGACTAGACGGACCTTTGTTGGCAAAGTAATGTCTCTGCTTTTTAATATCCTGTCTAGGTTGGTCATAGCTTTTCTTTCGAGTGAGAGAGTCAATTCCTAGGCAGATTGATAAGAAGTCTGGGGTCCCCAAGGAGGAGAAAGGGGCCTGGGGCTCTCAAAGCGGAGATAGGGCTCTGGAATTCTCAAGGAGGAGGAAAGGACAAACATCTTTTTTTCTCTACATTCCTTAGTCTTAGTGACATAATACATTTTTTCTTTAAGTCTGTAACTGATGATTACACCACAAACAGCTCAGTTTGAACTCTGTACTAGTGATTATACAACAGCAGTGTATCCTGACTGAGGACAGTTTCTCCTTCCTGAAAACCTGTAAATTATGGGACTGGGTCTGGTAAAATTTTCACAGACTTGAGACATTCTTTTGATTTATTGTAATAATTAATTAAAAACTATATAACTCCCTTGCTAACACCTGCGAGGGGGTGGCATTCTCCATCCCCCTTCTGATATCTATGTCAGAAGCTTTCTCTGTCCCTTTTCTTACTTTAATAAAACTCTGCTACACAAAAGCTCTTAAGTGATCAAGCCTGGTTCCTGGTCCCAAAGTTAAATCTTCTTTGGAGATCACGAATTGGACATTGTTCACCATAAGCTATCACAAGGAGCAAGCGTCTTTTAATTTCATGGCTGCAGTCACCATCTGCAGTGATTTTGGAGCCCCCCAAAATAAAGCCTGTCACTGTTTCCATTGTTTCCCCATCTATTTGCCATGAAGTGATGGGACCAGATGCCATGATCTTAGTTTTCTGAACGTTGAATTTTAAGCCAACTTTCTCATTCTCCTCTCTCACTTTCATCAAGAGGCTCTTTAGTTCTCTTTTACTTTCTGCCATAAGGGTGGCGTCATCTGCATATCTGAAATTATGGATATTTCTCCTGGCAATCTTGATTCCAGCTTGGGCTTCTTCCAGCCCAGCATTTTGCATGATGTACTCTGCATTTAAGTTAAATAAGCAGGGTGACACTATACAGCCTTGACGTACTCCTTTCCCGATTTGGAACCAGTCTGCTGTTCCACGTCCAGTTCTAACTGTTGCTTCTTGACCTGCATACAGATTTCTCAAGAGGCAGGTCAGGTGGTCTGGTATTCCCATCTCTTTACGAATTTTCCGCAGTTTGTGGTGATCCACACAGTCAAAGGCTTTGGCATAGTCAATGAAGCAGAAGCAGATGTTTTTCTGGAACTCTCACTTTTTCAATGATCGAATGGATATTGGCAATTTGATCTCTGGTTCCTCTGCCTTTTCTAAATCCAGCTCGAACAACTGGAAGTTCTCGGTTCACGTACTGTTGAAGCCTGGCTTGGAGGATTTTGAGTATTACTTTGCTAACGTGTGAGATGACTGTAATTGTGCGGTAGTTTGAGGATTCTTAGGCATTGCCTTTCTTTGGGATTGGAATGAAAACTGACCTTTTCCAGCTAATCTTATTGGACTTTAACTCCACGATCCTCCCTGACAAAAATCCTTGCAATCCTTCACTCCCAGAGGAACCAAATCAACCCCAAATCTGGTTTGGCACTGAATTTAAAAGGTAAAAAGAAACCTTAAAATGCTGCCAGGGGGGACTTCCCTGGTGGTCTATTGACTAAGACTCCATGCTCCCGATGCAGGGAGTCTGGGTTCGATCCCTGGTCAGAGAACTAGATCCCACATGTTGGAACTAAGAGTTTGCATGCTGCAACTAAAGATCCTGAATGCTACAACTAATACTGAAGATATCAGGTGCCACAACTAAGCCCCAGTGCAACCAAATTTTAAAAATAAATAAATACATAAAAATAATATCACATGAAAAGCTTCCATTAAAAGAATAGTTGTAAAAAAATGCTCCCAAGCAGAAACAACATGCTATTTACAATGGAAAGGGATCACAATGGCACTAGACTTATTTGCAACAATTAAAAACCATATTAGACAAAAAACACCTAAAAATTATTGAGATAAAGGGATTGAGATTTAAGAATTGAAAACACGCTCAATACCATTCTTCTGTCAGAGCAAAACACAATTTTAGACATACAAACATTTACAGTATTATATGGCAATATTAGCATCTTAGGAGAATACTCAAGGGAATAGTGTAAACAATTACAAAGTAAATAGTAATAGAAAACTCAAAATTGGAGGAATGCACTTTTGAGAAATGATTATTGCAATTGATATATACTTATAACTGAGTAAAGAAAAATAATGTAATTGGGAATTTGGAACAAATAACATTGTTACTTTGTGGCTCAGCTGGTAAAGAATCTGCCTGCAATGCAGGAGACCTGGCTTCAATCCTTGGGTTGGGAAGATCCCCTGGAGAAGGGAAAGGCTACCCACTCCAGTATTTTGGCCTGGAGAATTCCATGGACTGTATAGTCCATGTTGTCACAAAGAGTAGCACACAACTGAATGACTTTCACTTCACTATTATTAAGTGGAAAAAATTTAAATAACTTATCCAAGGTCACATAGATTGTAAGTCTTACTCCAGAGCCTGTTCTCTTAATCATTAAGTTATACCACCAGTATTCATGTATGGATGTGAGAAAGCAAAAGTGAAGTCGCTCAGTTGTTTCCAACTCTTTGCAACCCCATGGACTGTAGCCTACCAGGCTCTTCCATCCATGGGATTTTCCAGGCAAGAGTACTGGAGTGGGTTGCCATTTCCTTCTCCAACAGATATGAGAGTTGGACCAAAAAGAAGGCTGAGTGCTGAAGAATTGATGCTTTAGAACTGTGGTGATGGAAAAGACTCTTGAGAGTCCCTTGGACAGCAAGGAGATCAAACCAGTAAATCCTAAAGGAAATCAATCCTGAAATATTCATTGGAAGGATTGATGCTGAAGCAGAAGCTCCAATACTTTGGTCACCTGATGCAAACAGGCGACTCATTGGAAAAGACCCTGATGTTTGGAAAGACTAAAAGCAAAAGGAGAATGGGTTGGCAGAGGATGAGATGGTTAGATAGCATCACTGACTCAATGGACATGAACTTGAGCAAACTCCGGGAGATAATGGAGAACAGAGGAGCCTGGTGCTACAGTCCATGGGATCACAAACAGTCATACACAACTTAGTGACTGAAGAAAAACAACAACAAATGCTGAAAACTATAAAAGGCTGATGAGGCAAATCAACAAAGATCTATATAAATGTATAGGTACTGTGTCTATGGCATGGTAAAAATACCAATTCTCCACTAGTTGATCTGCAGATTTAATACAATTTCTACCAAAACCTCAGCAAGAATTTTTTGTAGATATAGGCAAAATTATTCTAAAATCTGTGTGAAAAGACAAAGGATATGCAATAGAGAACAGTTAAAGCAATTCTGACAAAGAATTAAGTGGGAGAAATCAACATACTTGATTTCAATACTTTTTATTTACCCCGGGTGGCGCTAGTGGTAAAGTGCCCGACTGCCAATACAGAAGACTTAACAGACGTGGGTTTGATCTCTGGGTTGGGAAGATTCCCTGGAGGAGGGCACAGCAACCCACTCCAGTATTCTTGCATGGAGAATCCTATGGACAGAGGAGCCTGGCCGGCCACAGTCCATAGGGTGGCAAAGAGACGGATATGACTGAAGCAACTTAGGATGCACACATAGGAATCAAGACAATAGGGTATAGATGAATGGATAGGCACATAGACCAATGGAACAGAATCAGTTCAATTCAGTTCAGTTCAGTTCAGTTGCTCCGTCGTGTCCGACTCTTTGCGACCTCATGGACTGCAGCATGCCAGGCCTCCCTGTCTGTCACCAACTCCTGGAGTTTACTCAAACTCATGTCCATTGAGTCGATGATGCCATCCAACCATCTCATTTTCTTTTGTCCCCTTCTCCTCCCACCTTCAGTCTTTCCCAGTATCAGGGTATTTTGCAATGAATCAGTTCTTCCTATCAGGTGGCCAAAGTATTGGAGTTTCAGCTTTAGCATCAGTCCTTCCAATGAATATTCAGGACTGATTTCCTGTACGATGGACTGGTTGGATCTCCTTGCAGTCCAAGGGGCCTCAAGAGTCTTCTCCAACACCACAGTTCAAAAGTATCAAATCTTCAGCACTCAGCTTTCTTTATAGTCCAACTCTCACATCCATACATGACCACTGGAAAAACCATAGCTTTGACTAGACGGACCTTTGTTGGCAAAATAATGTCTTTGCTTTTTAACATGTTGTCTAGGTTGGTCATAACTTTTCTTCCAAGGAGTAAGCGTCTTTTAATTTCATGGTTGCAGTCACCATATGTGGTGATTTTAGAGTCCCAAAGAATAAAGTCTGTCTCTGTTTCCCCATCTATTTCCCATGAAGTGATGGGGCCAGATGCCATGATCTTAGTTTTCTGAATGTTGAGCTTTAAGCCAACTTTTTTACTCTCCTCTTTCACTTTCATCAAGAGGCTCTTTAGTTTTTCTTCACTTTCTGCCATAAGGGTGGTGTCATCTGCATATCTGAGGTTACTGATATTTCTCCCAGCAATCTTGATTCCAGCTTGTGCTTCTTCCTGCCCAGCATTTCTCATGATGTACTCTGCATTTAAGTTAAATAAGCAGGGTGACAGTATACAGCCCTGATGTATTCCTTTCCCTATTTGGTACCAGTCTGTTGTTCCATGTCCAGCTCTAACTGTTGCTTCCTGACCTGCATACAGATTTCTCAAGAGGCAGGTCAGGTAGTCTGGTATTCCCATCTCTTTAATAATTTTCTAGTTTGTGATGATCCGTACAGTCAAATGCTTTGGAGTAGTTAAGAATTTTCTACAGTTTGTGGTGATCCACACAGTCAAAGACTTTGGCATAGTCAATGAAGCAGAAGTAGATGTTTTTCTGGAACTCTCTTGCTTTTTTGATGATCCAACGGATGTTGGCAATTTGATCTCTGGTTCCTCTGCCTTTTCTAAATCCAGCTTGAACATCTGGAAGTTCATGGTTCACGTACTGTTGAAGCTTGGCTTGGAGAATTTTGAGCATTACTTTACAAGTGTGTGAGATGAGTGCAATTGTGCAATAGTTTGAGGATTCTTTGGCATTGCCTTTCTTTGGGATTGGAATGAAAACTGATATTTTCCAGTCCTGTGACCACAGATGAGTTTTCCAAATTTGCTGGCATATTGAGTGCAGTACTTTCACAGCATCATCTTTCAGGATTTGAAATAGCTCAACTGGAATTCCATCACCTCCACTAGCTTTGTTCATAGTCATGCTTTCTAAGGCCCACTTGACTTTGCATTCCAGGATGTGTGGCTCTAGGTGAGTGATCACACCATGGTGATTAGCTGGGTCGTAAAGATCTTTTTTGTGTAGTTCTGTGTATTCTTGCCACCTCTTCTTAATTTCTTCTGCTTCTGTTAGGTCCATACCATTTCTGTCTTTTATTGTGCCCATTTTTGCATGAAATGTTCCCTTGGTATCTCTAATTTTCTTGAAGAGATCTCTAGTCTTTCCTATTCTATTGTTTTCCTCTATTTCTTTGCACTGATCACCGAGGAAGGCTTTCTTATCTCTCCTTGCTATTCTTTGGAACTCTGCATTCAAATGGGTACATCTTTCCTTTTCTCCTTTGCTTTTCACTTCTCTTCTTTTTACAGCTATTTGTAAGGCCTTCTCAGACAGCCATTTTCCCGCTGCTCCAGTGCCTACCATCTTGCTGAGGTTTCTCTGATCTTGGGCATGGGGTATCTCCTTACAGCCGCTCCAGCGAAGCACATGGAACAGAATAGAGGACACAGATATCGCCTCCTACAAATACAGTCATGTAAAATTTTTTACAAAGGTACAAAACCAATTCAATATCTTTTCAACAAATGGTGCTAGAGTAATTGGATATTGACAAGCAAACAAACAACAACAAGACATAAAACAAAAAAATAAACCCAAATTAATCTCATTCTAATTGTTACACTGGGGTTTCCATAGTGGCTCAGCAGTGAAGAATCTGCCTGCAATGCAGGAGATGCTGGTTCGATCCCTGGGTAGGGAAGATCCCTTGAAAGATGGCATGGCAATCCACTCCAGTATTCTTGCCTGGAGAATCCCATGGACAGAGGAGCCTGGTGGGCTAGTCCATAGGGTTGCAAAGAGTTGGTCAGATATGACTGAAGCAACTGAGCACAAGAATGCATAAAAAATTAACCCAAAATGGATCATAGATTTATGTGTAAAATGTAAAACTGTTGGAAGAGAACAGAAGAGAAAATTGTCAGGACTTAGGGCTTAGTGAAGAGTTCTAAGTATGACACCAAAAACATGATTTAAAAAAAATAGATAAGTTTATCAAAATTAAAAATTGTAGCTCTGCAAAAGACACTCTTAAGAGGATGAAATGACAAGCTGCATACTGAGAGAAAATATTCACAAACCCCTTATTTGACAAAAGACTAATATTTATAACATATAAAGAACTAAATGGACAAAAGACATGAAGAGATATTTTACCAAAGAGAATATGTGGAGGGCAAATAAGCACATGGGAATATGTTCAACATCCACAGACAAGCATATTCTAAAATTTATATGGAAAGACAAGACCCCTAGAATAGCTAAACCAGTCTTTTTTTTTTTTTGCCATGCCATGTGGCAAGCAGGATCTTAGTTCCCCAAACAGGAATTGAACCCACACCTTCCGCAGTAGACTTGAGAGTCCAGTGGACCCAGAGCTAAACCAGTCTTAACAAGGAAGAATAAAGTGGGAGAATCATCCTAATAAATATTAAAAGTTTACTACATGGATTATTAATCAAAAACTGATTTGGGCAGAGGGACAGACACATATCAATGGAACAGAATAGAGGATGCAGAAATAGCCCCACATAAGCATGACCAACTGATTTTTTTTTTACAAACAGGTAAAACAACTCAATGGTGCTAGAACAATTGTACATCCAGAGCAACCTTCCAGGCTGAATATAGATGTTCTGTGAGGAAGGCATGTCCAGAGAGGTCATGGAAGCTCTGTACCTTTCCCCCTATAAGTTGCCCTGTGGATCCCTTCCATCTGGCTGTTCCTGAGTTGTATCTTTATAATAAACTGGTAAACAGTTTTTTCTTGATATCTGAGCTATTCTAGCAATTACTAAACCTTAGGAAGAGGTGCTGGGAAACCCCAATTTATAGCCAGTAAATCAGAAGTATGGGTGGCCTGGGACTTGCAGTGACTGGCATCTGAAGTGGGGGCAGTGGGATTGAGCCCTTTAATTTATGGGATCTGATGCTAACTCCAGATGGTTGTTGTTTAGTTGATAAGTCATGTTTGACTCTGAGACCCCATGGACTGTAGCCCACCAGGCTTCTCTGCCCATGGGATTTCCCTGGCAAGAATACTGGTAGGCAGTGTCAAAATAGAAAGATGGTAACGATAACCTTATATGCGAGACAGCAAAAGAGACACAGATGTATAGAACAGTCTTTTGGACTCTGTGGGAGAAGGCGAGGGTGGGATGATTTGAAAGAATAGCATTGAAACATGTATATTATCATATGTGAAACAGGATCGCCAGTCCAGGTTCGATGCATGAGACAGGGTGCTCAGGGCTGGTGCACTGGGATGACCCAGAGGGATGGGATGGGGAGGGAGGTGGGAGGGGGGGCTCAGGATGGGGAATACACGTATACCCATGGCTGACTCATGTCAATGTATGGCAAAACCACCTCAATATTGTAAGGTAAAAAGCTTCCAATTAAAATAAATAAGTTAAAAAATTGAGTTGTTGGACATTCAGTTGGTGTCAGAGAATCAGAGTTTTTAGATTGGACGCCAAAAGCATAATCCATAAAAGCAAACACTGATAAACTGGGTCTTGTCAAAAATTTAAAAACCTTTGCTCTGAAAAAGGCCAGAGGATGGAAAAGATGAAGAGAATGAAAAGACAAGCTACTGACTGTGAACAATACGTGAAGATAACATATCTGACAAAAGACTGGTATGTAGAATATATAAAACACTCTCAAAGCTCAACAGTAAAATCATCCAAACAATTCAATTAGAAAATACTAACAGACATTTCACCAAAGAGGATACATAGATGGCAAATAAGCATATGAAAATAGTTCCCCTATTATCTACCAGGGAAATGCAAATGAAAACTACAATGAGATATCACTACACATATATCAGAATAGCTAAAATAAATACTGACAATGCAAAACACTGGTGAGGATGCAGAATAACTGGATCTCTCTTACATTGCTGAAAAAACGTCAAAAGTTTATACACTATATGATTTGATCAATATAACAATTTTGAAGTGACAAAATTTTAGACATGGAGAACAGATCAGTGGTTTCCAAGGGTTAGTAGAGACAAGAAGTGAACAGTGTGGTTATAAAAGGGCAAGGCTAGGGATCACTGTGATATTGGAACCATTCAGTATTTTGACTATGGTGATGGATATACAAAGCTTCACAGGTGATCAAATTGTATGAAACTTAGTACACACATATATGTATGAGTAAGACTGAGGAAATCTGACGAAGATGGTTGAATTGTATCAGGATCAAAATTCTGGTTGGTATATTATACTTTAATTTTGTAAAATGTCACAACTGGAGGAAAATAGCAAAGTGCACAAGGGATCACTTTGCATTATTTTTTTACAACTGCATGTGAATCCACAGTTATCTCAAAATATATTTCAATTAAAAAATGTTTAAATGATGTTCAATGTCAATGTTCAAAAAATTGTTCAAAGCTTTTGTAAGCAAAGGAAACCATTGACAAAATGAAAAGACAACCTACTGAATGGGAGAAAACATTTGCAAATGATATGACTGATAAGAAATATCCAACATATTATATATAAACAGCTCATACAACTCAATATCAAAAAACAAACAACCCAATTTAAAAATGGACAGAAATGATACTGTGTATAGTATCAAACCCTATATATGCTGTATCTCTTATACACATGCATACCTATGATAAAATTAATTTACGATTTGGGTACAATAAGAGATTAACAACAACTAATAATAAAATAGAACTATAACAATATACTGGGACAAAAGTTAGGTAAATGTGGCCTGTCTCTCTTAAAATACCTTATTGAATGGAAACGCAGATATAAAGAACAGACCTGTGGACACAGTTCGGGGAGGAGAGGATAGGACAAATCAAGAGAGTAGCACTGATGGATAAACACTACCACGTGTATATAGCTAGCTAGTAGGAAGCTGCTTTATAACACAGGGAGCCCAGCCGGGTGCTCTGTGAAGATCTAGAGGGGTGGGATAGGGTGGGGGAGGCTCAAGAGGGAGGGGGTAATATATATGTATGATTATGGCTAATTCACATTGTTGTACAGCAGAAACCATCACAACACTGTTAAGTAATTACCTTCCAATTAAAAACACACAGAAAAAATGGGCAGAACTAAATAGACATTTTTCCAAAGAAGAAATGAAGATGGTCAACAGGCACATGAAAAGATGCTCAGCATCATTAGTCATCAGGGAAATTCAAATCAAAACCACAATGAGATATCACCACACACCTGTCAGAATGGCTAGTAGCAAAAAGCCTACAAATAACAAATGTTGGCAAGGATGTGGAGAAAAGGGAACCCTTGTACACTGTGATGGGAATGTAAATTGGTACAGCCACTGTGGAAAACAGTATAGAGGTTTCTTGAAAAGCTAAAAATAGAACTACCATATGACCCAGCAATCCCACTCCCCATCACTTTACTTAGAGAATATTGGCTTAAACAACAAATATTTATTTCTTACAATTCTGGAGGCTGGGAAATCCAAGCTCAAATGTCAGCAGATTTGGTGTCTGGTGAGAACCTGCTTCCTGATTCATAGACAGCCATCTTCTTGTGTCCTCACATGGCAAAAGGTGGAAAGGAGCTCTCTGAGGTTTCTTTTATAAGGACACTAATCCTATTCATGAGGGCTCTACCCTCATGACCTAATCACCTCCCAAAGGCCTTACCTCTTAATACCATCACACTAGGATTTAGGATTTCAAGGTGTGAATTTGGGTGGGAGGGGGCACATAAACATGCAGTCCATTGCACACATCAAAAGATTCTCAACATTCACTGCTGCTGCTGCTAAGTCACTTCAGTCGTGTCTGACTCTATGCAACCCCATAAGACGGCAGCCCACCAGGCTCCCCTGTCCCTGGGATTCTCCAGGCAAGAACACTGGAGTGGGTTGCCATTTCCTTCTCCAGTGCATGAAAGTGAAAAGTGAAAGTGAAGTCGCTCAGTTGTATCCGACCCTCAGCGACCCCATGGACTGCAGCCTTCCAGGCTCCTCCGTCCATGGGATTTTCAAGGCAAGAGTACTGGAGTGGGGTGCCATTTAGGGAAATAGAAATAAAAACCACAATGAGACACCACTTCACAATCATTAAGATGGCTAGAATAAAAAAAAAAAAAACAGACAATAACAAGTGTTAAGAACGACACATTGAAACCTTCATATATTGCTGGTAGCATGTAAAATGGTGTGACTATTTTGAAAAACAGTTTGGCAGTTCTTTAAAGGTACCGTATGACCTAGCAATTCCACTTCTGAGAGAAATGAAAATATACAAACTTGTGTACAAGTTTTTGTACACAAATGTTCACGGCAGCATTACTCATGGTAGCGAAAACAACCCAAATATCTATCAACTGATGAATGGATAAACAAAATGAGGTATATCGACACAAAGGAATATTATTCAGTAATAAAGAATGAAGTACTGATACATGGTATAGCATGGATGAATCTTGAAAACATTCTAAGTGAAAAAAGATAGTCACTGAAGAGCATATATTGTTTGATTCCATATATATGAAAGGTCTAGAATAGGCAAATTTATAGAGACAAAGTAAATCAGTGGCTGCTTGCAGCTGGAGGTGTGGGGTGGGAATGTGGAACCAGTACAATGTTTCCTTTTGGGGGTGATGAAGTGTTCTAAAATTGGATTATGAGGGTGATTTGCACAACTTGAACATACAATTGAATTGTAAGCTTTAAATGTTGAAGTTTGTGGAAGGTAAATTATATCAATAAAGCTGTTAGAAAAAGAAAAGATCATGTAGTTAGTAAGTGGCCATGCAGGATTTCAAATCCAGTATCTGGAAAGGGGAAGGTATTTAACAAACATTTGTTGAATGAATGAATGAATATCCTTCACTTCCAAATTAGCAACAAGATTGAGGTTCTCTCCATCAAGTATCATTCAACATTGTTCTGAAAGCTCTCACTAATGCAATAGAAAATGAAGTAATCAGAAAAAAATATTTGAAAGGAAGAGAGAATCATTGTTAATTGAGTGTGACATGATATTGTATCTAGAAAAACTAAGAGACCATAAAAGGCAACTATAATTCACATGAGAATGTGATAACTGGATTGTATAAGAAATAACATACAAAAAAGAAAAAATTTTAAATCAATATTTTCCCCCCTATGGAAATAGAGAAATGTGCTATTTATTGTGATGATGAAATCAAGTGTAAGATATCTAAGAATGAACTTTAAAAAAAGGTCCTGAATCCATAAGAAGAAAACTATAAAATAGAGTTTTAATGGTTGCTTTTGAAGTAAAATAAAGTGGTTTTTAACATTCATATGAAAGAATAAATGCTAAAAAATATTAAAGAAAACAACCAAAGAAAGGAAGAGTGAGGGGATTAGCACTATTAAATATTAAACATATTCCTAAAGTCACAACAGTTTTTTGAAAGGGAGTAGATACATATATAGAAGAAAAAATTGAGTTCAGAAACAGAACATTTGGGAATTTATGTGACAAAAGTGGCATTTAACTGAGTTTGAAAAGAGTATTCATTTAATGATTGGTGCTGTCAAATATTCTAACCAAATGGAAAATACAAACTTTAATCTCATCTCATACCACAGACCAGAATTTTCCAGTTGGATTAAAATTTAACCCTAAAACAATGAAAATTTAAATTTAAGTCATATATTTACTTAAGCACCAAATCAGGGAGAACTCACTAGGCAAGACACGATATTTAGAACTTGTAAAGAAAAATTATCTAATCAGATGACTATTTTTCTAATTATATATGAAGACATGTTTCAAAAATCAAGATATAAAGAGAGATAAAAGGAAAAGAAAAAAAATAAAGAGAGATAAAGGGGAAAATTACAATAAATGACAGGTTAATATCCATAAATTAGTGAGAAAGACAAACTGCATAAAGGAAAAAAATAGCTAAGGATATAAAAAATTTCTAAATACATTTCAATGGCCAATAAATATGAGACGTTCGGCTGCCAGTTGTCAGGAAGATGCACATCAAAGTAAGCTACATACTGTTTTGTTTGGCCCTCAGAGCAGAAATTTAAAAAGCAGCAACAATCAGTGCAGGAGATGATTTTGGAGTGAGCCCTTTTATATGCTGCTAGTGGGAGATATAATTTTACAAAAGTCTTGGAAAATAACTGAAATTTCAATACATACCTCCACTTTAAGGAACATCCATTCCTGTACCTAATGATCACTCAGATGACAGTCTCTGGGTATAATTTAGAAATCAATAACAAAAATTTCAACTTTGGGGGAAATCAAAATCTCATACCTAAATAACTAAGGGATCAGAGAGAAAACCAGAACAGAAATTAGAAAACATTATTAATAAACTATGGTGAAAGTGTTACATATAAAAACTTGTGACATGAAACTAAAGTGTTCTTAGAGAAAAATTCATGAAAGAGAAAATTATGGAATATTAATTAAGATAAGCATTCAATTTAGGAATTAAAAAATAGGAATAAAAGAAAAAATCTAAAGAAAAGAAATAATGAAATCAAGGGCAGAAACTAATGACACAGGAAACAAAGATACAGGAGGACCAAGAAGATCAAAAGTAGGTTTTTGAAACAATCACATCTCAATTCTAAAACCACCGATCACTGATCCCATGAAGCAGCGTGGGGTCCATAGGCCCCTCTATCACTATCAACAGTCCCAAATAAATGTATCATTCATCCCACAGAGCTCCATCACTCACACCACAGAAACCTTGACCATCCACCCAATAAACCCAATAATATACCTTTTAGATCCTGCAACACTCATCCCACGGCCCTCATCACTCACCTCAAAAACTCTCTATCACTCACTCATTCTCCAATCCTCACCTCACAGGCTCTCCACCATTCACTCTACAGACCACCCATTACTCTCTGAAAGATCCTCATCACTCACATCACTGAACCCCATCATTTACCTCACAGACCGCTCCATCACATAACCTCAGTAATCCCCATGATGCCTCACAGAATGCCCATGATTCGCTGCACAGGTCCTCCAAGCACCAACCTCACAGAGCTCGAATCACATCTCTGACACCAGATCACTCACACCACAGTCCCCATTCCTTACTCCACTTACCCTTGATCACTCACTCCATAGACATTCACTGCTTATCCCACAGACCCAGTCACTTACCCCATCGGTGGCCTCCAAGAAGCTCATCACTCACCCTACAGACTCCTCATCGCTCACCTCATCAATGCCCCCTTCTCACCCTATAGACTGTATCACTGACCCCACAGATTCCCCAAAATTCAGCACACAGACTGCTTATTACTTTCCCTACTGCCTCCATCATTCACCCACAAACCCGTGTCGCTCCACCTCACAGACTCCAGAGAAGCCCCATTACTCACCCCACAGAATACCATCACTGAGCAAGAAAGCCATGTCCTAACGCCCCCATAATTATGTCAATGCTTTACTGCTGCTAAATCGCCGTCTCAATTAAACTCAGTCCCAGAGCCCAAAGTGTTGAAACTGCCTCTGCGGGACGCTGACGTTTCTGGACTTCACACTGCACATGCTCAGTGTCGGCGCCGAAGCCGCCGTCCACCCCAATTACACCGGGTGCACTCACGAGGTGTCAGTGCGTGCGCGTGTCTGTGTGTGTCGGAGGAGAGGCGGGCTTTCCAATTTTCTTTAGTGACTTTGTCAGACCACTAACATGGCTGTCCTCTTGGGAGTGTCTCTCCGGGAGTCGCCATCTTGGGAGGGTGGGCATCTCTGCGGCTGCGGAACCAGCGGTCCCTAGCCAGACCTGCCTCGGCGAGGTTTCCCAGGGAGCCGATCCGGCCCAGCAGGTCGGGCTGCGGCTCCCAGAGTCTTCCCTCCTGCGCCGCATCCTCCACTGTTACCCCAAGCGTAGGCCTGGTGTCTTCTCTGCGTCCTGGGGCCCCGCCCTCCGGCCATATCCCCAGGGGCCGAGGCATCTTCACACGTAGTAACTCCCCCTGCCCCCTCCCCTATCCTAGCTAGAAAGACACCTCCAAGCCACCGGCCGGACACTGGCGCCCCCTCCCCAGCCCCACTGCTCCAGGTGCAGAAAGGCCCCTGATCCGTGCAGGCGGCTCGCGGCGGCAGAGCCCCGGGCGCCGCTGCGTGCCCACCTGACGGCGCCTCTGTCCACCCGTCCGCTGGGGGCATCGCCCGGCTCCGGCTGTCACCGACCCTGGGTATTTGCCACGGGGGGAATAGTACGTGTCAAATTTAGGCCAGGAAGCGGAAGTTGCCCGCAGCAAGAGTTTAACCACTGTGGGCGCGGGGAGCTGAGGTGGTTGAGCGCCAGAAACCAAGTATCTGTGCACGGAGCGGGGGCGGGGGGGTTGGGAGGGGGGACTTGTGACATCAGTAATGGGACATTTCATTCATTAAAACAAGAAAAAACTCGAGTACTCAGGCTTCCCTGTTTCCTTATATAAGCATGAAGGCTAAAGCTCTCTTCTAAATATCCAAGGTTTCAAGGTTTTTTGTTTGTTTTTTAAGATTTATTTATTTAATATTGGACTGCACTGGTTTTCTTCCTTGCTGCTGCAGGTTTTCTCTAGTTGTGGCGAGTGGCTTATTGTGGTGGCTTCTCTGGGAGCCCGGGCTCTAGGCACCAGGCTTCAGTAGTCGTGGAGCTTTGGCTCAGTAGTTGTGGCACAGGGGCTTAGCTGCTCCTCAGCATGTAGGATCTTGGAGCCGGTTTCTGCTGCATTGGCAGGTAGATTATTAACCACTAGACCACCAGGAAAGCCCCAAGTTCCAAGTTTTGATTTGATTCATTTTCATTAGTATTCAGTTTCAAGTGCTAATTTGTAACCGTTTCCCCCTTTTGACGCAAGGATTATTTAGAAATTCAGTGTCAAACTTGCCTTAAGCCTCAAGTATGAGACCCAGTTTTCCACAATGTTTCATTTCTTGATTGAAAAGACTATTTTCCAGCTGTTGGATATAGCATATGTGTTTATTGTTTTGAGCTTGTTAGTGTGTGTGTTAGTTGGGAAATGAAAATATCTCCTGCCATATTAATAAACAAGAAATGTTTAAGGAGGAAAGAGACAGAACAGGCTCCATCTTGGGCCGGACTGTGGACTTTGAGCTATGTGCCCAGTATCTATGGAAATGACATACCAACTGGAAAACCAGACTCCCCGGGATGGAAGAGCCCCAGGGCTCGTACCTAGACTCTCCATCAGCTAAAAGAATACCCTAATTATATGTGTAACCAAATAGAATCACAAATTCTATTATGCTTATTGGGGTATGACCACAGGCCTATTGATAATTGTCCACTGTTAACTACCTATGCTTAATGCATACGAATCACCGGTTAACTTTGTATCTTTCATTTGTTCAGACTAGTTTCAGAGAATTTGAGGAGGTGGGTTTGAGCATGTACACTTAGGGTATATAAGGTTTTCACAAAAACTGGCTGGAGTCCTTGGCTAAGAAGAGACTCAGCCTTGGGCCCGCCGGTGTAATAAATTGCACTCCACTATCTGCATTGTCCTTCTGAGTAAGTTTGTTTCCAGGAATGTGAGGCTACAACAATGTCACTGCTGCTGCTGCTAAGTCACTTCAGTCGTGTCTGACTCTGTGTGACCCCATAGACGGCAGCCCACCAGGCTCCCCCATCCCTGGGACTCTCCAAGCAAGAACACTGGAGTGGGTTGCCATTTCCTTCTCCAATGCAGGAAAGTGAAAAGTGAAAGTCGCTCAGTCGTGTCCAACCCTCAGCGACCCCATGGACTGCAGCCTACTAGGCTCCTCCGTCCATGGGAGTTTCCAGGCAAGAGTACTGGAGTGGGGTGCCACTGCCTTCTACAATGTCACAGCCATCAGCTATTTCTGGCCTCCAAATGTGAATGATCGCTCCCAAAACTGCCATCCAGCGGGCGTTGCCACCCCCCATAGTAATTGCTGAGGAGCTGGAGAATACCAGAAGCAAGGTGAACAAGGAAACAGGATTGGCCCCAAATAGCTGAGGTGCATATGAAAGGAATGAATTCAGTGAGCTCAGAGGCTTGCATCTTTCCATACAAAGAAGGCTAAATTCCTTGATACCTGATATGTGGTGTTCAGACCACCTGCTCCCTTTATTGCAAATTTGCACAGAGCCTGACTTCCCTTCCTGCATCCTTGGAGCAGTTTTCTCGGAGCTACTGAGATGCTGTCTCCCTGGCTCAGAGTCCTAAACATTCCCACCAAGCAAAATAACCCTCTACTTTCAGGTTGTGACTATACTTTCTTAGTCGACATAGTGTTAGTTGCTCAGTCGTGTCCGACTCTATACGACCTCATGGACTGTGCGGCCTGCCAGGCTCCTCTGTCCATGGAATTCTCCAGGCAAGGATACTGGAATGAGTAGCCATTTCCTTCTCCAGGGGAATCTTCTTGACTCAGGGATCGAACCGGCATCTCCTGTGTCTCCTGCATTGGCAGGCAGATTCTTTACCACTAGTGCCACCAGGGAAGCCCTTGAGCTATTTTAAATGTGTCTGTTTTTCCTGATGATTTTCTTCTGCGTGCTCTCTGAGTTAGTGAGAGAGATCTCCCACTGTACTGGTAAGTCAGATTTTCATTGCACCAGTCAATTTTTGCTTCCTATATTTTGAAGTTTTACTATTAAATCCAAGGGTATTGTGTTGTTGAATAGATACAGCCAAATCACTTCCCCAAAATATTTTAACATTTCCTACTCCCACCAGCACAGTATGAGTCCACCAAGGGAAATCTTTAGCACTGAATGTTGATGCCCTAATTTTTGCCAATCTGAGGGGTAATTTAATTGCTTTAACTTGCACCACCCTGACCACTTGTGAAACTGAGGCTCTTTTTCTGTTTGTTGACAGTTTAGATTTTTCTCTTTGGCAAATATTCATAGCCTTTATTTTCTTTGCAGTGATTTGTCTTTTTCATATCAATTTGTAACAGCTCTTTGTAAACTAGAGATATTGGTTGCATTGTAATACTTTTCCCCAGCTCATTTTGTCCTTTGCATTTTGTAGGTGTCCTTTTATCTGTAATTAGAAAAATGTATTCTTTCATCAAAAATAAGCTTTCTTGGACTTCCCTGGTGGTCCAGTGGTTAAGAATCTGCCTGCAGGGGACATGGGTTTGATCCCTGGTTCAGGAAGATTCCACATGAGAGCAACTAAGCTCATGCACCATAACTACGGAGCCCATGCACCTAGAGCCCATGCTTCACAAGAAGAGAAGCCACTGCAATGGGAAGCCCACATACTGCAACAAGAGTGGCCCCTGCTCCCCACAACTACAGAAAGCACAGCAACAAAGACCCAGTGCAGCCAAAAATAAACATTTTTTTAAAAAAAGCTTTCTTTTCTGGCTTCTTTGTTTCCTGCCTCGCACAGACTCCCTTCTCCATTCCAAGTATTCCTAAAAAGATAGTCTTAACATTTATTTCATTTTTGTTTTAAAATTTTCTACTTATACCTTTATCTAGTTGAAATTGACTCTGACGTATGGTATGAGATTAAGATCAAGCTTCATTGTTGCTGCATCAAATAAAAACAAATCCAGACTTGGATAGGGAGAGACTAGAAAGAAAGGCTATTGCAAATAGGGGGAGAATCCCCATCTCAGAAATCTGCAAGCATCTCAAAACCAAACAGAAAAAGGCTTTTCTTTTATAGATAGGGTAAGGAGGAGGCAAGCCAAGATAAGCAGACTCTGTGGAAGAGAACCTGCACAATCAGGGAAATGACTAATGGGATGTCAGGAGTGTCCACTGTGGTCAGCCAATTCTCAGGAGATGCTGAGAAAAGGGCATGTTCCACATTTTTTTTTTTTTTTTGAGTTTCCTCAGGCTTGAGGGCAAGCAGAGTTCAGGAACCTGTAGGAAAGAGAAAAGCTTGGCTAAACTTTGGCTAATAAACATTTTGTTGTGGTTAATCAATGTTTAGGGGGGAAAAGAATGAGAATTTGGAGGGTCTGTGGCCATGTTATCAACAAACAAGTGGTGTCTGTGAGTCCAAAGTCATACAGTGAGAGGGGATCTTTGCTGTAAGCAAAGAATAACAAAGAAGAACACAAAAGAGTAAGGGAATTTCTTAACCTTCACTATTTATCAGGATCACGGGGCTCAGGTAAAATTCAACATTATCAGCTGGCACCATTTATGGAACATATTACCCACAAGCCCCTGAATTAAATGTTATTTCTGTCATATAAGGTCACAAATATATTTAGCTTAATCTGAACTCTATCATGTCTCTGTAATCTATACGATTTCAAAAGATTTTTCTTCTCACAGATTTACTTTTTCTATAAACTTTGAAGTTTAAAATCATTTTATAAAGTTTAAAATTGAATACTACCCCTCCTCAAAAAAAAACCCTCCACAAAACAAAACTATTGTAATTCTGATTGGAATTGTATTATATCAATATTATACTTCTGGAAGAGTTAATGCTTTTTATTATGACTTGAGGAGATACCTAACATCCAAAGGCAAAGGAGACGCCCCAGCAAGACGGTAGGAGGGGCGAATTCACATTTAGAATCAAACCCCATTCCAGCCAGAGACGCTCAGAGGGCTCAAACAAACCTTGTGTGCACCAGGACCCAGAGACCCCACAGAGACTGAGACAGAACTGTGTTTGAGCATCTCCTGTGGAGGTACAGGTCAGCAGTCGACTGCTGCAGGGGCAGGGGCTCTGGGTGCACCAGACTTGGGTATGATATATGGCCTCTTGGAGGAGGTTGCCATTAACCCCACCATAGAGCTGCCAGAACTTACACAGGACTGGGAAATAGACTCTTGGAGGGCACAAACAGAACCTTGTGCACACCAAGATCTAGGAGAAAGGAGCAGTGACCCCACAAGAGACTGACCCAGACTTGCCCAGGAGTGTCCAGGAGTCTCCAGCTGAGGCGTGGGTCAGCGGTGGCCTGCTGCAGGGTTGGGGGCACTGAGTGTAGCAGTGCGTGCATGGGGCCTTTTGAAGGAGGTCGCCATTGTCTTCATTACCTCCAGTGCAGTATGAAATGAAAGTGAAAAAGTGAAAGTGAAGTCGCTCAGTCATGTGCGACCCCCATGGACTGTAGCTCACCAGGCTACTCTATCCACGGGATTTTCCAGGCAAGAGTACTGGAATTGGTTGCCATTTCCTTCTCCAGAGGATCTTCCCAACCCAGGGATGAAACCTGGGTCTCCCAAATTATAGGCAGACGCTTAACCATCAGAGCCACCAGGGAAGTCTTAGGGGCCACCATAGTTTGGCCCCAGGTAAATAACAGGGAGGGAACACAGCTCCACCCATCAACAGAAAATTGGATTAAATATATACTGAGCATGGCCCTGCCCATCAGACAAGACCCAGTTTTCCCCTCAGTCAGTTTCTCCCATCAGGAAGCATCCATAAGCCTCTTATCCTTCTCCATCAGAGGGCAGACAGACTGAAACCACAATCACAGAAAACTAGCCAATCTGATCACATGGACCACAGCCTTGTCTAACTCAATGAAACTATGAGCCATGCCCTGTAGGGCCATCCAAGACAGACAGGTCATGGTGGAGAGTTCTGACAAAATGTGGTCCACTGGAGAAGGGAATGGCAAACACACTTCAGTATTCTTACCTTGAGAACCCCATGAACAATATGAAAAGGCAAAGAGATAGGACAATGAAAGATGAACTCTCCAGGTCGGTAGGTGCCCAATATGTTACTGGAGATCAGTGGGGAAATAACTCCAGAAAGAATGAAGAGACGGAGCCAAAGAAAAAACAAAACCGAGTTGTGGATGTGACTGGTGATAGACGCAAAGTCAGACGCTGTAAAGAGCAATACTGCACAGGAACCTGGACTGTTAGGTCCATGAATCAAGGCAAATTGGAAGTGGTCAACAGGAGATATAGCAAGAGTGAACGTCGACATTTTGGGAATCAGCAAACTAAAATGGACTGGAATGGGTGAATTTAACTCTGCTGCTGCTAAGTCACTTCAGTCGTGGCCGACTCTGTGTGACCCCATAGACGGCAGCCCACCAGGCTCCCCCGTCCCTGGGATTCTCCAGGCAAGAACACTGGAGTGGGTTGCCATTTCCTTCTCCAGTGCATGAAAGTGAAAAGTGAAAGTGAAGTCGCTCAGTCGTATCTGACCCTCAGCGACCCCATGGACTGCAGCCTACCAGGCTCCCCATCCATTGGATTTTCCAGGCAAGAGTACTGGAGTGGGGTGCCATTGCCTTCTCCTGAATTTAACTCAGATGACCATTATATTTACTACTGTGGGCAGGAATCCCTTAGAAGAAAGGGAGTGGCCATCATAGTCAACAAAAGAGTCTGAAATGCAGTACTTGGATGCAATCTCAAAAACAACAGAATGGTCTCTGTTTGTTTTGAAGGCAAACCATTCCGTGTCACAGTAATCCAAGTCTATGCCCCAACCAGTAATGCTGAAGAAGCTGAAGTCGAATAGTTCTATGAAGACCTACAAGACCTTCTAGAACTAACACACAAAAAAAGTTGTCCTTTCATTATAAGGGACTGGAATGCAAAAGTAGGACGTGAAGAAACACCCAGAGTAACAGACAAATTTGGACTTGGATTACAGAATGAAGCAGGGCAAAGGCTAACAGAGTTTTGCCAAGAGAATGCACTGTTCATAGCAAACACCCTCTTCCAACAACACAAGAGAAGACTCTACACATGGACATCACCAGATGGTCAACACTGAAATCAGATTGATTATATTCTTTGCAGCCAAAGATGGAGAAGCTCTATACAGTCAGCAAAAACAAGACTGGGAGCTGACTGTGGCTCAGATCATAAACTCCTGATTGCCAAATTCAGACTTAAATTGAAGAAAGTAGGGAAAACCACTAGACCACTCAGGTACGACCTAAATCAAATCCATTACGATTATACAGTGGAAGTGAGAAATAAATTCAAGGGATTTGATCTGATAGACATAGTGCCTGAAGAACTATGGACAGAAGTTCATGACATTGTACAGGAGGCAGGGATCAAGACCATCCCCAAGAAAAAGAAATTCAAAAAAGCAAAATGGCTGTCCATGGAGGCCTTACAAATAGCTGTGAAAAGGAGAGAAGCAAAAAATAAAGGAGAAAAGGAAAGATATACCCATTTGAATGCAGAGTTCCAAAGACTAGCAAGGAGAGATAAGAAAACCTTCCTCAGTGATCAGTGCAAAGAAATAGAGGAAAAGGCTAGAATGGGAAAGACTAGAGATCTCTTCAAGAAAATTAGATACCAAGGGAACACTTCATGCAAAGATGGGCTCAATAAAGGATAGAAGTGGTATGGACCTAACAGAAGCAGAAGATATTAAGAAGAGGTGGCAAGAATACACAGAATAACTGTACAAAAAAGATCTTCACGACCCAGATAATCACGATAGTATGATCACTCACCTAGAGCCAGACATCCTGGAATGCAAAGTCAAATGGGCCTTAGGAAGCATCACTATGAACAAAGTTAGTGGAAGTGATGGAATTCCAGTTGAGCTATTTCAAATCTTAAAAGATGATGCTGTTAAAGTGCTGCACTCAATATGCTAGCAAATTTGGAAAACTCAGCAGTGGCCACAGGACTGGAAAAGGTCAGTTTTCATTCCAATCCCAAAGAAAGGCAATGTCAAAGAATGCTCAAACTACTGCACAATTGCACTCATCTCACATGCTAGTAAGGTAAGGTAAGTCACTTCAGTCATGTCCGACTCTGTGCAACCCCATAGACGGCAGCCCACCAGGATCCCCCATCCCTGGGATTCTCCAGGCAAGAACACTGGAGTGGGTTGCCATTTCCTTCTCCAGTGCGTGAAAGTGAAAAGTGAAAGTGAAGTCGCTCAGTAAAGTAATGCTCAAAATTCTCCAAGCCAGGCTTCAACAGTACCTGAACCGTGAACTTCCAGATGTTCAAGCTGGATTTAGAAAAGGCAGAGGAACCAGAGATCAAATTGCCAACATACGCTGGCTCATAGAAAAAGCAACAGAGTTCCAGAATAACATCTACTTCTGGTTTATTGACTATGCCCAAGCCTTTGACTGTGTGAATCACCACAAACTGTGGAAAATTCTTCAAGAGATGGGAAAACCAGACAACCTGACCTGCCTTTTGAGAAATCTGTGTGCAGGTCAGGAAGCAACAGTAAGAACTGGACATGGAACAACAGACTGGTTCCAAATTGAGAAAGGAGTATGTCGGGGCTGTATATTGTCACCCTGCTTATTTAACTTATATGCAGAGTACATCATGAGAAATGCTGGGCTGGATGAAGCACAAGCTGGAATCAAGACCTCTGGGAGAAATATCAATAACCTCAGATATGCAGATGACACCACCCTTATGGCAAAAGTGATGAAGAACTAAAGAGCCTCTTGATGAAAGTGAAAGAGGAGAGTGAAAAAGTTGGCTTAAAACTCAACATTCAGAAAACTAAGATCATGGTATCAGGTCCTGTCACTTCATGGGAAATAGATGGGGAAACAGTGGCAGACTTTATTTTGGGGGGCTCCAAAATCACTGCAGATGGTGATTGCAGCCACGAAATTAAAAGATGCTTACTCCTTGGAAGAAAAGTTATGACCAACCTAGACAGCATATTAAAAAGCAGAGACATTACTTTGCCAACAGAGGTCCATCTAGTCAAAGCTATTGTTTTTCCAGTCGTCATGTATGGATGTGAGAGTTGGACTATAAAGAAAGCTGAGTGCCAAAGAATTGATGCTTTTGAACTGTGGTGTTGGAGAAGACTCTTGAGAGTCCCTTGGACAGCCAGGAGATCCAACCAGTCCATCCTAAAGGAAATCAGTCCTGAATATTCATTGGAAGGGCTGATGCTAAAGCTGAAACTCCAATACTTTGGCCACCTGATGCAAAGAACTGACTCATTTGAAAAGATGCTAATGCTGGGAAAGATTGAGGGCAGGAGGAGAAGGGGATGACAGAGGATGAGATGGTTGGATGGCATCACTGACTCAATGGACATGAGTTTGAGTCAACTCTGGGAGTTGGTGATAGACAGGGAGGCCTGGCGTGCTATACTCCATGGGGTCGCAAAGAGTCAGACATGACTGAGTGACTGAACTGAACTGAACTGATTATAATAAGCCTTTATGTCTAAGGATTTGATGTGTCTCTATTTGATTATGTCTTGTATTATGTGCTGCAATGATGGTTTTCTTCTTATAAGTCCATCACCTTTTTGGTTAAATTGATCTTGTGTGTGCATGTGCATATGCTCAGTCGCTTCAGTTGTGTCCAACTCTTTGCAACCCCATGGACTCTAGCCTGCCTGGCTCCTCTGTGCATGGGATTCTCCGGGCAAGAATACTAGAGTGGGTTGCCATACCCTCTTCCAGTGGATCATCCCAACCCAGGGATCGAACCCACCATCTCCTGTGTTGCAGATGGATTCTTTACCCACTGAGCCACCTGGGAAGCCGAAATTGATTCTTAGATATTTATAATATTTGTATTGTCATTGTTAAGACTTATTTTTGCTAATCCTATCTGATAACTGCTAGTATAATAAGAAAATAGTAAGTATTTTTATGATTTTATCTTATGTTCAGCTCCTCACCAAAACTCCCTACCAATTCTGGTGGCTTTTGGTAGTATAATCTTTTAGGTTTTCTAATTGTATAATCATATCAAATTTAGATAATAGTCTCTCTTGTATCTGTTAATTGATGTGATTAGTTCTTTTTTTTCACTGAATTAACTGTCCAATATTTTAGCCTCTAAGTTTATGTGACTATTTAAATTTATTGAAGCTATATAAAATTTATTAATATAATTCAGTTTCTTAGTCACCTAGCCACATTTTAAGTGCTCAATGGCAGCACATGGCTTGTGGCTACTGTATTAGGCAGCTCTATATATAGAACACTTCATCATTGTGGAAAGTTGTTTCAGACAATGCTGAGATAGAACCTTAAAAATAATGTTGAGTAATAGATATGATAGAGAGCATTCTTATCCTGTTGTCACTTTTAATGGAAATTATTTTAACCATTTTACCATTTAGTATAAAGTTTTCTGGCAATTTTTGGAAAATTGGATTTATCAATTTTAAGTAGTTTCCTTCTATTACTTTTTTTAAATTTTATTATTAACATAATAGCTCATGAATTGCATCATATACCTTTTTATATTAAGTGTTACATGGCTTCTCTAAAGTGTTGGTATAATGAAGTATGTCAATTGATTTACAAATATTAAACCATACTAGCCTTCCTGGAATCATCTTAATGGTTATGGTGTGTTATTTTCTCAAGACATGTCTGAATTTATTTGATATGTTGATATTTTATTTAGAAAAGTTTAACCATAGTCATGAAATATGGTCTCTAGTTATCTTCTTTTTCAAGCAATATATTTCAGCTTTGGTATTAAAATTATTCTCCTTTTATGAAATAAACTGGGAAACTTCCATCTTTCTCTATGAACTGGACTCTATAGACCCATTTAGTCCCGATTTACTTTAGATAGTGTTTCTTAATTTCCAACTGATTAAGATGTTTTGGTAACATTTGAATTTATTTCTGTTTTTGTTGGCTTTTATCAGAGAATGTGATCTGCCAAAGTCCCACTTGAAAAAAAAATGTATCAATCATTTCTCTGAGGCAAAATTAGACAATTGAATGTTTTTTAATGCTGTAAGAACATAAGAGTAGAGATTATATAGTCTGCTTGTAAGATTCAAAATTCTTTCATGTCTTTTAAATGTGGCTTTTAATGATTACAATTTTCATATCTTTTCTACTTTTAATTATTTTTGTTAGCTTGATCTATCATATTCTGAAAGAGGTATAACCTCCACTATAAATTATGAATTTAGAATTTTGTTCCTTTTCTATGAATTTTTGCTGGTGTTATTGGTGTTAGTGTAAATATTTATATACATTATTAAATATATCTTCATCTAATGTATGCTTTATTATTACACAATGTCTCTTTCTAAAAATCTGTTGAATGCTTTTGGCCTTTGAGTTTAACCTGATAATTGTATCATCAGGCCTCCTTTATTATGCTTGCATTTACCTGATGTATCTTTACTAGTGTTTAGTTTTGCCTCTTTGTGTGAAACATGATTTTAGGAAACAGTGCATAACTTTTGTTTTTTAAACCCATTTCACAGTTTTGTATAGGAGAACATATGAAAATATGCCGATTTTGTCTTCCATCAGACTGCTTCCCTTTTTCTGCTTTCTTGTTGACACTCTTTTTCAATTTCATTTGCTGTCTCTGTGTCAAGCTTCTATTCATTCTCCTTCTCCCTCTCTTAGTAATTTGGAAATTTGATTTTGCTTATCAGTTTTGCTGGTGATTATCCTTCCATTACTTATAAACATGATTCAAATTTTTTCTATTGGTCCATGAAACACACACACACTTTCATTTATTCCTAATTTCTCAGGAGAAGGTTATCATTTAGAAATTTTTACTTCTTCATTTGACCCTCACCCAAATTTCTATTCTTTTCTGAGATAATTTTAAAAAATGAGAATGGAAGCTGGGAACATGGTGGCAGCAGAGAAGTTTTTAAATCTCTCTTGTAGTAACACCAAAACCCATAGACAATATTTACAATGAAACTAGGGGACACAATATCTCCAGCAAGGTAGATTTTCTGCAGATATGACTGCCAACAATATTTTTTATCTCCGTTAGGGCTTGCCACTCCTTCCATTCACATGTGGAGCATATCTTTTCACTCTTTGTGTCTGGGCTGGGCTTATTTTCTGTTTTACCAATAAAATGAAGTAGAAGTGACATTCTGGGGCTTCTGAACCTAGGTGTTAAGAGGACTTGAACTTCTGCTTTAAAGTGAAGGGAACCTAGACACCCTGTAAAAAAAGTCTTTCTATTTTTCTGAAGACCAAAGCTCTGAGACACCATTTTAACAATGAGTCCATGTGCATGACAACGGAGGTCCTATGGACAACTAGCACCAAGGTCCCAATCGTAATGACAGCACCTTGGATCCTCCAACCCCATTCCAGTTGCCTCAGACATCATATGGGGAAGAAATGGAGCCATCTCCACCGAGCCCTGCCCAAATTTTTGATCCATAGAATTGTGAACAATAAAATGGTTATTATTTTAAGCCACTAAGTTTTGGTGCAGTTTACTTCCACAGCAATAAATAGTCAAAATACCCATGAATCTCAAAATATGTGAAGGTGAAGACAGCTCATCAACAGCCACAAGAATTGTATAGTATAGTTATCCTTGTAGGAACAAGCAGGGAGAAATAGGGGCATTTGACAGACCTGAGAATAGGAGAATGCCAAAACAGTCAACAGGGGTGGCATGCCAACTCGAATTCAGCAGCTGAAACTGAGATGTTTTACTTCATTTAGTAACAGGTGAATGTAAGGGGTCTGCAGTAAGATCTGAGGGGGGCTGTGAACTCTGACTGTGCTTGGGAGTCCCCAAGACTACCCTCCAATACAATGATTCGCCAGAAGAACTCACAGAATTTAGCAAAGCAGTTTACTCGTTGTTAAGGTTTATTACAATAAAAGGATAGAGATTTAAATCAGCGATGGAAAAGATCACATGGGGCAGAGAGACCAGGAGCAAGCTTCCACTTCTCTCCCAGCAGAGTCATCTGGCTCAGTGCTTAATTCTCCCAACAAGATATGGGGTAACACACAGAAGTTCATATTGCCAACCAAGAAAGCTCATTTGAACTTTGGTCAGAATTTTTATTTGGAGTTGGTTAGGTGGGCAGAGCTGACCTTTGTTACTAAGTCCTTCCAAAGTTCAAGCTGATTCTGGTTGGCCCAAGACCTCCACCATAAATTACAGCTTTAAAATAAACTATATGGCATGGCTTGTGGATTCAGGCAAACAAAAATGCTCTTAACAGACAGGCTATTCCAAGGGCTTTGAGGTTGTCTACCAGGAGCTGGGCAAGGGCCAAATCTTTCTTTGCAATGTGCAAGGTTTAGACAACCTAGACTTGCTGAGTTAATCCTTCATTGTACACCAGTCCACTAGGGCTCTCTTCCAGAACAAGGTTCTACACTGAGGAGAAAGTTCTGGGGGTAAAATAAAAATTGAGCAGGTTAGAACAATGGAGAGTAGGTGTATCCATTTCCTATGGCTGCTGAAGAAAATTACCTCAAACTTGGTGGTTTAAAGCAACAGTAATTTATTGTCTCACAGTTTTAGAGGCAAGTAGTCTGAAATCAGTATCACTGGGCCAAAGTCAAGGTCTCAGCTGCGTCCAGCTCCATCCAGGTTGCCACCATTCCTCACTTCTGAGCCCTCACCAGCAGTGCTTTCAGCACCTCTGTTTCTATCAGAAGTGTATTTTAGGCAATCTAGGCTTTTCTGTCACGTTCTTTAAGATTCTTCCAGCCTCTGCATATTATCCGACTACCCTATTCCAAAGCCACTTCCACATTTTGTAGATATTTGTTATAGCAACATCTCACTTCAAGTACCAAACTCTGCATTAGTTTCCTATTGCTACTGGAACAAATCGCCACAAATTTAGTGGCTTATAACAACATAAATTTATTCTCTCACAGTTTTGGAAGCCAGAAGTTCCAAATCAGTATATCTTGGCCAAGACCAAGGTGTTGGCAGAGTCATGCTCCCTCTTGAAGCTTTAAGGGAGAATTTGTTCCTTGCTTTTCCAGCTCCTGATGGCTCCTGGCATTCCTTGGCTTGTGGCCACATCACTCCAAACTCTGCCTCTGTAGTCATATACCCTTTTCCTCTTCAATTTGTCTGATCTTCCTTTGCCTCTCTCTTATAAAGATACTTGTCAAAGGGCCCACCTGGAGAACTCTGGATAATCTCATTTCAAAATCCTTAATCACCTCTGCAAAGTCTTTTTTTTTGGTCATATGGTAACATTCCTAGGTTTCAGGGATTCAGACATGGCTTTTTTTAGGGAGCCATTATTTGGTCTACATCAGTAAGAAAAGAGAATGTCCAAGTAAAAGTAGAGGAATAGAGTTAAGAAATCTCAGAAATAACTTGCCATAATCTAGCACTATGCAGAAACAGAAGAGGGAGCTCTGACATTTGAGAAGCTATTCTGAACCTCTGCCTCCTTCCGAAAGTTAAGGAAAGCTAATTTCATATAAAGAAGAGAAAAAAAAGGAAAGAAGGCAAAAAAAAAAAAAAAAATGTACAGAAAGCAAGTCCCATACAATGTGCTGTAAAATAAAAGAATAAGAAGGCAGAATATCAACCTTAGAGACAATGAAAGCATGATTAAAACTCATGCCTATAGAACACATCAAAGTTATAGCCAGCTTTTGTTTTGTTTTGGTGTTTTTTGGCCGCACCACTTCTAAGCTCCAATCAGGGATTGAACCCCAAGGCCCTCGGCATTGAGAGCATGAAGTCCTAATCATTGGACCACCAAAAAATTCCTGAGGCAGCTATTTTGAACAAGCTAAAAGACATTAAGAAAATGGTACAAGGCAAAAAAAGAATAACACAAACAAGTACTAGAAAAATTCAGCAATAACTTGTATGTTGGGAAATATTGGGGAAAAAAGAAAAAGTAATTTCAGAATAGAAGATTAAACTATAAGGATCACAAAGCAAATAAACACAATACATGATGGCTTAAGGGAAATAGAAGGCAAAAAGGAAGAATGTTTAAAAAAATATTTTATTTATTTTTTTGACTGCATTGGGTCTTAGTTGAGGCACAAGGACTTAGTTACTCCGCAGCCTGTGGGATCCAATCAGAGACTGAACCTATGTCCCCTGCACTGCAAGGTGGATTCTTAACCACTGAGCTACCAGGGAAGCCCTGGAACATGTTTCTTTAAGAAAAAACAAAGAAAGAAAAAGATTTGAGGACAAATGATCAATATTAAAGATAGAAAAAGAATATCCAATTCATACTTCATAGAAGTCCCTGAAATAGAAACCCAGATGGAGGGAACAAAACAAATATTAAAAATTATAGCTCCAGAAAACTTCCTAGAATAATTTTAAAAGATTAAAACAGCATATTAAGAGAGAACACCTTACTTCCTTCTGCTTCTGGCCAAGATGGACTAACAGGGACCACATTTTCCCTCCAATCTGAAACAACTAAAATGATGATAAACAGTATATGAAACAAGAGATGGGAAAGTAGAAGCAGTGACAGATTTTATTTCCTGGGCTCCAAAATCACTGTGGACGGTGACTACAGCCATGAAATTAAAAGACACTTGCTCTTTGGAAGGAAACCCATGACAAACCTAGACAGCATATTAAAAAGCAAAGACATTGCCAACAAAGGTCTGTATAGTCAAAGTTATGGTTTTTTCAGTAGTCATGTATGGATGTGAGAATGGATCATAAAGAAGGCTGAGCACTGAAGAATTGATGCTTCAAATTGTGGTATTGGAGAACACTCCTGAGAGTCCCTTGGACTGTAAGTAGGTCAAAACAGTCAATCCTAAAGGAAATCAACCCTGAATATTCATTGGAAGGACTGATGCTGAAGCTAAAGCTCCAATACTTTGGCCACCTGATGCGAAAAACTGACTCACTGGAAAAGACCCTGATGCTGGGAAAAATTGAAGGCAAAAGGAGAAGGCGGGTGGCAGAGGATGAGATGGTTAGATAGCATCACCGACTCAATGGACATGAATCTGAGCAAACTCTGGGAGATAATGAAGGACAGGGAAGCCTAGTGTGCTGCAGTCTATGGGGTCGCAAACAGACAGATATAACTTAGTGACTGAACAACAACAATATGAAACAATGGTCTTCAAGTTGGACATCTGGCAATGAAGAATAGTGATCCGTGAGAAGGAGGAAACAAATGAAATGAGTCCTACAGATGCCTCAGCCTGGATAGAGTTTCCCATCATAGCACTGACAATGGAAAATTCAGGTGAAGCCCAGTACTCTCCTTGAGTTAAGCAGATGGACTTGGGAGTCCAAGGAGACCAAGGAAGCTAGAGTTCACAGGTTAGGGCGCTGAAGAGAAAAGAGATACATAGAAATGAAAAGAACTCCAGAGATCTGCAGAGGGTCCTGCTTGAGTCTTTGGCTGAGTACTCCTCAGCTCATGCAAGTGATGAAACAACACAAGATTGGGTAAAGAATCACCAGAAAGGATTAAAGAGAATTATCTTTAGAGTTCAAAGAAGACTGAGAATAGTTCCTAATCTCATCAGACAGAGTAGAAAACCTCATAATCCACAGGGAATCAAGTACTTAGAAGTACTACTTAGAAGGCCAATAGTGGGGGCAAAATATGCCCTAGGCTATATGTCACTCTGGGCTTCCTTGGTGGCTTAGACAGTAAAAAATCTGCCTGCTATGCAGGAGGCCCAGTTTGGATCCTTGGATTGGGAATATCCCCTGGAGAAGGGAATGGCAACACACTCCAGTATTCTTGCCCGGAGAATTCCATGGACAGAGGAGCCTGGCAGGCTACAGTCCATGAGGTCGCAGAGTCAGACATGACTGAGTGACTAACACCTGACCTTGATATGCTGCTCTGGCCCTGCCTGCATGCATGCACGCGTGCTAAGTCACTCAGTCGTGTCTGACTCTTCTGACCCTATGGACTGTAGCCCGACAGGTTCCTCTTGTCCATGGAATTCTCCAGGCAAGAATATTGGAGTGGGTAGCCATTTCCTTCTCTAGGGGTTCTTCATGACCCAGGAATGGAACCCAGGTCTCTTGCAGGGTTTTTTGTTGTTGTTGTTTTTTGACCACTAGCGCTATTTGGGAAGCCCTCTGGGCCTGTCTAATAAAGCCTGTCCAGGTTCGATGCACGATACTGGATGCTTGGGGCTGGTGCACTGGGATGACCCAGAGGGAGAGTATGGGGAGGGAGTAGGGAGGAGGGTTCAGGATGGCGAGCACGGGTATACCTGTGGCGGATTCATTTTGATGTTTGGCAAAACTAATACAATATTGTAAAGTTTAAAAATAAAATAAAATTAAAAAAAATAAAAATAAAAGCAAGATCTGAAAAAATCCAACTTTCCCCAATAAATTAACTGTGTCCCAGAATAAACCTTTTATTTATAAGAATACAAAAATATTCATCCCCAAGCAAGATAAAATTCACAATGTCATTCATCTCCTAAAAAAATTACCATGCATGGGGAATTCCGTGGTGGTCGAGTGGTTAGGGCTCCACACTCCCACTGCAGGGTGCATGGGTTTGATTCCTGGTCAGGGAACGAAGGTACCAAATACCGTGTGGCCAAAAACAAATAAATAAACATGAAGTATTAAAAAAAATAATGAGACATGCAATGAAGCAGGCAAACGTAGGACACAAAACTTGGAGAAAAATAAACTGACCAGATTGATCCAGAAATGACATAGATTATGAATCAAAAGTGAAGAACATTAAAATAGGCATTATAACTCTGTTACAAATGTTCAAAAGCCTAGATTATGCATATTAAGTAGAGACATGGAATTTTTTTTTCTTTTTTTTTTTCTAATTTTATTTTTAAACTTTACATAATTGTATTAGTTTTGCCAAATATCAAAATGAATCCGCCACAGGTATACATGTGTTCCCCATCCCGAACCCTCCTCCCTCCTCCCTCCCCATACCATCCCTCTGGGCCGTCCCAGTGCACCAGCCCCAAGCATCCAGCAACATGCATCGAACCTGGACTGGTCTGGTGGGATTTATTCTAAGAATGCAAGATCAGTTACATATTCAAAGTCCAATGAATATAATTCACCATATTAACAGAATAAAGAATGGAAACCATGATCATATCAATAGATATATTTTAAAACAATTTTACAAAATCACACATTTATGATATAAAAACACCCAGTAAACTAAAAATGATGAAAGCTAGCTCAACTTGCTAATGGGCATCCACAGAAAAGTCTCTTCTTAATGTGATACTTAGTGGTGAATGCTTTCCTCCTAAGGTTGGCAAAGGTGTAGGAATGCCCATTCTCATTGCTTTTATGGAACTTTTCTTTAAAGGCCCAAATAAAACTTCTGGAGATGAAAAACTACAATATGTGAAATGAAAAATGAATGGATAGAATTAACAGCAGATTAGATATAGCAGAAAAACTGATCAGTGAATTTGAAGGCACAGTGATAGAAACTATCCAAACTGAAATGCGGGAGGAAAAAAGACTGAAAAATGAACAGATAAAATCAAGCTGCCTAATATATATACTAAAGCTGAAACTCCAATACTTTGGCTACCTTATGCAAAGAGTTGACTCACTGGAAAAGACTCTGATGCTGAGAGGGACTGGGGGCAGGAGGAGAAGGGGACAACAGAGGATGAGATGGCTGGGTGGCATCACCGACTCGATGGACCTGAGTTTGAGTGAATTCCAAGAGTTGGTGATGGACAGGGAGGACTGGCGTGCTGTGATTCATGGGGTCACAAAGAGTCGGACACGACTGAGTGACTGAACTGAATATATATACAAGATGAGGAGCTGACTGTGGCTCAAATCGTGAATTCCTTATTGCCAAATTCAGACTTAAATTGAAGAAAGTAGAGAAAATCACTAGACGATTCAGGTATGACCTAAATCAAGTCCCTTATGATTATACACTGGAAGTAACAAATAGATTCAAGGAATTAGATCTGATAGAGTGCCTGAAGAACTATGGAGAGAGGTTCATGACATTATACAGTGATCAAGAAGGCAGTGATCAAGATCATTCCCAAAAAAAAGAAATGCAAAAAGGCAAAATGGTTGTCTGAGGAGGTCTTACAAATAGCTGAGAAGAGAAGAGAAGCTAAAGGCAAAGGAGAAAAGAAAAGATACACCCATCTGAATGCGGAGTTCCAAAGAATAGCAAGGAGAGATAAGAAAGTCTCCTTAGTGACCAATGCAAAGAAATAGAGGGAAACAACAGAATGGGAAAGACTAGAGATCTCTTCAAGAAAATTAGAGACACCAAGAGAAGATTTCATGCAAAGATGGCACAATAAAGGACGGAAATGGTATGGACCTAACAGAAACAGAAGATATTAAGATGACATGCCAAGAACTATACAAAAAAGATCTTCATGACTCAGATAACCACAATAGTGTCATCATTTACCTAGAGCCAGACATCCTGGCGCCCAAAGTCAAGAGGGCCTTAGGAAGCATCACTACAAACAAAGCTAGTGGAGGTGATGGGATTCCAGTTGAGCTATTTCAAATCCTAAAAGATGATGCTGTGAAAGTGCTGCACTCAATATGCCAGCAAATTTGGAAAATTCAGCAGTGGCCACAGGACTGGAAAAGGTCAGTTTTCATTCCAATCCCAGAGAAAGGCAATGCCAAAGAATGCTCAAACTACCACACAATTGCACTCATCTCACACGCCAGCAAAATAATGCTCAAAATTCTCCAAGCCAGGCTTCAGTAGTACGTGAACCGAGAACTTCCAGATGTTCAAGCTGGATTTAGAAAAGGCAGAGAGATCAAATTGCCAACATACACTGGCTCATAGAAAAAGCAAAAGAGTTCCAGAAAAACATCTACTTCTGCTTTATTGACTATGCCAAAGCCTTTGACTGTGTGGATCACCACAAACTTTGGAAAATTCTTAAAAAGATGGGAATACTAGACCACCTTACCTGCCTCCTGAGAAATCTGTATGCAGGTCAAGAAGCAACAGTTAGAACTGGACATGTAGGTCAAGAAACAACAGTTAGAACTGGACAAGGAACAAAAACTGGTTTGGTTCCAAATTGGGAAAGGAGTATGTCGGGGCTGTATATTGTCACCCTGCTTATTTAACTTACATGCAGAGTACATCATGCAAAATGCTGGGCTGGATGAAGCACAAGCTGGAATCAAGACTTCCGGGAGAAATATCAATAACCTTAGATATGCAGATGACACCACCCTTATGGCAAAAAGCGAAGAAGAACTAAAGAGCCTCTTGATGAAAGTGAAAGAGGAGAGTGATAAACCTGGCTTAAAACTCAACATTCAAAAAATGAAGATCATGGTATCTGATCCCATCACTTCATGGCAAATAGATGGAGAAACAATGGAAACAGTGAGAGACTTTATTTCCTTGGGCAGCAAAATCACTGCAGATAGTGACTGCAGCCATGGAATTAAAAGATGCTTGCTCCTTGGAAGAAAAGCTGTGACCAATCTAGACAGCATATTAAAAAGCAGAGATATTACTTTGCCAACAAAGGTCCATTTAGTCAAAGCTATGGTTTTTCCAGTAGTCTTGTATGGATGTGAGAGTTGGACTATAAAGAAAGCTGAGTGCTGAAGAATTGATGCTTTTGAACTGTGATGTTGGAGAAGACTCTTGAGAGTCCCTTGGACTGCAAGGAGATCCAACCAGTCCATCCTAAAGGAAATCAGTCCTGAATATACATTGGGAGGACTGATGCTGAAGCTGAAACTCTCATACTTTGGCCACCTGATGCAAAGAACTGACACATTCGAAAAGACCCTGATGCTGAGAAAGACTGAAGGCAGGAGGAAAAGGGGCCGACAGAGGATGGGATGGTTGGATGGTATCACTGACTCGATGGACGTGAATTTGAGGCAAGCTCTGGGAGTTGGTGATGGACAGGGAAGCCTGGTATGCTGCAGTCCATGGGGTTGCAAAGAGTTGGACACAACTGAGTGACTGAACTGAACTGAACAGATAGGTAGTTGGTATCTATGGGATGTGGGAGCTACAGAAAAAATATTTGAAATAATAACATGTACCTGAGAATATCCACCCAAAATGACCACCACTAAGTCATAGTCTCATAAATTATTTAAAGATAAAGATATTTGTAGCATCTAGACAAAAATAACAAGCGACTTATGAGGGTAAGAAAATTCAATAGTCATCAGACTTTACTAGCAACCCTTTATGCCAGAATAAAGTAGAGTAACATTTAAGCTAGAACAAGAAAAGAAAATATGATCCAAGAATTTATACCAAGAAAAACTGTCTTTCAACCATAATGGACATGGACAAAATGTTATTGACATGCAAGAGCTCAAGGAATATTGTCCATTTACGTCCTTCGTAAGGAATCTATTAAAGAACAAGCTTTGGAAAACCAAAATGATTAGCGTCTTTAACCCAAAGACAGGCAGTAAGCACTGAACTAAGAATTAAGACCAAATAACATTTCAAAGGGAGAATTTAGAATGTAATGACTTGGGCAATACAATATTTTTCTCATGAAAAATATGAGAGAGAATGGGGAGACCATATTTAAAAATGTTAACTATTCTTGGTAATTATATCAGTGGTGGAGATATTATTGGTGGTATTATTGTTATCCTGAGACTGAAGGACATGTGTACCCAGACAAGGATTAACATAGCAAGCCCGAGACTGCTCTCCCTTGAAAGACCTGCTCACAATATTTGCCCTTGGCTGGAGTCTAGGAACTTGGATTTCAAGAAAGTTCCCATTATTCCCTAACTGAAAACTGTGGCCCACTATGCCTATACTGTTTGTGCAAACAGTGTGGTTTATGCCAAACTTCTGGGAATGCTTTCCTTCTGGGAATCTGGAATTTCACATACTCAGCTGAGGGTGCTTGGTGACTAAGTCCCAGGAAAGATCTTATGTGGTGAGTCTGTAATTGGCTTCGCTGGGCAGAACCATCATGCACGCACACACTGCTGTGTTTTTGTTGCTGAGGGAACAGCAAGCTCTGTGTGATCCCTTATGGGAGAGAGACAGCATAAAGAAATCTGTGCAGGGCATCCTTCTGTGTATTTCTCCTTTACTGATTCTACCACATATCTATTTGCTGTTGTAAACCTTAACTACAAACACAATTATATCCCTGGTGGTATGAGTCCTTGCAGTGAATCACCGGATGTGGTGGCAACAGTGGCAGTAGGGACTCAATAGAAAGACACTGACTCACTGAAATATGGCTACAGCATAACTTAGGAAGAAGAAAGAAAAAGGGAGGTGGGTGGTGGGTGGTGACAAAACCCCGGTGACTAGATGGCTATGGGGTTACCTACAGCAACTGAGTTGCCATTTCTTGTGAGAGGCAAATTCCCTCTGGAATTTGAAAAATGGTAAATCCAACCACAGGAGTTGCCTTGTTCCATCCCCTGGCTCTTCTTGGCTGCGCTAGCTAAAAGGAGGAAAAAGAGAAACTCAGCTGATGGCTCTGGTTTTTGTTTTCTCCTCCAAGTGGGAGGAGAAAGGACCCAAATATTCTTCCCAAATGAGCTTCATATGAACTAAAGACAATAAAAATGAGTTTGTAGCTGCTCTCTCCTCCAGGTAGGAGGGGAAGGGTCCCCAAATTCCTGAAGGCTTTGGGTGGACCAAAAATGTTAAAAGGTTGTGTTGCTCTCTCCTCCAAGTGGAAGGGAAATAGTTAAATCAGGTCCCGGGATTGGAGTAAGGCTTTAGATAAACCAGAAGGGGAAAAAATGAGTGAAATAAACAACGAAAAGCTACAACGAAAAGCTACTCTAGTTTTTCTTCAGCTTAGCAGCTGCCTCAGCTCCACTGCAGCCCCACCTTAAGTTGCAGCTTGGATCTCTAGGCAGCTGTAATGTTAACCCCATAAATGCTGATTTTATAGCTAGGGGTTTGAGGAAAAAAAGGGAGATTTGTGTGTTTATATGGTCTGATCATTTCCTTTGCCTACCTTTTAAAATATTGAGGTATAGTTGATTTATAATATTATTTCAGGTATACAACATAGCGATTCAAAAAATTATAGATTATACTTCATTTGTTATTATAAGATATTGGCTGTATTTTCTGTGCTGTAAAATATGTCTTTGTATCTTATTTTATACATAGTAATTTGTGCCTCTTAATCCCCTATTCCTATCTTGCCCTCCTTCCTTCTCCCCACTGGTGACCACGAGTTGTCTGTTCTCTGTGAATCTTTTTCTTTTTTGTTATATTTACTAGCTTGTTTTATTCTTTAGATTCCACATATAAGTGATAACATACAATATTTGTCTTTTTTTGGTCTGACTTATTTTATTAAGCATAATACATTCCAGGTCCAAGTGAGGAATTTTTAAAAGACTTTGTATTTATGTATATAACATCCAGGCATATGATAAAAGGTTATATAAAATGCTATATGGCTTATTCATCAGTGCTAGACAGATCATCCTGATAGGGAAAGCTGCAAAGGAAAAAAAAAAGTGTTCGTGGATCATAGTTCCCTTGTTTTTTTGTGATTGCAATTTAAACTATTTCAGTATTGTAAACAGAACAAGACCCCATATGAATGCTTTTTCCCTATTTAGAATCTCAGGAAAAAGAGAGACAACTTGAAAATAGAGGCAACCTCCAAATGGAAATGTAGTTTTGGAGATTTGAAATCCAGCTTTTAGTTTGCTAGTGTATTCTTGTTGAAATGAACTGCCTGGCCTGCAGAGACTGCTGGTTTTCTAGCCCAATATACATATTTTTGAGTGAGTCTGTTTGGTCTCTAAAACTGACAAGATAAAAAGAGCTTTTAGAAATAATAGAAATGAATCTAATTCAAAACAGGTACAGACTCACAGACATAGAAAACAACTTATGGTTACCAAATGGTGGGAGGGATAAATTAGGAATATGAGATTGCTGCTAAGTCGCTTCAGTCATGTCCGACTCTGTGCGACCCCATAGACGGCAGCCCACCAGGCTCCCCCGTCCCTGGGATTCTCCAGGCAAGAACACTGGAGTGGGTTGCCATTTCCTTCTCCAATGCATGCAAGTGAAAAGTGAAAGTGAAGTCACTCAGTGTGTCCGACTCTTTGTGACCCCATGGGCTGCAGCCTACCAGGCCGCTCCATCCATGGGATTTTCCAGGCAAGAGTACTGGAGTGGGGTGCCACTGCCTTCTCCGAAATATGAGATTAGCAGATACAAATTACTGTACGTAAAATAGATAAGCAACAAAGATGTACTATACAGCATGGGGAACTATAATATCTTAAAATAACCTAAAATGGAAAATAATCTGAAAAATCTATTTTCATATATGGGCTTCCCTGGTGGCTCAGACAGTAAAGGATCTGCCTGCAATGCAGGAGATCTGGGTTCGATCCCTGGATCAAGAAGATCCCCTGGAGAAGGGCATAGCAACCCACTCCAGTATTCTTGCCTGGAGAATTTCATGGACAGAGGAGCCTGGTGGGCTACAGTCAATGGGGTCACAAAAAGTGGGACACGACTGAGTGACTCACACACACACACACACACACACAAAACTGAATCACTTTGCTGTAAACCTGAAACTAACACAATAGTGTAGATCTTCTGTACTTCAATAAAAAAGAAGGGCTTTTAGGAAACCATTGCTTGTCACTTGGACTGAGAACACAGTTGTCTGGCCCTTCCTGCTCGTGGCTTTGCTGCTACCGAAGAAAAGCCGCTGGCTTTTAAAAAATCCTGGATTCACAGATCCTAATGGCCTGGGCCTGACTAAGCTGAAACCTGAAACTGTCTTCTGCAGCTGTCTCAGCCTCATTGTGAGCTGTGCTGAACTGAAAGTGCATCTCAAAGAACAGAACCCAGATTCTGAAATGGTTGCTTATTTCAGACAGCCTCTGTGGGGCCATAAACTATGAAAATATGGATGCTGACTGAGTATGATATTTGATCATCATATACATGCTGAGGGGAAAGGGCTTGTTGTCTGAAACTGAGCTGCTAATAGGCTCTGTATCTCTGGTACAGAAACTGAGTGAGTGAAAGTCGCTCAGTTGTGTCTGACTCTTTGTGTCCCCCATAGACTGTAGTCCATGGAATTCTCCAGGTCACAATACTGGAGTGGGTAGCCTTACCCTTCTCCAGGGGATCTTCCCAACCCAGGGATAGAACCCAGGTCTCCGGCATTGCAGGTGGATTCTTTACCAGCTGAGCCACCAGGGAAGCCCAAGAATACTGGAGTTGGTAGCCTATCTCTTCTTCAGCAGATCTTCCCGACCCAGGAATCAAACCTGGTCTCCTTCATTGCAGGCGGATTCTTTACCAACTGAGCTATCAGGGAAGCCCAACAGAGACTAACTGTGGGGCTAATTTGTGGTTACTTTTGAAGGCTGCAAGGACATCACTGAGAGTGTGACCTCTCCCCCCTCAACTCCATGCAAATGGGACTTGTGATTCCCCACCAGTGGTGTCTCACTGCTGTTGAGTTGCTGTGTTCCATTTTCCAAAAGATTTGTAGTTTTTACCAGTGAATTGATAGCCTGACTCTACTTGTCTCATCTTTCTCCTGCTACACACACTTGTAACAAGGCTTTTGATTATTAAATACAGCTGTTCCCAGCAAGGGACTGCTTTTCTTCCCCCTAGGTTACTCACTGGAGAGATAATCAAGGTTAAAGGAGTGGGAGGTTATGTGACCCCATTTTGAAAAATGATTGAAAGTTGAGGATTCTTCGTGACCAATTCCTGAATGTTGATGTGTCTTTCTGGTTAAATTGTATAAAAATATTTCCCTGGGAAAATGGGTTTCCTTCTTGCATAGAGCCCTTCCAGACAAAAGGTCTGGAGGAGGGTGATTGGGAAATGTCAGGCTATGATTACTGAATGAGACACTCTGATGTTGTAACCCTGGAGAAAAACAAGCTGGGGAGTAGAGAGGGCCTTAATGTGCTTCTTTTTTTCTAAATTGCTCCTGGAAACTTTCCCTTCTTCTTGAACACAGATGCCCTGTGGTATTTCCTTTCCAAGCTGCTGTGAGCACTTTGAATGCAAACTGTCTGCTGAGGCACCTGTCACACCTGGCAGAGCTCAGACTATAGGACCACAGGGGCGGCCCCAGCTCCCTGCACTTTGTCTGCAGAGCACTTCCAGCTGTAGTCCACAGGAGGAATGAATAGGACAAGCCAAATGATGGAAACTGGTTGCCTTCAGGCAGTCCCTCTAAAACCAAGGACTAGACTGGATTATTTGGATTGGACTGGGTGGGAGGCTCCAAGGTGGGAGGCCGCACTGGGAAACCTGTTAGCTCATTCTTACTAATGTCTGTCCTGAGACCAAGACCTCAAATGAATTATTCAAATTGGATGGGGAGTCCTAGAGGGGCAGGTCCCTGGGTGGGAGGCCACATGGGAGCCCTAGGGAGTTGTCTTGCCTGCCCAATGTATGTCCTGCTTGGTGAGCCCTAACAATTGTGAGCTTTGTTTTCAGGGGTGTCACGTGACCCTCTGGGACTGCAGTTCCTGTGCATGTGCCCTGAATATCCCCTGCCCTCAGCCTGGAAGACTTTCAGCTCAGCTTCTGCTTACTGAGCACTTGGTGTGCCTGAATGGATGCCAATAGTCAGGCAAAAAGGAGTTCATATGGAAATTTAAGGAGGGAGCCACCTGGCTTTCTAAGATAGAACTTTGTGGTCAGTGGGATTTATTTTAACTGGTGAAATCTAAAGCCTCTAGAGGGTATAAGTGAGGTTATACTGGAGGTCGGTCTCACCCTGCAGCATGGGGTCCTACTGATAATTTTGTTGTAAAGATGTCTTGGCCAAGGGCCAAGGGGTGTACTAGCCAGAAAGGGATTAACAGAACAGGCCTGAGACTGGTATGTTTCGAAAGGCCTGCTTGTAAGGTTAGCCCTTGGCTGGAAACTTGCATTTGGGGAGCATTTCTACTATTGCTGAATTGATAAGGATAGCTCACTTGCCCAGGCTGTTATACAAACAGCATGGTTTATATTATCTGTTTTCCTGCTAAGACTCTGGCATTTTGGTATGTGCTAGGCAGAGAGTGCTTAGCAACAGCCCCCAATAAAAACCTTGGGCACTGAGTCTCTAATGGCTTCATGTTGCTGTGTTTTCATTGCTAGGGAACGCAAGCTCTACAGGACCCATTGTGGGAGGAAAACAGCATAAGGAAGCCTGCTCCGTGGCATTCTTGAGACCCTGCCTGTGTCTTTTCCCCTTGCCCATTCATTCTCTCACATATCCTTGTGCTGTAATAAAGCTTAACTGTGAATACAATTATATGCTCAATCCTGTCAGTCTTTCTAGCAAGTTATCAAATGTGAGGTGGTCCTGGGAACCCTTAACACAGTGGGGTAGAGTGCATGAATAATTATGAGATATTCTAATTCTACCATCCTCTATATCTTTCAGAATCTATATTTTTGGTGTAGAAGAAAGGAAACACAAATCCAATAGAAGAGATTTAGTAAAAACAAACAAACAAAAAAAACCCACCAAGAAACCAACCTATATTCCTGAATTTGAATTACAGGCATCAGTATGATCTCAGAATATGGTTTATTTAAAAAAAAAAAAAAAGAATGGTGTGTGTTTGTGTGTATGTACTTTCTAGCATCTGTTGACTGATGAGGCCTAGAAATAGTGACCAACTCAGTAGTAATGAGCAACCCTGGCATCCAGATTGTGGCCTTGAAATGTCATTTCCCATGAAAAGAAGCCAGAATTTCTCAGAGAAATGATTGGGACTGGAAATGTACAAGATGAATCTGGAATCCTGTCATAAATGGTGAGGAAATGTTCAAGGTCTACTAGGGTCGTGGTCTCAGATGAGACAATCTGAGAAGATAATAGTTGGGATTTGACTGAAACCCACCTAATATGTTTAAATGAGTGAGTTCAGAATGATCTTTAATAAAGTAGTAGCCTTTTAAGGATGATAGGGAACCAAATCATACTCTTGAAAACTGATAAATAAAAGGAAAAGAATAAAGTGTTTGTCCTGTCTTTCCTTTATGAACTGTAGCATTGGTAACCAAATGACAGATAAATAAAAGCAACTCTATAAAAAGTATTGCAACTAATAAATGAAAAAGAAATTTTAGAATTTGAATGTCACCATTTTTTAACCACTATTGAATGAATCTAGGCTTTCAGCATCTTGATTGCTAACATCAAAAAAAGAATGACAACTGGACATTAGGTGCCCCTGATGAGAGTACATGCAGCTACCTGAAATCTTGCTAAAGAGATCAAACCTGAACTAGATCTGGCCTCTGCATTCACCTGACAATTTGTGGAAACAGAATATGGAGAAGGATACTGAACTACGTGTGAAATATATATATATATATATATATATATATATATATATATATATTTGATATATATATATATCAAAGCAGGTCTTTGACCCTGGTTCCTGACACAGAGATCCTAAATCTTTTAGAATTTGTTGATGACAGTAGTACCTTTTGTTCTAAGTAGGCTCCTGGATGGGGGCTGATCACCAGAAAGACCAAGTCATGATTAGAAGCTTGGAATTTTCAGCTCTACCCTGCATTCTCTAGATAGGGGAAAGGGATTGAAAATGGAGTTAATCATGCCTATATTATGAAGGCTCCATTAAAAAATCCCCAAAGTACAGGATTCAGAGAGCTTCCAGGTTGGTGAACACATGTAGGTGCAAGGAGAGGACAGGGAAGTGCCCCTTCACACATACCTTGCCCTATACATCTCTCCATCTGGCTGTTCATTTGTTTCTTTTATTGTATCCTTTTAAAATAAACTGATATGCAGTGAGTAAACTGGCAAATTAACTCTAGCAAATTAATCAAATCTGAGAAGGGGATCATGGGAACCTCTGATCTATAGCTGGTTGGTAGGAAGCACAGAGACTTGCACATGTGACTAGCATCTGAAGAATCCTGGGATGGAGCCCTTAACCTATGGGATCTGACACTCTATCCAGGTTGATACTGTCAGAATTGAGTTAAACTGTAGGATATCTGGCTGGTGTTACAAAAAATTGCTTGGTGTGGGAGGAAAAAAAACCCATGTATCTGATGTCAGAAGTGTGAGTGTGCTAGTAGTGTGAGAGTACAGGAGGCATATGTAGGAGGAGTATGGTAGGTTTTCAACACACTGTACCACCACATGTGTGAAAGTGAAATATGTGCTATCACTCAAATCTTGGCTGTGGAAAATCTAGACTTGACTGAGAAACTGACAGTAAAAGATTTTAAAAGCCTAACAATTTTTTTTTAATGGGCAAGACTAAATTACAATGTTTAGGATGTATACTTGTGGGATATAATGATAAAGAAACGTCAGAAAGTAATTGTTATAAAGTCAGGGTAATGGTTGGTAGGTTGAAACTGGATGGGGCTTCTGGAGTGAGTGACAAAGTTCTTGAATTCAGCAGTTACAAAGTGTTTGCCTCATAACAACTCATTAAACTATACTTTTGTGTCATATGGCCTTCTGTATGTATATGTGTGTGTGTGTGTGTGTATATATATATATATATATATATATATATATAATGTTACCTTAATAAAAATCTTCAAGTCCAGAGCTATTACTGGTTTTCCCTTATAGTGTTGTTGTTCAGTCGCTAAGTTGGGCTGGATGAAGCACAAGCTGGAATCAAGATTGCTGGGAGAAATATCAATAACCTCAGATATGCAGATGACACCACCCTTATGGCAGAAAGTGAAGAACTAAAGAGCCTCTTGATGAAAGTGAAAGAGGAGAATGAAAAAGTTGGCTTAAAACTCAACATTCAGAAAACTAAGATCATGGCATCTGGTCCCATCACTTCATGGCAAATAGATGGGGAAACAGTGGAAACAGTGGCAGACTTTATTTTGGGGGGCTTCAAAATTACTGCAGATGGTGATTGCAGCCATGAAATTAAAAGATGCTTATACCTTGGAAGGAAAGTTATGACCAACCTAGACAGCATATTCAAAAGCAGAGACATTGTTTTGCCAACAAAGGTCTGTCTAGTCAAAGCTACGGTTTTTCCATTAGTCATGTATGGATGTGAGAGTTGGACTATAAAGAAAGCTGAGTGCTTAAGAATTGATGCTTTCGAACTGTGGTGTTGGAGAAGACTCTTGAGAGTCCCTTGGACTGCAAGGAGATCCAACCAGTCCATCCTAAAGGAAATCAGTCCTGGGTGTTCATTGGAAGGACTGATGTTGAAGCTGAAACTCCAATACTTTGGCCACCTGATGAGAAGAGCTGACTCATTGGAAAAGACCCTGATGCTGGGAAAGATTGAAGGTGGGAGGAGAAGGGGACGACAGAGGATGAGATGACTGGATGGCATCATCGACTCAATGGACATGAGTTTGGGTAAACTCTGGGAGTTGGTGATGGACAGGGAGGCCTGGCGTGCTGCGGTTCATGGGGTCGCAAAAAGTCAGACATGACTAAGCAACTGAACTGACTGACTGAAGTTTTGTCTGACTCTTTGCAACCCCGTGGACTGCAGCTCACCAGGCTTCCTTGTCCTTCACCATCTCCTGGACTTGCTTAAACTCATGTCCACTGAGTCAGTGATGCCATCCAACCGTCTCATACTCTGTCGTCCCCTTCTCCTCCTGCCTTCAATCTTTCCCAGCATCAGGGTCTTTTCAAATGAGTTGACTCCACATCAGGTGGTGAAAGTTTTGGAATTTCAGCTTCAGCATCAGTCCCTCCAATGAATATTCAGGACTGATTTCCTTTAGGATTGACTGGTTTTATCTCCTTGCAGTCCAAAGAACTCTCAAGAGTCTTCTCCAGCACCCAAATTCAAAAGCATCCCTTAGAGATTGAGAATATTTATCCTAAATGCCCAATCATCTTCCATTTTATGCATATATTGCAAAAGTCATTGCTTGATACTGTTTTCCTCCTATGCTGAGATTTCTATTGTAAGGTTAGAGAATTTTGTTAAATATTTTCCTCAAGCCCAGAACACTGATGGTAAATTCTCTACTCTTTGTATAAAAATGTCTTTGACTTAGCGAGAAGAATTTTCATACTTATCTTTAAGATACGTAAAAGGGAAGTAACTTCTTACTAATCTTACACGTAAAAAAGAAGAACTGGAATCGAAACTTGTTAATTTTACTCAGAATTTCATGGTATTTCCAGTATTTCATAATGACTAAAATCTAGAGTCAATATTCACTGAACTTTGCTTATTGTATCTAGCACTGTCACCAGATCAGATGCCCCCACAATATAGTTGCCCAGTAAATGGAAATGTTTTTAAATTTAATTGTGGTAAAACATACACAACATTTACCATCTTAACAATTTTTAAGTGTACAGTCAGTAATATTAAGCATTTTCACATCTTTGTGCAAGCAATCTCCAGAACTTTTTCATCTTTCAAAATTAGAACTCTGTACGTGTTAAACACTAGAGCCCCATCTCCCCTCAGTTACCACCAAGCCCCGGCAACCACCCTTCTACTCTGTCTCTATGAATTTTTCTACTCTAGATATCTCATGTAAGTGGAATCATGCACTATTGTTTTTGACTGGGTTATTTCACTTAACATAATGTCCTCAAGTTTCATCCCAGTAAAATTTTTAAAAATCCTTGTAATTTGGAAAATTTCAAACATACACAAAATAAGAGAGAATGGTATAAAGAGTGCCTATGAACTGTTACCCAGCTCTAACAAATGACATCCTTTTGCCGTTTCTGTTTCATATATTCTGTGAAATCTTTTTTGTTAGAATTTCCCCCCCAACATTTTATTATGAAAAATTTCAAATATCTACAGAAGTTCATACAGTGAATACCCATGTGCCTATTGTCTAGATTCTCTAACATTTTAATATATTTACTTTATCAATAGTCTGCTTTATCTGAATAACATTTTGCTATATATATTTTTTTCATTTTGATATATTTTTAAAGAACTTTCTGCTCCATTTTGGCTGGGCTTTACTGCTTTTTAATATATAATTTATTTACTTATTTTATACTATTGGTTGCACTAGGTCTTCATTTCTTCAAGTGGCTTTTCTCTAGTTTTGGTGAGCAGGGGCTACTGTTTGTTGCAGTGTGCGGGCTTCTTATTTCAATGGCTTCCCTTGTTGGGGAGCACCGACTCTATGGCACACATGTGGGGCTTCAGTAGTTGTGGCTCACAGGTCTAGTTGCTCCATGGCATATGGAATATTCCTGAACCAGGGATCGAACTCCGTGTGCCCTTCATTGGCAGGTGGATTCTTATCCACTGATTCAACAGGGAAGTCCAACATTTTCCTATATTTGCTTAAATGTCTGCATCCCTCAACCCACCGATCTTTTTTTTTTTCTTGAGAGTGGTTAGGAATTTAATACTTGTAAATATTGTAAATTGTAGGTGTAAGTTATAAATGACCCTATGTCATTGGGCATGGGAGAAGAGACCCAAGTCAGATGTCTCAGCAGATGGTGGCAGCAGAAAACACCCAATGAAGGCACACCTGGGAATGCCAGGTGCTGTGGGAGTTGGTTCATTTCAGTCTCAGGGTGGCCCCAATAGGTAGGTGTGTTATGTCATCTTGGTGGTGGTTTAGTCGCTAAGTCGTGTCCAACTCTTGCGACCCCATGGACTGTAGCCTGCCAGGCTCCTCTGTCCACAGGATTTTCCAGGCAAGCATACTGGAGTGGGTTGCCATTTCCTTCTCCAGGGGATCTTCCCAACCCAGGAATCGAACCCGGGTCTCCTGCATTGCAGGCAGATTCTTCACTGACTTATGTCATTTTACACATGGGGAAATAGACCTAGAGACATCAGCACAGCAAGGAGCTCACAAGTGGCCAAGTGGCAGAGCCAGGATTCAAACCCAGGCCCTGCTGTGTGCATTGATCCCCTGGACCCAGCTCTCTTCTGCTCACAGGGTCTTGTGAGGCTGAGGCCCTGGGTTGAGCACCAGAACCACCTGGAGAGCCTGGTAACAGACTCCACCCTCTGCCCAGGATGGAGGCAGCTAAGTGGAGTGAGTCATCCTACCCCAAGCACAGAGAGCACAACAGGAAGGCAGCAGGAAGAGCAGGGTCATTTACAACTTACATCTCCAAGCCACAAGTCCTGAACTTCACATTCCCATGCCCAGGTGTGGCCGTCAGACCTGCACCTGCCAGCACCAGACATTACCAGAAGGTGGGTTTTGATGGTGACCTGGGCGAGTGCCTGTCCACCCCCAGGCTCTGTCTCAATGAGCCACTCTTCCTGAGCCTGCCCACTGGCAGAGTGGGCTGCTCCTCATAGGGACTTCGGTGGCGTGAATGGAGGGGGAGGCCTGACCTGCAGACCCCAACTTCCTGCTCCCTCTCGTCCAGGAGCCTCACATATCCCAGGGATGGGTGAAACCCACAGCTGTGCTCCCATCATAGCACTGTCCTGTCACCTTGATCGTCTCTCTCTCTCTAGTCCACGAGTTTCACCGGGGCTCAGGAAACATCATGCTCCCCTCCTCATTCCTAGTGTTAGGGCTCAGCATGGCTCCCCTAACCAGAGCACAACCTGAAATCCCTGTGCTCCAGCCCAGAAAGAATCAGGAAGACAGATAAGTGGCAAAGTGAGGGGTCCAACTGGTGCCGTGATTATCCTCACTGGCACCACATCTACCTGCCCCAGGTAGACCTGGATTCTGCCATAGGTCCTGCCCAGTCAGGAGAACAGTGGGGTGTGTAAACAAGGTAGGTCATTCACCGCCTGGGACAAGGAAGGCACAGGCTCATTTTCATCTGCTCTGAAGCTGATCTATCTGGAAAGGGTGTGAAGAAATAGCACCTTTGCAGAATGCCAGCTGGCCTCCCTTTCAGGCCACACTTGCCAGTGGGTCGAGAGGCACTTCCTTTAAAGAGGATTCATCACTCCTCCTTTGTTGGGCTCCATCTAGGATCTGCTGGAAGCCTGGGAAAGCTGCCCAAGTTTGGGGTTTGGGGATTCTGCAGAACTCATGCTTTCCACCACTTCAGCTTCAGCTGAGGAGACCAAGGAGGCCAAGGAGAAGGGGCAGGCCCCAAGTCTGAGGCAGTAAAAAGCAGAGCCCGGCACTGCTTGTCCACCTGCCCCAGCTGCCCCCTTTTCAGGGCAGCAGGTGGACTCTGGATCCTGACAGTGGTTACACTGTCCTCCAGCCCTGGTTAGGGGGCCCAGATCTAACACTACCTTTTGGTACCCACAGGAAGAGTGTTGGGGAAGGAGATGGACCCACTCCCCTGACCATCTCCACCACCCCAGAAGCTGGCCCTTGGCACATGGCATCAGGGCCAGGAACCAACAAACCACAGGTACACTTAATTTCTCAAATCTGATGAAGGCTGCATGGGGTATACATTTGGGGAGATTCCCCAAACCTGGCTTTGAAGGCTCTAGCTCTCATCTGCCTGCTCCTTCTGGGGTCCAACCGCAGGCCCATCCATCCTATCTACTAATTCACTGCAACATGAATTGCAGACACCAGTACACCTTGCCCTTGCTAGAGTGCTTTTAAGGAAAATCCAAGACGTTATTACTTCAGCCATAAGTGTTGGGTTGGCCAAAAAGTTCATTCAAGGTTTTCCTATTATTTGCTTTAACATAACCACAAAATGATTGTGAAACCTAAAAGATAGTAATTTCTTGATACCATATGCTATCTAGTTCATGGTTAAATTCTGTGGGGTGAATGCTGAATGGCTGACCATATGGACACTATCTTTCCAGGCTCTTCTGAGTGTCTCTGGAGCCCCTGGGCCAGATACCATAGTGAAGGCTGCAAGACCTTCCTTCTGGCTCCAGAAACTCTGGTTGAATTCACAGGTGCCTACCTGATCTCTTTTGCATTACCTCCCCATCTCTAGATTATGCACATACATTGCTAGTTCTTTCTCTTGCAGGCATTATCTTCTGCCTTTCCACATGGAAGATAAGAAGCTAGTCTTCTTTTGTGCAGCACACCCTCACTTCCCAAGTTCCACATTTCTAACCTGTTTGTGTCATTTGGTTAGACCTATGGTCAGTATTTATTATTTTGACTATGTAAACTATTCAGAACTGAGCCATGTTGTAATTTTTCTTTCCTGCTCATCTTCTGGTTTTTCCTACAGCTAGTAATTGTCTGACTAAGTGTTTACTTAGTTTTCCATATGCTTCCCTGGTGGCTCAAAAGGTAAAGAATCCACCTGCAATGCGGTAGACCTGGGTTCGACCCCTGGGTTGGGAAGATCCCCTGGAGAAGGGCATGACAACCCACTCCAGTATTCTTGCCTGGAGAATTCCATGGACTGTACTGTACATCATCACAAAGAGTTGGACACGACTGAGTGACTAAACTCACAGCACACCAGTAATGGAATTGAGAGCCCTTTTCCAGATGTGTAAATTTTACCAGCATATTTCACGTATTCAGTTCAGTTCAGTTAAGTTGCTCAGTCATGTCCGACTCTTTGTGACTCCATGGACTGCAGCACGCCAGGCCTTCCTGTCCATCACCAACTCCCAGAGTTTACTCAAACTCATGTCCATTGAGTTGGTGATGCCATCCAACCATCTCATCCTCTGTCATCCCCTTCTCCTCCCACCTTCAATCTTTCCCAGCATCGGGGTCTTTTAAAATGAGTCAGCTCTTTGCATTAGGTGGACAAAGTATTGGAGTTTCAGCTTCAACATCAGTCCTTCCAATGAACACCCAGGACTGATCTCCTTTAGGATGGACTGGTTGGATCTCCTTGCAGTCCAAGGGGCCTCAAGAGTCTTCTCCAACACCACAGTTCAAAAGTATCAAATCTTTAGCGCTCAGCTTTCTGTATAGTCCAACTCTTACATCCATACATGACTAGTGGAAAAACCATAGCTTTGATTAGATGGACCTTTGTTGGCAAAGTAATGTCTCTGCTTTTTAATATGCTGTCTAGGTTGGTCATAACTTTCCTTCCAAGGAGTAAGCGTCTTTTAATTTCATGGCTGCAATCACCATCTGCAATGCTTTTGGAGCCCAGAAAAATAAAGTCTGCCACTGTTTCCACTGTTTCCCCAACTATTTGCCATGAAGTGATGGGACCAGATGCCATGATCTTAGTTTTCTGAATGTTGAATAATTTTAAGCCAACTTTTTTATTCTCCTCTTTCACTTTCATCAAGAGGCTCTTTAGTTCTTCACTTTCTGCCATAAGGGTGGTGTCATCTGTATATCTGAGGTTATTCATATTTCTCCTGGTAATCTTGATTCCAGCTTGAGCTTCATCCAGCCCGGAATTTTGCAGGATGTATTCTGCATAGAAGTTAAATAAGCAGAGTGACAATGTACAGCCTTGGCATACTCCTTTCTCAATTTGGGAGCAGTCTGTGGTTCCATGTCCAGTTCTAACTGCTGCTTCCTGACCTGCATACAGATTTCTCAAGAGGCAGGTCAGGTGGTCTGGTATTCCTATCTCTTTCAGAATTTTCCATAGTTTGTTGTGATCCACACAGTCAAAGGCTTTGATATAGTTAATAAAGCAGAAGTAGATGTTTTTCTGGAACTCTTTTGCTTTTTCAATGATCCAGTGGTTTTTGGCAATTTGATCTCTGGTTCCTCTGCCTTTTCTAAAACCAGCTTGAATATCTGGAAGTTCATGGTTCATGTACTGCTGAAGCCTGTCTTGGAGAATTTTGAGCATTACTTTACTAGCGTGTGAGATGAGTGCACTTGTGCGGTACTTTGAGCATTCTTTGGCATTGCCTTTCTTTGGGATTGGAATGAAAACACCTTTTCTAGTCCTGTGGCCACTGCTGAGTTTTCCAAATTTGCTGACATATTCAGTGCAGCACTTTCACAGCATCATCTTTTTAGATCTGAAATAGCTCAACTGGAATCCCATCACCTCCACTAGCTTTGTTCGTAGTGATGCTTTCTAAGGCCCACTTGACTTCACATTCCAGGATGTCTGGTTCTAGGTGAGTGATCACACCACTGTGATTATCTGGGTCATGAAGATCTTTTTGCTATAGTTCCTCTGTGTATTCTTGCTACCTCTTCTTGATATCTTCTGCTTCTGTTAGATCCATACCATTTCTGTCCTTTATTGTGCCCATCTTTGCATGAAATGTTCTCTTGGTATCTCTAACAGTAAAAATAACAGCATCTGGTCCCATTGCTTCATGGCAAATAGATGGGGAAACAATGGAAACAGTGAGAGACTATTTTGGGGGGCTCCAAAATCACTGCACATGGTGACTGCAGCCATGAAATTAAAAGATGCTTTCTCCTTGGAAAGAAGGCTGTGACAAACCTAGACAGCATATTAAAAAGCAGAGACATTACTTTCCTGACAAAGGTCCCTACAGTCAAAGCTATCATTTTTCCAGTAGTCATGTATGGATGTGAGAGTTGGAACTATAATGAAAGCTGAGTGCCGAAGAACTGATGCTTTTGAACTGTGGCGGTGGAGAAGACTCTTGAGAGTCCCTTGGACTTCTAGGAGCTCAAACCAGTCAAGCCTAAAGGATTCAGCACTGAATATTCATTGGAAGGACTGATGATGAAGCTCCAATACTTTGGCCAGCTGATGTAAAGAGCTGACTCACTGGAAGAGACCCTGATGCTAGGAAAGACTGAAGGCAAAAAGAGAAGGGGCAGCAGAGGATGAGATGGTTACACAGCATCACCGACTCAATGGACATGATTCTGAGCACACTACGGGAGACAGTGGAGGACAGAGGAGCCTGCTGTGCTGCAGTCCATGGAATTACAGAGTTTGACACAACTTAGCGACTGAACAACAACAATGCAAGGCGTTAATAACAGATGTGATTAAATTAAATTGATATTTTAAGGCAGGACAAGAAAAATTAAATATCAAATTCTCTGTTTGTTCAGTGCTCCTCCTTCCCTCTTTAATGTTCAGTGTACATCTACATTATGCATTAATCAGAGCACCTAAAAGATAAATGTGCCTGTTTAACTATAAAGATCAATTTTTCCCCTTTATTCTGATGCTAGCAATGTAACTACTTAAAAGAATAGCATTCTTTCCCAACTCTGTAAGGGGTCATGGTGACTTGCTGTTCGCTTAGTATTTGTTTACTTGGACTATATAATCTCGGTGAATGAACTTTATGTAAAATATTAAAATGTCATTTTGGTGTACAATCCTTTGTCTCAAAACTTTGACTCCTAACAGATAGAACTCAGAGCTTTCTGAGAATCTGAGAAGCAGATTCTTCTTGGGTTATAATCTTGTTTGGCTTGAATAAAATTTCCTTTTTTTCTTCTTAACTTGATTATTAATTGAATTTTTGTCAACAGGGGAAACTGTGAGCCATGGAGAGACAAGGTATATAGGAACTCTGTATAATCTGATCAATCTTCCACAAACCTAAAACTGCAAAAGAAGTTTATTAATTAAAAGATTAATGCAAATGGTGTTGGTCATACAGTAACTTGGATTCTTTCTGTTTTGTGAAGCTTGTATTTTCAAGATACATTCTGCTGCTGCTAAGTCGCTGCAGTCATGTCGGACTTTGTGCGACCCCAGAGACGGCAGCCCACCAGGCTCCCCCATCCCTGGGATTCTCCAGGCAAGAACACTGGAGTGGGTTGCCATTTCCTTCTCCATTGCATGAAAGTGAAAAGTGAAAGTGAAGTCCCTCAGTCGTGTCCGACTCATCGACCCCATGGACTGCAGCCCACCAGGCTCCTCCATCCATGGGATTTTCCAGGCAAGAGTACTGGAGTGGGGTGCCACTGCCTTCTCCGAAGATACGTTCATATACTACTTAATCTTTCACAGTGCTTGTCCACCAGTGTCAGACACCCAGGCTGCCTCCAAACAAATAGATGTCCTCATCTATGTTCACTGTGAGGACACGATTTGCTCAGGGATATTTGCTTAGGATTCAGATTTCTAAATTGTAGTATTAACTTATATTTAAATAAATAGTGCCAGATGGCACTCTCAAAAGGCTGCTGTCACCCACTGGGAATGGATCTCCTCTGTCTCTCGTTTTTGCCAAAACTTGGCATGACCGAGATCTTCAATGTATGATAATCTTGTGGGTATAAATATCAGAGTTGTTTTACCTTGCATTTCTCTAAATATCAATAAGTTTAAATACCTCTTCATATGTTTCTTAGCATCTCACTTGTGAACTGCTTGTTAACTAACTTTTGTTGTGGTTATTGATTTGCAGGAGTCCTTGTATATACTCCTGGAGAAGGGAACAGCTACCCACTCCAGTAGAATTGCCTGGAGAATTCCATGGACAGAGGAACCTGACAGGCTACAATCCATGGAGTCGTGAAGAGTCAGACATGACTAAGCGACTTGCATTTTCATTTATGTATACTAGGTAAATACCCTGTTTGGTGTTAGACATTTAAAATATCTTCTCCCAATTTTTGTTTTTATGTCTACTGACTTTGTCTACGGTTTCCTTCGTTGAGCAAGAATACTCCTGAAATGTAATGACATTCATCAAAGTTTTGCTGTATAAATTGTACTGTGATTTTCTTTAAGTCTTTCTTCACCCCTCCTAGGCAGCATGTTCCCCTCAGCTTTATTGGGCTATATTGACACATAACATTGTATAAGTTCAAGGTGTACAATGTGTTGATTTGATACATTCGTATATTGGGAGTGGGAACTGATTACCACCATACGTTAGCTACCACTTCCATCCTGTCACATAGTTCCCATTTCCTTTTTGTGGTGAGAACATTTAAAATTGACTCTCTAGGCACCATTTAAGTATATGATACAGTAACAGTAGCTATAATCACTGTGCTATACTGTAAATCCCCAGAACTTGTTCATCTTATAACTGGAAGTTTGTTGCCTTTGAACAGTATCTCCCCATTTTTCCCACCTTCAGCCCCTGGTAAATGCTACTCTACTTTTTGTTTCTCTGAGTTTGACTTTTTTAGATTTCACGTGTAAGTGATACCATGCAGTATTTATCCTTTTCTGTCTAACTTATTTCACTAAGCATAATACCATCCAGGTCCATTCATGTTGTTGCAAATGGCAAGTTTCCATTCTTTTTTAATGGCTAATATGTCTATACACACACATACACACACACACAAGGATATACCACATCCACTTTATGCATTCATCTGGTGATGACGGACACTTAGGTTGCTTCCATATCTAGCCTATTGTAAGTAATATGCACACGGGAGTGTAGACATCTGTATGAGATCCTGATTACAATTTCTTTGGATATATACCCGGAAGTGGGATTGCTGGATCTTATGGTAGTTTTATTTTTAATTTTTGAGGAAACTCCACACTGTTTTCCATAGTGGCTGTACCAATTTACATCCCCATCAATAGTGCACTGTGGTTCTCTTCTCTCCACATCCTCACCAACACTTATCTCTTCTTGTCTTTTAGTAATAGCCATTCTAACAGGTGTGAGGTGCTGTCTCATTGTGGTTTTAATTTGTATTGATTGTATTTGATTTGTATTTGATGTTGAGCATCTTTTCATACACCTGTTGGCCATTTGTATGTCTTTGGAAAACTCTATTCATTTTCTCTCTCCCATATTAAAATCTGATTATTTGTTTTTTATTGTTGTTGTTTTGCTACTGAGTTTTATGCATTATTTATATATTTTAGATATTAACCCCTTATCATATAATGTGATTTGCAAATATTTTCTCCCATTCCATAGGTGGCTTTCTCATTTAGTTGATGGTTTTCTTTGCTATGCAGAAACTTTTTAGTTTGATATGGACTCATTTATTTATTTTTGCTTCTGTTATTTGTGCTTTTGCTGTCATACCCAGAAAGTCACTGCCAAGACCAATGTCAAGGAGCTTCTCCCCTGTTTTCCTAGAGGAGCTTTATGGTTTCAGGTCTTGTGTTTAAGCCTTTAATCTTAAGAATTTGAGTTTATTTTTGTGAGTAGTGTAAGGTCGAAGTGAGTGCTGAAGAATTGACGCTTTCAAATTGTGGTGCTGGCAATTGAGAGTCCCGTGGACAGTAAGGAGATGAAATCAGTCAATCCTAAAAAAAAAAAATCAACCCTAAATATTCACTGGGTGGACTGAGGCAATGCTGAAGCTGAAGCTCCAATACTTTGGCTACCTGATGTGAAGTGTTGACTCATTGAAAAAGACCATGATGTTGGTAAAGATTGAGGGCAGGAGGAAAAGAGGGAGACAGAGGGTGAGATGGTTGGATGATATTGCTGACTCAATAGACATGAGTTTGAGCAAACTCTGGGAAATAGTGAAGGACAGGGAAGCCTGGCGTGCTTCAGTTCATGGGGTCACAAAGAGTCGAACACGACTTAGTGACTGAACAACGAGTGTAAGGTAGGGGTCCAATTTCATAAGTTGTTGAAGAGACTATCCTTTCTCCATTGAATGTTCTTTGCTCCGTTGTCAAATATTAGTTGAGTGTGTATATGAGGGGTTATTTCTGGTCTCTCTCTTCTGTTCCAGTAGTCTACATTTTTCCAGTAGTCTATTTTTATGCCAGTAACATGCTGCCTTAATTACTATAGCTTTGTAATCAGGAAGTGTGATGCCTCTAGCTTTATCCTCCTTTCTCAGAATTACTTTGGCTATTTTGGGTCTCTTGTATCTCCATACACATTTTAGGATTGCTTTTTCTATTTCTGTGAAACATACCATTGGAATTTTTATAGGGATTTTGTTGAATCTACACATGGCTTTGGGTAATATGCACATTTTAACAATATTAATTCTTTCAATCTGTGAACATAACATATCTTTCCATTTGTTTGTGTCTTCTTCAGTCTCTCTCATAAAGTCTTGTAGTTTTCAGTGTACATATTTTCACCTCCTTGGTCAAATTTATTCATAAGTATTTTATTGTTTTTGATGTTACTGTGATTGGGATTATTTTCTTTATTTTTTTTTTCAGATGTTTTGTTTTTAGTGTATATAAATGCAATCATTTTCTGTATGTTGATTTTATACCCTGGAACTTTACTGAATTTGTTGATCTAGTGGGGTTTTTTTTTTTTTTTTGGCTGGAATTTAGGGTTTTCTATATATTAGATTGTATTATCTGCAAACAGACAACCTTACCTCAGCCTTACTGATTTGGATGACTTTTATTTCTTTGCTTGCCTGATTGCTGTGTCCAGGACTTCTGGTGCTATGCTGAATGGCAGTGGTGAGAGTGGGCACCGCTATGTTGCCCTTGATCTTACAGGAAAAGCTTTCAACCTTTTACCATTGAGTATGCTGTTTGGCTGTGGGTTTGTTATATATAGATATAGATATGAAATTCATCAAGACCCATACTTTTAAATGGCTGCATACTATTCTGTTGTGACACATTAAGTCTGTACCATATGTTATTGAATCTCTTCCCCCCACTTACCATTGCAAAAAGCTGAACTAAATATTCTTGGGAATATATCTCAATTTACTTCTTTTGATATTTCTAATGATAAAAAGTAATATCCAATCATTGCAAACAATTAAAACACAGAAAAAAAATTTATAATGCAACCTCCCAGACTGTATCACTGTTGAAGTTATTTGCACATATCTTCTGATCCTACAGTTGTTCCAAAACACCCCAACAATTCCCGCAAAACTTCTAGCATTATGCATTATCACAAAGCCTATGTTTAAACATGTTTATTTTATCAATAGATAAATGTTATTTTTATTATAGAGATTTTCAATCCTATATAAAAGAAAAATACTAGTAAAATGACCATGTTTCTATCACCCAACTTCAAAAATTATCAAAATATAACTAAATTTGCTTTTTCTGTACTTCAACTCCCTAATGGAATATTTGAAAGTCCCAGACACCATATCATTTTTAAGGAAAATAGTATATTATGTGTCTTTTAAGCATAAAAACTCTTTCTTCTAATAACATAATCATAATACCATTGTGAATGTGAATGTGAAAGTCACTCAGTTGTGTCCAACTCTTTGTGACCCCATGGACTATACAGTCCATGGAATTCTCCAGGCCAGAATACTGGAGTGGGTAGCCTTTCCCTTCTCCAGGGGATCTTCCCAACCCAGGGATCTAACCCAGGTCTCCCACATTGCAGGCAGATTCTTTACCAGCTGAGCCACAAGGGAAGTCCATAATACCATTATCATACTTAAAAATTTACCAAAAATTCCTTAATATTATCAATGTTCAAATTCCTGATTGCCTCTGAAGTCTCTTATTTACAACTCGAACCCGGGTCTCCCGCATTGCAGGCAGACGCTTTACCGTCTGAGCCACCAGGGAAGCCCTATTTACAACTAGATTATTCAAATGAGAGTCTAATGTTGTCCACACTGTGTTTGGTTGATAAGACTCAAGTACCTTTTCATCATTAACACTTCCTCTCCCTCTTTTTTTATTATATTTTACTTGTCAAAGCATCCTTGTCACTTGTCCTCGAATTTCACGTTGTGGATTTAGCCTCCTGTGTTTTCATTGTGTCCTACAATATAAACCTCTACCACCTGAATTTCCTGTAAACAGGTATTAGAGGCTTAAGCAGATTCCAGTGTGATATTTTGATAAGAATATTTTATAGGAGATGCTGTGCACTTTTAATTGCATCTATTGATACACACATGATACTGCATTGTGTCTCTTTTTGTGATGCAAATATTGGCCAGTGGCTTTGAGTGTTTAAACTTTTTTGTTTTGTTTTCCTTATCAATATAATGTAGATACCTTTCACTGTCAGAATCTACCAGCTTATCTAGTCAGTCTGTAAGGAAGACACGCTGGAGTTCTCTTCTGGGTCCTTATACAGTTCAAACTGCTGGTACAACTGTGGTTTATCACAAGAGGTTGCAAATTTTGGAATTGTTCCCTGCCACTCATAAGTTTCACAGTTATATTAGTGAATTATCTCAAATCTCTGTGATGCAAGTTATCTATATGTTCAAGAATAAAGTGTCTGAAATTTACTTTGGAAAGATCTTATTATGCCTTTTAGATAGCTAAGAATAAATATTCAACTGCAATGTTTTGTCTTTATTCTACTGTTTGGTTCCAAAGTAGTTGGACATTTACTCTGACATCCCAAATGCTTGACAAGCCAGACTTGTTCTAGAAAAAAAAGACAAAGAAAAAGAAGCAAAGGAGACTGTATGCTGATTATACTCATGAGGATATTTTTAAAACATATTTAAAAATCACTTGTGTTTTAGTCTAGCATTGCTATGATGTTTTTAAAGTCCCTATTGGAGAACAATTTGACAATCTTTATCATTCATCATACCAATGTTCATAGCATTCAGCATGTCAACCCCATGTCTCAGAATTTTTCTTTTAAGAGTTACTCAATATCACTAAAAACTATAGGTACAAAATTTAATGAAAATATTATTTGCAGAAGACCCTGTACACATGGAAAACCCTGTATATATACTTCAAGTAAATTATGTTATAGCAATATACTCTAATACTGCTTGACTGAAAGGAACACTATTATTTTTTATTCAAAATTCATCAAATTTGTACTGAGCAACTACTGTAAGTGTTGACTGTACAGGAGTAAAACAACAAGCAAACAAAACAAAGGTCCTGCCCCTGGGGTTAACATCCTAGTTGTTACATGAGGTTAATGTTGCTGTAAAAACAGGAAAAACATTTAAATAACAATTTCAAGGAGACTGCAGCTGAGAAAAAAAAGAATGAGTGGAAAATATAAATCTTGTGATGGCTGGTCTAGAGATGCCAATTAAAACATGGAAGCCGGTGATGTCATCTCATTTTCACACTGAAATTCTCCACTGTTTGCCCAAAGCTAGTCTGAACACAAGTGGCCATAATCTTTTTTTTCTGACTGCCCTTTGTGGCATGTGAGATCTTAGTTCCCCGCCCAGGGATCGAACCCACACATCCTGTAGTGGGAGGACGGAGTTTTCACTGGACATCCAGGGAAGTTCCAAAAGGCCATAATCTTGTAGTTCTCCTATGAAATGTCCCACTACAGTCTCAAGATGATGGAGTGAAAGGACATGAGCTCACCCCTTCTTATGAAAACACCAAAATCACAACTAACTGTTGAATGTGTGTGTGTGCCATCATATCCAACTCTTTGTGACCCTTTGGACTGCAGCCTGCCAGACTTCTCCATCCATGGGATTTTTCAGGCAAGAATACTGCAAGGGGTTGCCCTTTTCCTTCTCCAGGGGATCTTCCCAACCCAGGGATCAAATCTGCATTTCCTGCGGCGCCTGCATTTCAGGCAGATTCTTTAGCCCTGAGCCATCAGGGAAGCCATCAACAACAACAAAAAGCTGTAACCTACCAAAAAAGATACCCTTCATCCAAAGACAGGGGTGCAATCATGATAAAATCAAGTCCCATACCTGCTAAGTAGGCAATCCACAAACTGGAAAATAATTATACCACACAGGAGTGAAAGTCTGGGGATCCAGCAACAAGAGGAGGAGGCCCCAGAGAGTCTGGCTTTGAAGGCCAGCTAGGTTTGATTGCAGGACTTCCATAGTATTGGGGAAAGAGAAACTCCTCTAAGATGTACCAGCAAAAAGGCCCTCTACTCATGTCAGCTGCTCTCACATGTCAGGACTCCGGTACATCCTCCAAGGCAAAAGCCATGAGGATGGTCCAGATATTTAAATATTTACACACACACACACACACACACACACACAGTCTTTTCAGCTCCATACCCGTATGAACAGTCTCTGTTGGTCTGCTTCTCTGTTGTCAATCTGCAAAGTCTGGTGATTTTATCAGGGTAATAAGAATACAGATGCCTTTTAAAAAGACTTTATGCTGTTCTGTTTACTCCAACTATTTTATGATCAATTGACATCAATTGACAGAAAAAGTTATATATTCATTCACATTTTAAAAAAATGTATCCAAAAGTCCTGCCAATAAAAATTACATAAAATTGTTCTATTTCTGGAGTCATTTGCTCCCCAAAGGTTCTGCAATTATGTGTTTATCTTCAGCTTTTATATTAAAACCTTGTAACCATCTTTCTAAATTCCATATATATGCATTAGTATACTGTATTGGTGTTTTTCTTTCTGGCTTACTTCACTCTGTGGGAGAGGGAGAGGGTGGGATGATTTGGGAGAATGGCATTGAAATATGTATATCATATATGAAACGAGTCGCCAGTCCAGTTTCGATGTACGATACTGGATGCTTGGGGCTGGTGCACTGGGACAACCCAGAGGGATGGTATGGGGAGGGAGGAGGGAGGGAGTTCAGGATGGGGAACACATGTATACCTATGGCGGATTCATTTTGATATATGGCAAAACCAATACAATATTGTAAAGTTAAATAAAAAAAAAAAAAAAAAAAAACACCTTGTAAGAAGCCTCTGTATTGGATGGATCCCAAATCATATGTAACCAGTTCCTCAGTTTATGTAGCTCATGAGGAGAATTGAGGTGAGAGCGTATGTATCATGGAAGTTAAAACCCTGGATTCTGGATCAGGGTGCTAACATGTGTGCTAACATGATTCAGTCATGTCAGACTCTTTGCAACCCTAAGGACTGTAGCTCATCAGGCTCCTCTGTCCATGGGATTCTCCAGGCAAGAATACTGGAGTGGGTTGCCATGCCCTCCTCCAGGGGATCTTCCCGACCCAGGGATTGAACCCGAGTCCCCTGTGGCTCCTGCATTGCAGGTGGATTCTTTACCGCTGAGCCACTGGGCAAGCCCCTGGATCAGGATAACAGGTTTAAAAACTAATTTCATTGTCTAATAGCCCCTATAACTTGGAAAAGCTATCTAATCCTAGTTTCCTCACCTCTCAAATAGAAGTAATAATACCTACCTGACGAGGTTGTCATACAGACTGAGTAGGATAGTAACAGTAGCAGATGAACACGCATTGAGGGGCTGCCTGAGGGAGGCAATGTGGTGAAGGCTTGATAGGAATTATCTCATTTAATCCTCACAATGACCATGTGGTGGGCATTATTATTTTCTCCATATTACAGGTGAGAAAACAGGATTAGAGTAGTCAATGCCCTTATTGAAAATTTCAGAAGTAAATGACTGAATCAAAATTAATCCATAGTGACGACAGATGAATGGATACAGAAGATGTGGTGTGTGTCTATATAAATATACACACACACATATAGTGGAATATTACTCAGCCATAAAAATGAAATAATTCCATTTCCAGAAATGTGGATAGGCCTCGAGGTTATCTAAGTGACTAAGTGAAGTAAGTCAGACAAAGACAAATATCATATGATATCACTTATATTGGAACATGAAAAAAGATGTACAAATGAATTTATTTACAAAACAGAAGCAGACCTACAGACATAGAACACAAACTTATGGTTTGTTGTTGCTGTTTAGTTGCTCAGTTGTGTCTGACTCTTTGCGACCCCATGGATGGTAACCCGCTTACCAAAGGGGAAAGGAGGGGGAGGGATAAATTAGGAGTTTGGGATTAACATATACACACTACCATATATAAAATAGAAAATCAATAAGGACTTAATGTATAGCATAAGGAACTAAATTCAGTATTTTGCAATAACCTATGGGAAAATAATCTGAAAAAGAATAAATATATATTCAGTTTTATAAATATATATATATAACTGAATCACTTTGCTGGACACCTGAAACTAATGCATTGTAAATCAACTATGCTTCAATAAAAAATTAATCCACAGGCAGTCTGCCTCCAGAGCCACGTGTTAACAATGTGCTTCCAGAAATCCCGTAAAACACACGTAAGCTGGCATGAAGTGAATGCTTAATAAGTGGTTGTTGTTATTAAGATGAGTAATACAAAGATTAAGTATAGTTGACATAGTTCATAAACAGCGGCTATTCTGTTTCAACACATTGTATGAAAGAAAAACTGCAACTCTCTTGGCTCTATGACATGCTTAGTCTCTAAAAGGTCATAGTCGAAAATAGTGTGCCAGTGTTTCATCTTCAAATTACATTAGTGCAAGATTCCTCACTCTGTTTATGAAAGAATGGAGAATTCACAGACTTGCACCGTCCTATACAGTAGCCACTAGTTACAGGAATTGAGAAACGCAAACTACACACAGGATTTCAATGATTTTTGTATAAAAAAAGAATGTACATATCTCATTAATAACTTCAGATTCTTTACATGCTAAAATGATATAATTTAGGACATACTGGGTTAAATGAAATGTATTCTTAAAATTAATTTCACTTGTTTCTTTTTACTTTTTATAAAGTGGCTACAAGAAATTTTGTTTTTAAGTGGCTTGCAAAATCTTTCTACAGAAGAGTGCTGGTCCTGGCAGGTTCTGGCAGTGAAGCCTGAAGCAGGTTAGACATAATCATGGTTTATAAAATTCTAAATCCAATTAAAAACCAAATGCCAAAATATGATTGAAAGATTATTATACAAAATTGTTACATAGTATATTGATAACTGTATGAACCATAAGCCCTAGATTATGTTTAAAATGATAACAAACAGGGTTGGGAAAGAACATAACAATGATCAGATGTATGTTAGATTCCTTCTTTTAAACAGATTCGTGCAAGCTAAATCACTTCAATTGTGTCTGACTCCTTGGGGGCCCATGAACTGTAGTCTCCCAGGCTCCTCTATCCATGGAATTTTCCAGGCAAGAATACTGGAGTGGGTTGCTGTGCCCTCCTCCAGGGATCGAACCCATGTCTCATGTTTCCTGCATTGGCAAGAGTGCCACTAGCGCCACCTGGGAAGCCCCTTTAAACAGATGGGCCTCAAAAGCACCATTTCAATCTTAACTTCAACAATTCGAGAAAAGCCATGTGTTGTAGATTCTGAGATACATGTTTCACATCCTAATAATATTCTGGATCAGAATTTGGCACGCAGTGGATAGGGTGGGGACAGAGGTCCTGGTGGGGCTGGGACATTGGGACTGAGTGTCAGGTCAGCCTGGGACATAGGGCAGAAGTATCAGCCAAAGAAAGTTGAGGAGAGGAGAAAAAATGACCAATGTTGATTCTCGACCACTGGGTCCCCTCCTCCCAGCCACCTATCTAGCCGTTGAAGGCAGGGGTCGAATTGGTAACAGGAAGTGTTAGTGCCAGAGACCTAGCCCCTCCCTTCCAGCTCCTCGGGCACTGCCAGGTCCTGACTCATCCCTCCATTTATTCCAGTCACAGTGACAAGCTGGAAGAGAAGGACACGTCAGGTGCAAAGAACATGAGGGAGAGGATCTGATTAGGGAAAAGGGGAATGAGGGTAACAGAAGAGGAATGGCTTCTGTTTCTCACTGCCACTCCCCCAACTTATTTTGGGGTCACTTTCACCCCATCCGCCAGGAAGCTCAGATGTGCTGGGGGGGGGGGAAAGAGGCTCTTCCAGAAGTTCAGTAGTTCAGTCAGGAGCTCTGTCTCTGCCCTACTGCAGCCAGAGCTTTAAATAAGGTCCCAGGCATAGCCTTTGCCTGCCCCAGTGGTCTAGAAGGGTTAAGACAGAGCGCTCCTTCATATCTGGACAGAAGATGCTGTTTGTCTTTCTGTACCCTTGTGGGGAGCACTGAGCCAGGACTGAATCCAAATTCCTTATCTGCCATCCTAGGCCTGATATACTCAAATGCAATTTACTTTTAGGAGCTATAGCCTCGGCAGTACCAGAAAATGATGATAAAGTGGATTGTACACTTTGATATTCAATGTGTATTTTAAAATCTTGCTGGTCACTTTGCTGACATTTTAACATACTGGTGGCCATTTAATGTATATTGTATCCCATAAAGATGTATAGTTGACTCTCCATATCTGCAGATTCCACACCCCAAAATTGACAATATTTGAGGGAATTCCCTGATGGTCCAGTGGTTAGGAATCCGTGCTTCCAATACAGAGGGCACAGGTTCAATTCCTAGTCCAGGAACTAAGATCCTACATGTTGCAGGGTGCGGCCTGTGTGTGTGTGTGTGTGTGTGTGTGTGTCTGTGTGTCTGTGTTTTTGGTAAAATATTCCAGAAAGTTACAAATAGCAAAACTTGAATTTGCCACTCAGGCAACTAGTTACATACCATTTACTTGTCTTTTAACTTCAATCCCATCTATTACACTGAAGGCCTCTGTTAACACACGCAGGTGCCCTGTACTGCCCATCAGGGCTCAGGGGGTCAAAGCCCAGGGGCATGGATTGCTGAGCACCATCAGTGAGGCGAAGAGGAATTAAGGGATGGAAAGCTGACCCCCTCTTTGTCTAATACACATACGGATGGAGAAGCAGCAGAAAACCCTAAATTGGGGCCCAAATGTGAGCATTTTCAAAGCCAAGCATGGATAAATTTCTTCAGCTCAGTAGATCAATTGAGAGATTCTTAAATATTTTGAACTGAGAAATGTTAACAGGAGATTATTTCAAGAAGCCTACAGAGTAAGATTTTCAGTTTGGGGGTGTGTGGTTGGGGTGTGTAGGAGGTGAGGATCTTAAGGTAGGGATTCCTGGGCACAGTGGAAGGGGAGCAGAAAACTGCGCTTGCAGAGATGGGTAGGGGTAGATCCAAGGAACTGTTGGGGTGGGGACAAGGAGTCACTGAGAAGCCCTCATACCCAACTCAAGCCTTGCCCAGGCTCCCCCTCCTGCCCAGCCACAGAGCCGGATGTAGCTTGCTTCCTTTATTTGTAAAAAAAGAAGGTTTCATTTTCTTTTTGTGTGAATTTATACGTACTGTATGAATGTGAAAGATCTGTAAAAGCATTACTGTACCTATAGAAAACCATTATTCATACTTTGGGGGAGTTTTGGTTGTCATTCCCTTTCTGTGTATAGTTAACATTTTAACATGGTGATTCATTTTTTTCACCTTACTATTATATGGAAGTCATTTTTCCATGAAGTTACATGGTCCTGAGAGACGACTGATTTAGCGTTTCAGTAATATTTTTAGAGAGACCGTCTACCCTTGGTTTCCTTAATTGATTATTCAGCAACTGTGATTCCAAATGTTTCCCTTTTTACAAATAATGCTTGGATAAATATCTCCACACATACACATCTCTATCTATGCATGCATCATCTATGTAACAAAAGAAGATAAATACAGAGAAGATGGATGAGAAGATGGAAGAGGCGGGGATGGGGAGGAGGGGCAGAGCAAGGGAGGAGGGTTATTCCTTCTCCTTAAGAACCGTGGTCCCGGGGAGCAGAGACTGCAGTGCGCACGACAGTCACCAGGGCAGCGGCTGCGGATTGGGGCGGAGCGACCAAGAGCCTGAAAGCCCAGGCCAAGCCCTGGTACTGCGCAGAACCGGGCGGAGGCCTTGTGGCAGTAGCACTTAGCTTTGGCCTTGGGCGGTCTCTGGCGCCCCCTGCCGTCCGCGTTGTGAGCCTGCAAAGGGCTGCTGTTCTTAGTGCTCGTTCCCTTAGCCCGTGCCTCCTCCATTTTGCTTCTACATCCCTTTTCTTTCACCCCTCCCTTCCGTGTCCCTCTCCAGTCTTCCGCTTATTAATTTAAGGCTCCCAACTGGAGGAGCCCCTTGCGGAACTAGCTACCGTCGTTAGACCCAAAAGGAACAGGCACAGATGGTGCCCGGGTGGGCGGGGACGGCTGGCAACGGGGCCCAAGCCCCTCCCAGCTCGGGAAAGGACTGATCTTGAGCGGAGGCTGCTTGCCACAGGGCTCGGGGCGCCTCCTAGCGGTTCCTGGTTTCTTGCTCTCTGTGGTCCCCGGAGGAGATGCTGTAAAGGATCAAACCCGGGGTATAATGGGGACTGCACCGCCCTGGCCCCAGCAGGCCCTCCTGCGGATACAGGAAGTGGGACACAAGGGCCAGAGGCATGGGGTCTCTGAGGTGGGACCTGCCATTGTCAAAAATAAAGCAGAGCTGGAGAGCAGTCGGACTTCCCTGGTGGCTCAGCGGTAAAGAATCTGCCTGCAACGGAGGAGATCCAAGTTCAATCCCTGGGTAGGGAAGATCCCCTGGAGAAGGGCATGGCAACCCACTCCAGTATTCTTGCCTGGAGAATCCCATGGACAGAGGAGCCTGGCTGGCTACAGTCCCTGGGGTTGCAAAGAGTTGGACATGACTGAGTGACTAAGCACAGTGGACAGTAGTTAAAGTAGTAAAGTGTTAGTTGCTCTTTGTGACCCCTTGGACAGTAGCCCACCAGGCTCCTCTGCCCATGGAATTCTCCAAGCAAGAATAACTGGAGTGGGTAGCCATTCCCTTCTCTGGGGGATCTTCCCCACGCAGGGATTGAACCCGGGTCTCCTGCATTACAGGCAGATTCTTTAACCTCTGAGCCAACAAGGGCTTCAGTTAAAGCAGTAAAAACAGATTTAATTCAAGACTATTGCAAGAGGGGAAAAAAGAGACCTCTATATAGTACCAGATTTAATTTTGAATATAGAATGCTGCTGCTGCTAAATCGCTTCAGCCGTGTCTGACTCTGTGTGACCCCATAGACAGCAGCCCATCAGGCTCTTCTGTCCATGGGATTCTCAAGGCAAGAATACTGGAGTGGGTTGCCATTTCCTTCTCTGGAATATAGAATGAGCAAGTGAAAATTTATCGCCAAGGAGCAGTGGGGGTACGGGTATATCTGTGGGTAGAAAATTACTAAAATGAAATATCTAGGGGTAAGGTGGGATTCTAGTTAAATCCATCTAACGGGATGCTTGGTGAGGGCAGCAAAGGTGATCAGACATCACCTGGGAGATGGTGGAGGATGGGGAACCACATCAGCTATCTGGGGTGATCAGATACAAAGAATGGGGATTCTGGCTAAATTGACTTAGCAGGACTCTTGCAAAAATTGGACAATGCAGAGATGATCACAGAAGCCCAAAAGTTGATGGTTAGTCATGGGTTAAGATTTTTGTCAAAGTATTTGACCTGAGCCTGGTATGAGCAAGTTGCTGTTCTTTCTTGAACGACTTCTTCCCCCAGAAGAAGACGGTAACCACCCAGAGTTCCACCTGTTAGTTTGGGAGTCTCACGGGGTCAGTGACTCGCAGTCTCTCCAGCTTCCCAGTATGGCAGAGTGGAGAGTGCCCTCCTGGTTTTTCCTCTGTTCCAAGTCCCAGCCAGGACCCGGGTGACTGTGAAACTGTGGATGGAGCAGGCCAAGGGCAGGGAGCAGTTTGGCTTCTCCAATGTCTGCTTTTCTTCAGAAGCTGAAGGACTTCTTGGCAATGAGGAGGAGCCCAGCTTTCTTGAACGTGATTTTGTTCCCTGCCTGTGTTTAACCGCTGTCAAAAGTGACAGCCAGGTGTAAGGGGGAGGAAGGGGCACGGACTGGAAGGCTCTCTCAAGCTTGCTCCTGGCCTTTGATCCTGACATGAGCAATTGTACCTGTCACTTGTTGGTGCTCTTTGTCACCATAGATGTGTTTGAAATATTGTAATTTTCTCTATAAAGACAAAGCAAACCAAAAGTCTGGAAGCAAAGAGAATGGTTTAGGAAATGAAAACCGTAATACAGATGAGAAGGGATGATGATATGAATTAAAGCAAGAGCTGTGGGGAGGCAGGTACACCCATTCTGCATAAGCTTCCTGTGAATTTGAAGTTAGGCTAGAGAAAAGCAGCCAGCATGGTGTCCAGCATACTACTTCGTGTCAAATAAGTGCTTTGTTGCTACTTTTCCCTCTCCCTGAGATAAATTCTGTCAGAAAGCAGGCCCATGGGTGCTATCTGTGGGTATAGGCCAGGAGTCTTGTTCTGGCTCCTAATACTGTGGCAGGTTTCCCAAGGGATGTCATGCCCCTTTCAGCTCTGGAAAGGGCTTCTAGAAATGAGGGAGCATAAGAGGTGACCAAATGAGTCAGGCCAACACACTCTCCTGTCATTCAAGGGCTCTCTCAAGGATGAGGATTGCTGTGGGGGCCTCTGCTTGTTCTCTGAAAGGTTCTCAGGCCCTCACCCTCCTGCCCCAGTGGTCCCTCACCTTACTTTGGCAGCCTCCCAACCCCCTGTGTCCAGCTTAAGTTCAGCCAACTACCTCCCCTTCCCAGAAAAAAAAAGTCTCACTCTGGCATGAGGTTTTCCAACATAAGGAGTGAAGTAGATGTTGCGAAACAGGAGGCAGAGACTGCAGAATCCTCCGGCTCAAGCTTTGTCCTCCCAACCTGACTGTGCTCTTTCATGCAACAATGCAACTCTGAGCTATGGGCCTAAGGAGCGCTGATCTCTTCACTTAGGTCAGAAGGAGGGAAGGAAGGAAGACGGGTGCATGGATGGGAGGAAGGAAGAAAGGGATAGAGGAGAAAGACTGGGGTCTAGAAACAAAGTTTGAAAGGGCTGGAGGAGGGGAAGAGAGAGAGACAGAGAGAAGAGAGAGAGAAGGAAAGAGAAAGAGGGAGAGGAGGAACCAGAACAGGAGGAGGAAAATGTAAAGAGGGGAGGTCTTTCAGATGGTAGCCGGAGAAGACGGAGGTCGAGTGGGGTTCTTAGGTCTCTGGTCCAGCTCTTCCTCTGGATTTACCCACAATGCCTCTGTAACCTCAGCATCTCTCTTTTTAAATTTTTTTTGTATTTGTGTTTTGTATCTTTTTTTAATTTTTAAATTTTTATTGAGGTATAGTTATTGTACAATATTATGTAAGTTACAGGTTTTTAAAAGTTATACTCCATTTTATTTAGTATAAGATACTGGCCATATTCTCCCTGTTGTACAATATATCCTTAAAACTTATTTTATACCTAATAGTGTGCACTGCTTAATCTTAATCCCCTACCCGTGTATTGCCCCTCCCCATTTTTCTCTCCCCACTGGTAACCACTAGTTTATTCTCTATGTCTTTGAGTGTGGTTCTTTTTGGTTATATTCACTAGTCTGCTCTATTTTTTAGATTCTGGATATAAGTGACATCATACAGTATGTGTCTTTCTCTGTCTGACTTATTTCACTTAGCATAATGCCCTCCAAGTCCATCCATGGTGCTGCAAATGGCAAAATTTCATTCTTTTTATGGCTGAACAGTATTCCATTGTATATGTGTATGTATCTTCTTTATCCATTAATCTGTTGATGAATATTAAGGTTGCTTCCATGTCTTGATTACTGTCCGTAGTGCTGCTGTTAAAACTGGGGTGCGTGTATCTTTTTCAATTAGTGTCTTTGTTTTGGATCTATAGCCCCAGGAGTGGAATTAACCTCAACATATCTTCAGTGAAGTGTAAGTGCGAGAAGTACCAGAGATTGAGACCCGCCATAATCCCCACACATACGCTGTCCAGTCTAGGGCACCTTCCACTCCAAAATCATGTCTTACAGTGCAAGAGGGAGTGTTTGAGGGTGAGGATCTATATATCCCAGAGACATTTCTTTAGCATCATATGCTCAGTGTCTGCTGCATACTGACCCCCTGTGACTTGTTCCATAAGTACATGCCAGGTAAAAGAGCAGGGGCTGGAGGCCCAGTGGCCCTGCTGACAATCTGATGGAGTCAGTGCCTTGTGCCCCAGGCAACCATGGCCTCATCTGAGGAGAACATGGGGGAGAAGTGCATGGGAAGAGGCAGGTCTTGTCTGGGGGGAGCCGGGGGGATTAAGGCCCCAGGTCAGCACCTGCCCACTCTGAGAGCCCACTCCTGGAAGCCACGTGTCTCTGTCAGGAGAAGAAATGTGCCCATACGTTGGTTGCTTCCTTCTCCAATGGTCCAGCAGATTGTTCCAAGCTGATAGGGGAGGGAATCCTGCCTAACTGGAAGCTTCTGGGGCTGCTATGCCCAGAGTTCAGAGCCCTGCCTGCCTTGGAAGAGAGCTGGTCTGACTTTCCAACCCTGCCTGGAGGGCCTCCATTGTAACTGGCTCTGGGCCTTCCTGACCCCCTTGTGAGCAACCTCCGCGGCCCAGGGCCAGGTTAGTACATGGGGCCCCTCCCTAGCTCTCACTAGGGGAGTTCCTTCAGGGTAGCAACATAAGCTACTGCATCCTAGGCCTCACTCCTTGGTTCTTCCCTGCTCACCCTCCCAGAAACACAAAGAAAGGTCCCCCCTTCCTACCGTACAGCCCAGGGAACTATAATCAATATACTGTAATAAACCATAATGGAAAAGAATATGAAAAAGTATGTATAAATAACTGAGTCACTTTGCTCTACAGCAGAAATTAACACAGCATTGTAACAATCAACTATACTTCAGGGACTTCCCTGGTGGCACAGCGGATGAGAATCCATCTGCCAATGCAGGGGACATGGATTTGATCCCTGCTCCACATGCTGTGGAGCAGCTAAGCCCGTGTGCCACAACCGCTGAGCCTGCATGCCACAACTATTGCAGCCTGTGTGCCCTAGAGCCAGTGCCCCACAACAAGAGAAGCCGCCACAATGAGAAATCCGGGCATCCCAATGAAGAATAGCCCTCCTTGCTGCAACTAGAGAAAGCCCGTGCACAGCGATGAACACCCAGCAGAGCCAAAAATAAATACTTCTTTAAAAAACAATACTTCAATAAAAATTTTCAAAAAAGAGAACAGAAGAAAGGTCCCCGCACCCACTCCACATAGCTTCCCTGACTCATCGTCTAACAGAGAAGACTGAGTATCACATTAGGATAATTCTCATTATAGGTGTTCTCTTCATGGCCTACAGACAAGATAGTCCTGTCTCCACACCATCAGCTATGCAGCAGTCACCTATGCAGGGAGAGTGGTCAAGCTCTTCCTGACCCAGGGCTCAGTTTCATGATTGCCATCTGGGGCTCTGCCCTCCAGCTCTCAGAAGCACAGAGAAGAAATAGTTGTTTCTCTGTGACTGTGGCCCCATGTCAGGGTGGCCCAGGGCCACACTAGGACATGAGCACTGATGAGGCAGTAAAGCGTAGAAGCTAATCACTTTCATCTGGAAAGATTTTCCTGTTTTTCCATTTTCTCCTTTAGTTCTATAACCACAGAAGTATTACTAGGCCCAAGGGCATAACTCTCCTTAAGGTTTCTTATTCATCTGCTAAGTGAATGTTCATTTCTTTCCAAATGAGTTATTTTCTACTCCCACCTGCACTTTGCTCCATCTTCAGTGCTGCTGCTGCTAAGTCACTTCAGTCCTGCCCAACTCCGTGTGACCCCACAGACGGCAGCCCACCAGGCTCCCCCGTCCCTGGGATTCTCCAGGCAAGAACACTGGAGTGGGTTGCCATTTCCTTCTCCAGTGCATGAAAGTGAAAAGTGAAAGTGAAGTCGCTCAGTCGTGTCTGACCCTCAGTGACCCCATGGACTGCAGCCTTCCAGGCTCCTCCGTCCATGGGATTTTCCAGGCAAGAGTACTGGAGTGGGGTGCCATCTTCAGTGCTAAGTATCATCATTTCTCATTAATGCTACTTCAATACTGGAAAATGATTTCTGATTGTGTTCATTTCAGTTTTTTTCCCCAAGGAAAGTGAACATTTTCCCATACCTTTAAATCACCTTAATACTTGTTTGTTCAGGCCGTTTGCCACTTTATCCTTGGAGTATCTACTGTGTTTTTGTTTTTGTTTTTTAAGTTAGTTCTGTTCAATTAAGTTTTAATGAATTCCTACTTGGTATCATGCAGGAATTGTGCAGGGCCACAACAATATGGAGATGAAGCCAACACAGGCCTTACCCTTCAGATGAAACTCTTCATGGGAAAGCAGAGCTCCTAATGAGATAATTTCAATACTGTTAGTAAGATAGGGGTTTGTATCAGGCATAGGGAAGGGGAGCATTTTCCCCTGAAAGAAAATACCAAGTACAAGGAATAAGACTGAACCATCAGAAGAAAACTGAAGAATTCACAGGCAGAAAGAACCACAGGAATAAAGGGCCAGGGCAGGAACCAGCACTAGGTGGTGAAGAACCTGAAAAGCAGATGCATAAGGCTGAAGTGGGAGAGCTGGAGGGCTTGCAAGCAGTTGGGGCTAGGGGAGAGGCCAGAGTATGAATAACCTTGAACTCCACTGGAAGAACTTTGGGCTACTTTTTGGAGATGAGAAAAGTTAGTGAATGACTTTTAGCAGGAGAATGACATGGGAATACTTGTCTTCAGATTTGATTCCACCCCCCACACCCCACCTTGCCCCGGCTGCAGTGTTGGCTGGTATCCAAAATAGAAGGGTGTATTAGTTTGCTAGGACTGCTGTAACCAAGTACCACAAACTGGGTGGCTTTCCAGAAGAAGTTTACTGTCTCAGAGGCTAGAAGTCTAAGATCAAGGTGTTATCAGGGTTGGTTCCTTCTGAGGGCTTCGAGGGAGAATCTGTGCCCTGCCTCTTGCCCAACCTCCGGTAGTTTGCTGGCAATCTTTGGTATTCCTTAGTTTGTAGAAGCATCGCCTTGATCTCTGGCTTTACCTTCACGTGGCATTCTCCCTATGTACATGTCTCTGTGTTCAAATCTCCGCTTTTTATAAGGACATCATATTAGATTAGAGCCACCATAATGATCTCATTTAAACTTGATTACCTCTGTAAAAACCCCATCTCCAAATAAGATCACATCCCAAAGTACTGGGGGCTTAGGGCTTCAACATATGAATTTTACAAGGAAACTATTCAGCTCATAATAAAGGGGGAGAATAGATTAGGAGCCCAGGACTTAAATTAGGGCTGTGGAGGGACAGACAAAATTGAGGGACTAGGACAGAATTCATTTGGGGGTGTAAAATCCGCAAGTCTTGCTCTTTCATGAAAGGGAAGGGAAGGAGAGTTCAACTTCCAGGTTTGGAATATTCCATTATTTCTTGTTTAGTCACTAAGTCATGTCTGACTCTTTTGTGACCCTATGGACTGTTGCCCACCAGGCTCCTCTGTCCATGGGATTCTCCAGGCAAGAATACTGGAGTGGGTTGCCATTTCCTTCTCCAGGGGATCTTCCCGACCCAGGGACTGAACCCATGTCTCCTTCTTGGCAGGCAGATTCTTTACCACTAAGTCATGGGAAGCCCTTGGAGTACTTCCATTCCAGGGCTATTTGTGTATTAGTACTAAAGGAGGAGGATGGGGAAGGGGAATAAAGAAGATTGGACTGTAAGATGACAAGATTATCCTAGATATTGTACATTAAGCTTGAAAGATCTGTAAGACATTCCCATCGGTCAGGCAGGAGAAAGATCAGAGCTGGAAACATACATTTGGTAGTGAGAAGCATGTAGGTAGAAGTTTAAAGTGATGAGCAAGGAGGTGATTGTCTTAGAAAAGCAAAGGAAAGATAGAGGGTCAAGAACAAGAGGGTAGGGAACACCAGATATAAAGACAGTGCTTAGTGTGAGAAGCTGATTGAAAAAATTCCAAGGAGGGAGTGGGGAGAGATAAATTAGGAGTTTTAGATTAACATATACACTATGTATTAAATAAGGCGTCGCTGGTGGTGCTACTGGTAAAGAATCCGCCTGCCAATGCAGGAGACACAAGAGAAGATTGGATCCTTGGATTGGGAAGATTCCCTGGAGTAGGAAATGACAACCCACTCCAGTATTCTTGCCTGGGAAATTCCATGGACAGAGGAGTCTGGTGGCTTATAGTCCATGGGGTCACAAAAGGCTGAGTGTACACATGCACACACTTGCACACACACACACACACACTAAATAGGTAGAGTAAGGACTTACTGTATAGCACAGGCAACTATACTTGATATTTTGTAATGACCTATAATGGAAGAATCTGAAAAAGTATATATATACACATATAACTATATATATATAACTATGTATATATATGCTGTGTGTGCTGTGCTTAGTCACGTCCTCCGACTCTTTGTGACTCTCTGGATTATAGCCCACCAGGCTCCTCTGTCCATGGGATTCTCCAGGCAAGAATACTGGAGTGGGTTGTTTTGCCCTCCTCCAGGGGATCTTTCCCACCCAGGGATCCAATCATGTGGCTCCTGCATTGCAGGTGGATTCTTTACCACTGAGCCATCAAAGAAGCCATATATATATATATATATATGGTAACTGAATCACTTTGTTGTACCTTGAAACTAAGGCAACACTGTATTAATAAATTAACTATACTTCAATTTAAAATTTTTAAGAAGAGTAACAGAACATTTCCAGCAATAAAAGAAAATTCCAAGAAGGAGCTATCTTCCATGGGAATGTTGGATCCATGAGAAAAAGGACTTGGTCTAATTTCCTCACTGCTATCTATTCGATCGCTTATAACAATGCCTGGTATAGAGTAGCTATACAATAAGTATTAGATGAATAAAATGTTGAATGAGCTACTCAGAGAGGCATATGAAAAATCAAGAGTTCAGTGTTCCAGGAACCACGGGAGTGATTCTAACACCCCTACTATACTTCACTGAAAAAATATCATTCTTGTATGTTATTGATTCCAGTGACTTTCAAAAATAAGCTATTTGTAAAAGGTTTCTAAACTTGATTTGTAATATAAAAAGCATCAACAAAAATTTATACATGTTGTTGAAAATAGATGTTATAAATAAACTAGATATTGTCCTTCCAGTGCTAAATCTTATATGTTAACCCACAAGAATGATCAGAGTAATAAAACTTTTATACACCATCTGGCACTCAGATATTCACAGCAACTTTATTTGTGACAACCCAAACTGGGAATGACCCCAATGTCCAGGTGAATGAATAAATTAACTGTGCCAGACAATGGAATACTATTCAGTAATTACGGAATTCATATTGATGCACACAATGACACCTATGAATCTCAAAATAATACTGCTGCCTAAAAGAAGTTATGCAAAAAAGGAGTGCACACTGTATGATTCCACTCATAAAAAATTCTAGAAAATGCAAGCTAATCTCCGGTGACAGAAAGTAGATTAGGAGTTCCTTGGGAGGTTGGGGGGAAAGGAAGGAGCAGAAGGGAATGATTAAAAGGGGGCAAGAGGACAATTTGGGGGCAAAGGATGTGTTCATGCTCTTGACTGTGGTGATGGTTTCCCTGAAGTAGGCATCAAACTTGGCAAGTACTACACTCTAATATGTGCAATTTATTGTATGTCAGGTATATCTAAATTTTCTAAAAAAATCAAATACCTCAATGTAAAAATGGGTGAAGGAATTGAATAGATATTTCTCCAAAGAAGACACACAAAAGGCCACCAGACATATACAAATGGTACGTGAAAATGTGCCCAACATTACTAATCATCAGGGAAATGCAAATCAAAACTACAGTGCAACGTCACTTTACATCTATCAGGGTGACTATTATCCAGAAAAAAGACAACAAATATTTTGCTAATATGGGTGTGGAGAACTTATACACTGTTGATGAGAATGTAGAATGGTGCATCCATTAGGGGAAATAGTATGGAGGTTTCTCAAAATATTAAAAATAGAACTACTATATGATGCAGCAATCCCACTCCTGAGTATATATCCAAAAGAATTGAAATCAGGATCTTCAAGAGATATCTGCACTCCCATGTTCATTGCTGAACTATCCACAATACTCAAGACATGCAAACAACCCAAACACCCATGACAGATGAATGGATAAAGGGAATGTGGCTGTCACAGAGCACTGGGCTGAGCTCCCTGTGTTACACAGCAACTTCCCACTAGCTATCTATTTTACATATGTGGGGTGCAGGGACGGGAGGGAGGTCCAAGCAGGAGGGGCATATGTATACTTATGGCTGATTTACGTTGTTGAATGGCAGAAACCAACACAACATTGTAAAGCAATTATCCTCCAATTAAAAAGAAATTTCAAAAAGTACAACCATTTTTAAAAAAGAATGTTGTATATGCACAAGTGGAATATTACACAGCCTTAAAAAGAAGGAAATCCTGCCATTTGCAACAACATGGGTGAATCTAGAGGACTTCATGTTAAATGAAAAAAGCCAGTTGCCGAAGGACAAATACTGTGTGGCTCCACATAAATGAGACTTATAAAGCATCTATGCATTGGAGAAGGAAATGGCAACCCACTCCAGTGTTCTTGCCTGGAGAATCCCAGGGACAGAGGAGCCTGGTGGGCTGCTGTCTATGGGGTCACACAGAGTCAGACATGACTGAAGTGACTTAGCAGCATAAAGCACTCAGACTCCTAGAAGCAGAGAGAATAGAATGGTGATTGCTGGGGGCTGACAGGAAGGGAAAATGGGAATTGTTGCTCATGGATATCAAGTTTCAGTAATGGAAGATGAATAAATTCTAGAGACCAGTACAACACAGTACCAATATATAATTAACCAAATACACTGCATGTCATTAACAATAAGGAACTGAACACTTCAAAATATATTGAGTCTAGATCTCATGTAAAGTGTTATCATCAGAAGGAAAAGGAAATATAAAAGAACACAAGGAAACTTTTAGAGGTGATGGATATGTTTAGTATCCTGCTTCTAGTGATGGCAACCCTGGTGTATGCATATATGCAAAGTCATCAAGATGTGTACATTAAATACATACATTTTGGTATATCAATTATCCCTTAATAAAGCTTAAAAAAGAAAAGAAAATGCAGATAATTATATGAGATTTCAAGCAGTCTTAAAGTACTGGATTTGTAACCATTGCCTACATGGTGGCTGGCACTTAGTAAGCCCTCAATACTCTCCTGTTATTAACTAGAGCAGCGGCCTCCATCCTTTTTGGCACCAGAGACCGGTTTCATGGAAGACAATGTTTCCAGAGACCGATAGCAGTGTGGAGGGGGGGATGGTTTAGGGATGATTCCAGCACGTTACATTTATCCTGAGTTTATTTCTATTACTATTACATCATTTCCACCTCAGATTATCAGGCATTAGATCCCAGAGGTTGGGGACCCCTGAACAAGAGGCTAAGAACTAACTCACCATTCTGCAACTCCCTATGGATCTTACAAACCTCGCCCCTGTTGCCAAGGGAACAAGTGCCAAGGAGATGCTCAGGAGCTCCCCAGCCTGTCTCAGCGGCAAAGATGGCACCAATGAGAGGCGCCCATAGCCTCCAAAGGACAAGGAATAGGGGAGGCAGGAGGCGACCTGGAAAGGAGGGACTGGAGATTAAACAGCCAGCAGAGAAGCTGGAGACCGAGGGGCTGGGAGAGAAGGATGGCAGAGGGTGGCCATTCCCCGAAAGAGGGGAAGATGCGGGAGAGGGCGACAGGGCGCCCCCGGCAGGAGCAGGTTCCAGGCCAAGGTTCACCCTGTAGTGACTTGACAGATTGCAAGCACCTGACCGGATGAAACAGGAACTCACCCACCCCACTAGCAAGTCTCCTTGCTCACGTAACCTATCCCCGCCCTCGCTACCCTCTACCCGCTACCCCCGCTTCCGCCGCACAGCAAACTAAGGCGTTCATTGGTTCAGCCTTCGGATCTTTCTCGAACCCCACAGCTTTGTCTGCAGTCAGCAAAGTGCAAGCTCACCTCCAGAAAGCCAAGCCCGTACCTTCTTAGCGACCGCCGGGTTACTGGAGCGCCTGCTGGGGACCTCAGGTGCTGCAAGAGGAGCATTTACTGTGGTCAGAGGCACAACTTAACTTGTCCTTTACACATCTTCATTCAGGAAAAGCTGAGCGTTGGAGCCTCGGAGAGATGAGGAGAGTGTCTGCTATCCCCACCCCCACCCCACGCCCCCCCGCCCCCGAGCCCCACTCCCACCCCACCCCCGTCTTTAATGGTTTCTAAATACCACTCTCAGCTAAAGGATACAGGGCTCTTTGGAGAAATGGCTTATTCTGTGGCTGCAGTAGGGAAAGTACAAGATGTGCTTAGAACATCTTGCACCAGAAAGTAATGAATTGCTCAGAGAATAAGGGGGACATATCAGAATGATACAGGAGGTGGCTTGAAGGGTCTCTCCCTGGGCCAAATTTGGACAGTTTGAGCCCCCAAATAAATAATAACGACTTCCTGTTCCTGTCAAGGTGGAGTAGCCCATTCCTCCCAAGCCCTCCCTCTTACAACTGAAATCCCCCGTACTGTACATAACTCAACAAATAAACATAGGAAGACTCTGGAAGGTGAAAAGAAAGCAGATAGATGGTCTAGGGACCTCAGGACGAGAGGAATAACACAGCAGTGAATTTCCTCAGCTTCCTTATTATGGCTAATAAATCCTGCACCAGGGGCTCCAGAAGCCTCTGATCTGGAACTGCCAACAGGCACCTATCAAAAAACAAAAGCTCTGAGAAAAGTCTGCTTCCTTTAGCCAAAGGTTGGGGCAAAAGGTGGCCTAACAACAGAAAAATCCTTTAGATAATACCAGCCCTACAGCTTCCCTGGTAACTCAAATGGTAAAGAATCTGCCTGCAATGCAAGAGACACGGGTTCGATCCGTGGGTTGGGAAGATGACCTGGAGAAGGGAATGACAACCCATTCCAGTATTCTTGCCTGGAGAATTCCATGGACAGACCGTGGGGTCGCAAAAAGTCGGACACGACTGAGCGTCTAACACTTTCACTTTTTACAGCAACCAAACAGCAAGGGAAAAACCAGCATCCCACACCCACTCCCATGTTTCATCAGGAGACCAGGGATCTGGTATTCCACCCCAGCCCTCAGCAGGAGGAAGTGGACTGAGCCTCCACCCCACCCAGCATCCACAGCCTAAACAAGGCAGTACCTGATGAGATCTAATCAGGATTCCCCACTCCCCTCTCCTCTTGTGTCAGCAGGGCCCAGCAGGCAAGTGAGCTTACACCCACACACAGAGGTAAGCAGATGATGTCAGTTTGTGTCCTCATTTTTCTGGGAAGGTATGTTTCCATCCCATCCACCTACATGGAGGCGTTGTGAACAATCACTCCTTCACCTTGGCTGGGCAGGCATCCCAAAGGCCCTCTCCCAAAGAGAAGATTAAATATTATAATATCCAAAATGCTCTGGATATAATTTGTTTTTTTTTTAATCACTTGTCATACCAAGAACCAGGAAAATCCACAACTTGAATGAGAAAAGACATTCAGCATGAACATAAATCATATATTGAAGTTTTCTTTCAAGGATTTTTAAAGCAGCCACCATAAAATCGCTTCAACAGGTAATTACAAGCTCAGTATTTCATGAGTAAGCATGATGTCAGCTATAGGTTCCTTGTAGATGCTTTTTATCAGCTTGAGGTAATCCCTCTCTCATTTTGTCAAATATTCTTTCATGATCACATGATTTTTCTTCTGATGGAGTAAATTGCCTACTTTTCAAATGTTGAACCAGCCTTGTATACTTGGAATAAATCCCACGTGGTCGTGGTGTCTATTTCTTTTCCTACATTGCTGGATTGGGTTTGCCAATATGTTGTTGAAGGTTTTGTATCTATGTTCTTAAGGGATATTAGTCTATAAATTTCTTGGTTTTGTACACGATTGTTTTATTTTGGTATCAGGATATTGCTGACATCATAAGATGGGTTTTGGACTTGATTCCTTTCCTTCTATTTTGGGAACAGATTGTGTAAAATTGGTATGGACTCTTTCTTTAAATGTTTGATAGAATTCTCCAGTGAGAGAAATTTCTTTGGGGAGAGTCTTAATTTAAAATTCAACTTCTTTAATAGTTATGATTCAGATTATCTATTTCAGCTTGGTTGTGCTTTCGTAGTTGGTGGTTTTCAAGGAATTGATCAATTTCTTCTAAATTGTAGAATTTATTTTCTTATTATCCTTTTAATGGCTTTTCTTTTTTACTTTTTTCACATCTTTTTTTTTACTTTTACTTTTGTCAATCTGCTAGAGGTTTATCAGTGTTACTGATATTTTCAGTGAACCAGCTTTTTGTTTCATTAATTTTTTCTATTGATTTCTTGCTTTCAGTTTAATTGCTTTCTGTTCTTACCATTATTTCCTTCCCATTGTTTGGGCTTATTTTGCTCTTTTTTGGTCTCAAAGTAGAAACTTAGATTATTTATTTGAGAACTTTCCTCTTTCCTAAATGTAAGCATTTAATGGTATAAATTTCCCTCTCACCACAGATTTAGCTGCTTTCCATATGTTTTAATTTGTTATATTTTCATTTTCATTCAATTTTATCTTTTAAAAAATTTCCTTTGAGTCCTCTTTTTTGACTCATGAATTGTTTAAGAATATATTCTTTAATTTCCAAGCGTGAAAATTTTACTAATTTCTAGTTTGTTTCCATTATGGCCAGAAAACATACTCTGTTTAATTTCAATTATTTTAAATTTGTTGTGGTTTTTCTAATGGCCCATAACATAGGCTATCTCCACCAATGTTTCATGAACACTTGACAACAATGTGTATTCTACGGTGGAGGGTGTATTTATATATACACCCTTTTGGGGGGGGGTTCATTATTTTGTTCGCTTATTCCATTGCTGATTTTTTGATCAATTGGTAAGAGTTGAAGGTCTCAACTATAATAGTGCATTTGTCTGTTTCTCCTTTCAGCCCTATCATTTTTTGGTTTCATGTATTTTGAGGCTCTTTTGTTTGAAATGTGTGTATTTAGGATTATTATGTCTTCCTGGTAGATTGATCCTTTTATCATTTACAGTGTCCCTCTTTGTTTCTAGTAAGATTTTCCCCCCTACTCTGAAGTCTACTTTATCTGACTTTTCATTCCTGCCTTTTTAAAAATTAATATTTAATCTACTTAAGTCATTGTATTTGAAGAGAATTTCTTATAGATAACATCTCATGTGGTATTCAATGTGTGTAGTGGGGATATTCAAGAAAATTGTATTTTTTAAGTGGGGAGGATAGCTTGCAGTGCAGGAGACCGAGGTTTGATCCCTGGGTCAGGAAGATCCCCTGGAGAAGGAAATGGCAACCCACTCCAGTATTCCTGCCTGGGAAGTCCCATGGACAGAGGAGCATGGTGGGCTACAGTCTATGGGATCACAAAGAGTCGGACATGACTGAGTGTGCATATACAAAGTTCTTAAATAAAGCTAGAAAAGTGATCAAATGACCTTAAATGCCCTTTAATTAATTAATTAATTAAATTTAAATAAATCTGGAAAAGTGATCAAATGACCTTAAATGCCCTTAAATGACCTTTGGTGCTCTGGCTTCACCAAAACAAAAGAAAATTAATGACAACTTCAAGTGGGGAGGATAAAGGAAGTGAGATTTCTACACTTCATTCAAAGTGGTAAATATTGATACCAATAGATAAATTACATATCTACTGGTTACCTAGAGAAACCACTAAGAAATCTATACAAAGCAATACACTCAAACATATACATAAAAATAAAAAAATAAAACTAACAAAAAAATATATATATATAAATAAAATAATAAAAACTATAAATAAATCAAGATAGAATCCAAAACATGCTCAAGCAACCCATAGGAAGTTAAGTTTGCTAAAGAGGAAACAAGCAGAAAATAAATATTAAAATGGTAAACTTAAACATATGAATAGTTACAATATAAATGGTCTAAATTCATCAATTAAAAGAGATTGGCAGAGTGGATTTAAAAACATGAACCAATAATATGCTGGAATATATAAAGAACTCTTAAAATTCAACATCAAAGAAAAAAAATCTCTTTAGGAAATGGTCAAAGGGCCTATAGCCATACTACCCTGAATGTGCCTGATCTCAGAAGCTAAGCAGGGTAGGGCCTGCTTTGTATTTGGATGGGAGAAAATGGGCAAAAAGGATATGAAGAGATATTTTGCTGAACAGGATACACAATGGCAAATAACCATATGAGAAGATATTCAGCATTATTAACCATTAGGAAAATGAAAACCATAATGAGCTATCACTACACACTCAAAATAACTAAAATACAAAATCATATTGCCAAATGCTGGCAAGTATGCAGAGAAACTGCATTACTCATACTTTGCAAGTGGGAATGTAAAATGGCACAAGCACTCTGAAAATGTTTGGCAGTTTTTAATAAACAACATGTAATTGCCATGAAAGTGAAAGTGTTAGTCACTCAGTTGTGTCTGCCTCTTTGTGAACCCATGAACTGTAGCCCTCCAGGCTCCTCTGCCCATGGAATTCTCCAGGGGAGAATACTGGAGTGGGTTGTCATTCCCTCCTCCACAGGATCTTCCCGACCCAGGGATCGAACCTGGGTCTCCTGCATTGCAGGCCAGATTCTTTACATTCTGAGCGACAGGGAAGCCCATATTACCCAACAATTGTATTCTTGGGTTATGTCCCAGAAAAACAAAAACTTATGTTCATACGAAACCCTATACACAAATGTTCATAGCAGCCTTATTATTATAGTGAAAACCTCGAAACAACCCAGATGAACTTCAACAGGTAAATAGGAAAAGAAACTGTGGTATATCCATTCTCTGGAATATTACTCAGCAATAAAAAAGGAACAAAACATTGACACACACAACAGCTTGAATGAATCTCCAGGGAATTGAGCTGAATGAAAAAAGCCAAACCCAAAAGTCATATATTAATACTATATGATTCCATTTATATAATAGTCTTGAAATGGCAAAATGATAGAGAACAAATTAATGTCAGGGGTTAGGGTCATGGAGGGTTAAAAGGTTGTAAAAGGGTAGCAGGAGCAATTCTGTGCCTCATGTCAATGTTGATTCCCTGGTTATGATACTGTACTGTCATTTTGCAAGATGTTACTAACAGATGAAACTGGATAAAGGATATATAGGTTCTTTCTGTATTATTTCTTACAATTGCATGTGACTCTACAGTGCTTTCAAAATTTAAAAAATCTTTCATTTTTTAAAATGCATAGCTCACACATGATGGCTGTGTATCTCTGCTTTAGAGCATGGCTACAAAGTAGTAACCAGAAGGGCAGTGAGAATAAGGCAATGAAAGAGGAAACTTTCTCGAGGCAGAAGAGAAGACCAATTAAGCATGTGGTGGCAAGAGCCCCACTATGTGGGCTAGAATCTTGACTCTGCCACATACTAGTTCTACAGCCCTGGCTAAGTTACTCCCTTCCTCTGTGCCTCAGTTTCCTCACTGTAAAATGTGGATGAATTAATATGTACAAATTGCTTAGAACAGCAACTGATACATAGCACTCAAGGGTTTGTTATTTCTATTCTAGGAAGGATATGCTCAACTTCTGGCATTGCTACAGAAATACTAAGTTGACATCTTAAAACAATTCCATAAAAATCATATCACATGAATATTTAACTCATGAGAATTTCACTATTTATGCTCTGGGGATAAATAGCATCTATGTAATAATTTGAATGACTATTCAGAGTTTTTTTAGTTACTTCATTCTTCTCCATCTTTATCCTTATTTGTATAATAAAAATAATATACATTTAAAAATAAAATAATAATAGAAACAGATTATAACTAATAGAATAAATAGGGAATTTTGAGTCCATATTTATATAAATAAATGAATACATTGAAAATTTGATGAGGAACAGGATATTTACATGATCTTCATAAATTACATATTAATTACAAAGGGAGAAAGAGTAACTTTACAGTGGAGAAGTCTGGCAGACTCACCTTACTTGAGTCATCATAGTGAATTATCATTGGTTACAATGCAAATTTACATTTTGTGCCATCTGATTGGATGCACTCAGGACACAGCCTCACTTCTGTGCTATCCCTGACAAGATTAATTGCCTGAGTTTAATCATAAGGAAGCATTAGACAAATCCAAGTTGAAGGACATTCTATGAAATAACTGCTCTAGAAAGAAATGGCAACCCACTCCAGTATTCTTGCCTGGAGAATTCCATGGACAGAGGAGCCTGGTGGACTATAGTCCATGGGGTTGCAAAGAGTCGGACATGACTGAGCAACTAACACACATAATCATCAAAAGGTTATGAAATATAAAGTAATACTGAAGAACTATTCCCAATTGAAGAATATGAAAGAGATATGGAAACTAAATGCTAAACCTAATCCTAAACTGGATTCTTTTGCTATAATGAATGCTGTCGGGACAATGTGCTCAGTTGTTCAGTCATGTCCATGTGGTTTGATCTCTGGTCTGGGAACTAAGATGCTATATGCCTTGTGGCCAAAACACCGAAACATAAAAAACAGAAGCAGTATCGTAACAAATTTAATAAAAACTTTAAAGAAATGGTCCAGATTTAAAAATATCTAAAAAAAAAAAAAAGAAATTTAAGCAGGCAATTGAAAAAAGGAGCAAATAATCATATAAAAGATGCTCAGGCTCATGAATAAAATCTCATGAAGATCCAGAGGCAGTAGTCATTGTGCTATTAACCCAATACTGGAGATTTTCCAACACTCTAAAACCTACTTAATAAGAAAATGATTGCTTTCCTCATCATACATATAAAAATGATTTGTATCTAGTAAATGTATGAGTAAATGTAAATGTAGCTAAAGTGTCTGATCTTCATAGTGATTCATACCTGTTCTACAATATTTATTTATTTAACAGCTTTATTGAGATAATTGTGCAGAGAAAAAAATGTTGCTTGCTATTTCAGTAAACAAAGAATCTTGCCTGTCATTCAAGCAAATGACAAATGTTGCCTGCCATCAAGTCATCAACCACTGTAGCCACCACTGATGATGCACCTTGAGGGGAATTCAGGATGGAGAAAAACAAGACACTGGCCCTAGATAGTTAAGATGCATATCTAAGGAATAATTTCAGTGGATCTAGATTCTTGCATCTTCCCATACATAGAAAAGCACTAAAGTAATTAACTTGAGATGTCTGTTTTTCTTGTTAGTAGTAATCTTTTCATGTTTGACTATATGTTGGGTTATTTCCCCCACCAAAAACTCCTATATATCCTGGCTCCTTTCTTATTACTTTGGGACAGTTCCTCCAAGCTCTCTGAGAGGCTGTCTCCCAGGCTATAGTCCTCAGTAAGGTCCTTGAATAACACCTAACTCACAACTTTTAGGTTTTGCATTTTTTTTCTTCAGTCAATAATTGACACATAGCATAGTGTTAGGTACCACCTCCATCCTGTCACATAGTTACCATTTTATTTTTGTGTGTGTAGTGACAATGTTACAGGGAAGATCCAACTTTGACTCCATGTTGGATCTGTTTCTTTTACTTTAATGTTTGCTTCCTAATGCTTTTGTTCACTAAAAAGATACTGTTTATACATAATGGCCTGCCTCAAGGAACCCTGCCCCTCTGCCTGAATGTTGATCTGATATGCCTTCCTTTAGGACTCTTTCCACCTGTTGATGACTTCAGGAAGGCAGAAATTGACACATCCCCACCCTGAAGCTGGTTACTCCAAGAGATATTTGTAAGATTAATGGCCCTTTTTACTTTACTTCCTCACCACCCAGCTCTGTTCTATAAAAGAAATTGGCATCTAGACCCCACAAGAGGATTATTTTGAGACATTAGTCTGCCATCTTCTCAGTCTGCTGGCTTTCCAAATAAAAGTCATATTCCTTGCTTCAACATCTTGTCTCTTGAATTAATGGCCTGTCATGCGTGAACAGAGCAAGCTTGGACTTGGTAACAAGAACATTTAAGATCTACTTTGTAGGCAACATTCAAGTATATGAACCAGTATCATTAGCTATATTCATCACACTGTACAAAAGAGCCCTAGTTCTTGTTCATCTTAAAGTTTGAATTTTGTGCCTTTGACCAGTATCTCCCCATTTTCCTATGACCAATCCAGGATAACCACCACTCTACTCTATTTCTGAGTTTGGCTTTTTTACATTCTACATATAAGTAATATCATTCAGTGTTTGTACTTCTCTGTCTGGTGCTTTATTTCATTTAACACAATGCCCTCAAGGTTCATCCAAGTCATCACAAAAGTCCTTCTTACTCACAGCTGAATAATCTTCCATTATATATTTATGTGTGTGTGTGTATATATATATATATATATACATATACATATATATACATATACATATATATATATATACATATATATATATATATAACATCTTCTTTAACCCCTCATCTGTTGACAGACACTTGGGTTGTTTTCATTTCCTAGTTATTATAAATACTGCTGCATTGAACATGAGAGTGCAGATATTTCCTCAAGATCCCAATTTCTATTCCTTTGGGTATATACTCAGGAGTGGGATTGCTGGATCATAATGTAGTTTTATTTTTAATTTTTGAGGAAGCTCCATACTGTTTTACTAGTGGCTATACCAATTTGCACTACCACCAATGGTGCACTAAGTTTCCCTTTCTCCATACCCTTACCAACACTTGTTATCTCTTGTCTCCTTGATGATAGCCATTCTAACAAGTGTGAGGTGCTATCTCACTGTGGTTTTGATTTGAATTTCCCTGATGATTCGTGATGTTGATTACCTTTTCTTGTATCTTTTGGCCATTTGTATGTCTTTGTTGGAAAACTGTCTATTCATTTCCTTTGCCCATTTAGAGTTGAGTTGTTTGAGTTTTTAATATATATGGATATTAACCCCTTAACATATAAATGATTTGAAAATATCCTCCCCCATTCCACAGGTTTCTTTTTTTCATTCTGTTGGTTTCCTCTCTGTGATGTAGTCCCACTTATTTATTTTTGTCTTTGTTGCTTGTGCTTTTGCTGATGTATTTAAGAAGTTGCTGCCAAGACCAATGTCAAGGAGCTTTTCCCTGCATTTTCTTCTGAGAGTTTTCTTCTAAGAGTTAAATTAAGTCTTTAATTCATTTTGAGTTCATTTTTTGTGAGTGGTACAGATTCAGCAATACTGTATTACCCAACAAAAGGGTAAAGGAAACATATATTTCAGTTAGCTGCCTTACATTCTGTTGGCTGAAAACCAGAGAGCAAAATTTACTTGTACTATTAATCCCTTTAAACAACTACTCTCTTATAAACTTAAGGTGAAGGCAATAAGAACTCTTTTCTTCCCTACCAACTTGAGATTTTGATGTCAAAATAGCATGCATCATGATTTCCAGGTGTTGTGACTTTTCCCTATTCAAGTAATACCATGATATTGTTCTATTTTTGGAAGTGATTATTTTAATTACCTGTTTCATGGCATTTTCTTTCTCTATCTCACTACTTATAAAACTGCAGATTTTTAAATAAAAAATAAATGAAATATTTCCAGTTTTCTGGGGTATCTAGTAGTTATTTGGGGAAAAAATGAAAACATGATATCCGTCTTCTCCTTCTACCAAAAAAGAAAATTCTATCTGGTTTGAAGCTCTAAATGTTAAAAAAAAAAAAAAAAAGAAAAAAGAAAACTCAAAGGAAAAAAAAACCTTGAAAGTGTTAAATTAAAATAAGGGCAAATATTTTTATAATTGACAGATCGGATGTCATGAAAGAAAAAACATTGATAAATTAAGCCTCCTAAAAATATAATTGTTTGTGTATGCTTCTGAACATTTTGCTATTCTTATACCAACAAAATTTTTTAACAAAAAATAAGATCAGTGAATGCTTATTGCTCTGCAACTTATTTTTATTCACTTTGAAATAAAATAATGGCATCTTTCCAAATCAGTGCTTTTGTTTTCATGAAAATATATCTCATTATATAGAAATCTATAATGTATTCTTTTATATTCTTCTCTTTTGTTAATATCTTAACTCACCAGGTTATAGGAGGAACAAAGCGTAAGCCTACACCAACACTTATAATGCCTAGAGGTTCTTATCAAAGGGTTTCAAAGCACCTAATGCAATGCTTTCCTGATATTCTTTGCTCCAACAAGTGGCAGGAAATAAGTGATTCTGAAAATAAAACTGCTGAGTCATGAAGCATATTTTTTACACCACCCACAGGTGGATATGAAGTTTAGTATTTAAAAAAACTAAGATTCTGAAGAAAATAAAGTTATGGATGTTGAAAATTACATAATTTTGCTTTGCAGAGTGATAATAAAATGCACCATGTTAGTAAATTTAAAAAATAAACTTAACGCATCAATACATCTCAGGTGATGCTAACAAAAAGGAGAGGAAAAATGTACTTTCTAATTTGATGATTTAAATGTTTTATCTTCTAAGAAGTTTCCAAATTGTATACAAAATAAAATGTATACTTAGTTGTCTTCTTTGGTTCTCAGAAAAAAATTTCCCTACGTTACATTCTCCTTGGCTTGTTTCCTTCCAGAAAGCTCCCTGGATGGAATTTTGCATAAGGCCCAGAAGAGGGCTCTGTGTGTGTTCTGAGGCACAGTCAGGCATACATAGAAGACACTGCAGACACCCAGTTAGGGAATCAGGAATGAGGGCTCCTACCTCCCACACTCCAACCACAGGGCTATCAAGTTCTAGTTACAGCTGTTCAGCTAACAACAGATGGTGTTTGCCCTTCCTTTTAATCAAGGAGTCAGAAGAAATGGTTTCTAAGAATAACTAGTAGCTTGGAAAAATATCCCCATTATGTGAATAACCATACAAGTATTTTATATTGCAGCTTTTAGTCCCCTAAGTTCCTATTTTCATTTTAAAATGTATTTGAAAGATATACAGGTATATAACATAAATGCTCAGGAAAAAATACATTAAAAAGAAACACATCACAGTGGTGGTGAACAATGGTTATTAATGAAGAGATTATGGTTGATTTTGCTACATTTTTTTTCTCTAAATTTTACAGTTTGTGCAGTTCTTTTGAATATTCCACTTTCAAAAAGAGACAATATAGAAGAATGAAAAAGCAAGAGACAGGAAGTGTAATGCTTATCAAAAAGATTCGAAACATTTGGAACAACTTTATTTTTTTTTTTTTGGAACAACTTTAAACAATCTTTATTTGAAAGAGTTTTTAGAACGGTTAAAAATAATGTATGTGAAAATGATTCAGTTAGCCTATATAGAATTGGACCATAAAGAAGGCTGAGCACTGAAGAGTTGATGCTTTTAAACTGTGGTGTTGGAGAAGACTCTTGAGAATCCCTTGGACTGCAAGATGAAACCAGTCAATCCTAAAGGAAGTCAATCCTGAATATTCATTGGAAGGACTGATGCTGAAGCTGAAGCTCCAATACTTTGGCCACTTGATGCAAAGAGAGCTGACTCATTAGAAAAGATGCTGATGCTGGGAAAGATTGAAGGCAGGAGGAGAAGGGGACAACAGAGGACGAGATGGTTGGATGGCATCATGGACTCAATGGACATGAGTTTGAGCAAAGTCTGGGAGATGGTGAAGGACAGGGAAGCCTGGTGAGCTGCAGTCCATTGAGTCACAAAGAGTCAGACACCACTGAGCAACTGAATAACAACAATATGTAATTGGTCATTTTTAATCTTTTCAGGGAAAAATAATGGAAGAATCCACTTATGTGAAGAAGGCATGGATCTTTTTTTCCAAAAACAAAGTTTAAAAGATGCACCATGAAGTACTGTTGTTTTTATCTCCGTTTCAAGGAGGGGTGAAAACCCTGTCTGATGACTCTGTCATTAACATATATTTTGAATTAAAAGATCATTTACTCCTTTATTCCACAAATATTTAGATTCCTTTTATGTGCCAGGCACTTTCACACCCTGAATGCTCCCCTATCAAAACCACAAAAAAGGTTTGCCTACCTAATCTAGATCACATGCCCTTATCAGGAAACTAAACATGTTACCATCTTATCCCCTTTAAGCAGGTCCTCTATCTCCCCAACTCCAGCTGTGACTTACCCAAGCCTCCTTCATTCTTTGGTTCTCCAACTATTCTTTTCTTCTAATTGAAGTCTAGTTGATTTGCAATATTTTATTAGTATGCAGGTCAAGAAACAATAGTTAGAATCAGATATGGAACAACAGACTGGTTCAAAATTGGGAAAGGAGTACATCAAGGCTGTATAGTGTCACTCTGCTTATTTAACTTATATGCAGAGTACATCATGCAAAGTGCCGGACTGGATGAATCACAAGCTGGAATCAAGATTGCTGGGAGAAATATCAACAACCTCAGATATGCAAATGACACCATCCTTATGGCAGAAAGCAAAGAGAACTAAAGAGCCTCTTGATGAGGGTGAAAGAGGAGAGTTAAAAAGCTGGCTTAAAACTCAATGTTCAAAAAACTAAAATCATGGCATCCAGTCTCATCACTTCATGGCAAACAGATGGGGAATCAATGGAAACAGTGACAGATTTTATTTTCTTGGGCTTCAAAATCACTGTGGATGGTGACTGCAGCCATGAAATTTTTGATACTTGCTCCTCGGAAGAAAATCTATGACAAACCGAGACAGTATATTGAAAAGTAGAGACATCACTTTACTGACAAAAGTCCATATTGTCAAAGCTATGGTTTTTTCAGTAGTTGTCTATGGATGTGAAAGTTGGATGATGAAGGCTGAGCACTGAAGAACTGACGCTTTCAAACTGTGATGCTGGAAAAGACTCTTGAGAGTCCCTTGGACAGCAAGGAGATGAAACCAGTCAGTCCTAAAGGAAGTCAGTCCTGAATATTCATTGGAAGGACTAATGCTGCAGCTGAAGCTCCAATACCTCGGCCACCTGTTGCTAAGAGAGCCGATTCATTAGAAAAGACCCTGATGCTGGGAAAGATTGAAGGGAGGAGAAGAAGTGGGTAACAGAGGATGAGATGGTTGGATGGCATCACGGACTCAATGGACATGAGTTTGAGCAAACTCCAGGAGACAGTGAAGGATAGGGAAGCCTGGTGTGTTCCAGTCCATGGGGCCACAAAAAGCTAGACACTTACTCCATTTAAAGTTATTATAATGGCTGTATTTTCCTGTGCTGAAGTATGTATCTTTGTTGCTTATTTATTTTATACATGGTAGTTTGTACCTCTTAATCCCTTACCCCTATTTTTCCCCTCCCTCCTTGCCAGTGGTAACCACTAGTTTTTTCTCTATATCTGTGAGTTTGTTTATATTTTGCTATATTCATTTGTTTTATTTTTTAGATTTCACTCTCCAACTATTCTTCAGGGAGATCTACTCATCTTCCCCCACTGCAACTAGCTTCTGCTCTCTACCACCAGGTCATTTGCTGAACCAGGAAGGAAGGGCTCAGAAAATTCTTGAGCCAAACCTGCATTTTATGTATGTGTAAGTGAACTGTACTTATAGAAAAAGTGGGTTTGTAAGCATTCTCTAGTTCCAAGATGGGTCTTCCTTCTCTTTCCCACCATATTTTATTTTACTTTTTAAAAACTGAAGCATAGTTGATTTACAACATGTAAATCAGGTGCACAGCAAAATGATTCAGTTATATACATAATATATTTCAGATTGTTTTCCATTATAGGTTATTACTACATATTGAATATAGTTCCCTGGGCTATACAGTAAATCCTTCCTGTAGTAGTTTGTATCTGTTAATCCCATATTCCTAATTTATCCCTCCTCCTCTCCCTTTCCCTTTTGGTAACCATAAATTTGCTTTCTATTTTACATTTTTAAATGTTTATTTTGAGATTATTTTAAACTTAGAAAACTTGTAAGAACAGTTCAAAGAACTCCTTCGTCCAGATTCCTCATTTGTTAACATTTTGTCCCATTTGCTTTATCCTTCTCTCTTTGCACCCCCCTTCATTTATATTGATGACTTAAAAAATAGTCATAACCTAGAGGTCTAGAGTTGTTTTTTATTTGGTGGAAATTTTTAGGACTTCAAGCTCAGGAGACAGCATCTTAAGAGACCCTGAGAGAACTTCTGAGGAGGTAGGGGTGAGTGGGGAGGAGTCAGGTTATATAGAAGCTTGCAACAAGAGGCAGGTAGTCTGAATATCAAAAGATTATTGTTAATTAAGGAAAACCAGATATCTCAAAGTTAAGGAACTTAGCCCTTTTCTATATATGGGAAGAAGCAAGAGTCTGGGCTTACTAAAATCATTCCTTTCATATGCATCTCAGCCATCTGAGGCCAGTATCCTGGCTTTTTTATATCCTTGGTTTTCTCAGTTCACTGCAGGGAGTGGCTGCAGCCTCATGGCAGCAGCTTGATGGCTGCCGGAAGAACACAATTCTTCCTGGGTGCCCTCTAGGCCCAGAAATTCACATTTGGAGGGACAGGAGAGTTGATGGCTGTGACATCCTTGTTTATTGATATGAAAGGAAATACACCACTTCACAATATATATAATATTTTGGCATGATTTCCATTTACCCTTAAACATTGTGAGACTTTAAAGAAAATATTTCCATGTTTCTGCATATTCATGGTTTTCTGAGCAAAGAAATTTAGGCTAAAAGATAAGCCTTAGAAGCTAAAGGGTGATTAGATAGGAGGAGACCACTGGGAGAAATTCAGCATCCCAAAGATATGAGTTTACATATCAAAGTGAGAAGAAATCCAGATCCAGTTGTTTACCTTCCAGAGGATTCTGAAGGACTGGGACTAAGGTACAATGGATTCTCTCTCTCTTTCACAGAAAGGAAATGGGTGGGCAGCTGTCCTATTCCTACTTAAGTTCCAAGATTCTTAATTTTGGTCCTCCTCTCTTATAACCTAAACCCGGTATTGCATGTCTGTCAATTTAACTCTTAATGAATTCCCCTAGAAGAGGGAAAGATAGGGGCAAAGGGAAACTGATGTAGTTATTCCTGTAAGTAAATAACCTGCCTTGAAATCTTATGTTTACTTTCAATATAATATGAATAAATACAGATATTAAAATTTTATCAAATACTTCAGATTGTATTTCCTATTAACAAGGGCCTTCTCTTACAAAATCACAATTCAATTATAAAATTCAAGAAACTTATCATTAATATGAATATTGTCTACTCTACAGCCCTTATTCAGACTTTGACACTTTTCTTAATAATGCCTTTTAAAGCAATTTTTCCTGGTCCAGGATACAATCCAAAATCACACATTGCATTTAATTGTCAAATTCATTTTAGTTACTTTTAATCTGAAACAATAGATTTGTTTCAGTATTAACTTTGATCACCTGGGTAAGGTGATGATTGCCAGGTTTCTCTACTGTAAAGTTACTATTTCTTTCTTCCTAATTAATAAGTATGTTGTAAGGAGACACTTGGAGACGGCAATGGCAACCCACTCCAGTACTCTTGCCTGGAGAATCCCATGGACGGAGGAGCCTGGTAGGCTGCAGTCCATGGAGTCGCTAGGAGTTGGACACGACTGAGTGGCTTCACTTACACTTTTCACTTTCATGCATTGGAGAAGGAAATGGCAACCCACTCCAGTGTTCTTGCCTGGAGAATCCCAGGTATGGGGGAGCCTGGTGGGCTGCCGTCTCAGGGGTCGCACAGAGTCTGACACGACTGAAGTGACTTAGCAGCAGCAGCAGCAAGGAGACACTTTGATGAATAGGATATTTTATAGACTCAAACTCCTCCCCTCCCATTCATTGATTGTTGTTGTTTTTGTTGTTTAGTTGCTAAGTTGTGTCCAACTCTTTTAGACCCCATGGACTGTAGCCCACCAGGGTCCTTTGTCCATGGGATTTTCCAGGCAAGAATACTGGAGTGGGTAGCCATTCCCTTCTCCAGGGGATCTTCCTGATCCAGGGAACCCATGTCTCCTGCACTGGCAGACAGATTCTTTACAACTGAGCCACCAGAGAAGCCCATTCATTGATTCTTGCCTACATCAAGAATGGTTGAAAATAATGATTTTTCTAACTCTAAATTTTTTTCTACTTTTAATAACAGCTTTCTGGGCTTCCCTAGTAGCTCAGTGGTAAAGAATCCATCTGCCAATGCAAGAGACTTGGGTTCAATCCCTGATCTGGGAGGATCCCATAAGCCGTGGAGCAACTTGAAAACATGCACCACTTTGAGCCTGTGCTCCAGAGCCAAGAAGCTGCAACTACTTAGCCCACCTGCCACAACTACTGAAGCCCACACGCCCTAGAGCCCATGCTCTGCAACAGGCCACTGCAGTGAGAAGCCCATGCACCACAACTAGAGTAGCTCTCACTTGCTGCAACTAGAGAAAAGCCAGCCCAAGAAGAAAGATGCATCACAGCCAAAAATAAATAAAAAAGTGCTCTCTAGTGTAAAGCACTTGGTATAGACTGAATATTTGCATACTGCTAAATTCATATGTTGAAAACCTAACGCCCAATGTGGTTGAATTAGGAAGTGGAGCCTTTGGAACATGATTAGGTCACAAGGGTGGAGCCCTCATAAAGGGAATAAAAGAGGGCCCAGAGAGCTCCCTCTTCTCTTCCACCAAGTGAGGGCGCAGAGAGAAGTTGGTAGTGTGTAACTCAGAAGAAGGCCTTCACCAGAATCCAGCAATGCTGGCCCCCTAAAATCTTGGACTCCGAGTCCCTAGAATGGTGAGATAAATTTCTGCTATTTGTAAGCCACCCAGTCTGTGGTATTTTGTTTTAGCAGTTTGAACAAACTAATATAACATAGACACATGTGTGCTAAGTCACTTTAGTCATGTCCCGACTCTTCGAAACTTTATGGGCTGTAGCCCGCCAGGCTCTTCTGTCCATGGGATTCTCCAGGTAAGAATACTGGAGTAGGTTGCCAAGCCCTCCTCTAGGGTATCCTCCCGACCCAGGGATTGAACCCACAACTCTTATGTCTCCTGCACTGGCAGGTGGGTCCTTTACCACTAGGGCCACCTGGGAAGCCCATATATATTATATGATATATAATATATATATGGTATGGATTCATGGATTCTTAGTTTATTAAAATGGTTACAGTCTATTACGATGACAGTCTATTTTGATGCTCATATGATTCCGTATTTGCTCAAATAATACCACATTTGGCCGGTACAAGCTGGCTTTTGTGTCCTTTTGACATGTCTCCATCATTGTTTGAGCACATACTCACTTAATTGCACAAGATGTTCCAATTTCATTTGTTTCCCCTTCCCTAGGTTCCTTTTAATGGGCAATGAAATTTAGAAATCAAGATTTGTATGCATATTAAATCTTGAAGAAGGAAATGTCAACCCACTCCAATATTCTTGCCTGGGAAATCCAGTATTCTTGCCTGGGCTATAGTCCACGGGGTCACAAAGGAGTTGGACACGACTTAGTGACTAAACAACAAAATGCATGTTAAAGCTTTTTATTTATAATTTATCAATTACAATTTACATTTTCCTTATAACAGTTAATATTATTTTTGAAGCAAATAATTTTAAATGTAAAAAAGTTTTTACATTTTCATTTCATTTCTTTTTCTATTTCATTTAATTTATATTGTGATGGAACACATAAAATTTTGTATACTTATTTCAGTTGGATTTTATTTTTAATCCTTTAGTTCATTACTATCAATACAACCAAAATTTCACAAGATCTTGATTTTAGTATTTTTGCTAAAGTGAAGGAAAATAAATTATATGGAATGTACATGTAATAACTTAAACATTTTATGTGAATTCTTATTTTAATATTCATCAAAATATCAGCTATTCATCAACAGAATACATATGGGCAATGATAATTACAATGTAATTACATTACAATAATAATGTAAAGCACCAAGTGCTTTACATTAGAAAGCAATTTTTTATTTTATTTATTTATTTTTGGCTGTGATGCATGTGGTGTTAAGTGGTTCAGTCATGTCCAACTCTTCGCAACCCCATGGACTGTAGCCCACCAGGCTCCTCTGTGCATGGGATTTCCCAGGCAGGAATACTGGAGTGGATTACCATTTCTTCCTCCAGGGGATCTTCCCAACCCAGAGATCAAACCCAGTCCCCGGCACTGCAGGCAGACTGTTTACCATCTGAACCACCAGGGAAGCCATAATTACATTTAGCCACCTATAATATTTTGCTGACTTTCAGTCATAAAACTACAGTTGCTCCAACCCGTAAGAGCTGGAAGATGTCTCTCACATATTTATAATAAGAAAAAAGTTCGTAAAACTGAAAATTGATGACTCTTCTAAGATCCATCAGAGAACTGAAGTCACAGGACAAACTTCCACCCCCAAACTGGAGAGACCCATGAATACAGAAAATTCATGTCAGTTTACCAGAAGCAGAAGCTACTGGAGCCAATAGTTTACGTTTGGCCAAGGAAGGGGGAAAAAGTATCCATTCAGAAATAATCCCAGAATGTTCTCCCATAATGTTAATCCCATAGCAAAGAACTACCCCACAATGGAAAAGTCTTTGCCAGGGCCTTATCCAACTTGGAGGAAGGGAAATTACCCAACTTTAGTCCTCTCCAGGCTTTATGTCTGAACTAAGGGTCAGGGGGGAGCTGAGAAACACTTGTGTATGTCACGGGCCAGGGGCAAAGAGTCACTAAAAGAGAAACCTAATCATATGATTATAGACAGTTTCTCTTCCTCCCACACCTACCATCAACATGGTTCCTGTATAATAGCAGTGGGTTAAGCTCAAAGAAATTCGAGCCTTGGTCTCCGTTTAAGAAGAAGTTTCTAGGGAAACCCCAAAACAACAGGAGCTGTAAAACAATGACACTAGAGGAAATTGAAGCCCCTGAAACTTGAAGATACGACAAACTGTAAACACAGCTTACCTCTAGCCGTATCAATATAAAACCTCACACTAAAGGTCTATCTACCTCAGTTCCTATTACCCAATATATCGTGTATGGCTTTTAACCAAAAAAAATTATAAGACATGCTAAACGGCAAGAAAAGACATGGTCTGAAGAGACAAAACATGCAACAGAACTAGACTCAGATATAGCATAGATTTGGAATGATCAGACCAAGAATTTAAACAGCTCTGGTAACGTGCTAAAGACTATAATGGAATAAGACTATAATGACTATAATGGACAACATGCAAGGATAGATAATGTAAGCAGAGCAATAAAAACTCCAGAAAGAATAAAAAGGAAATGTTAGAAATCAAAAACATTGTAATAGAAATGAATTATTTTGATGCACTGATCAGAGGACTGGACAGGATCAAGAAAAGAATCAGTGAGTTTGAAGATCTGTCAATAGAAACTTCCCAAACTAGAATGCAAAGAGAAAAAAACCAATGAGAAAAACAAAACAGAATACCCATAAGATGGTTAATGAAAGATGTAAGAAAAATGTAATAGGAATATCAGGAGAATAAATGAATTGAAGAAATAGTTGAGATAATAATGGCTGAGAATTTCCCAAATTTATTGATATAAACAAAACCACAAATTCAGGAAGTTCAAAGTATACCAAACAGGATAAATAACCCAAAACATTTATATCTAGGCATACTGTCAACCATGCAACCTTGAAGAGAGTGGAGTGAAATATTCAAAATCTAAAAAGAAACCCCATTAACTTAGAATTCTGTATCCAGTGAAATTGTCCTTCAAAAGTGAAGGAAAAAGAGACTTTATCAGGTGAACAAAAACAGAGAATTTGTTGCTAGTAGACTTGACTTGCAAGAAATGTCAAAAGAAATTCTTCAGAAAGATGGAAAATTATATAGGTCATAAATTTGGATATACATAAAGAAACGAAGAGCATCAGAGAAAGAATAAATGAGGTCAAGAGAAAATATTTTTCTTATTCTTATCTAATAGAGAATTGTTTCTTCAGAGTGATAATAGCAACAATGTATTAGGTGATTATAGCATGGATAAATGAAAGGAATGGCAGCAATGCTATAAAAGATGGGAGGGAAGAATTGCAAATACTCTGTTATAAGGTACATGTACTACCCATGAAGCACTATAGCTTTATTTGAAAGTGGACTTGGACTAGTTTTAATGTATATTGCAAACTCTAGGGTAACTACTAAAATAAAATTTTTAAAAGATGCATAATTTATATGTGAAGGAAGAGAATAGAAGCAGAGGGAATTACTTCCTAATTCATTCAGCAAGGTCATCATGATTCTTAATACCCAAACAAAATAAAAACGTTCCAATAAAAGAAAACTATAAACCAATGTCTCTCATAAACACACATGTTAATATCCTCAACAAAACAGTAACAAATTGAATCCAAGAAACAATTACACAGCACGACCAAGTAGGATTTATATCAAATATGTAAGGCTGGTTTAATATTTGAAAGTCAACTAATGTAATTCACGGCATCAACAGCCTATGAGGAAAAATGGTATGACCATATTGCTAGGTGCAGAAAAAACGTTTGATGAGTCCTAGTACTCTTGCCTGGAAAATCCCATGGATGGAGGAGCCTGGTAGGCTGCAGTCCATGGGGTCGCTAAGAGTCGGGCACATCTGAGTGACTTCACTTTCAGTCTTTACTTTCAAGCACTGGAGAAGGAAATGGCAACCCACTCCAGTGTTCTTGCCTGGAGAATCCCAGGGACTGGGGAGCCTGGTGGGCTGCCATCTATGGGGTCACACAGAGTTGGACACGACTGAAGCGACTCAGCAGTAGCAGCAGCAGCACTTATTCATGACAAAAGCTCTGTGTGAAATAGGAACAGAGAGGAACTTCTTAAAGTTGATAAAGAACCTCTACAAAAACCTACAGATAACATACTTCAGAGTGAGAAACTAGAACTTTCCCATTAAGATCAAGAAAAGGTAAGGGTGTCTCCTCTCACTACTCCTTTTCAACTTTGTACTGGAAGTCCTAGTTAATGCAGGAAGACAAGAAAAAGAAATAAAAGTTATACTGATTGGGGAAAATGAAGTAAACTCTGTTCACAGATAACGTGATTCTCTATGTAGAAAATCCCAAAGAATCGACAGCAACAACAACAAAAACCCCTGGACATCATAAACAATTAAACAAGGTCACAGAATATAAAATTCATATATAAAAGTCAACTGCTTTCCTATGTGCCAGCAATGAATAATTGGTATTTGAAACTGCAAACACAATACCATTTACATTAACATCAAAAATTACTTAGGCATAAATCTAACAAAATATGGACAGAATGTATATGAGGAAAACTATGAAACTCTGATGGAAGAAATCAAAGAAAATACAACTAGATGAAGAGATTTGTATTCATGGTTTGGAATTCTCTGAAACTTCATTTATACCTACATTCAATACAGTCCTAATCAAAAATCCCTGCAAGTTATTTTGTGGATACTGATAAACTGATTCTAAAGTTTATATGGAGAGGCAAAAGACCCAGAATAACCAACATAATACTGAACCAGAACAAAGTCAAAGAGCTAACTCCTAAACTTAAGACTTAATATAAAGCTACAGTAATTTAGATAGTGTGGTATCAGTGAAAATATACATAAATTGATCAATGGAACAGAATACAGATCCCAGAAATAAAACCATACAAATATAGTCAATTGATCTTTGAAAAAGGAATAAAAGCAATTCAATGGAGAAAGGATAGATTTGTTGTCTTTGCAACAAATGGAGCTGGAATAATTGAACATTAATATGAAAGAAATCTAGGCACAGTCCTTATACCTTTCACAAAAATTAACTCAAAATGAATCTTAGACCTAAGTGTAAAATGCAAAACTATAAAAATGTGGTTCTGGAAAAGACTCTTGAGTGTCCCTTGGACAGCAAGGAGATCAAACCAGTCAATCCTAAAGGAAACCAATCCTGAATATTCATTGGAAGGACTGATGCTGAAGCTGAAGCTCCAGTACTTTGGCCACCTGATGCAAAAAGCTGACTCATTGGAAAAGACATCGATGCTGGGGAAGATTGAGGATGGGAGTAGAAGGGGGTGACATAGGATGAGGTGGCTGGATGGCATCACTGACTCAATGGACATGAGTTTAAGCAAACTCCGGGAGATAGTGAAGGACAGGGAAGCCCAGTGTGCTTCAGTCCATGGGGATGCAAAGAGTCAGACATGACTTAGTGACGGAACAACAATAACAAATAAAACTTCTAGATGATAACACAGGAGAAAATCTAAGTGACCTTAGACCTGGCAGTGAGTTTTTAAATATAATACCAAAAGCACAATCCATGAAAGAAAAAAATGGTTAAGTTAAAATTGAAAACTTCTGCTCTGCAAAAGATACTGTTAACAGAATGAAGAGACAAGCCACAGACTCAGAGAAAATATCTGCAAAACACATATCTGATAAAAAAATACTTGTATCTAATATATACAAACAACACTTGAACCTCAACAAGAAAACAAGCACCCCAATTAAAAATGGACAAAACAAACAAACAAAAAAAAATGGACAAAACAGGGCTTCTCTGGTGGCTCAGTGGTAAAGAATCCCCCTGCTAATGCAGGAGAAACAAGTTCGGTCCCTGATCCAGGAAGATCCCACATGCTGCTGAGCAAATAAGCTTGTGCACCACAACTGCTGAGCCTGTGCTCTATAGCCAGGAAACCCCAACTACTGAGCCCATGTGCCACAACTACTGAAGCCTGTGCACCCTAGAAACCGTACTCCACAACAAGAGAAGCCACCACCATGAGAAACTCTCACACCGCAACTAGAGAGGAGCCACTGCTCCCTGTAGCTAGAGAAAACCTGTGCACAAGGATGAAGAACCAGTACAGCCCCTAAATAAATTTAAACAAATAAATTTTTAAATGGACAAAATAATCAAAAAATTACTAGAGCTAATCAAATAATTTGGCAAAGTCACATGATATAAAATTATACAGAGAGATCCCTTGCATTTCTTTACACTAACAACGAAAAATCAGAAAGAGAAATTAACAATCCCACTCACCATTGCAACAGAATAAAATATGTAGGAATAAACTTACCTAAAGAGATAAAAGACGTGTATGCAGAAACTATAAGACACTGATGAAAGACACTATAAGACACTGATGAAAGAAATCAAAGGTGACCCAAACAGATGGAGAGATATATCATGTTCTTGGATTGGAAGAATCAATATTGTCAAGAAGCCTATACTACCCAGAGTGATCTAGAGATTCAATGCAGTATCTATCAAATTACCAATGACATTTTTTCACAGAACTAGAACAAAAATTTTCACAATTTATATGGCAACACAGAAGACCCGAAATAGCCAAAGCAATCTTGAGAAAGAAAAATGGAACTGGAGGAATCAATAGTCCTGACTTCAGACTATACTTCAAAGCTACAGTCATCAAGACTGTATGGTACTGGCACAAAACCAGAAATATAGACCAATGGAGCAAGATAGAAAGTCCAGAGATAAACTCACACACATATGGGTACCTTATATTTGACAAAGGAGGCAAGACTATACAATGGAAAAAAGACTGCCTCTTCAATAAGTAGTGCTGGAAAAACTGGACAGCTTCTTGCAAAAAAATGAAATTAGAAACTTCCTAACACCATACACAAAAAATAAACTCAAAATGAATTAAAGATCTAAATGTAAAGCCAGAAAAACTATTAAGCTCTTAGAGGAAAGCACAGGCAGTATTCTCTTAGACATAAATTGGAGCAAGATTCTCTCTGATCCACCTCCTAGTGTAATGGAAACAAAAACAAAAATAAACAAATGATACCTTTAAATTTAAAAGTTTTTGCACAACAAAGGAAACTATAAACAAGATAAAAAGACAGCCATCAGATTGGGAGAAAATAATTGCAAATGAAGCAACTGACAATCTCCAAAATATATAAGCAGATTATATAGCTCAGTATTAGAAAAATAATCCAATCAAAAAATGGGCAGAGGACCTAACCAGACAGTTCTACAAAGAAGACATACAGATGACCAATAAACACATGAAAAGATGTTCAACATCACTCATTATTAGAGATGCAAATCAGAACTACAATGAAGTATCACCTCACACCAGTCAGAATGGCCATCATCAAAAAAATCTACAAACAATAAATACTGGAGAGAATGTGGAGAAAAGGGTACCCTCCTCATTGTTGGTGGGAATGTAAACTGATACAGCCATTATGGAGAACGAAATGGAGATTCATTAAAAAACTTGGAATAAATCTGCTATGCGTGTGTGCATGCTCAGCCACTCAGTCGTGTTGGACTCTTTGCAACCCTGTGGACTGTAGCCCGCCAGGCTCCTCTGTCCATGGGACTTTCCAGGCAGTGAATACTGGAGTGGGTTGCCCTTTCCTCCTCCAGGGGATCTTTCCACCCTGGGATTGAACCTGAGTCTCCTACATCTCTTGCATTGCAGGAAGATTCTTTACTGCTGAGCCATTGGGGAACCTACCATATGACCCATCAATCCCACTAATGGACACATACCCTTAGAAAACCATAATTCTAAAAGACACATGTACCCCAGTGTTCACTGAAGCACTATTTACAATTACCAGGTGTGGGAGCAACCTAGATGTCCATCAACAGATGAATGGATAAAGAAAATGTGGTGCGTATGTACAGTGAGATATTACTCAGCCATAAAAAGAACGGATTTGAGTCAGTTCTATGAGGTGGATGAACCTAGAGCCTGTTATACAGAGTGAAGTCAGAAAGATAGAAACAAATATAGTATATTAACGCATATATATGGAATCTAGAAAATGGTACTGATGAACCTATTTTCAGGCAAGGAATAGAGATGCAGATGTAGAGAATGGACTTGTGGACACAGTACGGGAGGAGAGGGTGGGATGAACTGAAAAGGTAGCATTGATACACACACACACACACACACACGCGCGCGCACAATCTGTGTAAAGTGGATAGCTAGTGGGAAGTTGCTATATAACACAGGGAGGCCAGCCTGGTGCTCTGTGATGACCTAGAGGGGTGGGATGGAGTGGGAGAGAGGTTCAAGAGGAAGGAGATATATATATGGTTATGACTGATTCGTGTTATTGTACAGCAGAAACCAACACAACATTGTAAAGCAATTTTCCTCCAATTAAAAAATATATTAAATAAAAATAAAAAACAAAAATGGGCAAAATATCTGAGCATAAGAAAGAATAAAGAAAATACACAAATGATAAACAAGCATATGAAAAGATACTCAACATAGTATGTCATTTGGGAATTGCAAATTAAATCAATAGTGAGATACGGCTATGTCCTTGTTAAAATGGCTAAAATCCAGAAACTGACAATATCAAATACTGGTGAGGATGCAGAAAAACAGGGATCCTCATTTATTGCTAGTGGGAATGCAAAACGGTGTCACTTTGGAAGACCGTTTGGCAGTTTCTTACAAAGGTAAACATAGTTTTACCATACTATCCAAGTCAGTTGAAAACTTATGTCCACACAAAAAACCTGCACATGGATTTTTAAAAATCATTTTTAGTATATGTGAGAGAGATTAAGAGGTACGGAGTTCTAGATGCAAAATAAATGAGTCATGGCATGAAATGTACAGTGTGGAGAATATAATAATTATGTAATATTTTTGAATGGTGACAGTAATTAGACTTATTGTGGTGATAATTTTGAAATGTATAGCAATATACAATCACTATGTTGTGTATAATAACAGAAACTAACATAGTGTTGTAGGTCAATTATACTTCAAAAGCAAACTCATGGAGAAAGAGATCAGAAATGTAGTTACCAGAGACAGGGTGGGAGGAGGGGGAAATGGATGAAGGCTGTCAAAAGGTACAAACTTCCAGTTATAAGATAAATAAGTACCAGGGATGAAATGTACCACATGAGAAACATAATTAACACTTGTGTGTTATATATGAAAGTTGTTAAGATAGTAAATCCTAAGAGTTTTCATCATAAGTAAAGAATTTTTTTTCTATTTTTTAAAACTATATGAGATAATGGATGTTCGCTAAGCTTACTGTGGTAATCATTTCATGACGTATGTGAGTCAAATAATTATGCCATACACCTTAAATTTGTACAGTGCTGTATGTCAATTTTATCTCAATAAAACTGGAACAAATTAAAAAAAAATTAGTATTCATAATTGCAAAAAACTAAATGGAATCAGGCTCAGATGGTAAAGAATCTGCCTGCAATGTGGGAGACCCAGGTTCAATGCCTAGGTTGGAAAGATCCCCTGGAGGAGGGAATGGCTACCCACTCCAATATTCTTGCCTGGAAAATTCCATGGACAGAGGAACCTGGTGGGCCACAGTCCATGGGGTCACAAAGGGTCAGACACAACTAAGCGACTAATACCAAAGGAATCAAACTGTCCTTCTATAGGTGAATAGGCAAACAAACCATAGTACATCCATATAATAGAATATAATTCAGTGATAAGAAGAACTGAACTATTAAGTTATGAAAGATACAGATGAACTTTAAACACATTGCCAAGTGAAAGAAGCCAGTCTGAAAGGCTACATACTGTATGGTTCCCAGTATGTGATATTTTGAAAAAAGCAAAACTACAATAAAGACAATATAAGATCAGTGGTTGCCTAGGGTTCAGTACAAGGGAGGAAAGGGATAAATAGGTGACACGTGGGAATTTTTTAGAGTGGTGAAATTGTCAAGTATGATACAGTTATGCTAGATACATATCATTTTGCATTTGCAAAAATGCGTAAAACTGTATAATACAAAGAGTGAACCTTAATGTAAACTATGAGTTTTAATTATAATTTTGTATCAATAAATATTTATTCCTTGTAACAGATATACCATATTAATTCAATATGTTAATAAGAGAGGAAACTTGTATCAGTGGCAGGAGAGATGTGGGGGACAGGGCTCTATGAAACTCCATGCTCAATTTTTTGGTAAATTTATTTTTTAAAAATATGTTATTTATGGCTGCATCAGATCTTAGTTGTGACATGTGGGCTCTGTAGTTGTGGCACTTGGGCTTAGTTGCCCCATGGGATGTGGGATCTTAGTTCCCTGACCAGGGATCCAACCCATATCCCCTGCATTGGAATGTGGATTCTTAGACTGGACCACTAGTAGTGGTGCTCTGTTGCTTAGTCATGTCCGACTCCTTGGGACCCCATGGACTGTAGCCTGCCAGGCTCCTCTGTCCATGGAATTCTCCAGGCAAGAATAGTGGAATAGGTTGCCATTTCATTCTCCAGGAGACCTTCCCAGCCCAGGGATCAAACCTGCATCTCTTGCATCTCCTACACTGGCAGGCAGATTCTTTACCACTAGTGGGTAAAGGGAGCAGCCCAAGGAAGTCCCCTATTCTGTAAATTTAAAACTAATTTTTTAAAGTGTGAAAAAAACCTGTCATTGATCAGTATGAAATTTGTCAAGGCTGGAAGAGACAACACGTTTTGTTAAATTTTTAGTTAGATTTATAGCTTTTAAATATGTATATATACACATATCGAAGAAGGCAATGGCAGCCCACTCCAGTACTCTTGCCTGGAAAATCCCATGGATGGAGGAGCCTGGTGAGCTGCAGTCCATGGGGTCGCTAGGAGTCGGACACGACTGAGCGACTTCGCTTTCACTTTTCACTTTCATGCATTGAAGAAGGAAATGGCAACCCACTCCAGTGTTCTTGCCTGGAGAATCCCAGGGACGGGGGAGCCTGCCCTGGTGGGCTGCCGTCTGTGGGGTCGCACAGAGTCAGACACAACTGAAGCGACTTAGCAGCATATATATATAGACATATGCATTATTGATATGTGTGTATATATGTGTGTGTGTGTGTGTGTGTTATATAGAGAGAGAGTATGTGGCCTGTATCTTCATTCTTGCTTTAAGATCTGATAGAGGCAGCCTTAAATTGTGTAGATGATCTTTCTGAGGAAAAGCAAGTTTGGAAGACTTGTTCTACCAGATTTCAGAATGTTGACAAATTAGGGCAATATTAATAGTTATAGGGATAGGCAAGAAAATACTAACCCAGGTGCTGCTAGTGGTAAAGAACCTGCCTGCCAGTGCAGGAGACGTAAGGGATGTGGGTTCCATCCCTGGGTTGGGAAGATCCCCTGGTGAAGGAAATGGAAACTCACTCCGGTGTTCTTGCCTGGAGAATCCCATGGTCAGAGGAGCCTGGTGGGCTACAGTCCATGGGGTCACAAAGAGTTGGACACAGTTGAAGTGACACAGCAGGCAAGCAAATAAATGAAGTTGAATGGAAAGTATAACAATGTGTCCAATGTAGACCCTTAACCTATGAGCAAGGTGTTATTACAGAGCAATGGGGAAGGTAGGCCTTTTCAATAATTGGCTCTGGGCCAACTGTGTATCTATATGGAAAAAGGCTGAAACTGGTTCCCTCTTTCACAGTGTCCACTAAGCATCAACTATCAGGGCATTATAGATCTGAATAAGAAAGGCAGAACTATAAATCCTTTAATAGATAAGATAGGGGAATATCTTCATGAGTTGGTGGCAAGGAATTTCTTTTTAAATGAAAACTCCAAATCACAAATCTTAAATGTGTGATTTATTTTACTCTATTAAATTAAGAGATTTGTTCATCAAATTATACTGTAATTAAAATAAAGAGATAAGCCACAGTATGGGAGAAAATATTTGCAACATAGCTATGAAAAGGTGAAAAGAGTTTTTGCAAATCAATATAAAAATGGGCAACCCAACAATGAGGGTGCATACAGGCAACTCATAACTAGGAACTTCAGATGACGTGGCATATAAACATATGAAAAAGTGCTCTATTTTACTAGTAGTAGGGACATTGCCAATTAAAACCATAATACAATGCCACTACCCACTCAAGAGATTGTCAAACATTTTGAAGTTTGATAGAACTGTAAAAACTGCACCTTTATCTAATGAGTTTATGGATATGTACTCCCTATGACACAGAGATATAAACACATCTCTGTTAGAGTCATTCATAAGGATAAAGTGCCATAGGCTGGCTGCAGCAGTTTAATCCATGCAAGTGTAAGGATTTCCCTAAATAGTTCAATTGGTGTACATTTCCTGAACCCCAGTAATTTGACCATTGAAACCCTATTTCTAACATCCACAAGCTAATAACAAGCACTTGTTTTGCAAATGAAAAGACATTTTAAATATTCATTATGCAAATTAGCAAAGCCTCAAACGTTGATCAGAGAGAATATAGATGAATAACCAGTAGTAGCCTTCCAGAGTGAGGCCTTCCTGAATAAATGCTAGCTCACTCTCCTTGCTCTGGGAATGCTCAATTAGAATAACTTGTTGTTCTAAGTGTCAGCTAAAATCAACCCACCTAAGGAATTCCTTGTGGTCCAGTGGCTAAGACTCAGTGCTCCCAATGCAGGGGATGAGGTTCAATCCCTGGTCAGGGAACTAGATCCCACTTGCAACAACTAAGAGTTTGCATGCTACAAGGTGAGATGTATGGAGAGAGTAACATGGAAACTTACATTACCATATGTAAAATAGATAGCCAACTGGGAATTTGCTGTATGGCTCAAGAAACTCAAACAGGGGCTCTGTATCAACCTAGAGGGGTGGGATGGGGAGGGAGATGGGAAGGAGGTTCAAAAGGGAGGGGATATATATATACACCTATGGCTGATTCATGTTGAGATTTGACAGAAAGCAATAAAATTCTGTAAAGCAATTGTCCTTCAATTAAAAAATAAGCAGATTAAAAAAAAGATCTTGAATGCTAAAACAAAGATCAAAGGTCCCACATGATCAAAGGTCCTGGATGATCATGAAAGCTATCTTAGTAACAGCTAGACTTGTCCCTCTGTCCAGTCTGGCCTCTCTGCCTCCCCTACACATGCACCAATAACAAGAACATTCCAGTATAAATCATCTGAACATTAAACTCCATCATGGGTTGGGACTGCTTGTTAGAGAGCCCCACCTGAAACATCAACTTCTTAACTTGCTGCCTATGCTGTCAGGTTTTAAAAGAAATGACAAACATTGCAACTACCAGATCAGATGGATGAGTCTATGGCTTCAAGGTATATGGTTTCAACAAACTTGTGTATATAACATAGCTATATTCTAGAATACACCTCAAGTTGCAAAGCTTCAGCCTGCTGTGAAATGTGTGCATTTTGAAGACATAAGTGGAAAAAAAATCATTTAACTCAGCTTAGATTTAAATTAGTTTGTACAAATGCTAAGGTATTCATATTCTTGGATTAAACCTGAAAATCTTCCCATTAATTGTAAAAAAAGAAAGAAAAAGAAAAAAAACCCGATGCTCTAGAAATACAAGAATTTTATCTGATTAAAATTTCATATTGAAGGTGAAATGGTTTTTTACCATCTTAGCCCTTTTTGTTTCTTATATTTTAGTGTGACATAAATTTTAAGATTAATCTGAATAGAAACGTTTGAACTCAGAGTAAATATTTGCAACTTTTTACAATCTTATGCTAGTTTCAGGTATACAGCAAAGTGATCCAGTTTTATATATATATATATATAAAATTCAGTTATATATTAATATATATTCAGCTATATGGTATGGGGAGGGAGGAGGGAGGAGGGTTCAGGATGGGGAATACATGTATACCTGTGGCGGATTCATTTCGATATTTGGCAAAACCAATACAATATTGTAAAGTTTAAAAATAAAATAAAATTTATTAAAAAAATTATTTATTTTTACTTGAAGGATAATTTCTTTACAATATTGTGTTGGTTTCTGCTATACATCAACATGAATCAGCCATAGGTATACATATGCCTGCTCCCTCTTGAACCTCCCTCCCACCTCCCTCCGCAGCCTACCCCTCTAGGTTGTTACAGAGCCTTGGTTTGAGTTCCCTGAGTCACATGGCAAATTCCCATTGGTTATTTTACTCATGGTAGTGTATATGCTCCTGGAGGAGGGCATGGCAACCCACTCCAGTATTCTTGCCTGGAGGATCCCCATGGACAGAGGAGCCTGGCAGGCTACAGTCCATGGGGTTGCAAACAGTCGAACATGACTGAGCAAGCACACAGCACAGTGTATATGCTTCCGTGTTGCTGTCTCCATTCGTCCCACCCTCTTCCGCTCCCCTGGACTTGTCCTTACGTCTGTTCTTTATGTCCGTGTCTCCATTGCTGCCCTGCAAATAGGTTCATCAGTACCATCTTTCTAGATTCCATATATATGTGTTAATACACAATTTTTGTTTTTCTCTTTCTGACTTACTTCACTCTGTATAATGGGCTCTAGGTTCACTCACCTCAGTAGCACTGACTTAATTGCATTCCTTTTTATGGCTGAGTATTATTCCATTGCATGTATGTACCACAACTTCTTTATCTGTTCATCTGTCAATGGACATCTAGGTTGCTTCCATGTCCTAGCTATTGTAAATAGTACTGCAATGAGCATTGGAGTACATTTGTCTTTTAGAATTTTAGTTTTCTCAGGGTATATGCCTAGTAGTGGGATTGCTGAGTTATATGGGAATTTCATTCCTAGTTTTTAAAGGAATCTCCATACTGTCTTCCATAGTGGCTGTTAGCAATTTACATTCCCACCAACAGTGCAAGAGGGTTCCCTTTTCTCCACATCCTCTCCAGAATTTATTGTTTGTAGATTTTTTTGATGATGCCCATTCTGACTGGTGTGAAGTGGTATCTCATTGTAGTTTTGATGTGCATTTCTCTAATAATGAACGATGTTGAGCATCTTTTCATGTGTTTATTATCCATCTTTATGTCTTTCTTGGAGAAATGTCCTTTTAGGTCTTTGTCCATTTTTTGATTGGGTTGTTTGTTTTTCTGGTATTGAGTTATATGAGCTGCTTGTAAATTTTGGAAACTAATTATTTGTCAGTTTTTTTCATTTGCTATTATTTTCTCCCATTCTGAGGGTTGTCTTTTCACCTTGTTTATAGTTTCTTTTGCTGTGCAAAAGCTTTTAAGTTTAATTAGATCCCACTTGTTTATTTTTGCTATAAATTATTCAGTTATATATTAATATATATTCAGTTATATATATCATATATATTCTTTTTCAGATTCTTTTCCATTATAGGTTATTACAAGATATATTAATAGAATATATTTCCCTGTGCTATACAGTTGGTCCTCTTGTTTATCTGTTTTACATAGAGTGGTGTGTATCTGTTAATCCCAAACCTCTAATTTGTATGTCGCCTCTGCATCTCTTTGAAATAGACATTTTTTTGTGCAATATAAATGCTTAAGTCTTTGTTGAAATCTTTCAACAGTGCCACCAGAGGGCCTGCACCTTAGGAACACTAGGTATAGTAGAGATTACTAGGTTTAGCAATTGATGGTTTTAAGAGCCTTAAAAACTAAGACAGAAAATAACCTGCATGAAGGAAATAAGAAAGAGAGAGATACAGAGAGAGGTAGATAGTGACAACAAAGCATTAGGTGTTGATGGGTTACAAAGTGTGTTAATTGCTCAGTCGTGTCCAACTCTTTGAGACCATGGACTGCTGCCCACCAGGCTCCTCTGTCCATGGGATTATCCAGGCAAGAATACTGAAGTGGGTTGCCATTTCCTCCTCCAGGGGATCTTCCCAACCCAGGGATTGAACTTGGGTCTTTTGCATTGCAGGCAAATTCTTTACCCTCTGAGCCATCAGGGAAGCTGATGGGTTACAGGAAGGATCTTAAATGTCCTAGGGCCTAACAGTGCCAATATTGCTCTTCAGAATTAAGAAGTACCATTTCTTATGGGAGCCTGAATTTTTAAAGAAAAAAGGTTAAAAGAAACTCACCCTTGGGGACTTCTCTGGTGGTTCATTGGTTAAGACTCCACACTCCCAATGCAGGAGGCTTGGGTTCCATCCCTGATCAGAGAACTAGACTGACATGCCACAACTAAGAGTCTGCATGCCACAACTAAAGATCCCGAGTGCAAAAACCAAGATATGGTTCAACCAAATAAATTAAGTATTTTAAAAAATAAAATGTAAAAGAAACTCACCCTTCTTTGGCATCCTGAAAAGCTTTGGCACTGTCTCTAGCATCTGTTAGAATTCTCCTAATATTATGATGCAAATTACATTAAGAGCAAGATTGGGAATAAAGAAGTGGACACAGGTAGAGAGCTAGGCTAGGCCCTGCTGGGAAAGGCAGATCTAGGCCCCCTCATTTTGTCCCTGGGAAGTTTGGCCTCCTCATACTTAGGACCAGGGAGGAAAGAAATGGGATCTGATTCTCCTCACTTGTTCCAACTTCATGTTTGCCAGCCTCTGCCTAGACTGACTCCAACTTAGGACACCTCACTCTACATCGCTTAAGACATCGCTTTTCTCTTTTGCATTGAAAAAGGCTTCCCATGAGGTAGAATAACATTTAGACTGGAAAATTTGGCATCATCTATAAAATTGTAAAGATTTTCAAATGTGTGTGCATTTGTGAATGCCAAGAATTGTTATTTTTCAGTGATTTCTCAAGGGAACACTGATAAGAAGATGTTTTGAATATTTTCCTTCCATGCCATTTGCTAACATCATCTTTGCTCACGCATTTGCTGAGAACATGAAACAGAGACAAAAATGTTGTGCAATTTAGAGGAAAGAAATGTTCCCAGATCCTTATCCTTGAATGAGAAATATGGTGTATTTAGCTTCTGAAGTTCCCATAACAAAATACCACAGACTGGATGACTTAAACAACAGAGATTATTTCTCACACTTCTGGAGGCTGGAAGTCCAAGATCAACCTGCCTGTGAAGTGAATTCCATTCTGAGACCTCTTCTCTTTGTTTTTAAGCAGCTGTCATCTCTCTGTGTGCTCACATGACCTCTTTGTGAAGAGGAGGGGAATAAGAAGAAGAGAGATAGGAAGAGAAGGAAGGAGGGAGACAGAAGAGATAGAGAGGAAGAGAGAAAGCTCATGAGCACTTTCTGATGTCTCTTCCTTTAAGGACACTAAACCAGCAGATCAGGGTTCCATCCTTATGATGTCATGCATGCTTGCTAAGTTGCTTCAGTCGTGTCTGACTCTGTGTGACCCTTTGGACTGTAGCCCACCATGCTCCTCTGTCCATGGGATTCTCCAGGGAAGAATACTGGAATGGGTTGCCATGCCCTCCTCTAGGGATTTTCCTGACCCACCCAGGGATTGAACCCACATCTCTTAGTTATCCTGCATTGGCAGGCCGGCTCTTTACCACCAGTGCCACTTGGGAAGCCCCCTTATGATCTCACTTAACTGTAATTACTGCCTTAGAGGCTGCATCTTTAAATATAGCACATTGGGTATTAGCCGTCTACATGTGAATTTTGAGGCAACACAACATTCACTCCCTAACATATGGTGAAGATGCCTTCATTCTCTTCCATGAATAAGGAGCTGAATGTACTTGATATACATGTTCCTAATAAGTATATTGGTAAAATCTCTTTAAATATTAAAGCTAAGAATGGAATTTTACAGCATAGTAAAATTTTTTCAGAAGGCTCAGAGAATATTCTTTCTATGCCTAAAGGTATTTATGTTTCTTATAAAACAGCTGATTAACAGAACTACTGTGCTGAAGCATGTTATATACCTAGACTATTTCTATATTAAGCATTTAACTGCTAACCTAGAATTAAACCCAAGAATAACAGACAGAGTTTTTCAAGAGAAAAGACGCTGTGTGTAGCAAAACTCCTGCCAATGTGAAAAAAAATTTTCGGGGAAACAGCTTTTAAAGAGACTTTAACCAGACTTATATCGTTATTTTGGGGAAAGCTCCAAGATTTTGATTTAGGGGTTTACGTGGAGCCACTAGGAAAAGGAGCAGGCACTTCTTATTCCAGCCAAGATGAAGTAACAGGTAATAGATATAACCTTCCATCTACAGAACCAGAATAAATGAAACAATATAAATGAAAATGGATAAAATAAATGAAACAATGGGTTTTTAAGACACTGGCTATCAGGTAATGAAGGAGAATGATCCATGAGATATGGAACATAAGGTGAGACCTGTGATTGCCCTACCTTACTGCCTTGAGAGAGCTTCCATGCCCAGCAAACCATCAGAGAAAGAGATGAAGCCCGACAGACTCCTTTAGTTGAACAGATCTCCTGGTTGTGATAGTGTACTACAGTTTTGCAAGATGTTACTATTGGGAGAAATTTGGAAAAAGGGTACACAGACTTCTCTATTATTTCCTACAACTGCATGTGAATCTACAATTATCTCAAGATAATTTGTCTTAAATTTTAAGTTTTAAAAATCTTAACTTTAAAAATAAGAGAAATAAAGGTGCTTCAGATATAGAAAAGCTGAAAAAATTAATCATTAGTAGATCTGTAGTATGAGAAATGTTAAAAGCATGTCGTTAAGGCAAAAGGCAAATGATGTCAGATGGAATGATGAACACAAAGGAATGATGAACACTGGACATGTAACTACATATATAAATATATAAGATTTTGCATATTCAAATCCCTTTAAAAGACAATTGCCTGGGCTTCCCTGATGGGGGTGGCTCAGTGGTAAAGAATCTGCCTGCCAATGCAGGAGACATGGGTTCAATCCCTGGTCTGGGAAGATCCCAGATGCTGCAGAACAACTAAGCCTGTGCATCACAGCTATTAAGCCTGTGCTCTGGAGCCCGGAAACCACTACTGAAGCCTGCGCCCTAGAGCCCAGACTCTGCAACAAGGGAAGCCACCACAATGAGCAGCCCGCGCACTTTAGCGAAGAGTAGCCCCTGCTCACCACAACTAGAGAAAAGTCCTTGAAGCAACGAAGCCCCAGCACAGCCAAAAATAAATACATAAATACTTTTTTTTAAAAAGACAACTGCCTGTTTAAGCAAAAATATTAATACATGTTGAGGTTTATAACAGTTGTAAAAATATAATGCATGACAACAATAGTATAAATTTCAGGAGGGCAGAAATGGAAGTATACTGTTTAAGGTTCTTATACTCTATATGAAGTGGCATATTGTAACTTGAATGTAGACTATGATAAGTTAAATATGTTTACTCTGAAACCTAAAGCAACCACTAAAATAATAAATAATTATAGCTGGTAAGTCCACAAAGGAGATAACATGGAATCATCATAAAACTATCAATCCAAAAGATGGTAGAAAAAGAGATAAAAGAGCACAAAGAAAAAGAGACAATAGAAAATGATTAGCAAGAGGATAGACTCCAACCTAATCGTGTCAATAATCACACTGAACATAAATGGTCTAAACAGCCAAATTAGAAGGCACAGATTGTCAGACTGGATAAAAAGGCAAGACATTGCTATATGCTTCCTATAAGAAACACACTTTATTTTTAAAAATTTTTTATTTTTTTAACACCAAAACATTTGTATTGTGGTACAGCCAATTAACAATGCTGTGGCAATTTCAGGTGAACAGTGAAGGGACTCAGACATACATATACATGTATTCATTCTCTCCCAAGCTCCACTCGCATCCAGACTGGCACATAACACTGGGCAGAGTTCTATGTGTTATACAGTATGTCTTTGTTGGTTATACATTTTAAATACAGCAGTGTGTACCTGACCTTCCCAAAGTCCCTAACTATCCCTTCCCCCTTGGCCACCATAAGTTCATTTTCTGTGAGTCTCTTCTGTTTTGTAAGTAAGTTCATTTGTATCAAGAAACACCCTTTAAATATAAAACCAGAAATAGGTGAAAAGTAAGAGTGGGAACAGATGCACTGTTCTAACACTAGTGAACACGAGTGGAGTGACTATATAAATATCACACAATGTAGATACCAGAGCAAAGACTATATCACAGAAAAGGCCATTTCATAATGATAAAGTAGTTAATCAAGAGAACATAACAGTCCTAAACATTTATGTACCTAATAACCATGGATCAAGACACATGAAGCAAAAACTGATTGAAATGCAAGAAGAAATAGAAATTTCAATATCTTTGTTTCAAAAGCTGATAGAACAAGTAGGCAGAAAATTAACAGGAATGCAGTAGATGTGAACAACAACTTTAGTATTCTGTTCAGGCTGCCATAACAAAAAAAAGACTAAGTGACTCAAACAACATAAATTTATTTTCTCACAGTCCTAGGAGTTGAAAGTCCACGATCAAGGTGTTGGCAGGTTTGGTTTCTCCTGAGGCCTCTTTCTTTGGCTGCAGATGGCCATGTTCTTACTGTGTCCTCTAAATCCACTATCATAGTTTGAAGATTTAAAACACCTTTCTTTCAGAAATGGACAGATCCAATAGGCAGAAACCAGTAACTAAAAGATCCTTGGAAAATCCCCCAATATTTGGGAACTAAATAATACAATTCTAAATAACCCATGGATCAAAGAGAAATCAGGAAGAAAATTTTTTTAATCTTAGAATTTGTGGGATAATGCAAAAGCAGTATTTAGGAGGAAATACCTATATTAGGAAAGAAGAAAGATCTCAAATCGATGAGCTTAGCTTCCACCTTAAGCAACTAGAAAAAGAGGAGCAAATTAAACCCAAAGTAAGCAGAAGGAAGAAATTTGTAATGATCAAAGGAGAACTCAATGAAACAGAAAACTGAAAAATTAGGAAAAAAACAATGAAATCAAAAGTTGTTTTTCTGAGATCAATAAACTTGATAAACCTCTAGATAGACTGAGAAAAAAAAGGCACCACTTACAAAAATCAGGAATGAAAGAGGTGACATAACTACAGATTCTACAGATATTAATAAAGATAATTAGGGAATATTATGAACCATTTTATGGCAATAACTTTGACAACATGGATGAAATGGGTTAATTCCTTGAAAGACATAAACTACCAAGGCTCACTCCAGAAGATAACCTGAGTAGCCTTAAAGAAATCGAAACTGTAGTTTAAAATGTTTCTATAGAAAAACGAAAATCTCCACGCCATGACTTTACTGGTGAATCGACTAAATATTAAAGAGGAAATAACGATTTTACACAAAATCTTCCAAAAAATTGAAGAGGTGACAATACCTCCCAACTCATCCTATAAGGTCAGCATTATCCTCGTATTAAAATCAGACAATGCCATTACCAGAAAAGAAAACTACACACTAATATCCCTCAGTGATATAGACACAAAATTTGTAAACAAAATTTTGGCAAATAGAATTCCATAATATGTTAAAATCGTATTACCTTGTGGCCAAGTGGGATTTATCCCAGGAATGGAGAATTGGTTTAACACTTGAAAAGCAATTAATGTGATTCACAATTACCATAATGACAAAGTAGAAAAGAAAACCATAATCATCTAAATATATGCAAAAAAATATTTAACAAAATCTGATACTTATTTTGATGAAAACTCCAAGAAAATTAGGATAACAGAAAATTTTATAGGGTATCTGGGAAAAGGAAAGGAAAGGGAAAGAAAGGAGCAGAGCTTTTGAAGGCCATAGCACTGGCTAAGCAGGGTAACTGCAGGCCACCAGGATTGCTAAAACACGTCAGTGCTGGGAATGAGCCTTCTGAAATGAAACTAGCCTTCGTACTGGATTCTTGGAGATATTTAATCTATTGTAATCCTGTGAGAATCCTTGAACTTGGATCATACATCAAGTTCTGCCAAGGGACAAAGATCTTTGCTTTGATATTTTATTAATATTGGCGGTGATGATAGTGATAATAGGAGTAGCTAACAATTACTGCACAGCCAGTATGCACCAGGAACTTGATATAGTTTGATATAGATTAGTTCACAGAATTTTACAACAACTCTATCACGGAAGTACTTTTTAAAAATATATTAAAGATAAGGAAACCGAGACATAGAGAAAGGAAATAATTCATCCAAGGTCACGCTATTACATACCAGGACATGGAGATACTCACACACTCCAATTAGACAAAAGGTCAACTCCTAAGGCATTCTGGGTAACTTCAGAATTGATTTTCTCATACCACATGATGTGACACAACATTTATATGGGTAGCACAAAAACTATGAGGAATTTTTATATACATGTGTGTGCTAAATGGTTTCAGTCATATCTGACGTTTTGCGATCCTATGGATTGTAGCCCGCCAGGCTCCTTGATCCACAGGATTTCCCAGGAAAGAGTACTGGAATGGGTAGCCTTTCCCTTCTCCAGGGCATCTTCCCCACCCAGGGATCGAACCCAAGTCTCCTGCATTGCAGGTGGATTCTTTAGTCTGAGACACCAGGGAAGCCATCCCCTTTTATATATACAAATGACTAAATATAATACATATGTCAATAATGATATAGCAAAGACCACATGTTGGTCATTTATGCAGAAATAATGAAAATTTATTTGGAGCATATTTATCTGAAATCTAATTTACAATGGTTTTACAAATTGAATAAAAATTTATTAAATAACTGTGAGGTAAACCTACAGATATTAAACTTTTTTTTTTCACCCTTGATGGGCCTGTGGATCAGCGTACATGTGTTTGGAATAAATATGCTAACCTTGAGAATTTTTTTACCAAATGCATTTCTGATCAAAACCAAAAGCAGACATTTCAGGACCACTTCCTTTGGGGAAATTGCTTTTTGTTTGTTTAATTAATTGATTAAAATAAAAAAATAATTGCTGACCATATTGAATTGCAGTCCCTACGGAGGGAGCTACCATGGAGGGTCAGAGGTGTTTGTCACTGTTATAGCATCTCAAAGATGGCTCCACTGATCAGTTTGTAGATTTATATTGATCCCTTTGCTCAACTATTGAGTATTTTCATATTTGAATTTTGCTTTATTTCTGAGAAATAAACATACCCACCAAAGGATTTCCTTATCAGAGTAAACTTAAATTACAAGGCTGTTATTTGGTTTATTTTTTTACCCAGCTTTATTGAGAAATAATTTATCTTTTTTAAAACTCATCTGATCCTTGGGTTTGGAAATTGAAAATATATAAAACTGCACGTTTGATTTTACAAAAACACAGAAGTATATGTATAATATAAGGAACTTTAAAAAAATTTAAGAACCCTGTCTGTTGGTTTAATAGTGTGGTTTCCATCAATTTGGTTCACAGAGATAGCAAATTAAAATTACCACCCATTGCATTTTGTAGGACATTTTAATAAGGAATATTAATGTTACAAGTAGCATTTCGGTTCACTTGTAAATTTCCCACACCTCTGACCCCGAGGTTGTACATTAAAAAAATCTCTTCAAGGAATATTCAGAAGTGGAAATTTCCATACTCTGCTGTAGATGGAACAACTACAATTGCATTGGCACTCATTTAAAAGCAACATTAAATTGCTGGTTAGTAGCAAGACTCAGTCCAGCACCACCTCCCATTGGCTGGGACCGCCCAAAACCCACCTCCTATGCCTAACTACTGGTCTGTCAGTGGCTCCTAGGTCTGGATGGCCTCTCTCTTTTCACTCTTAAACGCTGGCGGTGAGGTAGGGCCTATCAATGGCCCCAGGCATCCCAAAGCCCGCCCTCCACTCCATCGCCATTAGTTGATCTCGCTGCCTGTCGGAGGCCTTGGGCTCAAAGTGACTCCCTTCAGAAGAGCCAACAGTTGAGGACGCTGAGTCAGGGCTTTGGGACACTTAGCAAATTTTGAATTGTCGCTCAGCAAAATGTATATGCAGTCACATGTGAGGTACATGACTGAAATCGTGTTAGTTTGGGATGGATTTTGAGTGAGCCTATGACTCTTTGGAGAGAAAGGATTACCCTTGAGTGAGCCTCGCCTCCTCCCCGCCTCCTCCCTACACAGCACCTGTGCAGTGAGCTTACCCTGGAATTTTGCTCATCTTTTTGTAAACGTTGAGCAACGGAGTCAGAAATCTGTGTTCAAATACTGCCTAGAAATTAAAGTTTTTAAACAAATTAAATAATATTTAGATGAACTGAAATCTAAAATACACTCTTCCCATCCATGAAATTATTCTTTCTCCTGGTAAGCATTTTGGAGCCCTTCACTGAGCTCCAACTGAAGTTGTTCCTGACCCTATGTGGTGCTGAGGTTGCCACCAGGGCTCCTGCACTGGGAAATGGGGTGCCTGGTCCAGGGATTCAATTTCAAAATAGTGAATTTTTTTTTTTTAAATCCTCTAACCAATTAGAATTTATAAGAAATCAAACGTTTAGAATTACTTTTGAAGCCATTTTTTTTTTGCCATGAATTTTTTAAAATCAAGGTATATTTTACATACAATAAATATGCCCATTTGCAGGGAATTCCCTGGTGGTGCAGTGGTTAAGAATCCCTCTTCCAATGCAGGAGATGAGGGTTCTGTCCCTGGTCAGGGAACTACGACGCCACATGTGAGGGTCAACGAAGCCCACATGGCCACAACCACTGAGCCTGCAAGCCACAACTAGGGACTCTGTGTGTCTCAAAGTTCCCGTGTGCAGCAACTAAGACCTGATGAAGCCAAAAATAAAACTACAATATCATAAATAAACATGCCCATTTTCAGTACAGATTTCAATGAGTTTTGACAAATGCATACTGAACAGCCCAATCACCTCCAAAAGCTCCTTCATGCTCATTCCAATCATTCTTCCCCAAGACAACAACTACAGATTACTTTTCCTGGCTTAGAATTTCATACAGATGGAATAATAACAGCATTTCTCTTTTGTCTGTGGCTTCTTTCACTCACCCTTATGTTTATGAGCTTCATAGACATATGAAGTAGTTTGTCTCTTTCATTTGGTAAATAGTATTCTATGATCCCATTGTTGTGTTTGTCAGTTCTTAAGTTGTTGGACTTCTGAGATGTTTCCAGTTTTTTGCTATCATGAAGAAAGCTAATGTGGGATTTCCCTGATGGTCCAGTGGCAAAGACTACGCTCCCAATGCAGGGGGCCCGGGTTCCATCCCTGGTTGGGGAATTAGCTCCCACATGCCGCAACTGAGAGTTCAAATGCTGCACCTAAAGATCTCGCCTGCCACAACGAAGATAGAAGAACTCACGTGCTGCAACTAAGACCTGGCACAATCAAATAAACATACAAATTTTTTTTTTAAGAGAAAGCCAATATGAACATTTGGGCACAAGTTTTTTTGTGTGTGTGAACATATTGCAGTAGTATGCTGTGGCTGGCTCACCACAGTCAATTTTGCCAATCTCTTCTCAGCTCTGGTTCTGTGATGTCATATTAGTACACAGTTTGAAATAAGCCAAGATGGGAGTATTTATACCATAGTTGGCAATCGCTACAAATTAGAGCTTTATTTCCCTGGAGAGCTGGTTGGTAAACATATACCAGCACACCATCGGACATATTTGTTTTCATTGTTTTTTCCTTTTTTTAGAGTAAATACCTAGGAGTGAAATTGCTGGACTGCATGATGTATCTATGTTTGACTTTATATGAAGCTGCCAAACTGTTTTCAAAGTGCTGTAACATTTTACACTCCCAAAAGCAACGTATGAAAGTTCCAGTTGCTCCACATTCTCATCAGTGCATGGTATTGTCAGTCTTAATTTTAGCCATTGAATGAAGATCTGAATAGAAGAGGGGTGATGGGAAATGGAGGTTATATGGCAGCCCAGTAAGCCATACATTTGTTTTCTCTTCTTACAGACGGAGAAAGCCCTCAAATAAATACAAGTAGAAGCATGTTGGGATCCCCTCACATAATACCCTTTCTCTGATGTTCCCATTTCACTGCAGAGGAATGTTGATGCTACCAAGGGGAGAAGATGGTCACTTCAAACATAACAGGCCATGTTCATGATGTTGGGGAATAATTAAAAATAAAATCTCGTGCCAACTCAATGAATTCTCTCCACAAAGGTAGAAAAGAATGAACTGGTTTTATTATCGAGTAAGCATTAAAACAGACAGTGAAGTGTATTACAAACAATTCACTAAAGTGATTTAGGAGAAAGTAACCTCATCCTTTTATATACCCAGGCAGTTACAACCCATTTCATACATGTTCTTAAGACATGATAACTTGCCTTCAAGAGAACTTGACAGCACTATTTGCTACACACAGTTCATCTCAAATTTATCTGGTTATTGGTGTAGCCATCTGCCTTTAGGCAAAGGAAAAACAAAACACATATCTCTCTGACAAACAGCGACTTGGAGCCAGCCGCCTAGGTCAAATTCCTAGGGACCAGAAGATAGGGCGCTATCTCCGCTGACATTCACGTTTCAAAGAGATGGCTCCCAGGTCCTCAAGAACGACATTCCTGAGTTGTAAAACTGGCAGGAGGCCTATTTAGCTTTTATTAAAAGGAGTTACATACATCTTGAAGGGAGGGAGAAAAAATTTACAATTTAAAGTTTTCTAAGGGAACTACACCAAGAAAAGGGAAGATGGAAAGTCTCATTTGTAACACCAGAGACTATTTGACTTTTAAAAACTTTGTGTTTACCCTACAATACCTCCACACGCTTCCCAGCGTTATGCACCATTCCAGGTCCACAACTCCCCTTCACGTCTAGGATTAGTCTTTCAAAACCCGTATCAACTCCATTCCTAAAGGAAGGAAGCCTCCGCCACTGCTAGGGTAAGACCTCCAGCCCCGGCTACACTAGAGACTCGCTGTTATCAAAAGCTATGACTACAGTCTCTCAATTGGAAAACGTTGCAGATGGTTGGTGTGATTCCAACCCATTTCAAAGACGGTAAAACTGAGACCCAGGAATGGTACTTAGGGCACTGGGTCACTGGAGCAAAAAGAGCGCTTAAGGATCCCCCACCCATTTTCGGGAACCCCTAAAGTCAGCCCCAAGTGACCAAAAAAAAAATAAAAGCCCTGCCTTATTCCATTGCGGCAAGATTGGGGTTAAAACCCTTGGCACGCAGGTCTTTTCCCGACTGCGCCTGCGCGAATCCGGACGAGCGAATTTGCCCTAGACCCTGACGTTTCAGGCAGCCTCTCCTAATCCGGAACACGACCCACATTCCGCCGGCCCTGCCTTGACAGGCGTGTACCTAATCCAATAAGGATGGAGGACTGAATCCTCCGGAGCCAATGGCCAAAGTCCGAGGGGCGGTGGAGGCGGACTCTGTAAGGAAACAAGAAGACAGGCCCAAGATGGAGGCGGCGGTGGCTGTAGCGGCGTGACAGGTGAGGGCGGGCCCGGTAGGGTTAGGTTTCTGGAGCTACTGTTGGGCACGGGTAGGGAGCCGGGAACGAAAGCTCAGCTCCAGGATGACTGCGCCTGGGCCCTGACGCCCCCCACCCGGAACCGGAGGAATGGTTTGACCCGGGGCGAAACCATTGTCGACGGCGGGGGGGCGGATTGGAATGGGTGCAAGGCTGCGGGGGATGGTTTCGCCCGTCGCGTGTGGCAGCGCGCCTGCGCAAAGCTGGAAGGCCCTCGGTGGGCGGAGCCGGGCCGAATGTGGCTTGGGTTGTGGTATCTGTCTTGTAGAGTTCTTCTTAATCTCTTTAAGGTATCTGATGCCCATTCCTTACCAACAACGGGGAATGCGTGAAGACACGGCTCATTCCTCGCTTTCCTTATTCTGGATCAATGTCTAACCCAATAGGAGAATGTTTGAGGATTCTCACATTCCTCCTCTTTAACCCTCTCCAGCCTCCATCCATTATCACTAGTAATATGTCTGCGACCCTTTCATTAGCTGTCAAGGAGAATTTTGGAGCGCCCTCTGCCTCATCTACGCCTTACCCCTGCTTATCTCACCTCAGCCACATCTGGTGATTCTCCATAACCCTCATTTCCCCCATTACAATGTCTGGTGATACCTGTTATCCACTCTTCCTCCCATTACAGTCTCTCAGTTCAGTTCAGTCGCTCAGTCGTGTCCGACTCTGCGACCCTATGGACTGCAGCATGCCAGGCCTCCCATCACCAACTCTGGAGTTTACCCAAACTCATGTCCATTGAGTCGGTGATGCCATCCAACCATCTCATCCTCTGTCGTCCCCTTCTCCGTCTGCCTTAAATCTTTCCCAGCATCAGGGTCTTTTCAAATGAGTCAGCTCTTCGCATCAGGTGGCCAAAGCATTGGAGTTTCAGCTTCAACATCAGTCCTTCCAATGAACACTCAGGACTGATCTCCTTTGGGATGGACTGGTTGGATCTCTTTGCAGTCCAGGGGACTCCTTACAGACTCCTTACAGTCTCTAGTGATGACTATTACATCTCCCCTCAGCATAGTGTCTTTGAGCCTTTATGAACTCCCTATCACAGTCTGGTGACTCCCATTAGGCACCTAGCACAGTACCTGTGAACCTACTGTCATTACAGTCCAGGGCTTTGGGATGCCCACAATGTCCTTACAAATACTGTTTGGTGCAATTTCCATTTTCCCCAAGCTAAGGGCAGTGTCTGATGATCCTCGGTTAGTTCCCCATCACCCTGTCTGACTCCTCCCACACCACAGTATCTGGTAACCCCCTTCTCCATTCAAAGGCCAGGACAGCCTGTTCATGTCCATTATGTACTTGACACGCCCCAGTGTAGTGTGTGCTGACTTCCCCATTAGTCCCCAGCACAGAGACTTATGTACTCCTATGCCCTGCGGGACAGTGTGTGCTGCCTCTCACTATGTCCTACCCCCACCCCTCCCCACCCCGCCCTGTGCAGTGAATCTGAGACCTTGGCACTTAAGCATGAGACAAACAACTGGAGGGGCTGAGCAGAGGAGGAACTGGATCCCTTGAGCGGTGTGGAAATAAGATTGAATTTTTTGTCCTCTGCTACTTTGCTTCCATACTATCATTATAGGACCTCTGAATTCTTCCTCTGTCTTTTAGGAGCCCCATGGCACCTACCCAGCCCCACCTTAGCCCATCTTGACAAAGTCCTAGGCTCCATGGAGCCACCACGGGGCCCCCCTGCTAACGGGGCCGAGCCCTCCCGGTCAGTGGGCACCGTCAAAGTGTACCTGCCCAACAAGCAGCGCACGGTGGTGAGTCTGATGGGAGCAAAACTGGCCGGGGGTGGGCATGGACCTAGTTGTAAATCTGGGATAAGAAATGTGACAAGGGCTGGGAGAGTCCACTGGGGACCCCTCTGGGTGCTGACTCCTTACATGTGTGCACATACACACAGGTGACTGTCCGGGATGGCATGAGTGTCTATGACTCTCTAGACAAGGCCCTCAAGGTGCGGGGTCTCAATCAAGATTGCTGTGTGGTTTACCGGCTCATCAAGGGGTAAGTGTGGCTCTCCCACCCTCAACTGGGTGCCCAGCCTTCCACCCCCTTCTCAGAGTCATCCGACTCCTCCACTCTGCTGTGCAGTCTCTGTTCGTCTTCCCTTCATTTGGTGAATCCATGAGTCCATCCAGCTTTTGTCTTATTGCTTCATTAGTTTATTGGCCTGTAAGGTCAGTGATTCATTTTCTTCTTAGATCGTGAGTCCTCACCATGCTCCGTCGTCTGTTCCCGGAATTCATCTGTTTCATTCTTTCACTGTTTTATCAACTTGTCAACTCCCTCCTTCCTCCGTCTCCTCATTCTCTGTCTGCTGTGTGGGCCTTGCTGACCTTCCAGTTATTCCTCTGTTTTAGAGTTCCTTAACTTTTGTATTCAGTTCACACATTGCTTTTTTTTTTTTTCACGCATTGCTTTTTATTTGTTATTTCAGTGCCTTACCAGCTGCTTTGTCAGGGGCTTGCTTAGCACCTCTGAGATTTAGTTGTTTCTTCACTGTCTCATTTCCTCCTCCTCTTGTAGCTAAGAACATGGACTCTTCACACTGTCCTTCCACTCACAGTCCCTTGTGGCTCTGGGCAAGTCATTTCATCCCTCTTTGCCTCAGTTTCCCCATACATAAATAGGGGTAAGGATAGTACTGGTTCCTAGAGTTACCATACTAAAAATGCAACATGTCATCTATTCTTCCATGGATGGCAGGCTTGGAAGGAATTTTGGTGGGTTCCCTTCCTCCTTGTGGCCCCTGGCCACCCTCCCACTCACTCCCTTCCATGCCTTCTGCAGGCGAAAGACAGTCACCGCCTGGGACACAGCCATTGCTCCCCTGGATGGCGAGGAGCTCATTGTGGAGGTCCTCGAAGACGTCCCCCTGACCATGCACAATTTTGTGAGTGGAGAGTGGGGGCAGACCGTGGGCATGGCGGGAGAGTCCGTGACCAGGCTTCAACCTTCTCTACTCTGTGGCAACAGGTACGGAAGACGTTCTTCAGCCTGGCCTTTTGTGACTTCTGCCTTAAGTTTCTGTTCCATGGCTTCCGCTGCCAAACCTGTGGATACAAGTTCCACCAGCATTGTTCCTCCAAGGTCCCCACAGTCTGTGTCGACATGAGTACCAACCGCCGACAGTGAGCCTGGCCTGGGGTGGGTGGGGAGATGGGGAGGACAGAGGCCCAGCCACAAGGCTTTTACAGACAGCTGACCCATGTTCCCTTGCTTTATACCCCAAATGCCCTCAAGGTTCTACCACAGTGTCCAGGATTTGTCCGGAAGCTCCAGACAGCACGAGGTTCCCTCAAACCGCCCCCTGAATGAGCCGCTCACCCCTCAGAGTCCCAGGTAGGGGATGCCTTAGCTGAAGGGCTACTGTCAGAAGAAAAAGATCTGGAGGCCTCGGTAGAGATCAAGCTATACTTAATTCTTTTGTCTACTCAATGAACATTTAGTGAGCACCTACAAGTGTAAGTAAGGGTATGGAGCTGTGGGGCCTCAGGCAAGTTCCCTAGTCTCGCTGGACCTTAGTTTTCTTATTTGTAAGGAAAGGATAATGATACTTTTACCACATAGGGTTCTGGTGTGGATTAAATAAATTAAAGTGGGTCCAATGCTTAGAACATGATCTAGCACAGGATAAGTTCTTCTTATTAATTATAATATATATCTATGTATATATTATCTAACTACTTTGTTAATTTTTCCAGGATAACCATGCTCAAGCCTTTCTACTTTGGAATACATATTATTTTTCTCATAAATTCACTTTTACTTCTCCTTTAAGTATAATAATACTATAATATATTTCAATATTGAAATATATTATCACTCTAATATATCATGTTTATATGATATGCATTTTATATGTATATGTATTTTATAATGTCAATATCTATATGATATTTATGCTATTGTATTATGTGTTATGTTGATAATATTTTTGTATAATGTATAATATTAAACATTTTTATGTAATATATAAAGTAGTAAAGTTAGGGCATTATGTTATTTTTAATTATGGGCACATGTGAATTAATTATCTATGAATTGCATTTCAGGATAGTGAAGAAAACATTAAGAAATATTTTTATAACATTATAATATATTTAATATATATCATATATAACACATGTATGTATGTAACATTAACATTATTATATGTATATGTAAAGTATTGCCATTTTAATATAGATAACATTGTATATTACATAATGCATACTATATTTGAGTACTGCATATAGTTATACAATATTACATATTGCTCCTCCCCTACTAACTGTGTGGCTTGCTGTCCTTCCTTTAAGTCTTTGCTCAAATGTCGCTTGCTCAGAGAAGCCTTTCCTGACATGATCAGGGACACTTCTTGTCTTCTTATGTTGCTTTATTTTTTGCTTTATTGCTTCTATCACTATTGAATATATGAAATATTATTTGTTTTTTATTTGTCTCTCTCCCTACTGCAGTTAGTCCCATGAGGGCGAGAACCTTTGTTTTTCATTTCTTTTTTTTTTAATTTAAAAATTTTAGTACAGTTTAAATCAGCATGTGTGTAGAATCTTTATTTGTTTTGTCCACAGTTTTATTTCCACTGTCTAGAACGATATCTGGAACACAGCCGGCAGTTAGTCAGTGTTTCTTAAACAAATGCATAATAGTAATGACAGTGGACATTTACTCTGTGTGAGCTAAACACATACCTAGGAAGGGGCAGTGGGTTGGGGGGGCATTCTACTGGTTCTGTCATTCACTCAACAGTGATTTCACAGCCTTTCCCCTGCCAGCTCCTGCACCCAGCACCGCGACCCCGAGCACTTCTCCTTCCCTGCCCAGGCCAACACCCCCCTCCAGCGCATCCGCTCCACATCCACCCCCAATGTCCACATGGTCAGCACCACAGCCCCCATGGACTCCGGCCTCATCCAGGTTGGTGTTGAGGCAGGCGGTCACCAGGGAGCACGAGGCAGAGGGGAGGGCCATTCCTGTTGTCCTCCATGTCCTCTCTCTGACTCCCAGCCCTCTTCTTCCAGCTCACTGGCCAGAATTTCAACACTGATGGTGAGCCTCCCGCTGCCTGTGCCCTGAGCCCCCAACCCCACCCCACCCAGCTCCACTCACATCCTCTCTGTAACTGCAGCTGCTGGGAATAGAGGTGGTGGTGATGGAGCCCCCCGGGGGAGCCCCAGCCCAGCCAGTGTGTCCTCGGGAAGGAAGTCCCCACATTCCAAGTCCCCATCAGAGCAGCGGGAACGGAAGTCGTTGGCTGATGACAAGAAGAAAGTGGTGAGCTCCAGGGGACACCTTTGGTGGGGGCACCACAGGCTGAGTGATGAGGGGTGTGGGCAGGCCCCTGAGATGCCGCCCATGTGGCCCACAGAAGAATTTGGGGTACCGGGACTCGGGCTATTACTGGGAGGTGCCACCCAGTGAGGTGCAGTTGCTGAAGAGGATCGGGACGGGCTCGTTTGGCACCGTGTTTCGCGGGCGGTGGCATGGTGATGTGGCCGTGAAGGTGCTCAAGGTGGCCCAACCCACAGCTGAGCAGGCCCAGGCCTTCAAGAACGAGATGCAGGTGCTCAGGTGAGACTGCTCGTGTGTGTGGATGGGGCGGGGGCGGCAGGCACGGCCTCCGTGCCTCTCTGGGGAAAGGCCCTGCTGGGGCTGCTTCCTCACATCCCCCATGTTTATGTTGGGTTATAACCATAATAGAAGTTGTTTCTTTATCAGAGAAGTGCCTTTCCCCTCTGGGAAACGGGTATGTTTAAAGGACCTCTGATGAGGCTGTTTGTGTAAATACTGATGTTAATTAATGGCCCTGCCTCCAAAATGTGACTCTTTTTGCTTGCCTCTTGTGAAATGAGTATCACTGCAGTGTTACTGTATGTACTGATATCAATAGCATAATGTTAGTTAACTGCATCTCCTGGCAGCCTGGCGGCCTCTGCTTGTTCTGCACCATTAGTATGTGTTTACTGTGTTATATTCATGTTATTAATTATAATAATACTATTCTTTAAAGAACAGTATTAAAACTATGATAAGCATAATTTAATCATTGTTTGGTTAATGATTGTGATTGCTCTGCTTAATGTATCATTCCTACTATATTAATTCGTTCACACCGAGAAGCCCTGGTGCTCCCTTTTGTCACCCTAGTTACTACCACTCTTGGGGTTGCTGGTGTGCGCTTTCCCCTCTTGACAAATGGACACAATTATGTTGCAGAGTTGATGTTTTCAGTCTCTGCTCCTTTCTGTCAAATGGCAGTGATTTGAACAGGCTGTGAATTTGCACTGTGTTTGTACTGAAACCATAACCTAACTGCTATGAAGAACTCATGTGCTGTTATCCACTCTGATGTGTGCAAAACTGTGGACCATCATTGATGTTCTTTGCATGTATGTTACCATTGTAACTGTAGTAATCCTTCTATAAGGAATGAAAGTTTTCTTCTAAATGAGGGTGGCTGTTCGTACATGACAGAGTTTCTCTAAGGTAGATCCAGGTACCCAGTAGCGATAACAGCAGGGACAGTGGTGTTTTTAGGGTGCTTGCTTGTGTTTGGCCATTCAGAGCACCTTACAGGTTATTACGTAGTCCCCCCAACGCCCGTGCCAGGTATCTCATAGAATAATCACAGTTTTTCAGTTAAGGAAAATGAGGCACAGAGAGCTTAAGTGTCCTCCCTGAGATTGCACAGTGAGTACCTGAGGAAGCTCGGATTAGAACATAATTTTAGTCCAAACCCCAAACTCTTTACCTCTAAGCCTATCATGGTTAACAGGACATAGTCACACATCACTGATGTTTTTACTCAGCAGTTATCAATGTTATGTTGATATATTGCTGATGAAGGTTGGCATTCCACTTTTTCATCTTATCTCAAATGGTCACAGGCTCAAGTCATGGTCATGGTTAGAGGTGTGGCAAGTTGGATGATTAAGATGCTCCTGGTCAGTAGGGAGTGAAGGGTTATCCCTCCCTCCTGCTTTTGTTGGGAGATTTGGATGAGGAAGTTCAGGATATAAATGCTCAGCCCAGTAAATAAATCTCAGAAATTCACTGAATCTGGCCATAGTCTGGTCCTGAGCCTCCTAAAAGACAGGGTGGAAATGATGGCAGAAGGCAGCAGTGAATAGCGCCCTTCCAAAGGCTCAGAAAGTTGCTGTTTGCCCTCCCTGCCCTGATACCGCCTGCCCCACCTGCAGGAAGACACGTCACGTCAACATCTTGCTGTTCATGGGCTTCATGACCCGGCCAGGATTTGCCATCATCACACAGTGGTGTGAGGGCTCCAGTCTCTACCACCACCTGCATGTGGCTGACACACGCTTCGACATGGTCCAGCTCATTGATGTGGCCCGCCAGACTGCTCAGGGCATGGAGTGAGTGTTCTGGCTCAGGGACTAGGGAAGGGGCTAGGGGGCTGGGGGTAGGGAGATGAGGTAGCCCCTAGACAGTCTGACACCTGCTTGTACCCCTACAGCTACCTCCATGCCAAGAACATCATCCACCGAGATCTCAAGTCTAACAGTATCTACCTGTCCCTCTGGGGCTGGGCTGGGGCAGACGGCACCAAACAGGATGAGGACTTAGAGGGATGGGTTTTGTGGGGGGGCCCTTCTGGGGGGCAAACAGGGAGGGGCACCTGTTGCATTTTCCTTTGCCACGTGCCAGAGTTGTGGCTGGTTCAGGTGGTATTCTTTGGGACTCTGGTCAGGGTCTGAGGAGTGACAGTGGTGGAAGGCATCATGGGAGTTCCTGGTCAGTGTCACAGGCATGGTGAGTGTGGGTGCCATGAGAGGAGCTTCCTAGTCAGGAGTCGCAGGGGAGCCAAGTATAGGGAGTATTAATTAGAGCTCCCCTCCAAGTCAAGATTGTAGCTAGTTTGTGTGACACTGGGGGGCTTCCGGTTAGGATTAGAGGCAATGACTGGTGTGGAGGCGTCGATGAGAGCCTCCTAGTCAGGGCAAGAAGCATGGCTCTTGGGAGACCCTGTAGTGGCCCTTAACCCCGGTGGACATCTTCCTGCACGAGGGGCTCACGGTGAAGATCGGGGACTTCGGCCTGGCTACAGTAAAGACGCGGTGGAGTGGGGCCCAGCCCTTGGAGCAACCCTCGGGCTCTGTGCTATGGATGGTGAGTTGGACCAGGCTGGATTGGGGGTGTATAGGGACATGGGCTGCTGGGCTAAGATGTGGAAGGTGGAGTGGGGCCAGGGTTTCCTGCACCAGGTGTGGGTGTCTGGACCACTCATGCTTCACCTCGTGGGGGCGGCTCTGAGTTATACTCAGTGTGGCTGGTGGGATCTGGGCCTGCAGGTCAGTCACTTGCTGACCTGCACATTCCTTCTGCCCGGTCTGGTCTGCTGAAGGCAGCTGAGGTGATCCGTATGCAGGACCCGAACCCCTACAGCTTCCAGTCAGATGTCTACGCCTATGGGGTTGTGCTCTATGAGCTCATGACCGGCTCACTGCCTTACAGCCACATTGGCAGCCGAGACCAGGTGAGCCCCATACCTTACCTGCCTTATCCCAGGCCAAGGGATCCCCTTAGTCTCCAAACCTCAGATCTCCTTTGCACAGACCACCAACACCGCTCTGCCCCCAGAAACCCCAAATTTTCAGAGCTGAGGACTCCCAGACTCTTCTGGGTCTTCTGTACCCAGAATTATTTCCTTCACTCATATCCACTTCTCTGGGTCCTCAAAGTCCAGAATCTCCTGAGTCCCCTATACCCAGAATCCCCCACGTCCCCAAAAGTCCCCCTAGACACATACAGTCCTCTGACCTGGGTACTCAAACTCCTCAAAGCCCAGAATCCCATTTATCCCAGAAACAATCCCTTTGTGCTTCTGGAATCCCCACAGATACCCACAACCACTGAGGCCTTGGGTATCGGTCAAGCTCTAGGGCCCTTGAATCCACAATACTCGAGGCCCCAGACTCTCATATTTCTCCAGGTTCAAAGACTAGAATCTCCCAGACCCTCAGAAACCCAAGATCCTCTAGGCTCCAGGTACCAATAGTCTTTGGGTCTTGAGCACTCACTGTCCTACAGGCCACTTGGACCCATAGTCCTCTCAGCCCTGGACCACTACAGAAATACAGGTTCCTGAGGACTACCAGCCTTTAACTCCTTGCAGACCCAGAACTTCACGTTTCCCCCAGGCTCAGTTCTTTCCAGGCCCCTAAGCCCCCTAGAAACCTGTGGACCCATAATCCTTTGGGCCCCAGACACTTAACCATCTTTGATTCCCCCAAGCTTAAATCCTTCTGTTCTGTTAAGCAGAGAATCCTTCCAAGTCCTCAGGGACCCAGAATCTCTAGATCCACCAGATACCCACAGTCCTCTGGGCCCCAATATCCAGAATACCCCAGTTCTCCCAAAAGGAGTCCCCGAGGTCCCTCAAGACCCAGAATTCCCTGGGCTTCCCAGCCCAGATCACCCCATTCCTGTCCCTTCTCCCAGATTATCTTTATGGTGGGCCGTGGCTATCTGTCCCCGGACCTCAGCAAAATCTCCAGCAATTGCCCCAAGGCCATGAGGCGCCTGCTGTCTGACTGCCTGAAGTTCCAGCGGGAGGAGCGGCCCCTTTTTCCCCAGGTGGGCTGAGGAGGAGGGCTGGACACCCTGGGGAGGGAGCCTCTGAGGAGCGAATGTGAATTGTGTGTGTTCAAGGCTCCGAAGTGTACAATGTGTGTGAGTGTGTGTTTCCCCTTTAGACTGGGGTTTGGGGGTGTTTGGATGCCCATGTGGCTCTGGACACCCCCTCCTCACCTGCCCCTGCCCCCAGATCCTGGCCACGATTGAGCTGCTGCAGCGGTCACTCCCCAAGATTGAGCGGAGTGCCTCCGAACCTTCCTTGCACCGTACCCAGGCTGATGAGTTGCCTGCCTGCCTACTCAGCGCAGCCCGCCTTGTGCCTTAGGCCCCACCCCCAGCCACCAGGGAGCCCATCTCAGCCTCCCACGCCAAGGAGCCCTTCCCACCAACCAATCAATGTTCTGTCTCTGCCCTGATACTGCCTCAGGATCCCCCATCCCTGCCCTGGGAGATGAGGGGGTGCCCATGTACTTTTCCAGTTCCTCTGGAACTGGGGGACCCTTGAAGACCAAACCCATAATTTGGTTTCCTCTTGGCTTTGGGGATACTTTTAAATTCAGGAGCTCCTCCATCTCCAATGGCTGGGATTTGTGGCAAGAATTCCACTGAGCACCTCTCTGTAATTTGTGCCTGATGTGCCTTCCACTGGATTTTGGGGTCCCAGCACCCCATGTGGATTTGGGGGTCCCTCTGTCTCCTTTCCACCATTCAAGGACTCCCCTCTTTCTTCACCAAGAAGCACAGAATTCTGCTGGGCCTTTGCTTGTTTATTTTGCTTCCCGACTCTTCTCATGGGGTTCAGAGCCGCTGAAGGGTGAGGGTGAGTCCAGGCAAGGGTGGAGTTTGGGGGGAGGTGCGGATCACACAAACAGTGCCACTGCACGCATCACCACAGGCGGCACGATGAACGAGGACCACATATGCCAAGCACGGGCACGAGAGGAGGCCACGTCAGTCACAGACACAGACATCACGGCAAAGGTGGGGAAGTGGGAGACCACTGGCCTTCTGTGTGCACAGGATGCTGGGAGGATGGGTGGGGTTTGCATATTTAAAGACAGCTGTCAGAGGCAGGAAAGTGAGGCAGGGGTCCCTGGGGAACTGAGGGGTCCTAGCAGTGGGAGGAGCTCTCAGTGTGTTGAATGGGGTTGGGGGCAGGGAGGACTGAAGGGAAAACCTTGAGGGGCTTGGTGGGGACAGTTGAACAGGTGGATCCCCAGAGATGGGAAATCCAAAGAAAGGGTATCAAAGGGAGGGGTTTCTTAAGGATTGGGGAAATTTTGCTGGGGAACAAGGTGCACTGGAGAGCTCTGGGGGCAGGAGTGGGGTTTCCCAGGAATTTCAGGGCTCCAGGAGTGATTGCCTGGTGTTTGGAAGCTTCCAGGAAGGAAAATGCACTCGGAGGGTTGAGGTCTTCAGGGATCTGGAGGTTCTAAAACTGAGAAGTAGTTCTTGAGATGACTGAGAGTGGGTTTTTCAAAGGACGTGGGAATTCCAAATGTGAGGATTGGATTTAGGACCAGGAGTGAGGTTTCCCCAGGGACTTGAGCATTCTGAGGAGTGAGAAGAGGGATCTTGATGATCCAGGAGAGGACTTCTCAAGGGATGAGATTTCCAAAAGTGAGAAATAGATTCAAGGCCCAGACAGGGGTTTCCCAGGGATTTGGGGGTTCTCAGGGTAGGGTGTCAGTCGGAGAAGAGGCTTGCGAAAGACTTCCTCAGGCTGCGGATGGTCTCAGCTTTCACCTCGTCCTGGCTAAGGCTGGGCCTGGGCGGGGCTGGCTCTGGAAGGTTGAAGGCATTGGTCAGAGACTGGGATTTGCTAGAGAGAAACAAGGTGGAGGCGTGGGAGGAAGGGGGAAGAGGAAGGGAGGAGGGGGAGAGAAACACAACGTTACCCCAGGCCCGGCCCCAGCCCTGCCCCTCTGGTCCTGGGGCTGTGCCTGTTACCCTCCCACCCAGCAGCACAGGCCTGGACCCTGAGGGATTCTCAGGAGGAGTAGGGGAGTCCTGGGCTGGGTGGGAGGATCTGGATCCAAGGTGAGGAAGCCTGGGATGTATGGGAAGAATTCTGGGCTGAATCTTCTCAGAATTCTAGACCAGATTGGGAGGTGTTTGATATAAGGTGATGATGGGCAGGAAGGTTTCTAGTCCAAGAGCGAGGAGTCCAGAAAGAGGGGTGGTGTAGGGCTTGGACCAAGGACAGGCTGGAAGGGGAAGATCTGAGGGGGGAGCAGTTGGATGGGGCAGGGAGGGCTTTTGAGGTAATGGAGGAGGTCTGGAATGGACAGAGAGGATAGTGTGATTTGGGAGGAGACTCAGATGGACCAGAAGGGAGCCTAGACTCTAGAGAAAGTAGGAGGATGACTGGAAAGTGAAGTAACATAGGAGGATTGTGGATTGGGCTGGGAGGGGTTTGGGGGTTCAGTTGCAGGGAGGTTGGGTAGGAGGAGAATGAGTTGGGCAGGGAAGTACTGAAGAAGGGTTAGCAAGGCGCCTGGGGTAGGCCAAGAGGAGCTGGGCTAGGGGGCTTTCCCAGGGCCTACAGGGAGGATTCTGAACTGAAGAGGGGTTCTCTGGAATGGAGTGTAGGAGCTTCTGTGAACCAGGAAGGGTCTGGCTCAGACTGGAACCAGAGAGAGAGCTGTTAGGACCCCGTGCAGGACCGGGGTCTGAGGAGCCAGGGATCCCAGGGCTGCCCTCCACGTGCAGGAGCCCATTTTGTGAGCAGCAAGGTGAGGGCTGCTGTGGGATCCTCTTACTTGAGCTGCGGGTGTGGGGGTCCCCCGGCAGCAGCAGTGGCAGGTGGTGGCCCATCCTGGCTGGGTTTCTGGGCCAGTTGTGGCTTGGTGGGACGTCCAGCGGGACCCGGGCCACTGGGTCGCGGCTGCTGTGTAGTGGGTGGTCCAGTGCGGGGCATGGGACCCGCCTGGCTGGCCTGGCGTGTGGGGCCAGCAGGGCCTGGGGGTTTCTGGGGTGGGCCCTGGCGCTGCTGACCACCCGGTGGAACTCCTGAGGCCTTTGGCGGAGCCTGACCAGAGACCGATGTCTGACGAGTAGCCTGTGGGGGGCCCGCCTGGCGCTGAGGAGATGGGGAGGCGGGTGGGCGGGTAGCTGGAGGTGCCCCAGGTCCTCCAGCCACTGGCCGGGATTGGCGGCCTTGACCCTGGGTCATCGGTGTGGCCTGGGATGCAGGCTGCTGGGGCACTGATGTGGGACTTGGTAGACGCTGGGGCAGGGGGCTGCCAGCAGGGGGTCCAAGGCCCGAAAGGTGCTGCTGGCCCTGTGGGGTCGGGCGCTGCTGCAACGGGGGTCCCTGGCGTTGGGGGCCTGGGCCCGGCTGTGGAGGGCCGCCTGAGGGACAGAGAGAAAGTGCACATGTGAGAGCGAGCCAGTGAGAGGTAGGAGGCTGCCGGGCAGAGTCGGGGCCCAGGAAGCTGGCCCCTCACTTACCCTGTGGCGGGGGTCGTTGCTGAGCTGGGGGCCCCGCTGGCTGCTGGGAGATCTGGCGGCCCAAGGGCAGGGCCCCTGGGGACGGAGTCTGCGGCAGAGGAGTGGAGCAGGAGAGGTTAAAAATAGTTACCAGCCAGTGGGGCATCAGCCAATCAGAATGACACGGGTTCCCTGTATGCTGGGTGTTGCCGCATTTGTGGCTGAGCTGAGGGATGGCAGGTTGTGGGGTCGGGTGGGGGGGGCGGAGATTTATTCCCAGGGGAGGGGTCAGGAGGTACTCAGGGAAGTCAGGGTAGCAACTGTTTATCAAATTTTTAAATATTGGACAATTTTAAAAAGTTGGTCATTGCCGCAACACATGTGTGTCCCTGTGTTACTCTTAGCCTGCTGGTTATCGGCTTTATGACACAGCATGACCAAGGGCTGGCCTGCCCACATCTAGCCCCTGAGGGCCAGAGCCAGGGGCCTGACCTGGCTGTGGGAGCCCCTGCCAGGGGAGGCATCCCGCTGCCGCTGCCGGGGTAGGGCCTGGGCCATCTTGTTGACCACAAGCTCTACGATGAGCTGCTTGTCTTCATCCTGGTGGTCACCGATGAGCGGCATGGAGGAGCCCACCACCTGGAGGAGGAGAGGGATCCGGTGAGGAGAGAAGCAGGAAGTGCATGGGAGGGCAAGGATGACAAAGTGCTTGAAAAGTTGGAAAGAGGCATGGCTGGCAGCTGGCCAGGAAACAAACTTTGGTTTGAGAGGCACTGATTATGCAGTGTGGGAAGGCTTGTCTTTTACGAGATACCTTACAGCTTAGGATATACAAACAGGGATGGGCAAATGAGGGCTTACCTACCGGCCAAATCTGGCCCAGCACCTGTTTCTGTACAGTCTGCCCCCCGCCCCCCCGCCTCCTGAACTAAGGGTGGGTTTTATATTTTTTAATGGTTGAGAAAAAAAACAAAAGATTTCATGTTCTGAGAAAACTATATGAAAGTTAAATTTCAGTGTCCATAAACCAAGTTTCATGGTAACACAACCCCCTTTACTTTCTTGCCATATTGTCTGTGGCTGCTCTTGTAGAATTGAGGAGCTGCAACAGACATTATATGGCCCACAAAGCCAAAAATACACACTGTCTGGCCTCGGTAGAAAAAGTTTGCCAATCCCTGCTTTATAGTTTGCTAGGTGCTTTGTCCTTTACAAAGAACTTTGGGGTTTATGTGCTACTTTACAGTATACAAAGCTCCTTGCCCTTGACAAAGGACTGTTGCATATATGATGTGTTTAGGCTTTAGAAAGTACTTTGCAAAGGGCACCACTGTTTACAAGATGCTTACCATTTATAAAGTGCTACCATTTACTGTGCACTCTGAATTTTCAAGGTATTTTAGTTTACGAATTGCTTTACTGTTTGCTAGGGACACTGCTGCTTACAAAGAGCTTTAGAATTTTAAAAGCACTTTGCTATTCATGAAGCAGTACCTTCTTAAGGTACTTTACAGTTCACAGAATGCTTTAGTATCAGCCACCACTCTCTGAAGTTCTTTATAGCTTACAAAGTTCTTTGCTGTCAGCCAAGTGCAAGTTCACAGAATACTTTAAAGATTACTAAGTGCTTGGTCATTCACCATGGTGTCTCAGTTCACAGAGGACATTATAATTGAACAAATATTTTGCTATTCACTAAAGATGTCCAAGTTTCACAGAGCAGTTTAGAATTTACTAAGAATTTTGCCACTTGCCAGGGAAATCCCAGTTCACAAGGCACTTTACAGTTTTACATACTGCCATTCATTCAGGGCTTTCTGGGCCCTGGCATGCTTCACAGAGTGCTGCTGCCCTGCACCTGCTAGTGTGTCTGTGCCCCCACCAAATTCTGGAGTGCTCCCACCTCAATGATGTGATCTCGTCCATCCTTGCCATGCAGCGCTTCCACTGCACAGATGTCCAGTCCCCCAAAAATCTCTGAGCACGTGTCCACCCACAGCTTGTACCTGCCAAAATGCAAGGCAAGGAAGCCTGTCAGTCAGTACCTGGTCTGGGCAGCCACACTTCCACTCTTCCCCCCATCAGCCCCCACTAAGGTCAGGCCACCCACCTGTCAGACATAGCAATCTGCTCAAGCATCGCAGAGCCAGTGTTGGTCTTCCAGTTTCCTGACACTGATGTCCTCCTGGAGAACAAAAGGAGACAGGAGAGAGGCTCAGGGGGCCTGGGCTGCACAAGGCAGGGCAGGGGGACCCCTTCCCCAAGCCTTGGTCTTTCCACTCACATGTAGGCCTTGTAGTTCTGCCCAATCTTCTGGATGCGTACATCGTATTTGGCATCAATGAAGGGCTCGGTGGTGGCATACGTCTTGGTCAGTGCCACGACACTCGCAATGTCCTGGAAGTCGTGCTGGTTGTCCACCTTGACCTGTGGGAGTGGGGTGGGAGTCAGGGCCTGGTTAGGACGAGGCGATAGTGGGCAGTGGGGGTGCCTTGGGGCAAATGACACAGGTGAGATGAGTGCACAGAAATTCAGTGGATACCCCCAAGGCAGTCAAGCATGTATTCATTCTGGGCCTCCTGGCTTTTACATGTGCATGCAGATACCTCATGGGGTGTGAGTACATACAACCTGATTTTTAGACTCTTTTACTTTAAATGGGTCAGTTTATGGTATGTGCATTATATCTCAATAAAGCAGTGAGAAAATTGTGTGTATATACAGTATATGAATATGGGCACCCAGACACAAAATCCATTGTATATACAATATATAAACAGAAGCATGGACACAAACATAAAAATTACAAGTCTGCTTTCTATGAACACACAGACAAAATCAGATGGGTGGACAGCACACAGGACCCCGAGACCCTTGAATGTAAAAGATGACATAGTATGTGTTCAACAAAGAGGCCTGCCTACATACAAACACAGTGCTGGAAACACTAACAAATAACAGGACACACAAAACTGGCTGAGTGCAGGAGAGAAAATTGGGCTAACAAATGTAAGCATATGTGGAAAAATACAAATAGATAAAGGGCACACATACAGAATTATTTTATTCACTGAATACACAGTATACTTCTACAGGCATACTTTCTTGGAGATACTGTGGATTTAGTTCTAGACCACCGTGATAAAGTGCAGGTCATAATAAAGCAAGTCACAAATTTTTTGGTTTTCCAGTGCATATAGAAATTGTATTTACACTGTATTCTGTTAAGTGAAATACATATCTAAAAGAATAATGTACATACCTTAATTTTAAAATACTTTATTGCTAAAAGATGCTAGCCATCATCTGACAATGCAGGGTTGCCATGCACCTTCAATTTGTAAAAAAAAAAAAAAAAAGTACCTGTGAAGAGCAATAAAGGGAAGTGCAATAGAACGAGGTATGCCTGTACTTACACCTGCACAGTGCCAGGAGCATGCATCATTTACAAGCACACAGGTCCAAACCCCACCTGGCGACTTACCTTGCCCATCCCAGAGTGTGCGTGCCCCATCTTCACAACCACAGGGTACGTTGTGCTGCTGAGCTGGTAGGGTGGAAAGGCAGAGTGTGGTCAGTGGTCAGGGCAGGAGGGCTGACAGCTTGGGGCAGGGGTGAGGGGAGCCCATCCAGTGGGAGCCACACTCAGAGCCATTTTCCCACAAGAGGTGGGTCAGAGATAGCCAGCTAGCAGCTGGGGGTCACACAGCACTTGGGAGCTCAGACTCCAACCCAGAGCCCTGCCTGCCTTTCCCTCCCTCCACCACCCCCGAGTCCCAGACTTCCCGCCTCTGCTTTCCCGGGCAGAGGCATGGGTAAGGGGTGGGGGACTTTTCCGGAAAAGGGAAAGTTTATTTTTACAGTGAATGGATGGATGATAGAGAAGTGAGTATGTGCATGTGCGTGTGTAGGGGTGTGGTGGTGAGCATGTAGCAACTGGACCCCTCAGCCAGGCCTTGTGTGTGTATCTCTTCCACACACATACACAACCCAGAGACAGACAAACCCTCAGAACTCAGATGTACACTGCCACACCCAGAGGTTCCCACACACGCTGAGACCCAGGCAGTGGAAAGACCCACCGCCAACACAAGCTCTGGAGCACGCCTTGCTCTCTGGCCACACAGCCAGCCAGCCAGCCCAGCAGTATACACTCAACACTTGTAGACATGCAGTCCATACTTGTGGGCACAGACGTACACACAGCCCTCCTCTCACCCAAAGCCATGTAACAGAGGGACACACAACACGAAGATTACCTGTGCAACACTGAGACCCAACCCTCAGAGGCGCACAGAAGTGTGACAGGCACATACAACAGAACTGGGTACATATTCAACACTCACACATGCAATATTCCTAGGCATATGCATACCGAACGGAAAGACCCACCCTACATCCAGAGGTACACACACTTCTAGGTATTCACAGAAGCACTGAGACCCACAACACAGAGACACACCACCCTCCTGGACACATACAAAATGTATCTAGGAACACACATACATATAAAACTTGCCTTGCCATATATACAAACAGGCATGTACACAACCAGGGACACCCACAACCTCTTAAGTACATGAACAACACTCTGGGGTGTGTATGTGCACGCACACACACATTTAGGTGTGAGGATACCTCAAGTCTCCCCCAACCCTGGGCAGGGTAGAGGGAACTGAGTTAGCTGACCCCAGCCTCACCACACATGGATGCACACACAGGGTTGTGCCCTCCCTCCGCTGTGTCGACGGACGACAGGGTAGAGAGCAGCATTCCCGGAGGGGCTGCTGGGGTGGTGGCGGTTCTCAGTTCCCGACACAGGCACAGGAAGCCCGCAAGGTCAGGGTGACCGATTGACCTTCAGGCCTCACCCTCCCTGCACCGCCCCCCCACCTTCCTCATTTCCCAAATTAGTGGCGTCACGATGGGGTGCTGAGAAGCACCAAGTCGTTACCTTGTTGCCAGGATGCTTTAGATAGCGTTCCAGGCAAACCAGGCAGAAATGGCAGGTGATGTAACACAGGCGCACACCCAGCTTACAGAGGTGACAGCACACCCTTAGTTCGGTGCGCAACCCAGACCTGCTTTACAGAGGCAGATACAACTCCAGAAGCAACACAAACATAGTGGGCTATCCGAAACATTCAGGTACACACCGCACACACACCACACACATACCACACACCACACAGAGGAGCACACACCACCTAAAACCACACACACAACCCTCAGAAGCAGAGACACAACAGGATGCTGTGTGTAAGCGCACATGCACACTCCCCCCCCCCCGAAGTCTTTAGGCCCCTTTTATAAACCTTGTTTTCTCTGGACCTGAGCCTGAACACAACACTGTGTGTATGTGTGTGTGTGCCCACACATGCTGTGCGTGTAGGGATCTCTGAACACTGGGATCCCCGAGCCAGCCCTAGGTTTGAATCTTGGCCTCTCCTCTTCCTAAGGCCGTGTTTAACCCCAAGTAGGTCACTTAACCCCCTCCAGGCCTCAGTTTCCTGATCTGTACATAGGGCACAATCAGGCCCAAGCACGTGGTGTGTGAGAGGACTGTCAGGTGTCTGCACACCCAGCTGAACCCCACATCCCCCACACCCACCTCACCAGGTGGCCACACCAGCTGGACTACCCCTCCAGAAAACCCCACTGGTTTCGAGATCTGCACAATAACCTGCATCCACACAACCCCTCATGTGTAGACAGTGGGCAAAACTCTGTGCTGACTCAGGTTTCAGACTCAAGAGAGCTGGCGTCAGAAGCAGTGTTAGCGAGGGGCTGCAGCAGGACTTTCCCTGCCCTCACTTCTCCCTTTGCCCCACCACCGACTTACTCAGCCCCCGTCTCATCACTCTCACTCCCCACTTTCACAATCAGCTTCTCTAAATTCCTGGTTTATGTCTCTTCCCCCTTATCTAGTCTCCCCCCCACCTCCGCCCCAACCCAAAGAGTCATTTCTTCACTCATTCCTGGGCAGATCACTTGACCCCTTTGTCTGTTTCCTCATCAGGATAATGAGAACAGGAATAGTCTCTAACTCACAGATTTTGTGAGGAACACAACAGCTATTTCAGACAAAACATTTAGCACTGGCATGCTAAAGCCTGTGCTGGCTTTAGTATCTGGCACACAGGAAGCCTCCATCCTCAAAAGGTGTTGAGCACTATTATTATTATTGATTTTAACATCCCTAGGTTCAGATCAGATCAGTCGCTCAGTCGTGTCGACTCTGCGACCCCATGAATCGCAGCATGCCAGGCCTCCCTGTCGTTAGCCAATATTAATTGACAAGGAGGTAATCGGGACTGATGACATAGAGTAGCTACAAAGATTTCAGAGCAGTGTTTGATGTGTAGTAATAGTAAGAACTCCCGAGTGCTGGCAGTAGTTTCTGTTGTGGTGGTATTGGTGATGGTGATGGTTGTGCTAATCTTGCTGAGTTAATCAAGCTTAATTAGCAAGGAGGTAACAGAGATCTGACGACAGAATTACACGAAGGCTTCAGGGCACAGTATATAGTAAGTGCTCGGGAAGAGGCTGCTATCATCATTATTATTGGCCTGTCCTCCCTGAACTTACCAAGGATGTTAATTGGCCCTCAGAGCCCTTTCCCAGGACCCAGGGAAGATCCAGGCAGCATCTGGAAGCTGGTGGACAGATTGTCTCACCCCACCCCCCACCAGGGGCATGGGAAGGTTGGTGGGGAAAGGGGAGGGCAGGATGGGAGGGGATCTGTTTTCTACTGACTCACTGGCCTCTTTCACCACCTTTCAGCTCCCCCCACCCCGATGCTCATTCATTCACTGGCAGCTTCCCTGCTTGCCAGGACTGTGCTCTGCCTGGGTTAAGATCCTGGCACCAGTTAGCCTAGGTTCAAATCCCAGCCATGCCCTGTGGTCCTGGGAAAGTTCTTCAGTTCCTCTCTGCCTCCTCTGGGAAATGGGAATAATATCAATAACCATCTCAGAGGCTTATCATGAGCTTGAAGTGAGTTGTGTTAGTTGCTCAGTTGTGTCTGATTCTTTGAGACCCCATGGACTGTAGCCTGCCAGGCTACTCTGTCCATGGGATTCTCCAGGCAAGAATACCCGAGTGGGTTGCCATTTCCTTCTCCATGAAGTGAGTTGGTGCTATATAAATGCTGATTGTTTGCCTGTTTTTGTTTTTTTCTGAGAGGGGTTAAGATCCAGGTTTTGGCTCTACGACCTGAGTTCAAATCCCAGTTCTGCCACTTATTAACTGTGAGCTTGGATAAATCATTTAACCGCCTGTGCCTCAGTTTCCCCACTGTATCCGTCCTCCATTCACCTGCCCTATCTCCCTCCACTGTTTCTATTTGTTTGCTCTCTGCCTCCCCCCACAGTAGTTGCACACCAAAGTGTTTATTGAAGGAAGGAATCATTTGGGCTTCACCCATGAGGGGTTTTGGGGGATGTGGGTGATCAGTTAGATTCTGGAGACTTTAGGAAATTGCATTGGGCGGAATCCTGCCTGTAACCCTCCGCTGAGACCGCCTGGAGGGATAGTGCCTGACGTGGAGACGGGGGAGGGGGTGGTCAGGGCGAGGCTCCGGGGAAGGGAGAGGAGAAGGATGCATCTCCTTTTTGGAGTCCAGGGCCCGCCCCTTGGCCTCCGCGGATGGTGGGCGGATGAGTAATGCATCCAGGAAGCCTGGAGGCCTGTGGTTTCCTACCGCTGCTGCTACCCCGCCCTCGCATGGATATTTATCCTCCGCAGCTCAGGCCCTGCCGCCATCGCCGCAGACCCAGCGCCCAGAGAGGCTACACCAGAGGTAGGCAGGGGCTTGGGCGGCCCGTGGGGCCTGGAACTGGGCTGGAGCGTTCCTGCCTGATACTCGGCTGCTCAGCCTGGCCGGCGGGTACCAGGACCTTGGGCTGGAGCAGGGGAAAAGGGCGGGGGCGGGGGAGGGGGGCTGGAATCGCTCTTTAAATCCCAACACTCCCAACTCCTTTGAACCCCTGACATCCATCCCCAGCTCCCCGAAAGCCACGAGCCCCTAAAGCCACAGCTGTCTCCCAAGCTGCCAAGTCCCCTAAATTCCCTCTTTGTCCCCCAGCAACCCAAACCCCCGAAGCTCCCTCAGCCCCCACAATCCCTAGCCTCCCAAATTCCCAACTCCCTAAACTCAAAGCTTTCTCTGCACCCTAATTCCTCAGGCACCCCACCCCCTTAAGCCCTCAAACTCTGTCAACTTCTTAATCCCCAAGCTCCTCCAAATTCCTCAACTTCCTTCAACTGCCCCCCCTCCTCTATAACTCAATATGCACAACCCCCAAACTCCCAACCTCCCTGCAAACTCCTTCAGCTCCCCTAACCCCAAATTCTTCAGCCCCAACTCCTCAACCCTCCCACTTCTTTAGCACCCCGAAATTCTCCAACTCCCCCAGCCCCCTAAACACGGCAGCCCCATAACTTACCCACTTACCTAGTGCTCAAAGTTTAAATTGCTCAAACTCCATGACTCCTAAACTCTCCTGACTCCCTATCCCCCTAAACTCTCCTGGGTTCTCAAATCCCCAAGCCCCTTAAAATCCCCACTGTGTCTGTGGAGGGGTGTGGTGTAGAGTAGGGTGGGAGGCCTGCCCAGGTATGTGGATCAGCTGGGCTGGGGGCCCTCTGAACCCTCCTCCCCACCCCCCAACAGAACGCACCATGGCCCCCTTTGCACCCATGGCCTCTGGCATCCTGTTGCTGCTGTGGCTCACAGCCCCCAGCCGAGCCTGTACCTGCGTCCCACCCCACCCACAGACGGCCTTCTGCAACTCCGATGTCGGTGAGTGTGCCCACCTCGCCCACACACTCCCAGCTTTGGTTTCCCTCTCAGTTCAGTAGGGTGCACGAGGGTGCCTACCTCTAGAACAATTCCACTCAGCACACTGACTCTGCTTTAGCTGCTCTGCATCCTCATGCTTTCTTGATTACTCAAGGCCCAGACCAACCTCAGAGCCCTTGTACTGGCTGCTGCTTCTGCCTAGTATACCCATCCCCCCAGGTATCCACATAAGTGGCTGCCTTAAATGTCACCTTCTCAGGATGACCTTCCCTGACCACCCTATTCAAAACTTGAACCCCTGTCCCCTAGTACTCCTGATCCCCCTCACCCAGCTCTGAAGTTCCCTATCACACTTACTACCTTCTAGCTTCCCATATACTTAATTATTTCACGTGTGTTTAGTCTCTCTTCTCCTAGTTAGACTGTGAGCACCACAAAGGGAGAGATTTCTGTGTTTTGTTCCCTGCTGTGTCCCTGACACCCAGAACAGTGCCCTGGCACGGAGGAGATGCTCTAAAATATTTGTTGTGTGAACAAACACAGGATGAATATAGGAAAAAGGGTTGAAGCAGTGCTTGGCCAAGAATAGGCATTCAACATACACATGAAGCAATTAACAAATGTATAAATCTCTAGGGTGCTGTCTGGCATCCAGCAATCCCTATTTAAGGATGTGCTTTGCTAGTATTATTGTGATTATTTGCATTGGCCCCTTGCAGTCCCTTTGACTTGTTTTTGTTTCCCCTCTTCTTTTGTAGTCATCAGGGCCAAGTTCGTGGGGACCGCAGAAGTCAATGAAACTGCCTTATACCAGCGTTATGAGATCAAGATGACTAAGGTAACCCTTCAGTTCTTGCCCCAGCAGTTCCTAACATCTTCCGCCCCGTCAGAATAAAAGCCTCTGGCCACTGGTTTGGCGGGAAAGTTAGCTGTGATCTCAGGATGCTATCTGACTTCAGGGAAGAATGTGGAGTGGGAGGACTGTGTCAGTACAAGACTCTTCCCTTCATCCACTGACAGATGTTCAAAGGGTTCAGTGCCTTGAGGGATGCCCCTGACATCCGGTTCATCTACACCCCTGCCATGGAGAGCGTCTGCGGATACTTCCACAGGTCCCAGAACCGCAGTGAGGAGTTTCTCATAGCTGGTGAGGTTCCACCCCATTGCCCTGTGCCACGCCAACCCTCCGCTGCTGCCTGGCAACTGCTCAAGTGCAAGGGAAGGGAGGCTCTAAAAGAATGGTCCCCGTTGAAATAAGGAATGCCCTAATTTCAGCCTATCAGAAGGCTGGGGCTTTGCCCAGCGGGTGTCAGTGGTCTTGGGACACCAATCTGGTGCCACTCTGTCCCTGGCTCAGCCAGTCAGAAGCTGCCTGTTGACCCCTCCCCTCCCCCGCCACAGGACAATTGTCGAATGGGCACCTGCACATCACCACCTGCAGTTTTGTGGCTCCCTGGAACAGCATGAGTTCTGCTCAGCGCCGGGGATTCACCAAGACCTATGCTGCTGGTTGTGAGGAATGCACAGTGAGTGCCTGGAGCCTGCCTACCTCCTGGAGAGCAGTCCTTTGTCGTGTCCCCAAACCACGGCTTGTTTCTTGCTCCCTCTAGCTATTCCTTGTCCCCATGGCTGCTCCCCAAACCCTAGGGGTATTCCTGATCTCTCTTGCTGTTTCCTCAAATCTGAGACTGTTCCTCTGGACATTCTGCTTGTTCCTTTGCCCTGTGTCTGATACCTGGGGATTCGCAGTTCCCTAGACTATCTGCCAGAGAAGGCAGTGGCAACCCACTCCAGTGTTCTTGCCTGGAAAATCCCATGGACGGAGGAGCCTGGTAGGCTGCAGTCCATGGGGTCGCTAGGAGTTGGACACGACTAAGCAACTTTGCTTTCACTTTTCACTTTTCATGCATTGGAGAAGGAAATGGCAACCCACTCCAGTGTTCTTGCCTGGAGAATCCCAGGGACGGAGGAGCCTGGTGGGCTGCTGTCTATGGGGTCGCACAGAGTTGGACACGACTGAAGTGACACAGCAGCAGCAGCAGACTGCCTGCTTTCTGTTCCTCTCACTCCCCCTTGTGACTGCTCTGCCACTCTGAGGGTTCCAGGATTGCTCCCTGATGGCCCTGGAAGTCCTCTGACCCCAGTGACTGTCCCTGAGCCCCATGTCTCCTTCTTAGGCTTAAGTTTCCTGCATTCCAGTTGTTCCCTGCTACTGCCAGCTATTCCCCGTCCAATGGGACGGTCCCTCCAGGTGACCTGCCTGACTGCTCCCCTACCACCATTCCAGGAAACTGATCTTTGACATGGATTGCTGTCATCTCACCAAGCCCAATGACTGTTCCTCACAATGGGAGGGACTGTTTTTGAGTCTGTAGCCATGTCGGGTGACACCAGGTCTCCCTAGCAGCTCTGTGTTAACAGCTGAAGAGTGCAAAGTTCTCTGGAGGGGCAGGAGGAGAAGCCCTCAGAGCTGTTCCTCCCTCCCCTCCTCCAGGTGTTTCCCTGCTCATCCATCCCCTGCAAACTGCAGAGCGACACTCACTGCTTGTGGACGGACCAGCTGCTCACAGGCTCTGACAAGGGGTTCCAGAGCCGCCACCTGGCCTGCCTGCCCCGGGAGCCAGGGCTGTGCACCTGGCAGTCCTTGCGGGCCCAGATGGCCTGAGTCCTGCCCCCAGCAGAAGCTGAAGCCCGCACAGTGTTCGCCCCTGTTTCCACTCCCACCTTTTTTTCTTCAAGAGGATGAAATAAAGAACTACCACCCAGCAGGCAGTCTCCCTGTGTAGTGTCTGGGAACAAACCTATGTCACTTGATGACCTGGTGGGGGTACCCGGGGACCAATGCTGAGGGAGTGAGGGGTGTCCAATGCTTTTTATATTTTATATACAGTTTGAGGTATTGATAATTATTATGTACATTGGCATTAGCACTGCTGTCATGTAACCTGCCTTACCAACCATGAGTTACTGGATTATCTCTCTACTCAATACTTTAAAGCATTTTACCAGACTAATTTGTCGTTCCTACTCCATTGAGCTTTCTAGTTCAGAAATTATCCTACTGCTGCCACATGGCGGGGGCTTCCCAGGTGGCGATAGTGGTAGAGAACCTGCCTGCTAATGCAGGAGATGTAAGAGACGAAGGTTCAATCCCTGGGTCGGGAAGATCGCCTAGAAGAGGAAATGGCAACCCACTCCAGTATTCTTGCTGGAGAATCCCATGGACAGAGGAGCCCGGCGGGCTACAGTCCATAGGGTCATGGAGTCGGGCATGACTGAAGTGACTTAGCACGCATGCATGCGTACCAAATGGCAACCTCACTGGCAAATTCCCCTATTCACAAATACCTCCAGTGGACCAGCTCATTGACGAATGCCCTATCAATCATTTGTAAACAGCTCTCGCTTCAGGTGCTGTCCTGATGTCATCCAGGGAGGACGTTTTACCCCATCCAAACCTGTGGGTGTCACTGTTGCCACCTTAGGTTTTGTACTGTGAGTCTGACTTGAGTGAACAGGGAGACCTCCAGTAGGCCCAGAGGTCCCCCCCAACCCCCATCAACATAACCCAGCCAGGGACTCTGGAAGTAAGGGCAGCCCTGCCCCTGCCCCCACGGCCTATGGGAGATTTCTTGGAAGTATTCATTTGGGGACAAGGAGGGAGGGGGAGAAGGTGTGATCTGAAAATCCCCAAGTTCTGCCCTTCTCCCTCCCCCCCTACTTCTGCTCCCCTCACTCTTTTGATCAACTGAAGCAGTGAAGTGCAGCAAGGGTCCAAAATCAGGACCAACCAGGTGCATCAGCCCACCCGCACCTCCACCTTCCCCTACACAGCTGTCCATTCACCAAAACAGGCCTCTAGACTCAAGCCTCACCTTTCTGGTTCATCTTCCTCCCAAAAACCTGAGTGAGAGACCTTCCAAACACTCCCTTCCTCATGACTTCTTGCTTACACAGCTCGGCCCAGGCCCTTCTCAGTCCCTAGAACCTGCTCCTTACACTCCAGAGATCCAACTGAAGTGAGGTCCCTGGGAACTGGGCTTTCAGATTGGTGCAAACATTCAGTAGAACACTCAAGTGTCCTGTTGACTGGAATCTGCTTTACATAGATATTTGTCGAAGGAAGGGCTTCCCAAGTGACTCAGTGGTAAAGAATCTGCCTGCAATGCAGGAGACCCAGGTTCGATCCCTGAGTCGTGAAGATCCCCCTGGAGGAGGAAATGGCAACTCACTCCAGTATTCTTGCCTGGAGAATCCCATGGACAGAGGACCCTGGCAGGCTATAGTCCATGGGGTCACAAAGTTGGACACAACCAAGTGACTAACACTTACTTTGTCGCAGGAAAAGACTTCCAAATTCCCTCCCATCAGACTACCTACTGGTGCCACCAGTAAGAACCCAGGTCTCCTCCAGGACATTCTGGGTCACCAAGTATGGCCCCCTGGATCCTCTTGGTCCATGTCCTTTTGTATTCCTGGAAGGTTCTGCCAGGGCTCAAGGTATGTCCCAGGGATGGAGGGATTTTCAGCACCCAATGGCTACCTGTGCAGATATTTCCAGCAACAATTTGTGTCTTAATATTGACATGTTGGTTATGCCCTGGGAGGACTGAACCCTGCCCACCAAAAGGGGCAAATGGCAGCCTCTGCTGATGGGTACAAAGAAAGGACCTGGGCTCTGGTGGCCTTGTCTCTATTGGCTCAGCTGCCTGCAAGAGTCTGGCAGCTTCTGACAGTTCACTAAACCCTAGTACCAGCTCCCTGCACTCTTACACCGTTTCCTGACCCCAGGGCCTGTTCTCTGCATGTATTCATGTGTGTTCAGTCGTGTCCAACTCTTTGCAACCCCATGGACTATCACCTGCCAGGCTCCTCTGTCCATGAGATTCTCCAGGCAAGAATACTGCAGTGGGTAACCATGTTCTTCTCCCAGGATATTCCCGACCCAGGGATCGAACCCACATCTCCTGCATTGGCAGGCAGATTCTTTACCGAGACACCTGGGAAGTGCCCTAAGCTCTCCATTATTTTACCCCTGGGAGGAAGGTGAAGTAGAAAGTGGCAGAAGAAGGATGAAGCCTATTGTGGAAATGGTTCTCCTGCCAACCTGCCCACCTACAGGTAGTGCCCTGGATCAGGACTCAATACTTCATGGGATAACCACTAGGCCCTACTGCAGCCCTTTTCACAGAGTCTCAGCACACAAGATCACCTCCCCCAGACCCCAGCAGGATCTCCAGGCAAGATACGCGTAGTCCTGGGGTCATTACACCCCCCATCACTCTTCTGGAAAATCAACTAAAGGACTTCTCTGGTGGTCCAGTGGTTAAGACTCCACATTCCCCATGCAGGGGCCACAGGTTCGATCTCTGGTTGGGGAACTAAGAATCCGCATGCTGCACTGCAGCCAAAAAAAAAAAGAAAGAAAATCCACTAAAGTAAGTAAACTGAGTTGCCCTTCACCCCTAGCATTCCACATGTCTGTGTGTGAAGCTCTGATTGGAAGAGACTCTGATGGCTGAGAAGAAGCAAGTGGGGGGGGGGTGGCAGTCTTGTGAGGTGTGCAGCATGGGGTCCAGCTCCACGGGTAGCCTGGGGGCTGGCCCTTCTCACCCAAGCCTCAGTTGTTGATGTTGTTCAATCGCCCAGTTGTGTCCGACTCTTTGCAACCCCATGGACTGCAGCATCTGTCCCTCACCATCTCCGGAAGTTTGCCCAAGATCATGTCCATTGCATCGGTGATATCATCCAGCCATCTCATCCTCTGACGCCCTCTTCTCCTGCCCTCAACCTTTCCCAGCATCTCCCTGAAAGATGGGTCTTGCAGTCCCTACCCAGAATCCTTCTGAAGTCTGTGCTAGCGTTGGAGGATGATTAATGAGTGCATTCACCCACTGGGTATTTTGGGGGTGTCAAAACACATGAAACTCTCATAACAATAACTTCCTATATAATGTTACAGTAATTTAAATTTCTAGACCGGTAGTGTAGTGTAGTGATTAAGAATCTAAACACTCAAGCCAGGTTATTTGCATTCAAATCCTGCCCGTTACATGTACTAGCTCTGTGACCTTGGGAAAATTACATTACCTCTTTATACCTGTTTCCACCTCTGTAAGATTGGTATAAAATGAATGCCTAACTCATAGGCATGTAACTTTACGTGTAAAGTGCCTGGAACAGTGCTAGGTACATAGCACTTGTAAGTATTAATTAGGAGTAGTATGATAAATGTAATTTAATGTTTAATAGTGATTATCTGTATCACTAATGATTCTTTACAATATTGAAAATCATGTTTAATGTTGGGAATGATAATTTACAATATTAGAAATAATGTATAATATCAGTAGTAATAATTGAATGCACCCTGGAAAACTTAGTTTAACTCATCATCCTGATATCTTCCCCAGAGATGTAACAAATATTTAATATGCTCATGTGTTAATTTTTTTTTATCATGTGAGACTTTTACACTGCTTCCCAATGTCCAAATCACCCCACTTACAAATACTGACATTTTCAAAGACTTCTGAGGGCAAGCCCTCCCAGTGATAGCGTTCCCCACTATGAAGTCCTCACTGTGGACAAATCATCACATTTATAAATCTCTATTGCTGCCAAAACTATAGGTGACAAATCTCTAAGCCCTTGGCGTATTTTTTCCTTTGAAATGTCCCCTCTCTTCACTGCACAAATTCCCTTTTCCACAAATATCCCAGTAACAAATACCTCTGTTGAGCTACCTTCTTTATTCATAAACATCTGATTGATGAATCTCCACTGATGACGTCCCACTGACAAATCTCCCCATTCACAAATACCCAGGAGCAATCTATCATCCACTGATGGACTCTAGTGACAAATATCTCTCTTGATGATTTCCCAATCCGTTGACATATCTCCTATGACCACTCAGTTGAAAAATCTTTCTACTCATGAATACCTTTTTATGACATAATTCTCATTGATAACCTCTATCAAAAAATCTTCCCAAGAATACATTATACTGGCATATCTCCCCATTCAGGCATGCCTATCAAAATGCTCTCATTGTCAAATCTTACCATTCAGAACCATTCAGAAATACCCACCATTGATATCTACCTCATTGCTAAACTCACTTGAAAAGCCTTTTCATTCATAAAGCCTCATCCATCCATATAGCCCCTACTGATTGACCACCCTTCTCCACTGACACATTTCCCCATCCTTAGATATCTCTAGTTGGAAAATCTCCCTGCTGGAACAGCTCTCAATATATTACCCTATATGTTGAAACATCTCTCCATACTCCCAATGACAGATGAAGAAGTAGAACAATTCTTCCTTTTCATCAATACTGACTGACACTTAGGTCTCACTCTCTAGCCTGGGACACCTCCTATGCCAGTAGTGATGAAATCTGAGGACTAACCCCAGTTATACCATAGAGCACCCACCAAAGGAAATGATTAGGGCACACATACTCTCTGGATGTAGAGGTGAAGGTTGAGCTTGAAAAAAGAGATTAGTTGAAAGTCTGCATAAGAAGTTGTTAGAACCCCAGACACTCCCCAAATACCAGTCCCCACTGCAATAGAAGGCTGAAGATATGAGCTCTTAAAAAAGCAAAATAGAGAGTTCATATGGGCAGGAACGCCCAGGCCACACCTCTTTGTTGTTATCTATTTATCCACCACTGAGCCTGGGCCTCCTGCTGAACCTTTGTGAAGAGTTACAGCTCTGATGGGTGGAGGCGGGGCCACTGGTACCAGAGGGCAAGTCTCAGTGTCCTTTCCCCCCATCATATCACGAGGGCCTCCTCTGACTCCAGGCCCCTGGAAAGCTCCTTGAATCCTCTCCTGTTTGAGGGTGAGCTGGGCCAGGAAAAGCTCATGCTTCAACTCCGCTCACCCTCACTGTATCTCCAGGTCCCTGCCATGAGTCCCAACTTCCTGCTGGTCCCTGTTTTGTTCCTGGCTCTGCCCCTGACCAGCCTCAGGCTGGCCCTCAGGTGCTACCAACCACACCCCCACACTATTTATTGTAACTCAGATGTGGGTAAGTCTGGGCAGACCTCAGGAAGGCCTCTAACGCAGGGACTCACAGTGAGGTTCCAGAAGAGTGGATAAAGCCCTATGAGGTGGTTGAACCTAAACGGCAGTTGCTCTGCAAACTTTTGTTTTTCCCCAAGAGTATTGGGACAGGGAAAATCTTGAATGTTTGAAACCCAAGGGATCCCCTGACACATTTCTCCCACCATTTATCCCTGTGGCTTAATTCCTGGGATTCTTACTGAGACCATGAAGCATTATGAGTTCAAAACATCAAGGCACCCCGCTCACCTCCTTCCCCATATCTGTCTCCTCACCAAAATACAGGCCCCTGACCTTGTTCTGGCTGAGGGAATAGGATGGGTCTTTGAGGCCTCAAAACTAGAGATGTGATACTAAGACCCAGCCCCTCATCCATTAAATATTCTTCAGTCGCAGGGTCCCTCTCCCTTTCCCCCCCCCTCACAGACAATCAATGTTCTAAAAAACCCAGAATCAATGTTTCTGGGTCATGAAAGTACTCAAATATAAAGAGCAATGTGGTTATATCTATCTATCTACACACCACAGCAGTGATGACATCCCTGGGGAGAAGTTTTCTTCTAGGAATTCCTTATCTCAGGCCAGGCTGCATGTCCCTACCCTGCATGGATACCTCATCTTCAGGCCTCTCTCTGTCCCAGCCCTAGAACAAAGTGTCCCCTCCCTGGAGCATTTTCCACCAAGTACTCCTAATCCCAGCATGCTGTGCTCCTGATTTCAGCCATCCACAGAAAATTCTGTCCCCAACCCATAGTGTCCTGGATCTTTGGGACTGGGTACTTGGGGATCACAATCTGTCCCAGCCAAGGGACATCTGGTCACACTTTACTGACCATCAGGGAATGGCATTCACCCCCTTTATGCTCTTTGATGGATGAGAATGTACACTGAGTTGTGTAGTGTTGGAAGGGGCTCAGGGAGGAGTGTATCAGGGAGGGGTCCTGATCATCTACAAGTATGCCTGCAGGAATTCCAGCAGAGCTATTTAAAATCCTAAAAGGTGATGCTATTAAAGTGCTGCATTCAATATGTCAGCAAATTTGGAAAACCCAGCAGTGGCCACATGACTGGGAAATGTCAATCCTCATCCCAATTCCCAGGAAGGGCAGTACTAAAGAATGTTTAAATCACCGGACAATTGTACTCATCTCCCATGCTAGTCAGGTTATGCTCAAAATCCTTCAAGCTAGGCTTCAGCATTATATGAACTGAGAACTTCCAGATGTTCAAGCTGCATTTAGGAAAGGCAGAGGAACCAGAGATCAAATTGCCAACATTCGGTGGATCACAGAGAAAGCAAGGGGATTCCAGAAAAACATCTACCTCTGTTTCATTGACTACGCTAAAGCCTTTGGCTGCATGAATCATAACAATCTGTGGAAAACTCTTAAAGAGATGAGAATACCAGACCATCTTACCTGTCTCCTGAGAAACCTGTATGCGGGTCAAGAAGCAACAGTTAGAACCTTGTATGGAATAACTGATTGGTGCAGGATTGAGAAAGGAGTACAACAAGACTGTTTATTGTCACCCTGTTTATTTAACTTATATGCAGAGTACATCATGAGAAATGTTAGGCTGGATGAATTACAAGCTGGAATCAACATTCTGGGACAAATACCAACAACCTCAGATATGCAGATGACACCACTCTAATGGCAGAAAGCAAAGAAGGACTAAAGAACCTCTTGACAAGGGTGAAGTAGGAGAGTGAAAAAGCCAGCTTAAAACTCAATATTAAAAAACTAAGATCATGGCTTTGGGTCCTATCACTTCATGGCAAATAGAAGGGGAAAAGGTGGAAGCAGTGACAGATTTCCTCTTCTTGGGCTCTAAAATCACTGTGGATGGTGACTGCAGTCATGAAATTAGAAGATTGCTTCTTGGCAGGCAAGTTATGACAAACTTAGACAATATGTTAAAAAGCAAAGACATTACTTTGCCGACAAAGGTCTGTATAGTCTAGGCTATGGTTTTTCCAGATGTGAGAGCACTGTACATAAAGAAGGCAGAGCACCAAAGAATTGATACTTTTGAACGGTGGTGCTGGAGAAGACTCTTGAGAGTCCCTGGGACAACAAGGACATCAAACCAGTCAATCTTAAAGGAAATCAACCCTGAATATTCATTGGAAGGACTGATACTGAAGCTGAAGCTCCAATACTTTGGCCGCCTGATGGGAAGACCTGACTCATTGGAAAAGACTCTGATGCTGGGGAAGATTGAAGGCAGGAGAAGAGGGTGATAGAGGATGAGATGGTTGAATGGCATCACCAACTAAATGGACATGAACTTGGGCAAACTCTGGGAAATGGTGAGGGACAGGGAAGCCGGATGTGCTGAAGTCCATGGGGTCACAAAGAGTCAGACACGACTTGGCGACTGACCAACAAAACGCCTGCAGACATAGATCCAGCTCTTCCTTGTTCTTTCTGTTCCTTGCTCTTGTTTGCTGATCCCTTCTCCCTCTCCTGATCCCCTGCTCCTGCTCCTTCTCCATGTTCTATCCTTTTCTTCACTCCTGCACCTTCTCCTCACGCTCTTCCTTCCTTCCTGATCCACACTCCTCCTTGTTTCACTGCTGTTTGCTATTTCCTTTCACAGGTCCCTGGCATCCACGCCTATCCTTCATCCTTGTGGCCCTTCTCTTCCAAAAGCAGAAGCTATGTAGAGAAGCACATGGAGCAGTGTTCTGCCAAATCACCCCCAGGTGCCTCCCTGCTACCCCTGCAAAGTCACATACCTGAGTATCAACTTTGCACAATCCCTGTGGAGGGACCCTGAGTGCAAGGATATGAAGGCATAAACTTTGATGTTTTCCTTGGTGACCTGATATCTGCTATTGAATCTTCATGTACAATAGCCTCTGGCCTTGGACCCAGACTTCTACTCAGCCACAGTGGGCTGGGGATGCTTCACCTTCTTCAACAACATAAACCAATATAAGCCCTTCAACATCCCATCACCACCTCCTCAAGCCTCCGAAAGACTCCCAGCTCCTAACTGTGCTGGGGATCTATCTGGTTCACATTCTGTTTCTTGATCTGGATGCAGAAGAGAGGACTATGTTCACTGTGTGAAAATTCAGTGAGCTATATACTTATGATATGTTCCCTTTTCTGAACTTGTTACATTTCAATGAAATTGGCCCCTCAAAAGAAAACCCTGTAAACTACAAAAATATACTGTGCAGCACAGAGAATATAGCCATATTTTATTATTACTACAAATGGAATATTATCAAGAAAAATTGTGAATCACTATGCTATACACCTAAAACTAATAAAATACTGTAAATAACTTATATTTCAATTAAAAAATAAGTTAAAAAAAGAAAGGGAATAAATGAAGTCCCCCACCCTCTTAACATATCTCCCTTGCTTTTTCCTTCAATTGCTCCCTTACTACTGCACTCTCTCTTTCACACAATCCCAAAGTCACTTACCCTGTTGATTCTGACCATGAAGCACCCTCTCTTTCCTTATATCACAGGGACCATGAATCCTGGGCCCAGAGAAGGGACTGGATCCAGAAAGGCCTTGGGTTCGGACTCTGCCTGTCACATCATGAACCCTCTACAAACATTTGCTGAGCCGTAAATCACCTGGAGTGCAGGTAGCAAGGAAAGAGAAGTCCCTACTCCCACAGCAACCCACCCTCTAGGTCTGCATAACCAAGCTGATGTAAGTAGATCACCAGGCTAGGGAAGTTGGGGTGAAGAGAAGTCAAACTGTACCCCACATTTGACTGGGAAATATTTAGACACACTGAGCTGAGCATCCTAGAGGATTCCTGGTGGTCTGCAAACTGGATGGGAGTAGACAGGGAAGCGGGGCCAGAGTCCTGATGTGTCTACCATCTCAGCTTCCAAGTATGGGGTTGGGCAAGGCTGCTCCCACAAATCCAGGGCCACCTTTTACCCCTCCATGTTGTACAGTGTTGTTGAGGACAAAAGAGGAAATAGGGGAGGCAAGCTGGCTGGCAAAAAGTCTAATGCTTCTGCCATCACTTGCCACCATTACCCACCATTAACTGTCTTCCTCTGAAGGCCCGTTCTTTCTGTCCCTGACAAAAATAGCCTTTGTATAGCTACAAAACAGCCAGGAGGTACTATCAGGAATTAATGAGAAAATATAGCTATTAAGATAGCACTGAATTGGAACAGGTATAAAGAAAGTAACCAGTGGACTAGAACAGACTCCTGAACTTGCCCACACATACATAGGAATTTAGGATAGGATGGAGGTGGCATACCAGATCAATGGGGAAAAAGGGTTATCTATAAAGGAAAAGATGAAACTGGATCCCTACCTATCTCATACTGTATATGAAAATCAATTTTAAAGAACACATGTAATAAAGATGTTTGGAAGACTGCTAGGACTGCTATATTGAGAACAGCATTATGTAAGTGAATGGATGCAACAGCCATTCTGTAATGCATGTAGAGAAGTGTTAAAGAAATGTAATAAAGATGTTTGTAAGAATGCTAAAAAGAGAAAGGAAATCAATTTCAGATGGATGAAGAATTTAAATGTCAAAAACAAAGCTTGCTACTTGTATCATCTACTAAAGTTCCATTGTACATGGATCTAAATCTGGACTTTGAATTTTTCTTCCTTTAGTCTCAGTCTGTCTATCCATGTGTGTCATAGTGTTTAAATTAGAAAAGCTTCATAAAATGTTTGCTTGCAAAAGCATTAAACTCCTTGTAGACTGGAAAGGCTAGTCCCCCCTCAAAGCTCTTCTTTTTCAGGAACTTTACAATCAACTTAGCCAGCTCCAGATAACAGCTTATTAGGTAGGTATATTTGGGGAGATCATATTACATTTATAATTTAAAAATAGAGATCTAAGAAGGGAAACTGATATCTTTATGATCTTAATTTATCCTATCCACAAATAAGGAATGCCTTTCCATTTGTGTAAACCTACCTTTGAGTCTTTCAGGAGTGTTTTAAATTTTTCTTCATAAAAGTTTGCACATGGGAGAAGGAATGGCACCCCACTCCAGTACTGTTGCCCAGAAAATCCCGTGGATGGAGAAGCCTGGTAGGCTGCAGTCCATGGGGTCACTAAGAGTCAGACACGACTGAGCGACTTCACTTTCACTTTCCACTTTCATGCATTGGAAAAGGAAATGGCAACCCACTCCAGTGTTCTTGCCTGGAGAATCCCAGGGACGGAGAAGCCTGGTAGGCTGCAGTCCATGGGGTCGCACAGAGTTGGACATGACTGAAGCGACTTAGCAGCAGTAGCAGCAAGTTTGCACATATATTGTTAAACTTATTCTGAAGCATTTTATCTTTTTTGTTGTTACCTTAACTGGGGTTTTCTCTTCTGTCTGGTTAGTTGTATATATGGAAACTACTGATTTCTGTATGCTGATTTTATATTCTGCTGTTACTATTATTGTTTGAATTTGTTATTGAATCTCTGGGGAATTTCTAGGTATACTATCATGTAATCTATAAATAGAGATATTTTTACATCCCCTTTACCCATTTTTACATCTATAATTGTTTTGCCTAGTCTAACTGCATTGGTCTAATACCTCTAAATGCAAAAAGGCAAAATGGTTGTCTGAGGAGGCCTTACAAATAGCTGAGAAAAGAAGAAAAGCTAAAGGCAAAGGAGAAAAGGAAAAATGTAAGCATCTAAATGTAGAGTTCCAAAGAATAGGAGGACTTCTTAACTGATCAATGCAAAGAAATAGAGGAAAACAACAGAATGGGAAAGACGAGAGATCTCTTCAAGAAAATTAGAGATACCAAGAGAAGATTTGCTGGGGAGATGGGCACAATAAAGGATAGAAGTGGTATGGACTTAACTGAAGCAGAAGATATTAAGAAGAGGTGGCAAGAATACACAGAAGAACTATACAAAAAAGATCTTCATGACCCAGATAACCATGATGGTGTGATCACTCACCTAGAGCCAGACATCCTGGAATGTGAAGTCAAGTGGGCCGTAGAAAGCACTACTACAAACAAAGCGAGGGGAGATGATGGGATTCCAGCTGAGCTATTTCAAATCCTTAAAGATGATGCTGTTAAAGTGCTGCACTCAATATGCCAGCAAATTTGGAAAACTCAGCAGTGGCCACAGGACTGGAAAAGGTCAGTTTTCATTCCAATCCCAAAGAAAGGCAATGCCAAAGAATGTTTAAACTACTGCACAATGGCTCATTTCACATGCTAGCAAAGTAATGCTCAAAATCCTCCAAGCTAGGCTTCAACAGTACATAAGGCAAGAAATTCCAGGTGTTCAAGCTGGGTTTAGAAAAGGCAGAAGAACCAGAGATCTAATTGTCAACATCTGTTGGATCATAAAAAAAGCAAAAGAGTTCCAGAGAAACATCTACTTCTGCTTCATTGACTACACTAAGGCCTTTGACTGTGTGGATCACAACAAACTGTGGAAAATTCTTAAAGAGATGGGGATATCAGACCACCTTACCTGCCTCCTGAGAAACCTCTATGCAAGTCAAGAAGTAACAGTTAGAACCAAACATGGAACAATGGACCGGTTCCAAATTGGGAAAAGAGTATGTTAAGGCTGTAATTGTCACCCTGCTTATTTAAATTATATGCAGAGTACATCATGCGAAATGCCAGGCTGGATGAAACACAAGCTGAAATCAAGATTGCCAGGGGAAATATCAATAATCTCAGATATGCAAATGACACCATCTTTACGGCAGAAAGCAAAGAGGAACTAAAGAGCCTCTTGAAGGTGAAAGAGGAGAGTGAAAAAGCTGGCTTAAAACTCAATATTCAAAAAACAAAGATCATGGCATCTGGTCCCATCACTTCATGGCAAATAGATGGGGAAACAGTGGAAACAGTAACAGAATTTATTTTGGGGGCTTCAAAATCACTGCAGATGGTGACTGTAGCCATGAAATTAAAAGACGCTTGCTCCTTGGAAGAAAAGCTATGACCAACCTAGACAGCATATTAAGAAGCAGAGACATCAGTTTACTGATAAAGGTCCATATAGTCAAAGCTATGGTTTTTCCAGTAGTCATGTATGGATGTGAGAGTTGGACCATAAAGAAGGCTGAGTGCCAAAGAATTGATGCTTTTGAACTGTAGTGTTGGAGAAGACTCTTGAGAGTCCCTTGGACTACAAAGAAAGCAAACCAGTCAATACTAAAGGAAATCAATCCCGAATATCCATTGGAAGGACTGATGCTGAAGCTGGAGCTCCAATACTTTGGCCACTTGATGCAAAGAGCCCACTTATTAGAAAAGACCCTATGCTGGGAAAGATTGAAGGCAGGAGGAGATGGGGACGACAGAGGACAAGACGGTTGGATGGTATCACTGACTCAATGGACATGAGTTTGAGTAAACTCCAGGAGCTGGTGATGGACAGGGAGGCCTGGCTTTCTGGAGTCCAGTCCATGAGGTCACAAAGAGTTGGACAAGACTGAGCGACTGAAAAACAACAACAATACCTCTAAACACAGTATTGAAAAGGAGTAGAAAGAGTGGGCACCTTGCTTTGTTCCTCACCTTAATGGAAACGCTTTCAATGTTGTCCTATTAAGTTAACAGTAACTTTTGGATTGAGGTATACAAATTTGATCATGTTAAGAAGGCATGAGTTGATTTCTGTTTTTGAATGATTTTATCAGAATGGGTGCTAAACTCTGTTAAAGGCTTCAAAAATATCTATGGAAATGATCATATGACTTTCTCCTCAGATCAATTAATATGTTGCATTATATTGGGTTGGCCAAAAAGTTCATTCTGGGTTTTCCATAAGATGGTACAGAAAAACCCAAATGATCATTTTGGCCAACCCAGTATATTACCTATAACAAACCATTCTTGCATTCCAAGGGGGAAACTTACTACACAGTTATATTATATTATTTTCTTAATATAGTTTTGGATTTGTTTGCTAATATTTGCTTTAGGATTTTTGCATTGATATTTATGACTGAAAATTGCCTATGCATTTCTTTTTTCTGTTGTCCAAGTTATAACTGCTTTAGAAAAGTAATGTGGAAGTTGCTCTTCATTTTATGTTCTTTGGAATAATTTATGTGCCATTGGGATTAACTGGTCTCTAACAGTTTGGTAGAATTCCCCTTTGAAATCATTTGGGCCTGATGCTTTTTTAAGGCGGTAGTTTCTTAATAACTTTCTTCATTCAGTTCAGTTCTGTCACTCAGTAGTGTCTGACTCTTTGCAACCCCGTGAACCACAGCACACCAGGCCTCCCTGTCCATCACCAACTCCCGGAGTCCACCCAAACCCATGTCCATCGAGTCGGTGATGCCATCCAATCATCTCATCCTCTGTTGCCCCTTCTCCTCCTCCCTTCAATCTTTCCCAGCATCAGGGTCTTTTCAAATGAGTCAGCTCTTAGCATCAGATGGCCAAAGTATTAGAGTTTCAGCTTCAACATGAGTCCTTCCAATGAACACCCAGGACTGATCTCCTTTAGGATGGACTGGTTGGATCTCCTTGCAGTCCAAGGGACTCTCAAGAGTCTTCTCCAACACCACAGTTCAAAAGCATCAATTCTTCGGCGCTCAGCTTTCTTTATAGTCCAACTCTCACATCCATACATGACCACTAGAAAAACCATAGCCTTGACTAGATGGACTTTTGTTGGCAAAGTAATGTCTCTGCTTTTTAATATGATGTCTAGGTTGGTCATAACTTTCCTTTCAAGGAGTAAGCATCTTTTAATTTCATGGCAGCAATCACCATCTGCAGTGATTTTGGAGCCCAAAAAATAAAGTCTGCCACTGTTTCCCCATCTATTTGCCATGAAGTGATGGGACCAGATGCCATGATCTTAGCTTTCTGAATGTTGAGCTTTAAGCCAACTTTTTTATTCTCCTCTTTCACTTTCATCAAGAGGCTCTTTAGTTCTTCACTTTCTGCCATAAGGATGGTATCATCTGCATATCTGAGGTTATTGATATTTCTCCTGGCAATCCTGATTCCAGCTTGTGCTTCCTCCAGCACAACGTTTTTCATGATGTACTCTGCATATAAGTTAAATAAGCAGGGTGACAATATACAGCCTTGATGTACTCCTTTTCCTATTTGGAATCAGTCTGTTGTTCCATGTCCAATTCGAACTGTTGCTTCCTGACCTGCATACAGGTTTCTCAAGAGGCAGGTCAGGTAGTCTGGTATTCCCATCTCTTTCAGAATTTTCCATAGTTTATTGTGATCCACACAGTCAAAGGCTTTAGCATAGTCAATAAAGCAGAAATAGATGTTTTTCTGGAACTCTCTTGCTTTTTCCATGATCCAGCGGATGTTGGCAATTTGATCTCTGGTTCCTCTGCCTTTTCTAAATCCCGCTTGAACATCTGGAAGTTCACAGTTCATGTATTGTTGAAGCCTGGCTTGGAGAATTTTGAGCATTACTTTACTAGCCTGTGAGATGAGTGCAATTGTGTGGTAGTTTGAGCATTCTTTGGCATTGCCTTTCTTTGGGATTGGAATGAAAACTGATCTTTTCCAGACCTGTGGCCACTGCTGAGTTTTCCAAATTTGCTGGCATATTGAGTGCAGCACTTTCACAGCATCATCTTTCAGGATTTGGAATAGCTCAACTGTAATTTCATCACCTCCAGTGATGCTTCCTAAGGCCCACCTGACTTCACATTCCAGGATGTCTGGCTCTAGGTAAGTGATCACATCATCATGGTTATCTGGGTCATGAAGATCTTTTTTATACAGTTCTTCTGTGTATTCTTGCCACCTCTTCTTAATATCTTCTGCTTCTGTTAGGTCCCTACCATTTCTATCCTTTCTTGTGCCCATCTCTGCATGATATGTTCCCTTAGTATCTCTAAGTTTCTTGAAGAGACCTCTAGTCTTTCCCATTCTGTTGTTTTCCTCTATTTCTTTGCACTGATCGCTGAGGAAGGCTTTCTTATCTCTCCTTGCTATTACTTCTATGGAAATTGGTGTGGTAAACTCAAATGGGGTAAATTTTGGTAAAGTGTTCCCCTAATGAAATTGGTAAACTGTGTTCCCCTAATGAAATTATCCATTTCCTGTAGGCTTAAATTTTTATCTGGGAATGCCTTTTTATATTTTGACTTTTGGAATCATGCTAACATATTACATTTAAATACATAAAATTAAGTCAGTATAGATAGTAAAAAAACTAAAATTTAATATAAAGGGAAACAAATTACATTTGAAATAAAATGAGTAACACAACTGTTTTGGATGACAAAATGAACTAAACCATGTAGCATTTGAATACAGTACTTTGTATAGTCTCATCTAAAGACATAAAAAGGGCAAACAAATCTCAAGTTATACCTTACTGTGGTTGTGTTTTACAGTGGTAAGGGTGTTGAAATTCTAAAAATATTTTCTGTGTATTGTAGGATTGAGCAAATGAGTAAATATGTTGATGATGTTGGAAGCTAGGGCTCTCAGTGTTAGAGAAGAGAAATATAAATATGGAATGGGGAAAGGCTAGAAGGAACCTTATATTGTGTTGGATTAGAATTGAAAGTATCTGTGGAATTCCCTGGTGGTCCAGTGGTTAGGACTTGGCAATTTCACTGCTGGGGGTCTGTGTTCGATACCTGGTTGGGGAACTAAGATCCCACAAGCTGTGTGGCATGGCAAAAAAAGTATCAGTATGAGCACACTGCATATAATTTCATACATGTGTATATATATATAATTTCATATGTATATATGTCATAAACCACTCCAATAATCTTGCCTGGAAAATGCCATGGACAGAGGAACCTGGTGGACTACAGTCCATGGGGTCACAAAGAGTTGGACATGATTGAGCAACTAAACAGCAACAAAAATATATTTCCTAGCTCTGCACAATGAGACAATTTAGAAGCAAGGACATTCCAGTAGCAATGATCTAGCTCCCAGATCCTGACTTTGAAATGCCATTATCCTAGGGCAGGGAAAGAATAAGATATACCTGGAGGAGAGGTCAGCAGAATGCCAGGGTAAGTGCCTATAACAGTCCTCTCCTCTGTAAAAGCAATGAGAGTACTGGCCAAAGTGGTCACAATGAACTTTGTCAGAATTCTGAAAATTGAGCATAGGCTTACAGTAATTCAAGAAGTATTTATTCAAGAAAAAGGCTGAATCTCACTAAGAACAGTTAAGTTTTGTGACATTTGAACTTTTTCTGTACTTATTCTCTTCTTTCCACCTTCCGAACAGATTTGAAAATCAACAGTCTTGCAATTCTGAAGAAAACTGGCAGGCTAGCAGCCAATGGAAGAAGCAGAACAGGGTTGGAGTCCTCCAAAGCCCCATTCCCAAAGAACTATCTTTATTTGACCTGTCTTGGACTTCCCTAGAAAACTTCACACACAGGACTTATCTATTTGACCTGACTCAGAGTTCACCTGATGTGAGAAGTTTTTTGGGAGGATGCTTTTCAAAAATAATCAGCAGCAATTATTTAACACAGCAGCTGCTTGAGGCAACAATTATAGTTAAGACAAACAACAAGCTGACCAAAAGACTTAACAGAAAAATCTGGGGACTAAGACATCCATAGGAGTCTTTGAAAAGTTCCGACATATTCCTAGGAATCTAAAAAGCCATAAATATGCATAAGGCTGTGTGCTTGAATAGGATCTCTGGCTGACCCCGAGGCTCTGCACAGGCAGGAAGTGAAGGCTAAGCAAAGTTGTAAAAACGTGAAGAAATGAGCACCTGTAACAGTATGAATGCATACTGTTATGTTTTTTTTTTTGTCTCTGACACTTTTCCCCACCTATCTGATTTAAATACAACTGCATCAAGCAATAATTCATAAGTCTATATTCATGGGCATATGATGTATAAAGATGTAATTTGTATGACAACAATAGCACAAAGACAGACTGAGTGAATAAAGCTATAAAGAGGCAACTTTTTTTTTAATACTATTGAAATTAAACTGGCTTTAATTAAATGAGAGTGTATAAATTAAAATGTTAATTGTAATCCCCAGGGAAACTACAAAGAAAATATCTATATTTTAAATATGGAAAAGAAATATCAAGAGAATTATAATGGCACACTGGAAAATATCTATTTAACATGAAGTTATGCATTAACAGAGAAATACAGGAACAAAAAAAGGCACAAGAAATATAGAAAACAAATAGCAAAATTATAAACATAAATTTTACCTTATCAGTAATTACATTAAATGTAAATTAATTAAACACTCCAATTAAAGGGCTGCTGCTGCTAAGTCAATTCAGTCATGTCCAACTCTTTGCGACCCCATAGACGACAGCCCACCAGGCTCCCCCATCCCTGGGATTCTCCAGGCAAGAACACTGGAGTGGGTTGCCATTTCCTTCTCCAATGCATGAAAGTGAAAAAATAAAGTGAAGTCGCTCAGTTGTGTCTGACTCCTAGTAACCCCATGGACTGCAGCCCACCAGGCCCTTCCATCCATGGGATTTTCCAGGCAAGAGTACTGGAGTGGGGTGCCATTGCCTTCTCTGAATTAAAGGGCAGAGATAAGCAAAACAGATGAAAAACATGACCCAATATATGCTATTTACAGGAGATACACTTTAGAAACAAGTTGAACTATACTTTCAAATAAGTTGAAAGTAAATGAATGGAAAAAGATTTACCATGCAAACAGTAACCAAAAGAGGACTAGCATTGCTATACTAACATCAGATAAAATAGACTTTAAGACAAAAACTGTTACTAGAGATAAAAAAGGACATTTTATATTGATAAAAGTGTCAATCTATCAAGAAGATTTAACAATTATAAACATATATGCACCTAACAAGAGAGTCATATTGAAACAAAAAAACCAGGCAGAACTGAAAGGAAGAAATGGACAATTCAGCAATAATTGCTGGAGATTTTAATACCTCACATTAAATAATGCATAAAACAACTAGACAGAGGATAAACAAGGAAAGAGAAGGCTGATGATGCTAATGCTAAGTCGCTTCAGTCGTGTCCGACTCTGTGCGACCCCATAGATGGCAGCCCACTAGGCTCCTCTGTCCCTGGGATTCTCCAGGCAAGAATACTGGAGTGGGTTGCCATTTCCTTCTCCAATGCATGAAAGTGAAAAATGAAAGGGAAGTCGCTCAGTTGTGTCCAACTCCTAGCGACCCCATGGACTGCAGCCTACCAGGCTCCTCCATCCATGGGATTTTCCAGGCAAGAGTACTGGAGTGGGGTGCCATTGCCTTCTCCTAAGAGAGAGAGAAGGCTAGAATGGCACTATAAACCAACCAAACCTAACAGAGGTCTATAGAACACTCCATCCTACAACAGCGGCATATGTATTCTTCTCAAGTGTACATAGAACATTCTCTAGGACAAAGTATATGTTAAGCCACAGAACAAATCTCAATAATGTAAAAGGACTGAACCATACAAAATATGTTCTCTGACTACAACTGAATGAAATTAGAAATAAATAACAGAAGGAAATTTGGGAAATTCATTAATAAGTGGAAAGTAAACAACATACTCTTAAACAATGGGTCAAAGAAGTCATCATGAAAATTAGAAGATACTTTGAGACAAAAGAAAATGAAGACAACATATAAAAATTGCTTATAGGGAAATTCATAGTTGTAAACTTCTATTTTTATTTTTTTTTCGGGAACTTCTATGTTTAAAAAGAAGAAAAATATTAAATCAATAGCCAATAATCTTCCTAAGAAATTAGACAAAAAGCAAAAACAAAAACAAACACCAGAGCAAGCAGAAGAAAAGAAGAAATAAAGATTAGGGTGGAAATAAATGAAGTTGAAAATAGAAAAAAAAATAGAGAAAATTGGTGAAACCAAAATTGATTCTCTGAAAAGATCAACAAAATGCACAAACCTTTAGACTAAGATTTCAGAAAAGAGAAAACAAGCTACTAAAATTAGGAATGAAAGAGACATAATTAATAACTTTATAGAAATAAAAAGGATTATAAGAGAGTACTATGAACAATTCTATGCTAATAAACTAGAAAACCTAGCTGAAATAGACAAGTTCCTAGAAAGACACAAACTTTGGATACTAACTCAAGAAGAAATGAAAAATCTGAATAGACCTACAATAAATGAAGAGATTGAATTAGTAAATAAGAAAACGTCTTCACTGGTTAAGTATACCAAAAATTTTAAATAAAATTAACACCAATCTTTCATTAACTCTTCCTAAAAGAGTTAATGAAGATGAGGGAACACTGTCTATTTCATTGTATGAGGTTACTATTACCCCAATACCAAAACCAGACAAAGACATCATAAGAAAACTACAAATCAATGTCCCTTATGATTACTGACGGCATAATTTTCAACAAAATACTAACAAACTGAATCCCACAGCATATAAAAAGGATTATATGCCAGATCAAGTGGGATCTGACCCAGGAATGCAAGTGTGGCTTAATTCAGATAAAAATCAATTAATGTAATACACCGTATTCATAGAATAAAGGCCAAGAGCCGTATCATATCAATAAACACAGAAAAAACATTTGACAGAGTCCGACATCCTTCCATGATAAAAACACTTCAAATTCAGAAGGGACAACAAACAAGTGTTCATCAACACTAGGTAGCAGTTAGTATATTTGCTAGATGCACTGTTCTAACCACTTTATGTTTGTTAAATAATTTAATTCTCACATTAACTCTATGAGGCAGGAACTATTATTACCCACATTTTACAGATGGGAAAACTGAGGTGCAGAGCATTTAACTAATGTTTCTTATATTCAGAAGTTAGCAAGTTGTGGAGCTAGGATTACAACACAAAAATTCTGACTTTAGGGTCTGTGTTCTTAACCATAGTTTCTCAATGAATATAAGATAATAATAATGATGAACAAATTTGGTTTCAAAGTAATGATTTGATTTTCATCTACAAGTAAGCTTAATTCATAACACTACTGATTTGTATCAGTGACCATAATTTGTAATACTTGTAAGAATTTTTACTACTTTAATCAATGTTTATTTAAGTTGATAAAGCTGGGTCAATATTGATATTTAATCATAATTTAATTCATAAAACTGGTGATGATAACTTATATAAGTAAACATAACTTGTAAAAATCATAAAAAACTTGTAAAATTAACTATAAAATTTGATGGCACTAGGCACAGTGACTCAATTTCTATTTGGAACTAAAATTTGATTAATAACTGCTCTACTCTTAACATATTATAATCATAACTTTAATATTAGTAACTATTTATGATATCAATAAGATTATTAACCATATTAATAGTGATTTCTATTAGTAACTGTAGGATAGCTCAAAATATATATATTCATAATTTATATTAGTAATATTAATTTATAAATATTGGCAATAATTTATAACAGTATGTTACAATGTTTGTACTAATAGCTTAATTTCTTTCAGTAATTATACCTTAATTCACAAAATAGGTTCTAATCACTTATATTGATAACCTTAATTTATAACACTGGTAATAAATTGTAATCTTAGTTATAATATTTGATGACATTAGTAATGATAATATAATTTTTATTATTAAGTATGACATAATTCAAAACAGGGACTTATAATTTGTATTAGAGCATAATTTATATATTGACAATAATTTAAATAATAGTTATAATATTCAGTGATACTAGAAATGATTACTTCTATTTGGAACTATAATTTATAACACTGGTACTCATAATTTACATCAGTACGAATAGTTTGAAGTAATGGATATAATTTATAATGTTAGTGATTATATTTGTGATAATAGTAGCCAACAGTCAAATTTTCTATTTGAATACAATTTAATTCATAACATTGCTACTGATAATCTTTACTGGCAACCCTAATTTGAAACACTGTTAACATTTCTATCAGGAGGAATATTTGATAATGTTAGTAACAATGCCTTGATTTGTATATGTAATGTAATCTGAATTGTTACATTAATTCTGTTTACATTGGAAATCAGTTTCTTAATACTGATGAGAATAGACACTATAGCAGGATCAATGATTTAAATCATACTTGTAACTACATACATAAATGTATGATATTAATAAACTATCACAAAGCAACATCGCCCTCCATGTGCATGTGTCAGCTGTACTCTCTGATGGTATTCCACCAGCAACACATCCATTGGCAATATTATTGCAATAGGCATGATGCTTTTCCCTCCTGCCCACTCCCTTCCCCTAGACTCACCATCTCTTTGTGATTGGGGTAGAAGGTCTGATTGATTAGAGGGAATTCCTCTGTTCCCAGTTTCTTGTGCAGTCGAACCATCTGGGCAAACTATGAGAGCCAGGAGAGATGAGTCAGCAAGTCCCTTCACCTGGAGGGAGTCTGTAAGCTGGGACTTCAAGGTTCCAAGCTTCCTCTGATCCCCCAAATCACAGTGGGTTCAAGCTCCCACATGCATGTATGAGCTATTCCCTCTGCCAGTAGCACCCATCCTGTCACTTACCACCCAGGGTTTGTCACAGAAGTTGTAGACAGAATGCAAAGAGTTAATGCTGGGGATCCCGGCATACTGCAGCCCAATAACCAAACTGCGGTAGTCTCCATTCCGTGCCATGCTGAAGGCATGCTGGCGGATCAGCACGAAGTCTGGCTTCAGAGACCTGGGGTGGCAATGGTAAGAGTGTTGAGGGCCCCCCCAAAAGCTCCCCACCACCTTTAGAATAAAGGTCAAGTTTTTTTGTTTTTTTTTTTTTACTTTTTATTTTTATTTTTTTTACAACCAGCATCTGTTTTTTATTTTATTTATTTATTTATTTATTTTATTTTATTTTTTTTTGGCCTCACTAGCTTTTTTTTTTTGGGGGGGGGATCATGTTTGTTTTTTTTTTTTCTTCTTTTTTTGCCAAATATCAAAATGAATCCACCACAGGTATACATGTGTTCCCCATCCTAAGGTCAAGTTTTGAAATCTCCACGGCTCCTAGAAATGGCATAGTGGTTTCTTACCTCAGCCACATACACAAGCTATTCCCTCTACCACACGCACCCTTCCTAACATCTCTTCATCTGGTGACCCCCTTTTAAGCCTTTCCTGCCTGCTCTTTTACCTCACCAAGGTAAGCTTGCAGCTTGCCTACTCAGCTCTCACAGTTTCCCCATCACAATCTCTCAGACTACCACTGTACACAAAGGATGCTGCCCAGAATAAATTCCAGCCTCAGGGCTTTACATGGGCTATTCCCTCAGCCTGAAATGTAGCCTCCCTAGATTTCTGCATGCACCACTCTTCTACCTCCTTCAGGTCTTTCCTCAAATCTCTCTCACTCTTTTGGTCTACATCAACCAAACTGCAGACTCTTCATAATCTAACAATCACTATAGCCCTTTGCTGATATACATATATATATATTGTTTAGCACTTTGACATTTTCTTCTTTGTTTATTATTTGTATCCCACAGTAGAATGTGAGCTTCATGAGAACAGAGGATTTTTTTGTGTGGTCTTTTTGGGGTCTGTTTTGTTCACTTCCAGGACCTCAGCATGAAGAATAGCTCCTGGCACACAACAGATACTCAGTAAATATTTGTTGAATGTGAAATGCTGAGAGTAGCACCCAGTATGCAGTAGACGCTCAAGAAATGCTTGTTGAATTAGTCACTGAAAAATTTGGCTTGTTGTCTTCTGATATCCTTGGCTCTTCTTCAGAAGAGAAGCTATCTCTTTTCATTCTGTTCCTAAGTTCTTTTAAAAAATTGGAATATAATTGACATATTATATGTCAATTATAATATAAGTGTAAGGTGTATTGTTGTTGTTTAGTTGCTAGGTTGTGTCCAACTCTTTTGCAACCCCATGGACTGTAGCCAGCCAGGCTCCTCTGTCCATGGGATTTCCCAGGCAAGAATACTGGAGTGGGTAGAAAATCCCTTCTCCAGAGGATCTTCTCGACCTAGGGGATGGAACCGGGGTCTCCTGCATTGCAGGCAGGTTCTTTACCACTGAGCCACCAGGGAAGGTGTATAACATGTTATTTGATACATTTACATTAATATATTATAATATGATTGCCATTGTAGCATTAGTTAGTACCCTTGCTGCTGCTAAGTCGCTTCAGTCGTGTCCGACTCTGTGCGACCCCATAGACGGCAGCCTACCAGGCTCCCCTGTCCCTGGGATTCTCCAGGAAAGAACACTGGAGTGGGTTGTCATTTCCTTCTCCAATGCATGAAAGTGAAAAGTGAAAGTGAAGTCAGTCAGTCATGTCCAACTCTTAGCGACCCCATGGACTGCAGCCTACCAGACTTCTCCATCCATGGGATTTTCCAGGCAAGAGTACTGGAGTGGCTTACCATGTCACAAAATTATCATTTCTTTTTTTCATGGTAGGAATAATTAAGGTCTAGTCTTTTATAATAGGAGCTTTACTGATTATGATATAGTATTATTGTCTATATCATGCATACTGTGAATTAGACCTCTAGGACTTATTTATCTACCAGTTGCAAACTTGGACTCTTAAACAGCTCTCCTATTCTTACACACCCTCCCCCAGCCTTTAGCAATCACCTTTCTAGAAAGGTGATTTCTATTAGTTTGGGTCTTTTAGAATCTACATATAAGTGATATCATACAGTATTTCTCTTTCTCTGTCTGATTTATCTCACTTAGCATAATGGCCTCAAGATCCATCCATGTTGTCACAAATGGTAGGATTTCCTTCTTTCTCATGGCTGAATAATATCCCTTTGTGTGTGTGTGTGTGTGTACCACTTCTTCTTTATCTGTTCATCCATTGATGGATACTTAGGTTGTCTCCATATCTTGGCTACTGTAATGTGCCTAAGTCTTGTTCACAGAAAGATAGGAGAGGAGGTGGGGAATCTCCCTCAGCTCTAAGGGAGCCCTTATGTCTCTCCCATAATACCAAAGTAACCTTTTTACACTCACCGCACAACCTTCACCCCATTCCGAAGAACTTCCATGTCCACAGAGAATCCACCATTGGCATGAGCCACAAGGTTGAGATCAGAGAATTCAGCCTGGGAAGGAAAAAAAAAATCAGGGATTCACTCACAGCACACACAAAAGACAACTCAGTTTGCAGTATGGACAGTTGACCCCCCAGGTCCAGCTGCCCCAACTAACCTGTTCTACTTTAATGTCAATTTCTCCATGGATCTTTTTCCCTTTGAAGTATTTCGCCCTGGAGAGGAAAAGCAGAGCACATCTGTCAATGCTCAAATCTCAGAAAGACAAAACCCAGACCGGTCCTTTGACCCCTTTGCTCCTTCAGTGCCACTACAGAAACTATAAAGTGATTTATGATGGTTGAAATATTTTGAAAAAACCTAACAGTTGTTTGTGAACAATGAAGTCTCTTATAATCCTTGTGGAGGTATGTAAATATCAAGGTACTAAATCGCTCAGTCGTGTCTGACTCTTTGCGACCCCATGGACTATATAGTCCATGGAATTCTCCAGGCCAGAATACTGGAATTGGTAGCCTTTTCCTTCTCCAGGGGATCTTCCGAACACAGGGATCAAATCCAGGTCTCCCACATCGCAGGCGAATTCTTTACCAGCTAAGCCACAAGGGAAGCCCTGTAAATGTCAAATTGAAAGTGAAGTCGCTCAGTCGTGTCCAACTCTTTGTGACCCCATGGACTGTAGCCTACCAGGCTCCTCCATCCATGGGATTTTCCAGGCAAGAGTACTGGAGTGGGTTGCCATTTCCTTCTCCAGAGGATCTTACCGACCCAGGGATTGAACCCGGGTCCCCGCATTGTAGGCAGACGCTTTACCATCTGAGCCACGAGGGTGACTTAAATGTCAAAGGACACTGCAAATTATGAATTCTTAAAACAGAGTGCAGGCATTTCCCAAAGTATGGTTTGCTTGTCACAGTGCTATTTGAAAAACTTCTCAAAACAAGGAGTACTTTGTACACTGTAACATACTTTGAAATAGCACGGAGGTTTGTAAAATGGCATAGATTCTTAGAGGACATATCTATCTGTGTGTGTGTGTGTGTGTGTGTGTGTGTGTGCGCACACTCAGTTGTGTCCAACTCTTTTGTGACCCAATGGACTACAGCCTGCCAGGCTCCTCTGTCCATGGGATTCTCCAGGCAAGAATACTGGAGTGGGTTGTCATTTCCTTCTCCAGAGGATCTTCCCAACCCAGGGACTGAACCTGAGTCTCTTGCATCTCTGCATTGGCAGGCAGGTTCTTGACCAGCTGAGCCACCATATATATATATGGAGTGTGTCCAAGTGCGTGTCAGTGCCAGTCTGTGTGGGCTGCAGCATCTCTTTGCTTGGGTCCTTTCCCAAGGAGGAACACATTTACCACGTGTTGTTGTGCACCGAGAGGGACACAGCAGCCATGAGTGGGCAGCTGCATCAGAAAAGGAAGAGCAGACTAAGGGCCGCAGGCTGGTGAGGGATCAATAGAGGCTGGAGTCAATCACGACAAGGTTGGAGAGAAATGCCGCTGAGGATAAGGGGAAACTATAGGAGTGAAGAGGGGTAGGAATGGCAGTAGGCATATCACAAATTGCTAAGTCACTGTCCCTGGGCCCATCCCCAGCTAGACTCCTCCACCAGGCCCAGGATTCCTATCCGACAGGCTTGTCCACAAACAGAAGCTCATCACCAATCAGGTTTTTCATAGACAGGGACTGAGGGGAGGAGCCACTCCTGGGATCGCCTACATGCACACCATCAGGGTCTCTGATATACATGCTGCACAACTGAGCTCTGGTGATTTCACTGACATACCCCAAAGACCGCAAGCTATTTTCTTCTCTCTTTCACTCTTCCCTCCTACCTCCCACCTCATCTCTGACACTGTCCCCTCACAGATGTTGGAAGAGAGTCTCTTAAACCTGTGCATTTTTCATTTAGAAAATGATGATGAGTGTAGACTATATCACAACTTTCTTTTTCAAACTTTTTTGACCATATATGTAGTGGATACTATGGTGCTCTTCTCAGGTCTCCTCTTCAGGGCCAATGCACCTTGAGTATCAGCTGTTGACAGATTGCAGCTGTGTCCTTTGGGGAATTATCTTCTACCATAGGGAACTTTCCTGCCCAAGGTTATACCTATTTTGGACAGCCATGGATTACATCTGGTCTGTGAGTGAGTATGAAAGCCAGCCTCTTTGTCTCAACTATAGGCTGACTCTGAAGGACCACCCTAGGATCTCCCTAGAAGCTCTCCCGAGGATCAGCCGAGGCCTCAGAGGCAACTGCGCTGTGGACTCACTTCTCCAACTGCTCAACTTTGCCTTCCTTACAGCTGTTGATCCCAATGCATGTGTGCTAAGTTGCTTTAGTTGTATCTGACTCTTTGCGAGCCCATGCACTATAGCCCACCAGGCTCCTCTGTCCATGGGATTTCCCAGGTAAGAATACTGGAGTGGGTTGCCATGCCCTCCTCCAGGGGATCTTCCTGATCCAGGGATCGAACCAGCATCTTACATTTCCTGCATTGGCAGGTGGGTTCTTTACCCCTAGCACCACTTGTTGATCCCAAAGGCACTCCCAAATAAGCCTGTGCATGCAATTCTCTGCCTGAAAAATCTGTTTCGGAGATCCCAACCTAAAACAGTGGGTCAGAGAAGTCAAACAACAAAGAAAACTCTACTGCCTTTCTGGAGCTGGGCCATCCAGCAGCCCGCAGGCAAAAAGGAGCCATCATTTGTGCTGGTGGAGCATAGATGAGGGCTTCCCTGGTGGCTCAGTGGTAAAGAATCCGCCTGCAATGCAGGAGCCTCAGGAGACATGGGTTCGATCCCTGGGTTGGAAAGATACCCTGGAGGAGGGCATGGCAACCCACTCCAGTGTTCTTGCCTGGAGAATCCCATGGACAGAGGAGTCTGGTGGGCTACAGTCCATGGGGTTGCAAAGAGTTGGACATGACTGAAGCAACTTAGCATGCACGCATGCAGCATAGATAGCCTCTGACATGCTGTAGCAACACAAAGTGCCCTGTAGCATGTCTGGGCTGTGGTACAAGCAGGATGCCACTTGCACCATAAGATGTAGCAAACCCTATGACACTGGAGATGTCTTCAGGGAGAAGATGTGGCATGGAGTGGATTCTCGAGTGGGAGAATTATAGTGCAGGCCCATGGGGTTTTGAAGCAGCAGTAACTTAACTGATGGTGGACTGTAATGAGATACTAGTGGAAGGGAATGCACCAGCTGGTGAAATATTGCTGGTACTTGACAGGTGTGAGGGAAATGATAACCAGACTCGGGGGACTAAACACCATCGATTAGCTGAAGAAATATATGACATGCTCAGGGTGAATAATCACCAATTCAAAGCAAAATGTAGGGATTTCCCTGTGGTCCAGTGGCTAAGAGTCTGTGCTTCCAAGACAGGGGGCCCAGGTTGAAACCGTGTTCAGGGAACTAGATCCTACATACTTACTAAAGATCCCATGTGCTGCAACTAAAACCTGACACAGCCAAATAAATAAATAATTTTTTTAAAAAAAGCAAAATGTAAAAGACAAAAGACCTCCTTGGGTGTATTTAGTTCAGTCCAGTCACTCAGTCGTGTCCGACTCTTTGTGACCCCATGCACTGCAGCACATCAGGTTTCCCTGTCCATCACCAACTCCCAGAGTTTACTCAAACTCATGCTCATTGAGTCGGTGATGCCATCCAACCATCTCATCCTCTGTCGTTCCCTTCTCCCGCCTTCAATCTTTCCCAGCATCAGGGTCTTTTCAAATGAGTCAGCTCTTAACACCAGGTGGCCAAAGGATCGGAGTATCAGCTTCAACATCAGTCCTTCCAATGAATATTCAGGCCTGATTTCCCTTAGGATGGACTGGTTGGATCTCCTTGCAAGCCAAGGGACTCTCAAGAGTCTTCTCCAACACCACAGTTCAAAAGCATCTATTCTTTGGCACTCAGCTTTCTCTATAGTCCAACTCTCACACCCATACATGATAACTGGAAAAACCATAGCCTTGACTAGATGGGCCTTTGTTGGTAAAGTAATGTCTCTGCTTTTTAATATGCTGTCTAGGTTGGTCATAACTTTTCTTTCAAGGAGTAAGCGTCTTTTAATTTCATGGCTGCAGTCACCATCTGCAGTGATTTTGGAGCCCAGAAAAATAAAGTCTGACACTGTTTCCCCATCTATTTGCCATGAAGTGATGGGACTGGATGCCATGATCTTAGTTTTCTGAATGTTGAGCTTTAAGCCAACTTTTTTATTCTCCTCTTTCACTTTCATCAAGAGGCTCTTTAGATCTTCTTCACTTTCTGCCATAAGGATGGTATCATCTGCATATCTGAGGTTATTGATATTTCTCCTGGAAATCTTGATTCTGGCTTGTGCTTCATCCAACTCAGCATTTCTCATGATGTACTCTGCATATAAGTTAAATAAGCAGGGTGACAATATACAGCCTTGACGTACTCCTTTTCCTATTTGGAACCAGTCTGTTGTTCCATGTCCAGTTCTAACCGTTGTTTGCTGACCTGCATACAGATTTCTCAAGAGGCAGATCGGGTGGTCTGGTATTCCCATCTCTTGAATAATTTTCCGCAGTTTATTGTGATCCACACAGTCAAAGGCTTTAAAAGCAGAAAGATATTTTTCTGGAACTCTCTTGTTTTTTGATGACCCAGCGGATGTTGGCAATTTGATCTCTGGTTCTTCTGCCTTTTCTAAATCCAGCTTGAACATCTGGAAGTTCATGGTTCACGTATTGTTGAAGCCTGGCTTGGAGAATTTTGAGCATTACTTTACTAGCGTGGGAGATGAGTGCAATTGTGCGGTAGTTTAAGCATTCTTTGGTATTACCTTTCTTTGGGAGTGGAATCTAAACTGACCTCTTCCAGGTCATGGTGGAGAGTTCTGACAAAATGTGGTCCACTGGAGAAGGGAATGGCAAACCACTTCAGTATTCTTGCCTGGAGAACCCCATGGACAGTATGAAAAGGCAAAGAGATAGGACACCGAAAGATGACCTCCCCAGGTCGGTAGGTGCCCAATATGCTACTGGAGATCGGTGGAGAAATAACTCCAGAAACAATGAAGAGACAAAGCAAAAGCAAAAACAACCCCCAGTTGTGGATGGGACTGGTGGTGGAAGCAAGGTCCGATGCTGTAAAGAGCAATATTGCATTGGAACCTGGAATGTTAGGTCCGTGAATCAAGGCAAATTGGAGTGGTCAAACAGGAGATGGCAAGAGTGAATGTCGACATTCTAGGAATCAGTGAACTAAAATGGACTGGAATGGGTGAATTTAACTCAGATGATCATTATATCTACACTGTGGGCAAGAATCCCTTAGAAGAAATGGAGTAGCCATCATAGTCAACAAAAGAGTCTGAAATGCAGTACTTGGATGCAATCTCAAAAACGACAGAATGATCTCTGTTCATTTCCAAGGCAAACCATGCAATACCACGGTAATCTAAGTCTATGCCCTGACCAGTAATGCTGAAGAAGCTGAAGTCGAATAGTTCTATGAAGACCTACAAGACCTTCTAGAACTAAAATAAAAAAAAAAATGTCCTTTTCATTATATGGGACTGGAATGCAAAAGTAGGAAGTCAAGAAATACCTGGAGTAACAGGCAAATTTGGCCTTGGAGTACAGAATGAAGCAAGGCAAAGGCTAACAGAGTTTTGCCAAGAGAAGGCACTGGTCATAACAAACACCCTCTTCCAACAACACAAGAGAAGACTCTACACATGGACATCACCAGATGGTCAACACTGAAATCAGATTGATTATATTCTTTGCAGCCAAAGATGGAGAAGCTCTATACAGTCAGCAAAAACAAGACCAGGAGCTCACTGTGGCTCAGATCATGAACTCTTTATTGCCAAATTCAGACTTAAATTGAAGGGAAAACCACTAGACCATTCAGGTATGACCTAAATCAAATCCCTAATGATTATACAGTGGAAGTGAGAAATAGATTTAAGGGACTAGATCTCATAGACAGAATGCCTAATGAATTATGGATGGAGGTTCATGACATTGTACAGCAGACAGGAATCAGACCATCCCTAAGAAAAAGAAATGAAAAAAATCAAAATGTCTGTCTAAGAAGGTCTTACAAATAGCTGTGAAAAGAAGAGAAGCAAAAAAGCAAAGGAGAAAAGGAAAGATATAAGCATCTGAATGCAGAGTTCCAAATAGCAAGGAGAGATAAGAAAGCCTTCCTCAGTGATCAGTGCAAAGAAATAGAGGAAAAGACTAGAATGGGAAAGACTAGAGATCTCTTCAAGAAAATTAGAGATACCAAGGGAACATCTCATGCAAAGATGGGCTCAATAAAGAACAGAAATGGTATGGACCTAACAGAAGCAGAAGATATTAAGAAGTGGCAAGAATACACAGAAGAACTGTACAAAAAAGATCTTCACGACCCAGATAATCACCATGGTGTGATCACTCACCTAGAGCCAGACATCCTGGAATGTGAAGTCAAGTGGGCCTTCGGAAGCATCACTATGAACAAAGCTAGTGGAGGTGATGGAATTCCAGTTGAGCTATTTCAGATCCTAAAAGATGATGCTGTGAAAGTGCTGCATTCAATATGGCAGCAAATTTGGGTATATTTAAGGAAACCTCAATCTTCTGTGACCAGAGGGCAGACAGAGGAGAAGATCAGACTTAGGACTTAACTGTAGGGGTAGCAGAACTTCAGAGAAGGTTGAATTCTCAGGCCCAGTACATCCCCTATTCCATGCTCAGGGGCCTAATAGGACATGAGTGGAGCCCTGAGATTGGGATGGAGATATCTGGGAAGATGCATTTAACACCCTGACCTTACAGATTCACCTGAACCCACTGGGTCTGCAGAAGTAGCCCACTTCTCCTTGTTACAATATAGACCTTCCCTTTGCTCGAAGATGATGCACAGGCCTTGAGTGAAGCATGTGCCTTATAAAACAATTCTTCTTCCTCTCAGAATCAACTTCCCTTCCCCTCCTGGCAACTAGATTAATAACCAGGGTCAAATCCTAGCACAACTTGACTGGAGAGGTTCTCAGCTTGCAAAGGAAGGAAAGGAATGATATGTGGAAGCTGAAGAATCTGGCTAACATGTATTGGCAGGAGCTGGAAAAGCATGCCTGAGACTGGATGCTGAGGACAATGGATCAAGGGAATGAAGCATGAACTTGGAGCACTGTCCCAGGACACAGAACTTAAAACCACGGTAAGGACTCTAGGAAATGTTGCTGATACAATTTTTGGATGACTTGTGGAAGCCTGGCAAGAATAGTGGCCCACACCAAGTGAAGTAGAAACACCAGACTTCAATGGCAGATTGTGGAAGAAAGGATCAAAGGGCTCAGAGAAGCTGATGTGTTAGAGAAGATACACTACTCCAGTATGGAAAACCAACTAGCTGACTATATTCTATGGGAGGGCCCAGAGCATATACCCAAATTACAAATGAGGGATATGTTGGTGAGAGTAGCACCAGACATGTTGAGAAGCACAGTAGAAGGAAGGTCATAAATGAAGTCCCAGCCCAGTTCCTGCTCACAGTGGGTACACTGGGTCCACAGGTCTACCTAGTGATCACTTTCCCAGCTCACAAACACCTAATTGGAATGGACATATCTGTAGTTTTCAGAACCCCTACATGAGTTCCTTGGCCTATGGGGGAAGAGCTATGGTAGCTGGGAAGTTCAAATGGATGCCTTGGAAACTATTGCTGCCTTCCCTGAGCAAAGCTATAAATCAAAGACAATATTGTATCTATCCTAAGGGTGATGGTAGAAACTAGTGTCCCTTTGAAAGATCCAAAGGATGCAGGGGTGTTAGTCCCATCATGTATATGTGCTTAGTTGCTCAGTCATGTCTGATTCTTTGTGACCCCATGGACTGTAGCCTGCCACACTCCTCTGTCCATGGGGATTCTCCAGGCAAGAATACTAGAGTGGGTTTCCATGCCCTCCTCTAGGGGATCTTCCCAACCCAGGGATCAAACCCAGGTCTCCTACATTGCAGGTGGATTCCTTACTATCAGAGCCACCAGGGAAGCCCAAGAATACTGGAGTGGGTAGCCTATCCCTTCTCCAAGGGAACTTCCTGACCCAGAAATTGAACAGGGGTATCCTACATTGCAGGCAGATTCTCTACCAGTTGAGTCACCCGGGAAGCTCAGTCCCATCATATCTCTGCTGAATTAACCAATTTGGGCCCTGAGGAGGCTGGATAGATCCTTGAGAATGTAGAATACTGCAAGCTCAACCAAATGGTAGTACTGATTTAAGCTGCAGTACTAGTCATGCTGACATTGCTGGAGCAAATGAAAAGATCTCAGGTATGGCAGGTGGCCACTGATATAGTGAATGCCTTTTCTATTTTGATCAGAAGATCAGAGACGTTCCACATTCATCTGGGACTGACCACAGTATACATTGATGGTCTTGCCATAGGGCTAAGTTATCTTTCTCACCCTATGTTATCATATAGTCGAAGGAGAAATGGACTATCTGGACATCCCAGGGACTATCACATTGGACTACTATAACAATTACATCATATTGATAGGCAAGATGAGCAAGAGTTGGTTAGCACACTGCATTGGTAAGATACATGCACTCCAGAGGGTGGGAGGTAAACCCTAAAAACACTCAGGGTCCTGCCATATTAGTACAGCTTTTAGGGATTTGTGTGTCCAAGGTATGCCAGAACAGCCCCTCCAAATCATAAGGCAAAGCATCGCATCACACACCGCCCACTATGATGAATAAAAACACAACAGATGGGAAGATTCCTCAGGTTCTGGAGGCAGCATATTCCACACCTGGGAATACTGCTCTGATCTATATTTCAGGTGACATCTAAGGCTGCTAGTCCTGAACAGGTCCAGGCTGTGGTGCAAGCAGTCCTGCCACTCAGGGTATATGATCCAGCAGATCCTACAATACTGCATTGTGGGGGAAAATGCAGTGTGGAGCTTATGGGATGCCTGATTGGGAGGCCCCTGGGGTTCTGGACCAAGGCCATGCCATCTGCAGCAGAGAATTACACAGCTTTTGAGAAACAAATCCTGGTACAGTACTGGACCCTGGGTGAGACAGAATTCTTGACCACAGGGTACCAAGGAACCATGTATCCTGGTGCCTGTTATGAGCTGGGTCGTGCCAGGCCCACCAAGTAATGAAGTCAGGCCCAGCAGCCAGGATCGATCCCAGAGAGGGCCAAGCAAGCTGTCTGAGCAAGTAACCTGGATGCCTGTGTCATCCACACTGTTGTGTTAGTGCCTCCCTCAGCTCACTAAGATAACTCCTTAGAACCAGCAGATGAAGGGAGAAAAATCTTAAGCTTGGTTCACAAATGGGTTGGCTTGCTATGTGGGTGGAATGGACAAAAATGAACAGGGGTGATCCTATAGCCCCATTCAGAGTGGCCTTGAAAAACAGTGGCAAAACTCCCAAGGGGCAGAGCTTTGGGCTGTGCACCTGGTCATCTGTTTTGTTGGGAAAGAGCAGCAACCCAAGATTCAAATACATATTCACTGATGGGCAGTGGTAAATGGCTTGGCTGATTAGGCAGAGGCCTTGAAGGAACAATATTGGAAGATCAGGAAAAGGAGGTCTGGGACACCGAAATGTGGGTGGACAGATGGGATTGGAGATGAAACGGAGTGAAGATCTTTGTATTGTGTGTTAACACCCACCAGATAGCATCCACCCTGAAAGTGGCACTAAGCAACCAGGTAGCTAGAATGACTCAGCCAAATGATGTCAGCCAGTTTCTAGAATCAGCTGCCCCAGCACTGGCAGATGGGCACACATATGAAGTGGCAAGGGTAACAGAGATGGAGGCTGAGTGTGGGGCCTATGGCATCATTGCTGAATGTCCAACCTGCCAGCATCAGAGACCAATATTGGGTCCCCAACACAGCACCATCCCTTAGGAAGGCAACCAGCCACTCTGTAGTGAGCTGACTACACTGGACCCCTTCTACTCTGGAAAGAGTAATGATTCATTTTGACTGGAATATTCTATATATGAGTTTGCTTTTCCTGACTATAGGACCTTAGCCAGCATCATTGTCCAAGGGCTTACATAATATTTGATCCACCAGTATGGCATCCCACACAACAGTGAAACAAACTGAAGGACACACTCCACAACCATGAAATCAACTGACATTTTATACTGATGACATTCTATACCACACCATGCAGAAGCTGCTAGTCAGACAGAGTGATGGAACAAATTGGTATATCCACAGCTAAGATTTCAGCTTGGAGGTGATACTGTGCAAGAATGGGGTACCATCCTCCAAAACACAGTATATACCTTAAATCAATGAACATTGTTTGGGCTGTGTTCCTTACAGGTAGAATACACTGGTTTGGTAACTCAGAGGTGAAAGTAGGAGTGGCCTAGCTTACCATCAATCCCTGGATCCACTTTTGGAATGTGTGTTTCCTGTTCCCTCAGGGCTCTGCAAGGTTAAAGGTCCTGATTCTACAAGGGGGAACACTGCTACCAGGGGACACAGCAAGAACCCCATTACACTCTAAGCTTTGACTGTTACCTGGACACTTCAGGTTTCACAAGCCAATGGATAAGAAGATGAGTCTGTCTCAGCAGGCGCATAGACCCTGATCATCAGGAGATAGTTGCTGTTGTTTAGTTGCTAAGTCGTGCCTGACTCTTTGCAACCCCATGGACTGTAGCCTGCCAGGTTCCTCTGTCCATGGGATTTCCCAGGCAGGAGTATTGGTGTGGGTTGCCATTTCCTTCTCCAGGGGATCTTCCCAACCCAGGGATTGAACCCAAGTCTCCTACATTAGCAGGTTGATTCTTTACCATTGAGCCACCAGGGAAGCCCAGGAGTTGATAGGGCTGCCATTAAACAATGAGGGCAGGGAGGAATATATCTGGCCCCCAGGCTATCTGCTTTGACATTTTGTTGGTATTTCTTATTCAACACTGAAGGCAAATGGACAAGTACAGCAGTCATAGCCTGAGCAGATGGGGACCAGGAGCTCAGGGATCCCTCAAGGATGAGGATCACTCACCAGGTAAGTCACTGTGACCAAGAGAGGTGCTAGCTGAGGGTAAGGGGAATCTAGATTGTGTAGTACAGGAAGGAAACAATGTATCATTTATTTATGCCACATTTATCAAACTACAGTGGAGGCTGTAGTTTGTCCCACTAACTGTGTTCTTTCAAGTGCACTCCAGAAAACAAGACCAATTAGAATCCTAAAACTCTGTTCCCAGATGGAATGAACTTACTTCTGAAAAGCAAGTGAATCTGAGAAGTCCTGGGGGTTGCCTATGTGCTCTACTCAGATCTTCAAGCCCCTCCTTCTTGTCATAACTGTCCTACAGGTTCTGGGAGTATCTGCTGCTGAAGGCTCACAGTGCTGTCCATCACTGGGAACTGCCCCCTATAGCAGGGACTCACCTTCTGCAAGATTATGCCTTCCCCCAGAGGGCAACCTGTAGTCACTGACTGACTAATGCAGGACTACAAAAGCCTGGCCATCCCATCTCAATTGGGACAACTCTGAAGGGTCATCCCATCTCCAGAGCTCCCCAGATGATCGGCTGGAGTAATTGTTGCACAGCATCACAGCTGTTCAACCTTTCCATCTGCCAAGTCCTGCTTCCCCCACTCCTCCTCTGCAACACGCGTTGTTCCCAAGAGCTCTCCCCGATCAATCTGCACACAAATCTCAGAGTCTCAGGGTCTGCATCCAGGGAAGTCTAAGAAAAGAAGCCACAATAAGCATGTTCTATATATATAATATATATTATATAAGACACATATACAGAAAATTTAATATAGGATGTCTTACATAACATATTACATATTATATATCATGTGTTGCAGTATCTAGAATGTATATAAATATGCATATAGTAGAATGAAAATTTCAGTAAATAATTACCTTTAATATGTACAATGGGGTCATATTTCCTATTCTATTTTATTTCATTTCATGAAAAGAAACATTCATTTCATGAAAAGAAACATACACATATATATGTATGTGATACTATAAACCCATTGTATAACAAATATATTACAGAATACATATAATATATATGGTACACATTAATGATTATATTTCTTATTGGAGTAACAGTTTCACTAAATAATAATTCCACTTACTATGTGCAATGCACTCTCATTTTTTATTTTCATGTATCAATATTATCATTTATCATCATTTTATTTTCATTTCATGAAGAAAATGAAACACTGGTCACAAGCCAAGAGGTGACCTACAGCTGGAAAAACACTGGACTAAATGATCTGTAAAAAGAGGTGATGAGTCTCAACTCTGAGTTTGCAGTTTTAAAGCACACAGGACTCAAGACCCAGGAAGGAATGAGAGTGGTGCGGTTTGGTGGGGAAAGCACCAGACTGTACTTAGGTGTACAACCCCATTACAGAGTTTGCATGATTCCTTTTATTCCAGGCTGAAATCCCTAAGCTTGTGTGGTTCTGAAAGTCTGCAAGTTGGTGATGCAGAGTCTCTGTTCCTCGCACTAAACCTGGTGTGTACACAGGCTCTCTCCCTTTACCCATCCCACCCCATCTATACCAGACACTAAATAAATAGTTGCTAGGTTGACTGGAAGAAAAGACTGAAGTAACTGCTGGGATAAAGGAAGGTTTTCGGGATACAGAAGCGGAAGGGAAGAATAGTTGACAGAATTCAGCAGGTGCTCAGTAAGTGCTTGCTAGACAAATTAGAATAAAAAGTGGAAAATACAGGAGTTGTGACTATGGAAAGGGGAAGGGTCTTGTCAGTGGTCTGTAGATAATTAATAAATGCTTAATGGAATGAAGGAAAAGGCAGCAGCAACCTTCCTGGAGGGTCAAAGTGAAGAAGGTAAGTCGAAAGGAGGGTGGTTACTAAAATATTCCAGTGGATCTTTCCAAACCAGGGATCAGAACCACATCTCTTGCATCTCCTGCATTGGCATACAGATTCTTTACCACTAGCGCCACCTGGGAAGCCCCCAATGTACAGCAAGGGCTTCAATAAGGTTTGTTGACTTCAATAGAGCAAATTTAGCCAGGACGATGGCATATGTGCGAGTGGGTGTTGGTGAAGGAATTAAAACACGTGTTCAATAAATGCTTTATGGATTGAAGGAGAAAAGAGTGGAGGAGTCTGCTGCAAGGATGGGAATGTTGTTGTTTGAACAGAAAACAGTAAGAGAGCGATAAATCCTTTTTGGATTAATTGGGGGGAAAGGGCAGTGGGGAAGATGGCTACTATATGGGAGAGGGTTCCTAGTCAGAATGCAGTAGGTACACATCGTGAGTTTTTGAGATTGTGTCATGTGAAAGGCAGGATGGAGATTGTTGAAGGAGGAATTAGGGCTACAGGAGGGGGAGAAGAGGCACTGACTATGGGTTCTCAGTAGTATAGAATAAGTCCTCATTAAAAGATTGTTGGGGCTGAGTGGAGGAGAAGGTATGAAGAATCCAACTGGTGGTTGGGATTAGAAGGAAAAGAAACTGAAGGAGGCTTCTTTCTAGTGTATTGTAGTACATAATAAATGCCTCCCATAGTTTAACACATCGAAGTATGCAACAACTATCTGTAGAATGAATAAATGGCTCTGAATAGAGAGAAAGCCTGCTGGGTAAGGGCTCCTGGCAGAGGAGAGGTAATTAACCAGTAAAGAGCTGGTACTCAATATATTTAGGCTGAAGGGGACCCCTGGAGAGAGAGCTCTTGAGATAAGGGCAGGAACTTCCAAGCTTGGAAAGGGGAATTTGAGAATGGCTCTTATGTAGTAAGTGCTCAGTTAAGTGTTTATTAGCTTAAATAGAAAAAAAGCCCTTTGGGGTCTTAAGATTGGGAGAGGGAATCCTAGGGAGACTGAAGAGAGTGAGAAAAGGCTAACTCTTCTAAATTTGGTTCTAGATTTATCGAAGGAAAGGACTCTGTGGAGATGTTGTATGACTGGCACAGGTTATCCTAAGAGTAAAGAAGGGGAATCTACTTCCTACACACAACAGGTACTGCAAATGTGCTCATGCACCCACTGGAAGAAAAGCACTTTGGGGAGGAGGTGTGAATATAGAGCACACAGGAAGCACTACACACATGCTCACAGGAGCCACTGGAGGAAAATGCCTTTGGGGAAAGGTGATCTAGAATCAAGCACCTGGCAGACAATGACCAAATGCTCACTGCATCCGTTAAAAGAAAAGGTCTTTGGGGAAGATGGGGGGGAGACTATGGAAGAGCATATCATCACTGGATCCACTGGAGGAAAAATCTTTGGGGGAAGGGAAATGGGGATACAGTAACTTGATTTATGTAAGCTTGATTCGCCATCCTTGGGAAGAAAGGCTTTTATGGAGAAGGCACAGAATCGGCACACAGTGGGTACTCCACAAATGCTCCAGGAGTGATTTTTTAAAGAGGTATATGGGAAGACAGATTGAAATGCTCTACACAGTAAGTGCAGATATATGATCACTGTATTAACTGGAGGCAAAGGTCTTTATGGAGAAGGTCTGAGGTTGAGTCATGCAGATGGTGCTCAATATATACAGACTGAAGCCACTGGAGGAAAAGGCATTGGGGCAAGGGTCTGGGGTGACATAAACAGTGGGCACTCAATAAATGCTTGCTGAATACACTGAAGGAAAGAACCTTTAGAGAAGGCTCACACCTTTAGATCAGGCAGTTAATAAAGGCTTGGTGGGTCCACCAAAGGAAAGATCATTGAAGAAGTAGTTTGAGAATAGGTGGTAAGGGAGGCACTCAAATGAATGCCTTCTAGATCTGTCTGTTGTAGGAAAAGGATTTAGAGCAGAGAGTGTGAAGATAAGCCTCACACAGTAGGTTTAAAACTGCTCATAGAACTCATTTAAGGAAAATATGTTTGAGGAAAGGGCTTGGGGATGGGGCATACACCAGGCCCTTAATAAATGATTCTTAGATCCTTTGGAGAAATAAGCCCTTAGGGGGACTGAACTGGGGCACACAGAAGGAATTAAATAAAAACTCACAGGATCCATTAAAGGCAATGTTTTGGCAAGAAGCTGGGGTGGGATACACAGCAGGCACTCAATCAATGTTCAGTGAATAGTTTAAAAGGTTTTTGAGGTGAGGGCTGGGGTGGGGTGCACTCTGGATACATGCTCACGAGATCAGAGAAGGTCTTAGGGCAAGGACTGAGGAGGACAAAACAGATACCAAGCTCCCAACAAATGTTCACAGAATTCATGTAAGCCAAACGCCTTGAGGAAGGGCTCCCCACTGAGGCACACTGCCGGTACTTGATAAATGCTCACAAGATCCATTAGAGGACAAGACCTTTGGGGGCATGGACTGCGGGGTGCAGGGCACATCAGACTCTTGAATGCTCACAGGATATACTGAAGTCAGGTTTGTGGGATGGAGGCACACAGCAGGCGCCTGATAACTGCTCCCTGTATGGATCAAGAAGCCCTGGGTGAGGGCAGCGGGGAGGCAAGGGCGGGGCACACAGTAAGCGCTTCGTATAATAATTTAAAGGAAGAGGGTTTGGGCGAGGGGGGCAGACAGAGGGCAAACAAGCGGCGCTCAATACTTGCTCATCATGGGATGATCTGGGGACCCAGAACCGCGGGGGGACGTCCGCAGCAGTGGCTTACCAGTCGGTGTGGGGCTCGTCGATTACCAGCAGCACCCTGGCGGCGGCGCCCCCACGGCCTGCGCCCCCAGAGCCGCCGCCCACCTGCTCGCTGAAGGTGGCGGCCGCGGCCGCCGTGGTCTGCTTGACCGCATTGGACAGCGACGAGAAGAAGCCACCGCCCCCCGAGGACCCGGGGCTAGGGGCAGCCGGAGAGGCCACGGGGGCGGCCGAAGAGGCCCTCTCGGCAGTGGCGGTCGCAGGACCGGTCGTGGCCCCAGGACTAGGGGCAGCGGGCGGCGGTGGGGGCGGCTGCGGGCGCTGCAGGTCTGTCATGTACCCATTTGGCAGATTGGCCATGAAGTTGCTGTCCGACAGGCGGCGCCGCAGGTAGTTCATGGCTGCGGCGTGGGGCAGGGGGTCTTAGGAGCAGTCTGGTCAGGAGCCGCGGGGGCGGACCGCGAGGGGCCCAGGAGCACCGCTGCGCTCTCAGGCACGACACGTCTCTTCCGCTGCCCGCTGCAGACTGAGGCAGCGCTGAGTCGCCGCCGCCGCCGCAGCGCGGTTGGTCGCGCCCGTGACCCCCTATTTCGCGCCCCGTGTGGTGCAGTCCGGCTGGGCCGGCGGCAACGCGGACGCGACCAAGGCGACTGCGAAGGGGAGTTTGTAGAGGAGCGGCGAGTGACGTCAGCGCGCCTTCAGTGCTGGGGCGGCGGCGGCGCGCGCCGGCAGGCGGGGGCGAAGGAGCTGTCCGCGGTGCTGAAGGCATAAGTGCGCAAGCGCCACGCCGCATCCTGTCTCCCCTCCCCCGCCTCCGATTGGGGGTGCGCAATTTGGGGATGGGGGCGGGGTGGAAGCCTGTCCTGAGGGTAGGGTGGGTGCGTCAGGCAAGCCTCCCACCCTGTCTCATCCTGGTCTTCACATGCACTCGCACCCACACCTAGGACCCTCTGCGGATAGTAGGTTCCCAGTGTTGATATTCACCACAGGAGGCATTTGGCGGGTGGGAATGTAGTTATACTTAGAAACTCAAAAGTAGAGAAATAACCCCTTCACAGCGAGAGCCGAGGGTCACACGCAGTACTCTGCAAGATCAGTTTCCCACGTCCACATAGGCTTAGCTAGGCAGAGAGATGGATGCAGGGGTGGTGTAGCAGCATCAGACAGGTGGAGGTGGACACTTGCGTGGAGTGTACACTCTTGCCCAGGGTTGGGGGGCGTCCTGGAGGCACACTGGGAATGACACGTACGTGGAGATACATATAGAAATACACAAAAGTAGGGAAACATACGGAGGCATGTACAGAGATAGAACACACCGATCTAAGTATCTATACTGACACAAACAAGCCCAGGGTAATATTCATGGGCATACCTGCATACATGCACATGAATACGCCTACACACACACACACACACACACACACACACACACACACACACACAGAGGCACCACACAGATACACAGAGACCTAGGGAAACTCACATGAGCATGCACCCTCAGACAAAATGCACCCACAATCATGGACAAACCCAGATCTCCATACAGACACATTCCCTGAAGTCTAGTCCTGACGTGTGTTCATCTTTCCCCACACACACTCGGCCAACAAGCCCCCATCCTTTTGCCCTGGACACAGTCAGAAACCATGATATCGACCTGGCATTGTCAGTGCCCAAGGCTATCATCCTCTGTACCAGAGAGCTTTCCACTGGCAAAGGCAGACCCATCCTAGGGTATGCAAGCTGTAGGTGCCACATGTTTGCCACATGGGCCACATGTGCAAATGATCTTTGTAGTCTAGGCAGAGGTGGGCTGTGAAAGCTCCTATAAGATCCTGATTACAGTGAAGACACAAATTTATTTAAAAATAATAATTCGCTGACTGATTGTACCCAATTCTCACAAAACTATGGAGTGGGTAATATGATTTCCATTTTACAGATGGAATCCAAGAACTCCAATTCATTCTCAAAGGGTCATGTTCACTTTGTGATACATACTTTTTAAAAAAGAATGTGCCAGAAAGGGATGTCAGTGTGGCTGGAGCAGAGTGAGGGAGGGAGATTGTGGCAGGAGAAGGGGTCAGAGAGGTTAGCAGGGTCCAGATGGAGCAGGGCCTTGTGGGGCATAGTGAGTGATGATGGTGGACCAAGTGATATGGAAGAAGATATGGCAAGAAGTAGGCAGATTTGTAGTCTTTTCTGCCTGAAGAAAATACAGAGATAGAATACACCGATCTAAGTATCTATACTGACACAAGCCCAGGGTAATACTCATGGGCATACATGCATACATGCACATGAATACGCCTACACACACACACACACACACAGAGGCACCACACGGACACACAGAGACATAGGCAGATTTGGAGTCTTTTCTGCCTGAAGGACTTTCAAATGAATCATCCACTTATTCGTTTGTACATTCTCCATTTATTAAATCTTTGGCGTGTACAAACAAGGTCATGGTGTGAGGTCTGGAGTCGGAGTGCCTGGATTCAAACTGGCCCTCTACTATACTCTTGGAAAAGTGACTTAACATCTCTGAAACTCGGCTTCCTCACCTGTAAAAACAATCACCTGACCAACTCTAAAAGATAGGGGTGGAGGAGTGCTGTGACTTCTGCCAGGAGTGTCCTTTCTTTCTCTCTCAAGGATCACTTTTGGCCAAGGTCTCCAGGAAGTCCCCTCTCCCCTTAGGCTCCAACTGTCCATCGCCTCTGCTCCCTCCTCCATCCCAGCCAGCTTCAGTCCACCTGCAGGCCTTTGCTTTGGCCATTCCTTCTCTCTCTCTCATGGAAGCCCTTTGGCATCCCACATTCCAGTGTTCCCCAGATGGGGAACTGCCCAGAAATTGGGTATTTCCCAACATTGCAAAGTATATGCTCCCCAGTTTTTGCTCAGTAATGGAAGCAAACAAGCTCTGCTGGGTCTGTGGTGACTTCTCTGAGGGACAGGAGCAGCTGCAGGTCTACAGACCTTTTTGGATCCTCTAGGAGTAAGAAGTCGGGCTCCTTAGGAGTCTGTCTCTAGACTGCCTCTTCCCAGTGGCCCTGTTGCCAGGTTTATAGTACCATGCCCCTCAGTGTCATCCCCTTTCTCCAGGTAGCTCATTTTCCAGAAATTAATTTTTTGTAGAAGAATGAAGAGTTTCCCACCCCCACCCCGAAGGAGTGTCTCAACTCTGCACTAACTTCATCTTCTCCAGCAGGAAGGAACATACAGAAGGGGCTCCAAGAATGTTTTTCTTTGTTGTGCACTGGTGAGCAGACTCTGAAACGCACACCCTTGACATATGTTTGTAATCAGTATTGTACCCATGTTTATGGGCTTCCCAGGTGGCTCAGTGGTAAAGAATCTGCCTGCCAATGTAGGAGCTGCAGGAGACATGGGTTTGATCCCTGGGTCAGGAAGATCCCCTGGAGGAGGAAATGGCAACCCACTCCAGTATTCTTGCCAGGATAATCCCATGGACAGAAGAGCCTGGCAGGGGTCCCAAAGAGTCAGACACAACTGAGCACACATGCACCCATGTTTATAACTCACAATACATATCCACGCCATCTGTGTATGTGTGTATGAGCATGTGCACACATATACCCCTACACCCTTATAACTCACACATTGTTATGGTGCACACAGTTGTAACTTCACATGCACTCCACACATACTCAATATATCCTTAATTCTTGCAGAGACCCTATAGGTCTTCCTATCACACATACACAAAGATATGTGCCTCACAATATACACATACAGCCAAATTTCCACTTTCTTATAGACGTATAACTTTCTCATACCCTGCAGTAGCAACCAGACTCCCTCACTCAGGCTCATTCCTCTTATGATAACTAATATTCATTGATTTCATCTTTACCCCTACCCATCAATTGATCCATTTTACACAAGGGAAAATTGACCCAGAGAAGTGAGCAGCCTGACAGACTCTGGGTGTCACAGATCTCCCATCTGAAGCCTCCCACACAAAGGCGCCCCTCCACTCACAGGACAAACTCCTAAACTCTGCTCCTGGCATGGTGTTTCCCAAATGTCTAGCCCATTACCTTGCTATGCCTGTTCCCTCCTGGGTAAAATGCAGATAATAATATTGACCTCATATGTTTGTTTGGGTTAAATGAATTCATGCTATGGAAAGTCTTAAAACACTACCAGGCACACATCCTTGTTCTCTTCACTGGGGAAATACATATCGCTCTGACTCTTCTTCCCCATCTCCCATGATGTCCAGCGCTATTTACACAGTAAGCGTTGCTAAATGTTAAATAAATGTTCGAATGAAAGGATCTCCCATTTTGGTCTGTTCCCTGGCTCAGATGTCTTCTCTACCAGCCTTCCTTCACCGGAAGCCCAGACTTAGCTCTAGTATACAGTAGATGCTAATAAGTGTTGAATGAATGAACGAACCCTAAAGAAATGTGTCTGAGTGTCTTGGGGGCTCCTCCTGGCAGATGCTGACTATACCTTCTCTTTGCTCCTGTCCCAGTTCAGAGCCCCTCATAGGCACTTCCTCGGTCCCCCATCCCCCCACCTCTGCCTTGCGGAGCTATTTGTCGCCACTAATTGTGGTGTTGGAGCTGGGCTGTTGGGAGTGGGTGGGTGCAGATGTTCGCTCTGCGGGGCTCCAACCCCAGCCACGCCTCTTTGCCGGATTGACGCAGAATCTGCCAGCTGAGGGAGCCTTTAGTAGGGAGAAGGAAAACAAGCACTCCAGCCAATCAGAAAGTGCCTGCCAAGGCATATAGCCAATCAGAAAGCTCATAAATCAGAGCTCTGCAGAGGGACGTGCTGGGTGCCCCAGGGCACTGACAGAGAAGGGGGCAGACATCAAGGCTACAGCAGGGATGAGTATTCGGATACGCACCTTCACTTCCGTCATACCGTGGCCACAGTGGAAAGTACTGTTTTCCACCACAGGCCACTGCGACTTCGCCTGTGCTGCGCTCTTTGGCTTAGAAGATGCTATGGCCCCACTCTTGGGAAAAAGGCTAGTTTATTTAAGTCTGAGAGGTCGGGGGTCAGAGTGGAAGAGAGAGATGTAAGAATTCTCATCCTCAGGGTTCTTTGCAGGGAGGCACGTGTAGACATGGCCGTTTCTCCTCCACCATCACCTTCTGCCCCTGCAGCACATCGCACTGTCCAAACGGTTTCCCCCAGAAGGTCACGTTCTTCTCACCCTGACCTTCGACCATGGTAACGGTGGGCCTGGTGCATTAGTAGGGATGGGGATGAAGAGGAAAAGCTCAGGGAAGGCAAGAATGCGTTCAACAAACTCTTACTGAGTGGATACATTATATGTATATTTTTAGCTGGGAGATACTGGGCAATTTATCTCCTCTGTGCCTCAGTTTTCCTCATCTGAAAAATGGGAATAATAATAGTCTCCTCACTGGGCTGAGTGAGGATAAATGAGTTGATTCAAGTAAAGTGCTCAGAGTCATGTCTGGTACACAGTAAGTGCTCAATAAATGTTGGTAATTATTGATATGAGCTACCATCTCTTACCTTTAAAACCTTTTATTTCTTTCCCCATTGCCCACTGGGAAGAATCCAAATGCCTTGTTTTGGCATTCAAAGCCTTGTTGTTGGGCCCAAATCTCTGCCCCCAGGTCAATCTCTAGTTCTTTCTTACACTTTATTTAGACTAAGCCCCATGTCCAAAACGGTCTTCGCCTGGGTCATTTCTTCCACTAGGCAAACCCTCCATTCACTCCCATCCCGATTCTCCCAATCAGTCCTTTCTCCATTCATTCCCTCCCTCTGTCAAGTCCTTTGTGTCTCCATTCAACACCTGTAACTCTTCTTCCAGACCCACTCTAAACCCCACACCTGGTGACCAGGTAGCAGGCCTTCCACGAGTTGGAAAGAGGCCACTTAACCTAGTAGAAATAAGGAAAGCATAAGTGTTTTAACCCTCTCCAACACCTGGGCCACCCTGGCCATCTGCAAACATTTCAGGCAGCTGATTACCTGTGTCCAGGACTCTGCTCACAGTTTTGATGGTGGGGAAGTGTTTCCCAACCCCTTCCTGCCAGGGGAGGCCCAATCAGCTTCCTGGACCCAGACCCAACATGTCAACCATTCCTCAGATGTCTTCTGTCAGGGTGGAGTGGGCCTGTATCCCTGAGGGGAACCCATGGGATCTGGGTTCTGTGTGTTTGCAACTGTTGCCAAAAAGGCCTTAGAGCGTCTTGGGGCACAGGTGACAGAGGGAATGAGAGGGTAAATGGGGGCATGAGTGACTGAATGGGCAAATCAAAGCTTGGGTAACTAAGGAAGCAGAGCATATGGACACAGGAAGGACAGAGTGAATGGGAGAATGGCTGAGTGACTGAAACAGTGACTGAAGGGCACAGATGTTACTGATTCTCCCCTCAACATCCTCTTTCTCAGCTTCTTCTTTAGTTTCTCCCCTCTTCCTACAACTGGAAGATGGCACTCAGCCAGGCAGGCACCTTGGACCCAGTGACAGAAGCCCTGTTCGGTGGTGACCAACCCTCCTGCCCTATATGCTGACATATCACTATCATAACCCCCTCCAAGGCACATTGCCCCCTCACTCACGAGAACTTGGGGAGCGTGGCCTGGCAGAGGCGCTGGCGGGTGCGGATGGGGTTGGGTCCACATGGGGGTATGCACAGCCCCCAGGTACTCCACTCCGACCAGGAGCCTTTCCCTGCAAAGAGGGGAGAGGTTCCTGAGTCAGAATTAGAGGTCTTGGTGGGGGGCTTGTGAGAGAGAGGCTGCAGGAACATGGGGTCCGCGGCAGAGTCAGAAAGCCCCTGTCCCTGCATGGGCTGCCCCACCCTCGCAGCATGGTTCCTGGGGGCACTCACAGGAGCAGCGCTGGATGTTGTAGCAGTGCCGGATATCCTGCTGTTTCCCAACACATCGCTGTCCGTCAAATTTGCGGCCCTTGCAGATCCTGGAGCGTGTCTGCTGGCCTGGGATCTCCTGGCAGCTGATGTGTTTAATGCTTGGGCGGATGCAGTTGCTCCACTCCCCCCAGAGCCCCCACTGTCCATTCACTGCAGAGACAGGGGCAGCTGGGCTTGCACCAAAGAAGAGAGTCAGGGGGTTCAGAGGAAGGAAGGGGGGCTGAGGAAGACAATGGGAAGGACTGGATGTGGGAAAGGGGGATCAGACATGGAATCAAGGCACTAGGGCCAGGAATGGAGGGATTAGAGGCAGGAACAAGTCATTAACAGCAGGAATTGGGCAGCAGAGATGGCCGGGGGCCTTAGGCATGGAAATCGGGCATCTTGGGGTGCTGACCAGGGCAGTGCACAGCCGTGTTGCAGACGTGCGTCCGGGTGCCATCACCGACACAGAAGGGGCCCCCATGCTGGGGCACAGGGTGATCACATGTCCGTTGTTCCTGGATCTTACCCAGGCCGCAGGTCACAGGGCAGGGGCTCACAGCACCCCATGGCCCCCAGCCACCAGCCACTGTCGGGAGGACAGAAGTGAGGAGAAAGGCCACCTCAGTCTCCCTGACTCAGCCCCTAGACCCATGAGGCAGACTGCTCCCAAACGAAAAGCTCCATGGTCACATGGTCTCAGATCTCTGTCTCTTGAAATGTCAGAGCAATCTCCATATAAGTTAAGAGCAGAGGTCTCATTCCCCAGTACCTGGGCAAGGTGGCAGGCCGGTGCAGACCCGCTGCTCATAGGGTGACCCTGAGCAGGGATTCCCAGGAGGCTGTGTGGAGGGCTCAGGTGCAGAACATGTGCGGCTTCGTCTCTCCACAGCTGCACTGGGTCCACCGTGGCAGGTGCCTGAGCAGGGGCCCCAGGGGCCCCAAGCAGCCCAGGCCCCATGTGCTGTGATGGGGTAGGGGTGGGGAGATACCAAGTGTGGTCATGCATGTTGAAGTCTTCACAACATGGAAGTTCCCTGCTGTAACCCCTGGACCCACCCTGGGTGCCCACATCATTGCCCAGTGGTTGCCCTCACTCACTGGGGCAGACTTGTTTGGTGTCACAGGGCTCTGACTCCTGTGCCTCTCCTATGCAGTGGCCCCCACACTTGGGGGTGGGGCGATTACATGCTCGACGACGAATCTTGATCCCTCTAGAGCAGGTGACAGAGCAAGCTGCCCAGGGTCCCCAGTCGGACCAGCCACCCATCTCTGTGGAAGAGAAAAGAAGGAACAAGATGGAGGTGGTGGTATTACTCAGTGGTCCAGGCTTCCTCATGTACCCCACATCAGCTTATCCTATCCCCACAGTTTCTGCCATACCTGGCCTACTATCATTGCTCATCTGGACTATTGCAGTAGCCTTCACACTGGTCCCTTTGCTTTGCTACTCAGCACATAGTTTGTCTTCCTGACAGCAAAAGGGATCTGTCACAACCCAAATCAGATCACGTTTTTCTGCCATCACTACATCACTCATAATAAAAGCTGACATCCTCACCATGACCTACAGGGGTCAGTCACCCTATGACCTCACCTCTCATCACTCTACCCCAACCATGCTGACCTCCTCCTTGACACCTCACAAACATCGAGCACAGTTCCACCCTCAGGGCTTTTGCCTTGATTGTTCCCGGTGCCAGGTAACTGACAGTGCTCGCCCGCCTTGCTGATCTTCCTCACCAGGACAGCATGGCTGGTCCTCACAGGCCTGTAGCTGCCACTGGAAGGTTCCAGGCTCCACCTTCTCGGGGAAGCATTGCTCACCCCAGCCTGTGCAGTGCCGGTGCCGCAACTGGGAGCCCTCAGTGCAGGTCACTGAGCAGGGGGTCCATGCGGACCATGGTGACCACTGTGGGAGCCTGTAGGGAGAAGCACACGTCCCACCCTGGCACACTCTGGCAAGGATGGTATACGGGACCAGAGTGTGTGTAGGCACAGGCAGGAATGCGGGATAAATGTATGCAGAATGGAATGATGGGAGTACCTACCTCTTAGTGATGTTGGGGGATTGAACAGGAAGAGGTGAACACTCAGTAAACACTTATCATTTACCTTCATCATCAGGAATCTGGAGTTACCCTTTGAAGACTCCCAAGGACAGTGCCAGGCACGCAGTAAACAAGGATAAGGACTAGGGGCCCAGAACTGCTGTCAAAAGCCCACCAGGCCACAACTATGCATGGCAGCAGGCAAACAGGAAGTGTTTAATAAATAGGAGCCATCATCCCAATGAGCTCAAAAACCCCACCCCCACCATGGCATAATGCTAAACAGATGAGACCTGTTAACAACTAGGGGCCTGCCTTCAAAAATCCCCAAGCTACATATCCCTGTAGCTGTGTGTATCTGGGGTATACACAGTGTATCTGGTGGTGTATATGGGATATATAGTAAGCAGTTAGAAAATATGTCTGACATACAGAAAGGGCTCAATATATGTCAGCAGGCATTATGATTAAGAGACTAGAGCTACTCAAAAATCCTCTCAAAAATCCTCTACTACTCCCAGTATCTGCAATGAATCAGGATGCTGGAAGTATTCAATGAATGTGAAGTGTCATTTTAATTTGGAGCCTGGAGTTGCCCTCAGAATTGCCCAAACACTTCCCTTCCTGCAATGTCTCTATACAGTATGAACATGCCATATGAGCTGTCATCACCATTTATGAGGGCTTGAGCTACCCTCAGAAATAGCGGAGCAGCAACCCACCCACAATGCTTCTGGTATGCAAGAAGTGCGCAATATGTGTAAGCCATCTTGGTTCTCAACCAGGGGTGACTTTCACCTGTCTGGAGACATTTGAGTTGCTGCAGATTGCTACTGATAACTACTGGGAGGCCAGGGATGTGATAACACATTCTGCCCTGCACAGGTCAGCCCCTCACAAAGAAATAATTTTCTGGCCCCTAAGTGTCAACAGAGCCAAGGCTGAGAGACCTGGAGCTACAGTTGTGATCAGGGCCTTGGAGCCATGCTGGAGAATCTCAGAGAAGGCAAGAGCCCAAGTTCTGTGTTGCCCCACATACAGTCCTTTTTGCCTCCCACAAACCCCAGGCTCCCCCTGACCTGCACGCCATACAGAGATTGCTGCCAGGCTTCTGGAAGGCATAGCCAGCATTGAGACAGCAGTCTTCCATGCTGACCCCTCTCCCAAGGAGGTCCTTGCACTTGCCCGTAGATTCCTCATACTGGGCGAAGCAGAATACAGGGTCTGAGCCTGTAACAGGGTGGGGGAGCATGGTCAGGGTTGTGAGGAGCCCAGGCACCCCTGGGGGCCAGTTGGGCCCCCATCCACTCACCTGTGGCTGGCAAGGTGAGCAGCAGCAGTGGCAGCAGCAGCAGCAGCAGCAGGGCCTGTGCTTGGGCGGGCATGTTGAGCACTGTACCCCTGCAGCCCCGCCAGGGAGGAGGCCTGGCTTTATGTGCGCTGACCTGCTCCCAGAGTTAGTGGAAAAGAGGAACCAGGGGCAGGAGGAACTAGGAGGGTGAAGGGCAGTGTGGGAGAGGAGGAGTGGGGGGAGGGGAGGGTACTGTGCTGGTCTCTTCAGCTCCAAACTCTCCTGGCCACCTCTGTCCCTGAGCTTCCTCCTCTCCTCTCCCCTCCCTACTTCCTGCATCACTCTTGTGAGGTCCTATTGTGTTTGTCACCATATCCCCAGCACCCCAGGCCCCGCCCAGCAGCCCATGGGCACTCATTCAATGCACCTTGGACAAGTTCTTACTGAGGGGGAAATGGAGCCTGGCAGTTGGAAGCAAGATAGAACTTCCTCACTGTGTGACCTTGAGCAAGTCACTTGAACCTCTCTGAGCCTGTTTCCCCACCTATAAAAAGCATGCCCTCTACCACAATGACAGGGCCAACCCCACGGGGGTGCTGAACATTAGTGAAGTGAGCACGGTGTGCTCAACGTGCCCTGCCTCATGGGGTGGAGCGGGCATCGAGGTAATTGCTTCATCCTCCATCCTGCCTTTACCACCACCCTCCTCTTTCCTGAAAGTGAGATTCTTCATGGTCAGCAATGTGGAGGGGAGGTCAGCACAAAGGAAGTGAGAAGGGGAAGTGGCAAGAGTGCGGGGAGAATTCAGGACTGAACTGGTGCTATCCACTGCCCCACGGGCAGCTGGGGGTACCTTCAGGTCCCAAGGAGGGGGTGGTTGGCTTGGCCACGTTCCATCGACTATCTTGGATAGGTAATAACTGCCCCCCTCCCCATCCCATACACAGCCAACATCATAAGGCATTTTGAGCAGATCTGGAGTTAAGGTATTTAAAAGTCCTTAGTTTAGTGCCTGGCATACAGCAGGTGCTGTTTGTTAAATACATTGATTAAACATTTATTGAGCAACTACTGGGTGCCAAGTGCTGTTCTGGACATTGGATGGAGCAGACAATAAGAAGCCCCAAATGCTAGCCCTCAAAGGACTTTTGTTCTAAGAGAGGGAGACAAGGTCACCTCCCTCACAAAAGGGTATCTGTCACTCTCTAGCCCAGAGGCTCTCAAATCTAAGTATGCATCAGAATCATCTGGAAGGTTCGTTAAGTCCAGATTGCCAGGCCACCCCAGTTTCTGATCCTATAGATTTGAGGTGGGGCTCAAGAAGGTGAATTTCTAATAAGCCCCATCTGACACTGATGTTGCTGTTCGAGGACCACACTTTAAGAGCCATCATTCTAGTTCCTGACCCTTTTCTCTGTGGGTCTCATGTAGGAAAACTGTTCGTTGTAGTCCTTATTTTACTGTTAATAATTAATTCCAATTCAGCCTAAGCTCCACAGAGCCCTTTTTTTAAAAATAAGCCTAATGAGTGAAACTCCAGAGCCTGCTTTAAAAACAGAAATCTTTTTAATTAACAAAAAGGAGTGTAAGAAAGTTAGGAAGGCAATGTCTCATTTCCTCTACATCCATTTAGGAGCACTATTCTGCAAATTAAAACAAGGTTGAATGATTTGATTCGGTCAGGTGTGTTAAAACAGAGCTTTCTCAAGAATACTGGTCTTACTTTATGGGTGATAAGGCATGTTGACAATTCATATCCGTTACAGATGTACTGTTTTCTGATAACAAGCCTGTCTTTGAACAAAGCGGTCTTGTTAAGTTTCCAGGACTTCAGTGCTGTTATCCTATGAAAACAAACTCCTCAAGAAACCTGTAATTCTGGTTGGTTGCTTTATCTAATCATCTTTTGCCCTGGTAATGATGTTATAATCGATACTTCATTTATTCCTAAACTCTGTACCTACTTACTGGTTCCCCTGGGAAGAGGACTGTCGCTACTTTCATCTTCTCCCACACGTTTAGGCAATAAAATGACTGCAGATTTCTTATTTAAACAAAGACTGAGAGTCTTATCTCATGTAATCATTGCAACACCACCACGATGCATTTGTTGCTTGTCTGTTGTCTCCACTACAATGCCAGCTCCACAAAGGTGGGATTTGTGTCTGGTTTGTTAACTGCTGTATCTGCAGGGCCTGGATGGGCACCAGCAAACAGTAGGTGCTCAATCAACATCTGCTGAATGAGTAAGTAAATGCAACAAACAGTGCTTTCAAGATTCTGAAAAGTGCTTAGAGGAATAATCTGGATTGGAGGTGAAAATGTGATCATCATGGCGGGGAGCAGCAGTGTTTCAAGTGCTGGAACTGGACCAAACAATCTGGAGAGGGCTTGGCTTGTGAGAAGAGAGAAGGGAAGCCCAGGCTAAGCCCTGAGAAACTCCAGCATTTCACCTTGTGGAGAACTGGGAGAAGCCAACCCAAGGGCCCAAGGAGGAAGAAGACAGACAGAAGAGAGCTTTCCCCTAAGCCTGGCACAATCCATCCACCAGCTCTCACCCACTAATTCAGTTTCAGTCATTCTCTCTTGAGATCTCTCTTCTTTTTTACATATTTATACACACACTTCAGAATTTACAGCTTCTACCACAGCCACATACAAACAAGATCACATACATATTTGAACACACAGCCTTTCTCAGCCACTCTTTCAGGGAGTCATTTGCTGTCATTGACATCAGCCTGACTGTGGTCTTCTTTCAAGAACAGTTTCCCACACAGTCACGTCATCTAGCCTGTGTCCTTCAGCCAAGGCCACAATGACTCTCACCGGTCAGTTTTGCACATACACACAGTCATGCGTTTTGATGTTTCAACTGCTCATTCGGGCCATCATTTTCTCATATACACAAATGTTTGGTGATTTATAGCCACCGCTAGTTCCTCCGGAAGTTCCCTGCACACACATGGTCACTCTCTCTCCCACCTCTCCATACTCATGCCCATTTCACACACCTAGAGTGCCTGACTAGGCTGAATTTTATTCATGCACAATCAGTGTCTCAGACACTGTCTTAGTCACCTAGTCTCACATTTCTTTGCAAGCAGCTTCCAACATGCCCAGTCTTTGTTCTATAGTCTTTAAAGTCTCTTTTAGAGTTTTTCACAGACCCTCAGCCTGTCAGACATTCTGTCACAGGTACAGTGTCACAGTCACTTGCCCTCATTCACCCTCTGACATCCTGTAGTCACTAATTCACAACTGTTACTAGGCTCTCTGCAAGTCTCACACACACAGTCTCTCACAGCTCATCTTAGTTGTTTACACCATCCAGCCAGAGTATCCTGTACACTCAAACACAAGTAGAGCCTCCCAGATTTCTTGCACAAACTGATCGCATAGTCTCTCAGTGTCTCATTTGCTCAGCTTCATCTTCTCAGTTTTTCACCAGCATGTTTTCTCTGGTTTACTGTCTCTCATGAAATGTTTCACTCTCACACACTGCTCAGTCATCAGTTTTCTCTCACATGGCACTTACTTCCTTCTTTTTACTCCTCGCCTCTCACTCACAGTGAAGTGGTCTCTAGCACACTTCCACTCACTCTGTCTCACCATCATCTTCTCTTATACTTCCATGGTCCCTGAACCTGTTGGCTAGATTGGAGTACTAACTGCATCCATCTGCCACTAGGCTCAGGAACACGAACACACACACACACACACACACACACACACAAATTACAGCCTCTCATGCTCTCCCAGCTGCAGCCACTTCTTCTGTTTCTCATGCAGTCTTTGCTAGTTTAATCTCACAGAAAGTTTTCATACATACAATCACGCATTCTGGTATCTTAAATCTCAGGCACCCATCTGGCCTCACAGCTATTTTCTCTCATACAATCAACCTCTCACACATACGCTCTCATTATTTTAGTTGATCCAACAGCCTTGCATGAACGGTTTCACACACAACCCATCTCCTAAACACTGAGTCACCTGCTTACTTATAATGAAGTTTCTCACGTATGCACTGTCCCTGACAATCTCCACTGCACTTTCATGCCTATACAGGCTCTCACATGTTGTTTTGGTTACTCTCTCTTGCTCACCGTCAGCTTGTCCAACAGTGACTGATGTGCAATCCCCACTTCCTTCTCATAAACACTGTTTCACACAAAGCACCAGTTTCTGGCATACTATCTTAATCACTCATTCAGTTTTTGTATTTTTTTGCCACCCAGCCACAATTTCTCACATAGACACAACGTCAAGTTTGTGGTTACAACTTCCACTCTCTCAATACATGGCTTCACAAATGTACACGTGCAATCACAGCTTGCCAGAGTTTTCTCTTTTTCTCATACCTGGTTACCAATCTGCAGTCTTTACTCTTTCTGACACGCACCATTATGCTCTCTCCCCCATGATCAATCTCACACCCTTATGGCCTTTCACACAGAGTCATGCCTTTGCACACAGTTATTCCCAACAGCTTCAGGGAAAAAAATGCTACCAGCCTCCAGCATCACCTTTAAAAATATATATTTACAGGAACAATTCCCCATTCTCTGGGACTCTTAGAAAAAAAATTCATTTGGGAGGAAGTAAAACAAACAGTGGAGACAGGTGTAGCACCGTCCCCCAAATCACCAAGACCCAGGTCATAGGCCTGGGCTGGGACGGTGTTGATGGGAGGTGAACCCAGGAGTCCTCTGAACCCACCCTCCTCCAGCCTGGAATTCAGATTGAGCAGGCTTTATGTCCCTTGTTCCTCCCTCCCAACTCCAGGGACACATAAAGGGTCCTTTGTACCCGCCCGCAGGAAAATTGGGGGGCTGGGAGGGAGTTGAAAATACACATTTGGTATCAAAAATAAACACTTGGGGGTGGCAGGGAGATCCCCCAAATCCCTTCCTTCCCACCCACCCCATCTCAGATATAGGAAGAGATACCTCCCTCTCCCTTATTGAAAAGCCCTGTTTAAAAATAGATTATACTATCAAAATGGAAGGGGGTGGGGGACAGGGAGACCTGGAGTACTGGCTGGAGGGGCCCCCCAGACGGGGACCACTCCCCAAAAATCCCTCCATTGGGAGGTAACAGGCAGGACCCCAGGAGTTTGGCAGACACAGGAATGGCTTCTCAGGGGGAGAAGAACAAAAGAGGCATTCCTCCCTGGCCGAAAAGGTGGTTGAGAAAGGACAACCTGTCTGAGAGAAAGGCTGGGGAGGTGGAAATTCCCATCTCCAAGGGTGTGAGTCTTCCTTGGCCAAGACTCCCAAACCATTAAATGGCACAAATTCTTCCTGGACCCTTGGGGAGGGCCAGGAATAATAAACTACAACAAGCTAGCTCTTCTACCCATACCCCAAAGTGAAGACAGGGCTCCCTCAGCTCCCCAAGGGCAGGCTGAGAAATAAATAAAGAAAGGCCTGTCTCAAGCCAGACCCCGATTGTCTCATCTTGGGGAAAAAATGTGGAATACGGGGGAGATGCCCTTGCCACCCCCTCCAAAAGAGTTGGGCCAGGCTCCTCCCAGTGGCCTTCAAAAAATAAATAAATAAACCATCTCCACCACTGCAGTAGGAGACGTATAAGAGCGGCCACTGGGGGACTGATCAAGAAGAGAGAAGTTGTATGTTTTTTTGTGGAAGGGTTGAGAGATCCTTCTTCCTAAGAATCCCTACCCAACCACGACTGGAACACGAGTCTGTCAGCTGAACTATGTTTCTCCTTGAGACAGCTGGCTGGAGAGAAGTTCAGGGCATGGAAGGAGTAACCCCAGAAAGGGGTGGTGGTGGTTGTGGTGGTGGTGGTGATAGTCATGGCTTCTGGGGCCCTGGGGAGAGCACCACGGGGGTTGAGAGGCCATCCACGCTGATGGAAGGGATGTGCACCTGGGCGCTGCCACTGGACGGAAACTGAGGACAGAAATAGGGAGAGGTCATGGAAGGGGATTGTGCTAGGGTCACTCACCCTTTCTGAGATGGGGGAGCTGATCCTACCTGGAAGGAGAGCTTGGCCGGGCTACGGGGTGCAATGGGACTCAGTGTGCTCCAGAAGTGAATGCTGGGGGGCAGCGAGCTGGGAGTCAGCAGCACCGGGGTCTGTGGGGAAGGGGTGGTAAGAGCACAAGTGAGCAAGAGGGCAGCTGTGGGAAAACCAAAGGAACTTGGTTCTGGCCCCACCTGATTTCCCACTCATACTTCCAAGATCACTCCTCAAAAGTGCACAGGCCTAGACCATAACTACTGAGGCCATGTCTGTGACAGCTCTCTGACTTCACACAGACAACTGTTTCTAACTTTGGAGGGCCCACCCCAGCCTCACTAGGCAAGACCACCTCCAAGAGCCCACCCACATGCTGTTTTCAAACCTCACAATCCCAGTAGCTCAGGATCAACTTCCAACTCTTATCCCCTACGTGCATACCTCACAGGAAACCCGCTGAGAAAATCCCAGACCCCAAAGCCCCACTCAGGTTCCTCAAGCCATGCCTCAACCTAGAAACAGTTCCTGCAGAAAGCCTCTCGGTCCCTACCCACAAAACTCCCCAGAACTGCCCTTCTTTGGGCACTTGATCCTTGGCATTGCAGACTCCTCCGTCCAGTAGCAATCCTGGACGGAGGATTGCTGTCCTCCACGCAGCCAATCCCACTCAAAGGCTCCACCCTCCCACTCTTTCAGAGGTAATCGCATCGGCCTTCACAGTAAGTCTAACTCCTCCCTCCCCCACCTTACCCCAATCCCATTTGTTCCAGGTGCCGGCCCCGCCCCTTCGAAAGTTCTCACCAATGTGTGCGTAGGTAGCAGGGAAGGCGTCAGAGCTGGACCTGGCGCCTGTAGACCTGAACCAGTTCCCGATCCCGGAGTCCGTTCGGGTCCTGGTCCACCCAGCAGGCTCGGGCTGAGTGGAAGCTCCAGGTCCCGGGGCTTCCGGCCCTTCTGAGGCTGGGCGATCTCCGTGCTGGGTGTTGTGGAAGCCGTGAGGCTGCCCACCTGCGCCGCAGTTTCCATTGCGACAGCAGACAGCCGGGCTGGCACGCCCTCTGCTGGAGGGACTTCTGGGTCGACTTTGGGTTCAAAGGGCTCGGCCTTGACGGCTTCCAGCACAAACCCCGCCTCCCCACTGGCTGCAGCTTCTAACTCTTCCTTGGGCTCTTCCACTTTGACTTCTGGGGGCAGTGGCCGGCCTAACCCAGGCTCCATATTTGGCTCTTCGGATTTAAGGTTTGGGGCCTCGGGTGGGGTCAGGATGACCTGGGAGAGGAACGAGTGCAGAGGGGATGCCTAAGGATTGCTGGGGTAGTGAAGCCAGTTATTTCCCATGGAAAGTGGGACCTGAGAGTAGGGGCTGGTCCTTTAACAAGATGTGGTACTTTGACAAGAAAATGGGGCTTCTTCTGGTCCTCCTATCTGGGATGCCTTCAGGGGTGGGACTCCAGGAGATACTGCCCCCATTTATAAAAGCAGTGGTTCTCAAAAATTTGCTTTATGGACCAGCAGCATACACCTCATCTGGAAATTTGTTAAAAATGTAGACTCTTGGGCTCATCCCCAGACTCACATAAAAAAAAAACACTGGGGGTGTCCCTCAGCACCTCTGGCTTAAAAAGCCCTCCAAGTGCTTTCTGATGAGTGCTAAAAGTGTGAGAGCCAGTGCATTAACCAAATACATTCAAGGGCACCTACTACATATTGGGTGTACTGCTAATTGTAGTGCATTCAATTTCCTTCTTCTTTCCCAGGGTTTGAATAGTTTTCCTCCCCATCTCTTTCTCCAAGGGGACTTCTGTGTCCCTCCTTCCATTATATTATCTTTAACAGGACATTATGTCCCTCCTCTTCCCAGTCCCTCTCTTCATTTGGGAACTGTATATCCCTCCCCTTGCTGAAATTCCATATTCCAGTCCTTACCTGCAGAGGCAGGCCAGCCTCCTCAGCCTCCAGGCAGGCCTCCAAGGGGTTTGGACTGGTGCTCCTGCTCCCCGAGGGAGGCACTGCTACTCCTGCAGGGCCGGTGTTGGGGAGCACTGTGGAAGGTCGAGGGTGAGAGGGCGGTTGTGGCTGCAGGGACTGGATGGTGAAGGTGGAATAGAGGCCTGAGCGCATGTAATCATTTCGGCTGCTGCGTGCCAAGCCGCCTGGGCCTGCCATTCCTGCACCCTTGAGTGTGCCTGGCTTCCCAGAGGCAGTGTCCCCGGGTATGGCGTGTACAGCTGTGGCGCCTGCATTTGCCAGAGTGGAGGTGACAGACACCTCAGGCTGAGGCGGGCAGTCCTCAGTGGAGCACCCTGCAACCTCAGGGTAGGACACAAACTTGTAGACAAACTTCTGGCCGCTCACTTTGCGGATGATGTTCTGGTAAGGGGGAAGAGACAGGATAGAGTGTCTTAGAAGAAAGGGCCAGAGAGAGTGGACGGTGAGGAGTGTCTCCTGGTGTTTTTTCCCCTGCATGCCTCTCCTGTCCTTTTACATATACACTGTCCCTGCTCAGTGTCTGTGTCCCCATGGGGTCCTCTTCCCAGCTTCTTTCACATCTCACTCATCTCTTAATCTGAGGCCTCCTCCCTTCTCCCCTACTTTCTACTACTCTTCCCCAACCCAATTTCCCTGTCTTCTCCCCCAGCTTCTTCCCCTTCTCTCTCTCCCCACTGCATAATCCTTCCTTTAGTCTACTGCCCTTCTCCCTTCCACATCTCAGTCCCATCCATCCCCCTCCAAGTCTCCCTCTGTCATACTCTCACCTCCTTCTGTTTGATTCCCCCACCCCACCTTAGATACACACGGCCACACCCACTGGCTCCTCTCCACACTGAGGCCCAACTAGGGAAGTAGATCTAGGAACAGGCTTTCCTCTTGGCTCCTGGAACCAGGGGTGTCTGTGGGCTAATAGGGCCAGGCCTTGGGGGTGGCTGCCAGGACACAGTTTTGGAGTCTAGCTAATGCAGTAAGACAGGGAAATGAAGTCACTGATATAAATGTTGGAAGAGACTGAATGTGGAAGAATATGGTGATGAATTGTTAATAAATATGAATTATTAGAGGATGATTTAAAGCTCTTGACATAGCCGTGAAACAGGGCAAAGTCATCAGGGTGGACAGGATGAGGAGCCTTATTCTTAATACCACTGGGGAGGTTTAAGCTGAGACAATTGGAAAATGAAGTAACTGTTAGCAACTAACAAGAATTTAAAATACTGGTATAAATACTGTGGGAATCTTAAGGCTGGCTTGGGTGGGTCACAGAGCATGTTTGGGGTATTTCAGGATAGCTGGATCTCAGTATGTTCTGGTGGTTTCAGCGCATAGAATGAGGCAGGCTCATTATGAATAGTGTTCTGGAGGTTTCAGCTAAAGGTTTAAAATATAAAAATGAAATAAATGCTGTAAGTGAGTAAGGGTGGGCAGCAGCACAGGTCTAGGGCTGTTCTGAGGAACAAGAGGCATCTGGGGGGCATTAGGGCACCCTGAAGACATCTTCATGTTGGCCACAAATGTCACAGGGTGGGTTTGTGTTTCTCAGAAAAGGTATGAAAAGGGAGACTCATTAATATTGTTTGAGAAGTTTCAGTGTGGGGTGAGAGGAAAGGGAATTGGATGAAGGCAGTCAAAAGGCACAAACTTCCAGTTATAAGAAAAGTAAATACTAGGGATGTAATGCACAACATGATAAATATGATTCACACTGCTGTATGTTATATATGAAAGTTAAGAGTGTAAAGATTTTTTTTCCTTTTTATTTTGTGTCTGTATGAGTTGGTGAATGTTCATTAAACTTATTGTGATAATTATTTCTTGATGTATACAAGTCAAATCTTTATGCTGTACACCTTAAACTTATACAGTAATGTGTGTCAATCATACTGCAATAAAATTGGAAGAAGAAAAACACTGTTTTGGAAGTTTCAGGTAAAAAAATAAGAAAATGAAATAACTGGTATAAATGTGAGGGGGGATATCTAGCACTGGTTTGGCAGTCTGAGAGGAAAAGGAAAATTTACAATTTTAGCTACAGGAATAAGATGATAAAATAACTGATGTGAATATTGGAGAGGACTAGTGTTGCTCTGGGAATACAAGAGGATGGGGCATGGAGCGGGCATTATACATGTTGTTTTGGAGGTCTTAGCTAACGAAATAGGATATGAAAAGAATTGATAAAAATGTTGAGGATGAGATAAGCAAAGGTTAGGATAATGCTATCATGGAGGTTTTGATTCTAAGAATAAGGCTATTCTAGAATTCTTATTCTTGGATAAGAGCAAACCATGAAATACCTGGGGGAGCCCAGGACTCTTCCAGGATGAGGAAGACTCATTATTAATAGTGTTTTCAAAAGTTTTGGTCAGAGGAATAAGGAATAAGGCAAGAAAATGAAATGTTGTGTGGGGTGTGGTTGGGACAGCAGGATTCTGGGGATCTCAGAAAGAATGGAGTGAGTAGGGGTCAGTATTAATGTTGCTTTGAAGGTTTTAGCCAAAGTTAAAATACAAGAAAATAAAATAACTGGAATAAATGCTTGGGGGCCCCAATATTGGTCTGAGAGTACCAGAGGATGGGGTAAAAAATGGTAAATTTTAATACTGTTTTCAAAATTAGAGCTAGATCAAATTAAGACAAGAAAATGAAATAACTGGTATAAATGTTTGCTGGTGTTGGGGCGGGGGGAGTGCGTTCCCAGCCCTGGTCTCAGACACCTTACCTTGTCATAATAGTACCGCAAGGCCCGGCTGAGCTTGTCATAATTCATGTTGGTCTTATTCTTGCGCAGCCCCCACAGCCGGGCCACCTCCTCAGCGTCCACCAGCTTGAACTCACCACCATCCCGTGAGGTCCAGGAGATGATGTGGCCATTGCCTTGCTCTCTCAGCAGCTGCAGCAGAAACTGCCACAGCGTCACAGAAGGGTCCATCGCTGGGGAAGTACTCACGCCATCCCAGGGGTACCTGGAGGGCAGACAGCTCAGAGCTAAGCGGCTGTGAATACATAAAGGGGAAGAGGTCAGTAGGAGAAAGATTCCTTTCTTTCCACTTTGCCTCCACCTCTGACCCCAGCCACCACCATCATTCCCTGAGTACCCTCAGCCTGGCTTTGGATGACGGAGGGGTGGGATGAGAATTTTGGAAATGATAGGATAGTGTGAATGCATTCTGCCTGTGGGACAAATCTGAACCTCTGGGGGCCAAAGGGCAGACTGTGCTAGGCAGAATAATGCCCCCCACCCAAAGATGTCCACGTTCTAATTTCTGGAAACTGTGAATATGTTACATGGCAAAAGGAACTTTGCAGATGGATTTAAGGTTATGGACCTTAAGCTAGAGAGATGTTTGGGTGAGCTCAATCTAATCACATGAAGCTTCCAGAAAGGAAAGCAGCCCTGATAACACCTGGATTTTAGCCTGGTAAGACCTGTGCTGAACTTCTGACCTCCAGAACTCTTAAGAGAATAATTTGTGTTGTTTTAAGCAGTTAAACACAAGCTGGAATCAAGATTGCTGAGAGAAATACCAATAACCTCAGATATGCAGATGACACCACCCTTATGGCAGAAAGTGAAGAAGAACTAAAGAGCCTCTTGATGAAAGTGAAAGAGGAGAGTGAAAAAGCTGTCTTAAAACTCAACACTCAGAAAACTAAGATCATGGCATCTGGTCCCATCACTTCATGGCAAATAGACGGGGAAACAGTGACAGACTTTATTTTTTGGGGCTCCAAAATCACTGCAGATGGTAACTGCAGCCATTAAATTAAAAGATGATTGCTCCTTGGAAGAAAAGTTATGACCAACCTAGACGGCATATTAAAAAGCAGAGACATCACTTTGCCAACAAAGGTCCAGCTAGTCAAAGCTATGGTTTTTCCAGTAGTCATGTGTGGATGAGAGTTGGACTATAAAGAAAGCTGAGCAACAAAGAATTGATGCTTTTGAACTGTGGTGTTGGAGAAGACTCTTGTGAGTCCCTTGGACTGCAAGGGGATCAAACCAGTCAATCCTAAAGGAAATCAGTCCTGAATATTCATTAGAAGGACTGATACTGAAGCTGAAACTCCAACACTTTGGCCACCTGATGGGAAGAACTGATTCATTTGAAAAGACCCTGATGCTGGGAAAGATTGAAGGTGGGAGGAGAAGGGGACGACAGAGGATGAGATGGTTGGATGGCATCACAGACTCAATCAATGGACATGAGTTTGAGTAAACTCCGGGAGTTGGTGATGGACAGGGAGGCCTGGTGTGCTGCAGTCCATGGGGTTGCAAAGAGTTGGACACAACTGAGTGACTGAACTGAACTGAAAGCAGTTAAAAGTTTGTGATAATTTGTTACAGCATGAATAGAAAACCAGAACAATGCCCCTCACCTGAACATTTTCATTTGTACCTTCTACCACATCAAATACCAAGTTTCCCAGGAGGTTCCTTCTGTCAGCGTCTCATAAAGGCTGTTTACTCCATACTGGGTTCCCTTCCTCTGCTTTCAAGTCTTCTCCATCGTTCAAGTCTCATCCCAAGGAGCCTTGACTTTATGAAAATTTCTGACATTGAAATGTCTGCTCTCTTCTGTCTACCCCATGCTCCTCTGACCTGTTCCTTTCCTTCTGGTTCTCCTTCTTGACAACAGCAATAATGAACATTTACTGAGTGCTAAATACGTGGTTTTTCCAGTGGTCATGTATGGATGGGAGAGTTGGACTGTGAAGAAAGTTGAGCGCCAAAGAATTGATGCTTTTCAACTGTGGTGTTGGAGAAGACTCTTGAGAGTCCCTTGGACTGCAAGGAGATCCAACCAGTCCATTCTGAAGGAGATCAGCCCTGGGATTTCTTTGGAGGGAATGATGCTGAAGCTGAAATTCCAGTACTTTGGCCACCTCATGCGAAGAGTTGACTCATTGGAAAAGACTCTGATGCTGGGAGGGATTGGGGGCAGGAAGAGAAGGGGACGACAGAGGATGAGATGGCTGGATGGCATCACTGACTAGATGGATGTGAGTTTGAGTGAACTCCGGGAGTTGGTGATGGACAGGGAGGCCTGGCGTGCTGCGATTCATGGGGTCGCAAAGAGTTGGACACGACTGAGCGACTGAACTGAACTGAACTGAACTGAAATATGTGCCAGGCATTGTACCAATTAGAGGCAATATGGCCTATTGGACGATCACCCAGGCTCCAGAGCCAGACTGCCAGGGCTGGAATCCTCATTCTGCTACTTATTAGCTGTGTGACCCTGGGTGTGTTCTTTAACCTCTTTGTGCCTCATTTCTTCCATCTCTAAAATAGATGGTAATACCACCTAGCTCACAGGGTTATTGTACAGTAAATATACTATGCCTGGGGTATAAGCTCTTACAAAATATCCATTTCTAATTTGTTCCTAATTCCTTATCTGCTACTCTAAAACCTGATTTGAAACAAAGTAAGGCCTTTTGTGGTCTTTATGGATCTTCACTTGGTGTGACTGTTCATACATCTTGCTACAGAAATCTGAATGTAGCTGATTACAGAGCCCACTAAGAGTATTATGTAACATCTTGTATGTGTACCTTGTTACTTTTCTAAAATCTGAAAAATTCAAAATTGTGAAACACATCTGGCCCCAAGGGTTTTAGATAAGGGCATGTAGACCTGGATTGCTATTTTTACAGCTATTGACTCACTTCTCTCTCATCACAACGTTGGGAAATAGGTACTCTTATTATCTCTAATTTATAAAGGAGGAAGCTGAGGCACAAAATTTCTAAATGACATTTATGTACCACACAGCTCTAAGTGGCATAGTCAAGATTTGGACCCAGGCAGCCAAGTTCCTGTTGTCTGAGCTTTTCAACCATTAGACTAAACTGCCCCTCATACTGACTATTCCCTCAGCATGTAATGCACAGAACAGGACCTTCCCTGGCCTTCTTCCCCCCAACCTATAACTGCTCCTTTTGCTCAGTGTGAGTTGGAAATAAACATGAGCTTCCTATTTCTTAAGGAAAGAGTTTTCATCAATTACCCAACTGGGACTGCTGGGTTAAGAAAGAACTTCTTTCTATAATTTATAGCTTGAGTCTTTAATCTGTAATGAAATACAGTCTGACCCTCTTATGTCTGAGCTGTTTCGAAGTTCATTTGGCAGATACAATTTTAGGCAATTATGTAAGTCATAAGGCCACAAAGTATTCAGATTACAGTCCCGTCATCAGAAACCTTGCTCGGTTTATTTGGAAGGCCTGTTTGTTTCAGAGGCAGAGAGTCCACTGTGACTCCTGGTGGTGACAACAGGCAATTTTATCAGTTCCCCTTTCAGCAGCCACAGAATCTATCACTTAAGGTGAAACCTGACAGTTGGCTTCAAGCCTCAGCAGCACACGAGGTTTTGTATTCTGTTTATTATCACATCTCCCACATAACCCCTAATAAGAGTTCTAGTCATATGCCTCTCTCAGATGCATTTACTTCTCTTTATTTCACTCATTTAGCAAGCATTTATGGAGGGCCTGCTGTGGGCCAGGTGCTGGGGAGACAGCAGTGGATACAACAAAAATCCCTGCTCTGGCATAACTCACGTTTTAGTGGGGCAGACAGACAAGAAGCAAGATAAACAAGAATTCTTCAGATGGTGATAAGAGCTCTGGGAAAAAAACAAAGAAGCAGGGGAGAAGTTATTTTCTGAAAAGGTAGTCACTGTGGAGGTGATATTTGAGCAAAGACCTAAGAGAGGTGAAGGTGTCAGTTTTGTGACAACCTGGAAAGCAGTCATCCAGGCAGAGGAAATAGCTAGGGTGAAAGACCCTGAGGCTGGAGAGCCTGGCAGGTCAGAGGAAGGGAAAGGAATCTGGCACGGTCAGAGAGAAAACAGTGAGGGGAAAGTATCAACAGTAGGAGCTGAGAACAGAGGGGCAATGGAGGCCAGACTGTGTGAGGCTCTTTTAGGCCAGGAAGGGCTTTGACTTGACTGAATGAGATAGGAGCCATGAGCTGGCTGTGAGCAGAGGAGTGACAGGATGTGACTTGGATTTTAACAGAATCCCTCAGGTTGTTGGGAGGAGAACCAGCTGTAGGGGCTGAAGAGGCTACTGCAATAGTCCATGTAAGAGATGGTGGTGTTAGCAGTGGAACTGGTGAGAAGCGGCTGAGTTCTGGATAAAACCTAAAGACAGAATGAATGGAATTTGTTGACAGATAGCATTGGGGGTGGGGTGGGGTGAGAGATGACTCTAGGTTTGTGGCCTGATCACCTGAGATAGGAGCCCTGTGGGAGAGCAGGTTTTGAAGGGAGAACATGGGGTCAGATTTGGAGATGGTCAGTCTCAGAGGCCTGTGAGACACCTACATGTATGCCAGGAATAGCATTACCAATTTAAAAAACAGGAACCAGCCACACAGCCCTTACCATTTTAGTCATTTAACTCATTCAATCCTCAAACCAACACCATGGGTGGGCACTCTTATTACCCTCCCGTGTTCCAGATGAGGAAATGGAGGCACAGAGAAGTAATATAACTTGCCTAAGGTCACACAGAGACAGCAATCAAACTGTGGCAGTTTGGCTCTAGGCAGTGATCCTAGCCACTTTGTTCCATCAGCTCTCCATAGAGCAAAACTGAAGGGTAAGATCCTTGAGGGGGACAGGGATGCTATTTTACACAGGGTGTTCAGGGAGGGCTTCCCTGAGGAAGTGACATATGAGTAGAAATCTGAAGGAGGAGAGGTAGCAAGCTATGCTGACATCTGTGGGAAGGGTCTTTCAAGCACAGGGAACAGAATGTACAAAGGCTCTGAGGTGGACTGAAGCTTGGCATGTTACATCGTGGGTACCCTGAGTTCATCCAGTTCCCATCTCTAAGGATATGCATGTGCTGTTCTCCCTGCCAGGAGTGTCCTTCCCTCTTCTCAACATACGATGAACCCTTTGTTATACACATCATCAAGTTCTGAGATCTCCCAGGCAGAATTAATTCTTCCTTTGTGTGATGAATAACTTGTCTACCCCAGCAGATCTTTCTGTTCTCTCGCTTGCCAGCCTCATATTCCTCTGTCCTGTTCTAGCTCTGTGACCATGAGCAAGTTAGTCAACCTCTCTGGGTCTGTTCCCGTACCTATAAAATGGGGGATATGCCAATCTCAAAGTTAAGTATCTTCAAGATACACCTACCTGAAAGGTTTCTGGGAGGATTAAATGTCAATATATGCCAATATCCGCTGGATCATCGAAAAAGCAAGAGTTCCAGAAAAACATCTATTTCTGCTTTATTGACTATGCCAAAGCCTTTGACTGTGTGGATCACAATAAACTATGGAAAATTCTGAAAGAGACAGGAATACCAGGCCACCTGATCTGCCCCTTGAAAAACCTGTATGCAGGTCAGGAAGCAATAGTTAGAACTGGACATGAACAACAGACTGGTTCCAAATAAGGAAAGGAGTACATCAAGGCTGTATACTGTCACCCTGCTTATTTAACTTATATGCAGAGTACATCATGAGAAACGCTGGGCTGGATGAAGCACAAGCTGGAATCAAGATTGCCAGGAGAAATATCAATAACCTCAGATATGCAGATGACACCACCCTTATGGCAGAGAGTGAAGAAGAACTAAAGAGCCTCTTGATGAAAGTGAAAGAGGAGAGTGAAAAAGTTGGCTTAAAGCTCAACATTCAGAAAACTAAGATCATGGCATCTGGTCCCATCACTTCATGGCAAATAGATGGGTAAACAGTGGAAACAGTGGCTGACTTTATTTTTGGGGGCTCCAAAATTACTGCAGATGGTGATTGCAGCCATGAAATTAAAAGACACTTACTCCTTGGAAGGAAAGTTATGACCAACCTAGACAACATATTAAAAAGCAAAGACATTAGGAGATCAGTCCTGGGTGTTCATTGGAAGGACTGATGTTAAAGCTGAAACTCCAATAGTCTGGCCACCTGATGGGAAGAGCTGACTTATTTGAAAAGACCCTGATGCTGGGAAAGATTGAGGGCGGGAGGAGAAGGGGACAACAGAGGATGAGATGGTTGGATGGCATCACTGACTCAATGGACATGAGTTTGGGTAAACTCTTCGAGTTGGTGATGGACAGGGAGGCCTGGCGTGCTGCGGTTCATGGGATCACTAAGAGTCAGATACAACTGAGCAACTGAACTGAACTGATATGTAAAGGACTTTTGCTCCAGCCACGGTGGCCTCCTTCATGGCCCTTGAACACGCCAGGCACAATCCCTCCTCAGGGCCTTTGCATTGGCTGTTCCTTCTGCCCGGTACACTCTTCCCTTACACATCATGGGTCCCTTCCTGAACTCCTTCAAGCCTTAATTCAAGCATCACCTTCTAAATGAGGCCTGCCCTGTGCCTAAGATTCCAACCACCCTTATACTCTATTCCTACCTTCCCTTCTTCACTTTTCCTCCTTAGCACTTGTCTAACATACTAATTAGATTGACTTATTTATATAGTCTGCACTCTTAGCAAATGTCTGCTCCACAAAGGCAGGGATTTCTGCCTGTTTTGTTCCCTTTCATGTCCCCACCACCTAGAAGAATGCCTGGTGCTCAGTAAGTTTTTGTTGAATAAACAGTCCTGACTAGCCTCTTAACTAACTCTCTTATGGCCTCTTCATCTCCATCTGTCCCCAACTCTGATTTGTCTGAAATTGTTATTTTCTCCATTCATTTGTGCAATAAATTCTTATCAAGTACTAGGTAAGAATTTTAGGTGTTGGAGACCTAGCAATGAATAAGCAGACAGAAAGAGTTCCTCATGGGACTCCTATTTTAATGGGGAAAGACAAATATGATAAATTGGTAAACAGAGTGCCTGACAGTGATAAAGGGCAAAAACAGAAATAAAGCAGAAAAGGGGCCTGAGTCCTGCTAGGTGTGCAGGTTCAGATGGTCAGGGACAGGTGACATTTGAACACAGTCCTGAAAGGAACCATGCAGAGATGGGGGTAGACTGTTCCAGGCAGAAAAAATAGGCAAGGCAAAGACCCCAAGGCTGGATTGCGCCTGGTATTTCTGAGGATGAGTGAGGTCATTGTGGCTGGAACAGAGTTAGGGGTGGGTAGGAGGTAAGGTCAGAGAAGTTATTTGTTTTATTAATTCACAAGGCAACCCACTCCAATATTCTTGCCTGGAAAATTCCATGGACAGCAGAGCCTGGCAGGCTACAGTCCATGGGGTGGCAAGAGAATAGGACATGACAGAGCAACTGCACACGCACATTCTTTATTTACCCTGGAGGGGATTCTAGTTCTGATTCCCCCACTTTACCAATGAGGAAACACGAGAGAAAGTGGTTAAATCACAAAGGTCACATAGCTGCTGGGATCAGGTGTGGATACGTCCTGAGACAAGGTGTGGAATGGAGACAGCTGAGGGAACAGCAAAAACCAAAGCGTGGAGACAGGAACTAATTTGGTTTTTAAGGAATGGGGCCTCAAGTGGGGTGAGATGAAGTGAGAGAGGAAAGCGTCAAAAATTATCCTATGTTCTGAGGAGCAATCTAATCTGATACCTACTGGATCACCTTTGAGTAAGGTATCCCTATGCTGAACTTCCCTCAGTACCTATCTTAAAGGCTGGATTAAAAAAGCTCATAACATAAAGCATTTTGCCTGGTACAAGTAGGTGCTCAATAAATGTTAGCATCTATTGGCAATATCACTATCACTAATGTATTAATTTACTGGAGTGAGGTAGGATGTCTCAGTGGTTAAAAGTGTGTATGAGAAAGTGTGTTCTAGGATAAAAAAAGACCTAAGTTCAACAAGCACACAGGCTGATCCACGATTAAGAAGGAGGGAGGGTGGCAGGGAAGGCCATGGACTGATCCACCACCATGAAAGGAGGGGGAAAATAAAAGCACACATGTTGACCCTCCTGGAGGGATTACAAGGCACTGGACTCATAGGAGGTTATAACAGAAGGGAAGGGTGTGAACCCAAGCACAAGGGTGGCAGGAAGGCCAATGGACAGATCCACAGTAAAGGTGTGTATGTGTGTAAAGGCTCACCTTATTTACTAGGAGCAAGGAGATCAGAAAGCACATTGACTCCTGCACAATAGTGGAGAGCCATCCCACAGACTGATTAAAAGGAGAGGGGGACAAGGCCATGGGCTGGGCTACTGAAAATGGGGAGATAAAACGCACTAAACTGATCCACTCTTAAGGAAGGGAGAAGCCCAAGGACTGGAGTGACAGTTTACAAAAAAGGGAGAATAAGGCAACGGGCTAATAAGCAGGGGCACGTGAAAAACAAGCATGTAGACGGATCCACTGTAAAGTGGTGTGTGTGTGATAAATCCATGAACTGATGCACTGGAGGCAGGAATACAAGTTCACAGATTAACTCACTGTTTGGGGGGGAGGGTACAACGCTACGGATTGACTAACTACAGGAACAGTAAGGGTGGAAAAACAAGGCCACAGCAGGGGCCCCTGAAAGTTGAGGACAGGAGAAATACAAACACTCAGATGCACCTACGGTCAAGGAGTCGGACACTGCCGCAAACTGGTTCCCTATAAGCGTGGGGTGGGGGGGGGGGCAAGACCACAGACCAGTCTACTGTAAGGTGGGGTGGGGAGAAACACAAGCACGAAGACTGATCCATTATAAAACAGAAAGGGGGGTTAGGCCACGGTCAGATCCACTACAAGGGGCGATGGGAGGGGACAATGCCACAGGCAAGTCCACCAGCCTTAGTGGCGGTGGTGGGGAGCCGAACACTCGCAGGGCTTGGGCCAAGCCACATCTCCCCTCCTCCCCCCGCGGGGGCGGGAAGGATACTTGGGGTCATGGACCAGGCCCTCCAACCTCCAGGCCCCGGACTCACCTGCGCGTAGAGCAGCGGCGGTGTTGGCAGCTCCGGGGGGCGGGGGCTCCATGCGCTGCCCCACCGCCCCCCAGGCCCGGGCTCCGAGGTGGAGGCGGCGGCGGCGGAGGTGGCGGCGGCGGCGGCGGCGGCGGCGGCGGCAGCACCTAGAAGCCGCCCCTGCGTTTCTTCACCGCTCACGTGGGCCCGTGAAGGAGGAGCCGAGCGTTCTGCCGCTCGCTAATTGGCCAAAGTGCCATGGATCGACCGCGCGGCTTCCAGGGCTGGGGAGGCGGGCACTGCTCCACAGACCTATGCTGTGATTGGACCGAGGGGAACTGATGGAACGCTGATGGCCGCCTGGGTTCCGAAGAGGAGAGCTCGGCTCTGCGGTGCTTCATGCTGATTGGCTCAAGACAGACTGATAGGCCAGGGGCGATTGACAAGGTTTTGGGGGCGCCTGCCTCGCATGGATTGGCCTATATGGGATTGATGGAAGACAGCCACCCTCCGAGGATACGGGTGATTAGGTCCTGCTTTCTGCTGATTGGCTACCGAGCGACTCCCTAGCCGGCTGCCAAAACCCCAACGGGGCGGTGCCGAACTCCACGCAGCTCAGCGGAAGCAAGACTTGTATAGAAGTACACAGGCATACCAGCCCAGAGGGAGGAGGTCTGGGTACTGCGTAGGCGGACAGGGTAACTGTGTAGTGATTGGCTGGAAAAGACGAATTTAGAACGGAGCAGCTGCCAGACATATAAAAGTGTGTGCTGAGTGGGGGAAACTAAATACCTACGGGGGCGGGGTCGAGCTGCAACCAGTTACAAACAGGCGGAACCTGGCTTTGCATGGATTGGCGGAAGCTGGACTCAACCTAGAATAGAGACCAGACCAGGGAGGGCGGGATCAGCCCTATTGCTGGAAGCTGGAACTACTTAGCGGCTGGGGCAAGGCCAAGGTTGAGCCTAGATGGGCGTGAGTGTAATTTAAGGTACCTGAGGAACGATTGGGGTGTGGGAGAAAGGTAAACCTTCCGGCCAGGAGTGAAAGGCTGAATTGCTTTGGGGAACAAACCTCCACCGTGAATCGGCCCATTCTCTGGTAATTCAGAGTAGTGTACATGAAAAGAAATGGGTCAGGTGGGGGCCCAGGTTGCCAAGGCAACGGTAGAGAGGGCACAGAAGTCAAATGGCAGGACTTCAGTGGTGCATTAATGGTCCCACACAGACCGGATTTCTGGGCCTCCTAGTACTTTGTGCTTTAGAAACAGGGCACTTTAGCAAACAGTAGGGGTTAAGGGGGGAAAGAAGGGCCGTGTGACTCAAAGACATTCAGGCTCTTTAATGTCAGGGGAGGTAGGAAGAAGTCAGTGCTGAGTCTCTGGGAAATTCTGCAGACCTTGTAGCTCTCTAAGCCCCTGAAAAAGAGAACATAAGAGACTGAACAGAGACTGGGTCCAGGCCCCATCCCAGGCTTGCTCAGAACTCTCTTCCCTCTGAGCCAGCCTGGCTCCAGTTTGACTCCAGTTTAGACGAAAATATGGTCCTTCCCATCTCTGGCTCTCTCTCCTTCTCGGGTCACCACCCTAAACATTTGGAGATAGAGTCTGGGAATGGAGTGAGCTGCTCTCACCTCTAGCAACATGTGGATATGGGCCTTGATATTCATGGAGTCCTTGGTGAGGTTGTCGCTGAGCCTGGAGAAAAGAAACAAGAAAGGTGAAGTGGGCAGGAGGATGATGCTTCTTCATCACTTCAAGAACTACCTACATTCTGTATGACTTCCACACGGTAGGTGGTAGGACATCCTACTACCTGAGCTGCTCCTATGCAGAGATGCCTGGCTGCCATCTGGACTGCACTGATTCAGAGACATTTACTGAGTGCCTACTCTACACCAGGTCGTTTTAGTTACTGGGAGATAGCAGCAAACACAGCAAACAAAAATCTTGGCCTTGTGGAACTCAAATTCTCATTATGGGGGGAAAATGATGGGAATACAATATGCAGTTTGTCAGATGGTTATAAGTACAATGAAAAAATTAAATGTTAAGAGAGAATAAAGAGTGCCGGAGTGGGGGGCTGTAATTCTAATTAGAGTGCTTAGGGATGGCTTCATGGAGAAGCGCATTTGAGTAAAGACTTAAAATGAAGAAGCGAATTGTGTGGCTAGATAGAGGATGAGTGTTCCAGACACAAGGGGCAGCAAATGCAGAGGCTCTGAGGTGGGAGTGCACCTGGCATGTCTGAGGTACAGCAGAGAGGCCAGCAGGACTGGAGAAGGATCAGTGAAGGGGGGTTGTAGAAGGTGAGGTCACAGAGGTAAGCAGGGGAGAAAGATCATGTAAGACCTACCAGGCCATGGTAAGGACTCTGGCTTTTATTCTAAGTGATATGGGAGCCAGAGGAGGATTGTGATCAGAGAAGGGATGTGACATGACTAGGGTTTAAGAGGATCCATCTGGTTGCTGTGTGGAGAACTGACTGGGGATAAGGACAGCTAGTGTGGAAGAGGAAGTCCAGTGAGGAGGCAGTCCAGGTGAGAGAGGCAGACTCAGACCACAGTGGCAGCAGTTGAGGTGATAAGAAATGACTAGATTTGGGATACATGGGGGCTTCCCTGGTGGCGCAGAGGTTAAAGCGTCTGCCTGCAATGTGGGAGACCTGGGTTCAATCCCTGGGTCAGGAAGATCCCCTGGAGAAGGAAATGGCAACCCACTCCAGTATTCTTGCCTGGAGAATCCCATGGACAGAGGAGCTTGGTGGGCTACAGTCCACGGGTCGCAAAGAGTCGGACACGACTGAGCGACTTCACTTTCACTTTGAAGGTAAAGTCAACAGGATTTACCAAAGGAGGGTGTTGGGCGTGAGAAAGAGAACTCAAGGAAGACACCAAGTCTAAGTGACTGGGAAGCCAGAGTTGCCTGAAACCATGCTGGCTCTGGGCTGTTGAGTTACATGAAAGAAAAAAAGTGGAAGTATTAGTTGCTCAGTCATGTTGGACTCTTTGCAACCCCATGGACTGGGGCTCACCAGGCTCCTCCATCCATGGAATTCTCCAGGCAAGAATCCTGGATTGGGTTGCCATTTACATGAACCAGTCACTTTTTTCTCTCTATGCCAACTGGCACCAGTCTCACCCAAACAATCCTAATTCACCCAAAGGATCAAGGAAGGCCTCTGAAGAATGAGTAAAACAGTAGGAGATAGTCTTTTCCACAAAAAGTCCAAAAGACAGGAAAGAGCTTTTTAGGGAATAGTCAGGAGGCCAGAGTGTTAGAAACTAAGTGAATGGTGGAAGAAAAGTGGCACAAGTTAGGATCCAAGAGGTAGGTAGGGGACAGATCATGTAATCTTGATATTATGAGAGGAATATGGATTTTACTGTGTTGAGCTATCTGTCAATGTAAGAGTCAGTTTCAGGGAAATGAAATACTGTTAAGAAAAGTAGAAGGCAACAACAAAGGATATTAAATTGGGAAAAAATAGTATGAACCCATTTATATATCACTATCTCTCAAAGTTGTATTTTCTTTTTTTTTCAAAGTTGTATTTTTAGTCTAGCCCTCTCTCCTGAATTCCAGCCTTGGGAGTTTTAACTACATAGTCAGAAAACTTACTTCAGTGTTTAATGATCACCTCACACTTAACAGGTCCCAGACTGAACTCCTGATTTTCCCCTCCAAATCTGCTCTCCCCTTATCTTCTCCAACTCATAAAAGGGCAATTCCATCCTTTGCTCAGCTGAAGACCTGGACTCCTTTTTCTCACACCCCACTTCCAATCAAGCATTCTCAAATCTTCATCTTTTTCAATTACTAGGGAGTCCTACTAATTATAATAAAGTAAAGAGATTCATGGGCTTCCCAGGTAGCACTAGTGGTAAAGAACCCGCCTGCCAATGTAGGAGATGTAAGAGACGTGGGTTCAATCCATGGGTCGGGAAGATGACCTGGAGGAAGGCATGGCAACGCACTCTGGTATTCTTGCCTGGAGAATTCCATGGATAGAGGAGCCTGGCCAGCTACAGTCTATGGGGTTGCAGAGTTGGACACAACTGAAGCGACTTAGCACAGTAAGGAATTCACATTTCTCATCACACTATTAGACCAGATCAATAAATCAGAAAAGACCAAACGGAGCAGGCAATGACAAATACCTCATTCTGGGGAAACACATCAAGTCTCAAAAAATTAAAATCTATTTGAAAGGCTCAGGAATCCGGTGACATAATAAGGAAGGCTTTGTCATTAAAAAAAAACAAAACAAAAACAGACTTGGTCTAAATGGCTGCTGGTTCAGAATTATACTGGCCTATTAAAGCAGTCCCCTCAACCAAACTATTCACCAACTGATCGGATCACTAAGATTTAGAAATCTCCACAGGTCTGAGGCTCATTTGAGTTTATGAATACTGAAACCTCGAAAAGGTCTGAAAAGAGATGAATTACTAAAACCTAAGGTAGGCAACTCTGGAAGAAATGAACGAGACATAAAGGGAAATATAACCTAGAAGGTAGAATTTTAGATCAGTAGTATTCACACTTGTGAGATATTGTTAATCTAAGTGTATTTTCTCAGCATCCCCTCACTCACTCCATCTGAGTGACTGAATGCTCACCATTCTCAGCAGTTCCTCTAACATGGCAGGCACACTGGTCCCCTTGCCAGGAATGCTCTTCCCTAGAGAGCCCTATGGTTTGTTCACTCAACCAAGTAACTCAAATGCTGCTTCCTCTGGAAGGCCTTCCCTAGCCACATTTCAGAAATCTCTCCACAATCACAATTCCCCTTTCCTGCATAGAACCTTACACTCATCAGAGTTCATCCTTTATCCCCACATTACCTCCATCACCACCAACAGAGATCTACTAATCCTTCAATCCCCACTTAAATCTATTTCCAGCATATGCTTCGAAATTCATTCAACAAACACAGGGTGCCTCCTATATGCTTTGTGCTATTCTAGTGACTTGAGATGCAGAGAAAATCTCTCCGTTTGCAAAGCTTATATCCTAATGGGAGCAGGCAATGAACATTACAAAAAAGTAAATCACACAGTAAACATTAGGAGGTCATAAGTGCTATGGAAAAAAAGAAAAAGTAGAACAAGGGAGGGGAATCAGGAGTGCCAAGGGTTGAAATTTTCAAGTTAGGTTATAGGAAGTGACATTTAAGCAAGACTTCAAGTGAATAAGGAGAAAGGAAGCCATGCATGTATCAGAGGGGAAAGTGCTGTAGGCAGACAGAGAACAGTTACTGCAATTGTACTGAGGTGGGATCACTCTGTGGGCATTTAAAGAAGCCTGTGAAGGTTAGTGTGATGAGAGCACAGTGAATGAGCAGGAAAATTAGCAGGAGGTGAAGTCAGAGGTAACTTGTTTTACTGTTACTGATATACAGACTGAGACCTCCAGGATCTGGTCAAAACTGTGCTGATGTGTAACAGTTATAGCCCTTGTAGAATATAAGCTTTCAAGGAATTCTTCTGTCTTGTTCATGCTGCCTCCCCAACACCAAGCACAGAGCCTGGCATACAGCAAATGCCCAATAAATTTTTGTGTGAGTGAACAATACAGAGACCATTTATTGAGTACTTATTATGTGCTACACCTGGGGCTAAGCTTTGCATCCCCACTGTTCTCTCCCCTAGAGAGAGGGGAAAGTGGTTCCTAGGTACCATCCCAGGTAGCCAGGGTGAAAGGGGGAAGAAGGGTTACAAATGGTGGTGTTTTAGACAGTATCCTCATGCAATGGACTTACTCTGTGAGGAGATTGCTCTTACGATCAATGAACTTGAGAGCTTCTGCCAGTGTTAACTCCAGGAAAAAACCATATCCAAGGGCCACATAGATCCGTGAAGTGTCTGGGCTAAGGAAACAGTGGTGATAGGAAGTGGAGAAGTCCTTGTCACTGTTTAGCATACTACACAGTTTAACATTTCTTTTATTCCCCACCCCACATCTTCCCCAAACCGAAGGTAAGGGTGGGCAGAGAATCTGTCCTATTTTATTTACTGTCACATCTTCAGCACCGAGCAGTGTCGGGTTCATAGCAAATACTAACAAAAATATTTGTTGAATGAAGGAAAAGGGAAGCTGAACCCTGTGGGCTCAGAGGGGCAGGTAGACACTCACACCACTGTGTCAACGAAGAAGTTACAGCCCAAATCCACCTGCATATATAACTCCGAGTGATTAGCTTCCTGTGGGGCCAGGGAAAAAGAGGTAGGGATCAGTGGTCAACTTTTAGGTCAGGTGACAGGTTTTGGTCTTGGGTATCTCCTCTCTTCCCCCTCCTTTGCCCACAAAAAGACAGTACCTAACCCTGGCATCTTTACCTGGAGTCGCTCAATGACATTTCTCAGTTGAAGGTATTTGGCCAGCTGCTCATATACCTTGTCACGATGGTCCAGGACCTTTCTGATGGGACATGACAGGACAAGAGTAAAATGGTGACCAAGAGGAAACCCTGTCCCTCTTGGAATATCTCACATCATGACCCCCTGAGACTCTCCTGTCACCAGGGTCTAAACAGGAATTTTAGTGCAGAAGTCAAGGTTTGGACTCTGGGTCAGATTGCTTCGGTTTGAATCCAGGCTTTCCGTTTTACTAGCTGTGTGACTTTGGCAAGTGAGTAACCTCTTTGGAACTCAATCTCCCCATCTTTAAAATAGGAATGAGGAGTATTACTTCATAGAGTCATTAAGAGGATTAAATGAGTATTTACTATAAGGCATTTAGAATAGTGCCCTCCAAACAAAGTTCTCTATATGCGTTAGCTCTTATTTATGAGTATTATTATTACACTCTATTCCCAATGCCTCCCTCCAATCAGAATATGCCATTCTCACCCTAGAAAAAAATCCTCAGTCTCTTTTAGGATGCTCATAATCCTAGACCTGAACACTCTCCCTCCTGCTCAGATTAATAATGACAGTAATAATAATTTTTTATACTCATTGAGCCTCTAGTATCCAAGTTAAACCCTTTACAAGGACTGAATACACTGAAAACCCAAACCCACTGCCGTGAGGAAGGTTGCATTAACTTCCCCATTTCACAGATGAGGAAACTGAGGCACAGAAAGTGGAGGCAAAGTATGTGTTCACACGGAAAGCAAAATGGTCAAGCCAGGATTCGAACCTGAAAACTCCAGCTTCAGAACTCTAATTCTTAACCCTTTAGGGGGCATCGGAAGCCGCGCAAGCGCGGACACAGGCACCATTAAATCACCGTGTCTCCCTCCTCACCCCACGTTGCACCCCGGATATCGCCCCTCCTTCCTCCTCGAATGGCGCACGGGGCCGGGCTCTGAACGCCTCACCCACCAATCAGAAGGCCAGGCCCTGACTTCGAACGCCCCGCTCACCACGTGGACCGCTCCAATCGCTCCGCCCCCTGTTCTGTCACTTACTGCAAGTCCCGCTGCAGCACGTCAGAGATGAAAGCCTCGTAGCGCAGCACTTTCTCCGCCGTGGCCTCCACCGCCCGCCGTTTAGGGGGCGTCGCCATGATGGGCTCCTGAGGAATGGGGAGGGAGAAGACCACGTTGAAGACCACTGGTCTCAGTTTGGTCTCAAGCACAGTACAACTGCACCTTTTCAGTGTTGGGAGTTGGGTCGTTCGGCTTATGCCAGGAGTTCAGCCTTCCGCCCCTCCCAGCTCTAGGACCCCATCACACAGGGACACCCAAGTGCGGCCGTTACCTGAAAGCCGCCGGCAAAAAGAACTGTTAGTAAGAACCGCGGCTTCCGGGTGGCGCGGGTAAATGACGTACGACGGGGGCGCTGGCCAACCAAATAACCAGGTGGGGTGAGGCGGTCCTGAACGGAAAAAATCGCCGGAGAGAAGGAAAGGGCTGGGCTTTAAGAAATCCGCTGATTAAGGAAGGCTGCAGAGCGTGGGAACCTGGACTGCGCAACAAGCCTATGGGGATAGTGCACTGTTGCTGGGGGTGGGGTTTGATGAGATTTGGCGGGTTCCGGAGGAGGCGGGACACACAGAGAGCTTTGGGTATTTAAAAGTCAGAGCTTCAGAAGCAGTCGGGCAAGAAAAGATTATGAATCTGGTCTGTAAAAAGGCAAGTATCGCCCTGGATTTTGAGTTTTCACAAGGGAAGCTTGGGTTTGACTTCCAATAATGGAAATAAATGTCAGCATTAAAAAAAAGTTTTGAAAAGGAGACAAATTTTCTGACATGCACCTTTGACGACTCCAGCTCTGTAGCCCACAGTCCATGACTGGAGTTCAAGCAGAGGTTGATAACGCACTATGTCTAATCAGTTCAGTTCAGTTCAGTCGCTCAGTCGTGTCCGACTCTTTGCGACCCCATGAATCGCAGCACGCCAGGCCTCCCTGTCCATCACCAACTCCCAGAGTTCACTCAAACTCACGTCCATTGAGTTGGTGATGCCATCCAGCCATCTCATCCTCTGTCGTCCCCTTCTCCTCCTGCCCCCAATCCCTCCCAGCATCAGAGTCTTTTCCAATGAGTCAACTCTTTGCATGAGGTGGCCAAAGTACTGGAGTTTCAGCTTTAGCATCATTCCCTCCAAAGAAATCCCAGGGCTGATCTCCTTCAGAATGGACTGGTTGGATCTCCTTGCAGTCCAAGGGACTCTCAAGAGTCTTCTCCAACACCACAGTTCAAAAGCATCAATTCTTCGGCACTGAGCTTTCTTCACAGTCCAACTCTCACATCCATACATGACCACTGGAAAAACCATAGCCTTGACTAGACGGACCTTTGTTGGCAAAGCAATGTCTCTGCTTTTGAATATGCTATCTAGGTTGGTCATAACTTTCCTTCCAAGGAGTAAGCGTCTTTTAATTTCATGGCTGATCACGTCATTTAATCGGGGCGTCAAATGGAGGGTTGCTGAAGTCCTTTGCCCAAGATAGGTTATCTTGTCGTTAGAAAGAGTTCCTATGTTTTTATTTAAATGTGTAAACTTTTTATTTATTTTTATGCACTCAAATTACCGAATGGATTTATTTCCTATGTTAGATTTTCAAATAATAGCATCTAACTCAGTAAGTCCAGGCCTGAAGAACTCCAATGCCGGATCTCCCAAATGATACTCCCGCCTGCAGGCCCTAGAGCGCCCACCATATCAGGGAAGTTTTCCCAGATAATTTGTGGGTTTGCGGTCTAAAACCAAGCTTTGTTTTAAATGCTCAAAACGAGCAAGTCAAACTTTTCTTTACCCTTAGAACAAGATGATTACAAGGAAAACTTTGTGAGTTTAAAAAATTATTTTTGGTAAATCATCTCATGATACATATAGTTACAATTATATTTAGTTTGATCAAAAGAGACAGTAGGTAGGTAGAAATATTATCTAGTTAATCTATACAATTTTCCTGTGGAAAAAAGGGTGTTACATTTATTATCTTTATTTAACATGGAGAGCTCAGAGTTCTGATGAGATGGAGATGGTTTATTAGCTTAAATTTCACAAAAACCCATTTTTTATTATGGAGTCCATGTAAGATTTCTTTTTTAAAAACTTTTTTTCTGTTTCAAAACGTTTTCAACTTCATTTTAAAATGTCAAACCTACATGAAAGTTGGCACTGAATGCCCATATAGCCTTTACTTAGATTCACCAAATGTTAATATTTGACAGCATTTGCTTTCTCTCCTTTCAGACCATCCAATAATTGTTGATATGGCTGCATAGCATTCCATCTTTTGGATGACCTCAGATTTTTGAGCCAGTCTTCTGTTCCTCGATGTTTGGATGTGTCCAGTTTTTTTCATTGTTATAATCCAGAATAAGATAACAGTCTTTGTTTTCAAAATTTTGTGTGCAACCATGTTTGTTTTCTTGTGACAAACTTCTAGAACTTAATTTATTGATCTAAGGGAGATCATTGCATTGTAAAGCAAGTGTTAAGTGACAATTGTATATCTACTTCCAATAACAAACTTCCTCATCCAAATTTTACATCAACATCAGCACACTGTGGCCCACTGTTTGCTGACCCTTGTTTTACTACTGTCTGCAAGCTAAGAGTACTATTTCCATCTTTTAGAGGCTTGAAAAAAAGTAAAAAGAGTATTTTGTGACATATGTGAAGGAAAGTTACATGGCTCAAAACAGCCTGGAGTTAAAACTCCCCTCTGGGTCCTCCCCACCATTCTATGCAAAACAAAGACCTCTCACCTGAAAAAAAAAAAAAAAAAAAAGGACATTAAGGTTGATTATGCCCAGCTCCCAGCCGGTCCCAGCCTCTGGCCAATCTCCAGAATTCCTTGCCCAAGCTGTTTAAGAGATAACCGAAGCTGGTGGAGTTACTTCCAGCCGGGGATTCCTGCCCCCCTCCCCCATTCCAGCTAATTAATCCTCCCCACTTCCCTAGTTTGGGGAACCTGGGCCCTGAAGGGGCCCAATAAGTCAAGAGCCTTGAAAAATGCACTGTGCAAATATATTGACTTTATTTGTCTCCGTTCGGGAGCCTCACAGACATATCTAGGTAAAAAGATCGTTAAATAAACGCTGTCAGTCATCACAAAAAAAAAAAAAGAGAGAGAGAGAGATAACTAATCCAAACAACTTTGGAGAAGAACAGGCCCCCTTAAGACAGTAGATTTCCACATATATGCCTGTATATACTTACTCTTTTCTTGGGTTAGTTAGTGCAGCAGCTCACTTATCTGACTACTGCCCCTTCTTGCCTCATTAAAGGTGATCTGTTCCTGTAAAGTGCCGGTCTCATTCTTTCTCTGAACCTCATTTTCTCTAATTCCCTTACCCTACATTTTTTGGTGCCGAAACCCGGGAGGTTGAGGTTCCTTCTTGTTCTCCATGGCCAGCTCTTTGGAGCATGGAAGCCTGCCGAGCTCACTTTTCTGCTCGGGCTTTCAAGACCTCCTCGAGAGGATGCCCCGTGCCTTTGTGAGTGGTACAAGTCCTGTGTAAGGGCTTTATCGGTTTTCCACGTAACCCGAGGAATACTGGTCTTTCTCTCTCTCTCTCTTCCTCTTTTCTCTACACTTTCTTTTCCTTGAGACCAACCAACTCCAGGATAGAGGCCTTTTGCCATTCGACCTCCTTCCATCCACCATGAATTCTCGCCTGACCCAGTAGCCCAGGTAAATTCTAGGGCACCATAGACTATCGTCCTTTCCGGGTTACTGGGGAACCCTCCAGCCAAAAGGCCCTCTGGGGAGGTATTTGGGGGATGCCCCTCCCTCCTTCAGAGTCTCTCTCTCTCTCTCTGCCTAGTCAAAAGATTAGGTGACATCTTTTCTCTCGACTGGACAGTCGCTAGCCATTTGCTATGGGGTCAAGCCAATTCATCCCATGGGACTCTCCCTTGGCCTGCATAAAACGAAACCTCAAACCTCTACTCTTGACCGATCTCAAGGTTCATAAACTCGAGTCACTGTGTACTCAAATTTGGCCTCAATACAAACTAGATAACCAAAACCATTGGCCTGAGTTCAGGACTTTCGATTTCAGTATTTTATCAGATCTCACTAACTTCCTCAAACAGAATGGCAAATGGTCGGAGGTCCCCTATATTCAAGCCTTCTGGGATCTTAGAAGCCATCCTTCTCTCTGCAAGGACTGTTCTACCTATCAAATCCTCCTCTGCTCTCTTTCCCCGTCCATTACAAAAGAATCCAAATCTAAAGCCCCTAAAAGGCCCCCTAAACCCTCAGGCCCCAATTTTGACCCGGCAGATGAGCCTCCTCCCTACCACCCCGGAGAAGAAACTTCCAGAGATGAGATCCCATCCTCTAGCCCTTCCTCCTCCAAAACAGTAAGCAATGACTCCGAACCCCCTAAAGAGATTTACACCCCCCCACATTGGCCACGACCCGAAGCAAACATATGTTTCCTTTCAGAAAGGTAGCGGGACCGGAGAGCCCTACACGGGTTCATGTGCCTTTTTCGATTTCTGATATGAGCCAAATTGAAGAAAAATGGGGATCCTTTTCAGAAAATTCTACTACATATAGAAAAGAATTCCTCCACCTTACACAAGCATATTATTTAACCTAAAATGATCTTTACTACATCCTAAATGCCACTTTATCCCCTGATGAAAAGGAACAGATATGGCAGGCAGCCTGGACTCATGTTGATCAGCTCCATAACCAAGATAGGACTAATCTGGTGGCTGATGATATAGTCCCTTTAACGGAGCCATGGTGGGCATATCAAGCAGGTAATGTCAGCATCCGGTATCTGCACCATATGATTACCTGTTTATTAGAAGGAATGCTAAAAAGCTCTCACATTCATGTTAACTATGATAAAATTAGGGAAGTGACTCAAGAAAAAGATGAAAATCCTGCTCTTTTTCTTTCATGGCTTATTGAGGCAGTCCAGAAATATACTAATTTAGATATTTCCACCCCTGCCAGACTTCTGTACCTACAAGTCTAGTTCATAAGCCTGTCAGCCCCCGATATTCACCGAAAACTACGCCAGTTAGAGAAGGGCCCCAAAACCCCTCAGCAAGATCTCCTAGAAATAGCCTTTAAAGTTTTCAACAATAAGGAGGAAGAAGCAAAGAAAGAAAAAGAAATAAAGAAAAAGAAATGGAAAGAATGGCCAAATATGTTTTATTCACTGCAGCTAGTCAAGAAAAAAATTCAACCCCTTTGGCCCATCAACCTAGGCCCACCCATATGGGACCTAACCCTTCAGGCCCCTGCTTCAGATGTAACCAAATGGGACACTGGGCTAAGTCCTGCCCAAACCCCTGGCCACCCACCAAACCCTGCCCCACCTGCAAACAATGGGGCCACTGGAAAATGGATTGCTCTGAGACACTACCCACCAAGTGTCCGGGTCCACCCCAGGCCCAATAACAATGGGCCAGAAACCAGACTCAGGGGGGCCCTGACACCCCAGACCATGGTTCCTCGGATGAGGTGGGAGATGATCCAATTGTGCTTGAATTATGCCAGTGACGGAGCCCAAGCTCCAGACTCCAAGTCTGCCCCATACAGACAGACTCGGAGCTTTGGGTAATTGGCACGGTGGCTGTACACAAAGTCTCGTTCCTAATAGACACTGGAGTGGCCTTTTCACTTTTAACCTCCTTTAAGGTTCCTCTCCAACATTCAGAAGTGGTCATTGAAGGGGTCTCAGGCATCCCCGTTTATCCCAAAATAACCCCTCCTCTCCTTTGTTTCTTTGGTAAGGCAACACTAACACATTCTTTTATAGTAGTTCCTCAATGCCCAATGGCATTGATGGGACGTGATCTTCTGGCTAAGCCACAAACTTCTATAAACCTCCCATTCTTAGATCCCCTATCAATTCTTTGCATCCAAATGGGCACCCAAACCCTTGGCCAGCCCTCACTCCCAAAACCTGCCCACTGACCTTCCCCCGATAGATCCTCAGGTCTGGGACACTGAAGCCCCATCAGTAGCTTGACACCATTCCCCCGTACAGGTTTTTCTTAAGAATCCCTCTCAGGTAATAACCCAAACTCAATATACCCTGACCATAGCATCCTGACAAGGACTTAAACCAATAATCTCCCACCTGCTCAAAGCCGGTTTTTGTGGCCTATCTATTCTCCTCATAATACTCCTATACTGGCAGTCAAAAAGGGACCCCACTCCTGGCGTCTAGTCCAAGATCTTTGCAAGGTCAATGAGGCCATAATACCCATACACCTCGTGGTCACTAATCCCTATACCCTTTTCTCACATATTCCCCCTGACACACTCTACTTCATGGTATCGGACCTCAAAGATGCTTTCTTTACTATACCTCTACACCACTCTTCACAGCCCCTATTTGCCTTCAACCTGGATGGACCCTGACACATATCAATCTCAGCAATCAACTTGGACCGTTTTACCGCAACAGTTTAGCTGCTGCTGCTGCTAAGTTGCTTCAGTCGTGTCCAACTCTGTGCGACCCCATAGACGGCAGCCCACTAGGCATCTCTGTCCCTGGGATTCTCCAGGCAAGAATACTGGAGTGGGTTGCCATTTCCTTCTCCAATGCGTGAAAGTGAAAAGTGAAAGTGAAGTCACTCAGTCATCCCCGACTCTCAGCAACCCCATAGACTGCAGCCTACCAGGCTCCTTCAGGGAAGAGTACTGGAGTAGGTTGCCATTGCCTTTTCCAAAGGGTTTAGAGATAGCCCTCATTTTTCGGTCAAGCCCTTCAAAGGGACCTACAAACTTTAGACCTAGGCTCTACTATCTTACTCCAATATGTAGATAATTTATTGTTATGTAGTTCCTCTTGCCATAACTGCCTAGTCCACACTGCAACAGTATTAAATGCCTTAGGCAACTGGGGTTACAGAGTTGCGCTCTCCAAAGCACAAATTCTTCTCACCACTGTCAATTACATGGGATTGCTTCTCACTCCCATATCCAAAATAATTCCAGCACAGAGACTTCGAGCCTTGACACAGACCCCCAGGCCCCAAACCAAGAGGGAACTTCTTTCTCTATTAGGTCTATTAAACTTCTTCCAAATATGTGTCCCAAAATTTGACCTCCACGCAAAACCTCTCTACCAAGTTACTCGAGGAAACTCAGATGAACCCTTATTGGCCCCCACCTCTCTCCACACCCCAATACAGACTCTTATCAAACACTTACTACAGGCCCCTTCTCTTTACTTACCTGATTATGCCAAGCCTTTTTTCCTTTTTCTACATTCTCGACAAGGACATGACTTAAGGGATTCTGTGCCCAAAAAAAGGGGGGGACGTATGGGGGCCTCTAGCTTACTTATCTAAACAACTCGATCTTGTCATACTTGGATGACCACCTTGTCTCCAGGCCTTAGCTGCAACTACCCTCTTAATACCTGAAACCCAAAAATCAACCCAAAATGCTCCTCTAAATGTATGCTCACCTCATTCCTTCAAAGATTTACTCTCTCATCGGGCTTTCCTTTCTCTGCCCCCTGCTCAATTACAGATCCTCCACGCACACCTCTTAGATGCACCCCTTTCTTTTATGCCTTGTAAACCTCTTAATCCTGCTAGCTTACTCCCTACACCAGATCCAGAAGCAGAACACCTATCTCATGACTGTGTTCAGACCTTAGATATGACACTTAATCCCTTTGAACATATAACCGATCAGCCCCTTAATGACCCCAAAGTCCCATACTGGTTCATAGATGGCAGTGCCCAGAAACAAGCCCCATTTGGGGCTGGATACACTATAGTCCAGGGACAGCCTGATAAAATTATCCCCCCTTGCCTCATCATATCAGTCACACTCCCAGCTCACACATCCTCACAACAGGCTGAACTGATAGCTCTTACACAAGCTTTGACCCTAGCCAAAGACCAAAAGACAAACATTTACACTGACTCCAAGTATGTCTATAACATATTACATTCTAACATTATAATCTGGAGGGAGAGGGGATTCCTGACTCAGAAGGGCACACCTATTCTCAATGGTTCTTTTATTTCTGAACTCCTCCATGAAGCTCAGCTCCCCAAACAAGCTGCTGTAATACATTGCCAGGGACATCAGCGACATGGTCCTATTTCCTTTTATAACAATATAGCAGATCATGAAGCAAAGCGGCAGGCCGCCTCTGTTAGTCCTGTCTTTACTATAGCCCAAATTGATAAGCCTAACATCTACACATTACTTTCATATTTATATTCCCTTTTCCACCCCTCAGGCTTCCCTGGTGGCTCAGAGGTTAAAGCATCTGCCTGCAATGTGGGAGACCTGGGTTTGATCCCTGGGTCGGGAAGATCCCCTGGAGAAGGAAATGGCAACTCACTCCAGTATTCTTGCCTGGAGAATCCCATGGACAGAGGAGCCTGGTGGGCTACAGTCCACGGGGTCGCAAAGAGTCAGACACGACTGAGTGACTTCACTTCACTTTCTACCCCTCTGCAAAGGTATTTAAGGCTTTCCTTCAGAACTTTACTGAACTGACTAAGGATGATGTAATTTATTTAAATAATCTGACCCAAACTTGTGCCATCTGTCAGCAGACAAATCCTAACTCTAACATTCGCCCCCCTCCTTTCCCCACCCACCAAATTCACGGACATCTTCCTGCACAAGACTGGCAGGCAGATTTCACCCACATGCCACTGTAAAAAGGGTTAAATTTCTCCTAGTCTTCATAGATATATTTTCTGGATGGATCGAAGCTTTTTTGACTACTAATAAATGAAACAAGCCCCTACTGTGGCTCACCTTACTCTTACTGAAATCCTCCCCAGGTTTGGAATGCCTTCCTCCCTCCAGTCTGACAACGGGCCTGAGTTCACATCCCAAATCACCCAAAATACTGCTTCAAGTTCCTTGGAGGTTTCACATTCCTTATCATCCTCAGTCTTCCGGTAAGGTTGAGAGAGCCAACCGAGTCCTAAAAGAAACTCTCACCAAATTAACGAGCAAACTTCATCAGGACTGGACAAAACTCCTCCCTTTAAGCCCTCTTAAAGGTCCGGGCCTTACAAAAAAAACAAAACACCTTAAAAGCAGTCCATTTGAGGCCATGTATGGGACGCCCATAGTACCTTTAGGTTTTCCCCACTCCCAGGATGGTCCCAAACTGCCATACCACCTTCCTTTTCCTTGTCCAGATATGAGATGCCCTTTGGCAACATATGAATGACTTACTCCCTCAACCACATTCCATACCCATCCTTTCAAATAGACAAAGTCTATATGACAACTCAGTTCCACTCAGATCTAACCCCAAAATGGCAAGGTCCCTACACGGTAATTCTGTTGACCCCTACTGCTGCAAAATTAAAAGAAATCACCCCTTGGGTACACATCACTCAGCTAAAAAAGGTTATGCAGTCCAATGATGAAAATGCTTGCCAGACTAATACTTATCAAGTTTCTCACACAGGCCCTTCAACTCTAAAGTTCTCATGGCTTCCACCGGCCCCAGCTGGCTATAGATGAGCATGTTGGTTTCACGGCTGCAATTATTCCTGGAACAACTTCTGGCAGATATCTGGGTCTCAAGTGCTCCAGGATCCACATTCGAACACGTTGAAGATTTACATCTTCACCCTGTGGCTACAGGGAACCTTTTATAACTTTTACCCCTTTTCAGACCATTCATTTTTATCACCCTCCTACTCACCTTTGGGCCTTGTTTGTTTAATCTTTTCCAGGGATTCCTCCAAGACCGAATCTGAGCCATTTCCCGAGATCAAGTCAAGACTGTTCTTTTGCTCGAGATCCTGATGGCTAGAAGAGAAAATCAACACTATGGGCCTTAGACTTCCTTTGTCCCAGACCACAAACCCCTGACCCTCATTTATCAGCACGAAGAAGCCCTGAACTTTAATGACTCCCACTTATCTTTCTCTTTTTATATGTATTCCTTAGGGTCTGGAATGAAGCAAAGTTACGTGGCTCAAAATAGCCTGGAGTTAAAACTCCCCTCTGGGTCCTCCCCACCATTCTATGCAAAACAAAGAACTCTCTTACCCAAAGAAAAAAATGGACATTAAGGTTGATTACGTCCATCTCCCAGCTGGTCCCAGCCTCTGGTCGATCTCCAGAATTCCTTGCCCTAGCCGTTTAAGAGATAACTAATCCGAACAACCTTGGAGAAGAACAGGCCCCCTTAAGACAGTAGATTTCCACATATATGCCTATATATACTTACTCTTTTCTTGGGTTAGTGCATCAGCTCACTAATCTGACTACTGCCCCTTCTTGTCTCATTAAAGGTGATATGTTCCTGTAAAGTGTCGGTCTCGTTCTTTCTCCGAACCTCACTTTCTCTAATTCCCTTACCCTACAATATGAAAATTATATAAAATTCAAATTTCAGTGTCCAATAATAAAATTTCAAACATAGCCACACTCATTCATTTACCCTGATGAAAGAAATTTTCACATATTGAGGTATGGGGACGTCATTCTGGCTAATACATGAGTTAACTTGAATTTTATGCTAACTAAAATAGCCTGTTTGTGGCCTGTCAAATTTACATTGTACATCTAGTTTAATTATTAAAGAAAAGGGCACACTGACAAGAAATAGAGAAAATGCAAATAAGATAAATGTTAAATACCTCCTTTTCTGGATGCCAATGCTGGTACTCCTTCAATGATGAGATTCCCTTCCCAGGTGCCAAGGCCATTACTGACTT